>NC_133336.1:172518712-173946212 GCF_042186555.1 Aquarana catesbeiana | reverse complement strand
GTCCTTCCTTATGCTGGTTGGAACCAAATGGGAGGGGTAGACAATGGGGCTCCACCCTGTGGTACCTGCAGGAAGGGGTGTCAAAACTCGGGTTGAGGTTGGGTCGGGAATAACCGTGGCCGGCCGAGCCTCCAGGAGTGCCACCCTGGTTTGTACGTCCGTGACCGAGGAAGACAGGGACGACACCATAGTATGAAGTTGTGAGATGGCAGAGGATAACGACTGGAGAGATGCCTGCTGGGTACTGGGTCCTGCTGCAGCTGGTGGGGGGAAGAGGAGCTTGAAGAGCTCGCCTTTCCTAGCTGTAGCTGAGAAGGGCACGCCTCTGCGTCTCAGCTCTGCCGTCAACTTGGGGATAGTCCATCCCCTGAGGGACTGCACGCTGCTGCTCTCTGAGACCGGAAAAGGTGACAGAGGGGCCGTGAGGTCTTCGCTGCCAGCCTGGGACATGGTTGATCTGGGTAAGATATCCTGTCCTTGAGATTGTGTTTTGATTGGCTGTAACCTATTGGGGTGACATGAATTTCAAGTTTGCTTCGTTTCCCTAAGCCATACTTACCCAACTTGTGTTCTCCCTTTTTTTTTTTTTTTTTTTACCTGGGGGGATATCGTCCAACCTGGTGCAGGGTGGACCTACTGAACTTTGACTGACCTGGAGAAAAATGAAAGGTGATAACTCGTGAAGGGTTTGCTAAATCACTTGAAGTAGTAACTTGTATGGTGATTTGTGGTGTAACGACAATGAAATGATTTGAAATGTTTGCCTTGATCATGAAATGAGTGAAATCTCTTGCCATGACAGAGGTCTGGCTCGGTCATGCCGCGGCTGCGACTGACCACGAACTGGACTCTGGAGCATGTACTGAAATGAGGCAACAGAAAACATTGGTGCACACTGGGACAAATCAGTGCATCTTTAGATGCGTCTGGATTCGAATCGGAGCGCAGTATAAAACAACGAAATGACTTAAATGTTTTACCTTGACCGAGGCTCGAATTGGTTGTGCTGCCTCTGCGACTGACAACGAACCGAGCTCTGGTACAGGTATGGATAAAGCCAAAACAACTGGGGCATTCCATAATGAATCGGTGCATCTCGGATGCGACTGGTTTCGAAACGGCGATGCGATATGTGGGAGTGAAATGAATGGTAATTAATTCCCACGACAGAGATGCGGATCGGTCGCCCGATATCTGTGACTAACTACGATCCGGACTCTGGAGCATGTACTGAAATGAGGCCGAGCCCTGGGGCACGCTGTAACGAATCGGTGCATCGTAAATGTGACTGGATTCGAACCGGAGCGCGGTGAGTGATCGTGTACTGGTTTGTTTGCCATGACAGAGGCGCGAATCGATCATGCCGCTATTGCGGCTGACTACGAATCGGACTCTGGAGCATGTACCGAAATGTGGCAAATACCTGCAGCAACCAGAGACGAAGCGGTGCATTTAATGCGACTGAATTCGTATCGGAGCGTGATACGTGGCAGTGAAATGATGGCCATGACAGAGTTACGAATCGGTGAGTCGTAATGAGCGACTAACAACGAATGTGACTCTGGAGCATGTACTGAAATGAGGCCGTAAACAACTGGGGCACACCGGAGCGAATCAGTGCATTTTTAGATGCGACTGGATTTGAATCGGAGCGTGGTACGTGACTGAAATGAATGAAATGATTCGAAATGGTTTGAAATGTTTGAAATGTTTAGAAATGTTTCTGAAATGAGAAATTACTTAGTATCGAACTGACACGAGTCGATAAGAAATTGCAATTGCGAATCACAACGGTTGTCTACTGACGCATGGTAACAATTTTGTTTAGACATGCCTGAATGAAGCGACGTCTACGTCGTGGTGGTTTACAAATAACGAGAAACGGTAACATAACGATGGTGTGAGTGGTATGCATTGCGGTTACGTTGTGAAATTTGCGAGTGATTCGTAAGTTTGATATCACGGTTTAGTGAAATGATATCTAACAATGCGTGAAAACAAAAGTCAGTCAGAACCCTACCTGCGACAGCCGAGCCAGATGCGTGGTACGAAAATACGAATCGGTAACATGGACTTCGAAACTCTCGAGTACGGAAATTTGCGAATGCGGGAACTTGCGAGACAAGAACTTGCGGACGCTGGTATTCGTATAGTCGGCCTAGTAACGTATATCGCGCACAGGAAACCGACAAGCAACACAGGTGAGTGGGCTGCTTAAATACCCCCCGGGCTCCTCCCATAAATTCAGGCCACCATACTGGCCTATATATATATATATATATATATATATATATATATATATATATATATATATATATATATATATATATATATATACACACACACACACACACACCATAGTTTATGGACTTAGTTTATAACTTTCCTACAGACTAAATAAAAACACTGATCTGCATTTTTTTTTTTTAACAAAGAAATGTAGCAGAATACAGTTTGGCCCAAACCCTAAAATTATGAAGAGAGATTATGTATTTGCAAAATTTTATTACAGAAACGAAGAAAAATTTGTTTTTTTTTACTTTTTGGTCTTTTTTGTTTATTTAGCAAAAAATTAAAAACCCAGTGGTGATTAAATACCACCAAAAAAAATATCTATTTGTGTGAAAAAAATTATTAAAATGTCATATGGGTTCAGTATTGCATGACCGCACAATTGTCATTCAAACTGTGACAGTGCTGAAAGCTGAAAATTAGCCTGGGCAAGAAGGGGGTGAAAGCGTCCAATATTGAAGTGGTTAAGTGGCAAAGGCAGCTAGACATTCTGTAGACCAGGGGTCTCAAACTGGCAGCCCTCCAGCTGTTGCGAACTACAAGTTCCATCGTGCCTCTGCCTGAGGGAGTCATGCTTGTAACTGTCAACCTGAGGTATGATGGGACTTGTAGTAGTTCCATAACAACTGGAGGGCCACAAGTTTGAGACCCCTGCTGTAGTAGACACAATGCTTTGCTTCATGCCCGCTGCACAAGTTCTCCCCCAGTTGCGTTCAGCGGGCAGCACTTTAGCCAAACTTGATCAATTTAGGCGAATGGGACCATGCCTCATCCACCCTGCAGAGTGGTGGTGTGGCATTCACAGGGTAAAATGTGGTGAGGAGGCAAAATATAGCCTCTTCGCCACCACTGAAAAGAGGTTCAAGGTTCAATGTTCGAGGGGCGACAAGCACTGATGATAACTTTGACTTGAATATAAAGAAGAAACTCTTACACAGACTTGGGGATAAACTGTCCAAATGCAATGCAGTCCATGGCTTCAAGCCTTTTTATAGCCAACAGCATAGCCCAGGATAAGTAATAATAGTGCGTCCAATTCAACAGATACGTGCATTGGCCCTTTAATCTGGCTTGTTATGCTGAGCTGTTGTTGCTAGATCATAAAAACAACTGTAGAAGGTTGTAAGACCTCCCCAACGTCCAGGAAGGAATTCAAACTAGGGTTAGATAAAAGGACACATGTTTAAACACAGGTCTATAGAATACAAAGTAAAAAATATTAATAATAAAGTACTCTCAACTTCTACAACGGTTCAGGCTCCAATGGTTGTAAACAGAACCGTCATAGGCCGTGTAACACCATACATGATAGCTCATATCACACCGAATGGCCGATAAGGGACACTTGAGATTACTGTAAGCAAACACAGGTTTTCTTTTGTTACACAGGTTTTCTTTTGTTGCAGCAGATGTTAGGACATTGCCTTTATAAAACAGAAAGCAAGCTGATCTGCCAATGCTGTTGTTGTAATCCTGTAACAAACCTAACCAAGCACAATTTGTATCTGTAATGAATGTGTACCATGCAGCATGCAAGATCCTTGTCTCCTTCTGCTCTTCATCTCTCGCCTTCTGGAACTAGTGAATGCAAGGCTTGTGGACCTGAACTCAAAAAGTGAAGATTTGCTATATTATAGGAACATTTAGAATTGTTAAAGTGATTGTAAAGGATCGTTTTTTTATTTTTTTTAAATAACAAACATATCATACTTGCCTCCACTGTGCAGCTCGTTCTGCACAGAGTTGCCCCGAACACCCTCTTCTGGGGTCCCCTGGCGGATCTCGCAGCTCCTCCCCGCATCAGATAACCCCCCTAGAAGAAGCACTCTCCCGAGGGGGTTACCTTGCGGGGGTGCTCCTGAGTCAAGCATTTGCATCCACAGACACGAATGCAGGACTCGGCTCCGCCCCCCAGCGCCCGCGCGTGGAATCCTCCCTGAAGGGATTAGAACACCCTGGAAAGGCCTCCCAAACATTTATCACCTCCCTGCCATCTTCTGGATGACCCCTTCCAGGGATTTGCCAGGGCATGTTAAATATTCATACTGGCCATTTGATTCTCCTCGCCCTATATTTTGGAAACTTCTCTCAGAAGCAGGTAGGAGAAATCAAATATCCAGCTAGTAAGCCCTGGTCAGAAGAAACAAAAGATCACTGCTCCACTCTCTGCAGTGAGACCAAAAACTAAATTTAGCTTAACAACCTAAACAGAGGAAGGTGCTACCTACACATGAAAAGATCTAAGTATTGTGTCATTTTGAAGTCACTTATAAATTATATCAAGAATACCGGTCTATAGACCACTGGACACAATGACTGTATAGTCAGGTGCTGGGCTACAGCAATATGAAGAAGACGACAATGCCTTTTATTCTTCTCTCCTTCTACTGAGATACTGACGTTATGCTGCACCATACTCCTCTGGCCAGCAGGGGGAGTGCTAAAGCCAAGCAAGCCCATAAACATCTATGAAGAGTGCTGAGAGTCCTGGGAGTTGTAGTTTGAGACAGCAGCTATATAATGGGGTCAATTGACTTCTTGCAATACAGATCCCAATAGGCACTGTGCTGAAGGAGGAGTGAGAGATTAAAAATACTTTTTTTAACTGCTCGGAAAAGTTCTTCCTCTTGGCACCAAGGGAGTTAGAGGGAGAGCACCTCTGCCTGAATATTCATCTGTCAGTGGGAGACCATTCCACTGGAGATCCGACCCTGAGACTGGGAGTGAGTACACCCAAGGGGCAAAACAGCACCGCCACAGCACAAAACCTACACCGTTGCTGCAGGGAGACTGGAGCATCCACTTGCCTTCTGCTTCCCATCACTGATCACTGAAGGCCTTCGAGGAGAGACCAAGCCCCCCCCCCTCTACAGCGAGAGATCGCCACAGCATCCCAGGGACTGGTGAGAGGGCTATTTGCCCATTGCTGATACTACTAGCTGGGACTGAACCACTAAGAGCAGGACACCAAGTATATACAATCCATACTGCACCCATACTGCACTCTATACCACATTTATTTTCAAACCTAGTCTGCACCTATACCAAACCTTTACCACATCTGAACCAGATATACCTTGCACTTGTGCCGAGATTATACCATACCTCTACTGTAGCTATACTGCATGGAAGTTAACTGGGAGACTGTTGTTAAGTGCACCAATGCTCCTAAAGGGGTCCAATGACAGCAGACAGAAGAAAATCTCAACAGGACTGCCCCTCCAGTAATATTATTTTGCAAGTCCTCTTTGTTTCCCTGCCTTCCCTCTTCCCCTCTTTACCAGTGGCGGCTCGTCCATAGGGGGCGCCTGGGTGCCGCCCCCCCTCCAGGCAGTCTCAAAAAAAAATGTAAAAAAAAAAATAATTTTTTTTTAAAGCTGGCCCTTTAAAAAAAAAATAAACACAAAGGTCCTTAAGTGTTCGGACGCCAGATACAGTGCGACACCGGACACAGTGCACTTATGGGAAGCGCCACGTCTATGCAATCACGAGATTGCATACGTGGCGCTTCATTTGCGGGCGTTTAGCCCGCCTTGCGGCGCTTTCTGAAGCGCCGAGTAGCTTCCACCCGGCCCTAGTATCTATTACTGGGGCCGGGCGGTTTGATTGACATCTGAGTATGATGTCACTTCCTGCTTCTCTCCAATTGCGCCCAGGAGAGAGAAGCAGGAAGTATGAGAACAATGGAGCTCTCCAGGAGACACCGCTGGAGAGGACAACACACAGCAAGGTAAGTAACCGGGGGAGGGGGGTTTGATGGTGACACACGCTGCAATCTGGTGACACACGCTGCAATCTGGTGACACACGCTGCAATTTGGTGACACACGCTGCAATCTGGTGACACACACTGCAATCTGGTGACACACGCTGCAATTTGGTGACACACGCTGTAATTTGGTGATACACGCTGTAATTTGGTGACACACGCTGTAATTTGGTGACACACGCTGTAATTTGGTGACACATGCTGTAATTTGGTGACACACGCTGCAATTTGATGACACACGCTGCAATTTGGTGACACATGCTGCTGCAATTTGGTGACACATGCTGCTGCAATTTGGTGACACATGCTGCTGCAATTTGGTGACACATGCTGCAATTTGGTGACACATTCTGCTGCAATTTTGTGACACATGCTGCTGCAATTTGGTGGTGACACAAGCTGCAATTTGGTGACACATGCTGCTGCAATTTGGTGACACATGCTGCAATTTGGTAACACATGCTGCTGCAATTTGGTGGTGACACTTGCTGCTGCAATTTGGTGGTGACACTTGCTGCTGAAATTTGGTGGTGACACATGCTGCTGCAATTTGGCGGTGACACATGCTGCTGCAATTTGGTGGTGACACATGCTGCTGCAATTTGGTGGTGACACATGCTGCTGCAATTTGGTGGTGACACATGCTGCTGCATTTGGTGGGACACAGACTGCATTTTATGTGACACAGGCTGCATGTAAGGAGGGACTCCGCTGGGGGCACCTGATGTAAGGAGGGACTCTGCTGAGGACACCTGATGGCATCTGGTGGCAGGCGACGTGGCTAGTGACATGCTCAGGGCTCCCACTGATTCTGCATTATGGTGAGTTGAATGATTTCTTTTTATATTACAATGTAATAATAGAAATAATGCGCTTCAATCATCCTGACACCATAACAACCATGGTGCCGGGGTGATTGAAGCACTAACACCAGGTGTTTGGAGTATCTTTATCTGCTGATTGTTAAACTTTCTAGAATACACATATTTCTATTGTTGTGTAGGATCTGGGCCTGTTGTCCCTCCATCCCTCTCTCCCTCTCCCTCCATCCCTCGTTCATCTCAGACACTAACCCCACCACCTTAGAGCCACGCCCACTATTTCACTGAAACCACGCCCATTTTCACCAAGTGGGAGGGGTAAAAAAGGAAGGGCAGGGCCTGGCGCCCCCCCATTCTAAAACTTCACCAGCCGCCACTGCTCTTTACCATAAATACGCTCTGGCAGTATAGTTCCAGCACTCGATAGATTAAACTTTAATACTTCTCACTACTGCACTTGAGGTGGCCATGCTACTGTTTATGCTGATGTGGACACCAAATGTCATCTTATGCCTAGTCCTTACTGTTAATCACTTTGTATGCTAAATTGTGATTACCATTTTTAATGCATTTTATGCTTCCCTAGTTACCAAACATATTGGGTGACCATATATTAAGTTTGCCTTTACTACCTGGTTTGGTGCCTATTTTCTTTGATACAGAGCTGCAATTGGGTACTAAATACTACCTTTAGTGATTTCTTGTGATATTGCATGTGTGTACACTCAGCTTGGTGTGTTAGATCTATCCTAATCAGCGGCTCCTATGGGGGTAGTGCTGTACTGTACAAATTTAGGAAACTATGATCATTATTATTTACTGGGCTGTTACTCAGTCTGGAAGATAACAATTCCTCTGTCACACAGCTCAATTTCCTAATTGTATTCTGATGTTTCTTCGCTGGCTGTGCAATAGAAGACTGAGAAACAGATGTTTTGCCAATATTCTCGAGATTAGGTATAAAAATAACTGGCATGTGTCTGGACAGCCAAACTTCCCAGGAACTCCCCAGATTAATTTTAAATGGCTGTTGATGGGGAGCAAAGAAATATTTTTTGAATAGCAAAAAATGTTTTAAAACAGAACTTAATTATGCAATATATCCATTTGGTCCAAATTGTACAGGCTATTTGGATATCCTTTTTAGTTTATGTATTTTGTACGTATCTTTGCTACTTTGTTCACAAATCTCCTGTGTAGCACTCTCCTAATATATGATGGTAGCTAAATTCATTTTTTTGGCTCCTGTGTAGTCATTGAAGCAGGTATTGCTTTCTTTGGGCTGTTCTAGATTTCACAGGCTACAGGTTTGATTGCTTCCTCTTGCATTCGGAAGGCTTCCAGAGCATAGAGAGTTGGGAAAGTAAAATGGACAGCTTGAATATTTATGGTACTGCAGCCAGTCCCTAGGGAAGTGTGCCCAGTAGGTGGCTGGGGAGAAACAAATAATCTGGGATCTGGAGCAGTCCTATTCTTGTCTTGCTGGAGAAGTTCCCAGCCTCAGGGGCTGCTGTTTCTTTGAGGCAGTTCTGATGGAGTCTGCTGATGTTCAATGAGGTTCCAGCTATAGCACAACTGGAGGTCCTATTCTTAATTACCTTTGGAACTAACTAAGCAGTTTCGCCTAAGGATTTAGTCTGGAGAACTCACTCCTGGTGGAGGCTGGAAGGTGTGTAGCTACCCTGGGATATCGTGAGTCCTGACATGAGCTCAGGATCCTAGTGACTATGTGCACATTACTTTTGGGGTGCCAGTGGTCTCTCTCTCTGAGATGGCCCTTACAGGGTCTCAGTTCTGGCCTTTCCCTTTGTTTCTGGCTTAAAGACTGTACAAAGACGTTTCACCTAGTGAAGTGTGTCCTTCTGTTACAAGTCAGCATTTTTGAAGTATCACATACTACCCTAACCCCTCTCCTGTTACAAGTTTTGCAACCAATAAATTACAAAAAGACATGCCCTAGGCCTAGACTGTTTAATAGAGCCAGAGTGAATGGACAGTTGCTTGTGTGATGGGAAGACTCTATACTGTTTGGGTAAGAATGAGTAAAAAAAAAAAAAAAAAATCAGTGGCTTCTATAGGGGTAGCGTTACATCTGCAAAATGCTCAGTCATTACCAGTCCATCTCTCGGCATGGTACTGCGCACAGAGCGGTAGATGGTCCTGGCAGTAGAACTCCATAGTAAGGAATGATTTGTCATTGTGGGCAATTATCGTCCATTGACAGTGATGAAATGCTTGGAATCAGTGGCCCCATCTACTCTTTTATTTACTCCTGTGAAGTGTGTGCTTGGTGATCATGTTTGTATGTAGGACATATTTTACAGAAGAGATTTTTCTTGGTATTTCTCGTCATCGGGAATTTATAAGAATTACTGTGCATTCTTCAGTCTTACACTATGCTTAGCACAACATAAATGTCACAACTTTTCATTTGGATGGAGTCACTTTCCTGTAGTTCTAACTATCAGAGGAATTATTACCTAAAAAAAATGACAGTGGTTTCAATATAAAACGTGTTTTCTGATTTTTTTTTCCCCTTTGATTGTCTCATGAAAGAACATTAGCAACTTTGGTTTCAAGCTTTTGTCTGCCTCCAACAACTTTTTTTGGGCCTGCGCCTTATGTATGATATTACATCATGCTGCTCTCTTATACTGTATAACTTTGGGCGTCCTTAGAAGAGGTTGCTCTTTCCATACTAGATTTTTGTGCTGAGGCAGGGGGAGCCATTGGCCCCTGCTGCTGTCAGTCAAATCCTGTGATGAGGGAGCGGGGGGAGGGGGTGGCTGCTGCAGACGGCGTCTCATTGTTATTTGATTGCACTTTAATTGCACAGTACGCACTTTGATTGTTTTTTCATTTTATGGTGGTCATTTTCTTTTTATCAATTATTAGATCATTCTGAACACATCATAGTAGCGCGAAGGCTTTTTATTTTCATTTGGGGCCAAGCCATGCTGTCTGTGTCAATAGACGCGGGCAGTGTGGCATGGGACCGAGCCACGGTAGGAAGTGTCTTCCTATGGCGGCACACTGTGAGCCAGGATTGCCAGTGGGGGGCCTGATAAAAGGGGGATTTGGAGCCATTCTGTGTAATTCCATTGTACAATGCAGGTAATGTGTGTAATTACAAAAAAAAACCCCAAAAAACTCATACAATCACTTTAAGGAGAAATATGATCACCATGTATAAATACATAAGTGGTTCATATAGTGTACTTGGTGCAGAGTTATTTACTTAATAGTTATGGACAAGGGGCACTATCATCACCATCATCACCATTAACACCATTCAGTGTCCATACCATCTTTCTCAGCAGTTAAATATTTCACATTGTCCCAATATTTGTTAGACTATAAATCATTGTATATATTATAGTTACAATTAGAGGTAACAAAACTGTATATTTATGAAGTTTTTCATATGATTTTTCAATATATTTAAATATTCAATAATAACGAATTGAATGGTCTCACACACACAAACAAACACACACACACCAAAATTATTTAAATTCACATATTAATTATGAAATAACTCGTTGTAAATCTATCCTATGGATTTTTATCTATGTGCAAATGAATACCTATGTTGTGCTGAACCAGTAGATGCATACAGTAGGATCAGTGGCGGCTGGTGCTCCATTTTTTTAGAGGGGCGCAAACAAAATCTCAACCACCCCCCCCCCCCCCCCGTCACTGGCCTGTGATGGGGCCGATAGACAGATATGCAGTTATATAGATAGATAGATAGATAGATAGATAGATAGATAGATAGATAGATAGATAGATAGATAGATAGAGAGATAGAGAGATAGAGAGATAGAGAGATAGATAGATAGATAGATAGATAGATAGATAGATAGATAGATAGATAGATAGATAGATAGATAGATAAACAGTTATATAGATAGATATACAGATAGATAGATACTTAGATAGAGAGAGATATGCAGTTATACAGATAGATAGATAGATAGATAGATAGATAGATAGATAGATAGATAGATAGATAGATAGATAGATAGATAGATAGATAGATAGATAGATAGATAAACAGTTATATAGATAGATATACAGATAGATAGATACTTAGATAGAGAGAGATATGCAGTTATACAGATAGGAGAGAGAGAGAGAGAGAGAGAGAGAGAGAGAGAGAGAGAGAGAGAGAGAGAGAGAGAGAGAGAGAGAGAGACAGACAGACAGACAGACAGACAGATAAACAGTTATGCAGATAGATCGAGAGAGAGAGAGAGAGAGAGAGAGAGAGAGAGAGAGAGAGAGAGAGAGAGAGAGAGAGAGGGAGGGAGGGAGAGAGACAGAGAGAGAGAGGCAGAGAGAGAGAGACAGGCAGAGAGACATAGAGAGAGAGACAGAGAGAGAGAGAGAGAGACAGAGAGAGAGAGAGACAGAGAGAGACAGAGACAGAGAGAGAGAGACAGAGAGACAGACAGACAGACAGAGAGAGAGAGAGAGAGAGAGAGAGAGACAGATGAGAGAATGCACAGCATGACTGTAGGACGCAGTGCTGGGAGCCCTCCTGATATACACATACAGCAGATATGTAATGAAGGCTCCAGCAGATTGTCGGGTGAAGGGCTGGAGCAGAGGTTGATTCCAGAAAGGCAGAGGTGAAGCACAGCTCCCTCCACCCTCCGATCACAGACTAAGAAGAGTATAACAGCCAGGGTGGACAGACAATTAAAGGCTGTTAGTAACACATTACTTTACCTTGCTTCTCCATTCAGGAGCCGAAACAGGAAGTGACACGCCGCCCAGTTACAGCACCGCCCAGAAATGAAGACATGAAGGAGAATGGCCCAATCAGCATCTAGAGGCGCACTGCACAGCGCCACAGGGCATAAGAAAACACCGCAAATGAAGCATTTTGCCTGCAATCACGGGATTGCATTGGCATGACGCTTCAATAGTGCACCGTGTCCGGCGCCCGCCCAGAACACAGTGCACTTCTTAAAGGAACTTTTTTTTTTTTAAAGGGACATTTTTTTATTTTTTTTTTGACTGGGGGGGGCGGCGCCCATGCGCCCCTATGGACGAGCCGCCACTGAGTAGGATTGGATATTCTTTAATGTATAGGACTGAGACTTTTTAAACCTTTTTTCATCAAAAGTTTGATGAGTTTGTATGGCCCCTGAAATATGTTCGATTTTGCATTCAGTATACGTTTGGAATAAAGTCCTACTTTTTGGACTTAAATTGTAGTGTGGTGTTTGATTTTTAGACGCAAACATTGCAGTCACATCCCAAGGCTCACTCTCGGTTTATGGAAGCAGCCAACATATCACTTTGTTGCCCCATTGGGTCACTGTTTGTATAGTTGTGAGAACATCAATTTCAAACAGAAAAGCTACATTTATCTAAGGTTCCAGTACCAATAATTCACTATCTCAAAAATGAAGTCTTATGTCTGGGGTGGAGAGATGACACAATTCATATAACCCCCCCCCCCAGAACACTGGCTCAGTTTTAAAGTACAATGGCACAAAACAGAGAATGTTAGATGTCAGGCTCGGGGGTCCTAAAATGTCAAGTAGTATCATAAACAGTAATTAACAGAATCTGGTAAAACGTCTCTTAGAATCCCTATAACCTAGTCAAAATCTATTTACTAAAGAAATACACATCTGTAAGTCTGGCTTGTGACCAGAGATCGAACTAATGAAGCCAAAACTATAGACAATACTACATGATTCCTGCTGTAATAAAATTACATTAATAAAACGTGGTTACATTAATGTATAAGAAAATAATCAGTAAGACCCCAAACACGCCTATATTACTACTGTACGTTCAGAAAGCTGATGGATCACATTGGATCTTTATGGCATAATGATATACACATCTGATTATATCACATTTATCTCTAACAAATCATAAATTCATTCTGTTCAACATTTTTGTTGTCGGATTGTAAAACATGGTCATCTAGCTATAGTTAGCTTTGAATCATTGAGGGAGTGTCTGAAACATTTTGAAACACTTCACACCCCTTTAGAATATCCCTCAGACACTTAAATTGGTTAAAGAATATGTTAAAGCATATATAAACTAAAAAACAAAAATGTAATCTATCGTAGCTTGCCAATCCATAGAGGTGGTGGTGGCCTTTTTTAGACTCGCTTTCCTTTTATTTTCCCTTGCTGATAATGCAATACCACACTTCATGTCCTAGGGTGGCTACACTCACTCCTCCACTGCATCTTTGAAGGAGAAATACAGATATATTTGTACAGCATCATCTTTAACCTGTGGAGAGGATAATGTAATGTGGAATAGCAGCTTTAGATGGATATGGCCAAACTCTAGATAACATAAGCAGTTACAGAAACAGATTTTTTTTTCTTTGGGGAATTAAGGTTTTAATGAAATAAATAAATAAAATCTGGCCACTGTAAGCACCCATGTACTGTAAATGTCTCAGCCCTCCAACAGTCACTTTTGATGGAAACATGATCAGTTAAAGGAAGTTGAAAAATAACAGACTTACTGGAAAGGTCACCAGATGATACAACTAAACCACCAGGGGTATTTCAGAAAAAACAAACTGCCGTATTAATGCCATTGACAGATTGCATTATGTCGGTTTTTTTTTGCTCATAAACCAACTTTAATTCTGTAAATACCCTTTTCAGGGACTTGAAAAGATGGCTGCAATTTATAGCTCATAGCACCATTAAACCTTTGAAGGAAGAACAGTCATTAGCATCACAAGATCCAGTGACACAAATCCATCAGAGTAGACTTACTCTGCAAATGAATTGGACTCTGCAGGAAACCAAACCCATTTTTCGCAGGGATGAGAAACTGACAGATCGCTCCTTCTGTACAGAGCTCTTTATTGTTTACCAACACAGAGCTCTGGGCTGTGATTGCACACTGCCAATCAGCAGGTCCCATTGGCCAGGACTCGCTGACAGGCTCCCACTGTGTACATTCCCAGTGGGAGCCGGGTGGGAGGTGCACGTGCACACACCCCCAACCCAGAGGTAGGCAGCGATATTCGGGCACGCTGCTTTGCCTACAGTCGCCGCTCGCCCGCAGTACATTGCAGGCAGGTGGGTGGGTGGGCGGCAAGTGGTTAAAGAACTTATTGCCACTTTGAGGAAAACAAATTTTAAACTCTGTTACATTCCTGTCTGGGTGTGGCAGCAAGTGTCATTAGACATTAATTGAAGGTCACATCTGCTATAACATATGCTTTGAATGGTGATTTTTTTCCCCCCTGCTGGAGCAAATTGGGCCATGCTTTATAGTGGATCAACTGTGGGAAATGGGTTCTGTATATGGAGGTTTATTATTTATACTGTTTATTTATTTTCTACTTATTGAAATGAACTGACCCTAGGAAGTAACCTTCCCTTAACCACTTCCCGACGGCCATATAGCAAAATGACAGCCGGAAAGTGGTTGTATTATCCTGACTGGACATCATATGACGTCCAGCAGGATAAGCTGCGGGGTCGTACAGCACGGCAATCGGTGGTGTGTCAATCTGACACACTGCATCTCCGATCTCCCACTGTTATAGCAGTTGAGACCATGTGATCAGCTGTGTCTAATCACAGCTGATCACATGGTAACCAGGAAGTGCTGTTTAATCGGCTTTTCCTCTACTCGCGCTGACAGGCGCGAGTAGAGGAGAGCCGATCGGCTGCTCTCCTGACAGGTTATCAGTTATCATTGATTATCAGTGCAGACCCATTGAGGATGCCCACTGGAGACCACAGGGATGTCCAATGGAGACCACCAGGATCGCCCGCTGCAGACCACTAGCTATGCCCACTAGAGCCTACCAGGGATGCCAATCAGTGTCCATTAGGGATGGCACTCTGTGCCCATCAGTGATGCCTGTCAGTGCCTCCTGATCCATGCTACCCATCAGTGCATCTATCAGTGCCACCCATCAGTGCCCACCATTGCCACCTATCAGTGCCCATCAGTGCTGCATATCAGTGTCACCTATCAGTGCTGCATATAAGTGCCTCATCATCAGTGCCCATCAGTACTGCCTCATTAGGGAAGGAGAAAACTTATTTACAAAGTTTTGTAACACACGAAGAAAAACTTTTTTTTCCCAAATTTTCGGTCTTTTTTAATTTGTAGCGCAAAAAAATAAAAACACCAGTGGTGATCAAATACCACCAAAAGAAAGCTCTATTTGTGGGAAAAAAAATGATAAAAATTTTGTTTGGGTACAGCGTTGCATGACCGCGCAATTGTCATTCAAAATGCGACAGCACTGAAAGCTGAAAATTGGCTTTGGCAGGAAGGGGGTGAAAGTGCCCTGTATTGGTTAAAGCGGTTGTATGCTCCGCTTTGTGATTTTTACACCATTTAGAAGATATTATCCTGCATGCAGCCGCTGATGTCAGCAGCGCATGCGCTCTGAAGGTCCGGCATATAGTGCCGGAACTTCAGAGCCTCGTGCCGGAATCGAGGGCTCCTGCGTGTGTGTATGCAAGTGACGTCATCGCGGCTCTAGACACTCACAACGCCAGGGCTTTAGAACCCGGTAGTATGCGATGCATACTAGCACATTATGCCATTATCTTGCTGTTTTTTTTTTGGGGGGGGGTTTCTCCAGGGTTAACTACCGCTTTAAGGGAGATGTTGCCTTTAGCACCAGCTTTGAATATTTAATAAAGCAATGCAAACATCAGTGATCAGATACAAAATGCAGTCATTAGACTAGTTTTGGGTTCCAATCTCTAAAACCAAACAATACATTTTTTTTCAATCCTCCAGTTCTCAGTCCCCCTCCCCTTTACCCCGCCTCCTTAAAGCCAGAAATCCAGCTGTCTTCCGGGTGGCCATCTGATGGATAATGGGATCCTTCTGGGATCCTCCTTTTGTTTTGGCATTATCTGTGAGTGGTACTCAACGCTTTAAAATGTTATGTAGCCATACATATTCCTGCAATCAGGAGACACTGTGTGGCATTGCTGCAGGTGGAGCCGTTTACCTCTAGTGTTGAGTGTGATGCTAACCTGTTACCTTCTTATTCAGAGACAAGGCAGAGCAAAGCATCTTGGGATATGTAGTCCATATGGATGGGATTTGCCCTCTGGCTGAATTATCAGTAACTACAACTACCAGCTGGCTGATGGAGGAGAGCAGACCGCTGGGAGAGACAATAAGAGGGATGTATTGAGGCCTGGTACGCTCTCTTAGGACCCAGCGTGAATCTGTGTGCAGGGATTCTGTGATATTCTGAGCTGCAGTTGAGTCTCAGCCTGCACCAGCAGAATTATCCAGCGGATATCCTGAGGGATATCCTGAGGGACATCTGCGGGCAGCTCCCCTTAGCAGCTCCTATTCCATTCATCCTGCAGTAATACCTGATTTGGGTGAGCCATAGCCTGTTGTGGTGGAGGCCGGATACTATCCCCTGAGCTACAATCCTGAGGGATAGCCATCATCATCTCTTGTTCCAGTGTGGTGAGCGGGCAATAGCCCAACTTTATAGACACCATTGTCTCCTGCACAACTTATCTTTAGTGCCAAGTAGCAATGGTCTGCATGTTCAAATCAAACATAAGAACATCCGCTGTTCGTTTGTTCGCAGAACAAAAGAACATATGCGGCATTCACGGCAAATTCGAGCACCGCGGAGCGCCCCATAGCGCACTGTAGGAGTGCAGTGCATTGACGGATGCTGATTGGCCAAAGCATGCACCTGACCTGCATGCTTTAACCAATCACAGCATGATCTGCTGTGAGAGTCATGATTGCCCAAAGGCAGAGTGCCATTGACAATCATGGCTCAGGGGGCTGTGCCCCACACTATATAAGGCAGCTTACACAGCAGCCGTATGTAGTGTGATAAAGTGTATTGAAGTGGTTAAGGGGAACCCTATGACAGAATTAAGAAAAAAAAGGCATGGGGTCCCCCCCCAAAATCCATACCAGGCCCTTAGGGTCTGGTATAGATTTTAAGGGGAACTCCACGCCAACATTTTTTTTAAAATTGACGTGGGGTCCCCCTTAAGATCCATATCAGACCTTTATCCGAGCAAGCAGCCTGGCAGGCCAGGAAGAGGGGGGGAGGCGAGCGAGTGCCCCCCCTCCTGAACTATACCAGGTCACTTGCCTTCAACATGGGAAGGGTGCTTTGGGTTGACCCCCAAAGCACCTTGTCCCCATGTTGATGGGGACAAGAGCCTCTTCCCGACAACACTGGCCATTGGCTTTCAGGGGTCTACGGACAGGGAGCTTATCGGAATCTGGAACCCCTTTAACAAGGGGGCACCCAGATCCCAGTACCCCCCATGTGAATGGGTATTTTGTACCCCTACCCATTACACCCCTACCCATTCACCAAAAAAAGTGTCAAAAAGTAAAAACCACAACAGACACTTTTTGACAATTCCTTTATTAAAGAAGAAAAAAAAAAGTGTCCCGCGATGTCCATCCATCTTCAATCACACCGCCCAACAGACCCGAGAAATAGAAAAAAATTAAAAAGCTCCGCCTCGATGGGAGGCCTCCTGGCGACTGCTGTCTCTTGGCTGTGACAGCTGTTATACAGGCAAGGGCGGGGTCATCCGGTTACATCAGCGGGTGGCCCCGCCCTTGTCTATATATAAGCTGTCAAAGGGAAAAGACAGCAGTTGGCAGAAGCCCTCACGTGGAGGCGGAGTTTTTGCATTTTTTTTTTTCGGGTCCGTCAGGCGGGGTGATTGACGATGGATGAACAGTACATCACGGGACACTTTTCTTTTTTTCTTTTTCAATAAAGGCATTGTCAAAAACTGTCTATTGTGGTTTTTACCCTTTGACACTTTTTGGTTGAACAGGTAGGAGTACAATGTACCCGATACCCATTCAAATAGGAGGGAGATTTGGGGGTTCCAGTTTCCGATAAGCCTCCCGCCCTCAAACCCTGAAAACCAATAGCCAGGGTTGTCAGGAAGAGGCTCTCGTCCACCATCAACATGGGGACAAGGTGCTTTGGGGGAACCCCAAAGCACCCTCCTCATGTTGAAGCCATGTGTCCTGGTATGGTTCGGGGGGGGGCGCTCGCTCGTCCCCCTCCCTATCCTGACCTCCAGTCTGCATGCTCAGAGTCTGCTATGGATTTGGGGGGGGCCCACACAAATTTTTATTTTTTTTTGGTGTGCAGTTCCCCTTAAAATCCATACCAGACGCATTTTTTTTCCTTGATTTTTTATCTATATTGCCGGGAGGCGGCAATACATTACAGCCGCAAGAAAGTTTCAATTACATTTTTTCCTTTATGTCATTTTGCTGTGGCACTGTTCTACACATCGCACAGATGCGCCACTTTACAGGCAGACTAAGGGGACCCCCAGGAACGATATTTAACCAAATCAATACTGGGCACTTTCACCCCCTTCCTTCCCAGACCAATTTTCAGCTTTCAGCGCTCTCGCACTTTCAATGACAATTGCGTGGTCATGCTACACTGTACCCAAATGAAATTTTTATCATTTTGTTCGCACAAATATAGCTTTCTTTTAGTGGTATTTATTCACAACTCCGTTTTTTATTTTTTTCGATATAAGTGAAAAAAGAGCAGAAATTTGGAAAAAAAACAATATTTTCTTTTTTCTATCTTAAAAGAAATCCAATAAAATCGAATTTTGTCATAAACTTAAGCCAAAATGTAGTCTGCTATATATCTTTGGTAAAAAAAAAATCCCGTAGAGTATAATAGAGTATAATAATTGGTTTGTGTGATCACGGACATATGTACGCAGATGATCATGTACAGATGTGCCCAGGTGATCACGGACATATGTGTGCAGATGATCATTGGGACATGTGATTTTACTGTTACATATCTGGGGGACAGATGTTTTTACTGTGTGGGGACAGTGTTTTGGGGACATTGTGATTTTATATTGTGTGGGGACGTATGCGTGGGGACATGTGTTTTGGGGACATGTGCGTTTTACATTGTGTACATGTGTGTTTTACATTTTGTACATGTGTGTTTCACATGTGTGTTTTACACTGGTGATCAGTGTGTAAAAAGCTGTAAAAAACAGCTCATACTGATCACCAGCCGGTTGCAGCGATCCGCTCTCCTCTCCTCACCGACAACTTCTGGAGGAGAGCCTAGCAACCAGCTGTCTGTTTACATCACATGACGGCCGTGATTGGACACGGCTGTCATGTGATCAGGAGGGCCAATCACAGAGTCCTCCTGCCGATCAGTGATGCGCCGTGTCCGGGTGACACAAGCACATTGGGATCGCACCGCTGTGATCGAACGTGCGAGATCCGCCTCCTTCTGATTGACATTCCTGAACGTCCACTCAGAAGGAGAGAGCTCCCACACCGGCCGTTTATGTGCAGTGGCCGGGTGGGAAGTGGTTAAAGGAATCTTTCATTTTTATTGTTTCAATTTAGGCATTATTAGAATCACTGCTCCTGAAAAAACAGTTGTATTAAAAACTTTTTTTTTACATTGATATATGTCCCCTGGGGCAGTACCCGGGTCCCCATACACTTTTTATGGCAATAACTTGCATATAAGCCTTTAACATTAGCACTTTTCCATGTTAGTGTCCCATAGTCTTTAATAGGGTGTTTGCAGGTTCGTTAGAACTTTTTGCCTGTTCGCATGTTCTGGTGCGAACCGAACCAGGGGGTGGGGGGGATGTGTTCGGCCCATCCATCACTAGTGCCAAGGATCTAGACCAAACATCATAGACACTGTATACAGACAGTTTTACTTCCTATTATTTACATTTACTGCTGCTAATTGTAGTTCCACAGAGACCAACATCTTTACGTCAGTGATCACTCTGAATTCAGTTAGTTTGCTTTACACAGGAAGATTGTTTACGGTTTATTCACAACTTACTGATTCAGTTTGCTTTCCTTGGTCAACTCTCTGAAAGAACAGGTTGAATTCCAATAGAGTTTTCTCATTGCTTAAGGTTGACGGTGGCAAGACGGTGTCACCTCCTGCCAGATGCCACCTGTCACTTGCCACTGTCACCTGCTGCCAGATGCAACATGTTACTTGCCACCGTCACCTGCTGCCAGAAGCCACATGCCACTTGCCACCATCACCTCCTGCCAGATGCCACATGTCACTTGCCACCATCACCTGCTGCCAGATGCCACATGTAACTTGCCACCGTCACCTGCTGCCAAATGCCACAAGTGACTTGCCAACGTCACCTGCTGACAGATGCCACGTGTCACTTGCCACGTCACCTGCTGTCAGATTCCACATGTCACTTACCACCGTCACCTGCTGCTAGATGCCACTTGCCACCGTCACCTGCTGCCAGATGCCACGTGTCACTTGCCACCATCACCTCCTGCCAGATGCCACATGTCACTTGCCACCATCACCTGCTGCCAGATGCCACATGTAACTTGCCACCGTCACCTGCTGCCAAATGCCACAAGTGACTTGCCAACGTCACCTGCTGACAGATGCCATGTGTCACTTGCCACGTCACCTGCTGTCAGATTCCACATGTCACTTACCACCGTCACCTGCTGCTAGATGCCACTTGCCACCATCACCTGCTGCCAGATGCCACGTGTCACTTGCCACCATCACCATCACCTGCTGCCAGATGCCAAGGGTCACTTGCCACCATCACCAACTGCCAGATGCCACAGTCACCTGCTGCCAGATGCCACTTCATTCGCCACCTGCCAGATGCCACATGTCACTTACCACCATCACCACCTGACAGATGCCACATGTCACTTGTCATCCATAGCCTGCCTCTCTCCCTCCCCTTCAGTTGGGCATGCTGGGGGCCGCAGTTTCCCTATTAGGACTGCAATGTGCCGGTCCTCGGGACTACCTGTCCCATGATCCTCCTTTGTGCTTCTTTTTTTTCTTCTTCTGCCCAATAGGAAGGAAAGGGCGCCATTTCCCGCTCCCGAGTACAGCAGCATGAGAAGGGGGGAAAGACGATCCCTCAGCTGCTCTCTCTACACAGAGACACAGCCGCTCTCCCCACTGCTAACCGAATGAGGGAGGGGGAATGGGCAGGATACAGCGAGCCCTCTCCTGTACAGCTGTGGCTCGAGGGGGGGGGGCAGCACAGTTTCTCCCCCTTGCACCCGCTCGCTGCTCCTATCATTTCCTGGCGGGGAGAGCATGCGGGAGGGGAGTCCGCGGCAACTGGGTTTCGGCGTCCCTCCCCCTCTGCCTTTGCTTGTGGCACCCACCTAGGATGATGGATCGGCCCTGATTAGCGGCGCTGGCGGCTATTTTATACAGTCACACACACAGTTGTGAAGCACACTGCTGCACTTCACCTGCACCCACCCCCACCAGCAAATTGTACCGCCCAGGGCATCCGCCCCTTCTGCCCCTTCCTTGTACCGGCCCTGGTGCTACACATGTTATATAGAACCATGAAGTAATGGACTGTAGACATGTGCACCGTCAATAAATTTGTTTTGTTCCATTCCGTAACAATTACGAATGTTCGTTATTATGAATTTATCATTATGAGAGGCTCCCACCATCCCTGTGCTGTGCTGACTTCCTGGATTTTAACTTTTAGGTTTGTTAACTTTTCATAACAATTACGAATGTTCGTTAGGAATTTGGAAGCATAGCAATTCGTATTCCGGATCCTCCCGAATGTAAGAATTTAAGAATTTACGGAAATTTTTGATTCGTACGAAACTAAGCGCACATGTCTAAGACTGTTATGATGCCTGTTGCACAAGTATAGATGAATTCCAAAATGAAGCAGACTGAGCCTGATAATTCTAGTGGCCTATATCTGAGAAACAAGAAGGTTGGACACATGCAAGGGATTGGTGGCGGTCAGAAGGAGGTTTGGCTACCTAGCAGTGGTGATGGGTCCTCTGTCTGAGAAACAAACTGTGGTCTCGTTGTGTTTAGGCCATGTTAGTAGTCAGCCTTCAACAGACTTGGCCTGGAAACAATGTAATGAGGCTAAACAATGTAATGTTGCATAGTAGTCTTGTAGACTCCTTTTCAAAGGCAATCTGGCAGTGAATGTGATCCAGATTACAAAAAAAATGTATAATTCCCCTAGCTGAAAGGTTACCATGCAGGCCCCCCCCCCGGTGAGGGACCTGGCTTATCAACCACCCCAGGGGACCACAACATAAACTTTTGTATAATTTTTTTTCTTTTTTGGTTCACATTTCCCAGAATCACAGTTTGACGCAAACGAGTGCTGGATATAGGAACGCATTTGAAGAGTGTTTACACAGCGTATCAAATCTATTCTTATTTCTCTCCGACCCTGAGGGGCCTGTCAGATTTCTAATAAAAAGGGCAATACAAACCCATTGCAAAAACGAATAAATGCAATCAAACACCAGAAGAGAAATGCAGTTGTGTTTACGATTTATCATAGGGGTTTGATGACTGCCAGATAAATACCAGAGTGTGTGTACCTGGAATCTTATTGTCAGTCACCTCCTCTTCCCGATTTGTCCTATACACCTCTACCATCATCTGGGAATTCAAACTCAATACAGCACAAATTACATTTTGCCCTCCTCGTTTTGACATATCCTATTATAGTTTATGTGTGGAGAAAGCTTTGTGAACTTAGCACCATGGAGGGAGAGCGAGAGAAAGAACAACGGACTAAAATCTCCAGTTGTGAAATTATATTTTTTTCTTAGACAAGGCACAATGAGGTCTTCAGTTTTACCAAAAAAAACAAACAAAATAACAGGAATCAAACCAATGTCATCACCAAGAATTGGACTTTAACTGTTTGGCTGCCAGAGCCATTTTTGCATACATTTAAAAAATAATTTAAGGCCTACAGATTAGTTAAAACCCCAAACATTTTTTAATTTTCTGAAAGCAAAGACCCTGGAGAATAAAATGGAGAATAAAATAGTTACATTTTTTTTTTTTTACGTTGCACAGATTTTCAGTAAACTATACTGGTGAGTTGACGTCACAGTTTTGTATGGTTTGTTTTATTATCATTTTCTTTAGCCATTTGCCGACCAGCCGCCATCATTATATGCCGGCAGGTGGGCTCGTTCCCGTGAATCGCCGTACCTGTACGTCGGCTCCCTTCAGAGCCATAGCAGGCGTGCGTGCCCGATGCACGGTGGGGACCCCGATGCGCATGGCCGGCGGCTGCTGCGTCGGCCGGCCACCCGCAAACGTGGGCACGAGTGTCAGAACGGGGATCTGTGTATGTAAACACACAAATCCCCCATTCTGACAGGGGAGGAGAGACAGATCTGCTGTTCCTAGTAATTAGGAACAGCGATCTGTCTCCTCCTCCAGTCAGTCCCATTCCCCCCCTCAGTTAGAAACACACATGAGGGAACACAGTTAACCCCTTGATCGCCCCCTAGTTTTAACCCCTTCTCTGCCAGTGACATTTACACAGTAATTAGCGCAATTTTATTGCACTGATTGTTGTATAACATGTCAATGGTCCCATAAAAGTGTCAAAAATGTCCGATCTGTCCCACTAAAAATCGCAGATCACCGCCATTATTAGTAAAAAAAAAAAAAATGCCATAAATCTATTCTCTATTTTGTAGACGCTATAACTTTTGCGCAAACCAATCAATATATGCTTATTGGGATTTTTTTTTACCAAAAATATGTAGAAGAATAAATATTGGCCTAAACTGATGAAGAAATTATTATTGTTTAACATTTTTTTTTTGGTATTTAACCACATGCCGACCAGCTGCTGCAGTTGCACTGTGGCAGCATGGCACGGCTGGGCGAAACGACGTTATGCAACGTCGCTTTGCCCTGTGACCACTAGGAGCACGCACGCCCCCCGAGCTGATGCGAGTGCCCGGTGGTCTCGATCACCGCCGGGCTCCAGCGATCGCCGCTGAGACATGGAGAACCCGGGAACTGTGTGTGTAAACACACAGTTTCCAGTTCTCTGAGGGGAGAACAAACAGGTTGCCTGTCCATACAGAGTATGAACAGACAATCTGTTATCTTCCCTGCACAGTCCCCTCCCCCCTTCAGTTAGAACACAAACTAAGACACACTTAACCCCTTCACCGCCCCCTAGTGTTAACCCCTTCACTGCCAGTGACAGTTTTACAGTAATCAATGCATTTTTAATCGTACTGATCGCTGTATTAATGCCAATGGTCCCAAAAATGTGTCAAAATTGTCCGACGTGTCCGCCATAATGTCGCAGTCACAATAAAAATCGCAGATCGCCGCCATTACTAGTAAAAAGAAAAAATTAATAATAAAAATGCTATAAATCTATCCCCTATTTTGTAGACGCTATAACTTTTGTGCAAACCAATCAATATACGCTTATTGCGATTTTTTTTTACCAAAAATATGTAGAAGAATACATATCGGACTAAACTGAGGAAAAAAATGTTTTTTTTATATATTTTTGGGGGATATTTATTATAGCAAAAAGTAAATAATAATGTTTTTTTTCAAAATTGTCACTTTTTTTGTTTATAGCGCAAAAAATAAAAACCGCAGAGATGATCAAATGCCATCAAAAGAAAGCTCTATTTGTGGGGAAAAAAAGGATGACAATTTTGTTTGGGAACCACGTTGCACGACCGCGCAATTGTCAGTTAAATCGACGCAGTGCCAAATCTCAAAAAGTGTTCTGGTCAGGAAGGGGGTAAAATCTTCCAGGGCTGAAGCGGTTAATATAGAAACAATTAAAAAGGTTAGGTTTTTTTTTTTTTTTCAAAATTGTGTCTCTTTTTTGTTTATAGCGCAAAAAATAAAAATCGCAGAGGTGATAAAATACCACAAAAAAAAAGCTCTATTTTTGAAAAAGAACATCAATTTTATTTGGGTACAGCGTCACACAACCGTGCTGACATATTTTACTTACCTGATCCTCCATTCTTCCCCCAATAATCGTCGCCTTCCCCCCAATGCTTCGGCAGTGGACTGTTCTCAGTATCCTCATGTCTAATGCAGGGCTTGATGATGTCAAAGGATGTAATAGTGGCCATTATCCAATCAATTTGTGATTCAATCAAAATGCTTGGATCTGCAATCAAAAGCCATAACCTCCCTTCTAATCAATTTAGACTTGATTTAGATAGGATTCTTTTAAAATTGAGTTGATTGGCCTGGATGCAAATGTATTGACCAATCGGAGGCACTGAGATACTTTATTCTTGAATAGAAATGTATTTACATCGGTCAGAGATCACATGGTAGTGCCAGAGATGTGATCAATAACTTACAATCGTAAGTTATAATTGTCATTGAAGTATCGAAACCCACTTTCCGATGTGTGGCATATCATTTTGATTGAAAGAGATCATTCAAAAAAGAAAAAATTGGTCATTTATTAAAGTGTTACTAAACCTAGTAATATGAAAATAGTTAATCTGCCCCCCCCCCCCCCCCAACACTGTACCCACAGCTTATAAATCTTCTTTTTACATTAAGATACTGCCACTATATACCTTTTTAGGTGATCTGTATACCACGGTTACATGATAAACTGCACAGTTTCTCCAGTGCTGAGAGTTCAGGTAGGAGGAGATTTCCACCACACGCCCCACATGCGTGATGTCAATATCATGTGACCTGGCTAGCTCTGAGAAAAAGTAAATGTTCTCTCCAGCGTAAAATACACAACTGAGCATTTGCAAGTCGGCTGCCTTGCCTGTGTTAACTGGCCTTCCCCAGATAGACAGTACAGGAGAGGGAGGATCTGTGCATACAGGATAAAACAGCCTTTTACACAATGCAGAGGATTAACCCCTTACATTCCACAGTGAGCATAACAAGCATGCTATCCTGCATACACATACAGATTTTACTGTTGTGGGTTTAGTAACACTTTAAAGTGGTATTAAATCCAAGAGCAAACATTTATTATATTGCAGCTTACCAAGTCTTAAAATGTGATGGCTGCATTCGTTTTCTTTTTTAGACTTTCTTTCCTTTATTTTCACTTGGTGATCTGGCCAGTAAATCTATTATTTTTTAACAGAACAAGCTGTTTGGAAGCTGTAGCAGTTAGCGGGTTGAGGCAAACCATATACCACTGGCAGATGTGCTTACAATGATCAGCTTTTATTTATGTAAAATTTATATCCCAAAAGGAAAAAAAAACTGTTAGCTGTAACTGCGTATAAAGTGTTAATTGGTTAGTGTATTTAAATCTGCTACTACATCTCCCCCCCAGATTAACAATGCTGCTGTCCAAAAGGTGTCTCTGTTGCTCTTTTATCCAGAGTGGAGGAGCTCTAATACAGGAGGTGTGTCACTGGCCAGATCACAGGTGAAAACAGAGGGAAAAAAGCCAAAAAAAGAAAACTAATGCAGCCACCACATCTAAGGATTAGGGATGGGATGTCTGTTCGGGTCGAACATGGGTTCGACTCGAACATTGGCTGTTCGCCCTTTCGCCGAATAGCGAACAAGCTCGGGAAGAGAGCTCTGGTGGGTCATGGAAGTACCGAGCGGCGCTATAACGAAGGTATTTGGCACATTTAGAAACACACACATTGTACATTATATACTACTGTAATAGAGTGGATTATAGGATTTTACAAGCATTTTAACTCAGTTCACACTGGGGATTCCTGACAGGCAGGGAGGGAGAGGGGGAGAGAAGACATCACATTGCATGGTAAGACCTACCCAGAAAATAAGCCCTGCTGTGTCTTTTGTTGCCAAAATTAATATAAGACCCGGGCTTATTTAAAGAGAGACACTGTATTCACCTTTATGTTACTTCTGATTGGATAGTGGACGCTCCTTTTACCTACCCTCACAAGTTTATTTCCGGAACGACCTTGAGGCCGTACCCAGAAGTAGCAGCCCAAGTCCCTCAAAGGGGCCCACTGCCACCTTTCTGCCAAGATGGGCCGGATTCACCGGGAACGAACTTCCCCAGCACGCTCCCACCACCACTCACTGACAGACCCTCAACTGAGCAAGTCAGTCTAGCACGGTCTTATACCTCTAAGAGCTCTTCTTCAAAAAGGTATGCCCGGAGCTGAGAAGGAGCAAATTAGGCAGAGGTCATACATGACTGGGTGGAAGGGGAACCAGACAGAAGGGGTTAACTTAAGTGGTGTGGTCAGTACTGACAGACAATTACCTGTTTGGTCAAGTAGATGAGGTGATTGGGAGAAGCAGGAGAGTATAGTGCTAGGTAGAAATGGTTTAGGTTCACTTGCAGAGAAGAAATCATCAGAAGAACATCCCTCCCTCCTACCCTTTTCGGGTAGGACGTTATACCTCTTTTGTTGTCTTGCGGTTTTGGGTCTTTGACGGGTGTCTAAACCTGGGGATATTGGTAAAATGGTGGGGACCCATCTTAGGCATGGTGTTCTCTAGTTAGTATGGTTTAATTCTTAGTGACGGGTAATGGTGGGTGTCTGAGATCAGCTACATTAGTCCCCAAGGCCGTGTTTGGTGGCTGGGGTCATAACTTAAGTAACTGGTGCCACATACACAAAATTTTATTTTTATTGTACCATCAAGGACCTGCAACCATTGTTACCTGGATTGATATGTTTATTATGTTTTCTTATTTATAAGCTTATGTTTAATAAAAAGGCTGATTTGGCCATTTATCTCCAATTAGTAGTAGTGTGGTTTTTCCTAGGGGTTATATGGAGGTGTAGTTGTGTGCGGTTTAGGGTAAGAGGTCAATTATGGAGGTGAGCTCTGATCTACCCTGGTCAAGAGCCTACCTGTTGGCAATTTTTTTTTTTCAACTTTAGTTCCACTTCAACAACTGTTGAGATAAGATATCAACCACTCAGGGAGTACATTGTTTCAACAAGCTGGTTGACTCATGCACACTGGGTGTCAAAAACGCAGATTTTAAGGGCGTTTGACTTTTTTCTGCCTCTAAACACCTCTCCATGTTTGCCTATAGGCTCATGCACACATAGGCATTTAGAGGCAGGAAAAAAAATCACTTGTGCATTCGGAAGAGGAGCATTTGGAAGGAAAAAAAGCCAAACATCTAAATGCTATAACGCTAGACACGTTTAGGTGTATATGCACAATAACGCATTATAATGGCCAATAGAATGCATTAACGCCAAATTTGCATAAACTCACATGTACAAATTGGCTTTAGGCATTTTTAATGCTGCTTTTTTTCTTTGCTCCAGGGGAGGAAAAAAAAAAAAGTGTCCAGTGAGCATGAGGCCTTAGAACCATTGCCTAGCACTGCAATCGAGAAGCATAGCCTGGTTGTGTAATGATTAAACATGGTTCCTCATATATACAATTATGTAAATAGATTATAGACAGAACATGTTTTTGACACATTAAACACACATTAATAATATTCTGTACATAATGATCTCTTGTATACAAGAATAAAACAATTTAACAATTTTCCATATAAAAAAAAAGCAAAAAAAAATGTGATTGGCACTTAATGAATATTCATCTCCCCTGCAGCTTTAATACCTAAAGATGGAGATAGAGCGAATGACTCAATCATTGCTATTTTTCTTTATATTTTCCCACAGATCGCAAATTAGAAAATAAAAGGCTGCAGGAGCATTTGTGACATTCAGTGAAACATGCCCAAGGAACGGACATCTTCAGTCTAATAAACAAGTAAAAGTCTGAGTCCGTGCCATCACTTTAATTGATGGCACGATACCACCTGAATTATGCCAGTCTCCTTCCTAAGCTGCATACAAATCAGACCATCACGTCTGTCTGTGCGCTCTGGCCATCAATATTCCGTTTTAGATTTCTACAGTCAATTTATAATACCTGTTTAATTCCCCTTCTCCCAATAAATGGTGTCAAGCTCCTTGGTAATGTATTTACTTCATTGTTAATATTTTCCATTTATCTCAGCGGAGACTGGCGGTCCTCCCCCACAAGCTGTATAGGCGTTAAATGTTTAGAAATCTTATTTCCTTCTTTGTGTCTGTGTATCTTTTTTGCTGCCGGGAGGGGCAGCAGCCGCTTCTCCTCTTCTCTCGCTTTCTGCTTTGACGTTCACGCAAGGGTGTTCAGAAGAAAATCTACCGGCCCTATTGGGTTAACCACTTCATTGCATGTGTTGACAAGACATAAATCAAGACTGTTGCAATGAGATGGGCTCTGCAGTTTCAAAACCTCCAGTATGGGTAAGTCCATTAAATGATACAAGCGGTGTCGGTAAGGTTTGCCAACCTCTTATCTCCCAGAGGATTATGGGAGTCATCAGAGAGATAACTTAGGAGCTGGCAGCTAGCTGGTCTCCCTTGATAGCAAATCAGACCTAAAATGCAAGCTGGTTGAAAAGGCACTTAAAAACATCTATACTCAACTTATTTTTAGGAGTTTATTCATTTTCTCCATGATGCATTCCAATGTGGTCCGATGTCAGCAAGAATAATAGAAGAATATAAAATAATAGGCCCAGTAGAAAATAAAATTTAAGGCAAGAAACATTGTTCTAAATAAAAGGTTTGTATGATGGGCATAATGAAACTCTTCTAGAGTTAATGTCCATGTAAAAGCTACGTAACTAGATTAAATCAAGGACAGATTTATACTTTGTGTACCCATCTTGCCCTGGTTGACTGGCTACTCTATCACCCTAACAAAAATCAGACGTAACTGTCATGCACAGAGCACTGAGTGATATTCAATAAAGAAGCTACAACTGTTTTTTGCTGTTAGGAGGCCTGCTCCTAATTTAGGAAAACTTTGTGGCAGCTTTGCTAATTATTTGACAGGTGCACTTCCTTCAGGTCTTTCTTATTAATACCACTTTTAGAATCTGACACAATAGCTGGGACAGATTCTAAAAGAATTAGCAACAACTTCACAGATAAGCAAACTGATACTAATTAAGACCAAATCTGAGCTTGTGTACAAAGAGGTGCCAGTGCTCAGAGTAGGGCATTTTGTGCTTAGAAGCTGTCATGAATGTGACAACTTCCTGCAAAGGGCTTCTCGTTGCTATGAACCCTGCAGCTGCCAGCATCATAGCAACTAATGACTCATCCATGACCCCATTCAGCAGCAGACAGCTGAAAGTAAACAAAAGGGAAGATTGCTGGTGATGTTGTTACCCAGAAATGGCATTGGCAATATTTTGACAACAATTTCAAAGGGCTCCCTGGTTGCTATGAACCCTGCAGCCGCTAGCATCATAGCTACCAATGACTCACCCCTGACCCTATTCAGCAGTTAAAAGTAAACAAAATTGCTGGTGATGTTGTTACCAAGAAAAGGCACTGGACATATTTGGACAACAATTTCACCAGCATTCCGGCTTCTTTGTTTACGTTCAGGGTCAGTTGCACAGCTCATCCTAGCTAGTGTAGTGCTACCCTAGCAGAAGCAGCTGGTAATATTGAGTCCTCTTTTTTTTCTCTGGCCCTAGCCAGAACCTCACTCCTATTGGCAGGACCAGAATACCTTGGCTGGGATCTCCCAGAGGTCACTCAAGAATGGCACACACTGACCATTAGAAAATAAGCAGATTGTATTGGCAGACCAAAGTGAAAAGGTAACACAGCAAATCAGTAGCTCAGTGTCAACACATGAAAAAAAAAGTGCAATACAAATACAATACAGTTAACAATAAACAATAGTTCTCTGACTGCGAGGCTAACAATAAGTATGGCAGGCTAGTTTACTTTGGGGCTCTCAGTCAAGATGGGCTAGGCTTAGGCCTGAGAGTTTGTAATGCTACCAGCAATCCAGTTCTGCCCCCAAGTAGGCCACAAGGTCTGAACAGTTCCTTGATGTTAACTTCTGCTGCCTCAGTTGGGGCACTTTACCGTAGGCATACTAAAGCTGTGCAATGTTTCTAGGGTAAAAGATATAACAGTGCAGCACTAGAAAACGTATAATATGTGAATGTCCAAAAATCAAAATACAAAAAAAGCAGTCGACAATTAGTGAAAAAAGATTTCTTGTGGATACGCTGGGTGAATCACTTTAAATAGTTCTTTAACCAGATATACATGGTGTCAGGACATATGGTGACCCACAATAGAACTTAAACCTCCTCTTTAAGGGAAAAAAATCCACCACTCTGCACGATGTAGTAAAAATCTGCAGTGAATACCCGCCACCAGTATATTGTGCACTCACCAGAAACTGAATATGAACCAGCCTTGCATGGGTATCCTGTGTCTGAACAATGGTGCTCAATAGATGTGAATATCCTCAGTCAGCATCCAGGTGGACATGGAATTAGGAAGTTAATCCATCCTCAATGCCCTCAATGGGGTGAGTACTGTGTGACAAACTGGTTTCTTGCATAGTCTTCTACTCCCTATTGGGCTTAATCGTAGAGGTAGGGGTAGCCAGGAAAGGGGAAAGTAATTAAATTAAACACATTCAAATTACCAATTTAACTCTACACACCTGTACCTACTCTAACTGTACACAGAAAAAGAGGATTAGAGAAAGAGGATTGGACACTGCTTGGAGGTATATGGAAGTACTGTATAAAAGATTATGGACTTTTGTCTGCCATTTCATGTGGACAAAAGTCCATAAAACATTTTATCAAATACACTGGCATAATTAACAATGTAAGCATAAGTAATATACACATACGGTACGTATTCAGTCAAGCAATCCATGTATAAAGAATTGTTCCTCTTACAGATATCTGAAAAGATCATTGAGTTAGTGGTTACTTACATGAAAGACAAAAAATTGCCATTGCTGAAAGGACCCTCAATCTCTAGAGGAACCCAAGGTTTCAATGGAACCCTGGTTGAGAAAGATTCAGCTAGATGTTTTCACAAGCACCCTGTAAGCTCCAACTCCAGGCATTTGGAGGAACCCAGGTTGAGAAAGTCTTGTCTAGATGTTTCCACAAGCACCCTGGAAGCCTCAACCCCCAGATTTCTGAGGGAACCCAAAGGTTACATGGAACCTTGGTTGAGAAAGGTTGATGTAGATGTTTTCACAAGGACCCTGGAAGCCCCACCCCCGACCAATGGGAATCCTTACTAGCTATTAAGAAGGCATGGGATAGTGCTGGCTTTGAACAGTGCTGGTAACTGATAATATATGAATAGGCGAGGCTTCCGGGGCCCTGAAGGAAACAACCAACAGTGATTCTAGGTACCAATAGTTGCCTATATTTTAGCCCAGGGACCAGTTTAGGACAATCAAAACTACTGACAGGTGTACTTTTAAAATGAACTCCCTGGCAGGTATAACATATTTCCTCTTATCAGCATATTACTTTGGCTGACTGCTAGCAGCTCCAGGTGTTTTAATGAGTACATCATCCTCTTGTGTGACCTACGTGATAGTCAGTCGAAGAAGAAATGTGTGTTTTCTATTGAAGATAATGTGGTGGTGATGATTACCCATGTTTGTGTTTCTGCCTAATTCGTAAGGTCATTTGTCAAGAATAAAGGTGAATAAAGAAATGTTCTGTTAATTAATGTTACACACTAGCATCCCTCTCATCATTGTGACTAATTTCCCTGTAGACTATTTATTAATCGTATGTATGTTTAATTTGTCTAGTAACTTGATTTTTATTTCATGTTAATGGTTTTCATTCTGCATTTTAATTATGTTTATGTGGACTTCATGCTGTTGATCACATTTCTATTACGATTGTTTAATGGTCAGGATCTGTACTCTGAAAGACTGTTTTATTATTGTGACTTAGGGGAGCATATTTAAAAAAACCCATTCCACCAACGATCCAACTTAAAGTGCAGTTATCATTTTTGCAAATTTACATTGGTCTGGCTTGGCAAAAAAAAAAAAACAGATTACCCAATTTTTGGTAAAATATAAAACATACCCAACATGTCAAAGTTTAAAATGGTGTGTGCCTGTAAAATGACAACTTTGGTACCATACATTTTCCATAGGGAACACTCTAAAAACCCCTACAGGTTACCACTTTAGAGTTAACTATTAAAAACTGTCCCTAAAGTTATTGACCTCACTCCGAAGTGTTTGACATTTTGTAACATGTATATCATAAGCAACATATTTTGTAGGTGCCCCTAACAGGTGCATTTACATGTGTATATAAGGGTGGAGCGGGCTCAAAAAAAAACATTTTTTTTTTTTTGGGGGGGGGGGGGGGGGGGTTAAAGGCTTGGGTGTAACTTAATTTTTTGTATGCATTTTCATTAAAACTTTATTTATAATCACAAAGCAATTATATCACATAGGGGACTTTTAATGTCCTCAATGTGACAGGCTCCATTAGCTTTAATGGAGGGCAGATGAGGCCTCTGGTGTCTTATCAACCACTTGACCTCCGAAAGATTTACCCCCCCTTCATGACCAGACCATTTCTTGCAATACAGCACTGCGTTATTTTAACTGACAATTGCGCGGCCGTGTGATACTGTACCCAAATAAAATTTATATCCTTTAAATTTATTTTGGTGATATTTGATCACCTCTGCGGTTTTTATTTTTTGCACTATAAACAAAAAAGAACAACAATTTTGAAAAAAAAAAAAAAAAAAAACAATATTTTTTTACTTTCTGCTATAAAACACATCCAATACAAAAATGGAAAAAATCTAATTTGTTCATCAATTTAGGCCAATATGTATTCTGCTACCTATTTTTGGTAAAAAAAAAAAATCCCAATAAGAGTATATATTTTGCGCAAAAGTTGTCTACAAAACTATGGGATATTTTTATTAATTTATTTAAATTTTTTTATAGTGGGACTGCAATATAGCGGCGGACAAAACCTGCCACTTTGCCACTTTTTGGAGACCAGTGACAGTATTACAGTGATCAGTGCTAAAAAATATGCACTGTCACTTTACTAATGACACTGGCTGGGAAGGGGTTAACATAAGGGGAGATCAAAGGGTTAACTGCATGCCTAGCCTGCGATTCATAGCAGCCTTCTATTAACTTGTAACAATAGAAACAAAAAACAATTCCTTTGAAACAGAAATATATGTATTCAGGTAAATGATCTTTGTAGGAGGTACACCAAAAACTGGTTCATTTTATCTGCGGAAACAATAGGCCCCCAGCCGCAACATACCAACTCAGAGACAATAACCAAACTATCCGCAGAGACCTCTATGTCCCCAGTTAACCCATCATTAACTAGAATGCACCCGTGGACGCCATACCACAGATGGCTCCCTAACCATTAGACTATCACTGTTTTCTCACCGCCTTCAAAAGACCACAACCATCAGGCTGCTGTGAATACAAAACCTCAAACCAAACCAAAACATGTAGGGTGGGCGGACAGTTCTCCCTCTGTCCGATGACCACCGATTGAGGTATCTGGTTCTTCACCTCTTCCTGTGCGTGCCCAAAGCCCCTCCTGGACCCATTGCTTCCCAACAAGCAGGTCGTATATAATCAAACCCACCATGCCTTAACCATTTACCTCCCTCTTTCCCCTCTTCACCCAGCATGCATGCCCTTCGCTTATTTTTGCTTTTGCTTCGGGCCCACCTGTCTGTCTGGCGGGGCTTACCAGTGTTGTGTGTGTCTATGGACGCACACTACTCAGTTCAGGAGTGCACCTGCACAGGTGCCCCCTCAGCGCATTGGCTTGCTGAGGGGGCACCAAGAGGAAAGTGGAGTGGGCAGCACTTATGAGGGACTCCAGAAGAGGAGGTAAGGAACTGAAGAATGTGTCCAATGTTTCTTCCCAGATTTAATAATGTTGTGCTGGGTGATCCATGTTGGAAACTTTTACATTGTGATGGTGACCTGCAGTGTACACCTGGAACTACATTCTTGACCCAGAGCAAAATAGGCTCAGGTGGTATTAAATGTTACCCCTTTAAGACCATCCCTCTGTGTGACACACCTAACTTGCTGCTATTATTCCCATCCCCAGCTCTGCCCCTATCCCACAGGAGGCCATAGTTCTACTTTAAACAGCAGATGTCATATCTATAGTAGTATATACAGTAGTAGGAAACGGATGCAGTTGAATGGGCTCAATTTTGTCCAAATGTGAGTCAAAATGGGGAAGAATGCGGGGCCTATTTATAAAGAACTGGTGTACTAAAATGTGTACGTTATTTTTTTTCAATTCCATTTTTGGGAGCTTTTTAGCTAGTTTTCCAATACATATACACATATTTAAATATCACCCCTGCAAAAATGCAACAAACAAAACTGCCAGGACCCAAATAAACTTGAGAAACATATCTATTTGTACTTGTTATCCAAGTGAAATACTAAACATGCACAATTTTTGTACAAAAATGAAAAATTTTGAACAATTTTAAGAACAACCTCGGAAAGTTTGCAAACGGCAAACTGGAAAAGAGGGGTGCACTCACAAATCGAACATGCTTTTGGCTGCATCCCCATCCTGTAAGGGAAGAGGGCTGCAGCACCTTCCTGTAAAGGTAGAGTATTAATATGCAAGTGTAAGCACAGTAAACTGGAAAAAGCAGCAAAAAACAACTCTAACCCACAGACTGCTATATATGAAAGAAAAAACATATATGTGTCTGAATAAAAACATTAAAAACTTTAAAATATCTCGGAATATAAGAATACATTCAAAGACAGGTGCATGAAAGAGCCACAATAATGGGTATATATTACTATAGTATTAAAACCATGTATATATGGGAAAAAAAAGTCCAGAGGTCCAAAACCAGGACAGTGGGTCCACATACAGGGCTGCCTTCAATGGGAACTTAAACCGGTTTCCAAAGTCCTGAGGAGAAGTACAAAGAGAGAGAGGCGCCTCTAGGTGTAGACTTAAAAAACAATTTATTCATAAATCTCCTGTTAATCACACTCACATTTAGGAAGTCATCAAGGAGGCATGCAAATGTGGGATATCCATCATAAAAGTATCATCAGATTGGTCACGGAACTCCTGCCTGTCTGCTGAATGCTCTGCCTGCGTGTGGAGGGACACCGCTAGAATGTTATGTTGGCCGCGGTGACAGCGAAGAACTAGAATGAGGCTTGGAGCGCAGATGGATAGCGGGCGAGGAGGAATGACGTCATTGGCAAGCGACGCGTTTCCTGGGCATACGAGCTGCAATGATGTGACAGCCGCACCCCTTTGTCAAGCTCGTGCTTGACGAAGGGGCGCGGCTGTCACGTCATTGCAGCCCATATGCCCAGGAAACGCGTTGCTTGCCAGTGAAGTAATTCCTCCTCGCCGGCATAACATTCTAGCGGTGTCCCTCCACACGCAGGCAGAGCATTCAGCAGGCAGGCAGGAGTTCCGTGACCGATCTGATGCTACTTTTATGATGGATATCCCACATTTGCATGCCTCCTTGATGACTTCCTAAATGTGAGTGTGATTAACACGAGATTTATGAATAAATTGATTTTTAGGTCTACACCTAGAGGCGCCTCTCTCTCTTTGTGCTTCTGTAAGGGTAGAGAGCTGCAGCACCATCCAGTAAGGGAAGAAGGCTGCAGCACCTGTAAAGGAAGAGGGCTGCAGCACCTGTAAGGGAAGAGGGCTGCAGCACCTGTAAAGGAAGAGGGCTGCAGCACCATCCTGTATGGGAAGAGGGCGCAGCACCTGTAAAGGAAGAGGCCTTCAGCACCATCCTGTATGGGAAGAGGGCTGCAGCACCATCCTGTAAGGGAAGAGGGCTGCAGCACCTTCCTGTAAAGGAAGAGGGCTGCAGGGCTGTCCTGTAAGGGAAGAGGGCTGCAGCGCCGTCCTGTAAGGAAAGAGGGCTGCAGCGCTGTCCTGTAAGGGATGAGGGCTGCAGCACCTTCCTGTAATGGAAGAGGCGTGCAGCACCATCCTGTAAGGGAAGAGGCCTGCAGCACCGTTCTGTAGGGGAAGAGGGCTGCAGCACCTTCCTGTAAGGGAAGAGGGTTGCAGCACCTTCCTGTAATGGAAGAGGGCTGTAGCACCATCCTGTAAGGGAAGAGGCCTGCAGCAGGGCCGGTACAAGGCAGGGGCGGAGAGGGCACGTGCCCTGGGCGGTACCATTTGGTATAGGGGGGGGGCGCAGCTGTGCGCTCCTGCATGATCCTCCCTTCCCTTCCCTCAGCACACAACTACACTTTTACTCCCCTACGGAGGAGTCCCGTTGTCTCTGCCAGCGCCGTGACGTCACTCACGGACGGAGGCGAGGTGGGAGGACGCAGAGAGGAGCGCAGGGAGGCGGGAGCTGAGAGCTGAGCTGTGTCGTGTCGGCGCGCTGTCTGTCTCAAGCGGAGCCGAGCTGAGGAGCTGCTGCCTGGCTGGATTCAATCTGGAAGGTAGAAGAGCGCAGTGCCAGTGTTCTGACTCAGATATTTAGCAGTGGTGGTCACTGGTCATTAACCTCGCCTCCTCCCCTCCCCCCAATCCAGACATTTATTAATCTGTTTTTTAGTGTTTACTTACACAAGTTCAGACTCATAACTTCTGAGTCTGAACTTGTGTAAGTAAACACTAAAAAACAGATTAATAAATGGCTGGATTGGGGGGAGGGGAGGAGGCTGAGGCGAGGTTAATGACCAGTGACCACCACTGCTGAATACCCCACAATACTGTGCAATACTCTGCAATACCCCACAATACTGTGCAATACTCTGCAATACCCCACAATACTGTGCAATACTCTGCAATACCCCACAACACTGTGCAATACTCTGCAATACCCCCACAATACTCTGCAATACTCCACAATACTGTGCAATACTGTGCAATACCCCACAACACTGTGCAATACTCTGCAATGCTCCACAATACTGTGCAATACTCTGCAATGCTCCACAATACTGTGCAATACTCTGCAATGCTCCACAATACTGTGCAATACTCTGCAATACCCCCGCAATACTGTGCAATACTCTGTAATACCCCCGCAATACTCTGCAATACCCCACAATACTGTGCAATACTCTGCAATGCCCCACAATACTGTGCAATACTCTGCAATGCTCTGCAATACCCCGAAATACTCTGCAATACCCCGCAACACTGTGCCATACTCTGCAATACCCCACAGTACTCTGCAATACCCTGCAATACTTTGCAATACTCTGCAATAGCCCCCAATACTGTACAATACTCTGCAATAGCCCCCAATACTCTGCAATACCCCACAATACTGTACAATACTCTGCAATACCCTGAAATACTCTGCAATACCCCACAATACTGTGCAATACTCTGCAATACCCCACAATACTGTGCAATACTCTGCAATACCCCATAATACTGTGCAATACTGCGCAATACTCTGCAATACTCCACAATACTGTGCAATACTCTGCAATACCCCGCAAAAACTGTGCAATACTCTGCAATACCCCCACAATACTGTGCAATACTCTGCAATACCCCACAACACTGTGCAATACTCTGCGATACCCCGCAATATTGTGCAATGCTCTGCAATGACGACATTGATTCTTTATTAAAACCGGGGGGGGGGGGGGGCGCAGTTTGCCATCTTCGCCCTGGGCACCAAATGGCCTTGTCCCAGCACTGGCCTGCAGCACCATCCTGTAATGGAAGAGGGCTGTAGCACCATCCTGTAATGGAAGAGGGCTGCAGCACCTTCCTTCAAGGGAAGAGCACCGTCTAGCACAGGAGAGGGATGGAGCACCATTTTGCAAGAGTGAGGGATGGAGCACTGTACTTTGCAAACATAATTTTAACGTGACAAAACACTAAAAAAGCAGGATAAACTACCAATTGTTGCCACTCTTGGCAAAAAGGTTTAGAGTTCTTCCACATATTTTTTTAGGATATACCATATGTCACTGCCTTTCCAATGGCTGTAGGTAACACAGGCCATTGCTCCTGTCCCCGTGGACTCATTCGCTCTCTTATTTCAGATTAAGATCGCAGATGCTGGACTTACACCTGTGGACTGGTTGTCACCTTAATTGAACTGCTACATGAGTTGCCCTGAGCTACCAGCTTTTACAAAGTCTCAGTTTTTTTTAATGAGCCTTCAATTGTGTTTTCCATACAGGGGCGATTTGTTGTTATAAAGCAAACATGAGAGTTTTCAGATAACCTCATCATCATTCAGCAGGAAGATGATTATATATTCATGAGCCATTCCTTCCAGAAGGCATCATCGGGGAACAGATGTCACCTCAATAACTTTGTGCTTGCTGTGGTAACTTACATGAAAAAAAAACTCCTACTCTGCTTCCCGCACAATCATTATTTTGTATATAGTGGTGGGTCTCTTGTGACATGCGAGACATTATGCAGTACTGTAATCATTAATATATCATTAAATAGCTCGTTTTTTTAAATGCGGGCAGTAGGGATGGTCCCGATGTTCGAGTCGAACACAAGTTCAGTCAGTGTAGTATATATATATATATATATATATATATATATATATATATATATATATATATATATTATATATAATATATATATATATATATATGTATATTACAGTTTAGAGTATATAGTGTCGTTTATATAATACAGTTCAGAGTATATAGTGCAGTCCGTGTAGTATATATAATACAGTGGAAAATATATAGAGCAGTCAGTGTAGTATATACTGTATAATACAGTGTAGGGTATATAGTGCAGTGCAGAGTATATAATAGTGTATTGAACTGGGGAAACCCAGAAAAGGAAAAGACAGAATTAAGAAAAGAAACAGCTTGTGGAACAGATAAAGATGTTTCCTATATCTAAGGCTCCATGCACACTGGATGTTAAAATAACTTTATAAAAATGCCAGTAGCTTTGCAGTGAGTCTTTCAAAGTTTTTTTACCATTTTTGCAATAGCGTTTATTAGCGTTTTCTAGCGTTTTTCCACGTTTTCCAATGGATCAAAAACTTTAAAAACGCTGGTAAGCCACGTTTTTGAGCATTTATCAGCGTTTATGAGCGTTTGGCGATTTTTGTGGTCAGAAAAACGACTCCTGAACACGATTTTATGGCGTTCAGTAAACAGCCCATAAACTCCACTGCTGATAAACATCCAAAAACGTCCATGTGTGCATGGACACATAGGATAACATAGAGGGGAGTTTATGGGCTGTTAAAAAAAATGCCCAAACTCCCAAAAATGGCCGTTTATGAGCTTCAGTGTGCATGGAACCTAATGCCCCGTACACACAAGCGGATTTTCCGTCGGAAAACACTTGAATGGTTTTTCCGACGGAATTCCGCTGAAGCTCGGGTTTCATACACACAGTCACACAAAAGATCTATGAACTTTCGACCGTCAAGAACGCAGTGATGTACAACACTACGACGAGCCGAGAAAATGAAGTTCAATGCTTCCGAGCATGCGTCGAATTGTTTTCGAGCATGCGTAGGAATTTTGTGCGTCGGGATTTGTACAGACGATCGGAGTTTTGGATCGGAACTTTTTCCGATCGAAAAATCGAGAACCCGCATACACACGGTCGCATTTTCTGACCAAAACATCACATCGGACTTTTGCTGGCGACATTTCCGATCGTGTGTACGCGGCATAAGAGTTTTAATAACATATCCTGTTAAAAAATGTGTGTGCATGCATGTATTATATTATATACATTCATACACACACACACACACACACACACATTTTTAACATAGTATAATACAATTATTTTTTTTTAACAAGATATAATATAAAAGCATCTGTATTTGTTTTCTGTTATTTCCATGATACAGTCATGTTCTATAGATCGATATTAACCATGTACAAAAGTTGTGTTTTTAGATTTCCCATGGACCTGTATGTAAAAAAAAACTTAAAACAAATGCAATATGTTCTGTTCCACAGTAAATCATTATAATGCTCAGTATATAAACTGCTTAGTGTTACCACCTGCTGTGAATTACCCAGAATCCTCAGGGAACAGGCCAAACCGATTTTTATTTACTCCATTGCTGTAGAAAACGGCACAATCTGTCTATTTTGACTTAAAGTGCCTATAAGAGGCCTCAAGGGATGGTGTCAGGGTATATATCAGTATTATAGTCCCGAGTGCCATAAACGTTTTCCTAAGGACAGCACCACCCATAGAACCATCTGCGACATTTCATTCATAATTTCCTTTTAGACATTGAGAAATCCTGTTATTATTGTGACATTTATAGACATGGCTACATTTGTTTTTCCTTCATAAATATCCATTCTGGACCAGCAGGAAATCATCGGTCTTGCAATTACGCTGTGTAATTGCTCTGTACCTCAGCTGACCTCCCCTCTTTTGCAGCTTTGAATAATGGCTTGCGGGACCAAAAGGCATCAGAAGATGACATCTCTCTAACCTTTCAACTATTGATTGTTGCCGTGGGAACCTCATGCACCAATCCCATCTCTCCCTTCAGTGGATGAATATTTTTTTTTTCCTAGACCATGGATGTACAGTATAATTACATATTGGATTTAGCGTGGGGTGATCAGAATACGGAGGGATAAACTGATGTCAGGATGTATCAGCACACTGTATTTACTATCCATCAGGGGGATGGAAATTAGAAGAACACTGTGATTAAGAGGAATGCTGCAGTCATATGCATTGAAAGGTCTGAAGAGAGATTATATTTTGCTTAGCTCTGAAGGAGATTGCAGACACTGGTTTCTCAGAAAGTCAAATATTCCTTTAGCTATTTAAATCAGCATGCACAGCTGGATTACTGATATTTCACACACTTTACTAAAACTAGGCTTTGTAACATTATGGACAATAAACTGGTCATGGAAGGCGAGGCTTTTGTCCATGGTGTCCCAAGCTAAATCTGTCATCCTTATAAGCTCAGGTACATACTTACTATTTATCCTAGTTCTGATTGACTGACAAAGTTTCTCAGCTTTGAGCGCATTATTTGCTAAGCCATGATGAAGAAGGGTTGTTTGGCCCTTGAAATGCATTGGAAGTCATTTGGTGTCTTTTTCCCATTTGGGGAATCTATAAAATCAAATTTCTGGACTCTAAACATGTGCCCTCTGGCTCAACTATAGACTTCTGAAGCCGGGTGACCCAAAACTCTGGGGGGATGGACCCTTGTGTAGCGGTGTAGTTGCCACTAGTAACAAACATCCACCAATTCACCCTGCTGCCAGACTCCCATATATCACTTGCAGAGACAATGAACAGTCTTTTGCTGGTTTTGTTTTTTGTTTATTGGGGTTTACAACTTGGTTGGGGAACAGGGTATATGGGATGCCCATAGGATAGTTCATTTTTGCCATCATATTTTAAAGATTTCACAGAAGAGATGATGTGCATATTTAATTGCTATGATCTTTTTTCTGCATCACCATGCAGACTGTTGCTCCTCCTCTGCATAACTCCCGCAGACTATTGCTTCCAGGACTTCCTCGCCCATTACCGTGTAAGGATGAGGACACCACTCTTGACTGTGTAAGGGTGATGTTCCCAGAACTCCTCTCCTCCTGCACAACACTTATCCTGTAGTTCTCCTCCTGCACAAAGCATATCCTAAAGTAAAGTAATGTCACATCTTCTTCTGTAAGCAAAAAGGACCCACTCTGAATAGTTCTTTAAAGCTGGCTCTGATTGCTTGCTGCTACTAGGCCAGAGGCCTGCAGCACCTCTCACAGGGGCCTATTAGTTTTATTAGGACGGTGGACTACTGTTCCCAGCCAGCCCAGGTTGCAAATCATGTGCCCTCAGGCCACATCGATTTGACACATATCCCCACAGTCTCTCCTCAGATCCAGGACTCCTCATCATTGACCGTGTAATGATGAAAACTTTGCTAATGACCGTGTAAAACCAAAGTTCCCTCAGACTTCCTGCCACATCCAGCCCTCCACTGTGGTACACTCACCGACCTTTCTCTGCCCTGAGACCTTAATGGAGAACTTGACCGGACCATACATTCCGACAGCTTCACCTGCCCTTCTGCTTCAGGAATTCCTTGTCAACAACCGTGTGATGATAAGGACATTGCCAATGACTGTGTAAAAGCAAAGTTCCTTCACATCTCCCCCTGGGCCTCCTCCTGCGATCGGCATACCCCCCCTTAGATGGGGGTGCCTCCTGCTACTGCCTAGTATTCCATTCTCTACTTCACCCAGCCAACAACTCCCCCCAGTGGCATGTTACCTCAGCTTATATAGGAGGTCCGCCCCCTGCCAATACCAGTTGAGGATTGGTCAGGGCTCCCACATGAGCTGCCTGTCCCTCTTCCAGAACATTCTTCCTGGAAGCAGGGAGGCACCTCAGAACTAGAGCACAGGTGGTCACAACCACTGCTACTCTAACCACTCCCAGCCCCCAGATCAAAACAGACAGGCCCAGCTTGCAGCATAGGCCTGCCTTAATTTACCTTAGCTGACAATCTATTTAGTAAAAATCCTATTACTAGCACCTACCTATTGGTAGAGGGTGCTGCACTTGTTTTATTGAGAGCTGCCAAACCTGGACTATCTAGTTTTTACTAAGATCCTTCACCTATCGGATAAAGAGTTGGATCCAGCACCTCTTCTTGGATCCTTAACAAGTGACAGGTTGTTTGTTCCTTGCTCCTTCACCAGGGTCTACAAGCTTTTCAACACACAGACAACAGGCCTATGATCTGTCCCTTTACTAAAGTTTTTTTCTGACTTCCAGAAGGGCCTCTTATTGCTCTTTCATCTAGACCAGGGGCCACAGTATGGGGAGGTGCGGCAGGTGAAACACATAAAGTCCAGGTGCAGTAACAAGTGTATATTGTAACAGAAGTCCAACAATACAAACAGGTCCAGTGGGAAGGCAACCCAACCGGGAGCACTCACAAGTTGTAACAGCAAAGTGGCAATAGAGTAATGGACCAGAGGTGCCGACCGCATCTTTCTTGAGGAGTGGAATGCAGCCTGGCCTGCACCCAAACGGGAAGGCTTCCTAGAAGTATGGCGTGTCCCTGCACTTTTTTCCTACTCCTCTGTAACCTTTCCCTGACATTAAGCAGTGTTAATGACATATGGGTGTTCTGTTCCTACTCTAGCCACTCGCAAAATGCATGCCAAACCTGGGAGCCAGGGTGTTAAATAGACTGTCTGACCCAAGATGGCCACCAAAGTCACATGGGATGCCAGCATCCAATTGGATAGCTGCATCTCTGTGACCAAGGAATTTATATAAGAACTGCCTGACTTCCTCCATCTGCATTTCCGCTGTGGATGAGCAGCATCTGCAGTGAGAAAGTAGACTGCACCTGCCTACAATACTGCTGTAGGGGAGGACCTCTCTCATAAGAAGACATCTGTATCCCACCATTTGTAGCAAAGGTTTAGATGGCTACTAGAACCCAGGCTGTAAGGATGAAATATCTCAGGGATACTTCCATTTTTTTTCAGATCACCCTGGACAATTACACGTTATTTTAGAATGACCAAACTAAAATGAAGCTAATAAGATATAATTGAACTCTATTGCTGGGAACAAAGAAAGTGGTGGCTCGAGCTGTTCATGCAGAAATGGACTTATCCGATGAAGATAGTGGAACTGAGTCTGAACCAGTGGCGCCGGCCCTTCCTGACATCAACAAACCTGTGGCGGAACTCGGACCCACCGAATTGATGGCCCAGGTAGCCCAGGCCCAAACTCAAACGTATCATGCTCTGATGCGAGTGATGGAGGCCCAAGCGAAGGCTCTGAAACAAGGAACTCATCAAAATGAACAAAAACTGTACCAAGGGTGAGAGAAGAGATGTTATGGGTGCAGTGAGGGTGGACATTTTCGGGCTGAGCACCCCAAGTCTGGCATCAGCCCTCAATTACTCACTGAAGTCCTAAGGGCATTACAGAAATTGCTTTTCCCAAAGCCAGCGGGAAACTTCAAGGGACCTCAGTGAATTAATCTATTAACATTCTATGAGGAGGTGAGCTGCCATCTAGATTAAGGAAGGCCCGTAGACGTGATGTATCTGGATTTTGCAAAAGCATTTGACACAGTTCCCCATAAATGTTTACTGAACAAAGTAATGTCTGTTGGTATGGACCATAGGGTGAGTACACAGATTGAAAACTAGCTACAAGGGCGAGTTCAGAGGGTGGTGATAAATGTTAAATACTCGCAATGGTCGGGGTGGGAAGTGGGGTCCCCCAGGGTTCTGTGCTGGGACCAATCCTGCTTAATTTGTTCATAAATGACCTGGAGGATGGGGTAAACAGCTCAATCTCTGTATTTGCAGACGACACTAAGCTAAGCAAGGCAATAACTTCTCAGCAGGATGTGGAAACCTTGAAAGAAGATCTGAACAAATTAATGGGGTGGGTAACTACATGGCAAATGAGGTTTAATGTAGAAAAATGTAAAATAATGCATTTGGGTGGCAAAAATATGAATGCAATCTACTCACTGAACCTCTGGCGGAATCTAGGATGGAAAAGGACCTGGGGGTCCTAGTAGATGATAACAGCAGTCATTGCTGAGCCTAACAAAGTAAACAGAATATTGGCATGCATTAAAAAGGGGATTAATTCCAGAGATAAAATGATAATTCTCCCGCTCTACAAGACTCTGGTCCTAAAGTACGCTGTCCAGTTCTGGCACCAGTCCTCAGGTAGGATGTACTGGAAATGGAGCGAGTACAAAGAAGGGCAACAAATCTAATAAAGGGTCTGGAGAATATTAGTTATGAAGAAAGGTTGTGAGCACTGAACTTATTCTCTCTGGAGAAGAGACGCTTGAGAGGGGATATGATTTCAATTTACAAATACCATACTGGTGACCCCACAATAGGGATAAAACTTTTTTCGTGGAACGGAGTTTAATAAGACACGTGGCCACTCACTAAAATTAGAAGAAAGAGGTTTAACCTTAAAATGCATAGAGGGTTCTTTACTGTGAGAGTGGCAAGGATGTGGAATTCCCTTCCACAGGCGATGGTTTATGCGGGGGGGGGCATCGATAGTTTAAAAAAACTATTAGATAAGCACCTTGAACGACCGCAACATACAGGGATATACAATGTAATACTGACATATAATCACACAGATAGGTTGGACTTGGTGGACTTGTGTCTTTTTTCAACCTCACCTACTATGTAACAATGAAACTGGAGACTACATCCTCCACAAGTCCTTGCTCCTCCCAGCAGGCTCTGTCCTCTCCCTGGCTGCACAGCAGTTTATTACAGTTTCCTCAGTTTCCGGGGTGGTGTGTGGGGCTCTTCTTCAACTCTCAATTTCTCCATAGCTCTAGGTTTAATAGTCTTCTCTCTCCTCTCACAGCCACTTCTACAATTCTCTTGTGGCCTGAAAGAGGGAAAGGAAGTGTAGTTGCTCAGTTTGGGAAAGGAAGTGTAGTTGCCCAGTCTGTGGTGCAGTATAGCACTGTGGACCAGGGTTATAAGGATTTACATTGGTACTTGTGTAATCTCACATGTGCATGCAATTGTATTTCTGTATGCCCAAAGTTGAGGTATGTTGTATCATTATACAGATACATGTTGTATGGCCACAGGCAGCTGTGAGCATGAGCCCTTATTATGAAAATTTGCTATCTGCTGTAATAAATCTTTTATAGTTGGCTGCCCAGGATGGCAGACACAGGGGTTGCAAATATACAGGAAAAAAGTCACATCGATTGGCAAAATGAGAGATGCCTGATTTGCATCCAAATACTCCTTTTGCTTGATAATGTCCCCTTCTGTGTTTGTAGAGCTTATAGACAGTAACCTCAGCTACCTAGTACCCCATTACAGATACATCTCTTGCATATTGTATCAAACGTGTACAGAGACAATTTTCAGAAGAAAGTGTAAGTAGTGGCAGTCATCATATTTGTCTTCTAGAAGTTTCCTTTATAAGAGGATTCCGATCTTCCTGCCTGAAGACACAATCTCATTCCACTAACAGTGTCACTGCAGGTGATGTATAGTCTTGCAACTTATATATTTAGTGAAAAAAGCTCAATAAGCCAGTAGTATCTTGCACATCTGTGCAGCTCAAGGTCATGTTTGAAGCATAGCTAAGCCCAAGAAAAAAAAATGTAATACATTGCAGATTATCAGCCCTTAGCTGTATTGGCTGCATTTATTTCCTTTTTTCTTCTTTTTTTTAGCCTCTTTTCCCTTTTTTTACCTGTGATGCCGCCATTAACTCACTTATAGGCAGGTTGCCTACAGGTGCATTCATGACAGTTGGATACCAGATGTTACTCTAACCATCTCTATACCCCCCTTTGATCTTAAACCCCTTATAATTAAGACCACACCATTCGTTGGGGTATAAAAGGCCGTAGCAGCCAACTTTATTTATATAAAAATACTTTTTCAAAAATAACTTATGGAAAAATTATCCATCAATAACCAAAACAATAACTTACGGAAAAAAGAGAGCGTTGGTCTGGGCAATAAAACCTTGACACTCAAACCGATGGCCATCACCAAAAATTTATGGCACTGCAGTCCATCTCAAATATCAAAAATTAGGCCTCAAGCCGACAAGCTGGCTCAGAGACTGCCAGTGACCGCAGTGCCCCCATATCACTTCCCGGCTAACCTCCGTTAGCCGGGAACCAGCATCTGGACCCATACAACGTCAGGTCCCACTCTTACTTGCCATCTTCCTTCCCTTGCGCAGACCAACGCCCGCCACTGCCACGACTTCTCTTCATCACACACCTGTAAAACAGTTAAAACAACCACCACGCAAAACATAAAAGCACAACAACCTTAGGGAGGGTGGGCGGGAACTTTCCACAACTTTCTGCTTGTACCTCCCAGGGCGGGCCTCCTATTTATCAGTCCCTCCCTGTGTTATCCTCCCCCTCGGCACCATGTCTCCACCCTCTAATTCATTAACCCTGTTACCTCCGTCATGTGCGCCTTGCACATACCTCATTTCGTTCGGCTGCTCCAGGCTTTTCTTGACAGTTGGATACCAGATGTTACTCTAACCATCTCTATACCCCCCTTTGATCTTAAACCCCTTATAATTAAGACCACACCATTCGTTGGGGTATAAAAGGCCGTAGCAGCCAACTTTATTTATATAAAAATACTTTTTCAAAAATAACTTATGGAAAAATTATCCATCAATAACCAAAACAATAACTTACGGAAAAAAGAGAGCGTTGGTCTGGGCAATAAAACCTTGACACTCAAACCGATGGCCATCACCAAAAATTTATGGCACTGCAGTCCATCTCAAATATCAAAAATTAGGCCTCAAGCCGACAAGCTGGCTCAGAGACTGCCAGTGACCGCAGTGCCCCCATATCACTTCCCGGCTAACCTCCGTTAGCCGGGAACCAGCATCTGGACCCATACAACGTCAGGTCCCACTCTTACTTGCCATCTTCCTTCCCTTGCGCAGACCAACGCCCGCCACAGCACCCTAAGAGTAAAGCCTTACTCGCGGGTGCCCTCCCAAACCCGAAAAGCTCGCTGGATCCCGTCCTGCAATCCCAAGTTCCATAAATCAATTCCCACCTCATTGAGGTGGACGCCGTCAGCCCTCAAGTACCTCCAGGTCTCAAATTCCAACTCCATATGCCTTATGGCCAAACCCCCATTATTAACTACAAATTTGCTCACTTCCCGGTTAATCTTTCTCCTGGCCCTGTTAACGCCTGCCACCGACCTGGCCATTCTCCACGAACTGCGAGCCACCATATCTGACCACACTATAATAGTATGGGGGAATTCCGCCATTAATCGCCGCACATCACATTTTATGTCCCGCGTGATATCCACCATTGTACGCAAACCAAGGTCATTACCCCCCGCATGAACTACCAAGATGTCTGGTGGTCTGTCTCGCTGGGCGTGGCGCTGCACTTCTGGTACTAATCGACCCCATAACATGCCCGGTATCCCCAACCATTTTATGCATACTTCTCTCCTGTTAAACCCCAACTGCCTGCCCCCATGTCGAGCATCTCCCCTTCTTGCCCCCCAACACACATAAGAATGGCCCATAATCCAGACCAATCTTGCCACCGAACCGGAATTAGAAGAAGACAATAAAAACTAACCACTAACAATTTAGTGATGAAAACCCACTAACATCTATAACTGAAACAGTAACGCCGTAAAAACTTGCTGCAATATTTCTCTTCCTCTTCCTTACCTTTTTTTTTTTTTTTTTTTTTTTTTTTTTTTTTTTTATATTCCTACCACCAAATGAGGACGTACATAAGATTGGAACCTGTTGGATTCCCACCTCCCAATACGTTTTACCGACTCCACGTCGAGACCATGCTTGGATGCCTCTGTAGCAGCCCCAATCCTGAACGAATGTGAAGAAAATTCCTTTTCTTCCAAGCCTACCCCCTTCAAACATCTTCGAAAAACTACTGCAAACTGAAACCTGGATAACCAACTCCCATCCCGATGCACTAACAAGGAACCTTTGAAATCTGGACGTACCGCTAAAAATTCCCTGACCGTGGCCACCGGACACAAAGAGGAACCATGAACCGGAAAAACTTGGACCATCTTACCTTTTCCAACCTGATCCGTTTTTGACCTCTTGAAAAACACCTGCAAAATCTCCTCAACCAACTTTACATCCTGGCAACCCAAACCCCCTTCTACCTTTTTGGAAGGACTAACCAGTTCCCCTATCCTAAATGCCCCAAAGAACGCTAACACGAAAGCCACTTTAAACAACAAAACTTCGTACTCTGATGAACACACCACCTTTAATTGATCAACAACACCCCCCAAAATTTCGAAAGTAACCGGTCTCCTGGAGTCCCGCTTCACCACCGACCTCCTGTAGCCCTTTAGCGCTTGTCTCACTCGAAAGTCTTTTGTTACGTCCGGCTGTCCCTGTAACTTGAACAGGAAAGCCAACCCTGCTAAGTTCGCGCTAATCACAGATGCCGACCTACCTTCCTCCATTTTCCTAATAATGAAATATAGCAATAACAAATTCACTGCCTGCCCGATCGGTTCCTCCCCAATCCCTGCCACAAAAGCCAACCACTCCTTCCATACCTTTTGGTATGCCGACCAGGTGCCCCCACTTACCGACCGCTCAATCCATCCTGCGGCGATTCTAACGCTATGTCCCACATCCACTCGGGACAAGGCACCCCGCGTTGCTCCGCTTCCGGCGCCAACTCTCGGAACCTGTCCCACTGGAATCGAGACAACGCGTCAGCTATCACATTTTCCGCCCCCGGTAAGTGAACAGCATGAATAAAAATATTCAATTGTAAACATCTTAACACTAGATGCTGTAGCAACCTGATCACTGGCGGAGAGGACGCCGTGATCCTATTAATCACCTGCACTACCCCTAAGTTATCACCATGGAAACGCACCTTCCGATCCTTGAAAGATGCTCCCCATAATTCCACCGCCAGCACCATTGGAAACAGTTCCAGCAGCACTAAGTTCTTCGTGAACCCTCCTGCTACCCAAGATTGCGGCCAAGGACCAGCACTCCACTGCCCCTGAAAAAACGCACCAAAACCAGAGGCACCCGCCGCATCAGTAAAGAGCTCCAAGTCAAAATTGCTGACTGGGCCCGACATCCACATTGCCCTGCCATTAAATGACTCCAAAAAGGTATGCCATACCCTTAAATCTTCCCTGTGCGTTTTTTTTTTTTTTTTTTTTTTTTTTTTTGATCCTAATGAAATGCCTTGGTGATTGTATGCCACTTGTGCTAGCCGCAAGCCTGCGGCTAAACACTCTCCCCATTGGTAGTATCCGGCACGCAAAATTAAGTTTTCCCAACACAGACTGTAACACCCGCAACTGAACTTTGTGCAAACCTATTAAACCTGCAACCTCTTTTTTTAGATCCTCCAGCTTGTCGTCCGGCAGCCTGCATTCCATTGCCTCCGAATCCAAAATTATGCCCAGAAATTTGATGACCGTGCATGGTCCCTCCGTCTTGTCCGCCGCCAATGGAATGCCGAATCTGTCAGTAATATGTGCCAACGTCGCCATGAGCACCGCGCAAATTCTGGATGCAGCCGGGCCGATACAAAGGAAATCGTCCAAGTAGTGAATGACTGAATTCACCCCTGACTCGTCCCTCACCACCCATTCCACGAATGAGCTAAATTTCTCAAATAATGCACATGACACAGAGCAGCCCATTGGCAAGCACATGTCTACGTAGAATTCTTCATTCCAATGGCAGCCCAGCAGCCGGAAACTTTCCGGGTGAACCGGCAGTAGTCGAAATGCCGATTCCACATCTGCCTTTGCCATCAAAGCCCCCTTGCCGTAATGCCGTACCCATCCTACTGCCGCATCAAATGACGTGTACGTCACTGAGCACTCCTCCTGGCCAATAGCGTCATTCACCGACCCACCCTTAGGGAACGATAAGTGGTGAATTAGCCTAAATTTGTTGGGTTCCTTCTTCGGCACAACTCCCAATGGAGATACAACCAAATCTGCCAGAGGTGCTTCGGCGAAGGGGCCGCCCATTCTACCCATTGCAACCTCCTTCTTCAGTTTCTCTGAAACCACCTCCGGATGTTGCAATGCAGAACGTAAATTTTTTGGCACAGGAGGAACAACCGCTAACGTACATGGGATCGAAAAACCTTCCTCCAACAGGACTGCCGCTCTTCTATCCGGATACCTACCTAGAAACGGCCGCATCCTTTCCACTTTCACCGGAGTCCTCCCTCTTGTTTCCAGCGTCAACTGTTCGACCCTTACTTTGCTTAAAGCATCTTGACGCTGGGTGCGTTCCCCCGCAGCCTGTACACTCGTGTTTGTACTTGCACGTGGCCCCAAATTTGCAGGCCCCTGTGTTGTACTGCCAGCAACTCCCTTTTCTATTTCCTGCCGAATGTCCCTGGGCTGAAGGTCCACCGGCTCCCCCCTGAAAAAATTGGTTAGGAGCCCTCACCGTTGTCATCAGGCGCATCCACAGGCTGATGTCCTTGTGGTCCCAACGAAGCTCCGGACGCACCGCTCTCCTCTGCCTGAACTGTTCATCGTACCGGAGCCAAGCTGTGCCCCCGTAGACTCTGTACGCTTCCCCTATCGCATCTTGATAACAAAATAACGCTGAACAGTGTTCCGGTTGCTTTTCCCCGATCACACTTGCCATGATAGCAAATGCCTGCAACCAATTCGTAAATGTCCTAGGTATTAAACGATATCTCCTCTTTTCCTCGTCATCTTTTTTGGAGCTATCGGGTTTCACCCTGTCCAAGTTAAATTTCTCTAGGGGCAACAATGAAAAAATTTCTATGTACTCACCCTTCCACAGCTTCTCTCGAACCTCCTGCTTCAGGTGAGCTCCCAATGGCCCCTCAAAACACACATATACCTCACAACGAGCTGCGTCCCCCAATCTAGTTATATCCTGCCTACCCGCGACTTCCTTAGCCGCCACAGCATTGTCCGTCCCCTGCTTATCCCCGCTCACCACAGCCTCCAGCACCGCAGGTGGTGCCGCCACCGCTGGCAAAGCTACTGTTACATCTGCACTCCCCGTAGTCGGGACCCTTGCCGCCGCCGGTACCGGAGCCTGCCGTTCCGCCGCCTCAAACTTCTGTACCAACTCCTTAATGCCCGCCAAAAACCCCAATAAACCAGAAACCCCCCCAGCAGGCCCAACGCTTAATGTACTAGCACATGACCCCCCGACTGTAACCCCCATCCCTGCCATGTCAGCACTAACTGTAGTATGTCCTGATGTATAAGACTCACCGGGCTGCACAGGTACGATCCCATCAGCCGACCTTCCGCCCGCTGCTGCTGCTGCTCTCCTGGAAGGGGGGGGCGCCTCCTCTTCCGATCCGGATCCTTCCTCTACCACGCCAGGGATGTCCTCTTCCTCCTCAGATGAGGGCCCGCTAGGCCTGCCGACCATAGCTGCCGCAGCGACCTCCATGTTTCCCCTCCTCTGCGCAGGAACCGTTCCGCCCGACTTCCGGACAGCCTTCCCAGGACCGGTGTTGGAAACCACAGTCCTGCCGGCCTCCGCTCTCCTGTCCACCATGCCCGATCGGCCTCTCTCTCCTCTCTTCTGGTCCCCTGCTGCAGATGCAGGTGTCCCGGGCACTCTCCCTCTGGTCCTGGCCTGCGTTCCTGCTAGGCCGCCCGCCATGTTCCTGGGGGCGGGGCTTGCGTACCTTTCCGATCCTCTCCTCCTAGGCCTCAGCTCCGCTCCGTCCTCTTCCCGCCCCGCTGTCCGGTCCACTGCGGTCGCATAACCGCTGCTTCCTTCTCCCCCAGCCGCTCGTTTCGACGGTGGGCCCGCCGGGAGCCCCGCACCGGGACTACCCCGCTGCCGCTGTGCCGTCCCTGGATGCTCTGGGGAGAAACGCTCCGGCGGCTTAGAGCGGCGCGCTCTGTTGCCGGTTCTCCCACGTTCCACCGATAACCGCTCCTCACCTGCCAGTGCTGCACCGACCGCTGCCTGGAGCCAAGCTGTGCCCCGCACCGCCGCTTCATCCCTCAGCTGGGCCATGATCCGCTCTATCTCTGCCATGCTGCCTCAAAACTTTCCACAACTTTCTGCTTGTACCTCCCAGGGCGGGCCTCCTATTTATCAGTCCCTCCCTGTGTTATCCTCCCCCTCGGCACCATGTCTCCACCCTCTAATTCATTAACCCTGTTACCTCCGTCATGTGCGCCTTGCACATACCTCATTTCGTTCGGCTGCTCCAGGCTTTTCTTTAGTGAATGGCTGACCCATGTTGAGGGGGAAAAGAGTTAATATGTGTCAGGGGTGTAACTAGAAATAGCAGGGCCCCATAGCAAAATGTTGTATGGGGCCCCCCTGCAAACAGCCCCCCCCCACAGCTGCCCTAGTGTCAATGCAGCGTGACCTGTGCCACATACAGCGTGACCTGTGCACAATGCAGCGTGACCTGTGCCCAATATAGCGTGACCTGTGCCCAATATAGCGTGACCTGTGCCCAATACAGCGTGACCTGTGCCCCATGCAGCGTGACCTGTGCCCCATGCAGCGTGACCTGTGCCCCTTACAGTGTGACCTGTGCCCCATATAGCGTGACCTGTGCCCCATACAGCGTGACCTGTGCCCAATACAGCCTGGTCTGCCTGTGCCCCATACAGCCTCACCTATGCAGAGGAAGAGTCAAGCCACCCGGATCAGCAGAGAGCGGGATTGCTCGCTGTAACAGTTTTCATTTGAATTTCCCGTCTTCCCGGGGCTCATCGTCACATAGCCCCACCTCTTGGCAAGACGCCTTTGATGACGTCACATGTCCCGCATTGGATCGGCGTTCTGTCTATCAAAGGCGCCAGGCCAAGAGGTGGAGCTATGTGACGTGAGCCCCGGGAATACTGGAAGTTCCAATGAAAGCTATTACATCGGGCAATTCAGCTCTCTGCTGATACGGACAGCTCTCCTCTTCCTCTCCTCTCTCTTCCCCTGACTGGGAGACTGTACCGGCGGTGCTCTCATCCTCACCGGGCCCCACTCGGCTGCGGGCCCCATAGCGCCCGCATGGGTCGCTATGGTGGTAGTTCCGCCCCTGATATGTGTGCTACAGTTTCTGGGCTTTTTGAATCCAGCCTACTCACCAGTGACATAAATATGGGGGAAGGCTGGGTTTGAGGCTCCTCTCACCAGTTTGGATGAGCCACATCAAAAAGAACATGCCATAGCTGCTGTAGTGGACCACTGCTGAACCTTGGTGGGCGAGTAGGCACCCTTGTCCTAGGGTTGTAGGCAGGTACCTACTATATGTCACTGTTCTGTTATGTTTTGCTTATGTTAATTATGCTCTACAATGTTAATTAAGTTAGTTAAATGAGTTAAATGTTATAGCTGATTGCTGCAGGTAAATCATTTCCCTTTAGAATGGCATAAGGGCAAGGGAGCCAACTTTGTGCGGTGGGGGGGGGGGGGGGGTAGATATGGGAAGTTGTGAGGACCTCTGCTGATATATAGTGCCTCTCCTTTTTCGCCACCCCTTTAATGGGCCTGTCTTCGAGGATCCACGTTTCATGGACTTTAATGCAAATGGACTAACATCTCAGGTATGGGCTGCACCAATTTCTCTATGAAACTTTTCTATATAGACAGCTAGGGACAGTGAACCAGTTCAACCGCATAGCTATGTTACCTTAGTCAGATTGCAGCTCAATGGAGTGTCAATTAACTGTATATGAATGCAAGTGTAGCACCCTATCTTAACTACTTCAGCCCCGGAAGATTTGGCTGCTGAATGACCGGGCCATTTTTTGCGATTCAGCACTGCGTCGCTTTAACTGACAATTGTGCGGTCGTGCGACATTGTACCCAAACAAAATGTACGTCCTTTTTTTCCCACAAGTAGAGCTTTCTTTTGGTGGTATTTGATCACCTCTGTGGTTTTTATTTTTTGCGCTATAAACAAAAAAAAAGAGCAACAATTCTGACAAAAAAGCAATATTCTTTACTTTTTGCTATAATAAATATCTCCCCAAAATATATAAAAAAACACATTTTTTCCTCAGTTTAGGCCAATATGTATTTGTTTATATATTTTTGGTAAAAAAAAAATTGCAATAAGCATAAAATTGAGGGGTTTGCACAGAAGTTATTGCGTCTACAAAATAGGGGATAATTTTATGGCATTTTTATTATTATTTTTTTTTTATTAGTAATGACGGCGATATGCGATTTTTATCGGGGCTGCGTCATTATGGCGGACACATCGGACACTTTTGACACTATTTTTGGACCATTGTCATTTATACAGCGACCAGTGCTATAAAAATGCACTGATTACTGTGTAAATGACACTGGCAGTGAAGGGGTTAACCACTAGGGGGCAATGAAGGGGTTAAGTGTGTCCTAGGGAGTGATTCTAACTGTGCGGGGCTACCTAGGATATGACAGTGATCACTGCTCCCGATCACAGGGAGCAGTAGATCTCTGTCATTACACAAGGCAGAACGGGGAAATGCCTTGTTTACAAAGGCACCTCCCCGTTCAACCTCTCCACAACGCCATCACGGGTTGCCAGAGAACATCGAGTTCCCGGGACCCACGGGCACGCTCCCGCGACGGGCGACCAAAAGGCGGCAAATTTAAAGGGACGTACCTGTAAGCCCATTTGCCTGCCTGTGCCATTCTGCCGACGTACATCTATGTGCGGCGGTCGGCAAGTGGTTAAACAGGGCCTATAACACAAAGTTTTTGGCTGGGTGGTAGTCAGCTGAGACTGATTTTTTATAGTTATTCAGTTGGTCTTTCCCTAAGCCAAGGCGGGGTGTGGTTCTTTACTGCTGCCAGTAGGTGTTACTGGTACCACTGGCAATACTATGAGATTTCATAACGAGACTGAGTTATTAATGAATTAATATATTTCTTTCAGCCAGCCCAGTAGGATGTTCAGGTCATTGGCACATGCTGGGCGAGGATATTAATATTTGGCACAGGCCTTGTGATCTCTCCTTTCCCCCAGGCTGCAGCCTGGAGAGGTGCTGCTGGGCTGGACTATGCTAGTCGGCCCAATAGCCAGTGTGCCTGCCATGTGCTCTAGATGTTGAGATAGGCTTGAAGTGGTCCTGTTGATGAGGGTAGCTGTGCCCAGAAAGAGAACCAGGGGAGGACCCTGTTGTCACAGTGCCTGGCGATTCACTTGGAGACAGATACACTGAAGCCTAGGAACCAGAACAGAGGGCACTGGAACCAGCAAGAGAGAGAGCAAAGTCTGAACTAGCTAAGATACTGCCTACAGTGTTGCTAGGTCAGCTTAAAGGTTCTGACACTGTGAAGCTGGGCATGGAAAAAGTCTGTAAGTGTTCTACTTGTGCATCTGAGACCCCTAACCCTCATCTCCTTGTGTTTTGCAATAAAACAAGAAAAAAGAACAAAAGTGACCGGCACCCAATATTCTTTCTCTGTCCCTCACCTTATCCATGGACTCAGCCCTGGGGTGAAATGCCTGCCCACCCCTGACTCTGGAGGTGCCACCATTCCTCTAGGGGTCAGGGGATGCTACATGAAGAAAATTTGTGTAATGTCCTTCAATTTCAAGTCTGCAAATAAAAAGGTATCTGTGTCCTTAAGTGTCTATAATCAATCCAGTTTAACTTTGGTATACCCCAAAAATATGAAGACATGAGTGCAAGCTACTGAGCCCTCTGGGTTGAGAGTCTTGAGGTTTTACAGAATCTGTGTACAGGTAAAGCTTTGCGGTTAAGCCCACCAGAGTGGGATGCCAAATACAAGGATAAGCAGCCAGTTGAAGATGTGATTGATGATTGTGTTAGGTACTGGCAGCCCTGATGTGGTGAGGGACTGAGGTGTCAAGTGTCCCCACCTCCATACTGGAGCCTGCTGTAGCTTAGAGTTATGCCGGTCCTAGTCTATTTGGACTGTGTGCAGAAAGTACTGTTAAATGTGCACAACAGGTGGCGTCATGGGAGAAACAGAGTGCTGATGGAGAGTGGGATATGCTCTGCATGCCTCCCCTAAATGCCAAGTCATATTGTAGTGTCCCTGGACTTTCTGCATGTAGTGCCTCTGGACTTTTGTCTGTGGAGTTTTCTTTACTTGCCATTGCATTTGCCTAAGGGTGTCCTGTGCCCTAAACCCTCTCTCCCCACCATTTCCTGTTAAGAGAAAATAAAACTCTCTTTGTCCGTTTTTACAAAAAAGTGACTGGCGCCCAATCTTTCCACCTTGCACTAAACCCACTATGCCTAGTAACCTGCACCCTGAGGAGGAATATCCTCTACAGAATTATAACATGTTTAAAAAAAAAAAAAAAAAAAAAAAAAAAAACAAGCCTTTAATACCACTTTAACTACCATGTTATGTTATAGGCCAGTGTTCACCTGATCCAGAGCATGATCTTTAAATGTGTTCAGTTGCCTGTTTACTGATTCCTGCATTGTTTAAATGCCTTGCTACAATACACCTATTTAACCGCTTGCCGACCAGCCGCCGTCATTATACAGCGGCAGGTCGGCACGATCCTGTGAACCATTTTAGTTATACGTCGGTCCCTTTAAGCGGGATAGCAGGTGCGCGCACCCGCTGCACAGCGGGGGTGCTGATGCTAGTGACCGGTGGTCACGATGACCGCCGGTCATGAGCGGTGGCCGCGGTCCTAGTCCTGTGGAGAGGAGAGACAGATTGTGAGTTCCTATGAGCTGGGAACCACGATCTCTCAGCTCCTATAGTCACTCCCATCCCCCACAGTTAGAACACACACCTAGGGAACACAGTTAACCCCTTGATCGCCCCCTAGTGTTAACCCCTTCCCTGCCAGTGACATTTATACAGTAATCAGTGCTTTTACTTTCAAAACTTTTATTAGTTTTACAGAATAAAGAAGAACATAAGCAAAAAAATAATACAAATCACATCAAGCTGATGCATGACATTTCCCTGAGGGGGACTTGTATCCTGACAGTACAAAGTTTAATAGTTTATCAAACCACTATAACCAAAACTAGATCCTACTAAGCTGCTGCTGATCCTCGAAGAGAGTATAGGCCTCCTAGTTTAGTTATCGTAGCTTAGAGTGGCCTACAGGGAACTCGCCGGCACCCCTAAAGGGATCTAACTGTGCGCGGGAGAATCTCCGTAAGCCACCTCGCCCTTATGTATACCGAGGGGCCTCAGGTTCATAGATAACTTTGTGCAAAAGCTGCAGCCTGGATATAAAACCTTCATGAGAAGGAAAAAATAATAAAATTAGGAATAAACAAAAAAAGAATAAGACACTTGGGCTCCACAAACGAATAACCCCCTTACGGGAAATAAATTACACCATATTCGGGGGGCCAATTCCTAGTCCCCCTATAGTGGATAGGAGAAGAATAGTGAAAGATACGCAGAGGAGAAGACAGGGGGAATAGAAGAGAGGGAGAAAGAGAAGCTAGCCTTTCATCGGGAGGGGCCCCCGTCCCTTATTAAATTCGCTCATAATTTTAAGGTTGGACACCGGGTATGAGGGAGATTCCAATAAACTGTGCCCAGGGCTCCCAGATAGCTTCGAATTGCGCTTTTTTGTCATCTAGAATGCTCAAGAGTTTCTCTTGGGACATTATCCAGGAAACTTTGCGAATGGCTGCCTTAAAGGAAACCCTGGGCTGTTTCCAAGCTTTGGCAATGGTTAATTTGGCCCCTAGGAGGATAAAGTATATTAGTTTACGAAATTTTTTAGGAGTCTTGGGTAAGTTGTCGTTAAGTAGGGCTATGGCAGGGGTTATTGGGATTTGAATCTTCATTATTTTATGAATCAGAGAGAATACCTTGCCCCAGAAGGGCCTCAGTCTGGGGCATTCCCACCATATGTGTGCCATGGAACCCAGGAGCTGGCACCCTCAGAAACACTGAGGATCCGCTGTTGGGTACATTTTAGATAATTTGGCGGGGGTAAGGTACCATCTTGTTATGACCTTGATACTAGATTCAATTAGGGAAATGTTCTTAATGCCCTTGAATGATCTATTAAATGAGCTTCTCCATTTATCAACTTCCCAGTTGAGGGCAAGATCAGTCTCCCACGCAAGCATGTAAGGAGTCTTTTGGGAGTAAAGGGCTAGTGACTGATAGATGACAGAGATTCCTCCCCTCTGTTTCAAGGAACGCCCACACCATAATTCATATGGTGTAAATGAATTAAGCGGAGATTTTCCTCCTCCCCAGAGGTGGCGAAGGAGTTTGGCATTTCAAGATGATTGATACAGAACTCAAGGGAAATAGGGCCCTCATTGGTAAAGAAGTGTCCGATCCGGTACAGTCCCTTGTCCAACCACCATCTAAAGGCTTTGATGTCCATCCCTGGGGCAAAGTCTGGGTTATTGAAGATGTGTGCTAGTGGGCGACCTCTAGAGATTAGAGTGTGGTTGTTTCTAAGATTGTGCCATAATTTAAACGCTTGTGATAGGGAAGGGGAAAGTATTGGGGGTCTCTCTCTTGGGGGAACCCAGAGGAGAAAGTCCAGGGTATAGGAAGGGGCAGCCCATCTCTCTATCTGAATCCAGTCTGGTTTTTCCGCTTTAGAATAGAGTGCTGAGAGTTGGGCTAACCTGGCAGCCTGGTAATACCAGAAGAGCTGTGGCACTCCTAAACCCCCCTGTGTTCTGGGAAGGAATAGAATTCGTTGCTGGAGTCTGTGGCCTCCGCCCCCCCAGATAAATTTGGTTACTTTTCTTTGAAATTTGGTCAAGTGATCCTTATTAATGTTTATCGGAAGGGCCCTGAACAGGTAGAGGAGTCTAGGTAAAAGTGTCATCTTCACTGCGTGGATTCTCCCTAACCAGGAAACCTCCCCCTTCGACCATTTTTCCAAGTCAGATTCTAATTTGCGATACGTTTGCGGGAAGTTCATAGAATATAATTGTTCCGTTTTTTCCGTGAGTTTAATTCCTAAGTAATCGATATAGCGGTCGTTCCACTTAAATTCGAAGGCACTTTGAAGTGTAGATACAGTGTCCGTTTTGAGGGAGATATTTAAAGCAGATGACTTGGAATAGTTAACCTTTAGGCCTGAGATGTTAGCGAACTCCTTCAGGAGTTTGCACAAGTTTGGGAGGGACGTGATGGGGGACGTAATAAAGAGAAGCATATCGTCCGCAAATAGCCCGCATTTGTGGACTTGATTTCCACAGGCTACCCCTTGGATGTTGGGATTCGATCTAATTGCTATCGCTAGTGTCTCTATCGCCATAGCGAAAATCAGAGGGGAGAGAGGACAACCCTGTCTTGTCCCTCTTGCTATTTGGAGGGGTTTGGAGTATTGGCCTTGTAATCTTATTACCGCTTTTGGGTTGGAGTAGAGAGATCTCAGAGTCCCTAAGAAACTAGTCCCAAAGCCCCACCTTTCCAGTAGGGAGAATAAATACGGTCATTCGATAGAATCGAAGGCCTTATGTAAATCTAGGGATAAGAGCATTCCTTCTTGCTTGGGGCCTCCTTCCCAATTAGATTGGAGAATGGAGACAATGTCCACCGCTCTCCTAATTTGGTCTGGACCTTGTCTCCCTGGGATAAATCCCACCTGGTCCTTGAGGACATACTGCTTAATAAAGGAGGCAAGCCGGTTAGCGAGAATTTTGGTAAGAATTTTGAGATCGTTGTTAATTAATGAAATGGGCCTATAATTCTCTACTTCTTCATGATTCTTATTTGGTTTGGGGATGACAGAAATAAAGGCTGTGTTCAATTGTGGATCTAAAGGGGAACCTGATTTTTTAGAATTGAAAAATTTCATCATGTGGGGGGCCAATATGTCTCCGAATGTCTTATAGTAGGGAACTGATAAGCCATCTGGACCCGGAGCTGAGCCAGTCTTAAGACTTTTGATGACCTCTCTTATCTCCTCTGAGGAGAAGGGTTCATCCATTAGGTCTCTATGGTCCTTGGATATAGAGGGCAGTTGAAGGTTCGAGAAAAATGCGGTAATCAAAGAATCTCTATCTGTTTGTGTGGGTTTGTACAACTCAGAGTAAAATTCATGGAATGCAGTCATGATTTTAGTTTGATTGGCTGTAGGTGGTTGGCCTGCTATACGTAGTTTGGGGAAAGAGTGGGTACGGAATCTGGGGGAGAGTTTAGTGGCTAGCATCGTTCCAATTTTGTCCCTTTGACAGTAAAATTTAGCTCCGCTCCACCTAATATGTTTTTCGGCTTTAGCCGTTAATGCCAGATTGAGTTCCAGTCCAATCGCGTCTAATTTCTCAGTGTGCACCTTAGATGGATCTTTTTTATGGTCGGTTTTCAAAGAGATAAAGGTTTGTTCCAGTTTGTGAATGTCCATCAGTCTTTCCTTTTTAACCTGAGACGCTAGCCTGATGAGCTCACCCCTAACTGTAACCTTATGGGCTGCCCATAGAGTTTCTGGAGAGATGTTTTCAACATCGTTTAGTCGGAAATATTCCCTAATACAGTCTCCTATCATCTTAACGTTTACTGGGTCACCCAGAAGAGACTCGTTCAATCTCCAGTAGGAGCCCCCGTTCCCCGTCAGGATGTTTCTCAATGTAAGGAGAACCAGAGAGTGGTCCGACCAAGCTATATCTATGATAGTAGCCTTGGAAGCCAGGGGGATAAGATTGGTCTGAATGAGAATGTGGTCAATCCTTGCGTAGGATTGATGGGGAGAGGAGTAATGTGTAAAGTCCCTGCGTTTGGGGTTCAGTTCCCTCCAAATGTCAACCAAGCCTTGTGAGTGTATCGTTTTGGCTATTCTGTTGCTAAGTTTTGTAGGGCGCGTTAACCTGTCTTTAAAGGGTTTGGTTTTGTCTAGACCCTGGTCAAACGCCACATTGGAGTCTCCCCCCCATATGACCTTGCCCTCCAGCAGGGGGTTGATAGTTGTAAAGAGGTTCTGGAAGAAAGTTGCTTGTCCCTTGTTGGGTGCATAGTATGAAATTATGGAGTACAGTACTCCCTCCAGAGTGCCCTTTACAAGGATAAACCTGCCCTCTGGATCTTTAAAATCCGAGATGTGGGTGAATCAGTGCTTTTTTATAGCACTGATCACTGTATAATTGTCAATCGACCCAAAAATGTGTCGAAAGTGTCCATAATGTTGCAGTCTTGATAAAAATCGCAGATCGCCGCCATTACTAATAAAAAAAATAATAATAAAAATGCCATAAATCTATCCCCTATTTTGTAGACGCTATAACTTTTGCGCAAACCAATCAATATACGCGTATTGCGATTTTTATTACCAAAAATATGTAGAAGAATACATATTGGCCTAAACTGGGGAAAAAAAATTAGCTTTTAAAAAAAAAAGAAATTTATTACAGCAAAAAGTACAAAATATTGTGTTTTTTCAAAATTTAAGCTCTTTTTTTGTTTATAGAGCAAAAAATAAAAACCACAGAGATGATCAAATACCACCAAAAGAAAGCTCTATTTGTGGAAAAAAAAGGACGTCAATTTTGTTTGGATACAACGTCGCTCGACCGCGCAAGTTAAATCGGCACAGTGCTGAATCGCAAAAAATGGCCTGGTCATTAAGCAGCCAATTCTTCCGGGGCTGAAGTGGTTAATCTACCATCCAGTTGCTTGTGGCCTATTTTCCGTGTATTGTACTATACTGTACTAAAGAGTGGTAGCATAGTCTCTTAGATTGTAAGCTGTATTGTATTTGTGCTGTCTAACCTCAAGTTGTAAAGCCCTGCATAAACTGTTGGCTCTATATAAATCCTGTAGAACAAATCTTAATGCTTAAGTTACACAGCTGTGAGGGACCTTCAGCCTATAACCAGGTGTACAATGCAAAAAAAAAAAAAAGAAGGTAGCCATGGATTGTGTGTAGACGTATAGAAAAAACAACACCTGGATAAAATTAAGAAATTTATGACAACAATGAGTAAAATGAAAATGTATAAACAGAATCAATAAGCCATATCAGGCTAATACAGATACAGCTGAACCTGAGACCATGCTTGCTATGCCTTAAAGTTTCTGTTTTCAATCCTACTAAATATGTTGTGATATATGGGAGACCTATTGTTCCTCTTGTGTATGGAGGAGCTTTCGGGGTTCACACTTGTGGATACCTATACTTGCTATCCAAAAGATTCATTGTGGACTACTGACCTCCTGTATTACAGGATATGACACACACTACCAAATGATTAATGTTATGTGATTTCTCTGCTGGACGCCACTTGATCTGATGAACAATCTACTCTGTTTCACCTTGTGGATTTTTTCCCCTATGAGATAGAGGTTTTTGTTTCCCTTTTGATGTAGATTTCAGCGTTATACTATCGGGTGTATACCTAAGATCAAGTGTTGGAGGTTGTACTCTTTTTGATTCTATTCACATGTTCTCCTGAAGAAGATTGTTTGAAACGTATCAGTTTGCATGTGGAGTCTCTTGAATCTTTTCACATCCAATATGAACTAAAATAGACATATTTAATGCTGTGCAGTATATTCTGCTTGTGTCATTTTAGTCATTGTTGTAATAAATTTCTTGTTTTATGCCAGTAGTGTTGCCTTTTCTGCACTCACTGGTCACTTTTTTGGTTACACCTGTTCAATTGCTTGGTAACACAAATTTCTAATCAGCCAATCACAAGGCAGCAACCCAATGATTTAGGCATCTAGACGTAATAAAGGCGACTTGCTGAAGTTCAAAACGAGCATCAGAATGGGGAAGAAAGGGGATTGAAGTGACTTTGAATGTGGCATGGTTGTTGGTGCCAGACGGGCTGGTCTGGGCTGGAGTATTTAAAAAACTGCTGATCTACTGGGTTTTTCACGCAAAACAATCTCTAGGATTTACAGAGAATGGTCCGAAAAAGAGAAAACATCCAGTGAGTGGCAGTTGTGTGGACAAAGATGCCTTCTTGATGTCAGAGGTCAGAGGAAAATAAGTCTGCCTATTCGAGAGTTCGAGGTTCGAGATGATAGAAAGGCAACAGTACCTCAAATAACCACTCGTTACAACCAAGGTATGCAAGGTATGCAGAATACTATCTCTGAATGCACAACACATCAAACCTTGAGACAGATGGGCTACAGCGGCAGAAGACTACACCGGGTGCCACTCCTGTCAACTAAAAACAGCTAAATTGAGACTACAATTCACACAGGCTCACCAAAATTGGACAATAGAAGATTGGAAAAATGTTGCCTGGTCTGATTAGTCTCGATTTCAGTTGCGACATTCAGACGGTAGGGTCAGAATTTGGCGTAAACAACATGAAAGCATGGATCCATTCTGCAACATTTTAAGCTGGGGGTGGTGATGTAATGGTGTGGGGGATATTTTCTTGCCACAATTTTTGCCCCTTAGTACCAATTGAGCATCATTTAAACACCACAACCTGCCCGAGTATTGTTGCTGGCCATGTCCATCCCTTTTTGACTACAGTGTACCCATCTTTTGATGGCTACTTCCAACAGGATAATACACCATATCACAAAGCTCAAATCATCTCAAACTGGTTTCTTGAACTATGAGTTCACTGTACTCCAATGGCCTCCACAGTCACCAGATCTCAATCCAATAGAGCACCTTTGGGATGTGGTGGAAAAAGGGGGTCCAACCCGGTGCTAGGTGTACCTAATAAAGTGTCCAGTGAGAGTATATGTTTACACACTATCTACAGCTACCCTCTTTGTTGTTTGCATTGTAAACCTATGTGAATGAGGGATGGGCCCGATGTGCGAGTCGAAAGTAAGTGCATTAATGTCTGATGATTGGCCAAAGCATGCACCTGACCTGCATGCTTTGGCCAATCACAGCGCGCTCTGCTGCGAGAGCCATAATTGGCCAAAGGCAGGGTGCACTGTGCCAATCATGCTTTAGGAGGCTAAGTCCACGCCCTATGCTATATAAATCTGCTTACACAGCGGCCGTATGTAGTGTGCTAGATTAGGCAGGATAGTTAGTGGCGTGCAGACAGTTTAGTATATATATATATATATATATATATATATATATATACACACACACACATACACACAGTGTAGAATATATATACAGTGCAGGCAATAATATACACACACACACAGTTATATAATAGTGCACTGCAGTGGTTAAGGGGATTCCTATGACAGAATTAAGAGAAAAGAACGGCATGGGTCCGTAACCCCCCCCCCCCCCCCAGTCCTTACCAGGCCCTTTGGGCCTGGTATAGATTTTAAGGGGAACTCCACGCCAAAATTGAAAAAAAAAAAAAGTGTGGGGTCCCCCCCAAAATACATACCAGGCCCTTTGGGTCTGGCATAGGTTTTAAGGGGAACTCCATGCCAACATTTTTTTAAAAATTGGCGTGGGGTCCCCCCCAAAATCCATAACAGACCCTTATCCGAGCAAGCAGCCATGTGAATGGGTAGAGGTACATTGTACCCCTACCCATTCACCAAAATAAGTTTTAAAAAGTAAAAACCACAAAAGACCGTTTTTGACAATTCCTTTATTAAAAAAAAAAAAAAGTGTCCCACGATGTCCATCCATCTTTAATCATGCCGCCCAACGGATCCAAAAAATATAAAAAATGTTTTTTTTTACAGGCTCTGCCTCGATGGGAGGCGTTCCGCTGACTGTCGTCTCTTGGCTGTGACAGCTGTTATATAAGCAAGGGCGAGGCTGCCCGGTGACATAACTGAGTGACCCCGCTTCTTCTAACGTCATGTGCCGTCAGAGGGGGGGTGGGGTCACCCGGTTACCCCGCTCTTTCCCATATAACAGCTGTCACAGCGAAAAGACAGCAGTCCATGGGAGGCGGAATATTTAAATTTTTTTTCTATTTTTCGATCTTTTGTGGTTTTTACTTTTTGACACTTTTTTGGTGAATGGGTAGGGGTACAATGTACCCGATACCCATTGACATAGGAGGGGCGGGATCTGGGGGTCGCCTTGTTAAAGGGGGCTTCCATATTCTGATAAGCCCCCCGCCTGCAGACCCCCAAAACCACCGGGCCAGGGCTGTGGGGATGAGGCCCTAGTCTCCATCAACATGGGGACAAGGTGCTTTGGGGGGAACCGCAAAGCACCCTCCCCATGTTGAGGGCAATCTACCTGGTATGGTTCAGGGGGGGCGCTTGCTCATCCCCCCTCTTTCCTAGTCTGCCAGGCTGCTTGCTCGGATAAAGGGCCTGGTATGGATTTTGGGGGGGGTCCCACGCTTTTTTTAAAAACATTTTGGCATGGAGTTCCCCTTAAAATCCATACCAGACCCAAAGGGCCTTATTTTGGACTGGGGGGGGAACCCATGTCAATTTTTTCCTTGATTTTTATCCATATTGCCGGGAGCCGGCAATACATTATAGCCATGAGCAATTTTAAATGACATTTTTTCCTTTAGAAATATCGTTTTGCTGCGGCACTGTAAAACACATCACACAGATGCACCACTTTACAGGCAGCCTAAGGGGAACCCCCCAGGCACGATATGTAAAGGAATATTTTTTTTTTTTGTTTCACTTTAAACATTATTAAAATCACTGCTCCTGAAAAAACTGTAGTTTTAAAAACTTTTTTTTTGCTTTGTTTGATACATGTCCCCTGGTGCAGTACCCGGGTCCCCATACACTTTTTATGGCAATAACTTGCATACAGTATAAGCCTTTAAAATTAACATTTTTGATTTTTCGTGCCCCACAGACTTTAACAGGGTTCGCATAAATTTTTTGCATGTTCGCATGTTCTGGTGCGAACCGAACCAGGAGTGTTCGGCCCATCCCTAATGTGGATGTAGACATACAGCACACTTTGTCCTTCTGGTAACAATCATGGTACTATAACCAGGTGTGTCAGTGAGGAAAGAGCAGCTTAAATTGGTTGTAAAAGGCTGAAGGTTTGTTATCTTAATGCATTAGTCCAGCCTGAGCTTTTTATACTGGGCTTCTCCTAAGGTTCACAGGAGTGCAATTCCTTTTGCACTCCTGTGACCCGTTTTCAGGAGAGCGGTCTGAAGTCCGCTCTCTGCTGACGTCACACAGATCAGTCGAGGCAGCGCATTATTCCGAATTCTGAAGTCTGTATCCGCCAGCTGCCTTCACTGACGGCAGTCTCAGCGAGACGCTGAGACACTGAGACGGCCCCTCCCCGCCCCTCAGCTCCAGTGAGCGTGGGGGAGCAGGGAGGAGAGCTGCTGCAGCAGCTTTCCTCTCAGGGGTCTGTGAGAACTGAGCCATCGGCGGTGTTCGGATGGCTCGGTTTTCAGTGCAGAGATGCTGGGGGACAGATCCAGCATCGGTCTGATGCTGCATCCACCTAGGTAAGTATATAACTGCAATTAAAAAAAAAAAAAAAAAAAAAATTATATATATATATATATATATATATATATATATATATATATATATATATATATATACTTCTCTTTTAAGATAAAAAACTCTGTGTGTAGCAGCTCCCCTCAGCCCCTCTAATACATACCTGAGCCCAATCTCTATGGAGGGATGTACATGAGTGCCTTGGCCGCTCTCCCTCCTGATTGACTGGTGCCAACGGCGCCGCTGCTGCGTCTTAGCCAGTAAGTTAGCTAATAAGGAGAAAGAGGGGGTGTGTCCGAACCATGGCTCCATGTCTGAATGGACACACAGAACTGCGGCTTGGCTTGGGTGCCCCATAGCAAGCTGCTTGCTGTGGGGGCACTCGACAGGAGTGAGGGGCCAGAGGCTCCGAAGAGGGACCAGAGAAGAGGAGGATCCAGGGTCCTCCATGCAAAACCATTTCACAGAGCAGGTAAGTATGACATGTTTATTATTTTTAAAGAAAAAAAATGAGATTTTAGTATCACTTTAAAGAGTTGTGGCAGAAGCGAGAATCCATCATCCCAAATGGCTGTGGGGGTAAGCTCTACAGAACCAATGAATGAAAAGGGTCTAACTATAATAATAAATAAAAAAAGGGTAGAAGAATCCAATAATTTGGAGGCCATCAAACTTGTTATCAGGCCATAGTTGGTAGTAAAACCCTACCTATTAGGGAATATTGGTTAACAGGTCAAGGCACAAATAGCCTTCATGCTCTGGGTGGGGCTGGCGAAGTTTTAATAGTTGCGTAGAGAAGATTCAAATTCTGCCTAGAGTACCACATTTTTAGAGAGCATGTAGGCAGATTGAAAAATGTGTACGGTTTAGTTAGGCAGCAGCCTGCCCAAGCTGGGGAAGGGTTTAAGTGTTTTAGCTCAGTTCTTGGGCTTTTGGTTCTAGTCAGCCCACCTGTGCTATAAAAAATATAACAAAGGGGGAATGTGGGTATCAGCAGATTCAACCATGAAATGTGAAGGACATCTAAGCCATGGACAATGCCATAACGGACTTTCACCTAATGGAGGTAGGTTTATACTACTAGATAGGGACAGGACGTTGTTCATATTGAACTGCATGCAGCATCATGTCCAGTAAAATTATGTTAACTGTTCTGAGCCTGGTCTGAAGCAGTGGCGGCTGGTGCTCAAAATTTTTGGGGGGATGCAAACAAACTGAAAAAAAAAATTAATTGCAGCCTCACTGTGCCCATCAAATACAGCCACTTGTTCCCCATCAAATGCAGCCACTTGCGCCTAATCAAATGCAGCCACTTGCACCCCATTAAATGCAGCCACTTGCGCCTAATCAAATGCAGCCACTTGCACCCCATTAAATGCAGCCACTTGTGCCCCATCAAATACAGCCACTTGTGCCCCATCAAATACAGCCACTTGTGCCCCATCAAATGCAGCCACTTGTGCCCCATCAAATACAGCCACTTGCACCCATGATATGCAGCCACCTGTGCCCATCAAATGCAGCCACCTGTGCCCATCAAATGCAGCCACTTTGACCCCCCTGCCCGGTCGCTGTCTGCCTGGCACTCACCCCATCTTGGTGGTGGGTCAGGCAGCAGGTGACGGCAGGGAGCTGTGGGACGGCTCCTGTGTCCTCCATGCTTCCCCCTTCTGTCTTTTTCCGTTCTGCTAGGCGTCCAATAGGGGAGCCTATGCCTTCAGCCAATCAGGTGACGGGTATTAGACCCGCGATTCCTGATTGGCGGAGAGGCAGTTCAGTGTTAGAAAAGCAAATATTCATTTGCATTTCTAACACATCTGGATGGACTAAGAGCACAATACTCTGCGCTCCGAGCCCACCTTTTTTTAAGCCTATTAGAGCCTATGGCTCTAATCAGGTGCTTCAAAAAAACACCTCCACCGCTGTAATTCAGGCATCCAAAAAGGGTCCGGATGCCTGAATAGTGGGTTGCAGCGGCGGCCATGGATAGATTCATTCAATGCATGAATCTATCCATTAGTCATATAGGGGGGTGGCCGAATAGAGGGGCTGGCGCTCGTGCACCCTTAATGGACGGACTGCCCCTGATCTGAAGTTATTCAAAGGGGTGCATGTTGGTTCTGGCAAATTCCAAAGAACCTGGGTCTGTAAGCACTATGGGGATGAAGTAACACTACTATCAAAGGGTTAACTCAGCAAGGCAAAAAGGAGGAATGTACAGTATGTAGTTGGTATGGGTAATCAAGTGAAGGAACAAGCTACAAGCAACCACTCATGAAGCATGGTACCTGGTAAGGTGACAGATCCTCCTGTAGCGGGGGGGGGGGCGATGTTCTGACTTCCTCTAGGGGTCGATATCCAAAAGCACCTGCATTACAGAAATCTATGGCCTGGTCACAGGGTATGGGAAGTGGAGGAGTTTAAGTGAAGTGCACAAATGATGTCCGGACTATGTGCTTGGCGCGTCCCTATTATGTTACTAGAAGTGAGGAAACATAAGTACGCTGGACTGGTGGAGTGAGCACAGGCTCAGCACGACCCTCCAAATGTTAACATACAAATTACAGTGTGTAGTGACATAGGACAAGTTGCTTTTTAGAGGAACTTTGTACGTTATTACTGTACACAGGGAGAACTAAGTCGGGGAACTGCCTTAATGTTTGATTCTTCACCTGGCCACAACCCCCTGCCTGGACCCGAGTATTAATGAGTGTGTTCCACGCAAGAGGTACCACCACATGCATGGGCGCCGATGACCACATCCACAAGCAAATATTGAATATTTACATTTTGGCAATCAAAAGCACAAAGAGCATCTGATCACATATAATGAAGGCCTCTTGAGTCCCTCGGGAAAGAGAGCTCTGACTGATGGGGGCATGGCCAGGGAGGAGTTAAAGTAAATTTGGCTATCTCAGGATTGGTACAAGAGGGGACAAAGGGTTGGGCCTGAGCTCAGGAGTTCGTCACCCCAGGGGATTATGGTCCTTTTCGGACGAAAGCATGGAAGAGCTCGGACCTGACCCTGCGGCTCCAGCCATTGACACGGATCACCTCCTGGCTAAGGTCCGTGAGCTGGCTCTCAGAGGTCAGGCTGACTGGCTCTTTGCCCTCTTATCCCCTGGGGTGCCTTCTCCTGCACCTTCCACGGCCACTTCCCCTGTTCCCCCTCCTGAGATAGCGGGACACAGGGCCCGCAGACGTGCCCGCCCGCCTTCCCGCCTCAGTCCGAGTCCTTCTGCGGCCTCTTACTGCCCCCTCCTTCTCTCCCCCTTCATTCATCCCCTGCTCGGGCTACTGGGTCTTCCCTAGTGAGGAAGCGGGGGTCGGCCGCCCGTTCTCGGCGTGCCCCCCCTCGGCATTCTCCCTCTCCTCGTCGGTCTGATGTGCGCCCCCCCCCAGTGTCCCAGATCATGCAGTCCCTGCTCGGTGGCCCCCCCCTCATCCCCCTCCCCTTCCCAAAACATGGAGCGAGGCTGGGCCGGAGCGCTCCATTCCCCGGCCTCGAGTACTGCGGTACCTGTCTCCGCCCCCTCGGCCGGCGGGGGGGCGGCGGGCGGGCGTCCGATCCGTGCCTCGGCTAGGCTTTCCTCCCGGAGAGCGGTGGGCGGGGCCGGATCCGTTCGCCTGCATCTGCGTCTCAGCATGCGGCGGATCCCTTGGCAAGCGGCGTTGGCGGCGCTCCGGAGCTCCCCCTGGAGGCCAGTTCACTCCCTGCGCCCAGAAGGGCGGGAGTTTTTGAACTGGCCGAGGATATGTCACATTGTGAATGTGACCAGCACCCCCCTGCGCCCGTGCGGGTGGGGGGTAATCATGCTGCAGATAACCCCAGGGAGTTAGAGGGACATGGGCTGTATCCCCCTGCGCCCTCCTGGGCGGGGTATCAGCCGGCCCCCAGTTTTTCCAGCCAGGGTGATCCTCAGCAGATGATCCCCTCAGCACCCAGCTGGGTGGGGGGTAATTCCTCCTCCGACGCTTTTGGGCTGCTGCAATATCCCTCTGTGCCCTCCTGGCCGGGGCCTCAACCGGCCCCTGGGCAATCAGGAGTGTGCTTCTCGCGGTTTAGAACCCCCTCTGCACCCGAACGGGCGGGGGACAGGATCCATTTCCAGGCTGGGCCACGCCACATAGCTTCCCGGATAGGGGGTGCCCCCTCTGCGCCCAAAAGGGCGGGTGCGGGCTTATCGCCCTTCACGGATTCCATTCCCCCTCCACCCCGTGCCTACTGCCGCCCTCCTGCGCCCAGATGGGCGGAGGGCGTGCGGGTGACTCCCCCCACATCACAGGGGCCTACCCCCCCACGCGCTTAATCTGGCGGGTCGCACCAGTCTCCCAGCGCCCGGCTGGGCGGGTGACTCGAGCTCCGGACCCGGGCTGGCGGCAGCTTCCGCCCCGGGTCAGCCGGCCAGAGTTTACCAACGCTCCTGTACCTGCACAGTCGCTGCCCTCGGCCAGGGGGACTCTTCCGAGTTGTTGACGGGACCTCCGCCCTTGGATCTCTCCGTAGGCCGGGACGGCCCGAACTTACACAGCCACGTGGATCCTCACGGTGCTGGCCGCATCAGTCTTCAGTCCTCCAGAGGCGTGCCGGACAACGAGGTTGATCGCTCGTCATCGATGATGCCCCCCAGGATCAGTGAGTATGATTGTGAATTGATTTGGGGTAGGTCGGCTGATGATTCCGTATCGGGTCCCGAAGACCGCATAGCATCGGTTGTCAAATCGGTCCTATCCAGCATGGGTGTTTCGGGCGCGGCGCCATATCCTACCCCCCTCCAAGGGGGGCCTTGTGGGCAGTAGCGCCCACTGGTACCCATATACCGGAGGAGACGAAGGAGAGGATTTGCGTCGCGAATTTGTTGATTTCCTGGCTCTAGTGCCGTCGGATAGGGAAACGGTAGACAAATCTCGGCGGGTAGACGTTGCGGCGCAGGGCGATAAAATAAAATAGCTTCCTAGGACTTTCAGGAACTGGCTGCAGGGTTTCTGTGCCTACGCGGGAGTGCTCTGCGAGCATTTCCCGGAGTTGACGACTTCATTATTCTGTTATCTGGACCTCATTTGGGGGGCGTATAAAGTTTACGGGGGGCAGTGTTGGTTCCAGTATGACACCCAATTTCGGCAGAAGATGTCGGCGCAAAAGGAGCTTCGCTTTGACTGTCAGGATGGTAGCCTGTGGTTGCTGCTTATGTGCCCCCACAGGCCTTCGTCCTTTCAGTCCACAGTCGGCACTCCTCATTCCGGAGCGTCGACCGCTTCCAAAAAGGGTGTCTGCTGGCTTTTCAACGAAAGCCACTGTAAATGGTACTCCGCCTGTCGCTTCAGGCACGAGTGCTCCAGCTGCGGGGGCGCACACCCCGCCAGCCGAAGTTTTAGGAAGGGTAAACAGACGCTTCCCAGAGCGGGGGCCAAGACTGACCTTCCTAAGCCGAAGGACGCCGGTGAACGTCTTAGGGATGCTTCCCTGGCTAGACCGGTACCCCCTTCATAGGGAGGCCCTGATCCTGAAGGATGGCCTTGATAGAGGTTTCTGGATCCCCTTTTCCCTGTCGGACGCCCCTACCATGTCGTCAAATTTGAAATCGGCTGTAGAATTTGAGTCCATAGTGGCCGATAAGCTCCGGAAGGAGCTGGAACTGGGGTGCATGGCGGGCCCCTTTGATTTTCCCCCATTTCACAACCTGCGGGTGTCCCCACTCGGGGTGGTCCCAAAAAAGGCGAGTGGTAAATTTCGTTTAATTCATCACTTATCCTACCCTTCTGGCTCCTCGGTTAACGACGGAATTGATCGCGAGGAATCTCGGGTACACCACGCGTCGTTTGACAAGGCTCTTCACCTCGTTAGGGCAGCAGGGCGGTCCGCTCTGTTGGCAAAAGCGGACATTGAGTCCGCTTTTCGCCTTCTTCCGGTCCACCCGGACTGTTTCCATCTCCTGGGTTGCTACTTTCAAGGAAGCTATTTCTTCGATATGTGCCTGCCTATGGGTTGCGCCATTTCGTGTTATTTCTTTGAGTTGTTCAGTAGCTTCCTTGAATGGGTGGTCACCCAGGAGGCTGGGTTTCAGTCCCTGCTGCACTACTTGGACGATTTCCTTTTTGTGGGCCCCGCGGACAGTGGGCAGTGTCAATGCCTGCTTTCTGTTTTTCAGGATGTCTGTCGGCGTTTCGCCATCCCACTGTCCGCGGACAAAACCGAGGGTCCGGTAACGGTATTGTCTTTTCTGGGAATTGAGATTGACACAGTGGCTATGGTCTTTCGTCTGCCGAGGGAGAAGCTGACCAAGCTTCTATCCTTGGCCCGTTTGGCGAAAGGGTCAAAGAAACTGCAGCTGAAACAGCTACAATCTTTGTTGGGACACCTAGTATTCGCCTGTAGGGTCATACGTATGGGTAGAGCTTTTTGCAGGCGCCTGTCCTGGGCCACGAAGGGTGTTACGGCCCCTCACCACTACATTCGGATCACCAAGCCCATGCGGGCTGATTTGGGTATTTGGCTAACTTTTTTGCAGTCGTACAATGGACAGTCTTGTTGGTTGCGGGAGGAGGTACCGAACTCACAGCTGGAGCTGTACACTGATGCGGCAGGCTCCTGTGGTTTCGGTGCTTTCTTTCGGTGGGAGTGGTCTGCGGAATGTTGGCCGACCTCATGGGCCCGCATGGACTTATTGCGCAATCTCACCCTTTTGGAGCTTTTTCTGATCATTGTAGAGGTGGAGCTTTGGGGTGAACAGTTGCGCAATCATCAGGTGATCTTCTGGTTGGACAATATGAGTGTAGTGCAGGTAGTGAACAAGCAATCGGCCAGTTCCCCTCCGGTGGTTTCGCTGTTGCGTTTTTTAGTTTTAAGATGTTTGCATTTTAATATTTACATTAAGGCAAAACACGTTCCGGGAGTTTCTAACGATATTGCCGATGCTCTTTCCCGCCAACAGTTTCCTCGTTTTCGTTCCTTGGCTCCGTCGGCTTCGCTGTATGGCCTCCCCTGTCCGGCCCACTTATGGAACCTCGTTTCCGGGGATTGCTAGAGCTGCTTTGGTCGTCGCTTTCTCCGCGGACGTGGGCGTCGTATTGTCGGGTCTGGCATGAGTGGTTCCAAGCATCGGGCGGTGAGTTCTCTGTTTCTTCTCCGGATGATAGACGTTTGGTCTTATTCGCTTACCTGGTCCAGTTACAAGAAAAGGGTGTGTCAGGTTCCACCATATCTTCTGCCATGTCTGCCCTATCCTTTTGGTTCCAACTCCTGGGGTGGGAGGATGTCACAAAAGCTTTTCTGGTACGTCGGATATTGCAAGGCTGGAAACGCATCACACACCTTCCCTATTCCAGGCGCCCTATTTCCCTTCATATCTTATCAGAAATTTTGGCTATGTTGCCGGAGGTGTGCTCATCCAAGTTCGAGACCTTGCTTTTTCGGGTAGCTTTTTCGTGGGCGTTTTTTGTGGCTTTTCGTATCGGGGAATTAGTTGCAAAATCTAGGTCGTCCCCCGGGGGTATTGGATCGGAGGACGTTTCTTTGTCTGAGCGCAGCGTCACGGTTTTGTTGCGCTCATCCAAGACAGACAGTTTTGGCAGGGGCCGCCGAGTTGTGCTGCACCACTGTGGCGGCCCATTTTGCCCAGTATCTCTGGCTTTTCCGTTTGTTTCTGCGCGTCACCCATCCCCCACGTTTTTTGTGCATGCCGACTCATCCTCGTTGAGTCGGTTTCAATTTTTGAGGGTTTTTCATTTTTGCCTCGAGGCCTTAGGCTTACCTGCGGGTGACTTCTCTACTCATTCGTTTCGTATAGGCGCTGCTACCACCGCTTCTGGTTTGGGGTTTTCCAATACGGAACTTCAGCGACTGGGGAGATGGGAGTCGTCTCGTTTCTCGCTGTATGTTCGCCCTCATCTTTTGTGTTAAAATTTCAGGTTTTTCCCCGGCTCAAATATGGATACTGTGCTGAGATCCGCAATTATGGAAAAAATCTGGGATTTTCATCCGACGTGGCAAGAATCCGCTGGCTTGGCCTGCGTGGGTTGCGTTGGCATCAGGTCTTGACGGAATGTTGGCAGCTCCGTGCCCGTGTGTCCGGTCACGTTATCCTCATTGTTCACGCCGGCGGGAATGATGTTGGTTACACCCGGTCCGTGGATCTAATTGCTGCAATAAAGGGTGATATTGCTCAGTGCCTTGCAATGTTTACCAGCATGACTTTCGTCTGGTCGGAAATTGTCCCTCGCTCAATATGGGCAAGGGAAGTCCCTGGCCCCTGTTTGGAGAATTTTCGCAGAAAGGTCAATGCTCAAGTGTCCAAATTTGTCCGGAGAATCGGGGGGGTTGTGGTCCGTCATAGAGATCTGGAAGGGAACAACACTGACTTGTTGAGGAGGGATGGTGTTCATCTCAACGAGATTGGTATGGACATATTTAACCTGGGACTTCAGAGGGGGGTGGAACAAGCGCTGGCTGCGGTGGGGCGCCCGTCAGTAGCTCACTGACTGGCTGGTGGCGGTTTTGGTGACCTTGCCAGCAAATATGGAACCTTTTTTATGCCCTGATGGTAATTGGGAGATTAACGGCCGGTCCGTCACTTATAGTAAAGACAGGCCCCTCCTTCATCTCCCTTTTACATTTGGAGTTGAGTGCTCACAGTGCAACTGTGACTGGCACGGTTTAAATATCTAATGTTATGTTTGAGTTAAAATAAAGCTGTGGCCTTGCCCTTTCCAATGTTAATGGTTGTATGTGGTTTTTATTGGATGGGAAGAAGGGGTAAGTTATGCTAGGTGGTCATGGTAAGTTGGTTGGGACCTGGGCTTATTGCACCTCAGCATTCATGAAGGCCTCTTGAGCCCCTCGGGAAAGAGAGCCCTGACTGATGGGGGCATGGCCAGGGAGGAGTTAAAGTAAATTTGGCTATCTCAGGATTGGTACAAGAGGGGACAAAGGGTTGGGCCTGAGCTCAGGAGTTCGTCACCCCAGGGGATTATGGTCCTTTTCAGACGAAAGCATGGAAGAGCTGCCCACCCTCCCGGCCTAATTTTGATGGTATGTCACAGCGTGTTGCGGTTTTGGTGAACTTGCCAGCAAATACGGAACCTTTTTTATGCCCTGATGGTAATTGGGAGATTAACGGCCGGTCCGGCACTTATGGTAAGGACAGGCCCCTCCTTCATCTCCCTTTTACATTTGGAGTTGAGTGCTCACAGTGCAACTGTGACTGGCACGGTTTAAATATCTAATGTTATGTTTGAGTTCAAATAAAGCTGTGGCCTTGCCCTTTCCAACGTTAATGGTTGTATGTGGTTTTTATTGGATGGGAAGAAGGGGTAAGGTATGCTAGGTGGTCATGGTAAGTTGGTTGGGACCTGGGCTTATTGCACCTCAGCAGTCATGACTATGCACAAGTAAGAAATCAAACTATTTCCAGAAAGTAGTTGGTACTACAATTCTTCTATTGTGGAATTTTGGTTGGACGGGTCAGGGCATACATGGCCTCAAAGCCCCAGGCTGGGGTAAGGCTGCAACTGACAAAGTAGCATGGAGAAAATTCAGATTTTGATTTAATTACCATATTATTTTCAAAAGAACAGACCCTTATGCCGCGTACACACGGTCGGACTTTTCGTCTACAAAAGTTTGACGGATGCCGACGGACTAAAGCTGTCTGACAATCCGATCGTGTGTGGGCTTCCCCGGACTTTCAGCGGACTTTCAGAGGACTTTTCCAGCCTCAAATCTGACGGACTTTAGATTTGAAATATGCTTCAAATCTTTACGTCGTAGCTACGCCGTACCCAGAAATCCGCTCGTCTGTGTGCTAGTCCGACGGACAAAAACCCACGCTAGGGCAGCTATTGGCTACTGGCTATCAACTTCCTTATTTTAGTCCGGTGTATGTCATCACGTACGAATCCGTCGGACTTTTGTGTGATCGTATGTAGGCAAGTCCGTTCGTAAGAAAGTCTGCCGCAAGTCCGCCGCAAGTCTGCCAAAAGTCCGCCAAAAGTCCGTCGAAAGTCTGTCGGATGGGCTGTCAGACTTTTGTAGACGAAAAGTCCGACCGTGTGTACGCGGCATTAGATGTTATTTGATGCGATTATGTGCAGTGCAGGCACTGACCTCTCATACAACTCTTCCCACACATTATGGGGCAATCATCACCCAATTTGACTTTCTCTCTGACAATATCTTGTATGGTAGTGTCAAAGTGTACCTGTACCAATCAAAGTCAGTAAACTGCCCCATTAGCTCCTAATTTAAAACAGAGGTGATCCAGTATACAATTACTGAATGCACCAAAAACGTTGGTACCCCCTTACCTCCTCTGCAAATCAGTCTTTGCATATTTACAGGGTTTAACCCCAAAATAAAAATGTATCATGTTGCAGCTAACCAATGCCAATGTGGCGGATGCATTTGTTTTATTTTTTTTAAGTGTTCTTTTCCTTTATTGATCCTGCCAGTAAGTCTTTTTTTTTCTAACTCCCTTTAACAGACCAAACTGTTCAGCATTGACTGTTGAAACACACTATATAACATGGATAACAGTCAGCTTTTGTTCATTTATGGACAACCTTTATTAATAAAAACCATTGCTGTAACTGTAAATGTGTTATTTGGAGTTCATCTTTAAAGTAGTACTAAACCATCAGATTTTTTTAGCCTAACATATTAATTAATTCTTACCCAAGCACTTGCAGATTACAACTTTCAGAGCTGCTGGCTCCTTCACTCTCGGCACTGCTTCCCTGAACATAACAGTGGACAATAAAGTCTCCAACCAAGCTTGGAGAAGGGAGGGGAGAGCAGAGTGGCTCCATAGGATGCTGCAATAGAAAGGATCCACCCTGAAACAAGAAACCCGTGGAAGTTGTCAAGGCACCACCTTAAAGGGGTTGTAAACCTTCATGTTTTTTCACCTTAATGCATCAAGATGAAAAAACACCTGGCAGTGATCGGCTGCCAGGCCCCCCCCCCCGTTTTACTCACCTGAGCCCTGGAACTTGACCCATGGAGTCTCTCTGCCCGTGGTTCTCGGCTCTTGATTGGATAGATTGATAGCAGCGCAGCCATTGGCTCCCACTGCTGTCAATCAAATCCAATGACACATGCGCTGGGGGGCGGAGCCAAGTCTTACATTCGGCGGCACACCCCCAAAGGTAACCCCCTCGGGGAAGCGCTTCCCCTAGGGCAGTGATGGTGAATCCTGGCACCCCAGATGTTTTGGAACTACATTTCCCATGATGCTCCACTACACTGCAGAGTGCATGAGCATCATGGGAAATGTAGTTCCAAAACATCTGGGGTGCCAAGGTTCGCCATCACTGCCCTAGGGGGTTATCTGATGCGGGGAGGACCTGCGAGAGCCGCCAGGGGACATCAGAAGAGCAGGTTCGGGGCCACTCTGTGCAAAACGAGCTGCACAGTGGAAGTATGATATATTTGTTATTTAAAAAAAAAAAAAAAAGAACCCTTACAATCACTTTAAACTAGAGCATAGATCATCCCTGTGGGCTGCATTTTGAAAAACCTGCATGCAGGTACGGCACGGCAGCCAATTGAAATGAATGGGCTACCGTGCCCAAGCAAATGCCCGCAGAAAAGCACATATGTGAACCTAAGGTGTTGTTAAAACGCTGCTGAAAGTGCTTAAAAACTGGAGGGTTTAATATTGCTTTAATTTGTTATTTAAATCCATCCAAATTTGCTAGTACATCTAACATTACCCCTGCCCCAGACTGACAAAGCTGATGTACAGCGGTGTCTCTGTTCCTCCTCCATCCATAGTGGAGACACCCTAAGGCCCCTTGAAGATGGGGTGGACTCTGCCAAGTGGATCCGCCTGCTCAGCGAGGGATCTGTCTGCTGATCCCCGCTGAGCAGGCAGATGACAGGTCCGTATCCGCTCCGCTTTTTTGAGTTTGGATATGGACACAGCCTGCTCTCCTCTATGGAGCGCTAAGATGGAAATGGACTGCACGTCCGTTTCCATCCGACTATCATCTGATCTGATCTGTTTTCAGCAGACCGGATCGGATGCCAGTGGGTGTCATCGGACACATGTCTGCTGACATGCGCCGCTCCATAGAGAGCTATGGATGGTCTGATCGGGGTCACCTGAAAAACTGACAGGCAGAACCAGTCAGTCAGTGTGAAAGGGGCCTAAGACAGGAGGTGTGCTGCTGGCCGGATCACCTGGTGAAAAATAAGGAACAAAAGACCAAAAAAAAAAAAAGAAAACAAATGCAGCCACCACATTCAAGGATTGGTAAGTGGCAATATATTAAGTTTTTGTGTTTAAAACTACTTTAAAGCTGAGTTCCAACTGTATGCAATTTAATTTTTTTAAATCAATATCTTTGGATTAGAACTCATATATATAACTCACGTTTTTATGATCTATCTCCGCTCGATTGCCGATTTGCAATCAAAAGATATCTTTTATTATCGTCTCCTGGCATTTTCCATTTTGCTTGTGGGCATGTGAAGCCCACAAGCACTATCTTCCGGGATCGGGTGCAACATGCACTGCCCATTCTCGCGCATGCGCAGGAGGTACGGCTCACAGTGCCGTACACGTCTGACGTGGCCATCACAACGGGCGGCGTCATTGGAAGTGCCGGGCCCATTGTCATGGCAACGAAGCCCTCAGCGCTGCCCACTGACTCCTGGGAAACGATGACAAGCATCTCCCAGGAGCATTAGCGAGCACAGGCGCCGAGGGAAATTACATCAATCGCCATGGAGAGGAAGTGGCAGAATACAAAAGGACCCCATAGCAACAGTGCTGAAGGGGTAAGTAAAAAAACAAAAAACGAATTTCTAAATGTTTTTCCTGATGCATAATGATGTTGATTTCTGCAAAGTTTATTTTATGGGTGGAACTCCGCTTTAAGAGACAAGATTTTGTGGCTCTAAGGGAGTGCTAAAGAAAATGAAGGAGGTATCTGGTAAGGTCTACTATAGGGTCCAAACACAGTTTGCCTAAATGTTGAAACAATCCTGATTTTCTTTAACAAAATCAGCAATGACAACAGATGAGCAAGAAAATCAGCTTCAGTAAATGGATACTATTTTAAAACGAATGAAGAATGAAACTTAAAGCCCAAAGTTTATACAAGTGAAATTTGAGAAATGCAAAGACATATTTTGGAGTGTTTGTTTCACCATTTAATTCTTATAACAAAGATAAATACCAGGGTATTTAATATAAAATGTGAAATGTAAAAACTGCAGTATAATGATCTGCATGTATTGATGCTTAATGCAAGTCATAGTAAGGTATGATGAAAGTGCAATGCAGTAGGATGACATCACAGAGGTGTGGTTGTGAGCTGAGATCATCAATAGACATTGCATTAACATAAAAACACTGCAAGATTGCAAATCACGCCTTCTCTGCTGTAGATTACAGAAAATTGAACTGTATTTGTTGCAATCCTCCCAGGCTCAACTACAGATCAAATAGGGTTCTGTAGTGAATTTGTGGATGGCACCACCATACAATCATAGGACAATAAGGGCCTTCACACCACACCTTGGTACAATGGTATAGTAATTTTCTCCTTTATTCACATAAAGCAACAGGTCAACGTTTTGGGACCCTACAGGTCACTCTGCCATGGCAAAAAGGACCCTTCAAGGTCCAAAAACCTTGGCTGGTAATACCTGTTGCTTTATGTCCACAAAGGACAAGATTATCACAATACCAAGATGTGCTGGTAAAGATCCATTGTTCTCTACTGTATATCTCTGAATAGAAAGAGGGGGAGGGGGAGAGGGGGAGCAAAGCAATTTTCCACATTGATCAGTGGTCTTCTAAAAGAAAAAGATCTTCAAAGACAGCCAAAGAGCTAACTACCTAAAAGAAAAAGATCTTCCAAGACAGCCAAAGAGCTAACTACCAAAGACGGGATCACTTAAAGGGTAAGCTCACCTTTTCATGAAAGATGAAGAGGTGAACTAACTCCAAATATCCTGGCCACCCCTCTGGACCCCGCTGCACATAGTGACTAGGGATGAGCCGAACACCCCCCTGTTCGGTTCGCACCAGAACATGCGAACAGGAAAAAAGTTCGTTCGAACACGCGAACACCGTTAAAGTCTATGGGACACGAACATGAATAATCAAAAGTGCTAATTTTAAAGGCTAATATGCAAGTTATTGTCATAAAAAGTGTTTGGGGACCTGGGTCCTGCCCCAGGGGACATGTATCAATGCAAAAAAAGTTTTAAAAACGGCCTTTTTTTCAGGAGCAGTGATTTTAATAATGCTTAAAGTCAAACAATAAAAGTGTAATATCCCTTTAAATTTCGTACCTGGGGGGTGTCTATAGTATGCCTGTAAAGGGGCGCATGTTTCCTGTGTTTAGAACAGTCTGACAGCAAAATGACATTTTGAAGGAAAAAACTCATTTAAAACTACCCACGGCTATTGCATTGCCGACAATACACATAGAAGTTCATTGATAAAAACGGCATGGGAATTCCCCAAAGGGGAACCCCGAACCAAAATTAAAAAAAAAAAAATGACGTGGGAGTCCCCCTAAATTCCATACCAGGCCCTTCAGGTCTGGTATGGATATTAAGGGGAACCCCGGCCAAAATTAAAAAAAAAAAATGACGTGGGGTTCCCCCTAAATTCCATACCAGACCCTTCAGGTCTGGTATGGATTTTAAGGGGAACCCCGCGCCAAAAAAAAAAAAAAAAAAAACGGCGTGGGGTCCCCCCAAAAATCCATACCAGACCCTTATCCGAGCACGCAACCTGGCAGGCCGCAGGAAAAGAGGGGGGGACGAGAGTGCGGCCCCCCCTCCCTCCTGAACCGTACCAGGCCACATGCCCTCAACATTGGGAGGGTGCTTTGGGGTAGCCCCCCAAAACACCTTGTCCCCATGTTGATGAGGACAAGGGCCTCATCCCCACAACCCTGGCCGGTGGTTGTGGGGGTCTGCGGGCGGGGGGCTTATCGGAATCTGGAAGCCCCCTTTAACAAGGGGACCCCCAGATCCCGGCCCCCCCGTGTGAAATGGTAAGGGGGTACAAAAGTACCCCTACCATTTCACTAAAAAACTGTCAAAAATGTTAAAAATGACAAGAGACAGTTTTTGACAATTCCTTTATTTAAATACTTCTTCTTTCTTCTATCTTCCTTCATCTTCTGGTTCTTCTGGTTCTTCTGGCTCTTCTGGTTCTTCCTCCGGCGTTCTCGTCCAGCATCTCCTCCGCGGCGTCTTCTATCTTCTTCTCCTCGGGCCGCTCCGCACCCATGGCATGGGGGGAGGCTCCCGCTCTTCTCTTCTTCTTCATCTTCTTCTCTTCTTCCTTCTTTTCTTCTTCTCTTCTTCATTTTCTTCTCCAGGCCGCTCCACATCCATGCTGGCATGGAGGGAGGCTCCCGCTGTGTGACGGCGCTCCTCGTCTGACAGTTCTTAAATAACGGGGGCGGGGCCACCCGGTGACCCCGCCCCCCCTCTGACGCACGGGACATGACGGGACTTCCCTGTGGCATTCCCCGTGACGTCACAGGGAAGTCCGGTCAAGTCACCGTGCGTCAGAGGGGGGCGGGGTCACCGGGTGGCCCCGCCCCCCGTTATTTAAGAACTGTCAGACGAGGAGCGCCATCACACAGCGGGAGCCTCCCTCCATGCTAGCATGTGTGAGGAGCGGCCCGGAGAAGAAAATGAAGAAGAGAAGAAAAGAAGAAGAGAAGAAGAGCGGGAGCCTCCCCCCCATGCCATGGGTGCGGAGCGGCCCGAGGAGAAGAAGATAGAAGACGCCGCGGAGGAGATGCTGGACGAGAACGCCGGAAGAAGAGCCAGAACCAGAAGAACCAGAAGATGAAGGAAGATAGAAGAAAGAAGAAGTATTTAAATAAAGGAATTGTCAAAAACTGTCTCTTGTCATTTTTAACATTTTTGACAGTTTTTCAGTGAAATGGTAGGGGTACAAGTACCCCCTTACCATTTCACACAGGGGGGGGCCGGGATCTGGGGGTCCCCTTGTTAAAGGGGGCTTCCAGATTCCGATAAGCCCCCCGCCCGCAGACCCCCACAACCACCGGCCAGGGTTGTGGGGATGAGGCCCTTGTCCTCATCAACATGGGGACAAGGTGTTTTGGGGGGCTACCCCAAAGCACCCTCCCAATGTTGAGGGCATGTGGCCTGGTACGGTTCAGGAGGGGGGGGGGCCGCACTCTCGCCCCCCCTCTTTTCCTGCGGCCTGCCAGGTTGCGTGCTCGGATAAGGGTCTGGTATGGATTCTTGGGGGGACCCCACGCCGTTTTTTTTTTTGGCGCGGGGTTCCCCTTAAAATCCATACCAGACCTGAAGGGTCTGGTATGGAATTTAGGGGGAACCCCACGTCATTTTTTTTTTTAAATTTTGGCCGGGGTTCCCCTTAATATCCATATCAGACCTGAAGGGCCTGGTATGGAATTTAGGGGGTCTCCCACGTCATTTTTTTTTTTAAATTTTGGCCGGGGTTCCCCTTAATATCCATATCAGACCTGAAGGGCCTGGTATGGAATTTAGGGGGTCTCCCACGTCATTTTTTTTTTTAAATTTTGGTTCGGGGTTCCCCTTTGGGGAATTCCCATGCCGTTTTTATCAATGAACTTCTATGTGTATTGTCGGCAATGCAATAGCCGCGGGTAGTTTTAAATTAGTTTTTTCCTTCAAAATGTCATTTTGCTGTCAGACTGTTCTAAACACAGGAAACATGCGCCCCTTTACAGGCATACTATAGACACCCCCCAGGTACGAAATTTAAAGGGATATTACACTTTTATTGTTTGACTTTAAGCATTATTAAAATCACTGCTCCTGAAAAAACGGCCATTTTTAAAACTTTTTTTTGCATTGATCCATGTCCCCTGGGGCAGGACCTGGGTCCCCAAACACTTTTTATGACAATAACTTGCATATTAGCCTTTAAAATGAGCACTTTTGATTTCTCCCATAGACTTTTAAAGGGTGTTCCGTGGCATTCGAATTTGCCGCGAACACCCCAAATTGTTCGCTGTTCGGCGAACTTGCGAACAGCCAATGTTCGAGTCGAACATGAGTTCGACTCGAACTCGAAGCTCATCCCTAATAGTGACCACTATGGCCTATGTTGTCAACGTAATGGTACAATCACTGTACACTGCAATACAAAGCTCAGGAGTGAGAATCCACCCTAATACTCACAATGGCAAGTGCTCATTTGTCAGCACAGCCACGTAACTGTGCTGACCAATGAGAAGAACATCTGAGGCTTCTTCCTCTGGTAAGGTGTACCAGAAGAAAAAAGCACTTCTCAATGGTCTGTACAGTCATGTGCTCGCATTGTACAGACCACTACACTGGCAGCATGGGGCATCAAGTTCTCTATGTAAAGCAGGGTCCAGAGGAGTGGCGATGATATTTGCAGTTGGTTCACCTGTTCATGAGACTGTGAATTTACCCTTTAATTCTGGGAAAAAGTAATAGGTGCCCCACAGATTATTATTGGTTGACATTTTGTAGTAACGCTTGCATGTTTAACGCCTACAAGGCCAGCAGAATGCTGGAAGTGCCAAGGAGAATTCAACCAGGAGAAGCAAAGAATTCAATTGTAAAAAAACACAGCTAAAAAGGTTTCTATTCAACTCAACACACTTTGGCGTGAGTGTACCAAACTCAAACAGTTGGATATCTACAGGTAAGTTCAAAAGAACATCTGGGAACTAGTCTTCTATGCTGTATACATTCTAAAAAAGGCTATCCAACAACAATTAAATATGACTTCCAGCCTTACCTTCAGTCTTGCACAGCTGTACAGGTTGCTCTCCTCTACTGAAATAGCTTACTCTGATTTCACTGCATGCTATGAATTCATTAATTTGAAGGTGCAGCAAATCAGATATACCGCGTACACACGATCGGATTTTCCGATAGGAAATGTTGGACGTGAGCTTGTTGGCGGTAAGTCCGACCATGTGTATGCTCCATCGGACATTTGTTGTCGGACTTTCCAGCAACAAATGTTGGCTAGCAGGTTCTCAAATTTTCTGCCAACAAATGTTTGTTGTCAGACTTTCCGGTCTAAAAAAGTCCACGCATGCTCGGAATCAAGGACGAGCCTGAAGTGCTCGGTCTTGTAAAACTAGTGTTCGTAATGGAGATATCATGTATGTCTTGTTCGTAATTGTTGGCCAACATGTGTGTGACCGTGTGTATGCAAGACAAGTTGGAGCCAACACCCTTCGAACAAAAATCCACGGTTTTGTTGTCGGAAAGTCCGATCGTGTGTACGGGGCAATAGAGTCTGACCCATTTACTGGCTGAAGAACATTCAGCATCATCTACTGTAGGTCTTTCCTTCTCCTTCTTAATTGACAGTTCCTTCAATTAAGGAGTCTCAGAATCACTTGTGGGCGATATCTAGGGCAGTCTGTATGTAAACGTAGCCTGCTTAGTATTGCCCGCTCCTCCATACCGACATCCACTAATCCAATCATTTATATGATATTTGTCTGATTACTCCCAAGAGGCAGCCCTGTGTTTCCATCAGGGCTAAAGTCTGAGGAAGGATACTTGTTACAAGTGTGTTCTTGTAACTTCACTTACTTTTTAAAATCATCCCATGAGCATTATGTGCTTCTGACCCCTGCACATTACATTCTCCTGACCCCTGCTCTGTGTGCATTATTCATTCTTGACCCACAGCAGAGTAAGCTTAGGTTTTATTTACCATAACAAAATACTTTAGACCCCTAAGTTAGCAACCTCATAAAAGTACCAACATCCCCAATATGGAAATTCCTAAAAACACAATACTAAATGGGGCTTTTTAGGTACCGCTCATTCAATCATTGGAAAATGTAATTGTCAGCTGTATTATGAGTTTTTATTATGTAATTGTATTTATATAATATATAAATAAAAGTTATACATTTTAGATTTTGTTGTATTCTAGAATAATTGAGTGGTACCTAAAACGTTCCATTTAATATTGCATTTTTAAGTCTTATTTAACGTTAGCCCTTTAAGCCCTTCTCACTGTTAGAGCATGTTGCCCACAACCACCATTCAGTGCACTAATACTCCTTCTACTCCACCCTCATTCTCAGGCTCACTGATTTTCAAAAGTTCCCATGTATAAATATCAAGTATATTGTGCCATACAAAATATGATACCACAGACCATTCTTGCACTTGTTCCCTTTAACATGTCTTACCCCACTCAAATAACTCAGATTTAACGAAGCCCATTCTTCTGCACACCAGCTGAATGTGAAATTAGCCTGACAGTGAAAGTAGTGGTAGATAGCAACTGAAATGGAAGAGAACAGCTAAGCAGGAACAAAATACTTCTTTGGACACAAACCTCAATTTAAGTAATTCTCTTTGGTCACTGTTCAAGCACCTTCCCCTCCATAGAAGGTAAGGCACATTCATTCACTTACCTAATTTCTATGCCTTATGCCTCCATACTGTAAGCTCCTAGGGGCAGGGTGTTTTTCACTTAGGCAAAGTTCAGACAGATTTTGAAGTAGAATTTTGACATAAAAGTTAGTTTCACAAAATGGAAAACCTTTCTGATATGTAAACTCCCAATACATTGTGTAAGATAAGTCTTCCTCTGTGGGTACCCGTGTACCATAAACTCTCCAGTGGTATTTCAGGTGTATCTAAAGCCAAACACCACAAAGTGAGTGAATATTCCATGCCACAAGGGAGCGATGTTTGGCATACCTGGACATGCTGAGACCCGATTACATTGGAACAATCCCCAGGTTGAGGCTTCTATGCTCACTTCTGATGCAAGCGGGACTGATGTAACTACAAGGCTGGCAGAAGCTTGCCAAACGCCTGGAAAGACAGCATCAAACAAGTGCATGGAAGTAGGACACCAATATCCAAAGGTGGTAAGAGAATCAGAAGACAGGATATGTGGTCAGGTAACCCAGAAGGCAAATAGCAGATAGAACAAATCCAACGACAAGCCAGGTGAGATAGTGAGACATTCAGGATACAAACACTAATCACAGAGAACAGGTAATGAGCTGGAGGTGAATATTAGAGTAAATAGAGACAGGTGTAATATACACACCCACTTCCTGCAGTCTACTGCATGCAATGTGCAAAGTCTCTAGCAGATGGCAGCATCATAGCAGAAAGGCAAGCAGACTGCACTAAGATAAGCTGTCCACAAGATGGCGCCTATTCAGGTTTTAGGTTCAGGTTGGGCCATGACATTAATTTTGGATAGAGTAGGGTTGGATTAGAACCACTGTCAGGTATTTTTTTTTTGCTGTCTGTGTCTTCAATGGGGAGGTTCACCCTCTCTGTTTGTTCTAGTGACCATTGTTACTAGGACTGGAAATAAGAGAACACCCAACCACTGTAGCAGGAATAGCGGGGAATTCTTCCAGAAGGGACACATGTTCTACAGAGAACTACAGTATCTAAGAGGGTAGTTTCAACACTTGTAAAGATTTCTTTTCACTTCCTGTTGTGCCTACATGAGTAGAAGTAAAGGGAGAATGCTACAATGGGACTATCCATTCCCTACTATATACAAAACAAAAATAAAGTTTTGTCTTTATGTAGCACCCTGGTCCTAAACAGGGCTGCTCAAAAATTTAGTTTGCTAGGTGGTAACTAGCCTGGCTAGTTGTTAGGGTGATCCACTGACTTTTGCCCTAAACTTGAATATGGTGCACCTCTCTCTTTTGTCACTATGTGTCATTGTCGCCTGTGGCAATAGAATGACAAGGGCATAGTGAATTGAGGTTAGGAGTGGATAGGTTGTCCCAGACAACTGGAAGTCACTTTGGCCCCATGGACTTCTGGGAGAGCCTATTTATTCGAGAGGAGTCAGGTGATCGGGAGTTCTGTGCCACCTGGATGGCTGTCAGGGTGGACATGTGTTGTATTGCTCCCGGTTGCTAGGCCAGAAGCCTGAGGCCTGTTCAGGAGCACTTGGCTGCTAGGCTGTCTGAGGCCTATCCAAGACTGTGAGAAGCAGTGCGGGGGTTGGGGCTTCAGGTCGGAAGCCTAACCAAGTTGCAGAGGCTCAGCCGGAACTCCTGTTACTATAGGCAAGAGAGGATATCAAGGTCAGACGTAAAGGAGAAACAGTTGTCACCAAGGGACAGCCATTCCTGTTATCAGAGGCCAGTGCATGAAGTCTGAAGAAGTACCAGAGCATTCTTTTTCACTAGCTGGGGATTGTGAAGAAGTGGGAAAGCTTCAGCCAAGTCAAGTCAGGGACCAAGTGGGTAGCGTTGAAGAGCTCAGGGGATCCAGCAGCTGGGATCTTGGAAGTCTAGTGAGAGACTGGGAGCTCAGTGTGAAGATCTACAGTAGGATACTATGAGATGTGAGAGAGGATCTACAACTGGATACTGTGAGTTACGTGTGCAGAATCATATTGACTGTTGAAAGTTCAGTTGCTATAGGAGACAGCAAATACAGTGCGCTGCATCCAGCTTAAAGGCCCTCTACCTGTTCATCTGTCTGTCTATTGCTGTTTTTGGTCTGCGGAGTCTGCCAATTGCTTTTGCATTTGTCTAAGGATGTCCTGGCCCCAGTTCTTGTTAAGAGACAATAAAATCTCTTTTGTTGCATTCAAAAATTGACTAGCGCCCATGTTTCCAACTTGCAATACACCCACTATGCCCAATGCCCTGCACCCTGAGGAGGAATGTCAGCTTCTCCTGACTCTGGAGGTCACCTTCAGGCCTCTGGAGGGCAGGGGCACTGCAACATTTAGATACACATTAACTCACACTTTTCAAACCCCATTAGCCTATTAGATGCAAGTTCCATCTCTCTTTCTGGTTTTATGATCTAAGACGAGTGTAGAGATGCACCCAGTAAACAGTTTTTCACACTTGCGGTTATAAATATATGACGTTTATTGAACTTGCTGATTCACAGGTAATACGTATAGCCAACATGTTTCGGGAGAACTGCCCCCTCTTCATCAGGCCTAGTATGCAAGCAAAAACAACAAATAAGTATCTCAAGCTTACAACATAAAATATTATAACATACTTATTAGTTGTTTTTAATGTTTCCTTGCACACTAGCCCTGAGGAAGAGGGAGCCAGCTCCACCCAAAATGCGTTGGCTATACATATTACCTGTGAACCTGCAACTGACTAGAAATTGACTAACACTGATTCTAAACAAGGGCTTTACATTTTTTAGCTTCAGGCAGGATCGATCCAGAAGACCTTAGCTACTGTAGATGGAGGAATCTTTCTACCTTTGTAACATGACAGCCCTTGTTAAAGATATGTCAATATTAAATATTTTATGGTTATGCTATGTTTTAGACATGGACAAGGCTGGAGGAGCAAGGGGGACTCTGGGCCCCAGACTGATGCCTTTGTACAAAGGCAGCTCTTACTGTCTGCAAGTTACTAGGATTGAAGCATTCCTTGACTGGTGTTAAGAGAAGTTTTAGGGCAGGTTCACACTGCTGTGTGGTGCGAGATCACATGTGATTTGCACCGCACTGCAGTACAAATTACATGCGATGTCCGTGCGATGTGAATTCAGCCATACAGATTTTATGGCTGAATTTGCAACGCATTCGGATCAAACTTGCACAGGACCCTTTTTTGATCCGCAGCAAAATCTTATCGCAAGGGTGTCCAATTCCGATCCGATTCCTGTCTGAATTTGCAGATCGCACTGCGATATGCGAACTGATTTGGGGTGTCATTGACTTTTAATTGACACTCCCAGCAGTTCGCATATGGCAGTGTGAACTGCTGCCGAGAGACATGCGATGCGGGAACCCGCAGTGGATTCGCAGGGTTCCCGCATTGCTGCGGCGTGAACCGAGCCTTAGGCCCAAGCAGAAGCAGCAAACTATTTTACTAATTAACCGCTTCCGCCCCGGAAGATTTTACCCCCTTCCTGACCAGAGCACTTTTTACGATTCAGCACTGCGTCGCTTTAACTGACAATTGCACGGTCGTGTGACGTTGCACCCAAACAAAATTGACGTCCTTTTTTCCCCACAAATAGAGCTTTCTTTTGGTGGTATTTGATCGCCTCTGCATTTTTTATTTTTTGTGCTATAAACAAAAAAAGAGCGACATTTTGACAAAAATGCAATATTTTTTACTTTTTGCTATAATAAATATCCCCAAAAATATATTAAAAAAATGTTTTTCCTCAGTTTAGGATGATATTTATTCTTCTACATATTTTTGGTAAAAAAAATTTGCAATAAGTGTATATTGATTGGTTTGCGCAAAAGTTATAGTGTGTACAAAATAGGGGATAGTTTTATGGCATTTTTATTATTATTTTTTTTTACGTAAGTAGGAAAGAATAAGTAGGAAACTCTTAAAAAAAATAGGACAGAAATTGCATAGTTGCCAAATGATCGATGCATGGAGAGTACAGCACGCAAAGGACAGGGACTATACCTTTTTTTCTTCAGTCCACGGGTCTTATTCAAGACTCGACTATTTTATGGTAGATCATAGATTATTAGAATATGTTAAGGATACAAAGATCGGAGTCACCACGTTGTCTGACCATGCCCCAGTCTTGATGAAGGTGGGGATCCCGGGACTCCGGAGGTCCCCATTTTCATGGCATTTGGATGAAAAGCTCATCGAGAACCCTAACATCAGTAGCAAAATACAGGAAGAAATCAATGGGTTTTTCTCGATAAATGACACTGGTGAGATTTCTGGATCAGTCCTGTGGGAGGTGCTAAAAGCTTACATAAGGGGCATTCTGATCTCAATAGGGGCTAATGAGAAAAAAGAAAGCTCAAAAAGGAAAACAGAACTCATAGAAGAAATTCACCACCTTGAACAACTACATAAGGCCGCTAGTGGTAGTCATAACTTGCTCCTACATCAACTAATAATAAAAAGAGAAGAACTAAAAGATTTAATGGAGATAGAATCTAAGCGTATCTTAAAAAAAATCTAAAAGAGAGCTTTAGATGGAGTAATAAGGTGGGGAAGCATCTGGCAACAGTATTGAAAAGGAAAGGAGGGGACAACTTTATAGATAGGATCCAAAATAAAAAGGGGGTACTAAAATATACTTCCAGAGACATAGCTGAAGAATTTCGGAGATACTATGCATCCCTTTATAAGGTTAGGCAAGGCGGGATAGGTACCCTGGAAAGAGAGGAGAAGATGGATGAGTTTATAAGGGAGGCAGGTTTAGCAAGCCTCTCGGACAGTGATGCAAAAGAACTGGATGGACCGATTACTGTAGAAGAGATCGAGAGGGCCTTGAAAGCATCTCCCTCTGGAAAGAGTCCAGGGCCAGATAGCTTTACATCCTATTTTTACAAAAAATTTAAGGAGTCCCTGATCCCCAAGCTTTGTCAGATTTGGAATGGGATAGGGGGTCAGGAAGAGCTATGCGAGGGGGCACTGACTGCGTCAGTAACATTAATACCAAAGGAAGGGAAAGATAGCTCGCTTTGTTTGAGCTATAGGACGATAGCTTTGCTGAACGCAGATATTAAATTATACGCCAGGGTACTAGCCAGTAGATTAAAGGACAAAATGTCGTATTGGATCCATCCAGATCAGACGGGTTTTATACCAGCGAGAGAGGGGAGGGACAACAGCGTTAGGTCGCTCCTGGTTATGGATGTGATGAAAGCGAAGGGGACCCCCGGTCTACTTCTGTCGATTGACGCAGAGAAAGCCTTCGACAGAGTAGACTGGGGTTTCATGTTGAGGACGTTGAGGGCAGTCGGTTTGGGTGGCACCATGTTGAACTGGATTAAAGCATTGTATAAATCTCCCTCGTTTGTTAGGGTGAACGGTACACCGTCGGCGGAGTTCAAAATGGAAAACAGGACCAGGCAGGGCTGCCCTCTGTCACCCTTCTGTTTGTATTGACCCTGGAACCCTTACTAGCCTCGATTCGAAAGAACCTGGACATACGCGGATGCGTGGTGGGGAGAGACGAACACAAGCTTTCGGCTTTCGTCGACAATGTATTGTTCTATATTGTTAAACCGAGGATGTCGCTCCCCAACCTTCTGGCTACTCTGAGGAGATATGGAGAGCTATCAAATTATAAGGTCAACCTTAGTAAGTCAGTAGTTCTAAACATTAACATTGATGGACAAGAAGTAACCAAACTTAAGGAAATATTCAATTTTCCGTGGAGCAAAAAAATTTGTTACCTGGGAGTTACATTAGCAAATTCCTTAAGGAAAATGTATCTATTAAACTACATCCCACTCCTTGACAAGATCAAGCAGGAAACTAAAAAAAGTATGCACCTTCCGATCTCTTGGATCGGACGAGTAAATACTGTTAAAATGACCCTGGCCCTGAAGATCCTGTATAAAATGCAGCTACTCCCAATCCCGCTAGCGCAGAACTTTTTCAAAGTATTGAATAATATTTTTACTAGTTTTATATGGAAAAATAAGAAGCCACGGATTGCCTACAAGGTCCTGAGCAGGGATAAAGCACAGGGTGGTCTGGCACTTCCAGACTTCAAAAAATATCACAGAGCGATAGTATTATCACGGGTGTTAGATTGGGGAAAGGAACCGATAGATAAAAGATGGGTAAACCTAGAAAAAGATATGAGTAATGCAAAATTACACCAATTCATTTGGAATCCCCCACACTTTAGGAAGTTAGGCCCTAACGCACACAACATAACACGTTACACTTTAAAGATTTGGGATCAGCTACACAAACAAAATGCATGGGGTTTAATTCACCATTTATTTACTTAAAAGATAACGAGTTTTTTCCGCCAGGGTTGAGGGAAGTGGGAGGGAATTGGATAAAAAATAATGATACACAACTGATAGATATTATGAAAAATGGTAAAATTGTCACTTTTCAGGAGTTAGACCTACTCAAGGACAGAGGCTTTGCTAGGGGGTGGCTATTGGGGCTATAGCCCCGAATCTGGGGCCCATAGCCCCGGGTCTCTTGGTGCAGGATCCCTGCTTAACCTGCAGTGGGCAGGCTGGCTGTATGAGAGAGGCGGGGAGAGGAGAGAAGCAAGCGGGCGGACGAGCAGAGATGATATCATCTCTCTCTAACCACTCCACATCAGTGCTCTTCACAGCTGGGCCTCTTCAATGTGGGAGTGAGGTGCAGAGAGATGATATCATCTCTCACTGCCTGCCACACATCAGTGCTCTTCCACCCTCACAGCACGGTGGAGTGGAGGTCACGTGCTTCCTGTCATCGGTGGAGCTCCACTCTGCAGCCAGACCCTCCTTGCTTCATTGTTGGTGGTGGGGCAGGGAGCAGCGAGATGACATCATTTCTCACTGCCTGCCCCGCATCACCGCTCTCCTGCCCTCACTAAATGGACCAGTGCATGCAGCCTGCCACCAATGCAGCGACAATGCACATTTGGTGGTACTGGCTGGCATGGCAAGTTACAATCCACATCAGTTGGCAAGTGACAATCCACATCTGGTGCCAGGTGATGTGGCAAGTGACAACCCACATCTAGTGGCAGGTGATGTGGCAATCTGAAAATGGTGGCAGGAAACGTGGCAAGTGACAATCTGCAAATGGTGGTAGGTGTCGTGGCAATCTGCAAATGGTGGCAGGTGACGTGGCAAGTGACAATCCACATCTGGTGGCAGGCGGCATGGCAAGTTGCAATCCATATCAAGTGGCAGGTGACGGTGGCAAGTAACAAGCCGCATTTGGTGACAGGCGACGGTGGCAAGTGACACGCTGCACCTGGTAGCTGGAGATGTGGCAAGTGACACGCCCCGGGCTTCCACTGATTCTGCATTATGGTTGAACCACTTGCTTACCACTGTTGTGCCCCCCCCCCGCGGGCCTGCAAAAAAGTTGGTGACTGCTGCTATGGGCTCTAGCCACAGATCTTTTGCAGACCTAGCAACGCCCCTGCTCAAGGATCTAATGAAAAAAGACATATGGCGATATAACCAGCTTGCGCTCTTTACTAAAAGCCTCCCCGGTCCTATTAGAGATAAGAAGAACCTCAGGCCATTGGAAAAATTGTTCCTGAAGAATAGAGTAATAAGGAAAACAAAAGAATTATATAAAATATTGCGGGATGAGGGTGAAGCAGCGAAACCGTTATATTTCAATAAATGGGAATCTGAATTGGGATCTGCATCTAGCGGAGTGACATGGGAGGCCATTCTCAACGCAACACATAAATCAGCAGTGGACACGAGAACGATAGACTCAAATTTTAAATGCCTCGCCAGATGGTACATGACACCAGATAGAATAAATAAGCTTCAACCGGAAATTTCCAGAAACTGTTGGAGGGGGTGCTCCGTCAGAGGAACAATGGCCCACCTATGGTGGGAGTGCCCAATTATTAAAAAATTCTGTCAGGAGGTGCTAAAGATCACACAGGAGATAATGGGTACTGAGATCAAGGAGGACCCTTGGGTGTGTTTGTTCCATGGGACTGAAGGCCATACTAGCAAGTACAATGTTTCTCTAACCCCGGTACTTCTAAACTCGGCAAAAAGTTTAATACCAAAAAAATGGCAAGAGGCTGAGGGCCCAAGCATTCGAGATTGGTTAATAAGGGTTAATTAAACCTATATCCTAGAGGCGGGTGAGGTTGAAGATACTAGGCAAGAGATAGAAGCTGACCTCGATAGAGACAAGTGAGCGAAGTGGATATTCTTTAAAAAAACAGGGAGATTTGCTGAGAAGTTCTTGTAATAATGCATGTTTTATCGGAAGCATGACTGCAGGTTGGGGGGGGTTGGGGCATGGGACTTTAAGTAGCATACCATGGGTTAGTGCTAGTTGAGTGATTTGCAATTTTTGTAATGAATAAACAAAGATTTCTTAAAACAGATAAAATACAAAAAGTAAAGGTTATGCTACTATGATGTGATGATAATGAGATGGGATAAAAAATGAGCTATAAATGGTGATTTAAATCCTCTCAATGAAATCGCTGAAGTAGCAAAAAATAAATAAATAAATCATTATTTTTTTACTAGTAATGATGGCGATCTGCGATTTTTATAGGGACTGCGACATTATGGTGGACACGTTGGACAATTTTGACACATTTTTGGGACCATTGGCATTTTTACAGCGATCAGTGCTATAAAAATGCATTGATTACTGTAAAAATGTCACTGGCAGGGAAGGGGTTAAAACTAGGGGTGATCAAAGGGTTAATTGTGTTCCCTAGTGTGTGTTTTAACTGAAGGGGGGAGTGAACTGTGTAGGGGAAGAGATAGATCGCTGTTCATACTCTGTATGAACAGACAATCTGTCACGTCTCCCCTCAGAGAACCAGAAACTGTGTGTTTACACACACAGATCCTGATTTTGCATGTGCCCCGAGCAATCGCGGGAGCCCGGCAGTGATCGCGACTGCTGGGCAATCGCATCGGCTCCGTGGGCAAGCAGGGGGCGCGTGCCCCTAGTGGCCACAGGGCGAAGCAACGTTACATAACATTGTTCCGCCGAGCCGTGCCATTCTGCCGCAGTACAACTGCGGTGGCTGGTCGGCAAGTGGTTAATTTGACACATAACAATATCCTTAGTCTCAAAAATACCATACACATCCACTACTTAATGGTCCTGTAAGTTAATATTTTATGAAATGGTTTCTTACTGTGCATTGCCGAAAAATCTGTTCGTTTTAGTTTCATACATTTTTTTTGGGGGGGGGGGGTTCGGTTTTTGGGGTCATTCGTTATGATCGAAATTCGTAAATTCGAAAATCCAAAATCCAGAAATTACAAAATCCAAAATCCGGAAATTCTAAAATTCGTAAGTTTGTGATTTCAAAAATCCAAAATGCAGAAAGTTGAAAATTTGAAAATTCAAAATCCAGAAATTCAAAATAATAACCTAACTATCTAATAATAACTAACTAATAAATTATAGGTATTGGAATTATCTTTCAAACTTGGCTCTTAGTGAACGTAACAAATACAAATTTATCCGAAATTACAAATTATGTAAAATAAGAATGCCGCATCTAAACAAATGGAACGGAACAAATTAATAATTAATAATAAAGATAAATATGTTTTTATTAGTATTATTATTGTTATTTATTATTATTAATTCGTTACGTTCCATTAGTTCAGATACAGCATTCGTTATTTCAGAAAATTCGTAATTTTGGATAAATTTGCATTTGTTATGTTCACTAACAGCCAAATTTGAAAGGAAATTCCAATACCTATAATATAGTTAGCAATAGTTAAGTTATTATTAGTTAGTTATTATTTCAGATTTTTGAATTTTCTGATTTTTGTCCTTTTTTCCGGATCTTTGAATTTACGAATTTTAGAATTTACGAATTTCGAATTAATGAATTTTAGAATTTACGAATTCCTAATTTACGTATTATATGAATTTATGCATTTACGAATTTTCGAATATTCGAATTTACGAATATTTGGAAAAATTAGTTAAACAGGTTTTCATTCATTTGGATATTTCCGGATTTTTCGAAATTTGTTAAACTAATTCGGAACAAAATTAATTGCAATATGTCTACTATTTTTTTGCCTTCACTTCCATATGTTTGGGACCAGCAGTTGGTAAAAGGCTTAGTGGACATTTTTCAATTCACATAATGTCGCATTGACCCAAATGTTGGGTGAAGTGCGGTATTTGAAAAGAGTGGGTTTAAATGAATAGGTTTGCTCATTTTTAGACCTTTTCACCCACCACCCATTCTTATATGCAAAGCTATATGTAACATTCAAGCTATAGGAAGCCTTTAATTCCAGTGGTTTCTGGCAGAAGAGTGTGATCTGGAAGGAGGCTGTACAAATACACGTGCAAATATAAAATATAAAGGCTCTGTGTCACGCTAACACTGATGAAGTCATGTGACCGTGACGTATTGTGTACTACGTGAGCGGAGGCAGACCCGGACTGGAAGTGATGGAGGAGGGAGTAAGTCCCGAAAGTTCATGGTCCTCCATGGGTTTTATTGCAAGTTAAAAATTGTGAGTGCATTTTCTTATAATAAATAAGGCTCTTTTATCTAACTACACAATGGGAGGCTCTTTGTTCTTCATTGGCAAGGCCACATAAGGAATTCAGAGTCTTAAAGGAACCATACCGCCATCTATTGGCTGGGAGTGTGCAAGGTAGTAGGAAAGTCCCTAGCGGAGAGGAGGCTTTGGGGTATCCGCAGATTGGGAATACCTTATTTGATGATAACAATTTTTTGATTGGAAGTACAGGATTTGAGAGCACATTGGTAGCACATGTGGTTTTAGAGCGCGTTTATATTCAGTACAGTGTTAGATGTTTATGAACACAGAAGAAATCACAATTTTCTACAATTTCCTATGATTGGACATTTAAAGTAGAGACTGATGATTATAAATTACAATATTGATTAGTTCATGTTTACTTATTTTTTCCCTCTTTATCACTATGAGTACGTACATACAGTGCCTTGAAAAAGTATTCATACCCCTTGAAGTTTTCCACATTTTGTCATGTTACTACCAAAAACGTTAAAGTTTTTTTTTTTTCTGTGATAGACCAACACAAAGTGGCACATTATTGTGAAGTGGAAGAAAAATGATAAATGTTTTTAATTTTTTTATTACAAATAAATATGTGAAAAGTGGGGCGTGCATTTGTATTCAGCCCCCCTGAGTCGATACTTTGGAGAACCACTTTTCGCTGCAATTACAGCTGTAAGTCTTTTTGGGGATGTCTCTACCAGCTTTGCACATATAGAGAGTGAAATTTTTTCCCATTCTTCTTTGCAAAATAGCTCAAGCTCTGTCAGATTGGATGGAGAGCGTCTGTAAACAGCAATTTTCAAGTCTTGCCACAGATTCTCAGTTGTATTTAGGTATGGACTTTGACTGGGCAATTCTAACACATATAGTAAGGGAGCTACCGCGCTATAGTGCACCAAAAAAGGGTACCTGTTCGTGAAATATTGAACAACCAAATGTGATAAATTAATTTAGTGAAAACAAATGTGAATAAAAATAAAAGCAGCCACTCTATGTGAGATACACACACTAATCAACAATATAACAAAAAATAGCAGCGCTGTAAATAAAAATGAAGGATAATACCAGTGTTGAATGGGACAAATTAATAGAACCCAATTTAAGTAACTAACACAGTTGTTGGAACCTAAAACAATAAGTGTTCAATAAACAGTCCTTATACAGAGAATAAAGTCCAAATAGATGATGTGAAAAGACAAATGGGGCGTACACACGGTCGGACTTTTCGTCTACAAAAGTCCAACGGACGCCGACGGACTAAAGCTGGCTGGTAATCCGATCGTGTGTGGGCTTCTCCGGACTTTCAGCAGACTTTTTCAGTCTCAAATCCGACGGACTTTAGATTTGAAACATGCTTCAAATCTTTACGTCGTAACTACGACGGACCCCGAAATCCGCTCGTCTGTGTGCTAGTCCGACGGACAAAAACCCACGCTAGGGCAGCTATTGGCTACTGGCTATGAACTTCCTTATTTTAGTCCGGTGTACGTCATCACGTACGAATCCGTCGGACTTGTGTGGTCGTGTGTAGGCAAGTCCGTTCGTTAGAAAGTCTGCTGCAAGTCCGCCGAAAGTCTGCCGGAAGTCTGTCGGACAGGCTGTCGGACTTTTGTAGACGAAAAGTCCGACCGTGTGTATGCGGCAATAGGCTCAGACCCCAGTCTTTAAAGCAGGAAATATAAATAAAAGAATTCCTTCACCGCACCACTGTGGTATCTGAAAATGAAATGCGCGCTTACCAAGCGGCAAGCACAGGGGGGCTTGCGACCTTAACCCGGTCAGGGCCTTTCATTAGGTGGGCTTGTAGAAAACGACATACCACTTCATATAGCCAAGGAGTGATGATACCGCTAGTTCACCAAGTCCTGGGTAATCCCTTATACCATAGAGATTAGTAAAGACTCCTAGCTGGGGGTTTGTTCTCGTTTAGGGGTACCCCGGGAAAAGAGAGGAGAACAACATAGCGTAATCCTGATTATATGATTTATTAAAGAATTAAAATAGCACTTACAGTGTAGCAGATAAAAATAAGCATAGGAAGCCGGCCGGCTAAAAACGATCATCCGTCCTGCAGACGGTAGATGCAGCACGTCAGCACGTCAGCACACATAGGAGAGTATAATTTTCTAAAAAAAAACATTTATTAAGGGCTCACAACTAAACAAAGAGGGAGGCAACGCTGGAGAAACAGCAGAAATTGGTGAAGCCTTGGACCCCCAGGGCACACATCAACTATTTTGAAGCAAAATTGGTGGCCTGAGGAGTCCTTATTTAAGGGAGTGCAGTCTGGTCCAGAAGTCCCAGAGATCCGGAAAGCAGCAGATGACATCTGTGTCCCCAGGCTGTGGTCATACAAGAGACTACAGCTTTTGTCAGACCAGACTGAACCCAGGGTCGTCACTCTCTTGTCTTCTTTCCACGCTTCCTTCCACGCTGTGGCTGTGGTGGTGGAGTTGTGGCAGCAGGAGGAGGAGGAGGGGCCAACTCACTCAGGTGGGTATTGGGTGTTAGTTCCCCACTCACCCCCTTACTTAGGACTTTATACAGAAGGTCCTCACATATTTTGCATTGACCCTCCTGCATGCCCTGCAGTTTTGTGGCAGCCATGCCGGCAAAGGCCTCTTCAGGAGTGGGTAAGGCTCGGAGGAACGTAGAAGCCTCCTGAATTAGCCTGAGTGCAGAATCCTGCATGTGAGTCGCCTTCCTCGCCCTTTTGTATGGAAGGCGGAGGGGAGGAACCTGCGATTCAGTCAGGCTGCGACTAGTCCCAGGCTTCTCTTGGCTGACACTTAGCCCCGCCTCCTCCTGGCTGCAACTTAGCCCCGCCTCCTCCTGGCTGCCACATTCCAGAGCCTCCTCCTGGCTGAGGTCTTCCTGTGTATGAAAAAGGGACATAGTTTTAGTATTTTTTTCATCAATCACACACAATTTTCATCTCCTCACTGTTGCAAATTGAATGTTAACAAATATAACAGACTATCATTCTGAGCTCAGCATTTTTCATTCTTGTCCCAATTTTGGGTGCCCACTACTGTCTATTGATATGAAAAACACTTTTTTCAATCAGCAATTAGTAATCAATAATAACATCTAGTAAAGATCATTTCTTTATTGTCCAGAAATCTGTAGAAGAATGCTATACCTGACTCCAGCTGGGCTCCTCCACTTCTTCCTGGCTGGAAGGCCCAGGTTGGACATCGGAAGCCTCAGCTGAGGTGGAAGGAAGAGTGGAAGGAAGAGTGGAGAGGGATTCCCTGACTTCAGTGTGGTCTGACAGAAATCGCAGTCTCTCATAGTACCACAGCCTGGGGACATAAACATCATCTGCTGCAGCTCCGGATCTCTGGGAATCTGTGACCTTCTTGCGCTCCCTAAGATAAGTGCTCCTCAGGCCACCAATTTTGGTTTTTAAATAGGGGATGGTTGCTGTGGGGACCACCGGCTTCACCAACTCCAGCAGTTTCTCCAGCGCTGCCGGCCTCTTTTGTTTATTATTGTATTGGGGGTGTCTGACCTGCCACAGACAGGGCAGCTCCTTGTATTTGTCTATGAACAGGGGCAGGAAATTGTGGTCGTTGAACCCATCCATTTTCTCTGCAAGACACAACACAAGACAAACCCTAATGTCAGGCCAAACTCTCCGAATCTTGTTACAATATAGGCTTCCATTTCGAAGCAGTATAGGCCCAAGTTTAGATCTTACCTTCGTTATCACGATCAGCACCTCCGATGCTCCTTCCTCCGCTCACAGATCGTACGTAATACGCACGCGTGTTACGCTTTATACACACTGCGCATGCGTGTAACTCCGCCCGCCCCTGACGTTCTTTCTAGTCTATTCCCCGCCCCTTTTCGGGGGAAGAGCACATGGCGGAGACACAGCAGGTGCGTGCTAATTACAGGAACGAGGAGGAGGAAAGCCCGGAGCCTGAAACGTCCCGATCCAGAAGGAGATTTAAGGCCTCAAATATGTCCTTTGTGGAGATGTTGGAGATGGTGGACATCCTGAAGAGGGCCGACTATCATGGGAAGTATGGACCTTACCCCAACCCCAATGTCAGAAAGGCCAAGATCATTGAAAGTGGTCAGGAGTCTGCACCGGAATTTCGGGGTACGATGATCGAAAGATCAGCTTAGGAAATGGTGGTCGGACCTCAAATTACGAGAACATGAGCAGTACAGAAAGATCCGGAGAGTGCTGCAAAAAAGTAAGTAGTTGTGCTGTGTTCCTATTCTTTTTCTGTTTATTACGTTCGTGCTGCTCCATGTGCTTTTCTTAAAAGTGTCCATTTTAAAATGGCAACTTTCATGTTCATGGGCACATTATTCGTTTGTATCAAACATTTTTCTTTCGGCCTAGAAAACCCCATTGTTTTGGCCATATGCATTTTGGCACATTTTTAATGCCCTACTTGTATGAAACTAATTTGGTTGTGTAGATGGCTTTGTTACTAGAATGAAATGCAAACTAGATTCTGTGTAAGGAGAGGACACTCAGCAGCTGTTTTCACATCTGGACGCTGGAGCACTAGTGTGAGACACAAGAACACCATTTTTATTAGGGGGGCCATACAGGTGCTCCAGTGTATACTATAGGGGTGACTCCATCTGTGAAGCTTGTACAAGACAGGTAAAGTATTGAGGCTTGACAAAGGACACTGAAAATGCTACATCTTGGAACTCTACCAAAATAAACAATTGTACCCCACTTCCAAGCAATGTTTCCTATTTATAGTTCTGCCATCAAATATCTGTGTGCTAAGTATAGCATTTTTGGTTTACATAGGGAAGAAAAGACTCAGAGGACACCCCTCATCTGAGGAGACCACAGACCCCCCACCTCTGGAAGAAGGGGAAATACCCCCAACCCAAGAAGAGCAGGAGGAGGGAGAAGTGGTGGAAATTGTCACCACAACAGGTGAGTGTCTGTGACCACAGGCTCAGGTAAGAGATGGATGCCGACATATTTTTTATACCTGTTTTTGTTTGTTTTCTCTCTTTTTTTAGGTGATCGTGATGTTGTGGATCCAGATCCTTTCACATCAGAAAGTGCCCAGATCCTGATCAGGGAGATCATGGGGGTGTAATTTAGCTTTGGAAAAACTCAAGAAAAACATCAATGATGTTATTCAAAAAAATAAGAACATCATTGATGTTTTGGGGCGAGTTTAAAACCCCTCCAAATCCCTTTTCTTTTGGTGAGCTACAAATTTCCAAATGTTTTAGCGATGTTTAGAAAAGCCAAATTTGGAAGATGCACACAGTGTGCAAACATGTGCTATCTGCCATCACGGTAGATCAATGGACGCGTTTTGTGGGTGCAACCCCTTCCTCAATAATAAAGGAGCTGAGAGGAAGGTGTTTCTCCCCCAAAACACGTCCCTTGATCCCCCGTGATGGCAGCTAGCACATGTTGACATTTGGCTTTTTCTGGGGTGACTTCACCCCATCTGAACGCAATATCAAACACAGTTCCTAAATACTCATGTCTGATATTGCCTTCAAGTTCTACCTAATGTGAACTTTGTAAGTTCAAGATTTGTGTCTTTCTTGTTGGTTTTACACTAGCCTGTTTTATCTCAAATGGACATTTCTATTTTTGAGAATGCCACCCCAAAGATTGTTATACAACAAACATGTTGGTTTGTTTTAAGAACCTTTTCTAAATGCACATGTGATTGTGCAGGTATTAAAATGATTGTTATTCAAGAATGTGTGGATTATTGTCTCGACGCTACAACACTTTTGTGGTGATGTAATTGCAGCTTTCAGTGAAAATGGGGGTTATTTCCTAAGGGCAAATCCTCTTTGCACTACAAGTGCAGTTTCAGTGCAGTTTCAAGTGCACTTGTAGTGCAAAGTGTCTTTGCCTTTAGTAAATAACACCCAACAGTGCTTTATATAAGGTTACACAATCACGCCATTTGCAGGACTCCCCACATTTCTGTCAGGGTCAGCTAAAACAAACACAAGCAGTAAATGTCACCAAAGATTTGCTTTTTTTGGATTTTATTTGATCAAGGCTTCACAAATGGTCTGGCATATTGATGGCCCCCCTACCCGCAAAGAACTCAAGGTATCGTAACTGGACATCACGGGCACTCAGGGAGGGCAAGCCAGGACGGCCACTTTCAAGCGCCATCAGGGTTGTTTCATTAATCATTCCAGCCTCAGGCCCAACTGAGCCAGCATAGTTGGCAGAATGTTGGCGTAAAAAGTTATGTAGAACACAGCACGCCAGGATTATATGATTAAGTTTATACTCCGCCATATGGATGGGTGTCAGAAATAGGCGGAACCGGCTGGCCATGATTGGCAAGGTAATTAAAAACCCTCTGTTCCGGGGTGAGGGTCCTCATCGGGAATGGCCGCATAAGATGGTCACCCAGCGCAAAGGCTTCATCTGCAACGAAGACAAATGGGAGTCCTTCCACATTCTCTTCTGGAGGTGGCAAGTCCAAGCTGCCATTCTGGAGATGCCTGTAGAATTCCGTCTGGGCGATGACTCCACCATCGGACATCCGGCCATTCTTCCCCACGTCCACATACAAGAAGTCGTAATTAGCCGACACCACCGCCAACATCACAATACTATTGAACCCCTTGTAATTATAATAGTACGACCCCGAGTTGGGTGGTGGGACGATGTGGACGTGTTTCCCATCAATTGCACCTCCGCAGTTAGGAAAGTCCCACCGCTGGGCAAAGTGGGAGGCCACAGTCTGCCATTCCTGTGGCGTAGAAGGAAACTGTTGAGGAAAACCAAAAAAAATAGTATTTTGGCACATAAACATGGAAAGCAGATTAGACACAAACATTCTTGGCCAACATCCAGATAAAACATTTATTAAGGGGAATTTTACAACACCAAAGTATAAGGTACACCTATCATATTCCCCCTCCCCCCCCTCTCATGGGCCATTTCTAACATTATAGGGGGGGGATCTTGGACAGGTAACCCTCTTCACTTCATTGAGAGATGAATGCCTAAATACAGGGTATTACTTTGAACAGCCCCTCCTTAGTTACACTATTGGCAGCCCACTGGACAGGTAAGAAGTGTCATAATACAAAGATATATTAAGGAGAAAATCACCCCTGGTATATGAGGGTACGGAGATACAGGTGTACGCCGATCTATCTCAAGAAACCTTAACAAGAAGAAGACACCTTAAACCCCTCTTAGAAAAGATGAGGCAACAAAACATCAGATATAGCTGGGGGTTCCCAGCCTGCCTGATAGGATACAAAGAGGGGAGATCAGCGAAATTGCGCTTTCCTGAAGATCTGGAAGGGTTCTGTGGAAAACTAGACTTGCAAATACCAGATATACCGGGCTGGACGGGGGGGGATTAGGGGGGAAGAGCACACAGATCACGTAAAACAGAAGATAGCAGGTCAACACTCCTTCAAATTTTCCAATCTAAGGAAGGGGTGAGAGGGTACACTGGGTCCCATACCTTGGGACAAATAGGTTTGTTGGTCGCCCTGATGTTTGGGGCGCCGAACAAACGAGGGGCCCACAGGGGGCCAGGAGGGAAGGGGGAGGGAGGGGGGGAGATGGATGGGGGGGGTGGTGGGAGGGGGGGGATGGGGAGGAAGGGGGGCACATGATGCATATGTCGGGATAGAAGGAGGGGTGGCTCAGGGAGGGGGGAGGATGGATGGGGGGAGGGGGGGGAGGAAGGGGAACGGGCAGTAGGGGGGGTACAGTGTGCACTTGCCCAGATAGAAAAAGGGGTAGCTCAAGGTAGGTTAAAGGCACAAAAGATAGCAAACTCAGAAAAATGACAACACTGAAATTTCTTTCCTATAACGTAAAAGGGTTAAACTCAAATCTAAAAAGGCATAAAATCTTGAGGGAACTACAAACCTATGGAGCAGGGGTGGTGTCCCTGCAGGAGACCCATTTAACGCATGAATCAAATATTAGATTAAGATCAAAAGAATTCCCGAATTGGTTCTATGGAGATGCAATATCGAATAGAGCAAGGGGAGTGGCAATAGGATTGGCCAAAGGGGTACAGTTTAAACTAGGAGGTATGATGCAGGACCCAGGAGGGAGATTTTTATTCCTCAAAGGAATACTCGGAGGAATGGAATGTACCCTTGCCAACATATATGCCCCCAACAAAAACCCAGTAAGGTTTCTCAAGGGCACATTAGAGAAATTAATGGATTTCAAGAAGGGAGAACTCATAGTAATGGGGGACCTTAATGTGTGTTTAGAACCAGAGATCGACAGTACGTCCGGGGCACAGGGGACGAATAACGGACAGATGAGGAAGATAAAACAGGAACTACATAAAAATCAACTGGTAGACATCTGGAGGGTTATGAATGGTAAAATACGAGACTATACGTTCTACTCCCCTGTGCACCGGACGTACTCTAGGATTGACTATATATTAGTAGACCATAGACTTTTAGATAGGATAGTAGATTCAAAAATAGGAATAATCACAATATCAGACCATGCCCCTATTGAGATGGAGATGCAGATTAATAGGGCACAAGGGGGGCAATCATTGTGGAGAATAAACGAAGATCTATTACAAAACGAAGAAATCTCCAAAAAAATAGAGAGAGAGCTAAAATACTATTTTGAAACAAATGAAACAGGAGATACATCGGGATCGGTGACTTGGGAAGCACATAAAGCCTACATAAGGGGAATAATAATAAAAGAGGGAGCAAGGAGAAAGAGGGAAAGGAAAAACAGGATGGGAAATGTTATAAAAGAAATTTTTAACTTAGAACAAGAACATAAAAAACACAGAGGACACCACCAAACAACATACCTCGCACTGATAAATAAACGGGATGAATTAAAAAAGCTGATGGAACAAGAAACAAAGGAAAAATTTAACCAAATAGCTAAAGAAAGATATCTGTATGGAAATAAGGCGGGAAAGCATTTAGCCAGAATGCTCAGGAAAAAAAAAGCCCTTAACTTTATAGGAAAGATACAGGATAAACATGGGAAGATGGTGTATGAAACCAAAGAGATTGGGGAAGTATTTAAAAACTACTATAGTGAACTATATACGGAGGAGATTAAAGGAGACCAGATAGACCAGGAGGAAAGCAAAAACAGGAAAATAGAGGAGTTCTTAAAAAGCGCCAAATTAACTAAAATTACAAAAAATGCTAGAGAGGCTCTGGAGAAACCAATTACAGAGGAGGAGATATATAGAGCAATAGCAGATAGTACACAGGGGAAAAGCCCGGGTCCGGATGGGTTCACCACATATTACTACAAGAAATTTAAAGACATACTAGTTCCGAAAATGTGTAAGTACATGAACGGGGTGGGAAGTGAATATGAATTAAGTAATGAGGCGCTTTTCGCTACAATCACCGTAATCCCCAAAGAGGCCAAAGACGCAACTTTATGCGCGAGTTACAGACCGATATCACTGATTAATGTAGACACAAAAATATACTCAAAAGTATTGGCCACAAGGATAAAAGAACTGATGAATGGGGTGATTCATCCGGACCAAGTAGGCTTTATAGCGGGAAGGGAAGGAAGAGACAATGGGGTGAGAACCCTACTGTTGCTCCAGAAGAGAAGGGAGGAGGGACTCCCAGGTCTGCTCTTGTCAAGTGATGCCGAAAAGGCGTTTGACAGGGTGGCCTGGGAGTTCCTGTTTAGAACCCTAGAAATAATTGGAATCGGCCCCAAGATGATAGGATGGATTAAAGCACTCTATAGGAAACCTAAGGCGGCCATTAAGATCAATGGAACCCTGTCATCACCTTTCGAGATGAAGAGAGGGACAAGACAGGGATGTCCCCTGTCCCCCCTTCTCTTCGTGCTGGCCCTAGAACCCCTCCTGTCAACAATTAGAAATAACCCTGATATTGAAGGATTCAAGGTGGGAAAAGAGGAGCACAAACTGGCTGCTTATGCGGACGACGTGCTCTTCTATATAAGTAACCCCGGAAATACACTACCAAGATTGGTCAAAATATTAAAACAATATGGAGAAATAACAAACTTTAAGATCAATATGGGGAAATCAGAAATCTTGAAGATAAAAGTGAGTAAAACAGAGGAGGAAAAACTGAAGAGAGATTTCCAATTTTGTTGGAAAAAAGAGATTAAATATCTGGGAATAATGCTTTCGAACTCCCCGGAAAAGTTATATAGGAAAAACTATATCCATCTCTTAGAGGAAATAAGGAGGGAAGGGAAAAAACTTCAGATAAAACCTCTTTCATGGATGGGGCGTATTAACGCCATAAAGATGGTCCTCTTACCTAAGATCACGTATAAATTCCAAATGTTGCCCATTAAAATCCCACAGGAATATATTAGAAAGCTGAAATCAATAATCTCTAACATAATATGGAAGAACAAAAGATCAAGAATATCTCTCAAGACACTAAAACAAGATAGAGCCAAAGGAGGCCTCGCGGTCCCAGATATCCTAAAATATTACAAAGCAATAATTATGTCAAGAGCAATAGAATGGGCTAGGGATAACCAAGAAAAAAGATGGGTGAATATAGAGAATCACTACAGTAAAACACGCTTAGGATCTATAATTTGGAACCCTCCGAGTCACAGAACGGTAGATGAGGAAACACACGGTTTGACAAAAATAGTTTTAAAAACATGGGAGGTAGCATATAAACAGTTAGATAAGACTTTTAATTCTCCTCTGATAGAATTAAAGGAGAATGAATATTTTGCACCAGGGAAAAGAGATATAGGGGGGAACTGGATAAAAAAAGATAAAGTACAGCTTAGAGAAATACTTAATAAAGGGAAAATAGTCACAATAGCTGAATTGAAAGAAAACACAGACACATGGGTGATAGATGAATGGAGGTACATGCAACTAGATCGCTTCGTGAAAAATTTACCTCAACCAATAAGATCTGGAGAAAACTTGACAGAACTAGAAAAATTATGTTGCGCGGAAAAGACAAAAAACACAATATCCAAGCTATATAAACTATTATTAAAAGTAGAAGAAGCAGAGGTACCCACATTCATCAGAAATTGGGAAAAGGAGTTGGGAACACAAAAAGACACGAACACGATTAATAAAATGCTCAGCCTAGCCCATAGCTCAGCGGCAGATACAAAAACGGCCGAGATGAATTATAAATGCATGGCAAGGTGGTACGCAACACCAGATAGGATGAGTAAATTCCAACAGGGGAAATCGGCAGAGTGCTGGCGGGGATGTGGAGAGATGGGCACTATGGCTCACTTATGGTGGAATTGCCCGGTAATTAGGAAATATTGGAAAAAAATTCTGAGTTTGATAAAGGAGATTACAAAAATAGAGGTGAAGGAGGACCCATGGGTGGTTCTCTTCCACGGCATAGAAGGAAGTGTGAAACAATATAAAACATCTCTGGTTCCACATCTATTGAATGCAGCAAAAAGATTAATCCCCAAAAACTGGTGGGGAAAAGAAAGTCCAGAGGTGTGGGACTGGATAAATGCCGTGGAGGAGACCCACACCATGGAGCAGTTTTCTTTGTATAAAGAGGAAAAGAGAGAAGTAGACAATTGGAAATGTTGGAAGGAGTTTAAAAAAACATGGAGTTATGCGGAAAAAATCAAGATGTAACTACCCACTAAATAAGACCATGGGCAGTGCACAGGGGTGGGGGGGGGAGGGGTTATATATATATATATATACGTGTACGGTTTCTTTGCCTTTTCTTTTTCTTTGCTTTTAGATAGGTGAAACAGAGAGTTTCATAAATAAAGATAAAATTTTAGATAAGGAGAATTAAGGGTTACGCCTTAATAGGTGAGGCTAAGTTTTATATAATTATTCTATGTAAACCCCTGTCTTGACCCCCCGTGGGAAATAAAAATAAATACACCACAGTGATGAAGAGATAAGAAGAGATACTTATGAGCGAGAAAGCTGAATTAGTCTCTCTAAGAATTTTCTGAAGTGGCAAGAAAAAAAAAAAAAAATAATACAAAGATATAAATACATATTGTACACATTTGAGCACATTTGGACATTCTGCTCTTACCTATCAAGATAATAATAGGATACAAAAACTTTCAACAGTACCATTTGCAAGTATACAGGCAGGCCCTACTGCATGCTTTGGGTAATTCATCCATAAATCTCACTACTAAAGAGGTGGGTATAGTGTGTATGGGTTTGGCCAAGTCAGCAGATAGAGGATTGAGGATAGATAGATAATTGGTATCAGCTGACTTAGCAGTTGGGAGGAGGGAGGGTTAATAAAAATGATTTGGGGACACTACAAAAAAATGCCTCTGGCACTTTGCCTAAATTTAAATTACAAATCACATTTCTAAACATTTTAGGGGGTGTTTGGGGTAAAGCACTACTATGGAGCTGATAAAATACATTGTTAAGTGACTACATGAGGTGAATATAGGGCCAGGAGAACATGCTGGGGAGGTAAGTGAAGGCAAATATGTATGAAGGACTAAAAAAATAATTACATAAAAATCAAGCATGCATGAGGGCAAAGGGGACATTCACAGCATATTACAATCATGGTAATTAGGGAATGAGGAAAGAAATACAATATATTATCAAACATTAAATACAATAAAATGTGAGATTAAAGGATAAAAATCTTACCTTCATATACTCCTTCTGCAGGACCTGGATGATGGCAGAATAGGTCTCTGGGATAATGATCCCCAGAGCCTGGGGGGAGATGCCTGTCGAGAACTTCAAGTCCTGCAGGCTTTTCCCTGTGGCCAAGTACCGCAGGGTAGCGACGAGCCTCTGCTCCGGAGTGATGGCTTGCCTCATGCAGGTATCCTGCCTGCTGATATAGGGGGTCAGCGAAGCCAACAAACGGTGAAATACGGGGTCCGTCATCCTGAGAAAGTTCCTGAAATCATCAGGATTATTCTCATGGATCTCACGGAGCAAAGGCATATGAGAGAACTGGTCACGCTGAAGCAACCAATTCTTGGTCCATGAAATCCTCCCCACCCTGCTCATGGACTGGACTTGTGTCAAGGTAAGGACCCCAACACCAAGCCCCCGCACAGCACGAACTCTACGAGGAGTAGGTATACACAACATGGCTAGAAAATGGTTGGCTGCTCAGAAGGAAGTAACAGAACGCACTGAAGAACAGCAAGGCCTGTGAAGGGCGACCTGAAAAACAGCAACGAGCGGGCAAGATCGCACAGAAAACTCCAATATGAACTTACTGCACGCACTGAAGAGCATATACAAACCCACAAGCACAAACTGGACCACAGAAAACTAACTGAAAGCCACGAGTCTGAAAAAGCGCGAATCGTCTCTCACCAATCTTTTACTAACACAAGATTGGCAAAAGGAGCCCAAACGGTGCCGCGCTTGGTTCTGAACTGGCCTTTTCTAGTCTCGTCGTACGTGGTGTACGTGACCGCATGGTTGGCGATCGGAAATTCTGACAACTTTGTGTGACCGTGTGTACGCAAAACAAGTTTGAGCCAACATCCGTCGGAAAAAATCCTAGGATTTTGTTGTCGGAATGTCCGATTAATGTCCGACCGTGTGTACGGGGCAATAGTGTTTTGCTTTTAGGCCAAAAAGTTTTGGTCTCATCTGGCAAGAGCACCTTCTTCCACATGTTTGCTGTGTCCCCCACATGGCTTCTTGCAAACTGCAAAACGGACTTCTTATGGATTTCTTTCAACAATGGCTTTCTTCTTGCCACTCTTCTATAAAGGCCAGATTTGTGGAGTGCACGACTAATAGTTGTCCTGTGGACAGATTCTCCCACCTGAGCTGTGGATCTCTGCAGCTCCTCCAGAGTTACCATGGGCCTCTGCTTTTTAATGCTCTCCTTGCCCGGCCTGTCAGTTTAGGTGGATGGCCCTGTCTTGGTAGGTTTGCAGTTGTGCCATACTCTTTCCATTTTCGGATGATGGATTGAGCAGTGCTCCGTGAGATGTTCAAAGCTTGGGATGTTTTTTATTACCTAACCCTGCTTTAAACTTCTCCACAACTTTATCCCGGAACTGTCTAATGTGTTCCTTGGCCTTCATGATGCTGTTTTTGCACTAAGGTTCTCTAACAAACCTCTGAGGGCTTCACAGAACAGCTGTATGCATACTGAGATTAAATTACACATGGATGGACTCTATTTACCAATTAGGTGATTTCTGAAGGCAATTGGTTCCACTAAATTTTAGTTCAACATATCAGATATTTATTTGTAAAAAAAAATTGAAAACCATTTATTATTTTCCCTCCACTTCACAATTATGTGCCACTTTTGTGTTGGTCTATCACATAAAATCCCAATAAAATACGTTTACGTTATTGGTTGTAACATGACAAAATGTAGAAAATTTCAAGGGGTATGAATACTTTTTCAAGGCACTGTATGGTATATGTTGTTATAGTTAACTTAGTTAGGCACCTACCTTGATCAGTATATACAGTGAGGTGTTACTACAAGCATTTATTCACTCACTGGCGACTTTATTAGGTACACACACAGTATCGGGTTGGACCCCCATTTGCCTTCAGAACTGCCTTAATTCATCGTGGCATAGATTCAACAAGGTGTTGGTCCAAATTGACATGATAACATCACACAGTTGCTGCAGATTTGTTGGCTGCATATCCATGATGCAAATCTCCCGTTGCAAAACATCCAAAAGGTGTTTTACTGGATTGAGATCTGGTGACTGTGGAGGCCATTGGAGTACAGTGAACTCATTGTCATGTTTAAGAAACCAGTTTGAGAGGATTTGAGCTTTGTGACATTATGCTGCTGGAAGTAGCCATCAGAAGATGGGTACACTGCAGTCATAAAGGGATGGACATGGTCAGCAACAATACTCAGGTAGGTGTGGCGCTTAAACGATGCTCAATTGTTACTAAGGGACCCAAAGTGTTCCAAGAAAACATCCTCCACGTCATTACACCACCACCACCAGCCTGAACTGTTGGTACAAGGCAGGATGGATTCATCTTTTATGTTGTTTTAAGCCAAATTCTGACCCTACCATCTGAATGTCGCAGCTGAAATTGAGACTCATCAGATCAGGCAATGTTTTTCCAATCTTCTATTGTCCAATTTTGGTGAGTCCGTGCGAACTCCAGTGTCAGTTTCCTGTTCTTAGCTGACACCCGGTGTAGTCGGAGTGGCACCCAGTGTGGTCTTCTGCTGCTGTCGCCCATCTGTTTCAAGGTTCAATGTGTTGTGCATTCAGAGATGGTATTCTGCATACCTTGGTTGTAATGAGTGGTTATTTTAGTTACTGTTGCTTTTTTATCATCTCAAACCCATTTGCCTCTGACATCAACAAGGTATTTTCGTCCACACAACTGCTGCTCACTGGATATTTTGTGTTTTTCAGACCATTCTCTGTAAACCCTAGAGATGGTTGTGCGTGAAGATCCCAGTAGTTTAGCAGTTTTTGAAATACTCAGACCAGCCTGTCTGGCACCAACAATCATGTCAAACTATGTTCAAAGTCACCTAAATCCTTTTTCTTCCCCATTCTGATACTCAGTTTGAACTTCAGCAAGTCGTCTCACCATGTCTAGATGCCTAAATCATTGGGTTGCTGCCATGTGATTGGTTGACTAGCAATCCTGTAATCTGTAGCCTGGTGGTTGGATTCCATCAGCACATGTATGTGCCCATAAGGCTGACTATTCTCCTTATTGAGGTGAGAGTTCTGTGACCACTGAGCAGTTGTGTGAAGGGACGGGAAATTTTCTTTGGTGGAAGTTCAACCCACACTGAATTTTATTAATTAGACGTATCTATTGATACTTGGACACGAGGATCGGATTTATTGCTTGATTTATTATAACCATTCTGTTTGAGTTTATACACTAAGTGATACTTAAGAAACTGTGCAATATCACTTTATTGATTTATTTTGCTTATGTGTATTGTGAACACTTTAGATTTTGCAGCATTTTCATTTCATTCATTTTATTTAGTCACCTATTTATTACCTGGTAGCTCGGGGGATCATTTATTCAGTTAGTAATTTGTGTTACCAAGCAATTGAACAGGTGTACCTAATAAGGTAGCTGTTGAGTGTATATATTACTCCTTTGTATATACACTGAGCATTATTCACCAGTCACATTTTTTATGTAGCAGCTCTACACTTCTTTGCTTTTAAATACACTTGGTGCACCCTTGCATCCACTACCCATGTAAATGTAGACTAAGGACCAGCGTTGATGACTTTTGTTTGGTATAAAGACAGGTATTTAGACTTTTTTTTTTGGACATTGGCCGCTTCTCTCCAATAACCCATTTATTTGGTATAGGAATGCAAAAGCAGGTTGGAGTAGGTCAAGTATAGGTCAAAAGGAGGTCAACTGCAGCTCAAATGTCAAATAGTTCTGAATGATCTCAGAAGCATCTCATACTGGCAAAAGCATGCTTCTGGAACCCGTCAACTCAGACCCTTTTTGTTGCTGCTACGTTTACCTGTGTCAACTATGTTTTTCTCATTGGAATATTTTAAAGTGTATTTCCACTTTTGGTGTGAAAAAAAACAAGCCCTTCTGGGTGATATATGCCGATTTACAGAGATTTTAACACACTTTGGAGCAGATTCCTAACTTGCTCTAAATAAATAGCTGTTTGTTTGACCATGTCCATTTCAGACTGATTCTGAATGGGAGGAGAAGTAATTGGTACAATAAATATTATTCGAGGGTGGTTACGGATTCCCTCTATCTATTGCACCTATGTATTAACTTGTCTAATCCCCTAGTTAGCTAGTTTATTAAAACTCTGATCACATGTTACTGTTGATATCACAATAATACCAGGTTAGCTATGAGACCAAGCACATGGCTTAATAAAACAAAGTCTTATTTATTTCCCATGAAAATAGAAAAACGCTAACATAAAATACTAAGGAAAGATATTACAAACATAAAACAACAGAACGCATAATATCAGAATATCAAAGATACTTATCAAAATGCTGTCCTCAAAGCTTTACAGCATTAGGCTGGGCTCAGATGGCAAAGCGATGGTGCCATGCGGCTCAGGCCCAGGCCAAGAGCGATAAGGATAGAAACAGCCATGCAGCTCAGAGGGCCACCAGCGAAAAAGGGACGAATTCCCTCCTGTGTGCCCTTTTTACACATTCATCCAGACCCATTCGTAACCACCCCCACTAGCCTTCTGTCCAATGAGCTACTGCCAAGAGGTAGTCCTTTTAATACCTTATATTACTGTCTGTCCTGCTGTATTGGTCTCTAGGGGCAGCATTGTCCATGTATCATCTCTGGGTGCCTGTTGATCCTTTGATCTTTGTCACCCACCATCATCAATCAATCCTGGCAGCCATGGCTTGCTTTGAAGATTGCTTGCAGTGTATTGTCAGCAACAGACGTTCCGGAGCCAGGCGTTCAGATGCAGATTCTGATATGCTATAGAGCTGTGATGTGCAATCTGTTACATTCCAGACCTGGTATCAACCAGGAAGAACGTCAGACCTTTACCCTTTAAAGCCATGGAACTACAAGTATCAGCATGGCTGATCTTTGGGAATAGGAAACAAATATGTAACAGATCTATTACAGATCCAATTCAAACTCTGGATAATACCAAAACATTGTTACCAATAAACACAGTAACATTGACAGAGAAATTCAAGAAATATGACATTAGACTATGTTGCCTTCCAAAAGAAGGGTTTGATTCATTATTATCACCTGGTGCACTCTCAGTATTTTGATGAGAAAAGATGCAGTGTTGGCATCCCTTTAACAGTATTTAACCATTGGTGAGTATCCCACCACAACTGAAATTTCTATTGCAGAGGATGCCTAAAATTTGACTTTGACTGAGCCAATCACACAAGCAGGGAGTGTCATTTTTGGAAGCATTTTGTATACCAATGGTGTACGGAAAGCCTCAGATTTGCCATATTGCATTGAATTCTACAGAATTACAGTGGCAGCAGATTGAAAAGGAAATGTAATTTTTTATAAAATGATATTACAATGTGACTTATTTAGCAATTGTATATGCGGTATTATTTTTTATTATTTGCTATTTTTGTATCCACAAAAGTGGAGTTACACTTTAAGCATCATATTATAGGTATTGCACACTCTTCTTATATTTATTTCTTTGTACAGCACCAGGAGGCAGAACTGAGAATCATAGAGCAATAATTGCACCTTCAGAGAATGGGAAGCTCAGTTATCAGGCTAAGGCAGCTTTGTAGCATGGGGAACTGCCAAAAACAAGGATTGACAGGTAGTTAGTAGCCTTTATATCTACTTGAAGCCTTTTTTTTCTTTTTTCTTTTTGACTGTAGTGTGTCTTTAATCTTGATTGAACAAAACTTTCCAAATCTGACCCGATTATGACAGGCAAAGCACCAGTGCTGTACGATTCTCCCAACAGGTGATCAGCCAGGTTCATTCTCAAAAGAACTACTGCCATGTTCTGATACTGGCAAACCATCCACTTAGACATTTTTAGGCTAACGCAGCCTTTGAAACTTTCCAGGGCTGATATAGAGGCTCATGTGATTCTGTCTTTGTAGAAAAGGACACAGTTTGACAGCTGGAGTCAGCTCCATGACACTTCTGGGATAGATCCACTGACACAGAAAAACGGTTCGGAGTGCTTGGCAATTTCAAGTTCTTTTGAGCATGTCTGGCTTTGGTCTAGCTGCAGCCAGGTTTCGGGATGGAAAAAGAGGGTGAGATAGGGGCAGCTAAATAATGTACTTCTTTTTCAGCCCGAAGCTTTTCTTCAGCAGAGTGAAAAGAGGCAGCTTTTTATAGCTGGTGAGTGGTGACATACAGGGAGACTTTGCAGGTTTAACTCTTACTGGTTAAAGTGCTCAGTCTTCATTTGTTTTAGTAAAGGGAGTAATAGACCACCTTCTGTAAAATATAACAAAACATGGCTTACCAAGGTGACCTGACTTTATAATAGGGCAGCGCATCCAGTTATCACTACTAGGAATATGGCAATACACGGACAACCAAGGTGACCTTACTTTGTAGTAATATAGCCCATTCAAGTATCACTGCTAACAAAATAGCAATACATGGATAACCAAAGTGACCTTATTTTGTAATGATGCAACCAATCCAACTATCACTACACACAAATAGGTAATACATGAACTACGGAGGTGACCTGACTTTATAATAGGGCAGCCCACCCAGTTATCACTACTAGGAATATGGCAATACATGGACAACCAAGGTGACCTTACTTTGTAGTAACGTGGCCCATCCAAATATCACCGCTAACAAAACAGCAATACATGGATAACCAAAGTGACCTTATTTTGTAATAATGCAACCAATCAAAGTATCACTACACACAATTAGGTAATACATGGACTACGGAGGGGACCTGACTTTTAAGAGGGCAGCCCATCCAGTTATCACTACTAGGAATATGGCAATACATGGACAACCAAGGTGACCTTACTTTGTAATAATGTAGCCCATCCAAGTATCACTACTACCAAAACAGTAACACATGGACTACAGAGGAGACCTAACTTTATAATAGGGCAGCCAATCCATGTATCACTACTAGTAGTTTGGCAATACATGGACAACCAAGCTGATCTTACTTTGTAGTAATGCAACCCTTCCAAGTATCACTACTAACAATATGGCAATACATGGACTACGGCGGTGACCTGACTTTACAATAAAAACAACAACAAATTCCTGAAGCGCTCAAAACTGGCAGTCAAATGATGATGTGTTAGAAATAAAAAAGCAGACCCCCAGTGCAGCTGCCAATTACTGGACAATGAGAAGCAAAATATGAAACACAAATAAGCATGGGTGAAAGTCACGTGTATAGGACAAAGTATGTATACTTAACGGCACTTACGCCTAGGATTGGATACAAAATGTTTTTATTATACTTCAGCGACTTCCAAGCAATATACACTGTGGACACTGATGCAGAGATGCAATGAAGAAGATAAAAAGCATATGGCTGCGTGTAGATAAAATAATTGAAAACAGTACCACCATTGAAGTGAATCAAGAATCTTGATGAGGAGGGCTTAACTGCACCCAGAAGGTTTAGCCAATGATTGACAGACCACGATCATCCTGATGTGTGTGAAGGGCGTTATGGCACTGATCAGAGGGGATGAGAGGTGAATCTCTTCCTGCTAACCCACAAACAGACACTGCAAATCTGAAGGGGAGCAGGGGAAGCGGTGGGGGGAGTACCCGCTGACCGCGGTGATGTAGTGAGGTTGGGAATGGCAGATGCTGCAGAGGAGACTGGGCATGCGAGGTGACATCAACGCGACTCCGGGGGACAGAACCCTGTACACCCTGGTGGACCGCAAAATAGGAAGTTGCCGTAGTTGACATGTATTGCGCGACTGCGCTTTGTCAAAAAGCTCTTTTTCACAAAGTGCAAGGAGCTTTTTGACAAAGCGCAGGCGCTTGAAACATGTCAGCTACTTCCTAGTTTACCCTAGTTTATGGTCCACCAGGGTGTACAGGGTTCCGTCCCCCGAAGTCGCGCTGAAGTCCCTGCGCATGCCCGGTCTCCTCTGCAACATTCGGCGTTCCCAACCTCGATCTCCAGAGGCGACTAACACACCATGCTTCTCACAGTCTGACGCTGTTCAGGTGGATCATCTGGCCGATGTCACTACATTACCTCGGTCAGCGGGTACTACCCCCGCTCCCCTTCAGATCTGCAGTGTCTGTCTGTGGGTTAGCAGGAAGAGATTCACCTCTCATCCCCTCTGATCAGTGCCATAACACCCTGCAAACACATCAGGATGATCGTGGTCTGAAAATCATTGGCTAAACCTTCCGGGTGCAATTAACCCCTCCTCATCAAGATACTTCTATGGTGGTACCGTTTTAAATTTTTTTATCTACACACAGCCGTATGTTTTTTATCTTCTTCCTTGCATCCCTGCATCAGTGTCCACAGTGTATATTGCTTGGAAGTCGCTGAAGTATAATAAAAACATTTTGTATCCAATCCTTGGCTTAAGTGCTGTTAAGTATACATACTTTGTCCTATACACTTGACTTTCACCCATAGAGCGCTGTTTATTTGTGTTTCAAATCTGACTTTACAATAGGACAGCCCATTCAGGTAACACTACTAGGAATACAGCAATACATAGGCAACCAAGGTGACCTTACTTATTAGTAATGCAGCCCATCCAATTACCCCTACTAACAAAATGGCAATACATGGATAACCAAGGTGACCTTACTTTATAGTAATGCAGCACATCCAAGTATTGCTAATAACAGTACAGCAATACGTGAATAACCAAGGTGACCTTACTTTATAGTAATGAAGCCCATCTAAGTATCATTCACTACTAACAATACAGCAATGCAGCACATGGATAACCAAGGTGACTTTGCTTTAAAGTAATGCAGCCCATCCAAGTATTCCTACTAACAAGATAATAAGCAAGTTGGAAGGGCAAAGAGTTCTTAGTATGTAAAGGGTTTATCCACCCAAATGTGAGTTTTTTGTTTTGTTATAGCAAGTGGTTATATACTGGCTTCTTTTTCCATTTTTTGTGTCCTGGGTACCCCAAACAACTTGATCTCTTTGCCATAATTTCCAGCTCTGTTCCTGTCCATCTAGGTGTGGGTTCCATCTCCTCATGCTTCATTAGATAAACAAAAATGAAAATTCCACAGGGAGAGTGAGTACGCCCTATAATGGCTACAGTTGTTGTACAGACCCAGCAACTCAAGTTTAGCTATCTAAACAATAGACTCCCCAAGAGATATATAAAACTCTAAGATAAATTAGCTCTAGAGCATCTACTGTGTAGGAAACCAAAAGATAAGTTTTGGATAGACTGACCCAACTCCAGGCTCCACACTTGTCCTCCTGACCACCCACACCTTCACCGGATGGTGTCCTAGCATGTTATTTATACTTTTATTAATACTTACCTTTTCTGAAGTTTTTACACTAGTGATGTAATGCTGCAGGGCCCTCTTTTTTCCTTTTCTCTAGGCTGGGTGGTCCTTACTAATTCATGGAATGGAATTGATGTGATTACAACTGTGGGTATTAGATAGTGTATGAGGAAGTTTTTTTATTTGTGTGTGTTTTTTTTTTTCCTCTGTTGGTTGAATTGGATAGATTTGTGTCTTTTTTTCAACCAGATTAACAATTTTTCTATGTAACTATATATGCTATATATGTACAGGTATATTGTAAATGTAAGGCGTGGTAGGTGATGTCCTGTCAGGGGGAGGGCTCATGATGTCCTGCATTCCTAAGAATGCTCAGTCTTTTGTGTTGAGTGACTCCACTTTTCCCACCACCCTATGCTCCCTTCCCCCTCCCCTGGATAAACCCGCCCCCCCAGCCACCACCACTTTAAAAAAAAAAAAAAAATATTATACTTACCCTTTTCCTGCAACCTTCTGCCAATCCACGGATGTCAGCTGTTCTTTTCTCTTCTTGGCAGTGGGAATGGTTGTCCTTACTCCTGGATGGGGTGTTTACGTAACGAGGTGTGAGTTGTGCACTAGCCAAAAGTACTGTGAGCACAGGCTGGCATGATGACGTGACCCCAGGGGGCATGTCATGACAGCCTGGGCTCACCAAAGGTGGGTTGGATAACATTGAGCATTGTTCAACCTGGAAGAAGAGTGCTGGAGTGAAGGTGAGTATTGCCAAGCTTGCTTTTATGTTCAAACACACTGGGCTACTAATTTTATTAATTTATTAACAAAGTATTTTTAGGATTTAAGATCATAATCTCAAGGATCCACATTAGGGGCAAGGAAGGTTGTTTCGAGCTCTGTAACCAGCCTATTACATTCCAACTTGTTGAGGCACTAGCTCAGAGTCTCTAGTGTATGAGGTGACACCAGAAGTATCAATTGTGGAGTCATGTTTAAGTGGTGTCTTTCAATAGTCAGTGGAGAGTATAAACTGTTTTTTGGGTCACCATCTTTATTACAGAATAAAGAAGGTAACATTCAGATATGTGAAATTCTCAAGCATCCCTTAGAACATAAAGGACTTTCAAGTCTGCCACCTTGCCTGAACTGTAGATACTTCCCAGCTTTGTAGGGCATTTCTTCTTAAGATTGAATATTCTTCCTTTTTCTACTACAAAAGAGAATAGTTATTTCACTTCCTATGCTCTGAAGTTTTTGAGTTAAAGCCTTTTAGTTTTCTTTTGGCTACCTCTACCATAAGTTGATTGGCTGTAATGCACACACTTTGAAAATAACAAATGTATGGGGGGGGGGGGAAATTACAGCAGATAGAGGTATACTGCAGTTGTTACGTAGACAGGTAAATCTCTCATCATTTCTCAAAATAGGTGGGAAGTATGCCAGTGAATGGATATCCTGAAGAAGATTTGTTCAGTTTGGAAATATCCTATTAGTTAATTTGTTTTATGCCATTCTTTTAATTTTCTAATGTACTTTATCTGCCAAAAAATAGCTTTTTTTCAAAGATATTGCTTTCCATTGAAACTGCTGCCCTGACATTTGGCTGAGAGTCTGGAGTGCGGCATCTTATCACATCCCTCTTACATAACTTGGATCTATATCGGCCTTCCATTCAGCTTTACTTATCTCGCTGAAGAAAACCAACTCTGCCCAACTAGAAAACTCAAAGGAAACCTGCCAGTAAAGTAAGCTTTAATAATTCGACATCACCTCCTAATAGCTGATATCTGCATAGGACAAAATAAATAATAGGTGCCTACAATGCAGAGTGCATTGTGGAAAGGACCAGACTATAAATGTGTCCCCCAGTGGATTGCCTACTGGGGGCACTTGAATAATCCAGGGGGCAGTAGTAGCTATATAGTAGCTCTAGGAGCAATTGGGGGGGGGGGGGGGGGGGGGTGTTGATTAAAAATAAAGGGGGCAGTGGAAACAAAAAGAAGGAAGAGAAGAAAAGAAAATCATACATGACTCATCTGTTGTGTAACATACTGTAGTGCTAAAGTCGTAGTGATTACTTTATTTTCCAATCAAACACACACAATGCAAGTTATAACCGATCAGTGGTGAAGTGCCTTCTTCTGGATCAACTGTGGGTATAGGATTGTGTATATGGGATTGTATGATTATTCATTTTTTTCCCTTCCATTGGTTGAACTGGATGTGTCTTTTTTCGACTAAATATGTAACTGTGTAAGTCTGCTGACAGGTCTTAAAGCGGTATTAAACCCAAAGCTAAAAATGTAATATACTGCAGCTTACCAATCATTAAATGTGGTGGCTGCATCATTTTTCTTTTCTTATTCTTTTTCCCCCTCTGTTTTCACCTTTCACCCAGTAATCTGGTCAGTAACACACCTCCTGTAATAGTGAGACACAATTCTGGAGGAATGAGCACAGGAGGCACAGCAGACAGCACCATTGTCAGACTGAGTGGGAGGGTAGTGTTAAATGTATTAACAGATTTAGAACCACTAATACATTGAAGCCAAACTCTAGCTCACACTTTATAATCAGTTACAGCAAACATTTTTTTGTCCTTTTGGAATAAAGGTTTTGCATGAATAATACAATTATATATAAAAAAAATAGTGCACTAAACCCAAACCCAAAAGAATAATAATACAATATAAGATGCAATAAATATGCAATATATGAAAAAACAAAGATGCACTCACATTTTAATAGTTGTAAAACAGCCTTGTAAGATCAATTTGAAACAAGACGGCTCTCCTCCTCACTGCACTTCCTAGGATACGAGCCGGAAGTATCATCACCGACTCCTTCCGACGCGTTGCGTCACAAATCACATGTCTTTCTCAAGGGAATAAAATTTATTTATGGAAGTACAGTGAGTGCACTTTTTGTAGCTGCTGATTTTTAAATGGGTGGAACTCTGCTTTAAATAAATTTATCTTATACATGAATAATACAAGCTGATCATTTAAAAGTATATGTGTACCCTCACCTTGTAAAACAATTCATTCAGTTTAAAACAGAACTACACATACCCTCTGTCCTCAAAATGAGCTCAGAGAGCTGGTGGAGACGGAACAGCAGCACACTGGTCTTCCCAGTGAATGACTGTAAGGGGGGGGTGTCAGCATTGGATCATTGGAGGAGAGCAGGCTGAGTTAGCAACACAGCCAGCCAGTGTGATCAGGTTTTTAATAGGAAAACAGAGGGTCTGGCAAGAACACCAGGGCTTTCACACAAAGGAAGCGATACAAAGAAGACAGAATACTTTTTCACACAGCACGCACATATCAGCAATATTAAATGTTGGGTTAACATATTCTTTAATATTCTTTAGTGCCTATGGTAGCCTCAGAAAGTATGAGCCTACCATCAGAATGTCCGTGATTGCTGGCTTGAGCTCTGCTTTCTCGGGACCACCACGAACTAGGTGAGCCTCAAGAGGTGCAAGGCTATCTCCGGAATGTCCGCAATTCGCGGTTTAGTCATGAGCCCCTGGTGATCCTATTCAGTATAGGGAGCCTTGCGGAGTTCGCAAATCTTTCCAGTAGGGACGAAGACAGCGATGAAGGGCTGAAGGCTCTAACCCTTCTAAAAAAAATATTTTGGCTATACCTTCACTTTAATTGATTTTGATTTAACACGCACTACCTGCAACTCATAAGATGTGACCACCATTACAGGGAAGGCAGTGAGTTGTCCTATTGGAGCCCTAAATACATTATTAGTGTATCTTCGATACTCAGTCTTCCTTGTACCTTGTCAAGTTCAGTGGATGGCAGTGCAAACTCGCGTGGCTTCTAAGAAGGGGTTCTCTTGAGAGCTGAAAAAACCCTTATGGTTCTCGTAGAGGTTCCCTGTCTATTCCCTGTCTATTCTCTGAAGGGTGTCCAGGCCAAAACTGCAAGTGGGCATTAGCTAGACATGACAGTTGTGATAATGACTTCCGGATGTCTGAACTTCTGTAACAGATATTAGTGAATCCTCTTTTTCATTAGTGTTGGATGTGCCTGGTCTTCACCCTTGCCCTCCCCTATCCTGCTATCTTATTGTGGCTTCTAAATTTAAATCCTAACTCTTAAGCTTTACTTCTATGCCTTGACCTAACATAATCTTTATAAATTAAATTAATCCTTTGTAGCATCCTCTAGTTAGGTAGGTGCTGGAGTAAGGATTTTTCTAGCAGAGTAGGAAAATTTAGGAAGGCCTAGTTTGTTTTCATTCTGGGCTGAGAGTGGCTCAAGGCAGTGCTGGGTGACTCACAGGTAGCATCACTGTCCACTCCCTCTTCTTTCTAGAAGGAAAGGAGGAGAGGAGAGGTGGAGCTGCCTAGGGTATTTTTAGGAACCTTGACCAATCCCCAACCTGGATTGGCAGGGGGCAGGCTTCCTTAACCACTTGCCGACCAGCCGTTGCAGTTATACTGCGGTAGGTTGGCTTGGGTGCGCAAATCGCCGTAGGTGTACTTCGGACTCGTACACGGTGATTTGTGGGAGCACCCATTGGTCAGCGGGGGAGCCAATCAGCGGGTCCAATGTCCGCCGGCCGCCCGCGATCTTTCCCGCAGTGACAGAACGGGGATCTGCCATAGTAAACACAGATCCTGTCTTTCTGCTATGCAGGAAGAGGTATCTGTGTGTTATTCCATCCTCCTTACAGTTAGAACACACAGTGAGGAAACACATTTAACCCCTTGATCGCCCCGGATGTTAACCCCTTCCCTGCCAGTGCCATTAGTACAATGTCAGTGTCATGAACAGGTGTGACCAGAACCGTGTGATCTGCGACAGAGGACACCCAAACGTATATAAGTGAAAATATAATAATTTATTAAAGAAAGTGAGTAATATAATACAACCAACTCCAATATGACACAGTGCAATAACCAACCACAGACAGAGACCCACAAATAACAACAGACAGATAAGTGCAATAAATGGGAAATACCAGGTTCATAAACAATAGCCAGGCCAGGGTCATACACAGCAGATCAGCAGATGGGCAGGGGATGTTCCAGAGACATAAACTTAAGCCAGGCCAAGGTCATACACAGGGAGGGCAGCAGATGGGGTATGGAACACAGGACAGGGAGAGGATGGATGGGTCAGACTGCAGGCAGGGATGCAAGGTAACAGGTGGGACAGGATAGGGTCCGAGACAGGGAGACAGGATCAGGTTCAGGGCACAGGATCAGATTGCTAGCAGGTCAGGAGGCAATGAAGAAATCAAGGCAAACATGTGAATGTTTGCCGGGTATTTATAGGCCTGTGATTGGCCTCAAGTGAAACCTGATTGTAGGAGGTACTGTCTGCTCCACACTGCCAGGATCCATCCGCTGGTGGACGCCAGTACTGCGGCCCAAAGATGATATACTATTAACAGGGAAAAGCTCTCCTGACAGTTCCAAACTGCCAGGAGACACCTGCTGGTGGACCTCAGTACTGCATGCCAAATAACAGGTCTTACCAGCGGATGGAACATTTCCTGACAGTCAGTGCATATTTTTAGCACTGATTACTGTAATAATGTCACTGGTTCCCAAAAAAGTGTCAAAAATGTCAGTTAGGTTTCCAATCAGTCTGACGCAATGTCGCAGTCCCGCTAAAAATCACTGATCGCCACCATTACTAGTAAAAAAAAAATTAAAAAAAAATAAAAATGCCATAAATCTATCCCCTATTTTGTAGACACTATAACTTTTGCGCAAACCGATCAATATATGCTTATTGCGATTTTTTTTTACCAAAAATATGTAGCAGAATACAAATCGGCCTAAATTGATGAAGAAATTCGATTTTTTAAAAAATTTTATTGGGTGTGTTTCATAGCATAAAATAAAAAATATAGTTTTTTTTTTCAAAATTGTCCGTCTTTTTTTGTTTATAGCACAAAAAATAAAAACCGCAGAGGTGATCAAATAGCACCAAAAGAAAGCTCTATTTGTGGGGAGAAAAATGACATACAGTTTGTTTTGGTACAGCATCGCACGATTGTGAAATTGTCAGTTAAAGCGATGCAGTGCCGTATCACAAAAAATGGCCTGGTCAGGAAGTGGGTAAATCCTTCCGGGGTTGAAGTGGTTAAATACCTGGGGTCAGCCCAGCTGGGGAGGAGTTGTCGGGTGGAAGAGCTTGAGCGAGAGAGTGTGGAGGCCCACAGGGAGCTCCCCAGTCTTGGGGGGGGAGCAGACCTTGGGCCGGGGCTCGGGTGCATCCAGGAGGAGAGACGAGATCCTGAAAGAGGGGCACATGAGAGAGCAAGGAGAGGACAGTGGGAGAGAACACTTCTAGGAGACTCCAGGGAGGACAAATTGTCGCAGTCAGGAGGGCTGGTGAGTGAAGTACAGTCGGGAGGACTGGGGAGGCACACCTGAGAGAACTGGGAGATTGCAGTTTGAGATGGGTGAAAAACCAGAAAAGGACTGTGGGAAGGGCAGTGGAGAGGGGTCATTGCAGCCAGATTGTCTGGCAGGGCCTGAAGAGAGCTATCTGGGATTGGTAGCAGAATAGAGGACAGTTAGCACCTGAACTATTTCTACACCACAGGGGCCCGAGGTCCCTGCCCACAAAAGGCAGTTCACTGAGGCCTGGCTGAATTAGTGTCAGGCCTAACCATGCGGTGCTAGCTAGTCTGGAGGAGTAATGCCGCGTACACATGATTGGACATTCCGATAACAAAATCCTGGATTTATTTCCGACGGATGTTGGCTCAAACTTGTCTTGCATACAAACGACCGCACAAATGTTGTCGGAAATTCCAAACGTCAAGTACGCGGTGACGTACAACACGTACGATGAGCCAAGGAAAATGAAGTTCAATAGCCAGTGCGGCTCTTCTGCTTGATTCCGAGCATGCGTGGAATTTTGTGCGTTGGAATTGTGTACACACGATCGAAATTTACGACAACGGATTTTGAGCTCTCGAATTTTTGTTGACAGAAATTCCGACAACAAATGTCCGATGGAGCCTACACACGGCACATTTCCGACAACAAGCTCACATCGAACATTTGTTGTCGGAAATTCCGACCGCGTGTACGCAGCATTACAGTCTTCAGCAAGGGAAGTGCTGGTAGAGTAATGCCGCGTACACACGGCCGGACTTCTGGACAGAAATAATCCGATGGGAGCTTTCGGTCGGACATTCCGACCGTGTGTATGCCCCATCGGACATTTCCGATGGACTCAGATATAGAACATGTTCTAAATCTTTCCGTCGGAAATGCCGACGGAGTTTAGCTTGTTGGCAAGTCCGGCCGTGTGTACCTGGCATAACAGTCTACAACAGGTGAAATGCTGGAGGAGTAACGGTATGTAGCAAGTGAAGTGCTGGAGGAGTGAAGGATACGAGGTCTTAAGAGTTTGTGCTGGAGAGAAGACTGGAGTGTATATTGAGGTCCCAAGCAAGTTGCACTGAATGTTCCTGGGCATCCCATAATTTCCCATCCAAGTTCAATCCCCACAATTAAAAAACAAAAAAACAAAGCTTATGGACTAATCTATGTCTCTGAGTGTCTGTGAGATGGATGCCGGGCTGGGCAGGGTGATATGTGAACCTCTACATTCAGTAACCCCTACGGGGGCATGGCTACACCTGGAAGGCCTGTGTTTACCGTATCAGGTGTCAGAAGCACACAGGTTTTTATATAAGGCCTTCATTTTCCCTTATAGCCAGCAAGACATGTTTTCATATTAAAAATATTTTAATTGCCCTTCTGGCATTTACAAACTGTGTTTGAAGCACCAACAGTGGTCCTATATAGCCATACACATGATATGATGTGAAATTAACTTAAGCATTTGAGTAATTAAATAAGTATCAGTCTGCTTAAAGAAGGACTATATTCTAATTAAATACCATTCAAATTAGCAGTTGACACCTTCACCAAAGATGTGTCTAAAGGTTTTTTTCTCCTGTTTCACACCTGCTCGACTAGGAAGGAGGAGAAGTGGATTGACTCAGGAGCAAGAATATCTGCACGTGCATCTAGCAGTTAAAATCATCAGCGTGCCATAAAAGGTATATTTTTCACAGTCATTTTTCCTAACATTATAATGAAGTTATGCTCTTATGGTTTTTTTTGGGGATTTAAAGACTCCTTGGTGGACTTCAACTTAAATTGCTTAATTTTCTAAAATATATGACATTAACAGACATGCCTGTTGTAACTAAAATCTTACCTGTAGAGTACAATAGTCTGTAAGTAAAGGGGGCTGCTTTTACACAGGGGAAATTATTGGACAGGATTCAATGAATACTGATGTTAGGGGTCTAATTACAGCTGACATCACTAAGTGCAGCGGCAGCCATTTTGTCACATTGGAATTGCAGTCTATTATGGATAAATGGAACAAATTATTCACTTCATCATAGAAAAGACTTTGCTATCCCTGTATATTTTACAGTAGGACCTAAGCTGCCCTATATTATTATGTTAAATGCACTGTACAATATACAGACAAGGTAAGCCACTGAGGTACAAATTGTCTGCCAGCCATGTTTGGCCATCAGAATATAGCCTTGGTATCCACATCTCCTCACTCTGAAGTAAGAGATGAGGAAAAGACTGTTCTTTGAAAGAGGTTTCAGATAGTTGTTGGCATTAATGAATATTTAGTACTCATCGTTCCACTGTGGCTCACCTGAGAGAGAGACTCTCTGCTGTGTTCCTGTTGAAGACTTGCCCGGCTAATGGTCCTGATCCTGTCTGCTGCCTCTGACTACACTGATCGCTTGGAACAATGAGGCCCTCGTGGCTGCTTTTTCTCATGGTCTCTCAGATAACATTAAAGATGAGATAGCAGCCCGACACATACCTACGGATCTGGAGAAGTTGATCACATTTGCCATTCTCATTGACTCCAAACTCCGAGAGAGACCTTCCTTTAAGGAGCTCTTGCGGAAGCCTCCTGTACGTTTGGCTATGAGCTTTACATTCCCATCCTTGCCTCCCTCATCCTTAGTTACGGTTACCCTTTCTTGATCTGAGTCGTCCATCGAGACACTGGCTCTAGTTGATTCTGGGGCTGCACAGTGCCTTTGTATCTAAACAAAATAAAGAAAAACAATACCGCGCTATGAGCACAAAGTAATAAGTGAAATGTGCAGCCGCAACAGAAACCACAAATATCATTGTAGTAAACATAAAAAATATAAAAAGTGCGCTTGCAATAGAATGACTATCATATATAGATAAATCATACGTAAACAAAATGATCAAAAAGCGATTGTAAAAGTTCATATAATACTTGAAACATAAAGTCCATTCATAAAGAAAGTTCAGTGAAGGAAGACAGGTGAGTCCAATAGACGGGGATCCCACATCTAAAATTCAACCACCTCAGCCCGCATGAGAAGGAAGGGGAAGAGCAGGATGTGAAGGAAACGTCCAAGCTCCAGGTGCATCCAGGTAACAAAATTGTGCGCTTACCAGAACTGATGGACCTCTGTGGCAAGGTCATACACACAGGCAGATATAGCCCTCTGCAGGGACCAACGAATTACACCGTCAGGATCCCAGGGTATCTTGTAATGTACCTAAGGCAGGCAGGTCAATCTGGAAAAACCTCACTGGTCCAAGGGGCCGTGAGTGCAGAAAAAACTCCAATGGTGTAGTATGGATAAATAAACTTTTTATTGCACAGACATGCAGAGAACACTCATCCGCCATAAAAACGTATTAAAAAGCCGGCAAGTAAAAAACAGTAACGAACACCCGTGTGCAATACAAACATGGGGCATACGACGTGATGGCGTGTAGTGCGTAGCCACTACAGAATTCTTGACAGAATTCTTGCCGCTCAGATGCATTCTCCTCCCGAGAAACCTGGTGACCGCTGCTTTGTCCCCGAGAATCCCCACACTGCTTTGCTCCAGACTTACCATGACTGCTGAGGTGCAATGAGCCCAGGTCCCATACCATAACACTTCTGTATCCAACTTTTAAAAACCTTGCCCCTTCTTCCCCATCTAATAAAGACCACTTACAACCATTAATGTTGGAAAGGGCAAGGACACAGCTTTTATTAACTCAAACACATAACATTAAACATTTTAACAGTGCCAGTCACAGTTGCACTGTGAGCACACAAATTACAAATGGGAAAGGGAGATGAAGGAGGGGCCTGTCCTTACCATAAGTTCTGGACCGGCCGTCTATCTCCCAATTACCATCAAGGGCATACCCATTAAGCCATGTTTGCTGGCAAGGTCACCAAAAAGCCACAGCAAGCTGTGACATACCAACCAGAAATAGGGCGGGAGGGTGGGCAGCTCTTCCAACTCTGCTTCTGAAAAGGCCCAGAATCCCCTGGGGCGCAAACTAGTGAGCTCAGGCCCAACCCCATCCTGTCTTCACCAATCCCCAGTGACCCCCATAGTCACCTTACTCCGCCCTGGACATGCCCCCATCAGTCAGGGCTCTCTTTCCCAAGGGGTTCAAGGGGCCTTCATGACTGCTGAGGTGCAATGAGCCCAGGTCCCATACCATAACACTTCTATATCCAACTTTTAAAAACCTTGCCCCTTCTTCCCCATCCAATAAAGACCACTTACAACCATTAATGTTGGAAAGGGCAAGGCCACAGCTTTTATTAACTCAAACACATAACATTAAACATTTTAACAGTGCCAGTCACAGTTGCACTGTGAGCACACAAATTCCAAATGGGAAAGGGAGATGAAGGAGGGGCCTGTCCTTTCCATAAGTGCTGGACCGGCCATCTATCTCCCAATTACCATCAAGGGAATACCCATTAAGCCATGTTTGCTGGCAAGGTCACCAAAAAACCACCACCCGCCTGTCAGTAAGCTACTGACGGGTGCCCCACGGCAGCCAGCGCTTGTTCCACACTCCAATGAAAGCCGAGATTAAAGATGTCCAAACCAATATCATTGAGATGGACTCCTTCCCTGCTCAGCAAGTCAGTATTGTCACCTTCCAGATCTTTGTGGCGGATCACAACCCCCCGATCTGACAAACGAACTTAGCCACTTGAGCATTGACTTTCCGACGAAAATGTTCCAAACGGGGGCCAGGGACATCTCGTGCCCATATTGAGCGAGGAACAATCTCTGACCAAACGAAAATCAGGTTGGTAAAGACTGCACAACACTGGACAATGTCGCTTTTAATAGCTGCCATGAGGTCCACAGATTGCGTGTAACCAACATCATACCTACCAGCGTGGACAACCAGGATGATGGGACCGGAAACATGGGCGCGGAGCTGCTGACATTCCGGAAGGACCTGAGGCCAACGCAACCCGCATAACCCAAGCCAGCGAACTCTTGCAAAATTGTATGAGAAGCCCAAATTTCTACCATACTTTAGGATCTCTGCACGGCAAGCGGCCGAGTAGATGAAGGAATCACCCAGTATCCATATCTGCGCCGGGAGGCAGCCTGTAAATTAACACAGAAGATGTGGGCGGACATACAATGAAAAGCGAGATGATTCCCATCTACCTAGTCGCTGAAGTTCCGTATCGGAAAACCCCAAACCAGAAGCGGCGGTTGCGGTGCCGATACGAAACGAATGGGTCAAGTAATCTCCCGCAGGGAGGCCTAAAGCCTCAAGACAACAGCGGAAAACCCGTAAAAATTGGAACCGACTCAGAGAGGAGGAATTGGCGTGAACGGAAAACGTGGGAGACGGGGGGCGCACAGCCACGAACGGAAGGGCCAGGGACACTGGGCAAAATGGGCCACCGCAATGATGCAGGACTACTCGGCGGCCCCTGCCGAAACTGTCAGTCTTGGATGTTCATAACAAAACCGTCACGCTACGTTCCGATAAAGAAACGTCCTCCCCCTGGATGCCCCCCGGGGACAACTTGGATTTGGAAACCAATTCGCCGATGCGAAATGCACCAAAGAACGGCCTCGAAAAGGCAACCCGGAAAAGGAGGGTCTTAAACCCCGATGAGCACACCTCCGGCAACAGGGACAGGATACCCGAGAGAATCTGGATAGAAATAGGGCGCCTAGCGTCAGGTGAATGGGTGATCCTTTTCCAACCCCGCAACATCCGCCGGACCGGGAAAGCTTTGGTGACATCCTCCCACCCAAGGAGTTGGAACCAGAAGGACAATGCCGACATGGCCGAGGAAACCGTAGAGCCCGAAACACCTTTTTCCTGCAAATAAACTAGGTAGGCAAATAAAGCCAAGCGTCTGTCATCAGAAGAAGAAATGGTAAACTCACCGCCCGATGCTTGTGACCACTCGTGCCAGACCCGGCAGTACGACGCCCACGTCCACGGGGAAAGCGACGACCGTAGAAGCTCTAGCAAGCCCCGGCCCTATGTTTGGCCCTAAAATAAATGTTAAACTATAAACATTTTAGGACTAAAAAGTGCAGCAGCAAAACGACTGGAGGGGAACTGGTCGACTGCTTGTTCACTACCTGCACCACACTTTATTGTCTGACCAGAAGACTACCTGATGATTGCGCAACCGTTCACCCCAAAGCTCAACGGCAATGATGATCGGAAAAAGCTCCAGAAGGGTAAGGTTGCCCAACAATTCCATGAGGGCCCATGAAGCCGGCCAACATTCAGCAGACCATTCCCCTTAAAAGAAAGCGCCGAAACCACAGGAGCCTGCTGCATCGGTATATAACTCCAGCTTTGCGTTCGGCACTTCCTCCCGCAACCAACAAGACTGTCCATTGTAAGACTGCAAAAAGGATAGCCAAATCCCCAAGTTGTCACGCATGGGCTTGGTGATCCGGACATAGTGGTGAGGGGCCGTTACGCCCTTCGTGGCCCACGACAGGCGCCTGCAGAAGGCTCTCCCCATGCGTATGACCCTACAGGCGAAGACCAAATGACCCAGCAACGACTGTAGCTGTTTCAACTGCAGTTTTTTCGCCCCCTTTGCCAAGCGAACCAATTAGAGAAGCCTGGTTAGCTTGTCACTAGGCAGCCGAAAAACCATCGCCACCGTGTCTATCTCTATCCCTAGAAACTCAAAAAACCGTTACGGGACCCTCGGTTTTGTCAGCGGACAGTGGGACGGCGAAACGCCGGCAAGTATCCTGAAAAACAGAGAGAAGGCATTGACACTGCCCACTGCCCGCTGGGTCTATGAAGAGGAAGTCATCCAGGTAGTGTAGAAGGGACTGCAGACCAGCCTCCTGGGCGACTACCCATTCAAGGAAGCTGCTAAATAGCTCAAAGAAATAACACGAAATGGCGCAACCCATAGGAAGGCACATGTCGAAGAAATAGCTTCCCTAGAAGTAGCAACCCAGGAGATGGAAACAGTCCGGGTGGACCAGGAGGAGGCGAAAAGCGGACTCAATGTCCGCCTTTGCCAGCAGAGCTGACTGTCCCGCCGTCCTAACGAGGTGGAGCGCCTTGTCGAAAGACGCGTAATGTACCCTGGATTCCTCCCTATCGATGTCGTCGTTCACCGAGGAGCCAGAAGGGTAGGATAAGTGATGAATAAGGCGGAATTTACCCCCCGCCTTTTTAGGGACCACACCGAGGGGAGACACCCGCAGGTTGTGGAAAGGGGGAATATCGAATGGGCCCGCCATGCGTCCCAGTTCCAACTCCTTCTGAAGCTTCTCGGCCACGATAAACTCGAATTCCACTGCTGATTTTAAATTTGAAGACATGGTCGGGGCGTCCGACGGGGAAAAAAGGATCCAGAAACCCCATTCTAGGCCATCCTTCAAGATCAGGGCCTCCCTATGAGGGAGGTACCGGTCTAGCCAGGGAAGCATCTCTAAGACGTTCACCGGCGTCCTCCGGGTTAGGAAGGTCAGTCTTGGTTCCCGTTCTGGGAAGCGGCTGTTTACCTCTCCTGAAGCACCAGCTGGCGGGGTGTGCGCCCCGACAACTGGAGCACTCATGCCTGAAGCGACAGGTGGAGTACCACTTGCAGTGGCTTTCATTGAAAAGCCAGCAGATACCCTTTTTTGAAGCGGCCGACGCTCCGGATTGAGGAACTGAAAGGGACTGAAAGGACGAAGGCCTGTGAGGGCACATAAGCAGCAACCACAGGCTACCGTCCTGACAATCGAAATGAAGCTCCTTACGTGCTGCCATTTACACTGACCCCCGTAAACCTTGTACGCACCCCAAATGAGATCTAAATAACAAAACGGCGAAGTTGCCAACTCCGGGAACCGCTCGCAGAGCACTCCCGTGTAGGTGCAGAACCCTTGCAGCAAGTTCCCAAAAGTCCTAGGAAGCTGTTTTGGTTTGTCGCCCTGCGCCGATACGTCGACCCGTCGAGATTTGTCAATCGTCTTCCTGTCCGGCGGCACGAGGGCGAGGAAGTCGACGAATTTGCGTCGCCATATCTTTTCTGTCATCTCCTCCATTAGGTGGGTACCAGTAGGAGCAATTGCCTACAAAGCACCACAGGAGGCGGAGGTGGAGTTGGGCTTCTGGGTCCGATACGGAAGCATCAGCTGACCTACCCCAAATCAGCTCACAGTCATACTCACTGATTCGCTGAGGCATCACCGATGATGGACGACCAGCCGCCGTGCCCGGTGGAGAATCCGATTCAGGAACGACTTTGGAAGGCTGTAGACTGAGGCGGCCAGCACCTTGAAGACCAGCGGGGCCGTGTTCCGCAGGACCGTCATGACGTACGGAGAGATCCAGGGGCGGGGGTCCAACCAACGACCTGGAAGAGTCCAACTGGCCAAGGGCAGCGGCTGAGCAACGACATGAACATCTACCGGCTCCCGCTGGCTGACCCGGGGTGGGTGCTGCCGCCAGCCCGGGTCTGGAGCCGAAATCTCCCGCCCTGCCGGGCGCAGGGAGACGAGGCCGGGTAACCGTGGCAGGCATCCCACGTAGGGGGAGCGTAAGCCCCAGCGATGGGATGGAGGTCAAAGATGCCCGACCATCCTCCGCCCTGCCGGGCGCGGGAGGATGTTGGTGGACATGGAGTGGAGGAAGAGGAGGGGTCCCGTGCACCGACGGAACCTCACCCGCCCTGCCGGGCGCAGAGGGGCCATACCCTGCCCAGGACGCATCACCAAATTGGAACGCTGAGGGATGGGACCAATCCCCCTCCCGTCCGGGCGCAGTCCCTCTCCGTAAACCGTGCTCGCAGGAAGGCCTAGGGGCCAGCCATGCTCCCGCCCGGGAGGGTGCAGGGAGAGACTGTACAGGCCTGGAGGCAGTGGCTGTGCTGCCAGGCGCACTGCGACCCCCCGCCCTGCCGGGCGCTGGGAGATGCTGCACACAAGTACAATGTTGGGCCAGATGTGCTGCAGCGCTCAAATCTCCCGCCCAGCCTGGTGCAGGGAGCAAGCTGTCCACCAGGGGGAGCCGAGCCGGAACCACCATCGAGGGGATCAGGACTGGCGGCCGTGGAGGACGCTAAGGGCTCAGGCGAATGGATCCGTCCCTTACGCCCCGACCTCCCAGAGGACCTCCGGGCGGAGGAACGAAGTGATCGCCCGTCCGATACCCCCCCGCCGGCTGCGGGGGCAGCTCCAGGTACAGCCATCGGGCCGTCGAATGAAGCGGAGCTGGGAAGCGCTACGGCTCCGGCCCGGCCCTGAGTGGTACTACCGGCAGGGGAGGGGGACGAGCGCGCTACCGAACGGGGGCTCCACAAGCGGGGGCATCGAGAGGAGGCCCGAGGCGCAGCCTTAGCAATGGGGGAGGGAGACCGCCGAGGGAGGGCCCATTGGACGAGGGCGGAGGCGCCACTCTTCCCTGCCGGGGAATCCCTGACACCTGCCGCCGCAGGAGGAGCGGAGGAGGAGGAAGGAGGGGGGATCCTATAAGAGGCCCTGGAGGGGCTGGGACTCAGGCAGGAAGGCGGGCGGGCACGTCTGCGGGCCCTGTGCCGGGGGATATCCTGAGGGGGATCGGCAGGAGGGACAAGGGAAGGTGCCCCAGGGGACAGGAGGGCAAAGAGCCAGTCAGCCTGACCCTGGAGAGCCAGCTCACGGACCTTGGCCAGGAGGAGATCCGTGTCCATGATTGGAGGCACAGGGTCAGGTCCGAGCTCTTCCAACTCTGCTTCCGAAAAGGCCCAGAATCCCCTGGGGCGCAAACTAGTGAGCTTAGGCCCAACCCCATCCCATCTTCACCAATCCCCAGCCACCCCCATAGTCACCTTACTCCGCCCTGGACATGCCCCCATCAGTCAGGGCTCTCTTTCCCAAGGGGTTCAAGAGGCCTTCATTCTCTTAATGCAGCTGGCCACCCAAGGAAGAATCAACTCATTTGGGCTATTCCTCAACAATTTTGGTGGCCTAGTCTCCATGCTGATGTGATTGCCCTCGTAGCTGCTTGTTCCGCGTGTGCTCAGAGTAAGACACCACAACACCTTCCAGTGGGCCTTCTACAGCCTATACCCAATGGAGAGAGGCCGTGGAACAGTAGCGGCTGGTGCTCAAAATTTTTTGGGGGGGTGCAAATAAACTGAAAAATTCTGAAAAAAAAAACATTAATTGCAGCCTCACTGTGCCCATCAAACGCAGCCACTGTGCCATCAAACGCAGCCACTGTGCCATCAAAGGCCACCACTGTGCCCATCAAACGCAGCCACAATGCCCATCAAACGCTGCCACTGTGCCCATCAAACGCTGCCACTGAGCCATAAAATGCTGCCACTGTGCCATCAAATGCTGCCACTGTGCCATCAAACACTGCCACTGTGCCCATCAAATGCTCCCACTGTGCCAAATGCTGACCAGTGGCGGCTGGTGCTCAAAATTTTTTGGGGGGGTGCAAACAAACTGAAAAATTCTGAATAAAAAAAAACATCAATTGCAGCTTCACTGTGCCCATCAAACACAGCCACTGTGCCATCAAACGCAGCCACTGTGCCATCAAATGCTGCCACTGTGCCCATCAATTGCTGCCACTGTGCTCATCAAACGCTGCCACTGTGCCATCAAACGTTGCCACTGTGCCCATCAAACGCTGCCACTGTGCCATCAAACGCTACCACTGTGCCCATCAAACGCTGCCACTGTGCCATCAAATGCTCCCACTGTGCCCATCAAATGCTGCCACTGTGCCATCAAATGTTCCCACTGTGCCCATCAAATGCTCCCACTGCGCCATCAAACGCTACCACTGTGCCCATCAAATGCTGCCACTGTGCCATCAAATGCTCCCACTGTGCCCATCAAATGCTGCCACTGTGCCATCAAATGTTCCCACTGTGCCCATCAAATGCTCCCACTGCGCCCATCAAATATTGCCACTGTGCGAATCAAATGCTCCCACTGTGCTTATCAAATGCTCCCACTGTGCCATCAAATGCTCCCACTGTGCCCATCAAATGCTCCCAATCGAATGCTGTCTCCTATGGCAACAGTCTTTAACAGTTCCAAACACAAGGCTTAACAGTTCCTTCACTTTCACTACAATCACTCCTTGTAGTTCTTCAATGCACTGAGCTCCCGGTCTCTCACTAGACCCAATGATTTAATGTCATTGAATCCCTTGAGCTCCTCCATTCTTCATGGTGGTATCTTCCTCAAGGTCACAGGTCACGCTTCTCAGCTGGGTGCCAAGCTTGGCACTCTACATACCTCTCAAGCTTTACCGACGCTGGCCTGCTCGGTCCCTAGCTTGACACACAAGGCTGCTCTGAAAGCGTCACCTCCGCTGGCTGGGTCACTGGCTTGATTGCCACTGAAGTTTCCAGATTCTTCACTGTCCCCGGTTGGTGAGAATACTGCTCCAGTACTTGCTTCAGTTACTCCCTGTGGTCCCTGGAAGGTGGATAGTCCCTTACTGGCGACAGCTTCCCCTCTACCTCTGATCACGACAGGTTCTCTGGCCAAAAGCACTTTTGGTTGGACTGCAAGTCACAGTCCTAACCCTGCGCTGCTCTCTTGCTTCTGGATAGGCCCTCAGACAGCCTAGCAGCCAGATGTGCCTGAGATAGGCCCCATCTCTGGCCTAGCAGCCTGGGCAATACAACACATGTCCACCCAGACAGCCGTCCAGATGGCATAGAACACAGATCACCTGACCTCACTAGAATATATAGGCATTCCCAGCAGGTCAAGGGATTCAAGAAAATCCCTGTCCATTGGCTGAGATACCTCATATACCCATAACCTGACCTTGCATTGACCTTCTTGTGTCTAGTACCACCAAGTACTCGGCCACCTAGTGGTAGAAGAGAAAAGTGCAACAAGGCCAAACTTAGGGAGAAATCAATAGATCTGTATCTGTAGCAATCAACCAGGATAACTACTCCTGGCAAATAAATTTGTGAGGAGCAACCCTGCCTGAACTCCGGGGTGCTACATCCTACATCCTCCCCCTCCGCCCACAAAATTACTTAATTTATTTTAAAACTCTCAAGCCTGAGAGCGAGCATCCTGGCAAAAACAGGGATGGGTAGGGAACAGGAACCGGTTAACTATATAGAAATATAAACATATGTGTGGCGTACATATGTCCGTTATTCACATGCATAGTGAGAATTGATCCTTCTATTATAGCTTAATCTAACTGACTAAACACTTAAGCCCCATACACACTATCAGATTTTCTGCTGATTTTTTCCTTCAGATTTACCAAAACCATATAATATGAGGTCAAAACTTAAGAGTTTTAATTTGTATGCAATCAGGCAGGCCCTTGCACTACATGGTTTTGGTAAATCTGAAGACAAAAATCAGCAGAAAAAAATGATAGTATGTATGGGGCTTTAGAGTCCAAAACAGTTTCCAGTCCATCGCTTTCCCTCTGGGTGGACTATGTTTCCCAGCAGTTTCCCTTCTTCTCCAGGGACAACTCTGGGGACAAAAAGGGCACAGCTGCATTCTAGGCAACAAGCAGCCAGGCCTTAGTGCAAGGGATCGCACTTCAAGACATTGGTCCCCTTTCAAAGACATCCTCAGTCTGTCCACATGACAGCTGGGGACAAAGAAGATTTGCTTCTTAGGAGCAGCAACCTGCTAAAGATCACAGGTCACCCTTCAGGGTAGATCACCCCAACAACTTCAAACTTTAGCCAACATGGCTTCAGCTGGGCACTCCATGTATCTGCCGGCAGCATTCAGTCAAGCATAGTCCGGGCAGGGCAGCTCTCTGGAATGTTCTAGACTAGCAACACTTTAAAATGTGTGTGTGAAGTGGCTATCAGCATTGCGTCCTTGACATCACGCAGCACATATTTGTAATCCAAGGGGTAATGATACCATTTCAGGCAGGGGTGGATCCAGGGGGGGCAACGGGGCAATTTTCCCCCCTCCGAGAAATCAGGCGGATCAGTTAGCAGGCCGGTGGGTGGATCAGTCAGCACGCCGGTGGGGGAGCGGCTGAACAGGAAAGTCGGCAGGTGAGCGGGCAGGCGGGGGAGCAGAAAGATGACATCATCTCTCACCACCCGCCCTGCATCACCACTCTCCTGCCCTTACTGTGCAGCAGTGGGCAGCAGAGAGGTTACATCATCTCTCTGCTGCCTGCCTTCACGCTGGGATACAGCAAGTGAGAATCTGCACCATGTAGCTGTAGCAGGCAAGTTACACAGCAAGTGACAATCTGCATCTGGTGGCAAGGTGACGTGGCAAGTGATACAGCAAGTGACAATCCACAATGTATGGCAGGTGACGTGGCAAGTGACAATCTGCAACGTATGGCAGGTGTTGTGGCAAGTGAAAATCTGCAATGTGTGGCAGGTGACGTGGCAAGTGACAATCCACAATGTGTGGCAGATGATGTAGCAAGTGACAATCCGCAACGTGTGGCAGGTGACGTGGTGAATGACAATCCGCAACATGTGCTAGGTGACGTGGCAAGTGACAATCCGCAACATGTAGCAGATGACGTGGTAAGAGAAAATCTGCAACATGTAGCAGGTGACATGGCAAGTGACAATCCGCAACATGTAGCAGGTGACATGGCAAGTGACAATCTGCAACGTATGGCAGGTGACGTGGCAAGTGACAATCCGCAATGTGTGGCAGGTGATGAGGCAAGCGACAATCCGCAACGTGTGGTAGGTGACGTGGCAAGTGACAATCCACAACATGTAGCAGTTGACGTGGCAAGTGACAATCTGCAACATGTGGCAGGTAATGTGGCAAGTGACAATCCGCAACATGTGGCAGGTGATGTGGCAAGTGACAATCCGCAACGTGTGGCAGGTGTCGTGGCAAGTAACAATCCACAACATGTAGCAGTTGACGTGGCAAGTGACAATCTGCAACATGTGGCAGGTAATGTGGCAAGTGACAATCCGCAACTTCTGGCAGGTGACATGGCAGGTGACAATCTGCATCTGGTGGCAGGCGACAATACGCAACGTGTGGCAGGTGTTGTGACAATCCGCAACGTGTGGCAGGTGACATGGCAAGTGATAATCAGCATCTGGTGGCAGGCGATGGTGGCAAGTGACACACTCAGGGCACCCACTGATTCTGCATTAGGGTGAGTATTTTATTTTATAGTCCAATTTAATAATAGAAATAATGCGCTTCAACCACCTTGACACCATAACAACCATGATGCCATGATGATTGAAGCTCCAACACCAGCCATTTCCCTGACAAATTGCCTGCAAAAAAACGTATTTTCTGGGAGTGCTCCTCCCGAGACTAGACTCTGGATCCGCCCCTGGTTTCAGGGATGTTTCACCAGTAGTACCCGGGGTCAGGCAGAATTACAGACTCTCCCTTCTTATTCACTGTGGTGACAAATCGCTTGATATCCTTTTTTATCTGGTTGGCGGATGACTACACCATCTAGATTGATCTTCCTGCCCTAAACCCCAAGTTTTCTTTTCAATATTTTTATTGAAGTTTAACAGTACAATAATGACAATCCATACAATAAAACCCCCTCGCTGGCCAAGCTAGCCAGGAAAGGAAAAAACATTAAAACAAAAGAGAGATCTCAAGCATGGAGATTACATCATTAAGGCACTTACATGTTTCCAAATGTAGTTCTATAGCCACATTTAATACCTGCCCATTTTGTAACTTACGAATTATAACTTGCAAGGGGGGGACTATAACCAGTGGGATCACGTAACAAGAACAAAAGAAAACATTATATTGCAGGATATGATGGTCCCCAAAAACGGGCAACGCTAGGCATGTATGTGTTGAGTAACATAAAGTGGACTCCTTCTGGTGTCTATGGTTATTTTGACTGGGGGAAGACAAAGAATTCTGTCCCCTCACGTCCGTTGCTTAGATTGATGTGTTACCCAAGTATATCACTGCAGGTATTGGTCTACATGAGAAAAATTCAGCAGGGATGACTCCTTAAAGAGGAAGTAAACCCTCTCTAAAAAAAAAAAACACCCTGCAGGACAAAGGCATAATGAGCTAGTATGCATAGCATACTAGCTCATTATGAATTACTTACCTGAGATCGAAGCCCCCAAAGTGACCCTCATTCACCTCCTCCGTCGCCGCCATGATACCCGGAGTGACTTCCGGGTATAGCTGCTCTGGAGCTGTGACTGGCCAGGAGCAGCGATGAGGTCACTCCGGCGCGTGCGCGCGGGAGCCATCAGTGACGGCATGATCGCCTTCACTAACGGCATGCCCAGTGCACCGTGCCCATTTTTAGGAAAATATCTCCTTAACAGTGTAGGTCAAGGAGATATTTCTTGCACCTACAGGTAAGCCTTAACCACTTCAGCCCCGGAAGGACTTACCCCCTTCCTGACCAGAGCACTTTTTACAATTTGGCACTGTGTCGCTTTAACTGCTAATTGCGCGGTCATGCAATGCTGTACCCAAACGAAATTTGCGTCCTTTTCTTCCCACAAATAGAGCTTTCTTTTGATGGTATTTGATAACCTCTGCGGTTTTTATTTTTTGTGCTATAAACGGAAAAAGACCGAAAATTTTGAAAAAAATTATATTTTCTACTTTTTGTTTTAAAAAAAATCCAATAAACTCAATTTTAGTCATATATTTAGGCCAAAATGTATTCGGCCACATGTCTTTGGTAAAAAAAATGTCAATAAGCGTATATTTATTGGTTTGCGCAAAAGTTATAGCGTCTACAAACTAGGGTACATTTTCTGGAATTTACACAGCTTTTAGTTTATGACTGCCTATCTCATTTCTTGAGGTGCTAAAATGGCAGGGCAGTACAACCCCCCCCCCCCAAATGACCCCATTTTGGAAAGTAGACACCCCAAGGAACTTGCTGAGAGGCATGTTGAGCCCATTGAATATTAATTTTTTTGTCCCAAGTGATTTAATAATGACAAAAAAAAATTACAAAAAGTTGTCACTAAATGATATATTGCTCAAACATGCCATGGGCATATGTGGAATTGCACCCCAAAATACATTCTGCTGATTCTCCTGAGTATGAAGATACCACATGTGTGGGACTTTTTGGAAGCCTAGCCGCGTACGGGGCCCCGAAAACAAAGCACCGTCTTCAGGATTTCTAAGGGCCTAAAGTTTTGATTTCACTCCTCACTACCTATCACAGTTTTGAAGGCCATAAAATGCCCAGATGGCACAACCCCCCCCCCCCCAATGACCCCATTTTGGAAAGTAGACACCCCAAGCTATTTTCTGAGAGGCATGTTGAGTCCATGGAATATTTTATATTTTGACACAAGTTGTGGGAAAGTGACAATTTTTTTTTTTTTTGCACAAAGTTGTCACTAAATGATATATTGCTCAAACATGCTATGGGCATATGTGGAATTACACCCCAAAATACATTCTGCTGCTTCTCCTGAGCATGGGGATACCACATGAGTGGGACTTTTTGGGAGCCTAGCTGCATACGGGGCCCTGAAAACCACCTTCAGGATTTCTAAGGGTGTAAATTTTTGATTCACTCCTCACTACCTATCACAGTTTCGAAGGCTATAAAATGCCAAGATAGCACCCCCCCCCCCCAAATGACCCCATTTTGGAAAGTAGACACCCCAAGCTATTTGCTGAGGGGCATGGAGAGTATTTTGCAGCTCTCATTTGTTTTTGAAAATGAAGAAAGACAAGAAAAAACATTTTTTTTTTCTTTTTTCAATTTTCTAAATTTTGTGACAAAAAAGTGAGGTCTGCAAAATACTCACTATACCTCTCAGCAAATAGCTTGGGGCGTCTACTTTCCAAAATAGGGTCATTTGGGGGGGGGGGGGGGGTGTGCCACCTGGGCATTCCATGGCCTCTGAAACTGTGATAGGCAGTGAGGAGTGAAATCATAAATTTACGCCCTTAGAAAGCCTGAAGGCGGTGCTTGGTTTTCGGGTCCCGTACGCGGCTAGGCTCCCAAAAAGTCTCACGCATGTTGTATCCCCGTACTCAGGAGAAGCAACAGAATGTATTTTGGGGTGTAATTTCACATATTCCCATGGCATGTTTGAGCAATATATCATTTAGTGACAACTTTGTGCAAAAAAAAAAAAAAAAATTGTCTCTTTCCCGCAACTTGTGTCACAATATAAAATATTCCATGGACTCGACATGCCTCTCAGCAAATAGCTTGGGGTGTCTATTTTCCAAAATGGGGTCATTTGGGGTTGGTTTGAACTGTCCTGGCATTTTATGCACAACATTTAGAAGCTTATGTCACACATCACCCACTCTTCTAACCACTTGAAGACAAAGCCCTTTCTGACACTTTTTGTTTACATGAAAACATTTTTTTTTGCAAGAAAATTACTTTGAACCCCCAAACATTATATATTTCTTTTTAAAGCAAATGCCCTACAGATTAAAATGGTGGGTGTTTCATTTTTTTCTTTTCACACAGTATTTGCACAGCGATTTTTCAAACGCATTTCTTTGGGAAAAAACACACTTTTTTAAATTTTAATGCACTAAAAAACACTATATTGCCCAAATGTTTGATGAAATAAAAAAGATGATCTTAGGCCGAGTACATGGATACCAAACATGACATGCTTTAAAATTGCGCACAAACGTGCAGTGGCGACAAACTGAATACATTTTTAAAAGCCTTTACAGGTTGCCACTTTAGATTTACAGAGGAGATCTACTGCTAAAATCACTGCCCTCGATCTGAACTTCACAGTGATACCTCACATGCATGGTGCAATTGCTGTTTACATTTGAAGCCAGACCGACGCTTGCATTTGCCTTTGCGCGAGAGCAGGGGGGGACAGGGGTGCTTTTTTTTTTCTTTTTTTTCTTTCTTTTTTTTTTTTTTTATCTTATTTTTAAACTGTTCCTTTCATTTTTTTTTAGCAATAGGTAGTGACAGGTAGTCTATTTTGAAAAATCTCTCCTCTGCCCTCAAAGCATCTGACCACACTAAGATTGGTGTGAGAAAATGCTTTCCCAATTTCCCAATGGCGCTGTTTACATCCGGCGAAATATAAGTCATGAAATACTCGTAGCTTCCGGTTTCTTAGGCCATAGAGATGTTTGGAGCCATTCTGATCTCTAATCAGCTCTATGGTCAGCTGGCTGAATCACCGGCTGCATTCTCAGGTTACCTGTTGGGACAGGAGATCCAGAGAAAAACATGGAAGACGGGAGGGGGGGTCATTCCCTCCCACTGCGCGTAAAAGCAGTCTAGAGGCTAATTAGCCGCTAGGATTGCTTTTACATTAAAGCCGACCACTGGCTGAAAAGAATGATACCAACATGATACCTAAACCTGCAGGCATCATTCTGGTATAACCACTCAAAGACCAGCAACATACCAGTACATTGCTGGTCCTTGTTGGGCATATATTGTAAACGAAAAAAAAGGGATTGATCGGTGGGTATGCCCACCATTAGAATACCTCCCTTCATCCACCCACTTCTAATGATGGGCATACATGCACCGTTTATATATGCCGAAGCATGGGGGCATCCTCCCGCAAAAGGTAGGAGCAAATTGCTCCTCCGCCCACTGCTGCCCCCCCGCTTCGGCATATATGCTGAAGTATGTAACTGTGGTGGTGAAATCACCTCCGACAGCGCTGGAGTCACGGCTTTATGTATCGTGGGAGCAAACGCTGTTGCTGTCAAGATAAATAAATCCGTGCTGCAACTGAATGGCGTACCTGCTAAGCAAATGATGGTTAACAATAAAACAAAGTAACATTACAGTATAACAGTAAGACTTACCATACCTGCAAAGCAAAAACGAAAAAAAAAAAGTAAAAAATAAAACATTTAACGCAACCTGTGCCTAAAATATATATATGCCGAAGCATGGGGGCATCCTCCCGCAAAAGGTAGGAGCAAATCGCTCCTCCGCCCACTGCTGCCCCCACGCTTCGGCATATATGCTGAAGTATGTAACTGTAGTGGTGAAATTACCTCTGACAGCACTGAAGTCGCGGCTTTATGTACCGTGGGAGCAAACGCTGTTGCTGTCAGGATAAATAAATCCGCTCTGCAGCTGAATGGCGTACCTGAAAACAAAAAAATGGTTAACAATAAAACACAGTAAACCGTAAAGTATAAAAAAATTGCATACCTATAAAGCAAACATGATAAAAACATAATAACAATAACACATTGCAGAATAGAATGCAGTAAAAAAGAGCAGAACAATAGAGAGAATAGAGAGAGAACAATTAAACGACAACTATTTTTGTTTTTTTTATTTTATATTTTTATTTTATAAAAAGCATTTTTTTCAACTCATGCTTCAAAGGCTGTGGTCAGAGGATGTCCTTCACAATTGGTGGACTCTTCTAAAATTAATTTATTTGGTCCTGTCCACACTCTGCTTTACATATCTATTCCAAAAGACCCTGGTGTGGCGCTTTTACACCGCTCAGTTCCAGGCTTTACAGCAACTCAACAGAGGCTCGCTGCCTCTCTTTTTATTTTGACAAAACAAATGATAGTTAAAGTGTAGAAGAAAAGAGTTAATTTAGCAGACGTTAAGATGTGTATGAATACACTACTTGCCAGCGGAAACCTCTAAAGAATTATCACTTACTCCCAAGCTCAGATTTTGTACAGTTTGAGTACCTTGGTTTTATTATGTACTGCTCAGATTTTTACAGTTTGAGAACCTTGGTTTTATAATTCTCTCCTAACCTTCAGCTAATTATAAACACCCCCTGCATCCTTTAGTTAACACTGAGCCCTGAGGGGGGAACACCTTTTTTTCCCCTTCCCCTTCTTACCACATTCACTTTTTCTTTCCATCACTTTCCCAGTTTCTTGTTATCTTCTCCAATTTCCTTTCCAAGGAATCCTTTCCTCTCTTCTTATATCCCTAGCTGATGCCAGCAATTGAGAACCTGTTGACAACTTGGTAGGAGGACACCTTTGGTCACCTCTGGACAACAGAATTTCCCTGCATAGGCTTTTGTTGTACTTTGGACTGTCCTTGTTTTTGCTTTCTTGCTTGTTTCTGACATATAATGCTTCTGTTATTTACAAATCAATATAAATATTGAAATAGAAAAGGTATTTTCATGTATGGGTTTGAGGCCACCACCTTCAGGAGCAGGTTGCTAGGTGCAGCAACGTACAACTAAAGCACAGCTAAGGGGTGGCCCTTTGGTAATGGCCAAACCCCCCCATCTGCAAAATAGGTTTTCGTTATTGCCTAACAGGAGTCTGGCCTTCCCATTAATATCCTGGAAATTCAAGTGGTTCATCTCTCTCTTTCTCATTGGACTGCACTTCTAATGGGTCTCCCAATCCAAGTATGATTGGACAGTTCCACGATGGTGGCTTACATCAACCACCAGGACGGCACCAGTAATTCTGCACTGGAGTTGGTATAGTGACTTATCCTCAATTTGGGCAGAGCAAATTGAGCAAAAGATCCTTGTCGGCAGTCCACATTCTGGTAGTAGACAACTGGTAGGCGGACTATCTCAGTCACCAGAGTCTGGATCAGGGAGAATAGTCCCTACACCTTGAGGTGTTCCTGTACCCTTGTCAGAGATGGAGCACCCCTGATGTTGACCTCAGGCTCAATCGGAAGGTTCCCAGGTTTGTGGCCAGGTCCGTGGACCCATGGGCGGATGCGATGGATGCTCTGGTGGCCGCTTGGCACAGGTAATCCCCGATATACAGCAAAGCTCCTTTCCTGGTTATTTCTACAGTTAGAATGGGAGGGCATTCGGTGCATTCTTGTGGCTCTGTGACCAGCCAAACAAAGTTGGCGAACCAAGCCTAGCATGGTCAATCCAGATGTGTCTTGGCACCTCCCGCTGAAACTGGACCGTCTTTTTCAAGGTCTGATTTACCATCCTAATTTACAGTCACTGGCTTTAATGGCTTGGCTGTTGAAAACCAGGTGCTGAAGGACAAGGGACTGCCCCCTGCAATGATTTCCACTATGCTTAGTGCCTGGAAGTCTACTTACTAATTCATCTATTCTCGCACCTGGAAGGCATTTTGTGAGTCTCTGAGGGACCATGCCACTGAGCTTTCAATTGCCCTGGTTCTGGTTTTTCTGCAAAGAGGGGTGGAGAGTAAGTTGGCCCTTAGTTCTATTAAGGGCCGGGTCTCTGCCTTGGTTATTCTCTTTTAGCATCCCCTGGCTTCTATTTCTTTGGTTCACACATTTATCCAGGGGATCACTTGGGTGGCTCCACCATCTACGCCCCTTCTAATGCCTTGGGATCTGAATTGTTTTGTCAGACTTACAAAAATATCCTTTTGAGAATATCTGGGATATTCCTCTTTTGACCCTATGGCAAAAGGTGGCTTTCTTGGTGGTCATCACTTCTGCTCATTGAGTGTCCAAGCTTGTGACAGTTTCTGTAAGCAGTCATTTTTAGTGTTGGTGTGTGGAGGACAAGGTGGCCCTTCATCCTAGGCTATCCTTCTTCCCTAAGGTGGTGTCGAAGCTGTCCTTCCTCCCTAAGGTGATATAAGTTTTTCACCTTAATAAGGATATAGTCCTGCTTTCCTTGTGTCCACTGCCTTCTCATTGAAGAGAAGTGGCTCTCCTCTGCCTTTATGTGGTAAGGGATACTATTAAATAAAGAAAAGGAGAAGCTGCACTGCTCACCAATTGGTAAAATAACGTAAATTATCACTATATGTGTATAAATAAACAAATTACTTATGCATGAATCATCCAAACTACATATACTTCACAGGTAAGTAAATAGTGTCAGTCACTGTCAATAAAATTCAAAATAAAATTCAAAACACAAATTGCTGAACACTAAACTGTACATAGTGATCAGTCTCTTCTTGAAAATCCAACAATCATAGTATGTTGCTTTCGTGTTCTGTATATCAATCCTACATCTTCTATTTACAGGTCAAATTTGAGTCTTCATTATCAAGCATTTCCAAGTGTGCCCTTTGACTTTCCCCTGCTATGTTCTCTTCCCCCTTTTTCCCTCAAAGCTGCTACAACACTAAGTGCATCTCTGCAGCACTCAAATCCTCAATCATTTCTGATTTTGTTCTTGTTAACCAGAGAGTTTGGGAATTCCCTCCAACCTTTGTCGGTGTGGAGATCCATTGCAAATGCAGTGTTTTACCCAAGAACCTCTTTGCAATATATAAGAAACTGTCAGGCAGTTTAACTCTCCCTACAAAAAACTACAATATAGCCTATGGGTGGACCCATCCTTTAAAAACAAATCAGCAATGGCAATTCCATGATTTCTGGCCTCACAGGTTCCCTTTACCCAGTGAATGTCTATCACATTACCTGAGGTCTGTATGGAATTACAAATTTAAAATACTGAAGATCAGCAAAACTTTGGAAATTCTGTAAAATATTACTTTAAGTTAAATGTTATAATAATAAGTTAAAATGTGTGCTCACTGAACATGCATTATTGTTTCTCTTTAACTAATTCCAGGGACCTTGCAGGTTTTCAATTGAAAAGTACGGCTCAGTGTAGTAAGGTAGAGAAAAGCAATCTCAGTGGACTAAGTGGGTCTTATCAGCTGTCAAATGGCCTGTTTACATCTGGAATTTAGTTCTGTAATGAATCTGCTTGCACATGTCAAACTAGAATGATCCCTCCATGGTTAAATGATGTGCAATTCTCCATGACTCATCTCCAGCTTTTTGGATATACGATTTCTACTGCCTGATCTATCTTACAGTGTACAAGGTCAATAAAATGGAGATATAAATAAGTCTGCATGCCATGCCTTTCCTGTATTGAGCCATCTCACGCTCACACTTTCTGCCATCTTCTCTCTCTGCCCTTGTCTGTGCCATTTCCAGAATATTCTGCTATGATGAACGAGCTTTGGACACGGTCCCAGGCCCTACAGGAACTTCCGATTAATTGAGTTAAGACTTCTCCGGCAGGCCTACGGAATTAATTAGCGTCCCTCTGGAATTCACCAGGACATTTTAAAAACTAGACTAGAGGCAGACGAGACAAGTGGGCAAGACAAAGGTGATCTTACATACTAAGGGGATTTTATTTAAGGTGAAACTCCAGCTAAAATGTTTTTTTGTTTTGGATTGAGTGGGCAAGAGTTAAAACCTGTGTCATTTTTTTATTGCTGAAAAACAAAACTAAAGCACACTGGATTGCACTGAAGGTAATTTCAAATGTAGGAATAAAATAATTTTATACTTAAAAAGTTCACACTAAGATCTGGGAGGCTGTAACTACACAAAGTCTCCGATTCAGGCTTCACTCTATTCTCTTCTGGCCATCTCAGAGGTAGTTAAGGGATATGTGACTTCAAACAGCTAACGAAAGAGACAACTTTTGATAGATGAGCCCAGCAGAGACTCTGATGCAGGGACTGATACCCTGAAATGTGTCAGTAACATCAGAAGTATTGCTGGGTCCATCAATTAAAGAACTTTGGCTCTGAGTCAGTATTCCTTAACTGTTTACTCTCACCTATCTCTGACCAGAACAGCTGTCATTGTCAGAGGTCAGGCTTGAAGACCAGTAGCTATAGCAGAAGAGGTTTACACAGACTAGCAGGATAAGTACACGAGCAGGTCACTCTTGCGGTTGATTCAGGCTCACTCAAGACATGGAGTCTAAGCACTAACCAGTCTTCACCAGAGCTCCTTATGTTACAGAAGGGTTTCGCTGCATGTTAGAAGCCAGTTTGTGGCCCTCAGGGTCACCCCACCAGAAGGTAAGCAAGTCGGGGTCCGTGGCTGATGAAGCAGATGGGATCAAGCTAAAGAGTAGTAAGTCAACAAGCCAAAATTTGTTAACAAGTGATTGCAGGTTGGGACTTGGGATCAAGCGAAAATGTAGTTAAGGAACAAGACAAAGGTCAGTAACAAATGGTTGTGAAGACATGAATAGCAACAGTAGTGAAGGGAGCACGATTTTGACTGGAGAGGAGCACAATAACCTGGCAAATGGGAAGTGCAGAGACATGGCTTATTTCAGGAAGTTAATGGGGGGGGGGTTCACCAGAAACAAGATACAAAGCAGGGTCCAAGGAATCAGGCAGGGAGCTCTCCAGCATCTCAGGTGGCACAGCATGAAGAAACAGCCAAAAGCCACAGAGGTTTCAGGTTCAGATCTAGACCCTGACAGTACTCCTCTCCTAGCAAGATGGCCTCTGGACGTCTTAGGGCCAGGCTTGTGAGCAGGGGCGGAACTACCACCATAGCTACCCATGTGGGCACTATGGGGCCCGCAGCCGAGTGAGGCCCGGTGAGGATGAGAGCACCGCCGGCACAGTCTCCCAGCCAGGGGAAGAGAGAGGAGAGGAAGAGGCGAGCTGTCTGTATCAGCAGAGAGCTGAATTGCCCGATGTAATAGCTTTCATTGGAACTTCCAGTATTCCCGGGGCTCACGTCACATAGCTCCACCTCTTGGCCTGGCGCCTTTGATAGACAGAACGCCGATCCAATGCGGGACATGTGACGTCATCAAAGGCGTCGGGCCAAGAGGTGGGGCTATGTGACGATGAGCCCCGGGAAGACAGGAAATTCAAATGAAAGCTATTACAGTGGGCAATCCCGCTCTCTGCTGATCCGGGTGGCTTGCCTCTTCCTCTGCATAGGTGAGGCTGTATGGGGCACAGGCAGACCAGGCTGTATTGGCCACAGGTCACGCTGTATGGGGCACAGGTCACACTGTAAGGGGCACAGGTCACACTGCATGGGGCACAGGTCACGCTGCATGGGGCACAGGTCACGCTGTATTGGGCACAGGTCACGCTATATTGGGCACAGGTCACGCTGCATTGTGCACAGGTCACGCTGTATGTGGCACAGGTCACGCTGCATTGACACTAGGGCAGCTGTGGGGGGGGGGGGGCTGTTTGCAGGGGGGCCCCATACAACATTTTGCTATGGGGCCCTGCTATTTCTAGTTACGCCCCTGCTTGTGAGGAAATCTCTGATAGAATTCTCTTGTCAATCTGGTGGCATGAACATTCACCTCAGATTTCCAAGAATTTCCCCCTGCTCTATGTCCTTCCAGGTACTGTAATTTGTTCCTAAAGATCCTGCAATCAATAGCTCTTTCAACCACAAATTCTACTTCACCCTGTAGCTCAATGGGTGGAGGGGGTGGGAGGATTTTTCATGATATGGTTTAAGTAACGATATGTAAAAACAGGGCACATTTTCATACTGTCAGGAAGTTTTAAGTGGAAAGTTACTGGGTTAGATTTGAGCAGAGTCTTTCCAAAACACACTCTAGCGTTAAATCCAGATTTTTTTTTCTCTTTCGCAGTGCTTCAATGCGTAATGCCTCTTTGGGGTGCAGCCCTCCTCAGACTGGAGAATCTTCAAAAAACTGTAAAAAAACACACAGGAGGGTGCAAACACCTCATGTATTACCATAGACAGATTTATTCCAACCATTGGTGTGCGCAGCCTATTGCATTAGGGTGTGCACCCCAGAGAACAAACACATGTGCATGTATATCAGCAGAGCAGTGGACAGTGTCATTAGAGCAGAGATTGGTGTCATTAGGGCAGTGGATGGTGTCAGTAGTTTTTTATTTTTACTATTTTTTACAACTTTATTTTTTTATTATTATTTACAATATGATTTATTATTCTTTTATATATTTTTTAGGAGCCCCATTGGGGGGCTTTAGTGAAATGTCAAGGGTCTAAACAGATACTTGATGTCTCCCTTTTGAGATGGAGAAAGGAACTGAGGACAGCGATTCCTCAGTCCCTTTCTCTGCAGCCTCAGCTGCACTGGACAGTGAATGACTGGGAAGTGCTCTGTGCTGAGCAGCTTTCTGTTCATTAACAAACTGAAGCATAGTAAACATAGTTTACTATTTTCAGTTAAGAATGAACACAGGAGTGATCTGTATAGGATTTAGAAAAAGAAGGGCTTGGTAATTGAAATATTTACTGGCCCCTTCCTCTGCTCTCCATCCTGAAACATCTCCGTAGCAGCTGGTAGGAGAGGAGAGGAAGGAAGCTGGAAGCACTGCAGGGGGAGACAGGGGGAGCCAGAAAGCAGGGAGTTAGGGTGTGCCCAGGCACACCTGGCACACCCTGTGCGCACGCCTATGATTCCAACATTCAAGACAAATGGATATTCACAGACAGTAAAGAAATGTGCACTGAGGAAGGGAGTCTGTCCCCCGAAAAGCGGCAGAAATCCAATCAGTGAGTATCCATTTGTCGTGTGTTGGAATAAATCTGTCTATGGTTTGTGCAGAGATCTGAAAAAGGTCCCACAAATGTTTGACCCAACTTAGCAGATGGAACATGAACCTTCACATTTTTGGTAGATAACCAAACTTTGTCACTCATATAAAACATTATCTACAATGTTGGAACTGGAGTTGAGATAGGGGGATCAGGAATAAAAACTGGATGATATACTGTGTTTTAGAAAAAAAGGGCTTAGAGAAGTGGCGCTACCGTATGTTTAGAATTGTTATAAGTGAATTCTGCAATAGAAAGGTAGTCCACCCAGTCATCCTGAGGATAACTGACAAAACATCCATCAAAGGTACTACTCAAGTTTGATTGGTTCTCTCGGTCTGACCTTTAGACTGAGGATGAAAGGCAGAGGACAGAATTATTCCGACACCTAAAGCTGAGCAAAGACTTTTCCAGAGATCTTAAGAAAACTGCACTTCACTGATCGCCCCCTGATTGCCCTCTAACTGCACCAATTGCCCCTTATGCCCCGTACACACGGCCGGACATTGATCGGACATTCCGACAACAAAATCCTAGGATTTTTTCTGACGGATGTTGGCTCAAACTTGTCTTGCATACACACAGTCACACAAAGTTGTCGGAAAATCCGATCATTCTGAACGCGGTGACGTAAAACACGTACGTCGGGACTATAAACGGGGCAGTAGCCAATAGCTTTCATCTCTTTATTTATTCTGAGCATGCGTGGCACTTTGTGCGTCGGATTTGTGTACACACGATCGGAAATTCCGACAACGGATTTTGTTGTCGGAAAATTTTATAGCCTGCTCTCAAACTTTGTGTGTCGGAAAATCCGATGGAAAATGTGTGATGGAGCCTACACACGGTCGGAATTTCCGACAACAAGGTCCTATCACACATTTTCTGTCGGAAAATCCGACTGTGTGTACGGGGCATTAGTGTTAACCCCTTCCCTACCAGTGACATTTATATAGTAATCATTGGCTATTTTTAGCTCTGAACGCTGTATAAATGTCAATGGTCCCAATAGTGTAAAAAGTGTCTGATCTGTCTGTCGCAATATCGCAGTCCTGATAAAAATCGCAGATCGCCGCCATTACTAGTAAAAAAAAAAATTAGTAATAAAAACACCATAGATCTATCCCCCATTTTGTAGAGGCTATAACTTTTGTGCAAACCAATCAATATACGCTTATTGCTATTGTTTTTCCAAAAATATGTAGAAGAATACATATTGGCCTAAACTGAGGAAGACATTTTATATTTATTAGAGCATACATTTTTATATTTATTATAGCATAATTATTTATTATAGCATAATTATTTATTATAGCATAAAGTCTTGTATTGTTTATGGCGCAAAAAAAAAAAACCCACACAGGTGAACAAATACCACCAAAAGAGAGCTCTATTTGTGGGGAAAAAAAAGGACGTCAGTTTTGTTTGGGTACAGTGTCGCACAACCACGCAGTTGTCAGTTAAAGTGACGCTGTGCCGCATCGCAAAAAATGGCCTGATCATTAAGGGGGTAAAGTGGTTAAATCACACAAGTGAGGTATCACCGTGATTGTTAGAGTGAGAACAATAATTCTAGTGCAATATCTCCTCTGTAACTCTAAACAGGTAACCGTTAAATTTTTTTTAAAGCACAAGCTATGGAGATTTTTAAGTATTGTAGTTTGTCGCCATTCCACAAGTGTGCGCAATTTTAAAGCATGATATGTTAGGTATCTATTTACTTGTTGTAACATCATCTTTCACATTATACAAAAAAAATTGGGCTAACTTTTTAGTTTTTTTAAATTCATTGAAGTGTATTTTTTCCCAAAAAATTGAGTTTGAAAGACCGCTCCGCAAATACAGTGTGACATAAAATATTATAACGACCGCCATTTTATTCTAAAGTGTCTCTGCTAAAAAATATATATATATATAATGTTTGAAGGTTCTAAGTAATTTTTTAGCAAAAAATGCTGATTTTAACCACTTAAGGACCGAGCCTCTTTTTGAGATTTGGTGTTTACAAGTTAAAAACATTTTTTTTTGCTAGAAATTTACTTAGAACCCCCAAACATTATACATTTTTTTCTAACACCCTAGAGAATAAAATGGCGGCTGTTGCAATACTTTCTGTCACACCGTATTTGCGCAACGGTTTTATAAGCGCACTTTTTTTGGAAAAAATACACTTCTTTGAATTAAAAAATAAGACAACATTAAAGTTAGCTCAATTTTTTTTATATTGTAAAAGATATTGTTATGCCGAGTTAATTGATACTCATGCTTCAAAATTGCACCCGTGGAATGACGACAAACTTTTACCCTTAAAAATCTCCATAGGCGACATTTAAAAAATTCTACAAGTTGCATGTTTTAGGTTACAGAGGATGTATAGGGCTATAATTATTGCTCTTGCTCTACCGATCGCGGTGATACCACACATGTGTGGTTTGAAGACCGTTTTCATATGCGGGCGCTACTCACGTATGCGTTCGCTTCTGCATGCGAGCTCGGCGGGACGGGACGCGCTTAAAAAAAAATGTTTTCTTATTTATTTTACCTTTCATTTTTTATTTTTACACTGTTTAAAAAAAAAAATTGTGTCACTTTTATTTCTATTACAAGGAATGTAAACATCCCTTGTAATAGAAAAAAAGCATGACAGGACCTCTTAAATATGAGATCTAGGGTCAAAAAGACCTCGGATCTCATATTTACACTAAAATGCAATAAAAAAAAAAAAAATTGTCATTTAAAAAAAAAAAAAATTTTTTTTAAATGGGCCTTTAAGAGCTATGGGTGGAAGTGACGTTTTGACGTCGCTTCCTCCCTGCAATGTTATGGAGACGGGTGGGGGCTATCTTCCCCTCACTCGCCTCCATGCCCAGCCAGGGTGAAGATCCAATCGCTGCCGATGGATCCGGTAAGCGGCGGAGGGCACCGGAGCACCAATAAAAGTGATCTTGCGGCGAATCTGTATTCTTCTACATATTTTTGGTAACAAAAAATTGCAATAATCGTATATTGATTGGTTCACGCAAAAGTTATAGTGTCTACAATATTGAGGATAGTTTTATGGCATTTTTATTATAATTTTTTTTTTTACTAGTAATGGCGGCGATCTGCGATTTTTATCGTGACTGTGACATTGCGGCGGACATATCGGACAGTTATAACACCGTTTTGGGACCACTAACAATTATACAGTGATCAGTGCTGTAAAAATGCATTTATTACTGTATAAATGTCACTGGCAGGGAAGGGGTTAACACTAGGGGGCGATCAAGGGGTTAATGTGTTACCTAAGGAGTGATTCTAACTGTAGGGGAAGGGGACTCACAAGTGGAGGAGACCAATCGGTGTTCCTCTGTACACAGAACACATGAACGGTCTCCTCTCCCCCGACAGGACGTGGATCTGTGTGTTTACACACACAGATCCACACCCCGGCTCTGTTACCAGGCAATCGCGGGTGCCGGGCACGCGCATTGGCTCCGAGTGACGCGGCAGGGGTGCGCGCGCCGGCGCACGCCCCCCAGATGGCCGGGAAGCCCAGGAATTGGAGATCACTCCTGCGGACGTCATATGACTATGGGTGGGACCTGAAGAGATTAATAGGGTTCGCACAAATGTTTTACCTGTTCGCATGTTCTGGTGCGAACCGAACCGGGCGGTGTTTGGCCCATCCCTACTCTTAATCACTTTATTGAGCCAACAAGTGTTCCAGGTCTCTATTTCAATAGCCCAGTCACCAAGCAAAGGCATATCTGTCGATTTCCAGTGTCAGGGGATCACTGTCCGTGCCGCAGCAAGGAAGTGACTCAGCACATCTTTTTAAATTTATTTTAGAGGGCCCGGAATTATAGATAGGAGAGGTACCTCTGGTGAGGGTTGGAGAGATGTCGCCATCAGTTTGCAATACAGATCAAAAATGTTTTGCCAAAATTGCCATGCAACAGGGCAGTCCCACCAGATGTGAAGTAGGGTGCCTCTAGAAGATAAGCATCTCCAGCACTTGTCTGATAAGGACAGCTTGCAGTGTCTTATAGTTGCAGGACATCTGTGCCATCTGGTTACTAACTTAAACCCTTTCTCTTGGGATTTGGTAGCTAAAGAGAGCTGTGTGTCACAATTAGGGATGAGCTTCGTGTTCGAGTCGAACCCATGTTCGACTCGAACATCGTCTGTTCGCCCGTTCGCTGAATTGCGAACGATATGGGCCGTTCGCGCCAAATTCGTGTGGCGCGTCACGGCCCATAATTCACTGCGGCATCGCAGTGCATTGCTGGCTGATGATTGGCCAAGCATGCACTATGACCCGCATGCTTGGCCAATCCCAGCGCCGTCTGAACAGAGCCGTAATTGGCCAAAGCCAAGGAGGCTTTGGCCAATTATGGCTCAGTGGATTTAGCACACGCCCCACACTATATAAGGCCACCTGCACGGCGGCCCTGTTTAGTGTGTGTTCCGGCGTTCATAGATAGAGAGAGAGAGAGACAGACAGTGACATTTGATTTGAGTTAGATAGATTAGGCAGAACAGTCAGTCAGTTAGCTGCACTTACAGTGTATTGTGTATATATATGCATCCCAGGTGTTGCATATATATATATATATATATATACACTGTATTCAGTTTAGCTAGATCCGTTCCTGTTATCTTCTTACTGACAGGCAGGCTTGTCTTGTTACAGTATTTACAGCTACCTGAAGAAAATTGCTGGTGTTCTTTTGATCCTATTAGTACCACAGTCAGGCAGCTAGACTATTTACAGTTAGTGCAGTGCGTCCTGCTCACAGTGTTCAGCTAAAACTACAAGTTAGTGTAGTGAGACCTCTGCACAGTGTTCATCTAAAGCTACAAGTTAGTGTGGTGCGTCCTGCTCACAGTGTTCAGCTAGATCCGTTCCTGTTATCTTCTTACTGACAGGCAGGCTTGTCTTGTTACAGTATTTACAGCTACCTGAAGAAAATTACTGGTGTTCTTTTGATCCTATTAGTACCACAGTCATGCAGCTAGACTATTTACAGTTAGTACAGTGCATACTAAAAAATTTTCGGGACACTTTTTTTGGCTGTAGGCGGAGTCCGCCTATAATTAGGGGGCAGGGCATGCGTTAGTAGGCGTGGCATGGTAAAAGAGAAAAATGTGGCGTTTACGTGAAATAGTGGGCGTGGCTTACATGGGCGTGGCTAAAATGGGGTGTGGTTAGAGTTTGAGATGAATGAGGGATGCAGAGGGAAAGGGGGAAAGGGGGGTAGAGGGATGGAGGGACAGCAGACCCAGATCCTACACTACAATAGCAATGTGTATTCCAGAGTTTAACCATCAGCAGATAAAGATACTCCAAACACCTGGTGTTAGCACTTCAATCATCCCGGCACCATGGTTGTTATGGTGTCAGGATGATTGAAGCGCATTATTACTATTATTACATTGTAATATAAAATTAAATCATTCAACTCACCATAATGCAGAATCAGTGCGACCACTTAGCGTGTCACCTGCCACGTCGCCTGCCACCAGATGCCATCAGGTTCCCCCAGCAGAGTCTGTCCTTACATAAGGTGCCCCCAGCAGAGGGGGGAGAAGGGGGTGCAGTTATGGTGGTGACACAGGGGGGGAGAGGGGGGTGCAGTTATGGTGGTGACACAGGGGGGGAGAGGGGGGTGTAGGTATGGTGGTGACACAGGGGGGGAGAGGGGGGTGCAGGTATGGTGGTGACACAGGGGGGGAGAGGGGGCTGCAGGTATGGTGGTGACACAGGGGGGGAGAGGGGGGTGCAGGTATGGTGGTGACACAGGGGGGGAGAGGGGGGTGCAGGTATGGTGGTGACACAGGGGGGGAGAGGGGGGTGCAGGTATGGTGGTGACACAGGGGGAGAGAGGGGGGTGCAGGTATGGTGGTGACACAGGGGGGAGAGGGGGGTGCAGGTATGGTGGTGACACAGGGGGGGAGAGGGGGGTGCAGGTATGGTGGTGACACAGGGGGGGAGAGGGGGGTGCAGGTATGGTGGTGACACAGGAGGGGAGAGAGGGTTGCAGGTATGGTGGTGACACAGGGGGGGGAGAGGGGGGTGCAGGTATGGTGGTGACACAGGGGGGGAGAGGGGGGTGCAGGTATGGTGGTGACACAGGGGGGGAGAGGGGGGTGCAGGTATGGTGGTGACACAGGGGGGGAGAGGGGGGTGCAGGTATGGTGGTGACACAGGGGGGAGAGGGGGGTGCAGGTATGGTGGTGACACAGGGGGGGAGAGGGGGGTGCAGGTATGGTGGTGACACAGGGGGGGAGAGGGGGGTGCAGGTATGGTGGTGACACAGGGGGGGGAGAGGGGGGTGCAGGTATGGTGGTGACACAGGGGGGGAGAGGGGGGTGCAGGTATGGTGGTGACACAGGGGGGGAGAGGGGGGTGCAGGTATGGTGGTGACACAGGGGGGAGAGGGGGGTGCAGGTATGGTGGTGACACGGGGGGGAGAGGGGGGTGCAGGTATGGTGGTGACACAGGGGGGGAGAGGGGGGTGCAGGTATGGTGGTGACACAGGGGGGGAGAGGGGGGTGCAGGTATGGTGGTGACACAGGGGGGAGAGGGGGGTGCAGGTATGGTGGTGACACGGGGGGGAGAGGGGGGTGCGGGTATGTTGGTGACACAGGGGGGAGAGGGGGGTGCAGGTATGTTGGTGACACAGGGGGGAGGGGGGAATCAGGTATGGTGGTGACACAGGGGGGAGGGGGGAATCAGGTATGGTGGTGACACAGGGGGGAGATGGGAATCAGGTATGGTGGTGACACAGGGGGGAGGGGGGAATCAGGTATGGTGGTGACACAGGGGGGAGAGGGGGGTGCAGGTATGTTGGTGACACAGGGGGGGAGAGGGGGTGCAGGTATGTTGGTGACACAGTGGGGAGGGGGGAATCAGGTATGGTGGTGACACAGGGGGGAAGGGGGAATCAGGTATGGTGGTGACACAGGGGGGAGGGGGGAATCAGGTATGGTGGTGACACGGGGGAGAGGGGGGTGCAGGTATGTTGGTGACACAGGGGGGAGGGGGGAATCAGGTATGTTGGTGACATAGGGGGGAGGGGGGAATCAGGTATGGTGGTGACACGGGGGGAGGGGGGAATCAGGTATGGTGGTGACATGGGGTGCAAGAGGGGAGCCAGGACCATCAATGTCCCCAGCCAGCGGAGCCCCGGTCCTTCCATGCTGGACCTCAGCCTTTGAGAAGTGTACTGCAGGGAAAGCTCCAAGCCTCCCATACACCGAGTACACCCCCCCATCTCTCCTCTCCCCTCCCCACTACACTGACAGGCCACTACTCACAGGTCAGACAACTCCTGAACAGCCAGATGAAAGCCTCCCTTCTTCCCTCCCGTCACTCCCACTATTCCCTGAGCCCCGTTGGACACACGGGGGCGGAGGGTGATGGCAGTGGAGGCTGATCACGTCTTCCTTGTGTGCAGTGTAGAGTGGGGAGGGGTTGCCAATCCCTCCAACCAATAGGCTTCAGTGTACAATAGAATTTTCTATTTGTACACTGAAGAGAGAAGCGGATTGGCTGCCCCTCTCCCCTGCACTGAACACAAGGGGAACTTTGTGACTGACTCGTGGAGGCAACGGCGGCCATTTTTGTGGAGCCGTTGCCGTTTTTTACAAAAACACTCATGATTTTCTTGGGACAAACCCAAAAATTCGGGAAAACACCCGGGACAGAATTAAATCGGGACAAGGGTCCCAAAATCGGGATTGTCCCGGGAAAATCGGGACTGTTGGCAACTATGCAAGTTAGTGTGGTGCGTCCTGCTCACAGTGTATAGCTAAAACTACAAGCTAGTGTGGTGCGTCCTGCTCACAGTGTACAGCTAAAACTACAAGTTATTTTTTTGCGAGCTCTGCACAGTGTTCACCTAAAGCTACCTGTAGAAGGTTGGTGGTGTTTTCCTGATCCTATCACTACCGCAGGCAGCTAAAGAAGCTACAAGTTAGTTTTTTGCGAGCTCTGCACAGTGTTCAGCTAAAGCTACCTGTAGAAGGTTGGTGGTGTTCTCATACTACAGGCAGGCAGTTGATTTTGCTAGCTGCAGTATCAGTACATATCAGTACCACCACCACCAAAGCCCCAATTTTTCTGCACCTTTTCAACAGGGGCATGTAATTACAATTCTTGATCTAATATTTCACAGCAGGGCCCTGTGAGGGCTTACAGTGTTGTGGCCACAACAACACCTAAGGCCCAAATTTCTGCTGAGTATATAGGGCAGGCCCCTACTGTCAAACATCTAACTTACAAACGACTCCTACTTGCAAACGGAAGGAGACAATAGGAAGTGAGATGAAATCTACCCCTAGGAAGGGAAATTCTCTCCTGTAAGAGTTAATATGGGAAAAACATTTCTCCTTTCCACTGATGCTTTCTAATGCTTGTTCCACAAAAAACCCCAAATTTTCAAAACACATTTGTCATTGGGACAAAAAGTGAGGTGAAATCTTCTGAAGAGGAGGAAAGACAGCAAAACAAATGTCACAGGGGTGATAACCCTTCCCTATGTTTTCCAAAAAGCTTAAAAAAGATTTTTTGGCTGGAGCTAAACACGTTAAAAATGTACCCGTTAAAAATTACAAACAGATTCTACTTAACAACAAACCTACAGTCCCTGTCTTGTTTGCACCACCTGTATTCTGCTGTTCAGAGTATATAGGGCCTGGTGGCCCCACACCTTTCCTTATTTTAATTTGGGTGCGGGGTTCCCCTTAATATCCATACAAGACCCAAAGGGCCTGGTAATGGTCTGGGGGGTACCCATGCCGTTTGTCTCACTGATTTTCATCCATATTGCCAGGACCCGACATTACATTAAACCCGCAAGCAGTTTTAAATGAGATTTTTTCCTTTAAAAATGACATTTGGTGCAGGGACTGTTCTAAACACGGGAAACACGCGCCACTTTACAGGCATACTATAGACACCCCCCAGGTACTTTTTTTTTTTTTTACTTTAAGCATCATTAAAATCACTGCTCCCGAAAAAACGTCCGTTTTTAAAAGTTTTTTTTGCATCGATACAAGTCCCCTGGGGCAGGACCCGGGTCCCCAAACCCTTTTTAGGACAATACCATGCAAATTAGCCTTTAAAATGAGCACTTTTGATTTCGAACGTTCGAGTCCCATAGACGTCAATGGGGTTCTAACGTTCATGCGAATTTTCGGTCCGTTCGCAGGTTCTGGTGCGAACTGAACCAGGGGGTGTTCGGCTCATCCCTAGTCACAATGAAGCATATTTGCCAGTCTATGCGTGATATATCGCAGTTCTGATTCCCAAGTCCGTGTGTACGGTGGGAGATCAGGAGAGGAAACATTGAGTAGTAACGAATAAAGTTGGGAGACTACATGGGTTGGGGGTCGGCCTGCAGGAACATATCTTCGAATCCCGACGGTTCAGATAGGATATCTGTCAGGGAGGGAAAACTATGGATATACGATAGGGCTTGTCTCCTTTGAAGCCAATGCGTCGGAGAGTGAGAAATCGATTGAGGCGGGGAATTTTTCCTCAGAGATGGGTCCGCATGAAGGACTTGGGCAAGTCTCCTACATTCCTCCTTATGCCAAGGTGCATACTCCTACTTACCCATGGCTGGTGGGAAAGCAGGGGTCCCAAAGAATGGAGTCATGGGGCCTCATGCCCCGTACACACGGTCGGATTTTCCGACGGAAAATGTGTGATAGGACCTTGTTGTCGGAAATTCCGACCGTGTGTAGGCTCCATCACACATTTTCCATAGGAATTTCCGACACACAAAGTTTGAGAGCAGGCTATAAAATTTTCCGACAACAAAATCCTTTGCTGGAATTTCCAATCGTGTGTACACAAATCCGACGCACAAAGTGCCACGCATGCTCAGAATAAATAAAGAGATGAAAGCTATTGGCTACTGCCCCGTTTATAGTCCCCGACGTACGTGTTTTACCAGTGGTGTATTTTGGTTTCGTGCTGCCCTAGGCCTGACTAAACTCATGCACCCCCCTAATTTAAATACGACCCACCCCTTGCTGCCGAGGCCACACCCCTTCCTGTTTAAGACCCGCCCTATCATCTGTAAACCACACCCCTTCCTCTTTAGGCTCATTTGGCACCTTTCAGGGGGGAGGGGGGAACAGGTACCCTTCCCCACTCCCTGGAGACTGCAACTAAATGTGGACTGTTTAAAGGGTTTGCATTGATTTTAGCATGCATGAAGCACTTTGCACATGCCAGTGGCGGCTGGTGCTCAAAACTTTTGGGGAGGTGCAAACAAACTAAGAAATTCAGAAAAAAAGACATCAATTGCAGCCTCACTGTGCCCCATCAAATGCAGCCACTGTTCCATCAAACGCAGCCACTGTGCCCACCAAACGCAACCACTGTGCCCATCAATTGCAGCCACTGTGCCCACCAAACGCAGACACTGTGCCCATCAAACGCAGCCACTGTGCCCACCAAACGCAGACACTGTGCCCCACCAAACGCAGCCACTGTGCCCCACCAAACGCAGCCACTGTGCCATCAAACGCAGCCACTGTGCCATCAAACGCAGCCACTGTGCCCACCAAACACAGCCACTGTGCCCATCAATTGCAGCCACTGTGCCCCACCAAACGCAGCCACTGTGCCCACCAAACGCAGCCACTGTGCCCACCAAATGCAGCCACTGTGCCCACCAAATGCAGCCACTGTGCCCATCATTTGCAGCCACTGTGCCATCAAATGCAGCCATTGTGCCCCATCAAACGCTGTCACTGTGACCCATCAATTGCAGCCACTGTGCCTTTAAACGCAGCCATTGTGCCCCATCAAACGCTGTCACTGTGCCCCATCAATTGCAGCCACTGTGCCTTTAAACGCAGCCATTGTGCCCCATCAAACGCTGTCACTGTGCCCCATCAATTGTAGCATCTGTGCCATCAAATGCCAACACTGTTCCCATAAAACTCTTATAATTTTTTTCAATAACTTTACCTGCTGTGCCGAGGAGAAGGGTCAAGCAGTGTGGAGGAGGGTAGGCGGAGCATAAGGCTCCACCTCCGCCAGTCATCGGCCGCTTATGGGGGCGTGAGTCACACGCCGCCCCCCGTATGAGAGAAAGTCCCCCCACCCGTCTTCCTGATTCCCGGCTCCCGCGCCCACCCCCGCACACATGCAGCCCACGGCGGGCGGCGCTGCTGTGTATGGGCGTGCTTGTCAGAGGGTGGAGGGGCGTGAGCTCTGCTAAGCACGCCCATACACACGCCCCTCCACTCTCTGCCAAGCACGCCCATACACAACAGCGCCGCTACAGCAAGGCGGCCGCCGTGGGCTGCATGTGTGCGGGGGGGCGGCCGCGGGAGCTGGGAATCGGGTGGGGGGACTTTCTCTCATGCGGGGGGGCGGCTTTTTTTGCCGCCCCCCGCAAAGTGCCGCCCTAGGCCTAGGCCTTGTCGGCCTAGGCCACAACACAGCCCTGTGTTTTACATCACCGCGTTCAGAATGATCGGATTTTCCGACAACTTTGTGTATTCGTGTGTATGCAAGACAAGTTTGAGCCAACATCCGTTGGAAAAAATCCCAGGATTTTGTTGTCAGAATGTCCGATCAATGTCCGACCGTGTGTACGGGGCATAACTGTTTAGACACGATACCAGCTAATATCAGGTCGGTCCCAGATTTGAAGTGTCTGGCAGGTGAGATCAGGGCTTTGCCAAATTTTTTAATGCAAAGATACAAATAGCAGCTTTTATAGCTTGATCAAGCAGACATGGCTGCCTCAGTGGATGCTGCACCTTCTGCTGTGTATTACAACTCTCAGGAAGAAATAGCCCGGGAGGGGTACAGTAGCCTGCACAAATGGATAGGGGGTAAGTTGGTAAGTTCACATTTGTAAAGGTGGGAAATAAAAGGCCTCCCTTTTTTCTCTGCTTCCTGCCTGACCTAACTGGATGATACTATCCTAGCTCAAGAAATGCAACCACCTGTTGAATGCAGGGAGCATAGTTATAATGGAGATTACTTGTGGATGTCATACAGCATCCAGGGGGTTTACAAAAATTGATTGATACCTAACTCTGTACACTTTCATTTTACTAAACCACATCTACTTTCTGCCGCCCTGTGGTTTTCTTTACCTGCTACTTCCTTGTCATACTACGAACCATTCTTTTAGATTGACAAGGTTTTTACTGCTGATTGCAGGCTGTGATATGTTGCTGATCTACGGGGCAGATATAGTGCATTTAGAGGATATAAATGTCTATAAGAGCAAAAAATGGGAGCCACCTCTTAAATGTCTATTGATACCTAGTTGTTCTCTCTAAGGCTTACAGTGCCTTGAAAAAAGTATTCATACCCCTTGACATTTTCCACATTTTGTCATGTTACAACCAAAAACTTGTATTTTATTGGAATTTTATGTGATAGACCAACACAAAGTGGCACATGATTGTGAAGTGGAGGGAAAATGATAAATGGTTTTCATTTTTTTTTTTTACAAATAAATATGTAAAAAGTGTGTCATGCATTTGTATTCAGCCATTGCCGAGGGGAACTTTCTCGGCAGAACACCGGCCGCTCCTGCACTGAGCGGGGGCTGGGCTGCATTGAGGGGGGGCTGCATTGAGGGGGGGCTGCACTAACTGAGGGGGGCTGCACTGAGGGGGGTCTGCACTGAGGGGGGGTCTGCACTGAGGGGAGGCTGCAGTGAGGGGGGTCTGCACTAATTGAGGGGGCGTCTGCACTAATAGAGATGGGGCTGCACTGAGGGGGGTCTGCACTAATAGAGGGGGGGGCTGCACTGAGGGGGGTCTGCACTAATAGAGGGGGGGCTGCACTGAAGGGGGGCTGTACTGAGGGGGGGCTGCACTAATAGAGGGGGGGCTGCACTGAGGGGGGGCTGCACTAATAGAGGGGGCTGCACTGAGGGGGGGGCTGCACTAATAGAGGGGGGGCTGCACTGAGGGGGGCTGCACTAATAGAGGGGGGCTGCACTAATAGAGGGGGGCTGCACTGAGGGGGGATCTGCACTAATAGAGGGGGGGCTGCACTGAGGGGGGCTGCACTAATAGAGGGGGGCTGCACTGAGGGGGGCTGCACTAATAGAGGGGGGGCTGCACTGAGGGGGGGTCTGCACTAATAGAGGGGGGGCTGCACTAATAGAGGGGGGCTGCAATAATAGAGGGGGGGTCTGCACTAATAGGGGGGGGTCTGCACTGATGGAGGGGGTCTGCACTGATGGAGTGGATCTGCACTGATGGAGGGGATCTGCACTGATGGAGGGGGTCTGCACTGACGGGGTCTATACAGACTCTGGCGGGGGCACCTGATGCAAGGACAGACTCTGGCGGGGGCACCTGATGCAAGCACAGACTCTGCCGGGGCACCTGATGCAAGGACAGACTCTGCCGGGGGCACCTGATGCAAAGACAGACTCTGCCGGGGCACCTGATGCAAGCACAGACTCTGCCGGGGGCACCTGATGCAAGGACAGACTCTGCCGGGGGCACCTGATGCAAGGACAGACTCTGCCGGGGGCACCTGATGCAAGGACAGACTCTGCCAGGGGCACCTGATGCAAAGACAGACTCTGCCGGGGGCACCTGATGCAAGGACGGACTCTGCCGGGGGCACCTGATGCAAGGACGGACTCTGCCGGGGGCACCTGATGCAAGGACGGACTCTGCCGGGGGCACCTGATGCAAGGACAGACTCTGCTGGTGGCAGGCGACATGGCTAGTGACACGCTCAGGGATCCCACTGTTTCGGCATTATGGTGAGTTGAATGATTTAATTTTATATTACAATGTAATAATAGAAATAATGCGCTTCAATCATCCTGACACCATAACAACCATGGTGCCGGGATGATTGAAGTGTTAACACCAGGCGTTTGGAGTATCTTTATCTGCTGATTGTTAAACTTTCTAGAATACACATATTTCTATTGTGTAGGATCTGGGGCTGCTGTCTCGTCATTCCCCTCTCCCCCTTTCCTTCTCCCCCTTTCCTTCTCCCCCTTTCCATCTCCATCCCTCATTCATCTCAGACTCTAACAACACCCTATTGAACCACGCCCATTTAAGCCACGCCCACTTTCACGTAAGCCACGCTCACTTTCCACGTAAGCCACGCCCATTTTTCGTCGTGGCGCGCTTTGCGCGACGCACTTATACATTTTTTGCTAAGCCACGCCTACAAATGAATGACCCGCCCCCTAATTATTGTACGGCTCCGCCTACAGCCAAAAAAGTGTTACACATATTTTTTTTTCAATGTTGGCAACTATGCTGGAGCCCCGGAGCTCCTCCACTTCCATCACTCAGTATCTTCCTCTAGCGTCACCCCACTTCCCTGCTGGCTCCCTGGCTTGGCACTTCCTGATGCTCCTAAAGCGTTACCTCTGCTGTCCCACTGGGTCCCTGGCTTGGCACTTGCTGAAGTTTTCCCACTTCTTCACCATCACAGGGTCTGGTACTGGCTCCAGCTTACACACAGTGGTCTCCGGTAACAAGGTGGATGGTCCCTTAGTGGCGACAGCTTCACCTCTACCTTGGACCACAACTGGTTCCCCGTCTGGCGAAACCCTTACTCTCAGTTGGACACCAATACTGCAGTCCCAACCCTGCGCTGCTTTTTCTGCTTATTGATAGGCCTCAGACAGCCTAGCAGCCAGATGCTCCCCCGGGATAGGCCTCAGGCTTCTGGCCTAGCAGCTTAACACACGTCCACACAGACAGCCGTCCAGGTAGTACAGAACCCCAAAATACTCCACCAAATAAATAGGCTCTCCCAGTAGGCCAAGGGACTAAAGAAACCCCCATCAATTGGCTGAGACACCCCATCCCTTCATAACCTGACCCTGCTAAGCCCTTGTCTACCTAATGTCACCAGCAAAACACCACCTAATGACAGAAAAGAGAAGGTGCAGCAAGTTCAGAACTAGAGAGGAATCAGTGGATCTACTAATAATTAACCAGGGCAACTACTGTCTGGCAAACTAAATTTACTTAGAAACCCTGCCTAAACACCAGGGTGCTACATTAGTAAATAGAGTCCACCTGTGTATAAATAAAGCTGTTCTGTGAAGCCCTCAGATGTTTGTTAGAGAACCTTAGTGAACAAACAGCATCATGAAGGCCAAGGAACACACCAGACAGGAAAGTGATAACGTTGTGGAGACGTTTAAAGCAGGGTTAGGTTATAAGAAAATCCCAAGCTTTGAACATCTCACGGAGCACTGTTAAATCAATCATCTGAAAATGGAAAGAGTATGGCACAACTGCAAACCTACCAGGACATGGCCATCCACCTAAACTGACAGGCCGGGCAAGGAGAGCATTAATCAGAGAAGCAGCCAAGAGGCCCATGGTAACTCTGGAGGAGCTGCAGAGATCCACAGCTCAGGTGGGAGAATCTGTCCACAGGACAACTATTAGTCGTGAACTCCACAAATGTGGCCTTTATGGAAGAGTGGCAAAAAGAAAGCCATTGTTGAAACAATGTCATATGAAGTCCCGTTTGCAGTTTGCGAAAAGCCATGTGGGGGACACAGCAAACATGGGGAAGCAGGTGCTCTGGTCAGATGAGACCAAAATTGAACTTTTTGGCCTAAAAGCAAAGCGCTATGTGTGGCGGAAAACTAACACTGCACATCACGCTGAACCCACCACACATGGTGGTGACAGCATCATGTTGTGGGGATGCTTTTCTTCAGCAGGGACAGGGAAGCTGGTCAGAGTTGATGAGAAGATAGATGGAGCCAAATACGGGGCAATCTTATAAGAAAACCTGTCTGCAAAAGACTTGAGATTGGGGCGGAGGTTCACCTTCCAGCAGGACAACGACCCTAAACCTACAGTCAGAGCTACAATGGAATGGTTTAAATTAAAGCATATTCATGTGTTAGAATGGCTCACTCAAAAGTCCAGACCTCAATCCAATTGAGAATCTGTGGCAAGACTTGAAAATCTTGTTCAATCTGACAGAGCTTGAGCTATTTTGCAAAGAAGAATGGGAAAAAATTTCACTCTCTAGATGTGCAAAGCTGGTAGAGACATCCCCAAAAAGACTTGCAGCCATAGGCGTGCGCACAGGGTGTACCAGGTCTGCCTGGGCACACCCTAATAACACCGTGTGGTGCATTTTTCCAATGTTTAGTCCCCTAATATTTCACCAAATAAAAAAAATCTATTTTTTTATCCTAAAAAATGTAAAAAAATTATTAAAATAATATTGTATCTGCCCTACTGCCACCACCAATATCTGCCCTTATGACACCATTCACTGCTCTACTGACACCTTTCGTATATATACACACATGCACACACATATATGTTTGAGCTTTGGGGTGCACACCCTAATGCAATAGGCTGCGCACACCTATGCTTGCAGCTGTAATTGCAGCAAAAGGTGGTTCTACAAAGTATTGACTCAGGAGGGCTGAATACAAATACACGCCACACTTTTCACATATTTACTTGTAAAACATTTTGAAAACCATTCATCATTTTCATTCCACTTCACAATTATGTGCCACTTTGTGTTGGTCTATCACATAAAATCCTAATAAAATACATTTACGTTTTTGGTTGTAACATGACAAAATGTGGAAATTTTCAAGGGGTATGAATACTTTTTTAAGGCACTGTATTAAATTACACTTTCTTTAGACCAATCATTCTGATGGGATACTGCTGGCTGTAAATAATGCTTGGAATATCACACTACATAAACCTATAGCAGCCCTAGAGTCACACCTGATATGAGGGGTTCAAGCATCATTTACAACCACTGGCAAGTTTGCCCAAATTTTGGAATATCTTTACAAAGCCTTTTCTTGATTGTTCCACTTTTTTAAACACAACATTCAACCACTGGCTGAGTCAGGAACAAGATGGTGAAAATGGTGCCACTGGGACCTGTTACCATCTCATATCACATTGCTAACAATGAACCAAATGACCTTCCTCTTTCAGTTGTAACACAACTGCAGATTGTATGGAATAAAATAAAGTTAAAGGGGTAATGGTCCATTTATTGGCTGTGAGCGTCCTTGTATGCAGTAGTACTTATAAAAGCAGCTCGTTTGAAAGCAAGGTAGTAAAATAAGAATCTTTCTTATCTGTATTCATGGATTTGTATTTTTCATTAAAGGGTTACTAAACCCACAACTGTGAAATCAGTTTGTATATTTTCCCCTGCTGTAGCATATTGGATCCTGCTTTTCTGGGGGTTTTTTTCCCTTCCTCTGGATCAATTGTGGGTATAGGATTGAGTATAGATGGTATGATATTTTTTTTATGGTTGAACTAGATGGACTTGTGTCTTTTTTCAACCTGACTATGTAACTATATTATATGCAGTAAAGCATGCTTGTTATACTCACTGCGGAACCTAAGGGGTTAATCCTCTACATTGTGTAAAAAAGGCTGTTTGATTCTGTATACACAGATCCTCCCCTTCTTGCATTGTTCCCAAATCATGCTTGGGTAAGATAGAGTTAGTGGGGTCACTCTGCACATGCTCAATTTTGGTGTGTATTGCTAGAGAGTTTTTTTTTTCCTTGGGAGAGTGCATGCGATCAGCACAGGGCCAATCAGCACTGTCCAGATAGAGGGTCAGGGGTCCTGTATCCTGATAGGACAGCCAGTGCTGAATGAAAACTCCTCCTACAAGCTTTAACCAGGCACCAAGACTGCTATATACTGCTGATGAGAAAAGGTATTTAGCCATTTATATTTACTAAAATAATTGCATTTCCATGTTCTGTGTACTGTGGGAGACCAGATATAGTGAATGCAGGCTCCTGGGGTTAGTGACACTTTAAGCCTAATGCCCCGTACACACGATCGGACTTTCCGAAAACAAAACCGTTGATTTTTGTTCAAAGGATGTTGGCTCCAACTTGTCTTGCATACACATGGTCACACAAATGTTGGTCAACAATTACAAACGTGGGAGCGTGGTGACGTACAAGACGTACGACGTGCCGAGAAAAAGGAAGTTCAATAGCCAGTGCGGCTCCTTTTGCTTGATTCCGAGCATGTGTGAACTTTTGTGTGTCGGACTTGTGTACACATGATTGGAAAGTCCGACAACACAGTTTTGTTGGCGGAAAATTTGAGAACCTGCTATCAAACATTTGTTGGCGGAAAGTCCGACAACAAATGTTCGATGGAGCATACACACGGTCGGCCTTTCAGCCAACAAGCTCACATCCAACATTTGTTGTCAGAAAATCCAACCGTGTGTACGGGGCATGTCCTTAAAGCGTCCGTTGTAAAGATCCCCTCCTTTTCCTGGACCCCCCCACCAGCATTCACTTTTAAACATTTTTTTTTTAGCACGCATACCCTTTTGCATGCATCTTTATTTTTCAGGTCATGTGCAACCAAGCAGTTGCTATGAGAACTGGGGACAGAGAGGGGTCCCATTAGGAGGGCTATCAAGGCAGATTAAACATAAAAAAAATATATATGCACATATGAATTTAGTACACGGTTCTGTATTATTCAGGCTTGCAGAGGTTGCTATTGACACTGACTCTGTACCTCTTGTGATATTTGCAATCAGGAACAGCCATACCTCCCAACATTTAGAGATAGAAAAGAGGGATTCCTACTAGCAAACGCATGTAGGCATAGGACACACCCCCTGCCACACCCCCTTAAATGAGAATCAACCCAAAAAAGGGTTAATTAAATCCATAAGGGCTTTTTTTTACCACTACTATTCCTTTATATTGGCTTTTAAAATTTACAAATGCAGAAAATTAGAATATGGATGAAAGGTTTAGCACTGACGAAAAAAAAGTGCGTTTTGTACACAATTATACTGATCAGACCAAAATGAGGGACAAATGAGGAGGAAAGAGGGACTTTGTTTAAAATGAGGGACAGTCCCTCGAAATCAGGGACGGTTGGGAGCTATGGGAACAGAGAAACACAGAGGAAGACTTCAGCATCGCTATCACTAGTCAAAGATCCCCCTGTGCAGGTTATGCAGTGAGGAGAATTTGTTAAATTGTCTTTGTAGTGTAGATTTATTGCCCTCAGAGCTTCTGTTCATCTTGGCCAGCACTGAAATTAAAGTGTTACTAAACCCAGGAGCCTGCATTCACTATATCTTGTCCCCCCCAGTACACAGAACATGGAAATGCAAGTATTATAGTAAATATAAACTGCTAAATACATTTTCTCATCAACAGTATAGAGCAGTCTTGTGGCTTCTATCAGTGTCTGGTTTAAGCTTGTAGGAGTTTTAATTCTACTCTGACTGTCTGGTGAGGCTGCAGGATCCCTGACCCTCTGTCTGGACAGTGCTGATTGGCCCTGTGCTGATCACATGCACTCTCCCAACAAAAAAGAAAAACTCCCTAGCAATATACACCAAACTAAGCATGTGCAGCTTGCCCCCAAGGCTCTGTTTTATCAGCAGATAGATTGAGTACTGTGCAAGAAGGGAAGAATCGAGGAAGACAGGCTAAAAACAGCCTTTTTACACAATGTGAAGGATTACCCCTTCGATTCCACAATGAGTATAACAAGCATTAGACATGTGCAGAATGAAAAAATGTGTTTTGTTTAGTTGTGATTTGTTATTTACATAAATTTATTTAGTTAACTTTGTTTAATCCGTTTAATGAGTTTTCGGAATTTGTTTTGTTTATTCATATTCGAGTCGATTAGAATTTTCAAAATGTGAATTTGAATCAATTTGAATAGTTTTTAAATCAATTTCGAATAGCTTTTGAATTTGAATCATTTTAAAATTCTAATACAAAAACTTTTCGAATTTGAATAGTTTTCGAATTTGAAAAGTTTTCAAATTCGAATTTGCATAGTTTTCAAATTTGAATGGTTTTCCAATTTCCAAGGAGAATAAAATAGAATAGAAAATAAAGACCTCTCCACAGAGAAACGCTGGAGCTCTGTCAGAGTGACCATCGGGTTCTTGGTCACCTCCCTGACTAAGGCCCCTCTCCCCCAAATGCTCAGTTTGGCCAGGCGGCCCGCTCTAAGAAGAGTCTGGGTGGTTCCAAACTTCTTCCATTTACAGATGATTGAGGCCACTGTGCTCATTGGGACCTCCAATGTTCCCGAAATTTTTCTGTACCCTTCCCCAGATCTGTGCCTCGATACAATCCTGTCTCGGAGGGCTACAGACAATTCCTTGGACTTCATGGCTTGGATTGTGCTCCAAAATGCACTGTTAACTGTGGGACCTTATATAGACAGGTGTGTGCATTTCCAAATCATGTCCAATCAACTGAATTTACCACAGGTGGACTCCAATCAAGTTGTAGAAACATCTCAAGGATGATCAGTGGAAACAGGATGCACCTGAGCTCCATTTTGAGTGTCATGGCAAAGGCTGTGATACTTATGTACATGTGATTTTTTTTTTCATTTTTTTTTTTTTTTAATAAAATGTAATACATGTAATAAATGTATAAAGATTTGTAAAGATTTCAAACACACTTCTTTCACATTGTCATTATGGGATAGTGTTTATAGAATTTTGAGCAAAATAATGAATTTAATCCATTTTGGAACAAGGCTGTTACATAGCAAAATGTGGAAAAAGTAAAACGCTGTGAATACCTTCCAGTTGCACTGGATGGCAACAACTAAGGTATCTTAATGCATATAGCCCATCTCCCTTATTCTAGATTGGTATTTAACCTTTTAAATGTCTTTCAAGATGAGTCCTTACACTGCTCTACTGAATAAAAAATGTCCCCATTTCTTAGCAGTGGTGCTCAGAAGCTACGAAAAAGCTTTTCAGAGGCATTTACCAGTGACTCGTTCTATTCGATTTGTCTAAAATTCCTAAAATAAATGCTACCCAGCTAATAGCACATGCTCTAACACCTTTAGTTTAAGTAGAAACAAATATAACCCCAGGCTTTTGTTTGTAACTAGTTATTGTACCATCTCCTAGATGATGCTGAAAGATACTTTGACAAAAGCATTCCCACTCACATTAGCAGTGGCCTTGTCTGATAGAAACCACAGGATGTTTGCAGAAAGGTCAGGAAATTAGGAATGGCAGTGAATGTGATAGAAAAATAAAATATTGAAAAATAATTAGCATAATGGCATCTGCAATATGAATTTCAAGAACATACATGACATGGGAACAGGGAAACGTTGATTAAATGTGACTGTTACAAAGAACAAAAATGTTTTTAGAATTGGATAAAGTAGAAAAAGGTTAGATCCTATGCCAGGCTTTTTGTATTGTTGGGGTCCCAGTTCTCAATTAGGGGCAAGAATTGAGGGGGGGAATATTCCCAAATGGGACCCAGACAGCAATCCTTATCCGCAAGTCAGTTTGGGATTGGCTCTGGATCTGAAAAAAAAACTTTGATGTAGATTTGTAGCATACAGAAGATATGGTAATAGGTAGCTCCTTAAGCCCACCAAAACCCGTGGAGGTTAAACTTGAAGTACAACAGATAATAGCGCACTGACAAATGGATCAGTAGGAAATCAGGTACAATAAAATCACGTTTTATTTTAAGTCAAGATTTTTCAGGGGTGGCATGACATGTTGGCATATGCCATTTGTTCCCAGCATTTCATTGTGTGTGTTAATGACCAGGAGCAATGGGGCTACCTGTGTGCAGTGGTGCATCAGCCGGAGACTAGGTCACACCCTGCTAGATGGAACTAGCACAGGACGTAGTGCCCAGAGGGGTTGGAAGCCATCAGAAGTAAGGAACCTCCATAGACACTATGGGGTTGATTTACTTAAGGCAAAAAGACTGTGCACTTTGGATAGAGCAGTTGCACACGGCAAGAGCAGTTGCTCTAGAGTTTAGTAAATGAGCAGAAGCTCTGCTGACTTTCATCAACCAATCATGCGCAAGCAAAAATGCAGTTTTTTTAAATTATCCTTGTATGTGATTGGGTATTCTTTGCAAAGTGAAACTTTACCTCATTTACTAAGCTCTGGAGCAACTGCACTTGCACATTCACATCCCATGTAATATACGTAATGGATTAACCTACAGGATTTTAGCCAGAATCTCTCACATAGTTTGTTGTGGACTTTGGTGCACACTGCACATTTATTGTTCTTTTTTTTCCCAATATTTTTCACATTTTTTCATCCACATTTTCTCATTCTCATTTTTTGGTGGGTTTTGTTTTGTTGTTTTTTCTGATTTTTCTATTGTCTGTGAACAGCGCCATTCCCCTATTAGAACACTTGCAGAGTGCAATTGCACTTTCCAAGGTGCACAGTCTATTGGCCTTTAGTAAATCAACTCCTATGTGCGTTATTTACTAAAACTGGAGAATGCAAAATTCTGGTGCAGCTCTGCATAGAAGCCAATCAGCTTTCAGGTTTTATTGTCAAAGCCTAAATTGAGTGCATTAGTTTTAGTAACTCTCCCCCTATGATGAGGAGAGGCCACATTAGGTGCAGTTTACCCCAGACGGGACCCAGAGTTAGCGAAAAGTAAGAGACGGATAGCAAATTGTGTGGGAGGCAATCAAGCTATGGTATGTGCACCACTGTACAAGCTAAACCATGTTAAATATTGACTTGTGCAAAATCTATGTACAAGTGTCACATATAAATAATCTAGTACATAAGTTAATTAATTTTACAAAGCCTGGTCTGGTCGCTTAAAATAGATGGGCACAGTGTGCGCAAACAGGGGAGTGCAATTAAGTGCTGGTGCAACATTGGTGTACAGAGGGAAGAGTAGCCAGTTTGGGATGGGGATGGTGGTGGCCAGTGATGGAGGGTTCCAGTTGGGAAGGTGGTTTGGTGTATGTCTAAACATGACCTTCTCAGTGGTGGGTCCCTATTCTAGGGTCACTGTGTTACAGAACATTCTGTCTCCATGTCCTCCATGTTTTCCTCTACATTGGGCGCTAAGCAAGGGTCACATGAGAGGACTGCCCCGGGGTGGGTTCTTCTAGGCTATGCACTTTATACAGGGTCACTGTCTTACACATGGGGTATCTCTACTGAAAAGTAAACTTGAGTAAGCTCTCTCAATGTGCTAACATCACTATGGTCACTTGTGCTTTTAGGAGGGACACGCAAAGCCCTTGCCCTCTCCATCTCTCCAGCATATCACTGCTACCTCACTCACAATAATGATATAGGAACCTGCCACGCACCTAAAGCGGACTCGATATGTGCACTTCACCTAACTCTTTCTCTTCTGTACCTGTGTACAGAACGAGGGCCCCGGTAGTGCAGATCTGTTTCCATTGCTATGGGAGACTAATTGCGGCCGAAGGAGTGCCGACAACATCTCCCTCACTGCAAAAGGCTATCTCACCTGCCACATGTACACGCTTACTGACAGACTGCTAGAGAAACCTTCATTACCCTTGGTAACCACTTGTATTATCACACTATGTGAACGCTTTGTACCCCTGTTGTCATACCTTAGTGTGTCTAGTGACCTGAGCTGTAGACTACGTGTGCTGGTTACTTGCATTGCACCCCTTTAGTAACTACAGACCAGGCAAAGGCAAAGTTTCAAACATTTTACTTATAAATATATTAGTATACATTAACATAATGACAGAGACAATCAGCCCAAGATAAAGTGCCAACATTTCCTAACATCCCTAGTCCCTAACTTCAGGCTTGTGGCTGTCCCAGCATACCTGCTCAAAAAAAAGTCCAATACTATCCGAGTCCATCTGGAATCTATCTCCAACTTTGGCATTTCATTGGCCATCCAGACTCAGGTAATGGCATCGGTGGGCCTGGCAATGTGGGCCAGACCTAAACTGAACTCCTTATTTTTTTCCCTCATTTTACTGCACCATTTCTCTCTCTCTGGATCCAGACCTCCATTCCTTTTATATCACTCAGGACCGGAGGGTCAGACCCAACAAAACCCACCAAGAAAAACCTGCAAATTACAGTTAACATCTAACTTCTTGCTGGGCAGCATTGCCAGCAGCAGTAAACACTAACTGTCTACATGTGTATGGTGTTCCCCTTCCAAACCTACGGAATGGAGCAAGATAAGTGTACTGTGCTAAAGAACTGGTAGAGAGTATTGAGTGTTCTGCGCTGTTAACCTCAAAATGTTCTGCAGTCTGGTGCTGAGACAAGTAGAAACAGATGACATGTCACTGGCTGAAGAAGAGATGCAGTCCTTCTGGTGTGGGGCCTGACAAAATGATTAACCACATGTCGACCAGCGTACGATGATGTACGTTGGCACAATGGCACAGCTGGGCAAATGGGCATATAGGTACGTCCCCTTTAAATCGCGGCAATGTGGGCGTGCGCGCCCGCCGCGTACTCCGTGACCGTGCCGTCCCGTGGATTCGATGTCCGCCGATGTCCCGCGATCGTGTCACGGAGCGGCAGAACGGGGAGATGTAAACAAGGCATTTCCCTGTTCTGCTTAGCAACATGACAGGGATCTACTGCTCCCGGTGATCACTGTCATGTCAGTGGTAGCCCATTCCCCCCACAGTTAGAATCACTCCCTAGGACACACTTAACCCCTTGATTGTCCCCTCATGTTTAACCCGTTCCCTGCAAGTGTCATTTACATAGTAATCAGTGTATTTTTATAGCACTGGTTGCTGTATAAATGACAATGGTCCCAAAATAGTGTCAAAAGTGTCCGATGTGTCTGCCATAATGTCGCAGTCATGATAAAAATCGCAGATCGTCGCCATTATTAATAAAAAAAATTAATAACAATAAAAATGCCAAAAATCTATCCCCTATTTTGTAGACGCAATAACTTTTGCGTAAACCAATCAATATACGCTTATTGAGATTTTTTTACCAAAAATATGTAGAAGAATACATATCAGCCTAAACTGAGAAAGAAATTAGTTTTTTTATATACTTTTTGGGGATATTTATTATAGCAAAAAGTAAAAAATATTGCTTTTTTTTCAAAATTGTCGTTCTTTTTTTGTTTATAGCGCAAAAAATAAAAAACGCAGAGGTGATCAAACACCACCGAAAGAAAGTTCTATTTGTGGGAAAAAAAAGGACGTAAATTTTGTTTGAGTGCAACCTCACACGACCGCACAATTGTCAGTTAAAGTGACGCAGTGCGTATCGCAAAAAGTGCTCTGGTCAGGAAGGGGGTGAATCCTTCCGGGGCTGAAGTGGTTAAACATATGGCTTTCTGTGGGTGGTAACTCACAGTCATTACTACCATTGTAATGGGGTTGGTGGCGTGTACAGTGCAGTTCCCCCTGTCATACATTGTTCTAGGTCAAGTATTGAAGCGTAAGGATCAGCAAGATAGCCAGGTAACAAGCGTTTTGGGAGAGAAGGTCATTAATGGAAACCTTAGTGCAGGGCAGGTTTTCTGTACATTCAAATGGTCTCTGGTGGTCTCTTTTAACAAAACAGCAAATGCTGGTAGTTCCTTAGAACAGAACAGTCTTTTATAGTATAACTTGTAAGCAGTTTTCTATAACATACCAGCAATCTATTGGAACAAGATATACATTTCTAGCCATCTCTTCAAACTTAGCAGCAGTGGTGTAAAACAAGGCTGCAGGTGCGTTATAACATGTGACGTGGTACATGGGTAGGTAGCTCAAAATAATTGGGCTTCCTTACCCCAAAGCAGTTTGAAGATTCTTACCATCTATAAATGTAAATGTAGTGATAGCTTTTGTTTCATTCACACTTGTCCATTTTAAGCAGATGCATTTTTAATTAAAACCAGTTGAATTGCATCAAAATGTACTGTATGTCAAAGTACATTATAACAAAGGTTGACATGTTATGACATGTTGACATGCAGTGAAAAGTGCTTTAAATCATGTAGCATTGTTCACTAATGCGTTCTTTGCTACATTTCCTGTGATTTGAATAGAAAATGCACCTTACAAAACAGACAAGTGTTGATGGGCCCTAAGTGTTCATAGGTTCCAAGCACTGTCCTCTCTGGATCTCTGAGAGAAAGGCTGCAGTTCAACCAGAAACACTGGAAAACTTTCCAAAATCAGGCTGCAATAGATTAATGGATCACACAAATATCAGTAATGTTGATGTTACTTGTTTGAAGTTGCTTTTTAATTTATTTGTGAAGATGCAGGTAAACAATGTAATGGGGGTCTTTTTCCCCCACTGGCCAATATTGTAAGGGGTAGTTGTTTTCCTCTCACTAACCAACAATGTCAGGGGGCATTTTTCCTCTTTTTGACCACCAATGCATATTTCTTCCACTGACCACCAATGTACGGGAGAATGTTTCCACCTATTGACCACTAATGTAAGGGGGCATCTTTCCTCCCATTGACCACCAATGTAAGGAATAATTGTTCTTCCACTGACCATCAATGTACATGATAATGTTTCCACCTATTCACATTTTTCTTCCCACTGACTACCAACGTAAAGGAGAATTTTTTCTCCTATTGACTACTAATGTAAGGGGGCATTTTTTTTCCCCATTGACCACCAATGTAAGGAAGACTTTTAGCTCCTACAAACTACTAATGTAAGGTGCTATTTTTATTTCCACTGGCCATCGATGTCAGGGGCATTTTCCCTCCCATTGATTACCAATATAAGGGGGTATTAATCCTCACACTGACCACTAATGTCAGGGTAAAAGTTTTCTCCCATTGACCACCAATGTAAGAGAGTATGTTTCCTCCTATTAAGCTCTAACGTAAGGGGCATTTTTCCTCCCCTTGCTCACCAATGCAAGGGAGAATCTTTTCTCCCATTGATCACCAATGGAAGAACTTTGGAGGAACTTTTCCTCCTATTGACCACTAACATACGGGGGCATTTTTCTTTCCACTGCCTACCAATGTCAGAGGGCTCACAGTATACTCTGGGCTAAAGGAATGCACACAGATCCCACACACTGTGTACTGTACAACCATTTCTGATGAAGTGGACATAGAGAGCCAAGAAACATGTTGATGTTGTTTTTAACTTGTTTTCATGATCAATAAATACCAACCATCTAGAAGAATCCAATTGGAAGCACCTTTTTATGAAATGGGCACCTCTGCTGACCACACACTGGTTCCATTTTGGGGCCTTATTCTATCTACTAATGTCAGAGGGCATTTTCCCTCATTGATGACCAATATAAGGGGGTATTATTCCTCAAACTGACCACTGACGTCAGGGTCCATTTTTCCTCCCATTGAGCACCAATGTAAGGGAGAACCTATTCTCCTATTGACCACCAATGTAAGGTAGAATTTATCCTCCTATTGACCATTAACTTAAGGGGACATTTTGTCTTTCCACTGGCCACCAATACCAGAGGACATTTTTCCCTGTATCAGGTACTCACTGCCGAGTTGCTGAGAGAGGCTCCCCTTGCAGCTGGGTGCACAATACCCTCTTGAAGTGGCACAGCGGGTATTGGGCACAAAGAAGCACGGGTCACCAGCAGGTAGCAGAGCAGCTGGAAGGTACTTCAGGTAGAGAAGTGATCCGTGCAGGGTGGCTGACACCTCACTGGAAACTGGCTAGGCAGAAGCTCAAGCAGAGTCTGGAGATGAAGACTGGAGCCGGTTAAGAGGAGGCCGAGGGTCCAACACAAAGGCAAAAGTCCAGTAACAGCCCAGGGGTCAAACACGGGTAGTCAGGCAGAAGTAATCAGGCTGAAGCTCAAACACTGGGATAAGGCAGAGGCAAAGTCCAGAAGCAGGCCGGGGGTCAAACACGGGTAGTCAGGCAGAAGTAAGCAGGCTGAAGATCAAACACTGGGATAGCAATGGGGGGAAAAGCGAACTTAGGACTTTAATTGGGATGCAAGGGAAAGTTTGCGTCCCCATCCTTAATATCATGAAAAAGAGGGGGGGAGGTTGGGACTTTAAATGAGGTGCGCATGATGCAGCCCAATCACACTCACAAAGGTGCAAACATATGTATGTTTATTAAGGACCAATGATCAACATGGCATAAAAATGCATTGCAAACATTAGACATAAAATAATCGCATATAAACAATAAATCTGTGTATATACAACCATGGGTAGGTACAATCATGCATCTTAATCCCCCAAGCAAGATAGAAGTCATGTGAAGTAAAAAACATCTGAAAATTGGTCAATGTGTGTTTGATGCATCAAAGGTAGGCCCGACGCTGCGTTTCATGGACTTCAATCCACTCTTCAGGAGCCGGATGCATCTATAAAAAATGTATGAAAAGCAATATAGTTTCAGGGTCTAACAAAATCAGCAGAAAAAGGGGAAATTGGGCATAATGGGTCATGCCGAAAAGGTTACTCACATGATAGCGAAAACTGGGACCGTGCGACAAAACAAAGCCAGGGATGAGCCATAGAGCCTGGCCCGGGAGCTGAGAGGGGGACCTCAACGAGGAACACCGGACCGCACACCCCGCAGTGGAGGGGACTTCTATAATGTAGGAAATATATAAAATGTATCTATGATGATACAAGTAACAAACAACGAGATGGTATAAGCTGCAGTTATCACCAAGGTGATTGAAAAAAGCACCCGGAAGATTACCTTGAAAAATGCATGTGATGTTTGAAGCCACATAGATGGGAGAAGATCAGGGTGTACATAGATTGTATCAGCACCATCTCTGAATACCATGAAGCAGGGAGTGAGATGCATCCCCAGCATTGAACACCAGCTCCCCCTCAGCGTCATGCAGGCATGACACAGTGGAGCAAAACCTCGGCAAACGCCAGAGAAGCTCACCACATGCCAGCCCAGCTGATATACCGGACATATACGGACATAATTGTACCTACCCATGGTTGTATATACATAGATTTATTGTTTATATGCGATTATTTTATGTCTAATGTTTGCAATGCGTTTTTATGCCATGTTGATCATTGGTCCTTAATAAACATACATATGTTTGGACCTTTGTGAGTGTGATTGGGCTGCATCATGCGAACCTCATTTAAAGTCCCAACCACCCCCCTCTTTTTCATGATATTAAGGATGGGGGCGCAAACTTTCCTTGCGTCCCAATTAAAGTCCTAAGTTCCCTTTTCCCCCCATTGCTTGCATTAATTAGGGATGGAGGTGCTCATGATTGTAGCCCATCGCTCTTATGGCGGATACCTACCAGGTCCGGCTGTAATTCAGCATGCTTTTATATGGAACGTTCACTGCACTGACAGTTTACATATTTTGATCTTTCACTACTTTATATATATTTTTTACTCCATGTGGCCAGACTGGGTCTGTGTGACTCATTGTCGGTGGGTGGGCAGATGTCCTGTTTCCCGGGAGCTGCGATGCATGCTGGTGTCTGCCCTCCTACCTCCCCTCCACAGGGTTGGGGGTGGGTGGCTGGGCAGATCTTTCCACCGTGCATCGGCGCCACGCCCCCGGCACTGTGCATGTGACCTCCTTGTTTGGGCGTCGCACACACAGACGTCCGGTATATCAGCTGGGCTGACATGCGGTGAGCTTCTCTGGTGTTTGCCGAGGTTTTGCTCCACTGTGTCATGCCTGCATGACGCTGAGGGGGAGCTGGCGTTCAATGCTGGGGCTGCATCTCACTCCCTGCTTCATGGTATTCAGAGATGGTGCTGATACAATCTATGTACACCCTGATCTTCTCCCATCTATGTGGCTTCAAACATCACATGCATTTTTCAAGGTAATCTTCCGGGTGCTTTTTTCAATCACCTTGGTGATAACTGCAGCTTATACCATCTCGTTGTTTGTTACTTGTATCATCATAGATACATTTTATATATTTCCTACATTATAGAAGTCCCCTCCACTGCGGGGTGTTGGTGTGTGCGGTCCGGTGTTCCTGCTTGAGGTCCCCCTCTCAGATCCTGGGCCAGGCTCTATGGCTCACCCCTGGCTTTGTTTTGTCGCACGGTCCCAGTTTTGGCTATCATGTGAGTAACCTTTTCGGCATGGCCCATTATGCCCAATTTCCCCCTTTTCTGCTGATTTTGTTAGACCCATGAAACTATATTGCTTTTCATACATTTTTTATAGATGCATCCGGCTCCTGAAGAGTGGATTGAAGTCCATGAAACGCAGCGTCGGGCCTACCTTTGATGCATCATACACACATTGACCAATTTTCAGATGTTTTTTACTTCACATGATTTTTATCTTGCTTGGGGGATTAAGATGCATAATTGTACCTACCCATGGTTGTATATACATAGATTTATTGTTTATATGCGATTATTTTATGTCTAATGTTTGCAATGCGTTTTTATGCCATGTTGATCATTGGTCCTTAATAAACATACATATGTTTGCACCTTTGTGAGTGTGATTGGGCTGCATCATGCGCACCTCATTTAAAGTCCCAACCTCCCCCCCTCTTTTTCAAAACACTGGGATAAGGCAAAGGCAAAGTCCAGGAGCAGGCCGGGGGTCAAACACGGGTGATCAGGCAGGTAGAGAAGTCCAAGAGATAAGCCAAGGGTCAAACACAGGAGAGGTTCAAGGTGAGGTCAAGGTCGATCTGGGTCACAACAGGCAGGCACAGGTACACAGGTTCAGGAACAGGTTACAGGAGCTGAAAAGACAAACCAGCAATGATATCATACACAAGGCTGACTTTTATAGGCCTGCCCAAGGGACTTCCGTTGTGTGCACAACGGCATGCACGTGCCCGTGCGCTATGGTACATCGCGCACCCGCATGCGTCGACCCGCAGAGCTGTGTGTTTGGAAGCGCGAACATGTCGGATCGTGCACCCGCGCGTGCCGTAGCGCAACTCTTCTGCGCAGGCACACAGGAAGGCGCCGATGCTGGCAGGTCAAGTTTCTACTAGTCCTCTGACACCCTGCCATTAATCACCAATATAATGGAAAATTGTATCAAATACTTACCGTAATTTTCCTTTCCTGATGCCAAACCATGGCAGCATTCTAGTGATAGGCTCCTCTCTTCCACTCCCTCAGGACCAGTGAATAGCATAAATTAAAGGCCTAGATAGGCCCCACCCCATTCTTTGTAATAAGCTACATACCAAAACGTACAAGGGTGGGTCCGTATGCTGCTATGGTTTGGCGTCAGGCGAAAGGAAAAGTATTTGATACCATTTTCCATTTTCCTGACGCCACCATGGCAGCATACTAGTGATAAATAACTAGCTGACAGGGTGGGTTCTACTTGTCAAATCAATTTTTAATTAGAATGGGACAGAAGATGGAACAATCCTTCCTCCGCAGTCCACTAATGGCAAGACCCCGCGGATCTACTCCGTACTGCTTGAAAAGGTATCCTGGGACGACCATGATACTTCCCTGTAGATGGATTCCATGGATGCCTTTGAATAGGCAGCCCATGAGACCGAAACCACTCTGGGAGAGTATGTATCCACTGCTGAAGGAGGTTTACGACCCCTCGCTCTATATGCACGACCAAACCTACTAAGTCCAGGAGGTAGCCTCTTTTCCCTGACGAATTCCAGCTGGAAAGATGAAAGGCTTATTACATGATCTAAAAAGGGCAATTGTGGATAGGGACTTCAAGTTCTGTACATGTCCAATTTGTGTGATCCTCCTGAGTGATCCTCTGGGAAGTTAGGCTATGCCCAGATGACTGTTAGATGGAGGGCTGTCGCTACCCTTGATACAAGATGATCTACCGGACACAAGTCTACTCCTTTTGGAAAGAAAACAATATCTCTTTCTAAAGCTATCCGAGCTTGAATCTCAGACATCCTTCTGCTTGAAGATCTTGTGATAGATACTGCCTAGTAGGTAATGTCACAAACTGAACACTGTTCTGTTGGAGCAAATGGTCGAACTGATTTGAAATCCAGCAACACTGATAGATTCCACTGGGAAAGATCCTCTTTCGTGGTGTTCGAAACCTCCTGATTGTCTTCAAAATTTGTGCAAACGAAAGGATTTTTGGCACATTTAAGCCTTGTTATTGCCAAACTAGTCGACACTTGCAATCTCAAGGAATATTGGCTAAGGCTCATGTCTAATCTGGTTTACAGGAAGTCCAGAACAGCTGTCACCAGAGGTGCAGCAGTATCAATATCTCGCCCTGCTGAGAAATAACACAAACTTGTTCCAGATTTTGGCATAGATGCTGTGAGTAAAGTGCCTTCTCACACTCCACAAGGTAGAGATCATCCTGGAGCAGGCTAGGTTCTCAAGCTTTCCCTATCAGTCGTCCTATTTGCAGCCACAGCCTGCGTATGTGCAAAGTGGAATTGGCTTCTGTCTCATGAGATGAATGGCCACGAAAACACAAGGCCCTCATTGTCAAAATAGAGGAATGGATATGACTACCATGTTCACTCTCGACAGTCTCAAGAGGAATCTCATTATGAGAAATGTTGGAAAATATATAGGCAGATCCATGGAGAAAATCAAGGCATTTGTCCCCTCTGCCTTGGGGTGCAGAACTGATTCTGACATACTGAAATTGCTGTGAGAAGCAATGTAGTCTGTCTGTGGTTGGCCCCACCTGTGGACCAGCTCATAGAAGACCTACAGCGTAGGGCCCACTCGTGCTCTGGAAAGTTTGCATGATGGTCAGTAGGCTTGTGCAATTCGTTTCGTAATGAATTGAAATTCGGCCGAATTTTGCATCTTTTGCATCTTTCGGACATTCGGATGCATCCGAACGTCCGAATAAAAAGATAACGAATTTCAACTAATACGAAAGAAATTATAGCGCAGGGATATACAATTAGCGGACCTCCAGCTGTTGCAGAACTACAAGTACCATGAGGCATAGCAAGACTCTGACAGCCAAAAGCATGACACCCAGAGGCAGAGGCATGATGGGACTTGTAGTTTTGGAACAGCTGGAGGTCCGCTAATTGCATATCCCTGTTATAGCGGATATAACGAATGAATTTGACATGATTTGGTAATTCGTTAAAGATCTAATAAAAAAAAGGTCAACTCAAAGTAAATCTTACAGTCCAATCAGCTGATTAATTTTGTGCTGGAGGTTGGATTACTGGCAAAGTGCATTCCTGAGAACTGAGTGAGAAGGGTGTTGTATTGTATTTGAGCAGTGGAGAAGAGATATTGTCATTGTGTGTGTTAATAGATTCAATAAACAAACAACTTTCCAAACTACGAATCGTTATGACCAATCAATATACATACATCAATATCGAATTTCAACTAATACAAAAGAAATTATAGCGGATACGAATGAATTTGACATGATTCGGTAATTCGTTAAAGATCTAATGAAACAAAAGGTCAACTCAAAGTAAATCTTACAGTCCAATCAGCTGATTAATTTTGTGCTGGAGGTTGGATTACTGGCAAAGTGCATTCCTGAGAACTGAATGAGAAGGGTTTTGTATTGTATTTGAGCAGAGGAGAAGAGATATTGTCATTGTGTGTTGAAAGATTCAATAAACAAACGACTTTCCAAACTACAAATCATTATCACGAATATATATATACATACATAAATATCGAATTTCAACAAATACAAACCAAATTATAGTGCATATAACGAATGAATTTGACATGATTTGAGATTCGGTATAACGAATATCGTCACTTTACAGAAATAATGAATTATCTGAAAACGTATTAACATAACATAACGTATATAACAGAACAAAATTATGTATTTTACGAATGACAATGAACAAAAAAAACGAAACGAAATTTTCCGTTGTGCACAAGTCTAATGGTCAGTCTGTCTGTGTGTGTGTTCAAGTCTCCTAGGAGGTAAACTGGTTTCGGAATTTCCAGGTGATTTCCTGACCCAGACAGCGTGGGGTTCACCTCTCTTAATAGCATATTGCCACAAGTTCCTCCTTGGTGATGAATATAGGCAACTGCTGCCATGTTGTTCAACTGCAGAGAGACTGATCTTCCCTTGATTCTGTGTAGTAAGGCGAAAGGTGCTAAAGAAGCTGCTTGGATTTCTAGGGTATTTAAGACTACCTCCCTTGGCTGGGAATCTCCCACTGGACTGAACCAATGGTTTCTCGCAGTATGACTTCCAGGCTATCCTTGCCAAGATGAATAGTAATTGTGATCTAGTCTAATGGTTCTAACGGGAGACTTCATCAGATTCTCCCTCTTCAGCCACCACCATATACTCCTACTCATACTGAGTGACAGTTGATAACTGTGCCAGACTCTGTTTCCTCTATTGTGCTAAGAATCCCAGCTTAAACTGTCGAAGTCAGAGTGCCCAAAGAATTATTGGTATGACGATATAGTGCTCCAAAGATTGAGGCACTGAGAAATGGTCAAACAAGTGGAGATAACTGTCTTCAGCATTCCTTCTTTGACTGCCACCGTTTTCTCTGGTGGAAGCTGAACAGAGGCGTTGGCAGAGTACCTCCCAGCATACTGTTAAGATAGAGCGAGTTAATAAACCAGCCATATCCCCGCAGGGTGTTTATGAGAATCTCTTGGTGCATCATCAATTGTTTCAGACCTCTGGATAGAAGAATAATGTTGTCCAGGTAGCGACACACCCGGAGGACTTGTTCTCTGAGTGTAGCTAACACTGCACTGAGAACCCTTGTGAACAGTCTCAGAGACCTGCATAGGCCAAAAGGCAGATTGTTAAACTGGAAATGCGACTAGCCGATCGCAAGCTTACCAATTATGAAAGAAATAAATATTTTGGGATGTTTAGTCATCGTCAAGATCCAAAAATAGCATTTTGCCACCTGGCTGCGCTGGTTTAATGGACTCCATTTTGAAGATCTCTAAGGGTATGAAAAAAGTTTAACGTCTTCAGATCTACAACTGGACGCTAGCCACCATCCCTTGCAAACTACATACAGGGTTGAATTGAAGCCTGTATATTCTTTTTGTGAATGGAATCAGGACGAAACCCCCCCTAGGTCTGACATGTATGTATTATAGCAGCCCAGCTGCCTAGAAGAATGGAACCTGCTGAGAGGAGGAACATTCCCTATCCCTTTGCTTCCCATCTTGTGGGAGCAGGACGGACTTCCTGTCACTCCTGGTATGGCTGTGTTAAGTTCCCTACCAACACAGAGATTTCCTGTTATAAGGTATTTTACACCAAACTTGCCTGAGAAAACAAACGCAGCCCAAAGCTTCAAACATCATATCTACTGTAGGCAGGGCATAAAGCGATGCTGTCCAATCTTTAACGAGGATAAAACCTGTATAGACAAATAAAGGAGATTTTCTCTCCGGACTTTGCCGTTCTGAAGAAAGGGTGAATATGACTTTTACCCATACAATTGGCTTGCTTGACTGTCTGGATACATAGTTCAATGGGAGGAAAACTGAAGCCAAGCAGTTCCTGGCCTTCCTCTGATGAAGAGGAGCTACTACTGTCTGCAGGCTGTCCACTCGCCAGAGTAGTGGAAATAAGTGGGTTAACGTCACCTCCCGAGGTGTCAGGATGCTCTTCTAGTAACAGGCAACTAGGAGGGGTCTGCCTGGCCGAGATAATTGAAATAAGTACAGCATAAAATCTCACTCCACCCTCTTCAATAACAATCATATTTGAGTGTTACCTGTCAACTGCGTAGTCCTCCAGACAGTCTTTCCTCACAAACCTATTGGGCATAGGTATTGCGCCACAGGCGCTGCAGGACTTTTGCTGGGATGGTAGCATTGCTCTAGGAAGATGGTCTCCCACCTTTAAATTTGAGGGTCTTTTGTATAAATGGTGACTGTCTCATGGTTTGAGGACAAATAGGATGGCCAGCTGAAAAAAACAAGGGTAGCTGAAAATGAATATAATATGTAATTTTTCCTTTTTATTTTTACACCAATGTAAAGTAATTGCCTTTCTCCCCACTGACCACAAATGTAAGGGGGGATTTCTCCTTCCACTGACCACCAATGTAAGAAGGCATTTCTCCTGGCAATGATGACTAATGTATGGCATGTTCTTTTTTGACTATTAAATAATAAAAGAAAATGCATTTTAGGCTGTTTTCATATTTTAAGTCAATCAAAGAACTTCTATGAAAGCAGTATTCAATATTCAGTCAGCATGCAAGTGTAGCCTAATTTTTGTTTATATTTGAAGTATATTGTGAAAAACTATTTGCAAATAGTATATTTGCATTTTAACTCCATAGTCTAATGAAAAAAATACTTTAGTGCTGTAGCTCAGGGCCATGATTTTGATACTAAGGGTGTTGTACAATAATGTTTTTTCTAATGGGGGAGTGGGGTGGCATCCAAATGTCCCTAAGGGGCCCTCAGTGACACCCCTGCATAATAGCACCTTGCAATTGAAACCTCAACACGTACATCACCAGCCAAAATCTCTGTTTGCTCACTGTCTACCTAATGCTCTGGAGAAAACACGTTGCAGCTGTGAGAAACTGTTCTTGTCACTGTAAAAAGATTAAAAATTCTTATTTATGAGTATAATCAAGAATTGTCAATAATTACAAGATGTGTATAGTTAGGTTCCCAGCAATTGTGTTGATTTGCAGCCACGAGTATCTGGGATTCTGGGAACATATCCACTGATGAATAAAATTAAATTGTCTGCAAGGTCTAGAAGACTCTATTATTCACCAGCCTAGGATGATATAAGTAAAACGCTTTGCAAAATGGTACTGGCTGCATGGTTAGACAGGGGATTATGTTTTCCCAATCGGTCCAAATCAATAGGTTGGTTAGGGATATGCTTGCCAAGCGAGGCAAACATATGTGTATAGGATGTGTATAGTTAGTTTCCAAGCAATTGTGTTGATTTGCAGCCACGAGTACCTGGGAACATATCCACTGCTGAATAATATTAAATTGTCTGCAAGGTCTAGAAGACTCTATTATTCACCAACCTAGGATGATATAAGTAAAACGCTTTTCAAAATGGTACTGGCTGCATGGTTAGACGGGGGATTATGTTTTCCCAGTCGGTCCAAATCATTAGGTTAGTTAGGGATATGTTTGCCAAGTGAGGCAACAAAAGCAGAGGCAGGGAAGTGCTATAAGTATCAATAGGTCTTGGGCATCTTTGGCCCTTTGGCTCTTTGGACTTTGGCCTTCCTGGAGCAAAGTAACAGTGTTTCATTAAAGGAAAAAAAAAAATTAAAGGAAAAATAATTCTTTGGGGGTTTTTTTTGTGTTATTTTAAGTTTAAATATTATGTATAAAATCACTGAATAAACATATTTACAAGGAAACATTTAATGCATTCAAAGGGATTCTCAGAGCACTAATGCCACGTACACACGATCGGATTTCTCGTCGAAAAAAGATATGATGGCTTTTCCGATGGGATTCCGCTCAAGTTTGCCTTGCATACACACGGTCACGCAAAAGTTCACTGAACTTACGACTGTCAAGAACGCGGTGACGTACAACACTATGACAAGCCGAGAAAATGAAGTTCAATGCTTCCAAACATGCGTCGAATAGTTTCTGAGCATGCGTTGGAATTTTGCACGTCGGAATTGCCACAGACGATCGCATTTTCGGATAGGAACTTTTTCCGACCGAAAAATTGAGAACATGCTCTCAATCTTTTGCTGGCTGGAATTCGGCCAGCAAAAGTCCGATGGAGCATACACACGGTCGCATTTTCCGACAAAAAACTCTCATCGGTCTTTTGCGGGGCGAAATTCCGATCGCGTGTACGCGGCATATGAGTTATCTAAAGAGATGGCCTAGCAGAAATTACCTGCCTTGAGCCCAGCTTTATTTCACTGAAATCTCAAATTAAGACATTTAATAATGAATGAGTCACTGCCCTGAGACTTTCATTTTAAGTGTGTAAAATTCATCCATCCGAAAAGTGGTAAAAAGATATACAATATGTACAAAACCACTATGCATTCCTTTACATTTTTGCATTTCTACATACAGTATTTTGCAGCTCTCAACTCTCAGATGTTTAAACAGAAGAATGAATGAACCTTTCTTCATATAGACTTGCTAGACTTCAAACAGTAAAGGGCACGGCAATCACAACTGTAGAAATATATACAACATAGCAATGCAATATTAAACAAACAGAGGAGGAGATGCCATTCCTTTTAGACCATTGACAGTCAACTTACAAGGTGTAGGGGTATATATCTCAAATGCAGCCCCTGATATCGCCAAAGGGCTGCATATAATATTAATCATATGTATTGGTACATACACTGTTCTAGCTTAAAGACATATTGGAGAAAATTGTCAAAGACTGTTCTACAGGAGTGTTTGAACATGGAAGTCATGCTGTAGGAGACAGTCAGAGACTGCAAACATATTACATAAAACTGCAAGAGTCTACTGTTATTAAAGTGGTTGTAAACCCACAGAAACAAAAAAAAAAACCTGCAAGACAAAGGTATAATGAGCTAGTATGCATAGCATTATGAAATACTTACCTTAGATCGAAGCCGCCGGAGCAGGCCCAGCACACCCCTGGGGCCAGCGACATGTCTCCCGGAGTTATTTCCGTGTATCGCGGGCTCCGGCGCTATGATTGGCCAAGGCCATGATGACGTCACTCCCGCACATGCACGTGGGAGCCGCCGGTTATGGCACAGCAGCTGAAGAAATGGCACGAGTGAGCCGTCTCTTCGGTGCGCATGTGTCGATGACATCGGCACATGCTGTTATAGTGAATTTCTCCTAAATGGTGCAAGTTTAGGAGATATTCACGGTACCTACAGGCAAGCCTTATTATGGTAAAAGTGGTGTGTAAGGGTTTACAACCACTTTAAAGGCCTCTTTAAAAGGCAATAATCCGATTACTGACTGCTGGAGCCTGAGGAATTAGATTTAGACACCAAAGGGACACCAAACAACCTTTACAATCAGTTAAAAAACATATGTATTAAAAACACTATTGACCAGCACGAATGTTACTTAAACCAGTATGATAAGTGTTAACCAGCATGCACACATGTGTTTAATAAAGGGCATACAGTTTATCCTTTACCAGTGTAGCTATACCCTGAAGGATCATATTTAACAACCCCCCAAGGCTATGCTGTATATCGGCCTTAGTGATATTCCCACCAATGTACGAGGTTAGTATGACCTGAATAACCCCCCTATGGCTACGCTGTGTATCGACCTTAGTGATATTCTCACCATTGTACGGGGTTAGCTTGACCTGAATAAAACATAAAAGTTTTTACTTGTTCGCCGCACAGTCATGTGATCTTTGCGCAGTTGTCACATGACCTCGGCAAAGTAAAGAACAGCTTAAGTCCTAGTGCTAAGTCATTAACATTCACCAAATGCCAGCTGGATAAATAAACCATTATTTTAAAGAAGCTGCCGGTGTCTAAGTAGACATATTGTCATTGAATAATGGCTTTCTCAAAGCTTCTAGGACACATCTTTTTTACATCTCCCGTCTTTTTTCTCAGTGTTTTATGCTTATTAATTCAACCTGTTTTAGCCGCCAAGCGGAGTAGCGTACCTGCAGTCAGGAGAGGCTTCTGTATTTAATAAGGATGACCCCATTAGAGGGCTCTGATTGATATTCTAGCCAGCGGATAAAGTTATGTCTGAATGCAATTTATACCTCTTCTGCTAAGCAGCTGAATTTTTATTAGCCACCCTTAGGATAAGACGTCAGTTCTCCCACAATCCCTCCCTCTCCCATTTGAGGGGCCAGCCATGCAAAGAGATCTCCATCTCTAAGCTAAAAGGCTGTTGATGCTTTTTTTTTTTTTTTTTTTTTGCTAAATAGGTATAATATGAAGTCTTTTAGAAACTTGTGCTAGTCAGAGATTAGGCTCCTATGAACCCGGCTAGTGTGAATGCTTAGACGGTGTCAAAAGACATTATTAATCGAGTGAACTTTGCAAATATGTCTACTGCAGTTTGTAAGAGAACACCTTTAGGGTGTAATGAAAGTCTTACTTAAAAAAAAAGGCTTAAAAAAAATGGTTGTGGCGTGTCGGGTCACAGGCACCCACCCCCCCCAGTCGGTCAGTCACCAGCCTCGCACTTACCCCATCTAGGTTGCGGGCAGCGCTTCCTCCGGGCTGCGTCTCCTCCTCCTGGTGCTTCGCGGCTGCTTCCCATGTGTCTCCTCCCCCCTCCTCCTCCTCCTCAGTGGCCAAAATGTTTTTTTTTCCTCTCAGTCTCAGGACCCGCTTCTTGATTGGCCTGGGAGGAGAATCAGGAAGACAATAGGGAATATTAATTTGCTGTTGTCACACAACTGGGTGGAGGTGGAGCTCGAGGTGCACCCAAGCCCACCCTTTTTTCGAAGTCTATAAGAGCCTCTGGTTCTAATCACGTGCTTCTGATTAAAAAATAAATAAATAAAAAAGTTAAAACCCGATTAGAATCCATGTGTCTGGCGCCCCACATGTAGATTAGGGGGCCAGATGCATGGATTAGGGGGCGGTGGACCGTACGGGCGGGCCGCCACTGGTTGTGGATAACTTATAAAGGGCATGTACCATGTCAGCTATAACCTTATGATCATGTCATAACCACGTCAGCTAGTAGCTGCTGACTTTTAATATTAGGATACTTACCTATCCAGGAATTATTTTTTTTAATTGGCTACCGGGTACTGACTAAGGGAAACCGGCAGTGAAGCCTTGCGTCTTCACAGCCAGTTTCCTACTGTGCATGCGCAAAGTGCACTGTGCTTTGTGAATGGGCCAACTGCGGGGTGGGCCGAACTTCTGGCTCAGTTCGCCACAGAGGGTCAAAACCAGGTACCAGCTCCCCCCCCCCCAAAAGGTGGCAAATGTTGCAGCGGAGGGTGGGAGAAGGCAAACAAGTGGAGCTTCCCCTTTTGGGTGGAGCTCCGCTTTAAGTGAATAACATTGATTATCCTGTTACAATGGCATCTAAGAGTCGGTGAGATATTTTAGGCAGCAAGTAAACATGTTATCCCTAAAGTTTAGGTTTTAAAAGCAGAAAGCAGATGGGCATCGCATTTAGTTACGTATGGAGGTGCTTAGTCACAGATTGGTCAGGGTGCCCATGCTAACCCGTGTTCACAGCCAAAAGCACCTGTAATGAGCACGTGAGCATCAAAACTGGACCATGGAGCAATGGAAGAAGGTGGCTTGGTCTGATGAATCACATTTTCTTTGACATCATGTGGATGGCCGGGTGGGAAAAAGGCAAGCTGGTGGAGGCAGTGTGATGCTTTGGACAATGTTCTACTGGGAAACCTTGAGTCCTGCCATTTATGTGGATGTCACTTTGACACATACCACCTACTTAAACATTCCTGATGACCAAGTACACCCATTCATGGAAATGGAGTCCTCCTTCAGGACCTCCTTCATCCTGCTGGTGATAGATCATTAGAGCAATCTGTCCATCTAAGCTAAAGATCTATATAAGGGATCAAGACTCGACATGTGCAATTTACTTTGTTATGAATCACAATAGTAACAAATTTCAACGAATCCAAATTAAATTCTAACAAAAACAACAAATTAATTTGTATGAATTTGTTTCATTCGGATGACATGATGCAATCATTTTTAGGTCTTTTGTTAAAATGTTACTAAACCCACAACAGTAAAACCAGTCTGTATATGCAGTAAAGCATGCTTGTTATACTCAATGTGGAACCTAAGGGGTTAATCCTGCGAATTGTGTAAAAAGGCTGTTTGAGCCTGTCTTCTCTGATCCTCCCCTTCTTCCACAGTCCCCAATCCATCTCCTGACAGTGCAGAGCCGTGGGGGCACTCTGCACATGCTCAGTTTGGTGTGTATTGCTAGAGAGTTTTTTTTTTTTTTTTTGGATAAGGTGCATGTAATCAGCACAGAGCCAATCAACACTGTTCAGACAGAGGGTCTCTGTGGGAATGCCAAGAGTTCAAAGGTATTGACCATAAACTATTATGGTGTACTGTCTATAAAAAGTCTAGGATATTAAATGACAAAAAATAACCTGAAAGGGTTTACAAACAGGTAACTAACTCCAAGAGGGATGCAAGGCTGCTTGTGTCCAAAAGGGCTGGGAAACCAACACTGCAAAAGAAGAGAGAGAGTAGAGAGAAGCACGAAGAAAACTCTTGGTGTAGTACAGTATTATTATTATTATAGTATAGTATATTATATATATATATATATATATAGTTATAGTATATTATAGTAATATTGAATAAATGAAATGTATAAAAAGAGGACCACTCACAAAATGTGTAAACAGAGCAAGTGCAAAACTGGAGAAGGCTTAATGCAGGAGTCCTGCCCGCAGGGAGGCTGTCAGTCCATGCTGCTCCGGTAGAGGAGGATGTCGGAGAATGCTGGGGAGCGAGTTGTCAAAGCTGAGAACACAGCCTGTCAACCTGGAGGGGAATAGCCAAATCTGACGTGTTTCAGAGGCAAACCACGCCTACTTCCTCAGCCTATAGCCAGTAGGTCCAACGCTGGCAGCTAAGAGTCTGTAAAGTCCTCAGGTTCCCAGCCCCTCAGGTAACCCCAACTATATGGGGGCACAGGTTGACAGAGTAACAGCCTACATCTTGGCAGTGTTTCCCAGCAGCTTCCTCAGGGCATTTCAGTGTGGATCTTTGGAAAATTGGCAGGAAAATCTAGCCAATCAATTCCTCAGATCAACCACACATATACATTGTAACAATTTGCACCTGGCTGGCTCAGTAAGGCCACTTTCACACCGGCGCTCCAATCAGGTCCGTCTGTCAGTTTTTCAGGCGGACCTGATCGGATGCTTCATGCACCTCTATGGAGCAGGAGATGTCAACAGTGACATGTCCGCTGACATCCACCGGTATCTGATCCTGTCTATGAAATCCAGATGGATGTAAACCCTATTTTTGATCTGTCTGGAGGATCGGATCAGATGAAAACAGACAGGCAGTCCCTTTTCATCCAATCTCCCTATAAAGAGCGGGGCTCCGACAGGTCTGTCTCTGCACAGTGAGCAGAGACAGACCTGCCATCCGCCTGCTCAGCAGGGATCAACGGGCCGATTCCCCGCTGAGCAAAACGGAGTCAGTCGGGCGGAAAGCCCATGTGAAAAGACCCTAAACTTGAAAATATGAGCACAGATAGGAAGAACAGCACAGCTTGAGACAGATAGCTGCAGTAGAGTCAGCACAGCAGCAAAACATTAACCCCTTGCAGGCACCTGTCTGCACTCTAGTGATAGTTAAACAGCTATATAGAGGAATCAGGACCCCCTTCCTCCAGCTGGTGATTCGTCCAGTACAGTGGTCTCTAAATTGTGGCCCGGGGGTCCTTTACTTACCTTTATCTGGCCCTTGGGGCACTATTCCACCAACTTACACCAATGATGGAGTACCATTCCCACTACTGATCCCATCATTGGGGCACTATTCTTCTCATTGATATCAACAATGGGGCACTATTCCTCCTATTAGAACCAATGATGGGGCACTGATGCCAGGACATTTTCTACTCCCACTGGCCATAGTCTGGCCCCCCTAAAGCTGGAAGGACAGTAAACTGACCCTTTGCTTAGAAAGTTTGGAGACCCCTGCTCTAGTAATAACTAAAGATCTATATAAGGGAACCAGGACTTCCTTCTTCCTGATGGTTACCCCTTTAGTGATAACTAAATATCTATATAGAGGAATCAGGACCTCCGCTGGTCATCCCTCTAGTGGTATACCTCAGAATTACATTTGCTTTCAGTGCTGCCTGGTCACACTGTTCATATTGCAATCATTTGAAATTGATGTAACAGTAAAATGGACTAAGACCTCATCCTTAAAAATGCATGATGCATGCCATGTCTAGTCTTGTCACATGCCATGTCTACAATTACTCCATGACAACAAGCAAAGTAGAAAGATTTCCCATGGGACAAAAATGGCACCTTTTAGGTTTGTTCAAACAGAAAACTTTAGGTGACAAATAATATAAAATTGATGACTTTTCTGCACTGCAAGGATTCGGTTTGCCAATAAGATAAGGTTTATGTTCTAATTAATCAAAATCTTTCAAAAATCTATCATCTAACTGGAAGTTACAAACAAATTACAACTGCCCACAGAAACACAGAGATGTGAGTATTTAATTTAGGGATCTGCATCCTTTTACTTAATTCTTCATTAAGATTTTGGCCGCACTGAGCTATTTCATTACATGTGATGTGACTGTGGACAAAGATTTAATTTTGTTGCTGTGGTCAATAATGTGATTTGGACAGGATTAACATGCCAGGCTATTGGCTAAATATATCAGATTTATATCCACATGACTTACACATAATTTAGTGAATGGAGACTTTAAATATCTCCCTAGGTGGTAAGGCCAAATTTAAAGGGATTTTCACTCATTAACGTAAAAGCCACATAATGATTTTCTAAAAGATGCTTTTTTTTGCACTTTCAATCTTGGTAAATGCAAGTCATTGCAATGCTAACATTTATTAGCATTTTGTTTTTGTGTATCAGTTAATGATATTCATTTTTAAAGTGGACCTAGCATTGGTGCATAAGTCTAACACTTCAAGGTATTTATTACCTTTCACGGAGGTCACAGTACTCCCCCTGACAATGTCTTCATCTGTTTTTTTTTTTTTCCAGAAGAACGGAGCCATCTTTCTTCCGTCATCATCTAGAATCAGGATCTACGTTCTGGTTTCATAGGCTGACTCATAGATGACACGTGGGGGTTGATTTACTAAGATTGGAGAATGCAAAATCTGGTGCAGATCTGTGTAGAAACCAATCAACTTCCAGCTTTTTTGTCAAAGCTTAATTGAACAAGTTGACGTTAGAAGCCGATTGGCTACCATGTGCAGCTGCACCAGATTTTGCACCCTCCAGTTTTAGTAAATCAACTCCCTGGTGTCAGTGAGGTTTTTGGCTATATTAAAAATTAACTGACATAGATCAGCCACTGCTGTAGCCTCCCAAGTTTACAGTCTGATCCAGGGACATAACTGCAGATCATGGGGCCCCACAGAAAAATTTTGATGGCACCCCCAAGCAGAGATGTAAAATTTCCAGAAATGTTAAAGCCATGAGAAAAAAAAAAAATTGAAATTTTGGAAAAAAATTAAAAGAAAATTAAATGTGGAGTAGTTATACAAATTGGAAATCATTTTGATAAACTGGTAAGGTGAAATGCAGTGTATATAAAAGTATTATGCTTGAAATAAAAGTACAGCTTATTCAGTAAATAAAATAAACTTGCTTTTTAAAATGTTATTTTTTATTACAAATGGAATAACACGGACTGCATATGTTAAAAACATTTTACCTATACATGAGAACAGGTAACCACCCCCTTTCCCTCATAATAATTTAAAAGCTTCCTGCCAATGTTCATTTTCAGTTATTGACAATGCTGATCCAGAAGCATGTATTGCTCCATGAAGAGCTTGATTAATGTTCTCCTGATTTTCAGGTGTCATTTTATCTTTAAGTTAAGGGATTGTGTATTTTTGGGAGGCCGTGGTTTTGTAACAATTCCTTACTTGAAGATGCTGCTGGTGAAGAAACACTTTGTGATGATCCAGAAGCAACAGAAAGTGTTTCTGAAATGAGAAAAGCTAATTGCACTTTCATTATGGTCCTCATCATTTAATTTCATAAAGTATTTTTTTTTTATATATTTAGGGCACCTCTGGCATGCCAGGATGTTTTTTGTTATCCTTGTAACATTTGGAAACAAACATTTCACAATATTTGCAAATAACAGCTCTACTCTCAGCAGAAATTGCACTGTGGAAATGTTTCCAAACTCCAGATGTTGGTCTCACCATTTTACTGAGCAAAGGAAAAGAAAAAACAGTTTACTGACCAGACTATAGGGAAACATTATATTGTGATGGTGGAGAACATTACTAGGTTAAAGGTTAAAAAAGGTAAATTAATTTCTCTTTTAATTGTACCCTCTTACTTGTCAATAGGGATGGGCCAAACACCCCCCTGTTCGGTTTCGCATCCAGAACATGAAAACAGGCAAAATATTTGTTCGAACACGCGAACACCATTAAAGTCTATGGGACACAAACATGAAAAATCAAAAGTGCTAATTTTAAAGGTTAATATGCAAGTTAGTGTCATAAAAAGTGTTTGGGGACCTGGGTCCTGCCCCAGGGGACATGTATCAATGCAAAAAAAGTTTTAAAAACGGCCATTTTTTTCCAGAGCAGTGATTTTAATAATGCTTGAAGTGAAACAATAAAAGTTAAATCCTGCGTTGCATCAGAGGGGGACGGGGTCACCCGTACACGTCACTGGGAAACCCCGGCGTTTCCCCTTGTCAGAGGGGGACGGGTTCACGTGACCGTTGGCCCCTCTCTCAGCTACATAAGAGCTGTCAAGCTGGCGCCGCATCATTGGCTGAGTGCCTTCGGTGGAGGCAGGATCCTGTGCGTGTTCCTCGCTGGAGTCGCTGGAGATCATCCATCGCTGGAGATCGAGAATTGGATTACATCGCTGGAGTAGGAGCATGGATTTATTGGATTACATCGCTGGAATCTCTTTTTTTCTTTTTTCTTTTTTAATTTTTAATAAAGGACTTGTCCCAAGCCGTCTCCTGTGGTTTTTTAACATTTTGACACTTTCTTTTTGTGAAATGGTAGGGGTACAATGTACCCCTTACCAATTCACATAGGGGAGGGCCGGATTCTGGGTGTACCCTTTGTTAAAGGGGGCCTCCAGATTCTGATAAGCCCCCCCCGCCCGCAGACCCCCATAACCACCACCGGGCAAGGGTTGTGAAGATGAGGCCCTTGTCCCCATCAACATGGGGACATGCTCCCCATGTTGAAGGCATGTGGCCTGGTACGGATCAGGAGGGGGGCGCTCTCTCGTCCCCCCTCTTTTCCTGCGGCCTGCCAGGTTGCATGCTCGGATAAGAGTCAGGTGTGGATTTTTGGGGGAACCCCACGCCAGTTTTTTTTAAATTTTGGTGCAGAGTTCCCCTTAAAATCCATACCAGACCTGAAGGGTTTGGTATGGATTTTTGGGGGGAACCCCACGCAATTTTTTTTTTTACATTTTGGCGCAGAGTTCCCCTTAATATCCATACCAGACCTGAAGGACCAGGTAATGGAATTTTGGGGGATCCCCATACATTTTTATTTTTTATTTTTCAATGACTTTCAATGACTTTTATGTGTATTGTCGGAACTGACAATTCATTAATAGCTGGCACTAGCGCTAGCACTTTTAAATTACTTTTTTTTCCTTTAGAAATGTAATTTTGCTCTCGGACTGTTATAAACACGGGAAACATACGATACTTTACAGGCATACTATAGACACCCCCCATGTACGAAATTTAAAGGAATATTTCACTTTTATTGTTTCACTTTAAGCAATATTAAAATCACTGCTCCCGAATAAACAGCCATTTTAAAACTTTTTTTTGCATTGATACATGTCCCCTGGGGCAGGACCCGGGTCCCCAAACACTTTTTATGACAATAACTTGCATATTAACATTTAAAATTAGCACTTTAGATTTCTTCCATTGACTTTTAAAATGTGTTCCGCGGCTTATCGAATTTGCCGCGAACACCCCAAATTGTTCGCTGTTCGGCGAACGGGCGAACAGCCAATGTTCAAGTCGAACTCATGTTCGACTCAAACAGATAGCCCATACCTACCTGTCAATTAAGACCTAATAGGACAGAAACTATCATCTACTGTATCCCGACAATCACCCAACTGTAGGAGGTACAAGATGGAGCCCACAAGCAAACTAAATTGGAACCTTTCCCCTACAGTGCCCTGTAGTGGCAGAAATGCATATTTCTCTTGTTTGAGAACTGCATTGAGAAGTACAGTGTTACTTGATCTATATTCCAGCATTTGCTTTCCTTCAGCTGAGAGAACTTGCAATAATTTAATACTTTATATAAAGTCTCAGAAATCTTTTATTACATGTTTATGTTATATAGTTTCAATACCATGTCATAGATATATTACTTATCATTGTAAAAAAACATATTCCACACTTTTTACAATTTTTCCGGAAAAAACAAAAAACGGCATTGAAAAAAAAACAGAAAAAAAATACCCCCCCCCCCCAATTTTTTCATTTTTTTCCAGGCCTTCCCATCTCTCCCCACAAGTGACCTCTTCTATTAACCACTTCAATACAGGGCACTTTCACCCCCTTCCTGCCCAGGCCAATTTTCAGCTTTCAGCGCTGTCACACTTTGAATGACAATTGCACGGTCATGCAACACTGTACCCAAACAAAATTTTTATCATTTTGTTCACACAAATAGAGATTTTCTGATGCCAACATGGCAATATACTAATGATAGAGCTCCTCCTCCTGACCACTCCCTCAGGTCCAGTGAATAGCATAAAAAAAGGAGATGTTAGATGCCCCCCCCATTCCTCATACCTCCACACACCAGTGATGAAGTAAGTAGATGTCCCCCACCTCTGCCACTGCGCAGGAGCCATCTGGGTTCAGCCTCTCTCAGCGCGAAATGCCAGTGCTCGGGCTGCTGGATCCGCGAAATAGCCTGGGAGTTCTCGTCTGTGGATCTTGACGGGCCCTTGCAGTGTTTCCTCTTCAGGAACAAAATCTGCCATCTTCCTATCTGACTACAGTCTAGAGCAGGGGGGAGAGCTGGCTCTCTATTTACCTTTTGTTTGGCTCCTATGGCCTTATAGGCTTCATCTGTCCTGATTTACTTTCGCTACTCCCTGTTCAGTTTTTCTTTTTTTTCTTTTGTTTCCCTTTTGTTTGAGTTTTCGCTTCTAGGGGGAAGCTTGCTGTAAGAGCCCATGGCTTACTACGCATGCACCAATGACGTCTTGACGCAAGAGGAAATCCATGCTAACAGAGCATGCGCCAAAGATGCCTCAGAGCGCCAACACAAACCTGCACAAAAAATTTGATGGAAAAGGGCAGGAAAATTCCCAGGACGCGCACAGGCAGTGACCTCAACCTGATGGAAAAAGGCGAGTGACATCAACCAGGCGGGAAAATACCCAGGAGGTGCACAGGAAGTGACCTCAAACTTCCCTATATAAGCCCAGCTCAGACACTGCCAAATTGCTGGATTATCTTCAGCCCCCCTTGTTCCTTTGCTAGTGTGTGATCTGTCTGAACCTGTTGTGACCTGGAAACCTGTTTGACTACTCTTGATTGCTGCTTGCCTTTGACCTTGGATTTCTACCTTAACCATTCTACTTCTTTGCCCCTTTTGTACTCAGCTGCCAGATTGGAACCAACTCCAGCTTGGATCTCGACCATTCTTCTTCTGATTAACCCTTTAATGCTTTGTTGCCCAACTGGACTTGACCTCGGCTCGGATCCCGGACTAAGGCTTGCACCCCTTGGCACCCCTACCACTCAGTGTCCCCACCAAGTCTCTGTCTCCATCTCCAGAGGCTTTAAGGACCCAAGGTTCAAGGGAGGCCTCCCCACTACTTCGGTCTCACATCAGGTACGTGGCCCTCATGACACTTACCTTATCTGGTGGCCAGTGTGCTGGGGCGATGTGCTCAATGCTCATTGGATTCGGGCTTCCCTACAGGTGCGGGACGGCCGCCCAACGCTATTTTTGTAGCCCTTGGGCGCTTCCGATGATGTCATTGGGCCGCGCATGGCGACGGGGAAGCCGGACACCATCTTGGAAATGGCCAATCCTTCCCCAGGAACATTTATAAAGGTCAGTATGTCCCAGTAGGCTGGGCAACATACAGTCTACTGAGTGTGGCTCCTGGGGTGATGGTTTCTGGATTCATATTTGACAGGCTTCCCATGGTGCCCTCTGCAGGTATTTTAGAGTACCTTTAAAAAGCAAAAAAAAACAAAAGGGGGGAGGGGTAGCGGTCGCCAGGGGTTACCCCAGAGGTTCATTCTTTTATCATCTCTCTCTTTCTTTCAGCTATCTCTATTTTCCACTGGTCATCTCTTGTTGCTCTGTTACAATGAGTCTGTCACTACTTATGCAAGACCCTCAATTTATCAGGTAGTGAACCACCGAGATGGTAAGTTTTTAGGAGATCTAAAAGAGTACCCTCTTATGCAGTTTGCTTTGATCTATTTCAGCCCTGCACGCTCACGCTCTCCAAGTTAAAGAGCCAGAGAGGACAGGTGTTCTTCAAGGAAGCATAGCTCCAGATGTCACTCCCGTTCCAGGAAGAGATCCAAAAAAAGACGTCACACCTCCTCTTCTCCGTAGCACTGCAGATGTCCCAGCAAAAAACCTGTTGGACCTGTGGCGCACTTCTCTTACCAAAAAAATTGGTGTGCAGAAAACTGTCTGGAGGAGTTTGCAGTGGACAGAGAACAACTGCTTGGGTCTCATCATTATTAAAGAAAGTGGTGCTAGATTCCTTGTCCGAATTCACCTCTGTGGTACCAGCGGCTCAGCTGCTCAAGAATTTCCATTGGAAGACCAGCCAGGGACTTCGGCAAGCAGTATGATTCTGCCCAGTGCTACGTACTAACAGTCCAGTCAGCCTGCGGAGAACGATAATTCAGAGGAGGACATGGAACAGCTTGGGTTCATTTTCTCTCTCATAGAACTATACATCCAAGCAGTAAAACAGGCAATAGCCTGGGAAGAAGAGGAGACGCCGAAAAAGGCTAAATCATATTTCCCCTTACTCTAGAAGCGACAGGCCCATTTCCTGTTTATGGATGAGATTAAAGACAACATAAAATAAGAATGGCAGAAGACTGACAAGAGGTTCTCTGTCAACCGGATGCATAAATTATACCCCTTACAGGAGATGGAGGGGGCCTCGCTTGACTCACCACCAACAGTTGATGCAGCAGTGGTCCGCCTGGCAAAAAATGTGACACTCCCCATGGAGGATTCAGCCTCCTTTAAGGATATCATAAATAGGAGAATAGATCTGGATCTTGAAAAGGCCTGTTAGGCGGCCGGAGCAGCCTGTCTTCCAGCTGTAGCCCTCACTTCAGCAGCTAGCGCCCTGAAGGTTTGGACCCAAAAGATTGAGACAGTGGTTAGGGAAGGGGTACCAAGGGCAGACATCATTCGTGCTCTGGACGAGCTGACATGGTCAAGTGTTCTGCTAGAGCCATGTTGCACTCGGTAACAGCAAAAATAGCCTCATGGTTGAAACCCTAGTCAGCGGATGCATGTTCTAAACAGAGTTAGTGCAAGATACCTTTTGATGGGAAGTTCCTCTTTGATGCAAAAATGAAGACAGCTATCTTGAGAGTATCAGGGGGGAAATCCGGGTTGTTCTCGCAGGACAAGAAGCAACCTTACTTAGGGCGCACAAGCAAAAGACAGCGAGTGTCCCTCAGGAACCCAACAAGTCTTTTTGACGGTGCGCAGTCCCAGATGCTCCCAGTAGGAGCCAGGTTGGCACACTTTGCGGACATCTTGGCAGAAAGCTGTACAGACTTCTGGGTAAGAACCACAGTCCCCCATGGCCTTTCTTGGAGGTTCATCAACGCACCCCCTCCAGATCATTTTTCACCTACCAAGATACCAAAGACACCACAGAAAGTGGCTGTCCTACTTCAGTATGTACAAACACTCCAGCTACAGCAGGCGATTACACCTGTCCCCTCTTCAGAAATGAACACAGGGTTTTACTCCACCCTATTCATGGTCCACAAGAAGGACGGAGGGTAGCGCCCAGTTACCAACTTGAAGAGACATTATCCTATTGGAAAAGTTCAAAATGGAGTCCATTCACATGATCATCCAGACCACATAATCGGGCGATTGGATGCTTTCATTGGATCTGCAGGATGCCTACCTCCACATCCCAATCTTCCCCATTTTTCATTGAATACCTGAGGTTTGCAATCAGCCGGATGCTTCTGCAGTTTACAAGTCTCCCCTTTGGGCTGTGCACCTTCCCAAGGAATTTCACGAAGGTGCTCATTGCTATACCAGCCCCGCTCAGGGTGCAGGGGCTCCGAGTCCACCACTACCTGGATGATATCCTATTTCTGGCCAGAGATCAGGTGGAATTGTTATCACATAGAGTGACCCTAATTCATACCCTGCAGAAGTTTGGGTGGATTATTAATTCCAAGAAAAGCCAACCCAACCCAACGCAGCGGTTAATGTACCTGGGAGCACTTTTCAATACAGCCAAAGCATCTTTCTCTATTCCGGTAGAGAAAGTAGTGACAGTCAGGAGGAGGATCTTAGCAGCAACCGTCACTCACCTTTCAGCCTCATAGTGCCTCAGTCTTCTGAGCACCATGTCATCCTGCATCCCAATGAGCCCTTGGCACCTCTGTCAGTTTCAGTCAGAGCTAGATGTTCGAGTCGAATGTAAGTTCGACCAGAACATCGGGTGTTAGCCCGTTTGCCGAACAGCGAACAATATGGGGCGTTTGAGGGAAATTTGAGCGCCGTGGAACGCTCCATAATGCACTGTGAGATGGCAGTGCATTAGCGTCTGATGATTGGCCAAAGCATGCACATGACCTGCATGCTTTGGCCAATCACAGTGCGCTCTGCAGAGAGAGCTATAATTGGTCAAAGGCAAGGTACCTTTGGTCAATCATGGCTCAGGGGGACTAAGTCCATTCCCCACACTATATAAGGCTGCTTACATAGCGGCCGTGTATAGTGTGTGACTGTGGACAGAAATATAGTTACATAGTAGGTGAGGTTGAAAAAAGACACAAGTCCATCAAGTCCAACCTATATGTGTGATTACATGTCAGTATTACATTGTATATCCCTGTATGTTGCGGTCGTTCAGGTGCTTATCTAATAGTTTTTTGAAACTATAGATGTTCCCCGCTGAGACCACTGCCTGTGGAGGGGAATTCCACATCCTTGCCGCTCTTACAGTAAAGAAACCTCTACGTAGTTTAAGGTTAAACCTCTTTTCTTCTCATTTTAATGAGTGGCCACGTGTCTTGTTAAACTCCCTTCCGCAAAAAAGTTTTATTCCTATTGTGGGGTCACCAGTACGGTATTTATAAGTTGAAATCATATCCCCTCTCAAGCGTCTCTTCTCCAGAGAGAATAAGTTCAGTGCTTGCAACCTTTCCTCATAACTAATATCCTCCAGAACCTTTATTAGCTTAGTCGGCCTTCTTTGTACTCGCTCCATTTGCAGTACATCCTTCCTGAGGACTGGTGCCCAGAACTGGAAAGCATACTCTAGGTGCGGCCGGACCAGAGTCTTCTAGAGTGGGAGAATTATTGTTTTATCTCTGGAGTTGATCCCCTTTTTAATGCATGCCAATATTCTGTTTGCTTCGTTAGCAGCGGCTTGGCATTGCATGCCATTGCTGAGCCTATTAGGACCCCCAGGTCCTTTTCCATCCTAGATTCCCACAGAGGTTCTCCCCCAAGTGTATAGATTGCATTCATAATTTTGCAACCTAAATGCATTATTTAACATTTTTCTACATTAAACCTCATTTGCCATGTAGTTGCCCACCCCATTATTTTGTTCAGATCTTTTTGCAAGGTTTCCACATCCTGCAGAGAAGTTATTGCCCTGCTTAGCTTAGTATCGTCCGCAAATACAGGGATTGAACTGTGTACTCCATTCTCCAGGTTGTTTATGAACAAAATAAATAGGATTGGTCCCAGCACAGAACCCTGGGGGACCCCACTACCTACCTCTGACCATTCCGAGTACTCCCCATTTATCACCCCCCTCTAAACTCGCCCTTGAAGCCAGTTTTTAATCCATGTACTCACCCTATGGTCCATGCCAACGGTGTTTATGGGAAACTGTGTCAAATGCTTTTGCAAAATCCAGATACACCACGTCTATGGGCCTTCCTTTATCTAGATGGCAACTCACCTTCTCATAGAAGGTTAATAGATTGGTTTGGCAAGAACGATTCTTCATGAATCCATGCTGATTACTGCTAATGATACCGTTCTCGTTACTAAAATCTTGTATATAGTCCCTTGTCATCCCCTCCAAGAGCTTGCATACTATTGATGTAAGGCTAAATGGTCTGTAATTCCCAGGGATATATTTTGGGCCCTTTTTAAATATTGGAGCTACAGTGGCTTTTCTCTAATCACCTGGTGCCATTCCAGTCAGTAGACTGTCAGTAAAAATTGGGAACAATGGTCTGGCAATTACTTGACTGAGTTCCCTAAGTACCCACGGATGCAAGCCATCTGGTCCCGGTGATTTATTAATGTTACGTTTCCCAAGTCTAATTTTAATTCTGTCCTCTGTTAACGATGGAGGTGTTTCCTGTGATGTGTCATAAGGATAAACACTGCAGTTTTGGTTACTGAAGCCTCCTGATTCCCTCATGAAGACTGAGGAGAAGGATAAATTCAATATCTTTGCCATCTCCCCATCCTTTGTAACCAGATGTCCTTCCTCATTCTTTATAGGGCCAATATGGTCTATGTTCCCTTTTTTACTGTTGACATACTTAAAGAATTTCTTGGGTTTCTTTTTTTGCTCTCCTCCGCTATGTGTCTTTCATGTTCTATCTTAGCCGCCCTAATTGCACCAATACATTTCTTGTTGCATTCTTTATAAAGTCTGAATGCTGATGATGATCCCTCAACCTTGTATTTCTTTTTGAAGGCCTTCTCCTTTGCTTTTATATGCATTTTTACATTGGAGTTAAGCCATCCAGGACTTTTGTTCACTCTTTTAAATGTATTACCCAATGAGATGCATTGGTTAATGACCTTTCTTAATATGCTCTTAAAGCAAACCCATCTCTCCTCCATGTTCTTTGTTTCTAAGATTTTATCCCAATTCATGCCTTCTAACATGGTTCGTAGTTTAGGGAAGTTGGCTCTAGATAGATTGAGCTAGATTAGACAGGCGGGTTAGTTAGTTGCAGTTTATTTGATATATATACAATCAGTCTAGTATATATAAATACTCTGCATTTAGCGTAGACTATATAGCGTAGACTATATAGCGTAGACGTTATATTCAGCGTATACTCTATATTCAGGCAGCACAGGCAGTGTATTTGATATATATATACAGTCTAGTATATATATAGGAAAGGTATGCTCCCCTCCCTCCTCTTCTTCTTTCTCTATGGCCTCTTCTGCAGAATTGTCCTCTGAACCAGCAGTGCTCCCTAAACGCTCAGGGGGCTACGGAAGCAGTCAGGCAAAAAAATGCGGTGCTTGAGTTGGTCTGCCTTGGCCACACTAGGGCAGAGATTCTGTCAGTCTGCAGGGGCAGGCTCAGAGGTGGTTGACGCCATGCTAGCTTCAACCAGGAATGGTTGTATGCAATGGCACCTACCTTCTCTCTGCCCTCCGACAGGGACACTTGACCCATGTTCCATGTTTGGCACACGTCCTGAATTTAGTGGTGAAGCGTTTCTTGACTAGGTACCCAGGCTTATTTTTATTGTTTCTCTTTAAGCATTCTTAAAATCACTGCTCCTGAAAAAATGTCAATTTTAAAAACTTTTTTTTGCATTGATAAATGTCCCCTGGGGCAGGACCTGGGTCCCCAAACACTTTTAATGACAATAGCTTGCATATAAGCTTTTAAAATGAGCACTTTTGATTTTTCACGCTCGTATCCCATAGACTTTAACGGTGTTCACATGTTCACACAAATTTTTTGTCTGTTCGCAAGTTCTGGTGGGAACCGAACCAGGGGTTGTTCGGCTTATCCCTAATGCTTCCTAGTCTAGTGGAAGAAGCAGAACCTGGCACAGCTAATAGTGGTGTTACTCAACATGAGGAGGAGCTTACAGTGTTGGCTAAAGGTGGAGTCCTTAAAGAAGTCACAGCCTTTAGGTCTGTTAGATTGGACCATTGTCACAACCAACGCCAGCGAGACAGGCTGGGTGTCGCACTGTGAAGGTCAGTCGGTCCAGGGCAGGTGGAGCTCCTCCGCCAAAGGAGTCGTTTCCAATGTACTGGAGATACAAGCAGCCTTTCTCACTCTCAGGGCACTACAGCACAGGATCAAGAGCCAGCCAATCATCCTGCAGATGGACAACAGAGCAGCAGTCGCCTATATTCAGCGCCAGGGGGGAACTCCCAGCAGCACACTGCTGAGGGAAGTAGAGACCATAATGTCCCCAAGTTTTCTCTCAGTTGACCTACACATGGGGTTTACCTCAGATCGACTTCTTCGCATCCTACAACAAACGCAAGCTACAGAGATTCCTGTCCAGGTTTCCACATCCCCAGGCAGAGGGGAGAGATGCACTGGTTACACACTAGAGTTGCAGCCTGGCCTACGCTTTTCCCCCAACATCTCTAATAATGAGGTTTATTCTAAGACTGTTGAAGGAGAAAGTAACAGTCATAGCCATTCCCCCATTCTGGCCATGGAGACCTTGGTTCCCCTTGGCAATCCACCTCAGCAAACTGCGTCCGGTTCCCCTACCAGTGTTCCCGCACCTCTTAGTACAGGGCAATTTCCTACACCCAAATATACTCAGGCTGGAGCTGCAAGCTTAGGCTATTGAAAGGGGGAGGTTGGAGAACTTGGGATGCTCCTCATAAGTCATTTCCACCTTACTGAGGGCCAGAAAGCCATTTACTAATAAAGTGTACGCCAAGACCTGGGACAGATTTGCAGTCATGCTAGCTGAACGAGACCTGGATCCTATGGCCCCCCTCTATCAACGGTGTTTGATTTTCATCAATCTGACTTAGACATGGGCCTTAGCCTCATCTCACTAAAGGTGCAAATATCTGCAATCTCAGCAATAACAATATCCATTAGTCAGGCAATCCTTGAAAGCAGTCATCAAGATTCACCAACTGAATCCCACAGTCATCAAGATTCACTGAGCAGAAGAGTCTTTCCCCAATGGCATCTGTCAGTATTACTGAGTTTCATGTCAGCCCATCCTTTCGCTCCAACTGAGGATTGTTCTCTTTGGGACATAACTTACAAAGCGTTTTTCCTAACAGCGATAACATCTGACAGAAGAGTGTCTGAGCTCCAGGCCCTGGGAGCCTCAGAGCAGCATATAAGATTCTTCCCAGATCGGGTCGCATTACAGCCTTTGGACCACTTTGTGCCAAAAGTAGCAACATCCTTCCACCAGTCATTCTTCTGACAAACTCTTTATAATCCCAACAGGAAAGTACCAGGGGAAGGAGGCTACAGGAAGAACTTTGGCAGGATGGATTGCCACACTCATATGCACGGAGCGAGGGGTTGTGAGCTTCCTTCAGTGGTGACAACACAATTGACCAGGGCGGTGGCAGCTTCATGGGCGGCCTTCTCGAATGTGTCGATGAAAACCATCTGTAAAGCAGCATCTTGGACTTCCCAGAGCACCTTTTTAAGACACTATAGAGTTGACCCAGGCGCCTTGTCTTTTGTGGATTTCGGCAGGAGGACTATTCAGTCCTCTGTTATGTCTTGAAATACAGTATCTCACAAAAGTGAGTACACCCCTCACATTTTTGTAAATATTTTATTAACTCTTTTCATGTGACAACACTGAAGAAATGACACTTTGCTACAATGTAGTGAGTGTACAGCTTGTATAACAGTGTAAATTTGCTGTCCTCTCAAAATAACTGAACACACAGCCATTAATGTCTAAACCACTGGCAACAAAAGTGAGTACACCCCTAAGTGAGTACAAAGACAAGTGTGTCTTGCCTACAGTCGAGCATGGTGGTGGGACTGTCATGGTCTGGGGCTGAATGAGTGCTGCCAGCACTGGGGAGCTACAGTTCATTGAGGGAACCATGAATGCCAACATGTACTGTGACATACTGAAGCAGAGCATGATCCCCTCCCTTCGGACACACCTCCAAGACGACCACTGCCTTGCTAAAGAAGCTGAGGGTAAAGGTGATGGACTGGCCAAGCATGTCACCAGACCTAAACCCTATTGAGCATCTGTGGGGCATGCTCAAACATATGGAGCAGGAGCGCAAGGTCTCTAACATCCACCAGCTCCGTGATGTCATCATAGAGGAGTGGAAGAGGACTCCACTGGCAACCTGTGAAGCTCTGGTGAACTCCATGCCCAAGAGGGTTTAGGCAGTGCTGGAAAATAATGGTGGCCACACAAAATATTGATACTTTGGGCCCAATTTGGACATTTTCACTTAGGGATGTACTCACTTTTGTTGCCAGCTGTTTAGACATTAATGACTGTGTGTTGAGTTATTTTGAGGGGACAGCAAATTAATTTACACTGCTATACAAGCTATACACTCAATACTTTACATTGTAGCAAAGTGTAATTTCTTCAGTGTTGTCACATGAAAAAATATAATAAAATGTTTAGAAAAATGTGAGGGGTGTACTCACTTTTGTGAGATACTGTAAATTTTATTTTGATTTGCCAAGCAGTACCCACCCTGTTGGCTAGTTATCTATAACTAGTATACTGCCATGTTGGCGTCATGAAAACTGAAAATTGTATCAAATACTTACCGTAATTTTCCTTTCCTGACGTCAAGCCATAGCAGCATACAGGCCCACCCTTGTACATTTTGATATGTGGCTTGTTACAAAGAATGAAGGGGACATCTATCGTCTCCTTTTTTTATGCTATTCACTGGTCCTGAGGGAGTGGCCAAGCTCTATCACTAGTATGCTGCCATGGTTTGGCATCAGGAAAGGAAAATTACGGTAAGAATTTGATACAATTTTCCACTTAATCACCACTGGGTTTTTTTTTTTTTTTTTTTTGCTAAACAAATAAAAAAAGACTGAAAATTTTGAAAACTGGGCACTGATTGGCATCCCTGGTGAGCACAGGTTGGCATTCATGGTGGGCACTTGTGGACATCCTTGATGTGTCTACACTGATAATCAATGCGCTGATTATGAGCACAGACCCCCCGCCAGGGGAGTCGCTTATCGGCTCTCCTCTACTCGCGCCTTGTCAGCACGTATAGAGGAAAAACCGGTGCTTCCTGGTTACATTACATTACTTCCAAATTTTTATTCTGTCGTACGAGAATTTTCGTAACTTCAAAACCTCTTTATTTTCGATATGGAGACTAGCATGCAAAACCCCCCCCCCAAAAAAAACAGACAATCATTCAGCTGATAATCTCATCCTGTGTACCAGGCTTAAGACAATCTCTTGTATTATTTCCACAGTTTCTGGCCATTTCTTTTATCATGTCCGCAGTCTCTGTCCATCTCCTATATTATGCCCACAGTCTTTCACCATCTCTTGTATCATAGTCTTTAACTATATCCTGTTGTGTGTCTGCTGTCTCTTATAATTAACATTAAATAAATTTTATGGTGATGCTGGGGGCCACATTTGAGACCCCCATATCAAGAAATTGACCATTGCTGCCCTAAAGCCTAGGCAGAGATCACATGGTCTCTGCCTACTAGGTACATTGTGGTGGTTTCATGTTATTAGAATAAAAAAGAGTCTGTTTTTTCGGGCATAAACAGTTATACTTGCACCATAATAAAAGGACCAGCAAGGTGTAATCACCATGTAGAATTACAGAACAGGAAATAAACTCTACACATTGTTAAAAGCAAATATGGAGATCCAAGACATGTACAGATACATACAGAAAATCTATAATCCTCTGTTGTATCACAAAGGACGGTGCTTGAACCAGTGATTTTTTCCAGGATGAGACTCATGGTCTTTTCAAAAGATGATGAGGCTGGCATCCATATGGATTTTTCTTGAAAGGAAGCCAAGGGCAAAATATGAATTTCAGTATAAAAATTAAAGTTGTTCAGCAGGAAGAGATTGACCTCTACGTAATTTAAATATAAAATGTTAATGTTTTATTGGAGCATATATTTAAACAGCATTGAAGTGCAATATGGACTATATTATACAATGTAAGTCAGAGAAGGATGACATAGGAACAAAGAGTAGTCTAGACTCTCAAAGACAATGTACTAAGTATACAGAAGGAGACAAAGATAAATGGAAAAAGAGACATTATTGCAGACAAACACAAAGGATGGGTAGGAGACTGTAAGCCAGCAGAAATAAAAAGGTTGAAGTTTAAACCGTAAGTACACACTCTTCCATAAAGAGTACATTTATATCGGGATACATTCTGAGACTGCATTAAAAAGAAAAAAAAAAACTGCTTACAAAAGCATGACAATGACTATTCAAAACTGAGGCTCCAATAGAAATACAAAGAAGTAAATATTTTTAACCACTTAAGCCCCGAGCCTCTTTCTGAGATTTGGTGTTTACAAGTTAAAAACATATTTTTGCTAGAAAATTACTTAGAAAAAAAATATATGATGTTTGGGGATTCTAACACCCTAGAGAATAAAATGGTGATCGTTGCAATACTTTCTGTTACACTGTATTTGGCAGCGGTCTTACAAGCAAAGTAAATTGATGGCCAACATGTCACGCTTCAAAATTGCGCCCGCTCGTGGAACAAAATGTTATCCTTAAAAATCTCCATAGGCGATGAACAAACGTGGTGATACCTCACATGTGTGGTTTGAACACCATTTTTATATGCGGGGGCTGCTCACGTATTCGTTCGCTTCTGCACGCAAGCTCGGCGGAACGGGGTGCGTTTACATTTTTTTTTCTTATCTAGTTTACCTTTTATTTTTTATTTTTACACTGTTCTCTTTAAAAAAAAAATTCACTTTTATTCCTATTACAGGAATGTAAACATCCCTTGTAATAGAAAAAAAGATGACAGGACCTTTCGAATATGAGATCTGGGGTCAAAAAGACCTCAGATCTCATATTTACACTAAAATGCAATAAAAAAAAATGTTGTTTAAAACAAATTAAAAAAAATAAACGTTGCTTTAGGAACCATGGGTGGAAGTGACATTTTGACGTCGCTTCCGCCCTGCAATAGTATGGAGACGGGTAGCGGCCACCTTCCCCTTACTCGTCTCCAAACCTAACAGGAGAAAGGACCCGATCGCCCCCGCCGCTGCTGGGGGCCCTCTCCCTCTACCGATAAAAGTGATCTCACCGTGAATCTGCGAAAGAGACCACTTTTATCTGACAGCGGACCACCCGCTGAAGAAGAGGATGCCGGGGTTATGGTAGCTAGCTGCTGCCATAACAACGATATCCCTCTTCAAAGTATATTATTGTCCTTGTTGGGAGGCCTGGGATTAAACAGCAAGATTCATGAAGCCACAACCCTTTTAAGCCAGTTGAGGGAGCTAGAGGAGGCTAAAACAAAACCTGTCAGGGCAGTAGATAAGGTCAAGGCCAGACAGGAAGAATACAAGCAGAAAAGAACAGAGAAGAAAGGGAATGGGGTAGAGAAGACAGGAGGCGAAGAGAAAACCATGCTAGTTATTTCTAGGAAAGAAATGTGGGTGAACCTATTAAAGGCAGGAGTACCTAAAGATGAGATAGATGGGATTTCTACTGCAGAAATGCTGAAGAGGTGGAAACATTTAGTAGGGAAAACTGTCAGTGTTACAAACACTACTCCTAGTGAAGATAACATCAGCCTGGACTTAGAGAAAACAGAACAGACCCCACCTGTTAGCCCCAAACCAATTCCCAAAACTGAACATGAACCCAAACCCAAAACCCTTTATCCTGGGGAAGAGTTAGAGAGAATCAGAACAGGGGATTGGGATGTTCCTTATCCTTTATGAAGGGAAGGTGAGTCTCCTGTAATAGCCGTGAGGGCAGTGACAGCAGGAGACCGATGCCCATATGCACCTGTCATTGTATGGTGGGGGAAGTCATCTTCTCCTACACATGTAATGGCTTTAGTTGATAGCAGAGCTGAAGTTACACTTTTGCAAGGCAACCCTTTCCAACACAAAGGAGAATTAATTTATGTAGAAGGTTTGGGAGGGCAAACTACATCAGCAGTTAGGATACGGGTGAAATTGGCTATTGGCAAGGGATCAAGATTCATGACAAATGTTTTGGTATCAGAGTTACCCAAAAATATTCTTGGGATGGATGTACTTCAAGGTCAGTCAATTCAGACTGGAAGAGGTACATTCACATTCAGGTATCCTAATAAAGCGTATCTGGTTAGGGCGGTGAAGGCTGTGGTCAGAGGTCGTGCAAATTGACCCCTGTCTACATTCTTCCACCAGAGAAGCCAGTCTGTCTCAAGCAGTACAGACTTCCTGGAGGCCACAAAGAAATGGGGGAGACTATTCAAGAACTGTTGAGAGTAGGGATCCTTAGACCTGCTGTAAGTCCTTCCTCGTCTATGGTGTTCCCAGTAAAAAAACCTGATGGGACATATAGAATGACTGTGGATTACAGAGGTCTAAACAAAGTGTCACCTCCATTGAAGTCAGCTGTACCAGATATGATCTCAATTGTTGAGAAAATTGCTAAAGAGGCAGGAGAATATCATGCTGTGATAGACCTGGCTAATGCTTTCTTCTCAATTTTGATAGACCCAGAGTGTCAAGACCAGTTTGCTATGGTGTGGGACGGCTGCCAGTACACTTTCACTGTCCTTCCGCAAGGCTATCTTCGTTTTCCAATGATTTGTCATGGACCGATTGCCCGAGGTTTAAGTACCCTGAATTTGAAAGTCGCTGTGTTTCACTACATTGATGACATCATGATCTCTGGGACAAAAGAAGATGTAACTGAAGCACTGTACCTGCTGATAGAGCACTGGGAGAACAGAGGGTGGGCTATCACCAGAGACAAAGTCCAAGGACCGGAAACAGAACTGAAATTCCAGGGAATGATGTGGACTGGGCCGCAGAGGAAAATTCCAGAGACAGTTGTGCAAACTATCCAGGCACTGTCGCCCCCTACTACCAAAAGGAGGCACAGAAGTTCATTAGAGTTGTGGGGTTCTGGAGATCGTTCATCCCACATCTTGGACTGATTCTGAAGCCTATATATAATGTCACCAGAAAAAAGACTGAGTTCTCATGAGGTTCAGAGTAGCGGACTGAATTCCTGGCTGCTAAAGAAGCTATTTTGCAGCATCAGGGATTAGGACCCGTGAGACAAGGAGTACCATTTCAGTTGGATGTAGTGGAGCAGAATGGTACCATATCTTGGAGTCTATGGCAGCCAAATGAAAAGAAAGGACTGAGAGCAATACCCATTGGATTTTGGTCCAAACAACTGACAGGGGCACAGAAGAGATACACGCCCCTAGAGAAGTACCTGTTTGGGGCCTTCACAGCACTTCAACATGTAGAGACCATTACAGGAAAGGACACAGTCACCATCCATACTACATTGCCAATAGAAGGATGGGTGAGAGATAATGGACTGACCACTAGTGCAGCTGTAGCCCAGAACCAGACACTGATGAAATGGAAGTGGTACCTTCAAGAAAGAGGGCGTATTGCAGCTGAGGATGTTAGAGACATTTCAAAACAGTTGGCAAGGCTTGTCACTTTTACCAGCACCTGGCTAGAAGAAGAAATTCCTGTGCTGCAGTCATCCCCCATTCAAGAGGCTCCACCCTTTGAGTCTCTGTCAGAAGACATGTCAGGAGTCAGCGTGATTCACTGATGGTTCAGCCATAGTCACCTCGTCTGGACGTAAATGGACAGCAGCAGCCTACAACCCAAGTACAGACACAGTCCTGCAGGAGACCGGAATTGGAGGGTTCAGTCAGTATGCAGAGTTGAAAGCTGCGGTGATGACTCTTCAGGAGGATCCTTCTTCCCATCTCACTATCTACACTGGCAGCTGGGTGGTTTTTAAAGGACTGACAACTTGGATGCCCACGTGGAAGTCCAATGAATGGATGATTCATGGAAAGGTGGTGTGGGGAGGCAAGGAAGTCTGGGACTACATCTGGAAGGAAGTTCCCTCCCGCACCATAAAAGTGGGGCATGTTGATGCCCCTAGTCCCAGACTTTGAGAACTATAACAGAGTTGCAGATGAAATCGCCAAAGTGAAGGCAGTTGTGCCAATTGATCCTGTCTTGATGAACTTGGCCAACTGGGCCTACAAGCAATCTGGACATTTGGGGAAGAAAGCAACATATGAATGGGCACAGCAGAGAGGATTGCCTATATCCATGGACATGATAAGGACTGTAATAGGGAACTGTACAGTGTGTGGAGAAGTGCGACAATGGCCATTGCAAAAGTACTCCACGGGGTCGATTAAAAAGGGTGAAAGGCCTGCAGAGATCTGGCAGATTGACTTCATCGGTCCCCTGCCCCGGGCACTAAGATATTGTTGCACTGCAGTGGACACCTATTCAGGACTTATGCTTGTTCATCCTTGCAAACATGCAGATCAAGCCACAACGCTTCAACTGCTACAGAAACTTGTCGTTGCTTATGGTTGTCCCAAACAAGTCCAAAGTGATAACGGCTCACACTTCACCGAATCAACAGTACAGCAGTGGGCCAAAGATTCTGGAGTGTACTGGTTGTGCCACATCTCATACCATCCACAGGCAGCTGGTTTGATTGAACGATACAACGGGCTATTGAAGGACCAGATACACAAACTTACACCCACACATACACTAAGGGGGTGGGTTCGGTCCCCACACAGGCAGTCATGCTGTTAAATTCTAAGCCAATAGCCAAAAGCACACCATATGAGAGGATGGTAGGGACTGGGACACAGATTCCACAGCTGGAGTGCAGAGTTCAGTATTTATGTAAGGTTCCTGAAAGAACAGGGCTTAACAGATACCACGTTACTGCTTCCCATGACATAGAAACCAAGAGTGACGTATCTGAAGCTGAAGCCTATCTAGGGATTAGAGGGAATCTGGCAGGAAGGTTTGAAGTTACATTTGCATTGACAGATGAGCTTCAAGACAGTGGCTGGGACTCTGACTGGTTAGTGGATACTTCTCAGCAAGAGTGGAAAGTGAGGCTACATAAAAGCAAACCTTCCAAAATAAACAGCAGTGATCTTCTGGGAAATATCAGTATATTTCCTCTCCTCTCTATTGATGTTCTTTGGGAGGGTCAAAAGTGGGTACAGGCAGGGGGCAAAGTGTTAGTCAGATATCCAGGCAAGAAGCCACTTAGAGGAGAGATTTTAGCTGAAGGGCCTGGATCTACTGTTTATGTATTATTAGAAGGAATAGATAATCAGCAAGAGCTGTGGAAAGCAAGGCCTTTGATGTATTACAAGCCTGGACTTGTTTCTAAAGAACTTCAGAATGGACTTTTTAATGAAATTTTAAAGACTGAAACACCTTCTCAATGACAGAAATATGGGAGGTGTTGCATTCAAGGAAAATGAATGTTTAAAATGAGTTTTCATAGTAATGAAGTGATTTTCTGTATGGAGTCTGAAAGGAAAAAAAAATCTAGGGTGGAATGTGTTGCGTTTGTTACAATATGATTTTTTTTTATTAATCAGACATAAGATATATGGGACATAACATTACAATAGTGGTTGGTCATAGAGATATTGTCAGTTTTTTGGTTTGAGTAGATTTCTCAAACAAATGCGGTTTCATACAATGGGGTTAGATACCATTGTTGTATTACAGTTTGAACAGGCTATTGTCTCTATAGCTACAGTACACAAGTAAGAGATTTACTTGTTTGAGGTTTTTTCAGCTCTCAAACTGAAAGAATGACTGTTTGATTACTGTCAGGTATTGGCTTGATTAGACAATGGGTACGTAGATACAGTTTTCAACAGTCCATTGTCTACACAGCTACAGTAAACAGGTGTGTTTTCTGTTGTTTGGTAACTATGGTAAACAGCCTGGCACATAAAATGGGGATTCAGGCATAAGCTAGGGACACACACACACACACCATCATGCTGTAACATCAGAAGCCACCCATGATAGAAGAACAGTGCCTGATGCTCCTGAAAAATCATTGCCAATGGAGATCACGAACATACACGTATTCTGAGTCATGGGGAAAGCAAAAGAACTGTCAACTAATCTGCGGGAAAAGGTAGTTGAACTGTATAAAAGAGGAAAGGGATATACAAAGATATCCAAGGAATTGAGAATGCCAATCAGCAGTGTTCAATCTCTAATCAAGAAGTGGAAAATGAGGGGTTCTGTTGAAACAAAACCACGGTCAGGTAGACCAACTAAAATTTCAGCCACAACTGCCAGGAAAATAGTTTGGGATGCAAAGAAAAACCCACAGATAACTTTAGGTGAAATACAGGACTCCCCTAAAACATGTGGTGTGGCTGTTTCAAGATGCACAATAAAGAGCCACTTAAAGAAAGATGGGCTGCATGGTCGAGTCGCCAGAAGAAAGCCATTACTATGCAAATGCCACAAAGTATCCCACTTACAATACACCAAACAGCACAGAGACAAGCATCAAACCTTCTGGCACAAAGTCATTTGGAGTGATGAGACCAAAATTTAGCTTTTTGGCCACAACCATAAACACTACATTTGGAGAGTCAACAAGGCCTATGATGAAAGGTACACCATTCCTGCTGTGAAACATGGAGGTAGATCACTGATGTTTTGGGGATTTGTGAGCTACAAAGGCACAGTAAATTTGGTCAAAATTGATGACAAGATAAATGCAGTATGGTATCAAAAAATACTGGAGGAACATTTGAATTCATCAGCCAGGAAGCTGTGCATGGGACGTACTTGGACATTTCCACATTATAATGATCCAAAACACAAGACCAAGTCGAACTGTTTTTGGCTACAGCAGAAAAAAGTGAAGGTTCTGAAGTGGCCATCTCAGTCTCCTGACCTCAATATCATTGAGCCACTCTGGGGAGATCGCAAGTGTGCAGTTCATGCAAGACAGCCCATGAATTTACAGGAACTGGAGGCTTTTTGCCAAGAGGAATGGGCAGCTTTACCGTCTGAGAAAATAAAGAGCTTCATCCACAAATACCACAAATAACTTCAAGCTGCATTGATGTTAAAGGGGGCAATACACGGTATTAAGAATTGGGGTATGTAAACTTTTGATCAGGGTCATTTGATTTGTTTCTGTTGTGATTATGATTTAAAAAGAGTAAACACAGTGGATTGATAATAAATGGCTTCAGCCAAACACTAACCATGAGTGAAAGAAAAGTTTTTGTGTTATCATTCATATTCTCTGAAAAATGGCCAAGAAATCATAAACTCTACCAGGGTATGAAAACATGAAAACTAATGTGCACAACTGTATATATATATATATATATATATATATATATATATATATATATATATATATATATACACAGTCGGTCCGTTCCCCTACTACTATGTCTTCTGGGAACCAAGCTTCTGTGCTTGTGGTATTCCTGTGATTGGGCACAGCAGATTACACACAAAAGATACAGAGCCAAAGGGGATGGCTCTGTACCATGGGGTCGCTGTGACCATTGGTGTGTGCAAAGAAAGAAAGCCCCCTGACCAACATCCAGCACCAGTGCAATCCAGTACAGAGCCAATATAGTTAAAATCCACTATCCTACTGTCTTTAACCCCTTTTCTGTATATGTCAGCCCCATACATTCACAGATCTGATCTATGTATATTAACCCCTCAATTCCCTTATTCTGCATATTAGAACACTAAGCCCTTCATCTTTACCCTCCTAATGTATGTTACCTGTACATTAAAGTGGTTCAAAAGTCAGAAAGTTTTTTACCTTAAGGCATTTTCTGCATTAAAGGAACTTGTCAAGTGACTAAGGAACTGGTGCAGGAAGGAGGGTTTTGGGTTCCTGGAGAAATAGGCCGAGTTTTCATAACATAACATGACCGTACAAAACTAAAAGGTATGTTCACTAATGCTAGAAGTTTGGTGAACAAAATGGAAGAACTGGAACTACTGTTACGTGAAAAACTTTGACTTGGTGGAAGTAACAGAGACCTGGTTTGACAGCACACATGACTGGGTTGCGACTCTCTAGGGGTATTCCCTGTATCGTAGGGACAGAGTAGATAGGAGGGAGGGAGGTGTAAGTGTATGTCAGAAGTGATTTTCTGGTGAACACGAGGCATGACATTACTAAGGGGACAATGGAAGGGGTCGAATCCTTGTGGCTGGAGTTAAGAATGGCTCGAGGGAAGAATCAAAAGGTAAATTAATAGTGAGGGTATGCTACAGGCCCCTACCCTGAAGGATGAAGAGCAGGCTGATCTCCTTTCGCAGTTAGAAATGGCAGTGAGGCAATGTTATCATCATGGGGAACTTCAATTATCCAGATATTGACTGGGCAGATGGAACTGCTCACTCCAAATGTCCCATTTAAGGTCCATAAAATAGATGAGCGAGTGGAGGAACTTGACTGGCCTGTAAAATCCTGACCTCCTGAGTCCTGACCTAACCCAACAGAACACCTTTGGGTTGAATTAAAGTGGAGACTGTGAACCAGGGTTTCTCATCCATGTCAGTGCCTGACCTCACAAATGCGCTTCTGGAAAAATGGTCAAACATTCCCATAGACGCACTCCTAAACCTTGTGGACAGCCTACCCAGAAGAGTTGAAGCTGTTATAGTTGCAAAGGGTGGGCCAACTCAATATTGAACTCAACGGACTAAGACTGGGATGCCATTCAAGTTCATGTGTGTGTAAAGGCAGCTGTCACAATACTAAATGGAAAAAGACATATATGAGAGTCGACCAGGCTGCACACCCCATAAGTATACAGAAAATAGAAGAGTTTCCCGGGTGGGTTTTAGCAGCAAAAACTTTATGAGAAAAATTATTAGTTAAAAATCTTTTATTCAGGTAACAAATTAGTTCGATTATACAGTAGATTTAAAATATAAATTGTGGTTGGCGACACAATCAACAACATAAGCCATCACCAATGGCAAAACAATGCACCAAGGAAAACATGGTTTGTCAGTTACATTGTGACATTACTATCCACATGAATACCCCAATGCTGCTTAAAAAAAACCCTTGGAAACTCTTCCATTTTAGGTGTCCCAATACTTTTGGTAATATAGTGTATAAAAATAACCAAGGGTAAACCTGGGTGGCCAAATTTGAATATAAAAATGCATGTTAAAGAGAAAAAAACTGTCTTTTAAAATATAAGGCAGAGGGGGACACTGCCAACATTCCAGCACTATAAAGATTGCAGTAAGAAATGTAAGAGTGCAATCAAGGCAGCAAAAATAGCCCAGGAGAGAAAAACATAGGGGAGGAGAGTAAAAAGAAACCTATAACATTTTAAAAATATATTAATAGTAAAAAAGCAAAGTCAGAGCATATTGCCCTCATAAAGGCTGATCAAGGAATGTTGGGTACAAGTGATAAGGAGAAGGCAACTGTATACATTCTTCTCCTCAGTTTTTACTATGGAAAATGAGTTTTGATGATATTGTTAGCAACACAACAAGGAGAGTACTCTTGTGGCTAACAGAAGCCAGTGTGCTTAAAGGACTAGAAAAACCTAATGTGAGCAAATCACCAGGACCAGATTTCTTGCACCCTGCTTAGCTTAGTATCGTCTGCAAATACAGAGATTGAGCTGTTTATCCCATCCTCCAGGTCGTTTATAAACAAATTAAATAGGATTGGTCCCAGCACAGAACCCTGGGGAACCCCACTACCCACCCCTGACCATTTTGAGTACTCCCCATTTATCACCACCCTCTGAACACGCCCTTGTAGCCAGTTTTCAATCCATGTACTCACCCTATGGTCCATGCCAACGGACCTTATTTTGTACAGTAAACGTTTTTGCAAAATCCAGATACACCATGTCTACGGGCCTTCCTTTATCTAAATGGCAACTCACCTCCTCATAGAAGGTTAATAGATTGGTTTGGCAAGAACGATTCTTCATGAATCCATGCTGATTACTGCTAATGATATCGTTCTTATTACTAAAATCTTATATATAGTCCCTTGTCATCCCCTCCAAGAGTTTACATACTATTGATGTTAGGCTAACTGGTCTGTAATTCCCAGGGATGTTTTTGGGGCCCTTTTTAAATATTGGTGCTACATTGGCTTTTCTCCAATCAGCTGGTACCATTCCAGTCAATAGACTGTCTGTAAAAATTAGGAACAACGGTCTGGCAATCACCTGACTGAGTTCCCTAAGTACCCTCGGATGCAAGCCATCTGGTCTCGGTGATTTATTAATGTTAAGTTTCTCAAGTCTAATTTTAATTCCGTCCTCTGTTAACCATGGAGGTGCTTCCTGTGTTGTGTCATGAGGATAAACACTGCAGTTTTGGTTACTGAAGCCCCCGATTCACTCGTGAAGACTGAGAAGAAGAATAAATTCAATACCTTCGCTATCTCCCCATCCTTTGTAACCAGATGTCCTTCCTCATTCTTTATGGGGCCAATATGGTCTGTCCTCCCTTTTTTACTGTTTACATACTTAAAGAATTTCTTGGAATTTTTTTTGCTCTCCTCCGCTATGTGTCTTTCATGTTCTATCTTAGCCGTCCTAATTGCACCCTTACATTTCTTATTGCATTCTTTATAAAGTCTGAATGCTGAGGATGATCCCTCAACCCTGTATTTTTTGAAGGCCTTCTCCTGTGCTTTTATATGCATTTTTACATTGGAGTTAAGCCATCCAAGATTTTTGTTCGCTCTTTTAAATTTATTACCCAATGGGATACATTGGCTAATCCCCTTATTTAATATGCTCTTAAAGCAAACCCATCTCGCCTCCGTATTCTTTGTTCCTAATTTTTTATCCCAATTTATGCCTTTTAGCAAGGTTTGTAGTTTAGGGAAGTTGGCTCTTTTGAAATTCAGTGTCTTTGTGTTCCCTTCATGTTTCCTATTTGTGTGATTTATACTGAAACTAATTGACCTGTGATCGCTGTTACCTAAATTGCCCCGTATTTCCACATCTGTGATCAGGTCTGTATTGTTGGTAATCAGTAGATCCAGTAATGTTTTATTTCTAGTTGGTGCGTCTACCATCTGACCCATAAAATTGTCCTGCAAGACATTAAAAAACTGGCGAGCCTTAAATGAATGCGCGGTTCCCTCCGCACAGTCTATGTCTGGATAATTAAAATCCCCCATTATGATAACACTTCCCATCCTTGCTGCTAATTCAATTTGTGATAGGAGATCCATCTCCACTTCCTCCCTCAGGTTAGGGGGCCTATAGCATACTCCCAGTATTATTTTCCCCTTAGCGTAATCCCTTTGGAGCTCTACCCATAAGGATTCCACCTCCTCTCTAGCTCCCTCAGTGATGTCATCTCTCACATTCGCTTGTACATTATTCTTGATATATAGGCAAACCCCTCCCCCTTTTTTACCCTCTCTATCCTTGCGGTATAGGGTATACCCTTGAATGTATCAAAAGAAAAGAAAAAAATCCCCTAAGGTGGACTTTAAAAGCACACTAGATTTTTTTTTAAATTGTGTATTACAGTGTATTATAGTACAAAAATGTATTCATAGTTACACGTGATGGCTAAAATGTGGAACGCAGAAACAGTTCATAACATTGTCACCATATTTTGACAAGACATATATGAAGTCCTCTTGCACCCAACACGTTTCAGAGTACAGTTTTCTCCTTCTTCAGGGATGTATGAAGAGGAAAATGTATCTATAACATAATTGAAAAGCAATCAATATCTAATAGTATAAAATTACAATACGATAAAGACTTGTAAAGATAGCGAGTGCACTTTCATATGTTATTAGGTGACAGGATGAATGCAACATTCCATTATATTACATTTTAAAAACAGAAAAGATGTATATATCAGTAAGAGCTGTAACTGCTGGTTCTCTACTCCAATAACATAGACATCAAAAAGAGGCTTTATGAGGCTATGTGAGGTCACCCAGAGAGCCGACTCATCGCTTCCTCCACATCCCACAGAGGGGGGGTGGCCAGAAGGGTTCACTGGGGCCAGAGATGGAGAGATCCTGCAATAGAAGGCATAAATAATTAAAAAATATAGTATTGGTCAGGGACAGAGGAATATTGCTATGATTATTTGTATAATCATCCCTTCGGTCTTATTTTGAATGTTAACTTTTACCTGGATATTGCTGGTAGCTCTCGACCAAGGTGAAAGAAGAATTTCTATGTTAGAGAAGGTGATGTCAACTAAAAGAACATACAGATATCTTTTACCTTGATATTGCTGGTAGCTCTCAACCAAGGTGAAAGAAGAGTTTCTATATTAGAGAAGGTGATGTCAACTAAAAGAACATACAGAACGTTGACAAAGAATCAGCAAAATGCCTGGCTGGAACCAAGGGTAATGCAACAACAGTGAAACCTTGAGATGTATCGTAAGAATACAGAATATAATGTACTATAATACAACTATAAGTAACCATAGATGGTTGTATAGATTGGTTATAAGTAATGGGTGTTACATATCATTAACCCATGATTAAGTAGAAGTTATATAATTCAGGCAAAATTTATTTTGAAACAAAAGAACAAGGGGGGTGGTTAATTGCTCACAGGTGCCTATTTAACTGGGTGTAGGACTCAGTCTGAGCGTGCTCAGTCTGAGGCTGTGGAACTTGGTGTAAGTGGAGCTGGTATAAGTGGGAGTTAAAAAGCAGAGTTAGAGTGAACAAGTGTTGCTTTTTGTTTGCTGGGTTTGCTGGGTTGCATTTTTGGGGCTTTTCCTTTTAGTTTTTCATTTGCCTTTTTCTGTCACTTTTTAAATAGCTTTTTTTTTTTTTTTTTTCTCTGGTTCCTTCAGTCTATCAATTAAGGGGGGTGGTTAATTGCTCGCAGGTGCCTATTTAACTGGGTGTAGGACTCAGTCTGAGCGTGCTCAGTCTGAGGCTGTGGAACTCGGTGTAAGGGGAGTTAAAAAGCAGAGTTTAAAACAGGAGGTTATAACAGGGGTCATAGTACCTGTGTAGTGTGAGTATCTGAGTGTTGTCTGAGTAGTGTGTGTGGATCATTAGTACTTGTGTATTGTGTACTGTATACTTGAGTATTGCGAGTGCACATAGGTCTGCGACTGTTCTGCAATTGCACGTAGGTCTGTGAGTACCTGTGTATTGTCTTGTTGTGTACCTGTGTATTGTCTTGAGTATTAGTGCCAGGAAGCTAGCTGTTAGGTAATTTGGACAGGGTAAAATCCCCAAATCCTCACTAAATTTAATAGGTACGATGCCCGGCGGGTGTGGAGAGGCGACTCTTTGTACATCTTGCCGCATGTATGCGTTCCTTGATCATCCGATCGAGGGCGAATACTGCTGTGCAAAATGTAAGCACATTGTTTCCCTGGAAGCCCAGGTTCTGAATCTGGGGAAGCAACTGTCAGCACTTAGAAGTCCCTCCATACTAAAGGTGAGCCAGGAACGTACACGGCAGGTGCCGGCAGGGGCCAGCACAGAGGCGGGTGGAGACAAAGAGGTGCAGGTACTAGCAAAGAGTAGATGGGTGACAGTCAGGAGGGGTAGAGGGGGAAGTGCCAGGGAGGCCGATCCAGGACTGGAGCATCCCAATAAGTACGCTCCATTGAGTGACATTGGTGAAACCAGTCAGGGACCAGCACTGCTGGAGATGAGGGACTCTCCTAGCTGCCAGGGGAAGAACTCCTCCAGTGAGAGTGGGGGGGCACCAAAGGGAAAGGAAAGACAGATTCTGGTGGTAGGGGGCTCAATTCTTAGAAGGACAGAGAGGGCAATCTGTAACCAAGACCTGAAGCGCCGAACAGTATGTTGTCTACCGGGCGCTCGGGTTCGACACATCACGGATCTTGTGGACAGATTACTGGGAGGGGCTGGGGAAGACCCGGCTGTCATGGTGCACGTTGGCACCAATGACAAAGTCAGAGGCAGATGGAGTGTCCTAAAGAACGATTTTAGGGACTTAGGTGCTAAATTGAGGAAAAGGACCTCCAAGGTAGTGTTCTCAGGAATACTACCGGTACATCGAGCCACACCAGAAAGGCAGAGGGAGATTAGGGAAGTAAACAAGTGGCTGAAGAGCTGGTGTAGTAAGGAGGGGTTTGGGTTCCTGGAGGACTGGGCCGACTTCTCAGTCGGTAACCGGTACTATAGAAGGGACGGACTGCACCTAAATGAGGAGGGTGCAGATCTGCTGGGAATGAAGATGGCCAAAAAGTTAGAGGGGTTTTTAAACTAGGCGATGGGGGGGAGGGTCCAGAGACAGTGATAGCCAGCGCGGAAGATATTCCAGAGGGTAGGATTGGGGGCATTAGTGGTAGGTTAACCAAAGCACAAAAACACAAGGTGAGTATAGTAGCAAGTCCTAGTTGCAATCTTGAAACACCCAATACGAGGACAATATGCGACCGGTCTAAACTATGTGGCATGTTCACCAATGCCAGGAGCATGGCAGACAAGATGGGTGAACTAGAGATACTGTTGTACAAGGAGGATTTGGATTTAGTGGGAATTTCAGAGACCTGGTTCAACAGCTCTCATGATTGGCTGGCAAACATTCAAGGGTATACCCTATACCGCAAGGATAGAGAGGGTAAAAAAGGGGGAGGGGTTTGCCTATATATCAAGAATAATGTACAAGCGAATGTGAGAGATGACATCACTGAGGGAGCTAGAGAGGAGGTGGAATCCTTATGGGTAGAGCTCCAAAGGGATGAAGCTAAGGGGAAAATAATACTGGGTGTATGCTATAGGCCCCCTAACCTGATGGAGGAAGTGGAGATGGATCTCCTATCACAAATTGAATTAGCAGCAAGGATGGGAAGTGTTATCATAATGGGGGATTTTAATTATCCAGACATAGACTGGGCGGAGGGAACCGCGCATTCATTTAAGGCTCGCCAGTTTTTTAATGTCTTGCAGGACAATTTTATGGGTCAGATGGTAGACGCACCAACTAGAAATAAAACATTACTGGATCTACTGATTACCAACAATACAGACCTGATCACAGATGTGGAAATACGGGGCAATTTAGGTAACAGCGATCACAGGTCAATTAGTTTCAGTATAAATCACACAAATAGGAAACATGAAGGGAACACAAAGACACTGAATTTCAAAAGAGCCAACTTCCCTAAACTACAAACCTTGCTAAAAGGCATAAATTGGGATAAAATATTAGGAACAAAGAATACGGAGGAGAGATGGGTTTGCTTTAAGAGCATATTAAATAAGGGGATTAGCCAATGTATCCCATTGGGTAATAAATTTAAAAGAGCGAACAAAAATCTTGGATGGCTTAACTCCAATGTAAAAATGCATATAAAAGCAAAGGAGAAGGCCTTCAAAAAATACAGGGTTGAGGGATCATCCTCAGCATTCAGACTTTATAAAGAATGCAATAAGAAATGTAAGGGTGCAATTAGGACGGCTAAGATAGAACATGAAAGACACATAGCGGAGGAGAGCAAAAAAAATTCCAAGAAATTCTTTAAGTATGTAAACAGTAAAAAAGGGAGGACAGACCATATTGGCCCCATAAAGAATGAGGAAGGACATCTGGTTACAAAGGATGGGGAGATAGCGAAGGTATTGAATTTATTCTTCTTCTCAGTCTTCACGAGTGAATCGGGGGCTTCAGTAACCAAAACTGCAGTGTTTATCCTCATGACACAACACAGGAAGCACCTCCATGGTTAACAGAGGACGGAATTAAAATTAGACTTGAGAAACTTAACATTAATTAAATCACCGAGACCAGATGGCTTGCATCCGAGGGTACTTAGGGAACTCAGTCAGGTGATTGCCAGACCGTTGTTCCTAATTTTTACAGACAGTCTATTGACTGGAATGGTACCAGCTGATTGGAGAAAAGCCAATGTAGCACCAATATTTAAAAAGGGCCCCAAAAACATCCCTGGGAATTACAGACCAGTTAGCCTAACATCAATAGTATGTAAACTCTTGGAGGGGATGATAAGGGACTATATATAAGATTTTAGTAATAAGAACGATATCATTAGCAGTAATCAGCATGGATTCATGAAGAATCGTCCTTGCCAAACCAATCTATTAACCTTCTATGAGGAGGTGAGTTGCCATTTAGATAAAGGAAGGCCCGTAGACATGGTGTATCTGGATTTTGCAAAAACGTTTACTGTACAAAATAAGGTCCGTTGGCATGGACCATAGGGTGAGTACATGGATTGAAAACTGGCTACAAGGGCGTGTTCAGAGGGTGGTGATAAATGGGGAGTACTCAAAATGGTCAGGGGTGGGTAGTGGGGTTCCCCAGGGTTCTGTGCTGGGACCAATCCTATTTAATTTGTTTATAAACGACCTGGAGGATGGGATAAACAGCTCAATCTCTGTATTTGCAGACGATACTAAGCTAAGCAGGGCAATAACTTCTCCGCAGGATGTGGAAACCTTGCAAAAAGACCTGAACAAATTAATAGGGTGGGCGACTACATGGCAAATGAGGTTCAATGTAGAAAAATGTAAAATAATGCATTTGGGTGGCAAAAATATGAATGCAATCTATACACTGGGGGGAGAACCTCTGGGGGAATCTAGGATGGAAAAGGACCTGGGGGTCCTAGTAGATGATAGGCTCAGCAATGGCATGCAATGCCAAGCTGCTGCTAATAAAGCAAACAGAATATTGGCATGCATTAAAAGGGGGATCAACTCCAGAGATAAAACGATAATTCTCCCGCTCTACAAGACTCTGGTCCGGCCGCACCTGGAGTATGCTGTCCAGTTCTGGGCACCAGTCCTCAGGAGGGATTTACTGGAAAGAGCGAGTACAAAGAAGGGCAACAAAGCTAATAAAGGGTCTGGAGGATCTTAGTTATGAGGAAAGGTTGCGAGCGCTGAACTTATTCTCTCTGGAGAAGAGACGCTTGAGAGGGGATATGATTTCAATTTACAAATACTGTACTGGTGACCCCACAATAGGGATAAAACTTTTTCGCAGAAGAGAGTTTAATAAGACTCGTGGCCACTCATTACAATTAGAAGAAAAGAGGTTTAACCTTAAACTACGTAGAGGGTTCTTTACTGTAAGAGCGGCAAGGATGTGGAATTCCCTTCCACAGGCGGTGGTCTCAGCGGGGAGCATTGATAGCTTCAAGAAACTATTAGATAATCACCTGAATGACCGCAACATACAGGGATATGTAATGTAATACTGACACATAATCACACACATAGGTTGGACTTGATGGACTTGTGTCTTTTTTCAACCTCACCTACTATGTAACTATGTAACTACTATGTAACAATTTAAGTCTATGGTCTGCCGCTAATGACTCCAAAACAAAAATTATGGAGTTGCAGTAAGATTCAAAGGAATAGAACTTAATCAAGCATAGTTACCTTGACGAAGATGTTGAAAACAAACGACCGCACGTCCTGACATCCAGCAGAATACTGATGGATACAGGGTGCGCTAGTCCTTTACTAAATACCCCTCTCTCTCCAATCAGCTGACGCAACTAATTGCAACGGCTGCAGATTAAAAGTTGTATTTATTTTTCCATTCCTCCTGAAGAAAAACCTTCAAGAAATGGATTGAAACAGGTGGCTTCATTTAACCCCGGTGATTGTGTAGCTTTCAACCGATGGATCCACCGTAGCTCCATTTGGAGAAGGGTTTTATTCCAATACCCTCCTCTGGAGCTATGGTGTATGCGATCTAGGATTAGAGATCCAATAGATTCAATCCCATATAGCCAGTATCTAAGGATAAGACGCAACTGCTCAGATGATAATATTTACAAAATAGAAGCGGCTAAATTACGAGATGACTTCTACTAAGAGGTTACTTTCATGCCTCTCTAAAAAGATCTTACAAACAAGCCTCTATACAATCTAGAAATGAACTACTCCATGTACAGAAACCTAAAAACGATGCCAATCCTTTAAGAATGATTACAAAATATACTAATCAACAACACAAAAGTAAAACAATTATAGAGAGATATTGGCATATGCTAACACTGGACCCATCGCTGGGACAATTTGTCCCTGCCACACCCCTCTTCTCTTTTAAAAGAGCTACATCTGTGAAGGGCAGGGTTGTTAACAGCGAGTTTAAAGGTGAAACAAGTAAAACTCATTGCAAATACAAAGGAACCTATATGTGTGGAAAATGTGATTATTGTAAATTCATGTTGAATCAAAAAAATCCTGTTCTTCCTCCAAATGATCAAATTTTCTATCCCAAACATTTTGCAAAATTGTAGAACATTTGGAGTGATGTACATGTTGCAGTGTAGCTGCAGTTGTTTTTATATTGGAAAAACAAAATTAGAATTTTGGTGGAGAGCATACAGGCATATAAGAAGTATGCAGGTGTGCAATCCCGATCTCCCTTTGGGACACCATGCCAAATTAGTGCACGGCAGCATTTTTCCAAATGTGAAATTCCTAATCCTAGATCACATACACCATAGCTCCAGAGGAGGGGATTGGAATAAAACCCTTCTCCAAATGGATATATGGTGGATCCATCGGTTGAAAGCTACACAATCAACAGGGTTAAATGAAGCCATCTGTTTCAAACTGATCCTTGAAGGTTTTTCTTCAGGGGGAATGGAAAAATAAATACAATTTCTAATCTGCAGCCATAAAACAATGATCAACTTTATTGGTCTGTTGAGAAAGATAATAGGTTTATCAATAAATAATTAATAATCAATAATAATTTGGTACTACTATGCTCCCCTTCTTTTTCAATTTCTTTCTCATGCATCTATCTATCTTTATCTACAGTATATTTACAGTACATTCTGTTATTTGTGATTCGGTTTAACAAAATATCACCTGCTGTTTAAAAATAAGTCTGTATTCTGTCCATTAATGTATAAATGCTGTCTGTTGAAAATATCCTCAATATTTAAATGATAATACTTTATTTATTTGCAACTTATGTACGATTTGGGTGCCACATATGCATCGGAGGTCTTTTAGGCGGCTTTTTTCCCTTTTCCCTTTTTTTTCCCCTCAGTGTCCTGTGGTCTCCGTTTTTTCCTTCACTGTCCCATGGTTAGGCCACTAGGACCGCCCGACACACGGAGCCGCCTGGGTTTTACAATCCTTGGCGGCACCGTGAGGCAACAGACACAATTCCAGCTTTGTCTGGCCTCCATCTTGCTACTCCGGTGGACATGTGCAGTCCCCGATGTAGCTTTTTGTGTCGGTGGGCGTTGTGCGCGTGACGTCGCTCGGACGTGCTGGCGATTCGCACATGTGCGTTGGGGATGGGGTTGCCCGCACACAGACCAGGGGGCCATCACGGAGAATCCTGCCTCTTCCCCCTCTCTCCAGGAGCATCAGCTGTTGCGCCAGCTGATTGGAGAGAGAGGGGTATTTAGTAACCACAAGCGTGCCCTGGTATTCTGCTGGATGTCAGGACGTGCGGTGGTTTGTTTTCAACATCCTGGTTCAAGGTAACTTCGATGGATTATGTTTTATTCCTTGGAATCTTACTGCAACTCCATCATTTTCGTTTTGGAGTCAATAGTGTGGCATACTATAGCCTTGATTTGTTCTTTTCTTTCAAAATAAATTTGATTTATATAACTTCTACTTAGTCATGGGTTAATGATATAGAACACCCATCACTTATAACCAATCTATACAACCATCTATGGTTACTTATAGTTGTATTATAGTACATAATATCTGCAACAAAAATAATATAGTGAAATAAGAGCTATTTTAGATATCATAATAAATTATAAAATATCAAATATATTATTCTGTATTCTTACGATACTTCTCAAGGTTTCACTGTTGTTGCATTACCCTTGATTTCAGCCAGGTATTTTGCTGATTCTTTGTCAATGTTCTGTATGTTCTTTTAGTTGACATCACCTTTTCTAACATAGAAACTCTTCTTTCACCTTGGTCACGCACTACCACCAATATCCAGGTAAAAGATAACATTCAAAATAAGACTGAAGGGATGATTATACCAATAATCATAGTAATATACCTCTGTCCCTGACCAATACTATATTTTTGAATTACTTATGCCTTTTATTGCAGGATCTTTCCATCTCTGACCTCAGTGAAACCTTCTGCCCCCCCCCCCACGTGGGATGTGGAGGGACCGATAAGTCTGCACTTTGGGTGTCCTCACATAGCCTCACAAAGCTTCTTTTTGATGTCTATGTTATTGAAGTAGAGAACCAGCAGTTACAGCTCTTACTTATCTATACATCTTTTCTGTTTTTAAAACGTAATATAATGGAATGTTGCATTCATCCTGTCACCTAATAACATATGTAAGTGCATTCGTTAATTATCTTTACAAGTGTTTTTTATATTGTAATTTATACTATTAGATATTGCTTGCTTTTCAACTGTATTATAGATACATTTTCCTCTTCATACATCCCTGAAGAAGGAGAATACTGTACTACGAAACGTGTTGGGTGCAAAGGACTTCATATATGTCTTGTCAAAATATGGTGACAATGTAATGCATTCCACATTTTAGCCATCATGTGTAACTATGAATAAATTATTTTTTGTACTATAATACTTTCAATACTCTTCAATTTTTAAAAAAATCTAGTGTGCCTTTAAAGTCCACCTTATGGGATTTTTTTCTTTTTTTCAGACATAAGATAATTACTTGACTTGTGGCGACTGGGAGAGTTGAGGAAAAACTTTATGTTTGGAAGGCTAATCATAAATCCTTCAGAACCAAATACTGCCAGGCCTGAAGTAAAAGTAGATCAGCCAAGAAACCTTATTTGATAGAACTGGAAAGTAAAGCAAGGAAGCAAACTTTATTGTTGGGAAAGGCTGAAAGCCAGAAGTGGACTATTTACAGAAAACTTTGACAATGAAAGGAGATTTTCTAGCCAGACATCAGCAAGGTCTGTGGATCAGCTGCCTCAGGTAACAGACGAGACAACCCTGGTCCATCTGCTTTGGAACTCCCCCATGTCAGGCATGGAAATCACTAGCAGCAACCAGCCAGGGGGTTGTGAGTGAACATGGTTCCCTAACATACTGTACATTCAGCAGATAGAGTCACTCCAGACCGGTTTGCTTTCTCTAATGATTCTTCAGATCAGCAGAGAAGATACAAACCAGCTAAATCTGTACAGATGTAGAATTCCTATTACACCAAGCTGGCCCCTTCTAACATGTCTGCCCTACTGGCTGTGGTGAATGTTGCTGATGAGCAGAAAGAGGAGGAGCTGTGCAAACAGTCATCTGTTGGACTTTCTGCTGTGGAGGAACCCTCTGTGGACAGGCAAGGATAAGCCCTGAGGTGTCTCTGGACCATCAGAGGAACGTGGATGGATCTGTGCCAAGCACTCCGGACAAGGATTTTACTGCTCCTGTCTATGCTAAGACCAGTAGTGCCTCTAACAATGTTGCTAGCGTTTCACACAAGACGGCTGCCAGCTGTTGCTGCATCTGAGCCTTCCTGTGTCCCAGAGGTGATTGATGCTGGTGGGGAGGGGCAGAGTGCTACAGGTTGAGTGGAAACAGCCATGGAAGTTTCCTGTGTCAGTAATGACTCACCTGTTGCAGTGGTTATGTCAGAACAGCCCTCACATTCCTCAGCTCATAGTTCTGTCCCAGTGAAGGAGAAGATACCAGATGGAGCTGAAACCTCTATCAATGTAGCAGTCAGTATGGACACTGTTGTGAAGACAGGAACGGAGAAAGGAACTATGAGTGTGCCAGCAAGTAATGAACACAGCAATACGGATAAAGCAGTGCATTTGTGGGTGGTGTTGAGGGGGTTAATGATGTTGACAAAACTAGGAATAACACTTCTCTCCCTGCTCAGCAGAGGACGGATTCGTCAACCAATCTTGATCCTGTGCAATCAATATCTGCTTAAGTTTTTTGGAGACTTGTACCAAGGAGGGTGGAGGGAATTTTGTAAATTTAAATAGTTACAATTTGGGGAGGTTTGGTGGTGGGTGTCAGGGTCTGGATTTGAATCTGGAATCTCTGCTGTGTCAGGCGATGTCTCCTCCTGCTGAACTACTTGTAATGCTGGAAAGTCCCCTGGATAATTCCTTAAATGATCCTGTATTGAACCTTGTTAGTTTTGAACCCTGAACTATTTGCTCCTCCCATGAACTTCCTGATTTAAGCCATGTTGGATAGCAACATGATTTAATATCTTACTTCTGGTATTTCACTTTCTGAAACACATCAAAGCTTTGTAATCAGAAGAACAATGGCTTGGCTCAAGCCCACCTGCGGTGATATGTGTGATTACAGGCTTCAAAGAGATTACAAAGATGGCCCAGGGCGCATGGACTGCAATACTGCCCCCAGAGCCAAGTCAGTAATATGAGGAGGATTGTTATGTAAACACTGATTAGTCCAAAGCAAAAGGGACTGGCAATGGGGGGAGTTTGAATGAGTGATAAGTGAGCTTGTAAAAAATGGTTGTTACAGAGAGTTCTTTCTCTTTGTTGCTGAAAAAAGCCTGCCATGAGATTGTCCCTTGGCCATCTTGGGACTTCGCTGTGACTGAGGGCTTGGGCCTAAATTCCATGTGGCCCAGACCCCTTTTATCACCCAGAACCAGCAGATGAAACCATGTGTGATAAGTATCTTTGATATTTCATTGCTGTTATATGTTGTAGAGATATGCTGTTTAGTATATTGTGTTCTGATTGTAAGCTTTGCAACATTGCAATTTCGTGTAATACCTTTATGTTAGTTTTTCCTAATTCTGCTGTTTTAGTACATTCCTATTTTCTTGGGAAATAAATGTAACTTGTTTACTGAGCAGAGGTGTTTGTTATATCATTGTGCTTATCAGACTCTTACAGATTAGCAACTATAGGGATTAGACAAATTAATACATGTATGCAATAGTTGTATAGGCTATATTAGACTGTATAATATTGCACCGATTACTTCAAGCCATGTCTCTGCACTTCCTGTTTGACAAATGATTGTGCTCTCTCTTAGCCAGTATCTTGCTCCTGTCTTCCCTGCTACCACTCATTATAGACCCTTGGCTTGTTCCTCGACTACGCTTCTGCTTGATGCCAACCTGCAACTACTCGTTACTGATCTTTTGGCTTTTGGCTTGTTCACTGACAACGCTTTTGTTCGATCCTTACCTGTTGAATCCACTACTGGATCCCGGCTCGCTCACCTCCTGGTAGGGCAATCCTGAGGACCACGACCTGGTGCTAACACGCAGCAAACTTCACCATCACGAGCTCTGGTGAACACTGGTTAGTACTTAGACTCCACACCTCAGGTGAGCCTGCGTCATCCACCAGGGTGACCTGCCTGTGTTCTTAACCTGCTGGTTTCTGTGTGAGCTTCCTACTGCTATAGCAACTAGTCTTTGAGCCTAACCCCTTGATCGTGACAATGGGCTTGTTAGTGGATATAGGAGAAGTAATGTTGTACAGTTGAGATGAGAGGGGAAGGGAACACCACCAGTAAGAGGGAGGGTAGTTAAATTGATTTTGTAGATGGGTGTTAAAGTCACTGATGTTTTTGCTTTGATTTGCCCAGTTGTCTGTTATGAATATGAGTTACCTTTTGTGAAACTAGAAGGTCTCCATCTTTTTTTGGAGAGAAATAAGAGGTGCATAGTTATTCAGCAGTGGAGTGGTTTGGTGCCAAAGGTGGTTTTAAGGCAGCCTTTGATAAAACTGGCAACAATCCTGGTCTGTAACAGATCAATACCAGAGGCTGAGGAAGGTCCTTGATGAGCATGGGATATACACAGGGGCCTGGACAGTGTCGCTAAAATTGAGGGGGCTGGGCAACGTGGTTCAGCTCCTGCCCTCCTCAGGTTTTCTAGCATGGATAGGCTGACCATTTTCTATTAGGATTAACCTAAGGTTTGCAATTTGTGTGGAGATAAAGGCCACTTTGTCTCATCCTGCGCCGTCAAAACATGCTTGCTGTTCCAGGATTTAGGCCATTCGGTCAAAGAATGCACCCAGATTTGTGCAAGCAGCTGGGTCATCCTTATCGTTAGTGCCCAGAGCACTACATAATTTTCCAGGATTGGAGACTGAGCTGCAAAGCTATGGAGGAAACCATTGTTGCCCCTCCTGCGTCTGTTATGTCTGTTGTGTAAGATTTTGTTTCCCTTGGTAATGTGGTGTTTCTGTTTCCCCTGAGTCTGTCCCTCCTGTGGTGTTTCCTAATTCTACTCTGATTAGATCCTCCAGACTAGCAGAAGCTGCTAAGGGGCGGGTTTAGTGGATCTTCCCTCTTGGCCTACTGCACCTCCAGTCCCTCCCTCTCAACAGTGCAAACGTGGCCAGATGGGTGCGGAGGTGCTGAATAGGGATGGGGTCTATGGGGTTGAGGAAGGGATGTCCATGTTTCATGTCTCACCCTCTGTTGAGGGGGATTCAGCTGATAAGGGGTGGGAAAGGATAAGGAGTAAGAAAAAAGAAGAGGGGGCTGGGCAACGTAAGGTGGTAATTTCTTCTTCAGAATCAGTTCCCGGAGGGGTTCCTCTTGGCAATACATTTTCTGGTTTATCAGGAGATGAGACGGTGTTTGATTTGTCTTACCTCTTTGTAATCTATGGATAAGGGGGAGCCACGAAGTCTAAAGAGTGGTGACGAGGGTGTAGTAGAGGTTAAGAAACAACTACCTCAATCATCCTGATGGCAGGTCCCACTTCTCTCTGTAATCTATTATCTCTTTGTAATCTATGGATAAGGGGAGCCACAAAGTTTAAAGAGTGGTGATGAGGGTGTGGTAGAGGTTAAGAAACAACTACCTCAATCATCCTGATGGCAGTTCCCACTTCATTTAAGGTAAAGCCCATTAATGTAGCTGGCATTATATCTGCAAGAGCTTGAGATATTACCTTATTTTTCCTCAGTGAGTTTGATGTTGAGATTTTATTTTTGCAAGAAACCTGGCTCAATACTTTGGCCATCTAGCAAAAAGGGAGTGGAGATGTGGTGAAGTTTTTAACAGCTGTCGGTTCACTGATAGTTCACTCCCTCCCTTCATGAAGCAATCCGCTATGATTCTTCTGTCGAAAAGTGAAGACCCCTCAATGATTATGAACTGGTTCCTCATCAGGCTTCTCAATGTTGATAGAAATATATTGGCGAAGATTCTTTTTTGGCACTTGTCGTCAGTAGCAGGCAATTTGTTGTCCAATCATCAGCACTGTTTGGTCCAAGGTAGAAGTACCTTTTCAAGGATGTTTGCTATCCGGGAGTCTTTGGAGTGATGCAGGGCTGCTGAATGGAGAAAGTACTTGCTGGCATTGGATCAGGCAAAGGAATTTGATCAAGTGAATCATGGGTATCTGTGGCTGCTACTTGATAGATATGGCCTGATGGGGATTTATAGATTGACTGAAAACATTATATAGATGGGCTGAGAGCCTCCCACTTGTTAATGGTTGGATTGGATGGCCCTTTGAGGTTGGCCCTAATGTGCGCTAGGGATGTCCTTTGAGCCCCCTGCTACATGCATTCGCAATCGACCCCTTCATAAGAAGGTTAGAGGGTGGATCATTGTGCAGGGTGCCTTTGGGCATTGCTGGTGTGCTGCCTTTGAGGGTCATGGCCTATTCCAATGATGTGTCTGTTATTACCTCTAGAGGTAATGCAGGAGGTGGTCTCTGTGATAGAGCAGTACATGGAGGCTTCTGGTTCTAGTGTCAACTATGAAGAGAGTGAAGGGTGGGGGAGGAGGGTGAAAGCTTTGAACTTCCTTCCCAGAGCCCCAGAAGAAAATGTAAGTGTTGGGCATCAAATTTGGCCCTGGAGACTATGGTCATCGAAATTGTAAATGCAGGTTGGTGGATGCCAATGCCAAAGTAGCAAGCTGGAAGAAGTGAAAGCTTTCCTTGAGAGAGAGGCATAGGTATGCGCAGCCTACTGCATTAGGGTGTGCACACCAAATCTCAAACACATGTGCCTTTCTCTGCAGCCTCATCTGCACTGAACAGTGAATGAATGGGAATCGCTCTGTGCTGAGCAGCTTCCTGTTCATTCGCAGACTGAAGCATAGTAAAAACAGTTTACTATGCTTCATTTATGAATGAACACAGTAAGTGTGTTCACTATATTCATTTAGAAAAGTAAGGGGCTGGTAAATGACATATTGATTAGCCCTTTCCCCAGTTCTCCATCCTGAAACATCCCTGCAGTAGCAGAGGGGAGAGGAGAGGAAGGAAGCCAGCAGCACTGCAGGAGGGGAAGACATGGGGGGAAGCCTGGGGAAAGAAGGGGAAATTGGCACCGCACAGGGTGATTAGGGTGTGCCCAGGCACACCTGGCACACCCCCTGCGCACGCCTATGGAGAGAGGGTTGACTTGATCAAAACGTACCTGATACAGATCTTTTTATATGTCAGCTTTGTCTGCATCTTGCTGGAATCTCTCTATGCAAGATTCTACATCTGAACCTGATCAAACACAATGTAACTTACCTGTGCTGATGGGAAGGTGGCCTAGGAATGGTCAACCCAATGGTTTTCTTTTCCTTCCTCTTTTTAGAGTACAATCTTGGTAATATGTTAGCAGATAACCCGCTGGGATGGGTGGGTATTTTTGAGTCTTGGTTTAAGCCTTTTCTGAAATGCTGGGAAGATGGCAGGCCACTGAAAATTCTGAGAGTCAGACATGGCAGGCTTCTTGCTTATGTTGCACCATGTCTGAAAATTCTGCAGCAGTGGCAGGTGGCAGTGGAGGATATCAGGTCCCTCCTCAGGAATCTTCTGGAGAAAAGGATTTTGGGTTCTGCTTTCAGTGTGTCACTGGCCCTCAGGGATTGTACAAGCTCTGCAATGGGGGAGGGGTTGAAGTTTAATTATTTGGAGAGAATCCTTTAAAGTTTGGGGATCTTGCCTGGCTCTCTTTCCATGGAAGGCTCTGTGTGAGAGGGAAACCTGAAGCATCTCCCCTTGGATGATTGGGTTTGCCCTAGAGTGTAGTGTTTTGGTAAAGTGAAGTCTACGGACCACTTTTTGCTTTGGTGTCACTTCAACATACAAGTGTAAAAAAAGTAGGTAGGGTTCTAGGCATCCCCTTCTTTTATCGCATGAGTGGGTATATGGGGCATTCCTATCTCTCAGGGCTTTTGATTTGGATACACTTTTTCTAGTTAGTATAGTTGTCCATTACATCACATGGAATGTACGGTGCCAGATTACCCTACGAAAGAAAGTCCTCCCTGTTGAGGTGGTGGTGCATGATATTCTGGGTGAGACTGGGAAGATTCAAGGTCTTTAGAGGGCAGGGAGCCTCCAGCGGTCTGGATAAGGGCATGGAGAAATATCAGGCCTGCTTTTGGTGAACTGTCCATCTATCTCTGGGTGATGAGCTCTTTTCTTATGCTGTTCTTTTCACTCCTCTAGTGTTTGTTGGCTAGTATCTTCTTTTTGACGAAGGACTGCATGCATGACAGGTGTGGGTTTGTTTCTTGACCTCTCAGGTTTGATGTCTGGTGTGAATCTTAGTAAGAGTTATTTTCCCCTAGTAATGATATGTTAATTTATTAGATTTTTTTGGCAATAAAGCCATGTTATATTTAATTATGTATATTCTTATTAATTTTATGTTTATTGATTGCATGAATTGTATTAATGATCAGTGGGAAGAATGTTCCTTACATTGATGGTCAGTGAGAAGAATGCCTGTTACATTGGTGATCAGTGGGAAGAATGCCCTATGCTGCGTACACATGACCGGTTTTGCAGTCGGAATAAACTCTGAAGGTTTCTCCGACGGAACTCTGACAGAATTCCATTCAATCGGTCTTGCCTACACACGGTCAAACCAAAGTCTGACCAAAGTCCGACCATCCAGAATGCGGTGACGTACAGCACATACAACGGGACTAGAAAAAGGAAGTTCAATAGCCAGTAGCCAATAGCTTCCGTCTCGTACTTGCTTCAGAGCAAGCGTCATTTTTGGTCCGTCGGAACAGCATACAGACGAGCGGTTTTCCCGATAGGAATTGGTTCCGTCGGAAATATTTAGAACATGTTCTATTTCTAGGTTTGTCAGAATTTTCGAAAAAAAAAAGTCCGATGAGGCACACACATGATCGGAATAGAAGATGAAAAGCTTCCGTCGTACTTTTTCTGTCGGACATTCCTCTAGTGTGTACGCGGCTTTACATTGGTGGTCAGTGGGAAGAATGCACCTTACAGTTCTAGACAGCAAGAAGAATGCTGCTTATGTTGGTGTTCAATGAAACAAATGCTCCTTACATTTGTGGTCAATGGGAAGAATGCAGCTTACATTGCAAGTTATTGGGAAGTATGCTTCTTAGATTGGTGGTCAGTGGGAAGAATCCCTCCTTACTCTAGATCAACTGTTGGGTTTAGGTCTTAATTTTATTTTTTTCTTTCGCTTGAACTTAATGGACATGCATTTCATTTTATTTTGTCTAACAATGAAAATTACTAACAACTATGTAGTACGAGAACCTTCCTGAACAATCCATAAGGTCTATATCAACTATCTAATATCACTACTTATGTAATTGGGTTCATCTGAATGGGATTTTACATTTAGATTGTTGTGTGTGGGGGGCCAGGTAAAGTGTGGTAACCCCTGTTACACTGAACTTGATGAAAGTTTAACAAAAACCCTACCCATGATAGAACACAGTTATATAAGTAGAAAGAAAAATAACTTAATCAAAGAGCACAGTCAAGAATTTACATATAAAGTAGGTGAAGAAAATATAATGTGGGGATTTTAATCATCAAAGCCATTTTTTCCTAGAATTTGTACATTTTGCATCATAATCAATCCAGACTGCTATATTTGCTAAATCCCTCATGTACGCCGTACAATAATACTTAAATGTTGCCTGTACCTTCAGCTGATTCATCAGAATAAGTTTGACATAAAATGTGAATATTTATGCTGATATTGCCAAAGACATTCTCACCTGCTTCTAAGTGGCGAGATGAAAATTTGAGTGCGACAGGAGGATCAAGAAGACGATGAAAATAAAAAGAAATCTTTATTTTATTGTACAAACTCATTAACATAAAATATTCCTGTGAGTTATTTCCAGGGTACTGCTCTGATCTGTTTACAAAATGTAAGATGTTATTTGGGGGCAGTAAAGCAAAGGTAGGATTTTGCAAAGCTGCCTTATTCAGTGAGTGTAATTAAATTTTATTTACTCTGATCTCAAATCTCCTTTGGTTTAATGAAGCTTCTAGAAACACCATTCTCAACCAGGGTTCTGTGGGTGACTGACCTCCCATTTGACGATGCCTGCTTAATTACAGGACCGATGCCACATGGCAAAGTCAGTAGCATGACATGCATTATCTTTTTAGCTGTAAGGGGGCATTCTGACCACCACTGCGAGGGTTGTATTCTTTCTATTGACCACCGATGTGAGGGACATTTTTGCCATTGATCCATAATGAATTGGTTTGATTAAGTGCCGATTCACACTACAGCGACTTGGGATCCGACTTGTAAGACCTCAAGTCGTCCCAAGTCGCTGGACATAAGAAATTCCATAGAAGTGAATGAGAGCTGTCTTAATGTACACTACTGAAGTTGCTCCGACTTCAGAAAAGGTTCCTGTACTACTTCAAGGTGACTTGTACCCAAAGATTTCAATGGAAGTCGCCTTCAAGTCAAAGGAAAAGGAAAAAGAAAATAATTTACCCCACTCCCCAATTATGTCACAAGAGCTGATTATTCTCTGACCTTAAGGTCGCTTTAAGTCGCGTTGTAAGTTGCTCAAAGTCGTGCTGAAGTCGCACTGAAGTCGCCTCCAAATCGCTTTGCAAAGTCGCGCTTAACGTCAGGTCACCCCTGTGTGAACCAGCACTAAGGGTTCCCAGAGACCTCTAAATTGTTATAGGAGTTCCTCTGGGGTAAAAAAAGGTGATACAGGCTGTTCTAGATAGACTTCCAGTTTGACATGCAGCACCATCTACAGGTAAGATTGGTTATTGTATATATAGTTTCGTAGTTGGTAAGGTTGAATAAAGACACTAGTCCATCCAGTCCAACCTGAGTACTTGATGTATGTGTGTTCATGTCGAAAATCATTTCCCATATCCTTATATATTTTGTTCACTAAGATGGACGTCCAAGAGCCTTTGAAAACTATCAATACTTTCTGCTGACACTAACGATTGTGAAAGAGAGTTCCACATTCTTATTGCCCTGACAGTGAAAAACCCCCTACACACTTTAAAGTTAAACCGCTTCTCCTCCAATCTCATTGAATGGCCCCGTGTCTTCTTACACTCCCTGAGACTGAATAGTTTTTTTCCTATACTGGTATCACCATTGAGATACTTGTATTTTGCTATCATATCTCCTCTCAAGCATCTCTTCTACAGGGAGAATACGTTTAGTGCTTGTAGTTTGAAACAATGGGTGGAATAGTGGGATTATTACGGTGCCAGAGATACAGCAAAACAAAATGTTAAAATAAATTAATTTTATTACAGAAAATCGCTTAAAAGTAAATGCATTTCATTTACAGTACAAATATATACAGGAGCATATACAAATATATTACAACCAATGGATGAAAGAATTAAACAAATCCCTACTAGTTTCGCCAATACATTGGCTTCTTCAGGGGATGTATTAGGTTGTAATTCTACAGAAAGAAAATTAAATTAATATGATGAAATAAACTGAAATACAAAAAGAGCAGCACAATGCTAATCCCTAGCAAAAGTGCATGGAAACTATACAATAGCACCCAATCAATAGGTCCCAGCATAGGTGGAAATATCATCAATTGAGGATCGCACATACATACCTAAGGAGACCCGGAGGGCCACACAGGAGACCTCCAAAGTGAGGGCCACCTCCTCACTGCCTTAGTGTGACTGCAGGGGGCTTGATAAAAAGTCCTTAAAATAGCTGTAAAAAAATATATATATGTAAGGCTAACTAGCTCAGTTACATCAAAAAGGAGCGAAGGGACAAAAAAAGTCCTTAATACTCACCAAAAATTAAATTTACATAGATAAACAAACCTGGACGCTGAAAAGATTGATGGTAGTTGATCGATCAGTGCTACTTGTGGGACGTATAGATTGACCAAACTAAATAAAATAAAAAGAGAGGGTATATATATAAAAATAGCAGGAAATGAAAAAAACAGGAAATTAAAAAAAAAAAAATCAAAAAACTTTTTTTTGTCATCTATGGCATAAATGCTAGGATTGGCTAACAAATCATACCTGTTAAGTCAGCTGAGCAAGTTAAGCTGCAAACAGGGAGCAGTCTAATACTTTCAAATGGAACATTTGCTGCAGTGGATGTACACAATTTGCCACATGGAGTGTGGTATATGAGCCTGAAGGATATAAGCAAAGTTCCTAAAGTAAACAGAGTGACAAAGTAAATACTGTGATGTATTATCACTGCATTTGAAATTGTTGTAGTTGATCATAGAACAAGCTTTACCTTCTCATTCAATGCGATTGGTGTAGCGTCCCGGTGTGTCCGCAATCACGAACGATTAGTACACCTATTTAAAGCCCCCCACCTGATTGGCGAAATTAATCAGCCAATCAGGAGCAGACAAAAGATGGCCCGTGCGCCTGCGCACTGGCTGCCGCAAATTCCTACAATACCCATAGTCCCTTGTTCCTCCCGGAAGCGCGGGCGGACAGTATGTGTCCAACACACTCCTCCAGGGGCGAGGCTACAGATGGAGGATGATGTTGAAGTGGATGTAATAGGCGGGGAGTAGGGGGCGATGACGAGCTGGAAAGCGGGCTGGCCAACAAGGATGGCCAGCCCTTGGGTGTCCATACAGTCACAGGCTGTGATGGGAGTGACCCAACACATGGGAGGGGCTGATGGCCGAGCTGGGCACAGGGCAGGCAGTGAATCAAAAAGATGAATAGACTGGAAAACATAGAGAGGGTGGGATCGAATAGGGAACCACTGGGCATGCTCCAAGCCAAAAAGTAGAACCAGCCATGAACTTAGGAAGCAAAGGATTATACTGCGCTGCAAGTGATAGACACAATTTACATGGACAATCTAATAACATGCATAGTGAATTTTAAGCAGTCTATATTTACAACCACATTCAATTGCATTAAGTTCGTAGTATTAGAAAAACAACAGACAGAAAAAATATAGAAATACGAATAAAAAAAAATAAAAAAATAATAGTAACCAGAGTAATAAGAAATATAAATAATAAATACATTTTTTGTTTATAGATAAAGGGGAGAACAAAAAGGGCACTGTCACAAATGTTAGGCCTGTAAGATCGAAAAAGGCTGTTAGGGCAACGGCAGTCATGGTGGGAAGGCGGAGAGAGATTGGAAGGGGGGAAAAAGAAAAAAGACCAAACACAAGAGCCAGATAGATCAGAGGACCCACAAAATTCTTGGGACAATTGATAATAGAAAATGTTAATGATATTAAATAACCTTACAAAAAGGATTTAAAACTAATATACTCATTTAAGCCAGGATATCTGGTGGCATCTAAGCAATGTATCCACCTGGTTTCTAATCGCAAAAGAGGAATGTCAATACTGCCGCCTCGAACATGTGTGGGCACATGCTCGAGCGCCGCAAATCGTACTACATTGGGATCAAAATTGTGTTGAATGGCAATATGTCTGTTTAAGGCTGTAGTGGCCAGTTGCTTATGGAGTGGCATAATGTGGTCCCTAATGCATCTGAAAAATGGACGTTTCGTCTTGCCGACGTAAAAACATCCACAGACACATAGGGCCAGATAGACCACTCCAATAGTGTTACAGGTAATACGATATTTTATGGACTGAATCTGTCCATTGGGAAGAATTATCATTTTAGAATTAATGATAAAGGGGCAGTTATCACAGTGTCCACAAGAAAAGGTGCCAGTATTAGAGACCCTAATATGTTGGTAAGGTGTATAATGGCTCATGACTAGTCGATCTCTCATGGAGGGGGCTCGTCGGTAGGTGATTTCAGGGTAAGTTTTAACATACTTACTCACGGTGGGGTCCGCCATCAGTAGGGGCCAATATTTTTTGAGAATTGCTCTAGTTTGCATATGTTGTTGAGAAAATTGGGTTATAACTTGAACTGATTGATTGGGTTTAGAGGACTGTTTGGAGTGGATAAGGTCCCGCCTATTCAATTTAACCACTCTATTGAAAGCTCGTTTGAGGAAAGAACGGCTATAACCTCTTTGGTATAGTCTATCAGATAAATCTCTAGATGCCTGGTAAAAATCATGATCCAGAGTACAGTTTCTCCTAAGGCGGAGAAACTGGCTATATGGAATGCTATCCAAAAGGGGTTGTGGGTGTGCACTGGTTGCATGTAGTAAAGTATTGCCCGTAGAGGGCTTACAATAGAGAGATGTATGAAGAGTTCCGTCAGAGTCCACGTGGATTTGCAAGTCCAAAAAACTGATTTTGGATTGGCTGCACTCCATGGTAAAAGTGAGATTGTAGTCATTGACAGCCAGTAAATTAACCAGCTGTGTCAGTTCCTCCCGAGTCCCAGACCAAAATATCAAAATGTCATCAATATACCTGTGCCAGGCAATGACATGTTTGAATAGTTCAGAAAGATGATCATTAGAGAAAAGGTCTCTCTCCCACCACCCCCCTTCAGGTTGGCGTATGGGGGCGCACATTTGGTCCCCATAGCCACTCCCTGCACCTGGAGGTAGTGGGAGGAGACAAACATTTAAATACATTTCTTGTCAATATAAACTTCAACAGCTGGAGAACAAACTGACTATATGAGGTAAACGAAGGTCCACGGTCATTTAGTTGTTCCTGAATTACTTCCGTACCTTTGGTATGTGGAATGCAATTGTATAAGCTCTCCACATCCAAGGCCACCAACCAGGTGTAAGGAGGAAGTACTTTGCCATCTAAGATTTTGAGTAGGTCGATCGTGTCTTTGACATAGGAGAATAATGATGTGACGTGTGGATTCAAGTATTTGTCTACCAAGGCGCTCGCATTTTCCGTTAAGCTAGAACAACCAGATACAATTGATCGTCCAGGGGGGTGCTGCAAGGATTTATGCACTTTAGGCAGAGCGTAAAATGTGGGTATTTTTGGATCCTTAACATTTAAATAATTCCAAGTGTTCAAATCTATAGGGCCTAAATGATAGGCTTTAAAAATTAGTTTATAATATTCAAGAGTGAAATTTTGAATTAATGTTTTTCGAAATAGGTCTGTACCAACGTCGATTGTCAAGGATGTCCAGGCACATACGCTCGTATGCCTGGACATCCATGAGAACGATGTTGCCACCTTTATCTGCCGGTTTGATAATCAGATTTGGATTACATTGGAGGTCCTTCAAAGCTTTACTGCTTCTACAGGGAGAATACGTTCAGTGCTTGTAGTTGTTCCTCGTAACTGAGGTCCACCAGTCCCCTTAATAAATTTGCTACCCTTCTCTGGATTCTCAGCAGTTCTAGCACATCCTTCCTGAGGACTGGTGACCAGAACTGGATGAAAACTCCAGTTGTGGCCAAGCCAGAGTTTTATAAAGTGTCAGGATTATCTTTTTATCTCTGGAGTAAATTCTGTTTTTAATGCATGCTAATAGTCTGCTTGCTTTGCTTGCTGTAGCTTGACATTGCATGCTATTGTTCAGTCTGTCTTCAACTAGGACCTCTAGGTGTTTCTGTATACTGGATTCCCCCAGAGGTTCCCCCTAGTGAATAACTTGCATTTATATTTTTATCACCCAAGTGCACTTTACATTTTTCAATATTACTCCTCATTTGCCAAAATCGGATGGCTTACACCCACGGGCAACTACATGTACATCCATGTAGTTACCCACCCCATTATTTTATTGAGGTCTTCTTGTAAAGTTTCCATATCCTACTGTGAATTTATTGCCCTGCTTTTTTTGTGTTGTGTTTTGAGCTATTTATACCAACCTCTATATCATTATTATGAATAAAGTAAATAGAATTGGTCCCAGGGCAGAGCCTTGGGGTACCCCACTTACCACTCCAGACCAGTCTGAGTTCACATTATCTATCACCACCCTTTGGACACACCCATGTTACATGGGTTTCTATCCAGGTACATACCCCAAGGTCTATGTCAACAGACCTCAGTTTGTAGATTAAGTGTCTATGGTGGACTGTATCAAATGATTTTGAAAAATCCAGATACACCACATCCACAGGCTTACCTTTATCTAGATGGCAGCTCACTTCCTCGTAGAATGTTATAACAGATTGGTTTGGCAAGAATGACCTTTTGTAAACCCATGATGATTACTACTAATCCTACTGTTTTCATCAGCAAATTCTTGGATATAGTCTCTTATTTTATATTTTTTAAAGGCCATTTTTTTATCTTTAATATGACTTTTTACGCTATTGTTCAGCCACCCAGGTTTAACCTTCATTCTTCTATATTTATTACCCATTGGAATGCACTCGGTGATACTTTTATTTAATATGTTCCTAAAGCACTCCCATTTTTCCTCAGTGTTCAATGTTTCTAGGATTTGGTCCCATTTAATGCCTTGTAGTATGGAGAGCAGTTTAGAGAAGTTGGCTGTTTTGAAATTCAGTGTTCTTGTACTACCCTTGTGCCTCCCTTTTCTATGATTTATGCTGAATGAAATTATCCTGTTATCACTAGTTCCCTAGTTGTTCCGTATTTCCACATCTGCGACTAGATCTGATTGATTTGTAATTAATAGATCTAGCAATGCATAATTTCTAGTAGAGGCATCTACCAATTGGGACATGAAGTTGTCCTGTAAGATATTTAAGAAATGATGGGCTTTTTAATGAGTGAGCTGTTCTTTCTGCCCAGTCAATATTGGGATAGTTTAAGTCCCCCATTATGATGACATTGCCCTGCCTTGCTGCCATTTCTAACTGTGATAGGAGATCCCACTCATCCTCTTCCTTCAGTTTAGGAGGCCTGCCCACTATTAATTTCCCACTTGTTTCTTCCCTTTGGAGATTCACCCACACAGATTCCACCTGGCCCTATCTGCAATGTCATTCCTCTCTTCCACCCATAAAGCTTTCTTGATATATAGGCACACCCCTCCCCCTCTTCTACCCTCCCTATTCCTCCAATACAAGGAAAACCCCTGGATATTTGCCAGCCAGTCATGTGAGCTGTCAAACGAAGTTCCTGTTATTCCCACAAAGTCTAAATCCTCCGCGTGTAACAACAGCTCCAGTTCCTCCATTTTGTTAGCTAGGCTCCTGGCATTTGTGAACATGCCTCTCAGGTTTGTACAGGTGCATGTTATTATCTACTTGGATTTTCTGAGGCTGTGATTATGATTTGCCAACTCATTCACCCAGGGATTAGTTATTATGATTATATTATTACTAATGCCTCCATTAGTACCCTCTGACCTTTGATCACTGCTGGCTATTGCTTCTTCTGAAAACTCTCCCCCCACCAACATTCAAAGGCAACTACAATTAAAAGCCGGACAGTCTTGTATGGACAGGAGAGGTGTGGATACAAGTTTAAAAGCCCCTCCAACTTTTTGGCGATCCTCTCCCCAAACAGAGCTGCACCCTCCCCATTCGGGTGCAGTCTGTTCCTACTAAAGAGCAGGTAACCGACTGAGAAGTCAGCCCAGTTCTCCAGGAACCCTAAACCCTCCTTCCTACACCAATTCCTCAGCCATTTGTTAAGTTCCCTAAGCTCCTGCTGCCTCTCTGGTGTGGCTCAAGATACAGGCAGTATTTATGAGAAAACCACCTTAGAGGTCCTTTTCTTCAATGTAGTATTGTGACCTTTAAAATGACTATAGATTTGTGTTAGCTTTATTTTACTTTTTTGGTCAGTATTCATTTTTTTAACTGATTTTAAAAACATTTTATTTTTTAACCCCTTGATTTTTAATTGGTTTTATAAACATTTTGTTTTTAATTTTTTTAGCCACTTGACCTCCGGAAGGTTTTACCCCCTTTATGACCAGACCATTTTTTGCTACTTATCACTGTGCTACTTTAACTTGCAATTGCTTGGTCATGCAATACTGTGGCCAGTATTTTTTATTATACAAACAAAAAAAGACCAAAAATTAAAAATATATATGTTTCCTACTTTCACTAGATCCCCGGGACTCTTTCTTCATCATCAGCCTGGTGGCAGTTGGAGCACCGTGAGGACTGGAGGAGGGCGGACCCCGCATGTATGAGCCGCTGACTACACTTAGTCCTCCTGCTGGTTGTCACCCACAGCGGCCTAACTATTCACCACCACATTGGGGTAAGTGTGAGCTGGGAGCCCCCCCTGATCTGTCAACATGTCTGAGTCCTCCTGGTGCAACCTGTCTATAACTTTGTGTATTTGGCATCACCCCTGGGTAGTAATGGGGCTCACCCCTGTGTAGTAATGTGTAATAATGGGGGTCACCCCAGTGTAAGCTCTGATTATGTGCACCAATCTATGTACTCTGTGCTACTGTACAGTGGCTTTAAAAAATATTGATACCCCTTGAAATTTTCCACATTTTGTTATGTTACCACCAAAAACATAAATGTATTTTAATGGGATTTTATGTGATAGACCAACACAAAGTGGCACATAATTGTGAAGTGGGAGGAAAATAATAAATGGTTTTCAAAACGTTTTACAAATAAATATGTGAAAAGTCTAATGTGCATTTGTATTCAGCCCCCCAGGTCAATACTTCGTAGAACCACCTTTCACTGCAATTACAGCTGCAAGTCTTTTTGGGTATGTCTCTACCAGCTTTGCATATCTAGAGAGTGAGATTTTTGCCCATTTTTCCCATTTATCTCAAGCTCTGTCAGATTGGATGGGGAGCGTCTGTGAACAGCAATTTTCAAGTTTTGCCACAGATTCTCAATTAGATTTAGGTCTGGATTTTGACTGGGTCATTCTAACACATGAATATGCTTTAATCCAAACCATTCCATTATAGCTCTGGCTGTATGTTTAGGGTTGTTGTCCTACTGGAAGGTGAACCTCTGCCCCAATCTCAAGTCTTTTGCAGACTTTAACAGGTTTCTTCTTGCCCTGTATTTGGCTCCATCTTACAATCAACTCTGACCAGCTTCCCTGTCCCGGCTGAAGAAAAACATTTATAATTTTCCTGCCACTTCATATTTATGTGCCACTTTGTGTTGATTTATCACATAAAATTCCCAATAAAGTACATTTATTTTTTTTTGTTGTAACATGACAAAATGTGGAAATTTTCAAGGGGTATGAATATTTTTTCAAGGCACTGTATATGATCATAACTGGGGGGGCCTCTAATCTCTATGTAGTAAGGGGGTTGCAGGTAACCAGGGTGTAAGAGGATATGTTCTGGAGGGGCAAGAACTTGTGCTGGAGGAGGGATTCGATTTAAAATCCCCCCACCCCATCTTCTAGCATAAGTCCTCTCCCCTCCCAAAGCACCACCCCAGGATGTATCTGATCCCTTCCCATCCCATCCCAAAACACAAGTCCCCACCTAAAGCACCTACCAGTACTTATCTGACCCCCCCAACACAAGTTTACTCCCCTCCCAAAGTACCCCTCAGAGCACATATCTGCCCCCCAGCACAAATCCACCCCCCTCCCAAAGTACCCTTCAGTTTGTATCTGACACCGCAGCACAATTCCACATCTCTCCCAAAGCATCCCCCAGTATGTATTTGACCCCCCCAGCACAAGTTTACTCCCTCCCAAAATGCCTCCCAAGCACATGTCTGCCCCCCACCTTCTAGCACAAATCTAGGTCTTGTTTAAACATGCCCTTTAAGCCCCTCTGACTGTAAAGTTTGGCCACACCTATTTTTGCCACAGGCTTCTACCTCACCCAAGTGTCCCTTATTTTTAAGTTTGAAAGTTCAGAGGGATGTCTTTACTAATGAAAAACATCAGTAAATCATACAGATACAATGAGAAACTTCCATAGAACATGGAACATGGGGTTTCCCATGTTTTGCCATCAGATTTTGATCAACATGTGATGGAACTGTAACTCACGAGGTCCTGCAGTTTTGAAGTGCTCGTCCCCTTCCTTGGCCTCCTTGACCTATCCCCTTGTCTAGGTTATTAAATCATTTTTTTGTTTCAAGTTTTAAACACATCCACATTGATGTTTTATGTGACTTGGAGCTTTCTATGAGCTGACGACTTTCTAGTTGTCCCTGTATGACAGCTCTGGATGCTAGAATAGCCAATCACAAGCACTGTCACATTGGAGGAAGAAGAGTGAGCCATACGTTTCCCATAATTGCTCCCAGGAACTGATTGGAGTGGTTGGTAGCAAAGAGAAGATGAGTAAATGTGGCTGGTAGGGGCAAACTAAAGTGTATGTAAATCGTAACAATGAATTTCTCTTGAGGCTGTTATCTATTGCCACTGTACCTGTGGGTTGGTTTATGTAGGAAACTTATTGGATGCTTTGTATGTGACTGTTGATACTGTTTCACCATATAAGACCACTATTTATTAACGCTCCTGATGCTGCTGCTATTGCTGCTGTTGTTTCCATAATTTACATTGCTAGCTACTGCTGTGAATGTTGCAATCCCAGTGGACATTTTTACTGCTGCAGATGCTTTTGTCGTGATTATTGCTAATGTCACTATCCATGCTGTTCCTACTGTTGCTATTGGTAGGAAGTTTTGCGGATACTATTATTATTACTGTACTGCATCTCCTGTACCATCATTCATGCTATTGTTACTGTCAATATGATTTCTACTGCCACTGTGGTAAGCACTGTTTTTTTTTTTTTTTTTTTTTTTTACTATTTCAGTTGTTTCTGATGTAATCCCAGTGAATTCTGTCACTCTGAATACAGTCTTCAATATAAACCACTTCTACCCCCCTTCATGACCAGACCATTTTTTGCTATACAGCACTGCGTTACTTTAACTGACAATTGCGCGGTCGTGTGACACTGTACCCAAATAAAAGTTTTGCCCTTTTTTCCCACAAATAGAGCTTTCTTTTGGTGGTATTTGATCACCTACTGCGATTTTTTATTTTTTGCGCTATAAACAAAAAACAAGCGACAATTTTGAAAAAAAACAAGCAATATTTTACCAATAAAAAATGTAAAAATTTCTTTATCGATTTAGGCCAATATGTATTCTGCTACATATTTTTGATAAAAAAAAAAAAAATCACAATAAGCGTATATTGATTGGTTTGCGCAAAAGTTATAGCGTCTACAAACTAAAGATTTTTTTACGGAATTTTTATTTACTGGGACTGCAACATTGTGGTGGACAAATTGAACACTGACACTTTTGACACTTTTTTTGGGACCAGTGAAACTAATACAGTGATCAGGGCTAAAAATATGCACTGTCACTGTACTAATGACACTGGCTGGGAAGGGGCTATCAGGGGTGATCAAAGGGTAAACTGTGTGCCTAGCTGGTGTTTTACTGTAGTGTGGAAGGTGCTTTTACTAGAGGAAGGCATAGATCCATATCCCTGGTTTGCAGGAACACAGGATCCATGCCTTTCTTACTGACAGAACAGCGATCTGCCTTGTTTACATTGTTGCCCTACCTGTGTACCGAACAATCAGCGGGTGGCGGCGGACATTGGGTCCATGGGTCCCGCTCTGTAAAATCACAGCGGGAGCAAGCTGCCAGTGGCACGCACTCGTGCCGGATACCCAGAAGTGAAGGATCAAAGTAAAACCGCTATAGCAAGTAGTTCAAGTACTGGATGTGTACAGATTATTTTTGGAGAATAAGGATATCATTTAGTATAACTTTAACTGTTAGTTCACTTTTACAGAATTTTTTTTAAAGTTGAACTAACACCTCACACTCTTCCTGCTTCCCCAATCCCCATTGTACTTACCTGAGCTGTCACGTCTCCCACAGCTGGTCCAGTGGACCAGGGATTTATAATTCACCCTTTTCTCCCTCTTCTCTGTTTAGCGATTCCAGGAAGGACCAGATCAATACTGATTGGTCAGTACTGTCACAGTGAATCGATCTGGCCTGTTCCGGAAGCACTGCATAGAGAAGAAGGAGAAGAGTGGGATTTCAAATCTCTGGACTGCTGGATCAGTTGTGACTCACCAGAGGTAAGTACAGAGAGGGTGTAAGGTGTTAAGTACACCTTTACATTTTTTCTGTGAAGGTGAACTAACCCTTTATTGGCCCTAGAATTCTTTTTTCATGAAATTGTTTCTTAGTGTATTTTTATGCCTCCTTGTAACTTCCTCCATTAGCTCCTGAATCTTCACTTTCCCCCCTCATTTCCATTTGTTTGTAACAAGCAGAGAATGTTCGTGCTGATCGAATGCCAATCAGCTGCTGGTTTTCCAGTGAGACCGTTTTCGCGAGACTGGCTTCTGTTGGATAAGGAGCTGTGCACATGGGCCAAAAGTCGGCCAGTAACTGCTGAACCAACCATTTTCAGCCGATTTTCAGCCTGTGTGTGTACCTAGTTTAACACACAAATTCTCATTGAATTTCTAATACCAGGGCCCTTTTGTCCAGACTTGAGACACACCCTCAATTGGGTGTTGGTAATCACAGTCATTGAAGACATCTTGAACCAAAGATCATAAAAGTTCATTCATGTCCCAGGCTCAGAGTTGAGTTCTTGAGCAGTTGTCCACATGATCCCTCATCCTCTAGGAGGTACTCTGTCATTCTGGTCAGGTTTGGGCAAAAAAACCCTCTTGGAGTCCTACTATTCAATGTGCTGATGATCTTATGCACTCATCTAGCCCTCTTTGATGTTGGCTGGCTGTGCTATCTCCATCTGTCTTAATACTTAGTCCATTGCAATTTGCTTCTGGAGAAGCCATAGTTTAGTTCATGTCCAAGCTGCATTAATATCATTTTTTATCCAATATTAAAACTTGAATAGAATTTTTTTCTTTTTAAACCAGAGTTTAGTGTCACTTTTGTTCCTATCTCTACACATCATAGCAGCTTTCGACTACATAGACAAGTTATGAAATACGAACGGGTAGTTCCATTTTATGACTCTATATATTATGTGGATCACCAGCCCAGTGAGAATTCCTTTAGGGCAATTTTTTAGTCACAAGACATAAAAGTGTGATGTTTTGAAGCGCAAAAGTGCTTCTTCCTCATGCTAAGAATTATTGTGTTTGAATTGTGAAATGTCATCTTCTTCTGTGGTAGTAGTGATTGGTGGTCCTTACATCAGGACAGAATAATGTGTGAGCATTGTGATGTCCAGGGATATCATGAGTCCTCATGATGACATGCCCCCAAGGGGTGTCTACAAGGTTTTTGCAGGAAGTCGGTCGGATGATGCTATAGGGAAAGTTTACACAATATAAATAAAAAAAGTTCTATACAAGCTACCTTTGCCAAATTTTAGTGACAATGCAGCTACCCTCAAGCCAACTTTGCATTTGTCCAAGGTAAAGATCGTATGCTAAGGATAATCAAAAAACATTTTTGGTTTTGGAAAAGAAACTGTCAAAAAGAGGAACTTAAAGAAACCAAAATGTTTATTAATAAGCAGAAAGATTGATTGCTTCATTGTTCAAAAATACCGCATGCTCCGTTTTAGAAATACATTCTTAGAACACAAAAAAAAAGGGAAGACCCAAAAAAACAAAAAAAACTTCAGGAAGAGGAAAACAAATAAAATAAGGATGAGGAAGAAATCAGCTCAGGATTTGTTGTCTTGTCTGAGAAAATTTCCAAACGAAAGGGGAAAAAAACAGTAGTGGGTTATATAGGCCCAAAACAAACAAATGTGGTATAAAGTAAAATCACAATTACAATTTTTTATTCTTATTCAAAGGCAAATATTAAAAAAGAGCAATTAATATGGCAGGTGTAGCCACTTGGTCACCCAGAGGAGACATACATCAGTGCACAATGTTCTACAGTTACTGTTGGCATCATAATGAATAAACTGTGACTGATGCACACAGAAACACCCAACGCGTTTCAGAATTGAATTTTTTCTTCAGGGGTATGTAACAGTAGAACATGAATCACTTCTAAAAGCAAAAAACTTACAAGTACATGTAAGCAAATAGGATCATCTTGCATATCACATGTCTTTAGAGGTGAAGATCCTTATACAACAGTCAATCAAATTAAAAACCAAAACAGTGGCATCCACCATCGCAGCCGAAGGACAACACATCCTGTGTCATATAGGGAGCTCAAAACAAGGACAGCTAGGGGTCACACCAAGAGTAGCCATAAGGAACCCCAGCAAACCTATTGAAAAGGTAAAAAGATGTGTGTAGGGATCAGCCCCATATATATATATATATATATATATATATATATATATATATATATATATTTGTTATATTGCAGCCATTTGCTAAAATCATTTAAGTTCATTTTTTTTCCTCATTAATGTACACACAGCACCCCATATTGACAGAAAAACTGAAATATCACATGGGGCCTTTGCTCAGTATTTAGTAGAAGCACCCTTTTGATCTAATACAGCCATGAGACTTTTTGGGAAAGATGCAACAACTTTTTCACACCTGGATTTGAGGATCCTCCGCCATTCCTCCTTGCAGATCCTCTCCAGTTCTGTCAGGTTGGATGGTAAACCTTGGTGGACAGCCATTTTTAGGTCTCTCCAGAGATGCTCAATTGGGTTTATGTCAGGGCTCTGGCTGGGCCATTCAAGAACAGTCACGGAATTGTTGTGAAGCCACTCCTTCGTTATTTTAGCTGTGTGCTTGGGGTCATTGTCTTGGTGGAAGGTAAACCTTCAGCCCAGTCAAAGGTCCTGAGCACTCTGGAGAAGGTTTTGGGCCAGGATATCCCTGTACTTGGCCGCATTAATCTTTCCCTCGATTGCAACCAGTCATCCTGTCCCTGCAGTTGAAAAACACCCCCACAGCATGATGCTGCCACCACCATGCTTCACTGTTGGGACTGTATTGGACAGGTGATGAGCAGTGCCTGGTTTTCTCCACACATACCGCTTAGTATTAAGGCCAAAAAGTTCTATATTGGTCTCATCAGAGACCCAGAGAATCTTATTTCTCACCATCTTGGAGTCCTTCAGGTGTTTTTTAGCAAACTCCATGTGGGCTTTCATGTGTCTTGCACTGAGGAGAGGCTTCCGTCGGGCCACTCTGCCATAAGGCCCCGACTGGTGGAGGGCTGCAGTGATGGTTGACTTTCTACAACTTTCTCCCATCTCCCGACTGCATCTCTGGAGCTCAGCCACAGTGATCTTTGGGTTCTTCTTTACCTCTCTCATCAAGGCTCTTCTTCCCCGATAGCTCAGTTTGGCCGGACGGCCAGCTCTAGGAAGGGTTCTGGTCGTCCCAAACGTCTTCCATTTAAGGATTATGGAGGCCACTGTGTTCTTAGGAACCTTAAGTGCAGCAGAAATTTTTTTGTAACCTTGGCTAGATATGTGCCTTGCCACAATTCTGTCTCTGAGCTCTTCAGGCAGTTCCTTTGACCTCATGATTCTCATTTGCTCTGACATTCACTGTGAGCTGTAAGGTCTTATATAGACAGGTGTGTGGCTTTCCTAATCAAGTCCAATCAGTATAATCAAACACAGCTGGACTCAAATGAAGGTGTAGAACCATCTCAAGGATGATCAGAAGAAATGGACACCACCTGAGTTAAATATATGAGTGTCACAGCAAAGGGTCTGAATACTTAGGACCATGTGATATTTCAGTTTTTCTTTTTTAATAAATTTGCAAAAATGTCAACAATTCTGTGTTTTTCTGTCAATATGGGGTGTTGTGTGTACATTAATAAGGAAAAAAATGAACTGAAATGATTTTAGCAAATGGCTGCAATATAACAAAGGGTGAAAAAATGTAAGGGGGTCTGAATACTTTCCGTCCCCACTGTATATATATATATATATATATATATATATATATATATATATATATACTGTATACACAGTATATATAAGGGGCTGATCCCTACACTACCTTTTTATCTTTAATAATCAATAGGTTTGCTGGGGTTCCTTATGGCTATTCTTGGCGTGACCCCCTAGCTTTCCTATAATAATATAATAATAGGATAATAATCCTAAAATAAAATATAATAAAAAGAATATTTAAATAGGGTGGGGTTTGAAGAGCCATTGATACCATATTATTGCACACAGATAAATATTCATAGTGAATTAAATTTACTTTGCTAAGCAGAGTGTTTCATAAGCAATTGCAATTATTTTTACATTTTTTGTTATTTGCTGTTGATCTCCCTCAGGGCCTTTCTGTCTACATGCATGTCCTTCAGTGGTGGCTGCTTAGCATTTCTAGAGTGGGCTTCTTGATGTTGACAACAGTGGACCATGCCTGTGTGATGTGTTTTAATATAGCCACTTATATAGGCTCCATTGAAAGCCCAAATAAAATGGTGACAACATTGGAGCATACAGTGCCTTGAAAAAGCATTCATACCCCTTGAAATTTTCCACATTTGGGGGAGATGGGCGGAGCCTAGCGGAGCAGACATGCATTGTTAGAGCTCCACACCGCTGAGGAGAGAAGAGAAGGACAAAGCGGAGCCTGCAGGCTCAAAAGGTATCCATTTGAACCTTTTTGCCCCAGGGAACAAACTGTGAAAGTTTGGGCAGGAAATATGGTACTGGGAGGAAACCGTGGCAGAAATAAAAATCACCTCACAAAGAGCTCACAGGCACTCACTGCAACTAAAGCAGCTCCAGTCACCTCATAAGATACAGCATTAGGACGCTCTCGCAGACAGAAAATGTCACAGCAAGACTCTCCATTTGAGTCAGATACAGAACAAATCCTCTCACAAACTTCTCCACAAGCCTCCTCAGCATCCCCAGTAATATTATTACAATTTGAAAAGATGCTTCATAAGGCTTTAAAACAAACTTTAGACCAAATAACAAAAAGCCTAACCAAAGAAATAAGAGAGCTGGGAAACCGCACCGCAGCCTTAGAAATAAAAATGGATGAAATTGAAATTACAACCCAAGTAAATATAACAGAATTGGCACAATTAAAAGAAGAGAATTTAATACTTCAAACTAAGCTCGAAGATTACGAAAATAGAGCCAGACGTTCAAACTTGCGCATAAGGGGAATACCTGAAACTGTGACAGACCTGCAATCTACTATTACTGCTCTATTACAAGAACTAAAGCCAGATATCCCTATTGAATGTTTAGAACTGGACAGAGTACACAGAGCCCTCACAGCCAAAAAGAAAGATGGACCCCCACGTGATATAATCACAAAATTTCATTATTACAGAACGAAAGAACAAATACTAATTGCTGCAAGAGAAAAAAAGGAACTTAATTTTCAAGGACACAATTATCAAATTTTTGCTGACCTATCTCAACTTACTATTACTAAAAGACGATCCATGAAACCCCAACTAATGGAACTGCAACGCCACAACATTATGTATCAATGGGGCTTCCCCTTTTCAGTCAGATTTAACTACCAAGGTACAATTTATAGAAGCAGATCAGCAGATGAACTACAACAAACCCTTTTAAAATTAAATCTGACAGAACCCACAAGCAGCAACTCTCCCACACGCAGAAGAATGGCATCATCTTCACCTTCAGGCAGCACTCAGAAAATTTCAGAACAAAATGGGAATCATCATTCTCACAAAAGAGGCCGTTATGCCACATTATCCATGGACCAAGAAGATTCAATGGACTGACATCCTAATTCCTGATATCTCTTCATTTATTATACTAAGAGATGGTTCTCTATAAAAAACCTGTATTTATAACTGAATGTAACTGCATTCTGATAGTCACACACTGTGTGGGATCATGTTACATTCCAGTTATATTTCTTATTACTTCTGATTCATATAGCCTTAGAATATATAAGTGAAATAAGGAAATTCTTGTTCAGTTATATATTTTCAGGTAATAACAATAGATTTATTACTTTTTAGGACAAATATGTTCAATAATCCAGAAGTAATGGAAGCTTTTTCTTTCTTTTCTTAAAACAAATATATTATTACCTAACTAGTTCCTAAAATTATGTTTTTGTTTATTCTAATCTGAAGCAATACAACCTCAATTTTATGAGTTAACATATCTAAACAGTTACATATGAATAAAATATGTAATTGTTTACTCTAAAAGGGTTAAAATCCAAAAATAATTCAAACTATCTTCATCAATACCAAAGTTATTAACAGTGCCTTTCTAACTGAATTATTTAGCCTAGGGCAAGACTAACCATATACAACCACCCTGGAATAAATAATTTCAACAAAAACTATATTCTGCACTCCAATTAATGAAACATCATTTTGATGTCTTTTGACATAGCACTTCTCTCCTGTAAGCGGAAGATCCGTGTACCCCCATTAGCCCTCCTCATTCTCCCAACCATATTATGTGGGAGTGTGACGAAGGCACTTATTCCCCTGAGAGAGATATTTATTCTCTTTCACGGGTAAATTGTGATTACCTGCAAAAAATAATTTATACAATGTATCATCTAATCTCATATGTTTTTTGTTTACTCTTTACTCCAGAATTCACTGGTTTCTTTTCTATCTATTCATCTCTTCAGTCCACACAGGTTGATCTGCGCAGTCAGCTCTGCATAACAAAAAGTAAGTCAAAACTATTTGATCTGTTGCCATGGCACCACTGAATATACTTTCCCTGAATGTTCAGGGAATAAATGTCCCTCAAAAAAGGACCAAAGCCTTCCGTACTTTCCATAACAATAAGGATCACATAGCATGCCTCCAAGAAACACACTTCACCAAAGATTCTGCTCCAAAATATATTTCTCCTTTTTATCAACAAATTTACACGGCTTCTGCCTGTACCAAGCAAAGGGGAACTCTAATTGCATTTCACCGATCCACACCATTCACCTTATCATCAGAAATTAAAGACCCAGAAGGTAGATACCTGATACTCATGGGTTATACAATGGATACAGCAATAACGGTGATTTCCTACTACGCTCCTAACAAACAACCTACACCATTCCTCTCACATATATTACAAGTGATTAATACACACAAAATAGGAACAGTGATAATGTGTGGGGATTCGAACCAGGTCCTCCTCCCATTTCTAGATAAATCACCTTTTACACCATCCAAAATAACCTCTAGATTACCTTTTTCTCAACTTCTTTCCAAATACAATCTGGTAGATTCGTGGAGAGAAAGTAACCCAATGAAAAAGAAATTCACTTATTTCTCGCACCCTCATCAAACTTTCACCAGAATAGATCATATTTTTCTAACAATAGGAATGATACCAGAAATTATTGCATCAGATATAATTCCAATTCCGTGGTCTGACCATAATGCAGTATACACTACTATAGCCTCAGCCATACCAAAAGCGCATGACCCAACGTGGTACTTACCGGACATAATGCTCAAACACCCAATACATCAGATGGCCATTGAACAAGCTTTAAAGGAATACATATCAATTAATAATACAACAGACATCTCCCCAATAACACTGTGGGAAGCTCATAAGCCTGTCTTGCGTGGTACAATACAAAGACAAATGGCACTATTTAAACGGGAACGCAAAAATCTAGCAAAAAAACTAGAACTCAATTTTAATGCAGCCTACATATCATTTCAAGATAATCCATCTCAGTGTACAAAATCTCATCTGGAAAAATCTAGATTGGAATACGATCTATTTCTCACTGAGTCAGTTGATAAATCCCTCAAACGCTCCAAACACAATTTCTACATGAATACAAACAAACCAGGTACATATTTGGCTCGGGCATTAAATTCAACTAACAAATCTTTCAAACCAATACGTTTGAAATTATCAAAAAATGTTTACACTTGTAATCCAGTTAAAATAGTCCATAAATTTCACTCACATCTCGCAACTTTATACAAGACAAACAATGAATTTAATCCTACAGAGGCTGAATCCTTCTTCTCAAAAATAACCTTACCTGAGTTATCTCAGAATCAAAAAAGCAGTTTGGATGAGCCTATAACTATAGATGAAGTTGCTAACGCCATAAAAGACCTAAAACTTAACAAAAGACCAGGCCCAGACGGCTACTCGGCTTTATACTATAAAACATTCTCAGAAATACTCTCTCCCATTCTCACTGAAACTTTTAACAAACTTCTAGATGGACATTCTTTTCGGCAAGAAACACTAATGGCAATAGTTTGTATGATCCCAAAACCCCTTTCTGATGATACTTCCTGTGTGAATTATCGGCCTATCTCTCTGTTAAACCTCGATATTAAATTATTAGCAAAAATAATAGCAAAACGCCTCAATAGCATTATAGGAAAATTAATACATAGAGATCAAGTAGGCTTCATGCCAAATAGACAGGCAGGCGATAATATACGCAGGGCAGTGTTATTGGCACATATTGCTAAAAAACGGAAAATCCCTTTATGTTTTCTATCTCTCGATATTAAGAGGGCATTTGACACAGTATCCTGGCTATATATGCAATATTCATTACAAAAATGGGGTTTTGGACCCCACTTTTTAACATGGATCAAAGCATTATATAATAAACCCAAAGCCTATATAAAATATGCTGGATACAAATCTGAAGCCTTTAATATCGAAAGAGGTACCCGACAGGGTTGCCCATTATCTCCCTTGTTATTTGCCCTTATACTCGAACCCATGGCCCAATACATCAGAACAAACCAAACTATAACTGGCATTGAAGTAGGAGGTATTACACACAAATTATGTATATTTGCAGACGATATATTACTTTTTCTATCATCACCACAGGTCTCTGGTCCTAACTTAATACCAGCTCTTGATGGATTTGCAGCCCTATCCAGCCTTACGATTAATCCTAAGAAATGCCTTAATATTTCACTCACAAACATGGAATTGATCCCGGCTAGGGCTGCACTCCCATTCACATGGGCAGAAAAATCAATCCCATATCTTGGAATTCATTTAACAGCATCTCATTCTGACTTATTCTCAACCAATTATCCTCCTGTATTAAGACAGATTACAAATCTAATAAAACAATGGTCGCAACTTCCTTTATCCTGGATAGGGAAGATTAATGCAAACAAAATGACTATTCTACCCAAATTGCTTTATCTATTCAGAGTCCTCCCTATTCCAATTCCTTCCTATTTTTTGAGAATAGTACAAAAAAGAGCAACTTCGTTTATATGGGGCTCTTCTAAACCACGTATACCTATACACACACTACATCTTCCCAAAAATAAAGGAGGCCTGGGATACCCTAATTTTACTAACTACTACAGAGCAGCACATTTGGCCAGTCTGTCCAAATACCATGCAAAACAGGAAATCCCATTATGGGTATTTATAGAGGCTTCAGAAAATGACCCTCTATTAATATCAAATTTATTATGGCTTGATCCTAAAGACCGCTTTAAAATTCATAATCCCATAACTAAACACTTCTTATCTCTCTGGGATAAACTAAAAACCAAATATCAGTTACAATCTCCACACAATCCTCTCCTTTCTTTTATCAGAAATCCGGCCTTTTATCCGGCATGGATCTACCCAAATTCTTTTAAAGCTTGGACAACATCAGGCATTCAGACACTAAATGACTTCATAGCATCTAAATCATTCCTTTCATTCCCATCGCTTAGAGAAAAATATGATCTACCAAACTCTGAGATATTTAGATATCTCCAAATCAAAAATTTCTATACACCATTCCTAAAGGGGGATACACCATTATCCCAATTATCCATTTTTGAATCAATCTGTACAAAAGATCCATTTGCTAAAGGTACAATTTCATCACTTTATAATCAATTATATGGAGTAGCAAATCTTAATAGACCCTCTTACGTTCAGAGGTGGGAGGAGGACCTGGGACGAACTTTAGAAGACACGGACTGGTCTAACATATGGCTCACATCTAAGTCATCTTCACCCAACATCTTAGCACTGGAGACAAATTATAAAGTCCTAACTCGCTGGTACCTTGTAACCGCTAGAGTGGCAAAATATTCACCTAATACCTCAGCTCTTTGTTTTCGAGGATGCCCAGAAATAGGCACATATTTACACATATGGTGGACGTGCCCAGTAATCCAAACCTTCTGGAAGGAAGTCTTCGTGATTGCATCTAAAATATTTAAAAAAATAATACAACCAGATCCATATTTAACTTTACTTAATCTAAAACCGGAATGGTTAACACTCTCTCAATTCAAACTTATGATCCAACTAATAACGGCTGCAAAACAAACAGTGGCCAAGGCATGGAAATCTCCTACATTGGTACTAGCAGAAACAATTCACAGAATGAATAATACAATGTCCCATGCTAAGATGGTAGCCATCGATCAAAATCAAATTCCAAAATTTGAAAAACTTTGGCATCCTTGGATAAAACAACAGTTCCTGTCAAAATTCAATGACTCTGTCCTGTTGCCATGGTGACAGATTAAATGACTTACAGAGATACCCATTCTAAGGCTTCAAAGAGAACTAAAAAGAATAATAAACTGACGAGCGGGACAACCTTGTGGACCATACCTCTACCTTTCAACCCTTTTTCTTCTTTCTCTTTCCTTTTCTCCACCTTACGATTAAAGCTCATTATCAGAATTTATTTGACCTATATACACTCTACTTGTAAACAATATGTATAGTAGGTATAAATCATTTAAATACCTACAAAAGTAACTAAGGAAATGATATATATCTTTAATTTAGGTTTACGTGAACCCAATGTTTAATATTTGAAATTTCATGATATTTACCTATATAAACCCTACTGTAAAACAATGAGCTTACTTTATAGATCCTTGTAAACTTACTTTATGTATCTTTATAACATTGTATACTCAATTAACTTCTTTTGACAAGGAAATTTTCCACATTTTGTCATGTTACAACCAAAAATGTAAATGTGTTTTATTGGGATTTTATGTGATAGACTAACACAAAGTTGCACATAATTGTGAAGTGGAAGAAAAATGATAAATGTTTTTCAAAATATTTTACAAATAAATATGTAAAAAGTGTGACGTGCATTTGTATTCAGCCCCCCTGAATTAACACTTTCAATGCAACTACAGCTGCAAGACTTTTTGGGGATGTCTCTACCAGCTTTACACATCTAGAGAGAGACATTTTTGCCCATTCTTCTTTGCAAAATAGCTCAAGCTCTGTCAGATTGGATGGAGAGCATCTGTGAACAGCAATTCTCAAGTCTTGCCACAGATCCTTAATTGGATTTAGGTCTGGACTTTGACTGGGCCATTCTCATAGTTGCCAACATTGTATAAAAATGTATAGGGACACTTTTGTGGCTGCAAGCGGAGTCTTATTATAATTAGGGGGCGGGCATGCATTTGTAGGTGTGCCATAGTAAAGAAAGAAAAATGCGGCACGTTTAGCGCGCCGCGCCAAAAGATTGGCATGGTTTACATAAAATAGTGGGCGTGGCTTATATGGGCGTGGTTCACATGGGGGTGTGGTTAGAGTCTGAGATGAATGGGAGATGGAGAAAGAAAGGGGAAAATAGGGAGGGATGGAGAGAGGGGGAAAAGAGAGAGGGAGAGAGGGAGAGAGGGAGGGAGGGAGAGAGATAGGGAGGGAGATAGAGAGAGGGAGAGAGAGAGAGAGAGAGAGAGAGAGAGGGAGAGAGGGAGGGAGTGAGAGGGAGGGGGAGAGAGAGATAGAGGGAGGGGGAGGGAGGGAGAGAGGGAGAGAGGGAGGGAGAAGGAAGGAAAGAAGGAGTGAAGGAGAGAGAAGGAAGGAAAAAGGGATGGAGGGACAGCAGCCCCAGATCCTACACCACAATAGAAATGTGTATTCCAATTTTTAACAAAGCAGGAGATAACGATGCTCCAAACACCTGGTGTTGTGGTGTCAGGATGATTGAAGCGCATTATTACTATTATTACATTGTAATATAAAATGGAATAATTCAACTCACCATAATCCAGAATCAGTGGGACCCCTGAGCGTGTCACCTGCCACGTTGCCTGCCACCAGATGCCATCGGGTGCCCCATCAGAGTCATTCCTTACATCAGGTGTCCCCAGTGGAGCCCCCCTTACATCAGGTGTCCCCAGTGGAGCCCCCCCTTACATCAGGTGTCCCAGCGGAGCCCCCCTTACATCAGGTATCCCCAGCAGAGCCCCTCCTTTACATCAGATGTCCCCAGCGGTGCCCCCCCTTACATCAGGTGTCCCCAGAGGAGCCCCCCTTACATCAGATGTCCCAGCGGAACCCCTCCTTACATCAGGTGTCCCCAGTGGAACCCCCCCTTACATCAGATGTCCCAGGGAAGCCCCCTTACATCAGATGTCCCAGCGGAGCCCCCCTTACATCAGATGTCCTAGCGGAGCCCCCCTTACATTAGGTGTCCCCAGCGGAGCCCCTCCTTACATCAGATGTCCCCAGCGGAGCCCCCTTACATCAGAGGTCCCAGCAGAGCCCGCCTTACATCAGATGTCCCAGCAGAGCCCCCCCTTACATCAGATGTCCCAGTAGAGCACCCCCTTACATCAGGTGTCCCCAGCGGAGCCCCTCCTTACATCAGGTGTCCCCAGTGGAGCCCCCCTTACATCAGGTGTCCCCAGCGGAGCCCCTCCTCACATCAGGTGTCCCCAGCGGAGCCCCTTCTTACATCAGATGTCCCCAGCGGAGCCTCCCCTTACATCAGGTGTCCCCAGCGGAGCCCCCCCTTACATCAGGTGTCCCCAGCGCAGTTCCCCCTTACATCAGATGTCCCAGCGGAGCCCCCCCTTACATCAGGTGTCCCCAGCGGAGCCCCTCCTTACATCAGGTGTCCCCAGTGGAGCCCCCCTTACATCAGGTGTCCCCAGCGGAGCCCCTCCTCACATCAGGTGTCCCCAGCGGAGCCCCTTCTTACATCAGATGTCCCCAGCGGAGCCTCCCCTTACATCAGGTGTCCCCAGCGGAGCCCCCCCTTACATCAGGTGTCCCCAGCGCAGTTCCCCCTTACATCAGATGTCCCAGCGGAGCCCCCCCTTACATCAGGTGTCCCCAGCGGAGCCCCCCCTTACATCAGGTGTCCCCAGCGCAGTTCCCCCTTACATCAGATGTCCCAGCGGAGCCCCCCCTTACATCAGGTGTCCCCAGCGGAGCCCCTCCTTACATCAGGTGTCCCCAGCGGAGCCCCTCCTTACATCAGATGTCCCCAGCGGAGCCCCCTTTACATCAGGTGTCCCCAGCGGAGCCCCCCCTTACATCAGGTGTCCCCAGTGGAGCTCCCCCTTACATCAGATGTCCCAGCGGAGCCCCTCCTTACATCAGAGATATAGAAAGAAAGGACTGTAGGCCTTAGGCCTTGGGACTTTAGAGGTGTTGATATCAGAAATTTTTTTTTTTTTTTATATATATATATATACACTGGTTCACAACCATGTTAGGATAAAAAACAGATTTTTATTACAATTAATATAAAAAAGGCCTAACCACGGGCCAATACATGATATAACAATTTCCAGAAAATTCATAAAGTGCTACTACATTTTATGATGCAAATACCAATTTCTTCCCGACATGTTTCGCTCAAATCGAGCTTCCTCAGGGAGTTGTGTGGTATTAATTATAAAACTGAAAATTACATAAACAAAGAAAAATCATCAATACAAAAATTTATATAATTAAATGTTAAACAGATTACATAGTCAAAACAATATAACAAAATTCCAAAATATCAAATCAATAATATAACGTAAAGTCAATATACATTATTATTAACTCAAGTTGTTAAACTAATATTTAATGAAGGAAAAAAAAAAAAAGGGGGGAGGGGGAAAAGGGGAAAGGGGATATTCATAAACCCTTACCTGGGAGCGATATATTTTTATTTATAAAAGAGGAAAACTGAAGTTTTGCCAGATATGTTGGAAAATTTTTACTCCTAGGCTAACCTCCCGCTCATTAGGATACCTGGATCGCTAGTTTGCTTGCAGAGGTGATATATATATATATAGTCGGAACTTTTTATATATAAAAAAAAAAATAATAATAGTGTCCTAGCAGAGGGAGACAGGACATATGTGGTTAGTAAAAATTGTTAAATATTTTAAATAAAAAACTAGTTAATTATGTATGGTCAAAAAATTGCTGCATTTGAAAACAACCAATATTGTTTCTATAAATCATACCTGGAAGTATTTTAAAGGGTAGAATCAATTTTAAAGGTAAGGAACATCCTGGGTGTTTATTGGGACAGGAGCACCAGCCATAGGATGTAATACAGAGAGGAAGGGAACCTTCAATATAGAAGAGAGATGGGGATCATCTGGAAAGGAAGGGTTAAATCAGCCTTAGCCTGTATCCAACACAACTATCATGAAATAAAAAAAAGATATGCTTAATGTTAAAATTGCCTTGTGCCAAAATTAGGCAAAAAGAAAGTGCATACAGAAATCCTATAGTTGTGAATAGAGAGGAGTTGCCTACCTTGTACATATGTTAGAGAAATTCAATAGGGTGGAGGAGAGATACTTCCCTCCTTCCTCCGTAATGTCCGGCAGAATAGTGACAGGGAGTAAAAGATCTCCCTGTTTAAATATCATTCTCCGGAGCGGACAGCGTCTGATGTCACTGCCGCTCCGCGGACATGCATAGGGTCCACACTGCGCATGCGCCTCATCTATCATCAGCGGCGTGCAGGAGCTGTTGTAACAAACAGCTCCCGGTCGCCATCTTGGAAGTGGTTTTTGCCCTCAATAGATGGGAGGGGGGAAGCTGGCTCAGCTCTAAACGGAATAATGACAATAATGAACCAAACCTCAGTTGTTATAGGAGCGGGCCAGAATAAGGTGATAAATAGATGGGGCTATAATACATGGCGCAGGAGGCCATAAAAGGCATCTAAAAATGGGGTCCTTGATTAGAGACCCACATAAATTAGATGCCTGGGTGTCCGTGCAAGCTTAAATAGAAGTAATCCAGGGTAGAGGAGGGAGGGCGGGGGGGAGAAGGAAAAAAAAAAAAAAAGTTGTAGAGGGCTTTATCTCTCTTAATGGAGAGTCATCCCCGGCATACAATCAATTTATTCTTGATCTTCTGCGATTCATTTTACATAACAATATTTTTATTTTTGAACGCTCCCACTACCTCCAGATACAGGGCGTAGCCATGGGCACCAAATGTGCTCCTTCCTATGCCAACCTGTATCTGGGGGGGTGGGAGCAAAACCTGCTCCTTGATGATAATATACAACGCTTTTTCGAACAGATACCGATCTGGCGAAGATATATAGATGATATCTTTTTCATCTGGACAGGAAATTACACGGATTTACTTTTATTTTTTGAAAATCTGAAGGTTAATAAATTTAACCTCAGTTTCACCATGGAAGCAAGTCAAGAAAGACTGACCTTCCTAGATATTCAAATTTTCATTAACCAGGACAGAACATTAGGTACCACTCTATATCGAAAGCCATCGTCGGGTAACTCTCTTCTCCATGCCACCAGCTCCCATCCTTCATCATTAAAAAAGAACATTCCCTATGGGCAATATCTTCGCCTTAGAAGAAATTGCAGTACCAGCAGTCATTTTGAAAAAGAAGCCAAGGCCTTACAACACCGCCTCAAGATTCGCGGTTACAGTAACAAGAGTTTAAAAAAAGCATATGCCAGGGCAAAGAAGCATAACAGATCGGATCTTATCCATGGGCAAAAAACTCCCACATCTACTACTGAACTTAGAATGATTACCAGATTCTCGGGACAACACAAACAAGTACGGGAATTGATGCAGAAATATTGGTACCTCCTAATGGGAGATCCACGGGTCTCAAAACATCTAAAACACTATCCAGAAATAACGTTTAAACGATCACAATCCATTAAGGATAGGATTGTTCACAGTCATTATGATCCATCTCTCATTCCTATTAGTTCAAATAGAGGTACACGACCGTGTCACAAATGCGATTTCTGCAGGTATATTCATGCAACACGCACCATTGCCCTTCCCAATGGCCGCTCTTACTCTCCTAAATTTGCAGTCACTTGTCAGTCAGTTGGCATTGTCTACCTGATGACTTGTGGCTGCAATGCTTTCTATGTGGGCAAAACAAAGCGCCCATTTTTCCACCGCATACGGGATCATGTCTCCCTGGTCTGTAAAAAGCGAATGGAGACACCGATCAGTCGCCATATGGGCCTTTTTCATCAATTTGACGACACTATGATGCGTTTTGTTGCTTTGGAATATGTCCCCCCAGGAGAAAGGGGAGGTAACTATGATCAGATTTTGTTGCAACGGGAAGCCAAATGGATTTCCAATCTTGATGCTTTAAAAGCCCCAGGGCTTAACGATGCCCTTAGCTATAAACCTTTTCTGTGATTTTATTATTCTATATCAATTAGTAATTTGTTTTGCTGTGTTGGAATAATATATAAATTTTTTTTTTTTTTTTTTTTTTCCTTCTCCCCCCCCGCCCTCCCTCCTCTACCCTGGATTACTTCTATTTAAGCTTGCACGGACACCCAGGCATCTAATTTATGTGGGTCTCTAATCAAGGACCCCATTTTTAGATGCCTTTTATGGCCTCCTGCGCCATGTATTATAGCCCCATCTATTTATCACCTTATTCTGGCCCGCTCCTATAACAACTGAGGTTTGGTTCATTATTGTCATTATTCCGTTTAGAGCTGAGCCAGCTTCCCCCCTCCCATCTATTGAGGGCAAAAACCACTTCCAAGATGGCGACCGGGAGCTTTTTGTTACAACAGCTCCTGCACGCCGCTGACGATAGATGAGGCGCATGCGCAGTGTGGACCCTATGCATGTCCGCGGAGCGGCAGTGACGTCAGACGCTGTCCGCTCCGGAGAATGATATTTAAACAGGGAGATCTTTTACTCCCTGTCACTATTCTGCCGGACATTACGGAGGAAGGAGGGAAGTATCTCTCCTCCACCCTATTGAATTTCTCTAACATATGTACAAGGTAGGGAACTCCTCTCTATTCACAACTATAGGATTTCTGTATGCACTTTCTTTTTGCCTAATTTTGGCACAAGGCAATTTTAACATTAAGCATATCTTTTTTTTATTTCATGATAGTTGTGTTGGATACAGGCTAAGGCTGATTTAACCCTTCCTTTCCAGATGATCCCCATCTCTCTTCTATATTGAAGGTTCCCTTCCTCTCTGTATTACATCCTATGGCTGGTGCTCCTGTCCCAATAAACACCCAGGATGTTCCTTACCTTTAAAATTGATTCTACCCTTTAAAATACTTCCAGGTATGATTTATAGAAACAATATTGGTTGTTTTCAAATGCAGCAATTTTTTGACCATACATAATTAACTAGTTTTTTATTTAAAATATTTAACAATTTTTACTAACCACATATGTCCTGTCTCCCTCTGCTAGGACACTATTATTTTTTTTTATATATAAAAAGTTCCGACTATATATATATATATATCACCTCTGCAAGCAAACTAGCGATCCAGGTATCCTAATGAGCGGGAGGTTAGCCTAGGAGTAAAAATTTTCCAACATATCTGGCAAAACTTCAGTTTTCCTCTTTTATAAATAAAAATATATCGCTCCCAGGTAAGGGTTTATGAATATCCCCTTTCCCCTTTTCCCCCTCCCCCTTTTTTTTTTTTTTTTTCCTTCATTAAATATTAGTTTAACAACTTGAGTTAATAATAATGTATATTGACTTTACTTTATATTATTGATTTGATATTTTGGAATTTTGTTATATTGTTTTGACTATGTAATCTGTTTAACATTTGATTATATATATTTTTGTATTGATGATTTTTCTTTGTTTATGTAATTTTCAGTTTTATAATTAATACCACACAATCCCCTGAGGAAGCTCGATTTGAGCGAAACATGTCGGGAAGAAATTGGTATTTGCATCATAAAATGTAGTAGCACTTTATGAATTTTCTGGAAATTGTTATATCATGTATTGGCCCGTGGTTAGGCCTTTTTTATATTAATTGTAATAAAAATCTGTTTTTTATCCTAACATGGTTGTGAACCAGTGTATATATATATAAAAAAAAAAAATTTCTGATATCAACACCTCTAAAGTCCCAAGGCCTAAGGCCTACAGTCCTTTCTTTCTATATCTCTATATATGGGATGTGGTGTTTTATATTTTGGTCTTTCCTGTCTCTATTTCTCACTATGCCCTCCTTACATCAGGTTTCCCAGCGGAGCCCCTCCTTACATCAGGTTTCCCAGCGGTGTCTCCACCGCCATTAGGGAAGGCCAAGGGGGAACTAAATAGTGTCTCCGCCGGCTGCATGGTTACAATAGAACCACCGCCGACCCCCCGGGGCGGAGCGGGGCGGAGCGGGGCGGGGGTGGGCGGAGCAGGGCATGGGTGGGCGGCGCCGCAGCAGCTCCTTTTCTATTGTAGCCACCCAGCTCCACTCCACTTCTTCTGGTCTTCTTAAAAATGGCGGCCGGCGGTGACATTGCCTCCGCCGGCCGCGGCCTGCCAGCGGCGGCAGCGAAAAATCGTAAAAAAAACGGATTTCTTGGGACATTTTCCAGGAAATAATATAATTGGGAAAAGAGTCTAAATCCTGGGAATGTCCCGGGAAATTCGGGACAGTTGGTAAGTATGCTGTATGTTTGTTTAGGGTCATTGTCCTGCTGGAAGGCGAACCTCTGCCCTGTTCTCAAGTCTTTTGCAGACTCTAACAGGTTTTCTTCTAAGATTGCCCTGTATTTGGCTACATCCATCTTTCCATCAACTCTGACCAGCTTCCCTGCCCCTACTGAAGAAAAGCATCCTCACAACATAATGCTGCCGCCACCATGTTTCATGGTGGGGATGGTGTGTTCAGGGTGATGTGCAGTGTTAGTTTCCTGTCACACATAGCATTTTGCTTTTAGGCCAAAAAGTTTAATTTTGGTCTCATCTGACCAGAGCACCTTCTTCCACATGCTTTCTTCTTGCCACTCTACCATAAAGGTCAGATTTGTGGAGTGCATGACTAATAGTTGTCCTAATAGTTGTGGACAGATTCTCCCATCTGAGCTGTGAATCTCTGCAGCTCCTCCAGAGTTACCATGGGCCTCTTGGCTGTTTCTCTGATTAATGCTCTCCCGGCCCAGCCTGTCAGTTTAGGTGGGCGGCCATGTCTTGGTAGGTTTGCAGTTGTGCCATACTCTTTCCATTTTCGGATGATGGATTGAACAGTGCTCCGTGAGATGTTCAAAGCTTGGGATATTTTCTTAGAACTTAACCCTGCTTTAACCCCTTTCCAACCAGCCGCCGCAGTTGTACTGCGGCAGGTTGGCTCCCCTGGGCAAAATGACGTTACCTTACATCGCTTCACCTTTCGACTACTAGGAGGCACGCGCACGCCCACGGCTCGCCGCCGGATCCGATGCAAGTGCCCAGCGGGCACTCGTGAGAGAGCGAGAGCCAGGATCTGTGTGTGTAAACACACAAATCCCGGTTCTCTCAGGGGAGAGGAGACAGATCGTTTGTTCATACTAAGTATGAACACCGATCTCTTTCTCCTCCAAGTCAGTCCCATCCCCCCCACAGTTAGAACACACACTAGGGAACACATTTAATCTCTTGATCGCCCCCTAGTGTTAACCCCTTCCCTGCCAGTGACATTTATACAGTAATCAGTGCATTTTTATACCACTGATCGCTGTATAATTGTCACTGGTCCAAAAAATGTGTCAAAAGTGTCCGATGTTTCCGCCGCGATATCGTAGTCCCGATAAAAATCGCAGATCACCGCCATTACTAGTAAAAAAATAGATAAATAATAAAAATGCCATAAATATATCCCCTATATTGTAGACGCTATAACTTTGGGCAAACCAATCAATATACACTTATTGCGTTTTTTTTTTTAACAAAAATATGTAGAAAAATACATATCGGCCTAAACTGAGGAAAAACATAGGTTTTTTTTTACATTTGGGATATTTATTATAGCAAAAAGTAAAAAATATTTTTTTCAAAATTGTCGCTCTTCTTTTGTTTATAGCGCAAAAAATAAAAAACGCAGAGGTGATCAAATCCCACCAAAAGAAAGCTCTATTTGTGGGAAAAAAGGACGTCAATTTTGTTTGGGTACAGCGTCGCACGACTGCGCAATTGTCAGTGCTGCATCACAAAAAAGGGACCTTAATAGAAGGATCACCAGGTACTATTTTATTGCGAGCTGCAAATTTACAAATATAAAAAAATTACTTTTGAAATTATTTTGACATTTTAAAGTTTGTGTAGCCGGTGCTTGGATAAGAATACAAGTGTAGCTGCTGCCCTGTGGTGCTGAACTGGTAAACAGCTTTTTCAGGAAAAGAAGATAACTGAGCAGGAAGAGTTCAATAGGTTGAGTCAGGCAGCACTGCACTGTGGGAACTGCAATCCAGAGGAGACACTCTACTGTGTAATCAAGAGCTTTTAGGGCTGGTTCACACCACAAAAACGCACTCCAGATCCTTTCAGAATGTGTTTCTGCATGCACGTTTTTGTTGCGTTTTTGATGCCATTCCTGGATGCATTCCAGATGCTTTTTTTCTTCTTTTTTCCAGTTTTTTTTTTACTGTACTGGGGTGTGGTACATTTTTGTTGCAGTTTTTATGTGTTCTGGTGTGTTCTGATGCGTTCCAGTACAGTCTGGTGCAGGAAAAATGCAGCATGTGCTACTTTTTTTTCTGGAGCTGAAAGAACCTGGAACTGACCACACTGGTGTGAACTATGCCATTGGAGACCATATAACCTACTTTCCATACATTTTTTATGCAGAAAAAAAACGCACTGGACTGCATGTGGTGTGAGCTGACCATTAAACTACATTTCCCAAAGAGGAAATTGCCAGGAGGAGGGAAAAGGGCTGCATTTTGTCAGGCTGTACAGGCTTCCTCTTGACGGGAGGGAGACCGGAGAGTGCACATCACTGTCAAGTGTGCACCACCACTGCTGCATAACAGCGGCCTGAGTAGGATCAGGAGTGTGGGGTCCAGGTGTGCTGACAGTCAGGGTCACCTGGGTGCAGAGCAGAGAGTGGACTAATCACTGTGTGGAACCAGATGGTGAAGTGAAGTACCACTGGGGATGGAGAGCTCCTGCTGTGGGAATTTACTATCTGCTGCTAGAAAGGGGGGCTGAGCCCTTTAGGAACTGACTATACAAGCATCTAGTAGCCTTATTGCTTATTGCTTATATTCTCATGTGCAACAACGGTACTACTGGGCCCCAACGCAAGCCGGCTGAAGAATTAGAGCTAATGACTGTCCCTTTACAGCTGCTAAACAGAGACCTTTACCTATTGCTTATGCTAAGAAGTACCTCTTAGGGGACATTGCACCATATCCTAGCCATTCAATTAGAGTGCACTCCTCTCTGCGGCGCCAGCATTGTCACTGTGGGCACGTGGCTGTGGCTTCACAGCCGGGCACGCACTGCACATGTGCGAGCCGTGTGGCGTGCTGTGACTGGCTGGGCAATCATCTGGGACCTGTGACATGTCCCAGATGATTACAGAGAGGGAGAGGGGAGAGGCGAACTAACTTCCAGCTCTGCGGAGCCCCGGGAGGAAGTGGGAGCTGGAACCCTCTTTCTAGAGGGTTTCCGCTCCCCCCCAAACAAATGACACGCCAAATGTGGCATGTCAGGAGGTCACCTTCCCTTTAAAGCAGATGTTCTATTTTTGGGTGGAACTCCGCTTTAATATTCACATTGCAGTTAATGTATGTGACTTTTTTATTACGGACTGTGATTTATCTGTTGATTCCAGTATAGTGGAACAGAACTCTATTCTAAGTTACATTGGCACAGTGATTATACTGTTTGGTGGACTGTGTCAGAACCTACCTTCTGTGGGTTCATATATGCTCAAACCACCAATTCATTGAGTTCATTTATCGCTGAACAGTCTTGTATCTATTTCCTGATACAAATTCACAGTCGAGTTAAAGGAATCTATACTTGTGTTCCTAAACGTGCTTGTAGTAACTTTCACTCAATCAGATGTGTCAGAGAGGCTGAGGTTGTTCTTGGTAATTTAGGTTCTCTGTTCTGCATCTCAACACCAAGCTGCTCCTTGGGAGGTAGCGCTACACTTAGATAAGCTTTGAGTGATTGGGTTTACATATACTTTAAAGAAGACATATAGTTTTCTAATGCACTGTGCATCAGAGATCATTGCCATATTTTTTTTACAATTTCTAAACTACACCAATGTTTTTCAGCATCTCAGAGCAGCTGATTTTCTGCATCCTGTCTTGAACCACTTCCTGTGTACATGCACGCACACTACAGCAACAGCTACAAGTCATGGCTCCAGGTGGCCTTCCTGATGGGGAGAAAGGTGCAAATGCAAGTGATGGGATGACAATGTTTAAGCACAATGTAAGATGATAGATCAGGATAGAGCGCTGTCATCCTGTAGCAATGCAGCACCCTCTACATAGGTAGTTGCTAGAGGTTAGGATTTTTTTTTGTAGTGCAGGCAAATTTAGGCAGGCCTAAATGGAAGCTAGGCCTGTTTGTTTCTGGTTTGTGTGGGCTGGGAGTGGCTCAGAGTAGCAGCTGATGACTGACAGAGAGCATCACTCCACTGTCACCTCCCTCTTTCTGCTAGAGGTTTCTAGAAGAAGAGGAGGCGAAGAGGGATTGAGCTGTCTGGGGTGTCTCAGGGAGCCCTGACCAATCCCCAACCAGGATTGGCAGGGGGCAGGCCTCCTTAAAATACCCAGAGTCAGCCCACCTGACGGGAGTTGTCAGGTAGAAGAACTGGAGATGGAGTACTAGGCTGTCGGGGTCCTTTGTGGGAGCTCCCCAGTCTGGGGGGGTGATCTTGGGCCTGGGACTCGGGGTGCAGGATGGAAACCTTCAAGAAAGCATGAAGGATTTGGATAGGAGGAGTCAGAGAGGACAGCAGGGGCTAGTACTTCTGGAAAAGTCTTCAGGAGGGAACCACTGGTTGCAGCCAGGAGGGCTGGTGAATGACATGCACAATCAGGAGGACTGGGGAGGCACGCCTGAGAGGACTAGGAGTGTGCAGTCTGGGATGGGTGCAGAGCCAGCAGTGAAGACTGTGATGCTTCGGGTAGTGAAGACAGGCAGCTGCAGCCAGGAGGGCTGGCAAGGCCTGAAGAGGGCTGACTAGGAGCAGTAGTCCATCTGTGGGACAGCTAGCACAGGGAACTTCCTACCATTTTTCTGCTACACTATAGGGGCCCGGGGTCCCTGCCTGTAAAGGGCATTTGCTAAGACTTGGCTGAGCCAGAGTCGGGCCTAAACATGTGCTAGCTGCTCCTGGAATAAAGAGTTGTGCAGGAGGGAGAGAGAGAGTAATAGTCTGCAGGAGTCCGGAGAACAAATCTGTACAAAGAATGTATATCGTTTCATCCCAATTGACTGCTATACAATTTACAATTGATTGTTCCACTGGGCATTCCATAGTACATTCCTTTACCCATCCAAGTTTATCCCCTCAATAAAAAAAAAACAACAAAATATTTTTTTGTATAAACCTGCTTTAACACAAAGTGGGAACATCCGTCAAACGTTTCTCTTGTGTGGGAACAATCACACTACTCAGCACCCAGCACTTAAAACAGTGATTCACTGTGGAGGTTTACCCTCAGGTGACGGCAGTATTTTTTCACTTATATTTTTTCACTTACTTATTGCACATTCACCTGGTAAGAGTGACCCATTGGAGGAGCACTGTTCAGGTGACGGGCAGCGCCACCCACCCCTATTTTTATACACTTTTACTATTGGTATTCCAGTTGGAGTCCCTTGGGGGAGGCAGCAGCCTAACTTACACCTAAGCGTGGAATTTAACAAATATTATATAGTAAATCTCTGAATCACACTATAGACAATACGAAAAATCGCAGAGAAGAAACAGATGTTTACTCCTCAAACTCCAACTCCTAACTCCCACACTGAGCCTAGGCTCCTCCCCCTTTTATGGACTCAGCTGCAAGCTGCCACTATGACACATACACAGCTAGTTGACCCCTTAGCGACCGAGGGCAAGCGACTGTTAATGCCTAAACACAATTTTGCAGCTTTGACATGCGTTAGTAAAACTATACATCATCACAACGGCTTTGTGCATCCAGATAAATTATACCACCTTTTTTTTTATTTTTCATTTTTATTATCAAGGGAAAACTGGCCCAATTTTTTTTTTTTTTAAATGTAGCTGTATATTTCTTGCTATGACCATAACTTAATGTTAATACCCTATGTGATAAAATGTGATAAAATGTGTGGAGTGGGAGGGTATTGGGGGGGAATATAAATGAATATAAATAAATTTAATGATATATTTATATATATCGCCATTTTTCTAGGTAAATGTATTTCTAAAGGTGCTACTGACATGAAATTTTTCCCACATGTTGGTAACAACCCATGCAATCCATACATACAAAGCGACCAAGACAAATAAGTTCAGAAATGAAGTTGTGTAAAAAAAATGTAATGAAACAGGGAAAAAGTATTGAACACGCTAACTGAAATGTATTTAACCACTTGAGCCCCGGACCATTATGCTGCCTAAGGACCAGAGGTCTTTTTCCAATTTGGCACTGCGTCACTTTAACTGCTAATTGCGCGGTCATGCAATGCTGTACCCAAACGAAATTTGCGTCCTTTTCTTCCCACACATAGAGCTTTCTTTTGATGTTATTTGATCACCTCTGCAGTTTTTATTTTTTGCGCTATAAACGGAAAAAGACCGAAAATTTTGAAAAAAAATGATATTTTCTACTTTTTGTTATAAAAAAAATCCAATAAACTAAATTTTAGTCATACATTTAGGCCAAAATGTATTCGGCCACATGTCTTTGGTAAAAAAAATGTCAATAAGCGTATATTTATTGGTTTGCGCAAAAGTTATAGCGTCTACAAACTAGGGTACATTTTCTGGAATTTACACAGCTTTTAGTTTATGACTGCCTATCTCATTTCTTGAGGTGCTAAAATGGCAGGGCAGTACAAAAACCCTCCAGATGACCCCATTTTGGAAAGTACACACCCCAAGGAAATTGCTGAGAGGCATGTTGAGCCCATTGAATATTTATTTTTTTTGTCCCAAGTGATTGAATAATGACAAAAAAAAAAAAATATTTACAAAAGTTGTCACTAAATGATATATTGCTCACACAGGCCATGGGCCTATGTGGAATTGCACCCCAAAATACATTCAGCTGCTTCTCCTGAGTATAGGGATACTACATGTGTGGGACTTTTTGGGAGCTTAGCCGCGTACGGGGCCCCGAAAACCAATCACTGCCTTCAGGATTTCTAAGGGTGTAAATTTTTGATTTCACTCTTCACTGCCTATCACAGTTTCGGAGGCCATGGAATGCCCAGGTGGCACAAAACCCCCCCAAATGACCCCATTTTGGAAAGTAGACACCCCAAGCTATTTGCTGAGAGGCATATTAAGTCCATGGAATATTTTATATTTTGACACAAGTTGCGGGAAAGTGACACTTTTTTTTTTTTTTGCACAAAGTTGTCACTAAATGATATATTGCTCACACAGGCCATGGGCATATGTGGAATTGCACCCCAAAATACATTTAGCTGCTTCTCCTGAGTATGGGGATACCACATGTGTGGGACTTTTTGGGAGCCTAGCCGCGTACGGGGCCCCGAAATCCAATCACCGCCTTCAGGATTTCTAAGGGTGAAAATTTTTGATTTCACTCTTCACTGCCTATCACAGTTTAGGAGGCCATGGAATGCCCAGGTGGCACAAAACCCCCCCAAATGACCCCATTTTGGAAAGTAGACACCCCAAGCTATCCATCTCCTTCAGATACTTGAGAGTCAATCCTTACCACAAAGCACATGGCTGGTGGCCCTAGACGTGGAAAGTCTATACAACATTATTCCACATAACAGAGGCATTTCGGTGATTCAAGAATTTATTCGCGAAAGAGGTCCCAAGTATGACGCATACGGGGACTTCATCTTAGAACTTTTGAGGTTTATACTAACACGGAACTACTTTATGTTTGGTTCCTCCCACTACCTCCAGGTGCAGGGAGTGGCTATGGGGACCAAGTGTGCCCCTGCCTATGCCAACCTGTACCTGCGGGGGTGGGAGAGGAAACTATTCGACCCGGCCCATTCCAACCCTTACCTGTCCAAGGTCATATCCTGGTACAGGTATATAGACGACATACTGCTGTTTTGGTCTGGAACCAAAGATGAACTTGTCTCATTTGTCCAGTACCTTACCCAAAATACGTTCAACCTTAAATTTACCATGGAGTGCAGCCAGTCGCAGATCCATTTCTTGGATCTCCAGATAGGTCTGCACTCCAATGGTCAAATTTATACTGCTCTTTATCGTAAGCCCTCTTCTGGCAATACGATACTGCATGCCCACAGTGCCCACCCTAGGCCACTCCTTAGAAGTATCCAGTTCAGCCAATATCTTAGGATAAAAAGAAATTGCACCCTTGAGGAAGACTTCTTCAAGGCAGCACATGAACTTTACAATAGACTCTTAGACAGAGGTTACAGCCATTCTCTTTTGAAAAAAGCCTTCAACAAGGCAAAGAAATTAAACAGAAAGGACCTTGTCTTTTCTGATAAACCACTAGACACTAGACAACCGATACAACTTATCACTCAATTTTCAAACCAACATATTCAAATCAAACATATTATTAATCAATTCTGGCCCTTACTAACATCAGATCCCACAATTGCCAAATATGTAAAAACATACCCGGACATTACATACCGTCGATCCCCTTCACTTCGTGATCGACTTATCAATAGTCATCACGTGACTGACACTTCACATAGGCCCATTGCCACAGGGACATACCAATGTGGCAAATGTGACATTTGTGCCTTTGTCACCAATTCCAAAGTAGTGACCCTGCCTAATGGAAACACTCACACCATTAGACATCGGGTCACCTGTGCCACCGTAGGAGTCGTCTATTTGGCCCAATGCCAATGTGGCTCATATTACGTTGGCAAAACCAAACGTCCCTTTCAGACTCGTATCCGAGATCACATCAAACCGCTACATAAAAACACCACTACCACCGCCATCAACCGACATATCGCTGCCCAGCACAATTTTGACCCCCATGTTATTTTGTTTTCTGCACTCGAACATGTTCCTTTACATGTTAGAGGCGGTAGCATAGATAATAGATTACTACAGCTTGAAACAAAATGGATCCATATATTAAATGCCACTAATTTTCCTGGACTTAATGAACACATAAGTTTCAAGCCCTTTCTTTAAAACCTATATTTCGACTAGCTTTACTTGCAAATATGTTGTGTATACCTATCTCTAATACCTACCCTCTAGTCCACGTCGTTTCTAGTCTTCATTTTGTCTTTGTCTTTTTTTCCCCCTCCTCCCCCGCCCCATCCTCCCCTCACTTTTCCTTTCCCATTTTTCTTTCCCCACGGCCCCGCTTCCCCCTTTTCTCTTTTCTCTTTTTTCGCTCTTCTTGTCTTTCACTCTCCTGCCATGGCTACAACTGTGGTTCCCTTGTACAGTCCTCTTATATCATTCCTACATTATTATGATTTATGTTATCAGCTTCTGTCAAAATGCATCTTCCTTTATACCTGATCTAATTAATGTCTCACTTGTTATTTGGACTTGTGTTAATTATTATTGCTAATCGATGTTTGAATTATATGATTTATGTATCAATATACCCTCTGTAATCATACATACTACTTTTCTCAACCTTTTGTCACACAACTTTTTTATTACAGGCCCGTCTATGTAACTAGGACTCTGTGGTTCTCTATGTTGGTCACACACTTTGTGGCTGGACACTGTGTGCTGACGCACAGGCATATTCCCGCTGTCCCCATGGACCCCTGTGGACTGTCGGGCTAGTGGGGGTTTTAGCTCCCGTATCCTGTGTCTCCGCCCACTTCTTATGCACTTAGGTGGGTTCCATCTCCGGATCGCATTGTTTCCCTGGCCCTCCGGCATCCTTGCGGGGGGGCGTGGGCGTGCCCCCCTTCGGGGGGTGTCTCGCCAGCGCTGTCCGTGCCTGTACGGACGCCCGGGGCAGATCATTCTTGTCTGCCCTGGGTGTCCACGCTTTGCTCGCACTTTCTGGCCCCCCTCATTCCATCGGCCGATGGGGAGTGACGGCGCCCTGGTACCTCCCATTCCATGGCGTTCCGTCCTCTCATTCGCCACGCGTTGGCCGCTATGTCTGAGCATGCGCACGCGATGCATGTCGGAACCTGTAGTTCCGAGGCACCGCGCTATGCACACGCGCGGACGCCCTTCACTCGCGTCCGCACACCTGATCATCATTTGATAGGGTGTGGGGGGTACATTAGTAACCGGCCAGTCCCTCAGTTCACATGCTGGACGAGGGACGTGCCTGCATATGCTCCACACACAGCAACCAGGTAATTTTTGATCCTCACTATATCTACAATACCTTTTGAATTTTACCTTCCATTGAGTCCTTAATCATTCCCTTTAGGAGTCATTATCTGGGAGTTACCAGCTACTTCCTCAGCAATCTTCAATACTGACCTTCTATGAGCTACATTTTCTGCTACACGGCTGACCAGGTAAATCACTCCCTGCCTTTTCAGCAGTTCCATTGTTCCCTACAAATATAGCCTTTGCTGTCCTCACACAGCCCCCCTTCATCTATTTCTCTTTAGGATCCACTGCACTTGCTGCTTCTCCAAAAAGACTTTGTCTTATGCATCTGACCCTATAAACATCCTAATCAGCCATTTGTTTGGCAGTGTACTCCAATAAGTAAGTCTTCTTTTGGAATTATTTTTCTTTCCATTTCTATGATGACCATCAGGTCCATTTTTAAAGCAATACTCATTTTCCCTTATAGGCCATTCATTAATCGATTGCCAACCCCGTCAACTGCCTGGCTGTGTGTGCGCACTCACCTACAGGCACCTCGAGCCTCTTGCAACTTACTGTTTTTAATTAATAGTGTGAGTTTCTTATATTTTTTTTAAAAAATACATGTATCTTCCCTACTTTATGTTACGGATGCACAATTGCATCATCTCTAGTATTCCTTTAAACGCAATGTTTAATCTACATCTAACATCTACTCACCTATATCTAATGCATTCCTTTGCCAGGTCTACTGTGTGCCCCCTGCAGGCACATTACACGGCGCGGCCTGCCCCTTCCCCCCCTGTGGTGACACTTTTCGCGCCCCCCCGGGTGTCGTTTTTTCAGGTATGCTTGCGTTACCGGAACCATTGGGGCCACGTATTTGCATGACTGTCCAGCCACAATACTCTATTATTCTACTGTGTATTAAATATTGTATTGTTAAATATTTCTGCTCATATGATTTTTTCTGTATCCCTATGTACAGACTTCTTTGTACCCACTTTGAGCTCTTATTCCCTGAGGAAGCCAATGTCTTGGCGAAACATGTAGGAAACCGAGCCCCTATCCCGACGGCCATCTCCATCTGGCCTACTCTACTATACCCCGGGTCGCACGCAATATACAAGTCTATTTTAAATGTTAACGATCTAAATGTTTTTTTCATGTGTGTATTATTACCAATCAATAAACTTTGTAATTTTGCTATTTTAAATCCTCTTTTCCCTCTCTGTATTATTTGACCTTAGCACCGTTATAATCCCCTATCCCTACATCCATTAGCTATTTACAAAAAGTTGTCACTAAATGATATATTTCTCACACAAGCCATGGGCCTATGTGGAATTGCACCCCAAAATACATTCAGCTGCTTCTCCTGAGTATGGGGATACCACATGTGTGGGACTTTTTGGGAGCCTAGCCGCGTACGGGGCTCGAAATCCAATCACCGCCTTCAGGATTTCTAAGGGTGAAAATTTTTGATTTCACTCTTCACTGCCTATCACAGTTTAGGAGGCCATGGAATGCCCAGGTGGCACAAACCCCCCCCAAATGACCCCATTTTGGAAAGTAGACACCCCAAGCTATTTGCTGAGAGGCATGGTGAGTATTTTGCAGCTCTCATTTGTTTTTGAAAATGAAGAAAGACAAGAAAAAACATTTTTTTTTCTTTTTTCAATTTTCAAAACTTTGTGACAAAAAGTGAGGTCTGCAAAATACTCACTATACCTCTCAGCAAATAGCTTTGGGTGTCTACTTTCCAAAATGGGGTCATTTGGGGGGGGTTTGTGCCACCTGGGCTTTCCATGGCCTCCGAAACTGTGATAGGCAGTGAAGAGTGAAATCAAAAATTCACGCCCTTAGAAAGCCTGAAGGCGGTGCTTGGTTTTCGGGGTCCCATACGCGGCTAGGCTCCCAAAAAGTCTCACACATGTGGTATCCCCGTACTCAGGAGAAGCAGCAGAATGTATTTTGGGGTGTAATTTCACATATTCCCATGGCATGTTTGAGCAATATATCATTTAGTGACAACTTTGTGCAAAAAAAAAAAAAAAAAATTGTCATTCCCGCAACTTGTGTCGCAATATAAAATATTCCATGGACTCGACATGCCTCTCAGCAAATAGCTTGGGGTGTCTACTTTCCAAAATGGGGTCATTTGGGGGGGGTTTGAACTGTCCTGGCATTTTATGCACAACATTTAGAAGCTTATGTCACACATCACTCACTCTTCTAACCACTTGAAGACAAAGCCCTTTCTGACACTCATTGTTTACATGAACAAGTTATTTTTTTTTGCACAAAAATTACTTTGAACCCCCAAACATTATATATTTTTTTAAAGCAAATGCCCTACAGATTAAAATGGTGGGTGTTTCATTTTTTTTTTTCACACAGTATTTGCGCAGCGATTTTTCAAACGCATTTTTGGGGGAAAAAACAAACACACTTTTTTAAATTTTAATGCACTAAAACACACTATATTGCCCAAATGTTTGATGAAATAAAAAAGATGATCTTAGGCCGAGTACATGGATACCAAACATGACATGCTTTAAAATTGCGCACAAACGTGCAGTGGCAACAAAATAAATACATTTTTAAAAGCCTTTAAAAGCCTTTACAGGTTACCACTTTAGATTTACAGAGGAGGTCTACTGCAAAAATTACTGCCCTCGATCTGACCTTCGCGGCGATACCTCACATGCATGGTGCAATTGCTGTTTACGTTTGACGACAGACCGCCGCTTGTGTTCGCCTTGGCGTGAGAGCAGGGGGCGACAGGGGTGCTTTTTTTTTTTTTTTCTTTATTATTGCTTTTTTATCTTATTTTTAAACTGTTCCTTTCATTTTTTTTTTTTTTTTTTTAATCATTTTTATTGTTATCTCGGGGAATGTAAATATCCCCTATGATAGCAATAGGCAGTGACAGGTACTCTTTTTTGAAAAAATTGGGGTCTATTAGACCCTAGATCTCTCCTCTGCCCTCAAAGCATCTGACGACACCAAGATCGGTGTGATAAAATGCTTCCCCAATTTCCCAATGGTGCTATTTACATCCGGCGAAATCTAAGTCATAAAATGCTCGTAGCTTCCGGTTTCTTAGGCCATAGAGATGTTTGGAGCCACTCTGGTCTCTGATCAGCTCTATGGTCAGCTGGCTGAATCACCGGCTGCATTCTCAGGTTCCCTGTTGAGACAGGAGAGCCAGCGAAAAACCCGGAAGACGGTGGGGGGGGGGCATTCCCTCCCACGGCTTGTAAAAGCAGTCTAGAGGCTAATTAGCCACTAGGATTGCTTTTACATGAAAGCCAACCGCTCGCTGAAAAGAATGATACCAAGATGATACCTAAACCTGCAGGCATCATTCTGGTATAACCATTCAAAGTCGTGAATGGCGTACCTGAAGACAAAAAAATGGTTAACAATAAAGCACAGTAAACGGTAAAGTATGAAAAATTGCATACCTGAAAAGCAAACATGATAAAACATAACAACAATAAAACATTGCAGAATAGAATACAGTAAAAAAGAGCAGAACAATAGAGAGAGAGAATAGAGAGAGAGAGAACAATGAAACGACAACTATTTTTTTTAATCTATATATTTTTTTTTTTTTTACACTTTTTTTGTAACTAACTTTTATAACGGTAACCGGTTCCAGGTTCGGGTCTCTCAAAATGCTATGGCATCTTGGGAGACCCTGTGAAAGTGTGCCTAGTCTGTGGAATGCTGTACCCACACGCTAATACTCAACTAATGAATGGTAGCGTTCAAAACATTCACCAATGCAAAGACCAGGATTGTCAGGACAGGAGGGACAATAATAGCTGGTGTCACGCCTATATCCACGCTCGCTGCAGACACAACATCTTTTTTGGGGGGGTTCGTTGGGTAGGGGTACTCGGGAGGACATAAAGAAAATGCCTCTCATGCAGCCGACTGCATTTGGTTGGGGATGTGAATGGGGGAAGTACGGGTGCTGCAGAAGCGGTGGGTTCCCAATTAGGATTGGCGAATGCAGCAGGAAGGGCATTATGGGCACGATGGGCCTGTGTTTGTCTTCTTGGTGGCAGCGGGACACTACTTGTGCTTGCCACCTCACCAGCTTGAACTGCACTTATGGGACTCGCCACGTCACCAAGTGTTACTGCAGTGCTGGTTTGACTACGACCGGGGTGTACTAGGCCGCTGGCGCTTGCCAGTTCAATAAAAAGCTACAAAAAAAACTGTTAGCGATCGCAGAGATCAGGCCTGACTCTGCGAACGCTGCAGTTATGCGTTAAGTGTTTTGTAAGTGACAGTGATCGATCGATACTGCACTTGGGTGGGCTGGGCCGGGCGGAGGAGCAAAATGCAGGTGCTAGCAGGTATCTGAACTGATCCCACTAACACTGCGTTTTTGGGAACCCTAAACTGCTGGGGACGCTAGTATAGATCTGATCGGATCAGATATTGATCCGTTCAGATACTATAACACTAAGGGAGGCGTATGCTGCGTGCGTGGGTGTTAGCGGTACTGGCGCTAATCTGACGCTGCTTGGGGCTGGTGCTTGCCAGTTCACCAAAATACTACCAAAAAAACTGTTAGCGATCGCAGGGATCAGGCCTGACTCTGCGAACGCTGCAGTTATGCATTTAGTGTTTTGTAAGTGTCAGTGATCGATCGATACTGCACTTGGGTGGGCTGGGCTGGGCCGGGCGGAGGGGCAAAACGCAGGTGCTAGCAGGTATCCGGGCTGATCCCGCTAACACTGCATTTTTGGGAACCCTAAACTGCTGGGGACGCTAGTATAGATCTGATCGGACCAGATATTGATCCGTTCAGATACTATACCACTAAGGGAGCTGTACGGTGCGTGCGTGGGTGTTATCGCTACTGGCGCTAACCTGACGCTGCCTGGGGCTGGTGCTTGCCAGTTCACCAAAATGCTACCAAAAAAACCGTTAGCGATCACAGGGATCAGGCCTGACTCTGCGAACGCTGCAGTTATGTGTTTAGTGTTTTGTAAGTGACAGTGATCGATCGATACTGCACTTGGGTGGGCTGGGCGGAGGGGCAAAACGCAGGTGCTAGCAGGTATCTGGGCTGATCCCGCTAACACTGCGTTTTTGGGAACCCTAAACTGCTGGGGACGCTAGTATAGATCTGATCGGATCAGATATTGATCCGTTCAGATACTATACCACTAAGGGAGGCGTATGCTGCGTGCGTGGGTGTTAGCGGTACTGGCGCTAATCTGACGCTGCCTGGGGCGACGCATATCACCGCCGGGCGATCAGGGGGCTAAACCTTTATTCGGTAATAAACGGCGGGTGCCCTGACACTATAAAAAATAAACAAACTAACCAGCGTCACCCGTAACAGTTATACGGTGATCAGTGGTGAAAGGGTTAACTAGGGGGCCATCAAGGGGTTAAAACATTTATTTGGTAGGAAATGGGGGTCCCTGACGCTATAAAACGCTGACGGCGAACCTAAATATTTAGGTCCCTAGCTAGCGTCACCAGCGACACTAATACAGCGATCAGAAAAATGATCGCTTAGCGACACTGGTGACAAGGGGTGATCAAGGGGTTAAAACTTTATTAGGGGGGGTTAGGGGGGTACCCTAGACCTAAAGGGGGCTAATACTCACTGTCCCAACACTGTAACTGTCACAAACTGACACCAATGCAGTAATCAGAAAAAAAAAAAAAAAAAAAACTGCTGGTGTCAGTTTGTGACAGGGGGGGTGATTGGGGGGTGATCGGGGGGGCGATCGGGGGGGGGATCGGGGTGTTTTGTGTGCCTGGCATGTTCTACTGTGTTGTGTAGTGTTGGTGCACTCACATACCTGTCTTCTCTCCTCGGGCCGGAACGGAAATTACCGAGCCGAGGAGAGATGACATAATTTCCTTTGCTGCTGTTTAGCATACAGCAGCAAAGGAATGATTCGATTGGCCGGCGGCGATCGTGAGGGGGGGGCCACGAACGGATGGCCTCCCCCTCACCTCCGATCGCCGTGGGACAAAAGACGACCGCCTCGGGCAACGGGGTGCGTCCGATCGGACCCCCCACCCGCGGAAGGAAAATCACGTATATGTACGTGATTTTGCCTGTTCGTGCCACCTTGCCGACGTACATCGGCGTGAGGCGGTCGTCAAGTGGTTAATACTTCATACAAAATTGGTAAATGACAGCTTCAAGACTCCTCCTGTTTGGAGAAACTAGTCGCATTCATTGCTCAGGTGTGATTTTGAGCCATTCTTCCACTTCAAATCTTGAAGATTCCATTGGTCTCTTCTATGAACTGTGATCTTTTTAAAAAAAAAAAATTTTATTGAGTTTTAAAGTACTAAACATACAAACAAAACAACAATAAGGCATTGTTGTGCTACCCACGAAGGGGCGCAAAATAAATGGCATAAATGGATCTTTGACCACCACTTGCCCAACATTGGTTGGCTTTGGCCAACATTTATGATGTCATCACACATCGGGAGTCGGGAAGTGGCTCGCCGCATTCCCAAGGTCAGGTTCTGTCTATCACATGTACTGTTTACATTCACTTTTGTAAGTATCTTGATACATTTTTTAATAAGGATTCTTTTTTATGATTTTTACACTATGCGGTTCCCCTGGTTTTTCTCTTTATAATATGTTTGAGAACCAGATGGTGACCAGGGACTTGAATGGGATGCACTATGTCTTCTATGACCGGAGTGATATTACAGGTATATCAAACGCTATTTGACTTCTCTAGCATGGAGGCAGACATCTCAAGTTTCCTGGAAGGTGCCGGAGACTCCCGCATTTCTGCAGCGGCTCCCGCACACCCGCAAGCGCCTCCCGATCTCCTGGGAATGATCAGTGCAACGGGGATCAGCTGTGATCACCGATCTCTTTTGTATAGATTTTTAGCTGACAGGCACTTCTCCTTCTCTCCCTCCCGTGGCTGTCAGCTAAAAAGCTATACAGAGAGATTGGTGATCACAGCTGTCTCTTCAGCCGCACCGATCATCCCGACTGTTCTGTGTGCTCCTCCCGGGCCCCCTCTATGTCCTTCTCTGCCCACGTCCTCCTCCGGCCCCCTCCATGTCCTTCTCCACCCCTGTTCTCCTCCGGCCCCCTCCATGTCCTTCTCCGCACCCCCTTGTTCTCCTCCGGCCCCCCTCATCCCCCGCAGCCGGCTCCGCTCTCCTCTCCCACTGGATGCGGGGGGAACTAGTTAATGGACGCCTCGAGTGAGATCGCTCCTGTGTCCTGTGATAAATGAGCCGAGTAAACTGTGTTTACTCTGCTCAGTTTATGAATGGACAGGAGCCTCTGTCTCCTGTTCATTCATCTTTAGAGAAAGGGACTGGGGAATGTGTGTCCTCAGTCCCTATGTCTGTCTCAAAGGGGAGGTGTCAGGGGTCTGTTTAGACCCCTGACATCTCACCAAAGCCCCCCCAAAAATATAAAAATAAAATTCTAAAAAAATGAAAAAGTGTAAAAAATAAATTAAAAAAACTACTGACACCACTCTCCCCTGCCCTACCAACACTGTCCACTACCCCAACCCCCTCCCCCCAAAAAGCATTGTGAAAAAAAAATTTAAAAAAATAAAAAATTGTAAAAAACTACTGACACCGTCCACATACCACCCACCCCTCACCCCCATCTCCAGAAGGACTGTGAAAAAATATTGAAAAAGTGATTTAAATAATATTTTGCCGCGCGAGGGGGGGGTGTGTGGTGGGGGCGTTTGCGGGCGCGAAGCGCCACCTCCCTGGAATGAGTTTGCCACCTCCCTGAAATGAGATTTTGCAGGATGGGATGTCTGTAGAGGGTCAAATTGTTCAGGTTAGCAGGCATGATTACGCATGTGGTGGAGGAACACAGAGGTGAGGTGCTTCATGGTTTAAAGAGTTGCACTTCTTTGCTACACTTATTGGATGAATATATTGCAAAGATTGGTTGCATCACTGATTTTGGATGGTGGATTTGCACTGCAAAGTTATTTTCAGTAGGAATGTTTTTTTAGTTTGTGTATTTTGTATACACATTTGATTTATTTCTTGTTCTGTTTTTTTTTTTTATTTATTGGGTAACGCATAATATATTTAGGGAGTAGCACTTATTTATATGTATCAAAATACCCAAACCAAGCCTCTCCCAGTGCATAGTAATAATCAGGAATGTATTTCCTAAGAGTCCAGTTTACAGACAGGTGAACAGAGCAATAATGGACAGTGAAAGACGTAACAGACTGATAATCTGGATAAGTACTAACAAGCTGAGTACAAGCACAGTCCAAATAAAACCCAGGAGTAATCCACTAACAGACAAACAGAAGTCAGAGATTGCCAAACCTCTACAGAGGGCATTAGCAAACAGACAAAGCTGTTGATCAGGCACTGACTTAAAATTCTGGGCTTACATTTAAAGCTACTTTATTAAAAATGAAATTACATTTTTTTTTAAATGACAAAAAGGGTCCCCTGGAAAGATGGTAGCAAATACTTACCTTTCCTTCTGCCCAAACTGGCTTGTGCCACTGTAATGAAAAGAATAGACATGTGCAGTTAGTTTTCTTCCGAATTGAAATTCGGACAAATTTTTCGTTATTCGGAAATTGGGATGCATCCGAACTTCCAAATTACAATAATAACTAATTTAAACGAATCAGAAATAACGAAACAAATCAAATCATTATCTAATTCAAATTTTGGAAGAGAGTAAAATAGAATAGAAAATACACAGCAATACAAATGTAGGGTCATGCAAACCAGAATCCCGTTCCTCCTAGACGAACAGGGACGTAAACTGACAAACCCAAAAGACATAGCTGACAAGCCCAATCCTACCTTCCAACAAAATAAAAGATTTCCTAACCCCTCTCCATCACCCAGACACAGCTCAAATGCCTTTCCCAACCATTCTCACATCAAGAAGTCCCCAAAGCTATCAAAGCTCTCCCCCTTCATAAAGCACCAGGACCAGATGGTTTAATTAATGAATACTACAAATCCTTCTCAGACCAATTAGTACCCCACTTACGCAATACCTTTAACAGATTCCTAACAACCGGATATATACCTTCAGAATCCCTTGAAGCTGTCATAACTACTATACATAAACCTGGTAAACCCTTCCAAGATCCAGCTAATTATCGGCCCATTTTCACTTCTAAATACCGACCTAAAAAACTACACCAAATTGTTAGCCACTCGTCTTGCTAAGTACATGCCCACCCTCATTCACCCAGATCAAATAGGATTTATTCCCTGTAGACAAACCTCAGAAGCCACACGTAGGTTTATAGACCTCATACATTGGGCAGAGCATCACCAAACGCCTTCTCTGCTGATCTCTTTAGATGCAGATGCGTTTGATCGAGTCAACTGGCTGTATTTGGATTTAGTCCTACAGAAATTTGGTATATAGGGCCTCTTTCTCCAAGCAATTTCAGGCCTCTATTCTACACCTAGAGCGAAGGTATTGACCTCTGGCACGCTTTCCACCCCTTTCCCTATTACTAATGGGACTCAGCAGGGATGTCCCCTATCACCCCTAATATTTGCACTTTTCATTGAACCCTTAGCTCATGCGATACGATCACATCCCCGTATTTCTGGATTACCAATCGGCCAACATTTACATAAGATCGGCCTATATGCAGATGACATAATTATCTGGCTTACAGACCCCCCTGAAATTTCTACCCGCTCTCTGTGATCTCCTACTCCAGTTTAGTCAGATCTCCCTGTATAAGCCGAAAAGATCTAAGTCAGCAATGCTGGGTGTTTCCTTACCACCACCTCTCAAGGCAGCTATCACCACGGTCTATCCCTTTTTCCTGGGCCCCCAACTCATCCATGACTTATTTTGGTAAACAGTTGACATCTCCTTCAACTGTACTTCTACGGACTAATCTCTCTATCCTGATCCAGAAACGTCAGAATGTCTCCAAAACACTACTCAAGGTCTGTACCTCTTGGGCAGGGCGCTTCCATTACCTATTCTTCAATCAGACATAGCCAAACTGCAAAGTATCCTTATCCTAATTCATCTGGGTGGCACATAAGCCCCAAATCAATCCTCTCTACTAAAAATCCCCAAAACATATGCTGGACCTGGAGTACCGGACCTCAGATCCTACTACAAAGCAACAATACTCGACCAAGCCAAAAAACTCTGGGACTCTACCTCTTCACAACTTTGGACTCAAATTGAAGCTTTAGCCCTGACTCATAGCCCTTCATCGATCCTGGCAGCCGTGTGGATTGGATACCATCCCTCTCGCTCCTTCTTACCAACGATTAATGCTACAATATCCACATGTAAAGCGATTATCCAAACCTCTTTGTGGCTACATACTCAGGCACTTCATCAGCTACCATTATCCACCTTATCTCTCCTCTCACCGGATTTACCTCTACAGAGGTGGGCCTCACTAGGTCTCCAAAAAATAGGTGACCTGTTCCAGAAACGACAGCTTATGTCCTTTCAACAACTTAAAGAGCTCTTTGTCATCCCTAATAAGGATTTCTACATTTACCTAAAAATCCACCACATCCTTGCACCTACCCTGACTTCACTCAACACTCTAACCAAGAACATCTTATCCTTCTTCAACCTAACCAACATCAAAGTATGCAGTATCTCACACCTCTGTGGACTGCTCATAAAACCTAAAAAGGAAGGGAAATCCTCAGCTATATCTTTCTGGGAATCCACCCTACAAAGTGAGTTTTCTCCTTCCCTCTGGTATCAAGCAATTAGCACCCCCACCATATACTCCAGAAACATCTCTCATTGGGAGACATTATTGAAAATCCTCTACTGTTGGTACTATACCCCTGTGAAACTAGCTCAAATATTCACATCCCATTCCAGGAAATGCTGGAGGAACTGTCATATGGACAGACATACCTTTCACATTTGGTGGGAATGCCCATCCATTACCCTATTCTGGACAGATGTCTCCAACCTCATTAAAGATGTAATGAAAGTATCTCTCAGCTTAACTTAACCTAGTTTGAAGAGATGGCTCTCTTCAGACTAGGACTCTCAAACTGGCATCCAAAATTTCACCCTATTATCACACATACCCTAATTGCTGCTCACCTTTCCATTGCTAGGCTCTGGAAACACACCAGTGCACACACTCTGAACTGTACTATTGATATCCTAAATGATCATTTATCTATGGAACTCCAATTTGCCAAATCACAGATGAAAGTGAATAAATTCTAAGATCACTGGCAATACTGGCTGTCTGACCCCCTAGCTACAACATGTGCTTAACCACTTGCATTACTACCATTATTTGTCTGATGACCCTCAATATAGAGGATCATCTATATGCCTAATCGCCCACCCCGAGTTGGGCCATCCGGGAATGACCACTGCTTACTATTCATTGTAAAGTATAAGCTGATATTGCTAAACCATTTACATGCTTTACCAATCCCTTCCCTCACCACTTTACTGATTTCTCTCTTTCCCCTCACTTATTCCTACTACCCCTCCCTTCAAGAAAATAATACCCTGCATACTAGACCCTTTCTATTTTTGGTCAGACCTGATATTGTCAGTTTCCTTATATTGTTTTGCAACATCTACTTTACAATTGTTGTACTATGACTAAGTTTCTCAATAAAGAACATATTAAAAAAAACATAGAATAGAAGATAAAAGAATAGAATAGAAAATAAAAGAATATAATAGAGTAAGACAGAAAAGAATAGAAAATAAAAGAATAGAAGAAATAGAATAGAAAATAAAAAAGATAGAATAGAAATTGAAATAATAGAAAATAATACAGTAAAAAAGAACAAAATAGAATTGAAATTAAAAGAACAGAATAAAATAGATAATAAAGGAATAGAATAGAATAGAATAGAAAGCATATAACCATCTTCTGAAATTCAAATTTCAAATAGAATAAATTTGAATTTAAATAAATTAGAATTGAAAAAAAAAGATTAGAATAGAATAGAAAAGAATAGAATAGCAAAAAAAAAAAAGAATAGAATATAATTGAATATAACCTTTTTCCTGAAATTTGAATAGAATAAATTTGAATAGAATGGAAAAGATAGAATATAATAAAAAAAAAAAACAATAGGATAGAATAGAAAGAATATAACCATTTCCCAAAATTTGAATAGAATAAATTCAAATTTGAATAAATTAGAATACAGTATACAAGAATAGAATAGACTAGAATAGAAAAGAATAGACTAGGATAGAAAAAAAACAATAGAATAGAATAAAATTCTAAATTCTAATCTTCTGAAATTCAAATTTGGAATAGAATAAATTTTAATTCAAATAGAATAGAAAAGAATAGAATAGAAAATAAAATAATAGAATAGAATAGAACAAACAATAGAAAAGAATAGAAAGAATATAACAATATAACTGTTTTCCAACATTTGAATAGAATAAATTAGAGTTTTGAATAGAACAAATTTGAATTGGAATAGAAAAAACAATAGAATAGAATAAAAAGAATATAATCATCTTCCAAAATTCTAATTTCTATTAGAATAAATTTGATTTCTAATGGAATTCGATTCAAATTGAATTTGATTCAAATTTAAATGCGATTCAAATGGAATTCAAATTCAAATTGATTAGAATTCGAATAAATGAAACAAATTCCGAAAAGGAATTAAACAAATTTATAACTAAGCGAATTATGTAAATACCGAATCGAAACAAATTTTTTCGTTCTGCACATGTCTAGAAAAGAAATTGCCATGTAAAGATTCTTCAAAATAATTAGTTCACCAGTGTAAATTACAACCTACATGGTCGCCCACTTAGGTCAGTGGTTCCTATACCTGTGCCCTTTCATCACTACAGGATATGGCTTTGACATAGAAGCTGGTGGGTTGAACCACTGAGTGCAGGAGAGGACTATAAATGCTCCCGTGAGGAGTCTTCATATGAGGATTTCTCTTCATTACAGCACTGATAGTGGTGTGGATAGACGGATTGGTAAGTATTCTGTATCTTTTTTTCAATGAACATTTTATTGGCAGAATTATTTTAGGAACAATGACACTTTAAAACCCCTTTCACACTGGGGCTGTGTTCGCGGTTAAGCGCCGCTCGTTTTAGCGGCGCTTTACCGCTGTTTAACTTCTTAAGGTCTTTTCAGACTTGGTGTTTACAAGTTAAAATCAGTTTTTTTTTGCTAGAAAATTACCTGCAAACATTATATATTTTTTTTAGACACCCTTGAGAATAAAATGGCAGTCGTTATGTCCCACCGTATTTTCTCAGCGGTCTTACAAGTGCAATTCTTTTGGAATAAATACACTTTTTTGAATAAAAAAATAAGACAACAGTAAAGTTGGCCCCTTTTTTTTTATAATGTGAAAGATAATGTTACGCCAAGTAAATTGATACCCAACATGTCACACTTCAAAATTGTGCCTGCTCGTGGAATAGCGACAAACTTTGACCCTTAAAAATCTCCGTAGGCGACGCTTAAAAATTTCTACAGGTTACCAGTTTTGAGTTTCAGAGGAGCTTTAGTGCTAGAATTATTGCTCTCGCTCTAACGATCGCAGCGATAGCTCACATGTGTGGTTTGAACACCGTTTTCATATGCGGGCACGACTTACGTATGCATTTGCTTCTGCATGCGAGCTTGGCGGAACGGGGCGCTTTAAATTTTATTTTAGTTTTTCTTATTTATTTTTATTTTTTATTTTTGCAATGTCCTTCTAAAAAAAAAAAATTGGGGTCACTTTCATTCCTATTACAAGGAATGTAAACATCCCTTGTAATAGAAAAAAAAAAGCATGACAGGACCTCTTAAATGTCAAAAAGACCTCAGATCTCATATTTACACTAAAATGCAATAAAAATTATTTAAAAAAAAAAAATTCCCCTTTAAGAGCTTTGGGTGGAAGTGACGTTTGACGTCGCTTCTGCCATCCAATGTTATGGAGCCGAGTGGGGGCCATCATTCCCTCACTCGGCTCCAGGCCTATCAAGGGGAAGGACGCAATCGTCTCCACCGCTACTGATGGCTCTGGTGTCCCTCTCCCACCCTCGATAAAAGTGATCTCGCCGCAAATCCACCGCAAAGACCACTTTTATCTGAAAGCGGACCACCCACTGTTGAAGAAGATACCAGCTAGCTGCTGCCATGACAACAGTATTCTACTTCAAACAGCCGACGTACAATTTGTGGCGCTTTTCGGCTGCTAGCAAGGCGCTTTTAACCCCAAAAAAGGGGGTTTTGTGTTTTGTGGCGCTTTCAAAGCGCTTTTCAGACACTTTGAAAACGCTGCCCATTCATTCCAATGGGCAAGGGTGTTTTGGGATCACTGTATACAGCGTTCCCAACCCACCCCAAAGATGCTGCTTGCAGGACTTTTTTCCCGTCCCGCAAGCGCCCTGCCCCAGTGTGAAAAGGCACACTGTAATGAATAGGAGGCGGTTTTCAGGTGCTTAGCAGAGGCTATTTCTAGCGCTAAAGCGCCTGAAAACCGCACCGGTGTGAAAGGGGTCTAAAGGCCACTAAAGGGGACAGGTGTGTACAGGAGAGACCTGAGCTGCAGTTTTGATTAACGACCAGCAGATGATGAAAGTTCACGACTAGTCTTTACAAAGTATATGTCATCGTGGTAATTAATAATTTCTTATGCTGGTTTTGTTAACAAAAGTCTTAGGCATGGGTCGAATTTCGAAAGAATTTTCTTTCGAAAATATTATCTAAGAATTTTCGTTTGAATTTTTGCACCATTAGTGGGGTGCAGCAACAGCCGATTTTTGTGTGGCAATCAAATTTGAGTAATCGGACATGTTGGAAATTTTTTGAAAAACAAACGATTTTCTAATCAATGATGGGAGAATCATGCAAGAAATGTAATCGAAAAAGAAATGCGCATGTGCAAGAAGAAGAAAGAAAGATTCCTAGCCTCTTTTCTGTAGCAACATGACGTGATTGGTTGGCCGACGGCTTGGTTTGGACGAATTTCGAAATCAATGGTAGCACCATCGGATCACAAAACGCACACATTTCCTGATTTTCAAAAGAAAATTCTTTTGAAACTCGACCTGTGTATGGTCAGCCTTAAAAGTCACAAAAAAATTGTATTTCTGCCAGTGGTGGCCCGTCCATTAGGGGAGCCGGAGCGCCGCCCCCCTCTATCCATGGCTGCCACCCCCATGCTCTATCCATGGCCGCTATTTTGACAGGATACTGCCACTCCCTATTCATGCGTCCGGCCCCTTTCAGGACGCCGGACGCGTGAATTACAGAGGCAGGGGGCAATTTTTTTGAAGCACCTGATTAGAGCCAGAGGCTCTAAAATGCTTCAAAATAGGGTGGGCATGTGGCGCAGGGCATTGCGCCAGGAGCCCACCCAGGTGTTACAACAGTGAATTAATATTCGCTATTGAAACACTGTTCCTCAGTCCGGCCAATCAGAAGCAGGTCTGAGACCAGTTTTCCGATTGGCCAAAAAGAGAAGAGTCCCAATTGGCCGCCGAGGAGGAGGGAGGAAACGGAAGCCTCCATGGTGCTCGTGGAGAGCAGGGGAAGGGAAAGCCGTCGCTGAGCAAGGGAAGCCACTGGTGAAGCCGAGGAGAAGCGCTACCCACCATAGATGGGATAAGTGCACCAGACCCACCTGACCGACTGGGGGGTACTGTTCCCCCCCCCAAAAAAATGACCACTGGCTGCCACTGATTACTGTACTAAATATAGTTGCTACTGGAAGTCTTCTCTGTAGAGTTTCCTGCACCTTTAAAACCATTCCTGGCTCCCCAGTAGGTTTCATACAGCTGTTCCCTTCCTCTTATAGCTCAGCTTGGGTGATTATATTATTACGGTATATTGCAAAGCCCATGTTATTAAGAAACCTAAAAATCCATGTAAAAATGTATCAACGAATCAGATTTATTAATAGCCCGGCTGGAGATTGGAAGCCCTGCTGGGATAATTTTATCTTTCCATAATAAGAAGGTGTTTCCTGCTATTTGGCACCTAAATGAAAAAAAAAAAAAAAAAATAGCTCTATTTTATTTGTCATAAGATCTTTGATAGCCTGGCTGGGGATCAGATTACGGTAATACAAATGTTATTACATTTGTTCCATTGACAATCATTGTCTTTGCAAAGCAGAAAGTAGCAGAAAGAGTCATTTTAGCTGAACTGTTGCCGTAAAATGACAGTTTTTAGAAATCCAGTTTATTCATTTGGTAAAATAGACTATACAAGTGAAAATAGGTAAACTTAACAAAAGCAACACATACAGGAAATAGGGTGGGGTTGCAGAACTATAATGGCAGCAAATATGCAATAACGGATTACTGCATTTGTAAATATATCTCTTAGGAGGACATTTATAACTCTCTCTATCTCTATATAGCTCAATGTTCCTTTATACCAGGGTCTGCATTTTATGGCCCATTCATTAAATGCAGGCTGCGGTGTGAAACGTGGTCCCCTACATTGATTTCTCTGTGAATGGAGGAGTGATTGGTCACATGACTTTAACAGGTCAGTTAAAGTGTTACTAAACCCAGGAGCCTGCATTCACTATATCTGGTCTCCCACAGTACACAGAATGTGGAAATGCAATAGTTTTAGTAAATATAAACTGCTAAATACCCTTTCTCATCAGCAGTCGTGTGACTTCTATCAGTGTCTGGTTAAAGCTTGTAGGAGGAGTTTTCATTCTCCCATGAGTGTCCTATGAGGATGCAGGACTCCTGACACTCTGTCTGGACAGTGCTGATTGGCTCTGTGCTGATCACATGCACTCTCCCAAAAAAAAAAAAAACACTCTCCAGCAACACACACCAAACTGAGCATGTGCATTTTGTCCCCTAGCCTCTGTACTATCAGGAGATATATTGGGGACTCTGGAATAAGGATGAGAGGAGACAGGGTCAAACAGCCTTTTTACATAATGTACAGGATTAACCCCTTAGGTTCCACAGTGAGTTTGACCAGCATGCTTTACTGCATATAGAAACTGTTTTTACAATTTTACTGTTGTGGGTTTAGTAAAACTTTTGGGAAAGGGAAAAAATATTGCTGGACCCGTAAGGTTATTTTATTGGTATTCCTATCTTATCTTAACCTCTTCGCACCAAGCGCACGCAAATTTATGGCCTCTCAGCGGCCAGGCCTTGGCGCCGAGCTGTCACATATTTGTGTGCAATAGCGCCGATAGAGCTGTGCCAAGAGCGCACGCCCCACACGCTCCGTGCAGAGTTACGGGCAGCTGACAGAAAGCTCACGTTCACTGCTTGCGATCGCGAGCTTTACGATCATGTGACCGTCGTGACAGCCAATCACATAGGTCATATGACGATAAGCCCCGCCTCCCAGCATTCTAAGCCCCTTAGAGGGCCGGCGGGTGCCGACTCTAAGACCCCTTTCACACTGGAGCGGTTTTCAGGCGGTATTGCGCTAAAAATACCGCCTGAAAACCGCCCCTAAACAGCCTCCGCTGTTTGTTCAGTGTGAAAGCCCGAGGGCTTTCACACTGAAGCGGTGCGCAGGCAGGGCAGTGAAAAAAGTCCTGCAAACTGCTTTTTTGGAGCGGGGAAGGAGCGGTGTATTCACCGCTCCTTCCCCGCTCCTGCCCATTGAAATCAATGGGACAGCGCGGCTATACCGCGGCAATACCGCGGCTATAGCCGCGCTGTACGAGGGATTTTAACCCTTTTTCGGCCGCCAACGGGGGGTAAAACCGCACCGCTAGCGGCCGAATACCGCTGCAAGAACGACGGTACAGCAGCGCTAAAAATAGCGCTGTTGTACCGCCGACGCCCCCACCGCCCCAGTGTGAAAGGGGCCTAAGGGATTAAGGTAAAGACGTTGCTGTAGATCAGGGATCCTCAAACTACGGCCCTCCAGCTGTTGCGGAACTACACATCCCATGAGGCATTGTAAAACTCTGACACATGACTAGGCATGATGGGAATTGTAGTTCCTGAACACCTGGAGGGCCGCAGTTTGAAGACCCCTGCTGTAGATGATCTGTTTCCCAGGCATGCAGATTGCATCCCTAATCTCCAAGGTTTCCTTGGCTTGGAGTGCAAAGTAACAAAAATGTAAAGTGAAGATCTAGATATCTTTATTCCAATAAAGATCAGGGGGACAACTGAAAGAGTATCCAACATGTTTTGAATGCCAGCTGCTGACAAGACCTATGCGTGTAATCACACTGGAAGAAATTCCAATAAAGGTACAGTTCACTTTTAGTCCATTTATTTTGTTTTCGAGCCCTGATGAAGAGGGACGTTTTTGGACCCCCAAAATGCATTGGCTACTCTTTTTTCGTTGTCTCCCAGACCTTTAATGGAATATTGTCATATCCTGACCTTTTAGCAGTGGTTTGGCACTTCAATTTACATTTTTGTTACATTAACAAGTCACATGGACCAGGCTTTCTTCTGGCATTTTTTTCCTTTGTTCTTCCATTCAGACAAATAGCACTAAACACATTTGTAGAGCACATCACAATACTTTACAGCAAGTGTTGCAACTTTTTTTTTTATTGTATTTTTATTGAAAGATTTCAAGGATAAAAAATATGCAGTAAAAAATAGAAATTGCATTACAATGGATAAACAGTAGCTAACACTGAAAGTTGTGTAATTAAATGAAAAAAAAAAAATGTTCATAGGTACAGAGTATATTATGTGCATATACATCATGAAAACATATCATTAAGGACAATTATATAGCAGATCTTATACAAGAAAAGAAGAAACAAAAGGAAGGAAAAAAAATAAAAATTAAAAGTCTATAAACGACTACAACCATACACCGGGGGTTGAGAATCATTGAAGTGGAGATATGGAGAGGTAAAGAGTCTTTCCCCCATATGATGTCACCTTAGACTTAAGTGCAATCAAGATATGGGAGGGGATGCATACTCAGATTGGTCCCAAGGGTCCCATATCTCGTTGAACCGAGTAACAACATCACCCACTAAGGCAGTCATGTATTCCATTTTTCAAATCTCGGAAATATCTTGTAGGAGCTGAGTTTGGGAAGGAGGTGTGAAGGTCAACCAATGTACCGGAATAGTTCTCTTGGCTGCTATTAAAATATATCACCCTAGGTTGTTTGAGAGTTTGCCAATGCCGAGAAATGGGAGGCCTAGCAGGAAGTGTATCGGGTCCAGCGGGAGTTGTACTTCGAGTATCCACTGGAGGAGAGACACTACAATTTCCCAAAAGGGACCTATACGCTAACATTGCAAAAAGATGTGGTAATGGGTACCCTTCGCCCTACGACACCACCAACATAGAAAGGAAAGTGAAGGATTTTGGTGGGCTATCACTTCAGGTGTTCTGTACCAGAACATCAACACTTTAAAAGCTGTCTCTCTCTGTGCCACACATCTGGAAATCTTAGATGAGGATGACCATATCTTGGCCCAGCAGAGGAATAGGGCTTTAAAGTATGGAGGACCATTTACGCATGTAATTATGCAGGTTGCCAGTTAAAGGGAAAGCTTTGTGAAGGATTTTATAAATGGAAGAGATAAGATGTAGTTGATGTGGGCCCTGGGTACAGAGGTACTTGAACATAGTGGGCTTAGGCAGGGTCAAAGAGGGGGAGATTGTAGAAAGATAGTGTTTTTTTTGAAGGAAGGAATAGAACATATGTTTAGGTATGTGATATTTTGCTTGAATATCCTTGAAAGTGAGAAATCTGTGAGTGACCGGATGGACAAAGTGACAAAGCTGGAACAATATAGCCTGAGCCCAAGGTTCCATCCAGTTGTGAGATAAACTATCGGAAATATGGGGATTGAAAAGCACATTTGAGGAAGGAGGGTGTGTGGAGGAGAGAGAGAACTTAGCAGAGCACAGACGCCAGAAGTTTGTTTTTGTTTTTAAGTAAAAAAAGTAGCAGTTGGCCCATATGACAAGGTTGCAATAAAGGGCTGAAGTTGGGAAACCAGGACAGAGTGCTGTCACCCTATTACAGGAAGTACTGCAGCAAAGTTTTTTGGAAAAGCCAACGAGAATTATTTTAATGAGAACGGCAGATTTAACACTTGTGAAAATTATTTTTATATTAACATTTAACTTCCAAAACTTCCAATCCTATCCTAATGTCCTTTGCAGGAACTATCAAAGGATTAAAAAGAACTTATTCTGCAACTAATACATACAGTATATCCTGTACTTTTTCTAAAATGGAGGAGATCAACTACAAACTCTTGATCAGGTGGCCTTTTACTCCAGCACCTGTCTGATGTTTCTCCTCAATGCTGGGGAGCCTGTGGAATGACAGCAACCTATGCTCACATCTGGTGGCGCTGTCCCATAATGCAACCATTTTGGAGATACACACTAACATACTAGCATGCTAGCATTATTAGCAGCAACCCAAGTCTCTACAGTAGTGGCAAACTCATGGTCAGTACTATTTCATTGTACAAACGAACCAGTAAGCCAATAAAAGCTGTCTATTACTCCATGTCTCAATGCTTCTAATGCCACATACACACGAGCAGAATGTCCGACAGAAAAAGTCTGACGGGAGCTTTTCATCGTATATTCCGATCGTGTGTATGCCTCATCGGACTTTTTCCGTCGAAAATTCTGACAGACCTAGAAGGAGAACATGTTCTAAATATTTCCGACGGAACCAATTTCTATCGGGAAAACCGCTCGTCTGTATGCTGTTCTGACGGACCAAAAACTACGCATGCTCTGAAGCAAGTATGAGACGGAAGTTATTGACTACTCGCTATTGAACCTTTTTCTAGTCCCGTCGTACGTGTTGTACATCACCGCGTTCTTGATGGTCGGACTTTGGTGTGATCGTGTGTACGCAAGATAGTTTCAGCGTAATTCCGTCGGAAAAACCTTCAGAGTTTATTCCGACGGGAAAACCGGTCACGTGTACAGGGCATAAGTCTCTTATACCCCTATTCTGGAAGCAAATAGATATGCCTTCCATGAAACAATGGTTTCAAAGAATTTATCATATTAGTCTTGTGGAGAAAGTTACATTGACCAAGTGTAATACCTCTGCCCAAAGCCATGACATGGGCATTCTTGTTTGCTTTTAAAACTACTCCTGCTTATTTGGATGAGATTTCTACCCCATCTTATTCACTCACATACTTAACAATGCTTTATTTGTAAACATAATAAGTTCTATGTTGAAACCAGGACGAGCCTTCAAGGACACAATTATCAAATTTTTGCTGACCTATCCCAACTTACTATTACTAAAAGACGATCCATGAAACCCCAACTAATGGAACTGCAACGCCACAACATTATGTATCAATGGGGCTTCCTCTTTTCAGTCAGATTTAACTACCAAGGTACAATTTACAGAAGCAGATCAGCAGATGAACTACAACAAACCCTTTTAAAATTAAATCTGACAGAACCCACAAGCAGCAACACTCCCACACGCAGAAGAATGGCGTCATCTTCACCTTCAGGCAGCACCCAGAAAATTTCAGAACAAAATGGGAATCATCATTCTCACAAAAGAGGCCGTTATGCCACATCATCCATGGACCAAGAAGATTCAATGGACTGACATCCTAATTCCTGATATCTCTTCATTTATTATACTAAGAGATGGTTCTCTATAAAAAACCTATATTTATAACTGAATGTAACTGCATTCTGATAGTCACACACTGTGTGGGATCATGTTACATTCCAGTTATATTTCTTATTGCTTCTGATTCATATAGCCTTAGAATATATAAGTGAAATAAGGAAATTCTTGTTCAGTTATATATTATCAGGTAATAACAATAGATTTATTACTTTTTAGGACAAATATGTTCAATAATCCAGAAGTAATGGAAGCTTTTTCTTTCTTTTCTTAAAACAAATATATTATTACCTAACTAGTTCCTAGAATTATGTTTTTGTTTATTCTAATCTGAAGCAATACAACCTCAATTTTATGAGTTAACATATCTAAACAGTTGCATATGAATAAAATATGTAATTGTTTACTCTAAAAGGGTTAAAATCCCAAAATAATTCAAACTATCTTCATCAATACCAAAGTTATTAACAGTACCTTTCTAACTGAATTATTTAGCCTAGGGCAAGACTAACCATATACAACCACCCTGGAATAAATAATTTCAACAAAAACTATATTCTGCACTCCAATTAATGAAACATCATTTTGATGTCTTTTGACATAGCATTTCTCTCCTGTAAGCGGAAGATCCGTGTACCCCCATTAGCCCTCCTCATTCTCCCAACCATATTATGTGGGAGTGTGACGAAGGCACTTATTCCCCTGAGAGAGATATTTATTCTCTTTCACGGGTAAATTGTGATTACTTGCAAAAAATAATTTATACAATGTATCATCTAATCTCATATGTTTTTTGTTTACTCTTTACTCCAGAATTCACTGGTTTCTTTTCTATCTATTCATCTCTTCAGTCCACACAGGTTGATCTGCGCAGTCAGCTCTGCATAACAAAAAGTAAGTCAAAACTATTTGATCTATTGCCATGGCACCACTGAATATACTTTCCCTGAATGTTCAGGGAATAAATGTCCCTCAAAAAGGACCAAAGCCTTCCGTACTTTCCATAACAAGAAGGCTCACATAGTATGCCTCCAAGAAACACACTTCATCAAAGATTCTACTCCAAAATATATTTCTCCTTTTTATCAACAAATTTACACGGCTTCTGCCTGTACCAAGCAAAGGGGAACTCTAATTGCATTTCACCGATCCACACCATTCACCTTATCATCAGAAATTAAAGACCCAGAAGGTAGATACCTGATACTCATGGGTTATATAATGGATACAGCAATCACGGTGATTTCCTACTACGCTCCTAACAAACAACCTACACCATTCCTCTCACATATATTACAAGTGATTAATACACACAAAATAGGAACAGTGATAATGCGTGGGGATTCGAACCAGGTCCTCCTCCCATTTCTAGATAAATCACCTATTACACCATCCAAAATAACCTCTAGATTACCTTTTTCTCAACTTCTTTCCAAATACAATCTGGTAGATTCATGGAGAGAAAGTAACCCAATGAAAAAGAAATTCACTTATTTCTCGCACCCTCATCAAACCTTCACCAGAATAGATCATATTTTTCTAACAATAGGAATGATACCAGAAATGATTGCATCAGATATAATTCCGATTCCGTGGTCTGACCATAATGCAGTATACACTACTATAACCTCAGCCATACCAAAAGCGCATGACCCAACGTGGTATTTACCGGACATAATGCTCAAACACCCACTACATCAGATGGCCATTGAACAAGCTTTAAAGGAATACATATCAATTAATAATACAACAGACATCTCCCCAATAACACTGTGGGAGGCTCATAAGCCTGTCTTGCGTGGTACAATACAAAGACAAATGGCACTATTTAAACGGGAACGCAAAAATCTAGCAAAAAAACTAGAACTCAATTTTAATGCAGCCTACATATCATTTCAAGATAATCCATCTCAGAGTACAAAATCTCATCTGGAAAAATCTAGATTGGAATACGATCTATTTCTCACTGAGTCAGTTGATAAATCCCTCAAACGCTCCAAACACAATTTCTACATGAATACAAACAAACCAGGTACATATTTGGCTCGGGCATTAAATTCAATTAACAAATCTTTCAAACCAATACGTTTGAAATTATCAAAAAATGTTTACACTTGTAATCCAGTTAAAATAGTCCATAAATTTCACTCACATCTCGCAACTTTATACAAGACAAACAATGAATTTAATCCTACAGAAGCTGAATCCTTCTTCTCAAAAATAACCTTACCTGAGTTATCTCAGAATCAAAAAAGCAGTTTGGATGAGCCTATAACTATAGATGAAGTTGCTAACGCCATAAAAGACCTAAAACTTAACAAAAGACCAGGCCCAGACGGCTACTCGGCTTTATACTATAAAACATTCTCAGAAATACTCTCTCCCATTCTCACTGAAACTTTTAACAAACTTCTAGATGGACATTCTTTTCGGCAAGAAACACTAATGGCAATTGTTTGTATGATCCCAAAACCCCTTTCTGATGATACTTCCTGTGTGAATTATCGGCCTATCTCTCTGTTAAACCTCGATATTAAATTATTAGCAAAAATAATAGCAAAACGCCTCAATAGCATTATAGGAAAATTAATACATAGAGATCAAGTAGGCTTCATGCCAAATAGACAGGCAGGCGATAATATACGCAGGGCAGTGTTATTGGCACATATTGCTAAAAAACGGAAAATCCCTTTATGTTTTCTATCTCTCGATATTAAGAGGGCATTTGACACAGTATCCTGGCAATATATGCAATATTCATTACAAAAATGGGGTTTTGGACCCCACTTTTTAACATGGATCAAAGCATTATATAATAAACCCAAAGCCTATATAAAATATGCTGGATACAAATCTGAAGCCTTTAATATCGAAAGAGGTACCCGACAGGGTTGCCCATTATCTCCCTTATTATTTGCCCTTATACTCGAACCCATGGCCCAATACATCAGAACAAACCAAACTATAACTGGCATTGAAGTAGGAGGTATTACACACAAATTATGTATATTTGCAGACGATATATTACTTTTTCTATCATCACCACAGGTCTCTGGTCCTAACTTAATACCAGCTCTTGATGGATTTGCAGCCCTATCAGGCCTTATGATTAATCCTAAGAAATGCCTAGTGCTTAATATTTCACTCACAAACATGGAATTGATCCCGGCTAGGGCTGCACTCCCATTCACATGGGCAGAAAAATCAATCCCATATCTTGGAATTCATTTAACAGCATCTCATTCTGACTTATTCTCAACCAATTACCCTCCTGTATTAAGACAGATCACAAATCTAATAAAACAATGGTCACAACTTCCTTTATCCTGGATAGGGAAGATTAATGCAATCAAAATGACTATTCTACCCAAATTGCTTTATCTATTCAGAGTCCTCCCTATTCCAATTCCTTCCTATTTTTTGAGAATAGTACAAAAAAGAGCAACTTCGTTTATATGGGGCTCTTCTAAACCACGTATACCTATACACACACTACATCTTCCCAAAAATAAAGGAGGTCTGGGATACCCTAATTTTACTAACTACTACAGAGCAGCACATTTGGCCAGTCTGTCCAAATACCATGCAAAACAGGAAATCCCATTATGGGTATTTATAGAGGCTTCAGAAAATGACCCTCTATTAATATCAAATTTATTATGGCTTGATCCTAAAGACCGCTTTAAAATTCATAATCCCATAACTAAACACTTCTTATCTCTCTGGGATAAACTAAAAACCAAATATCAGTTACAATCTCCACACAATCCTCTCCTTTCTTTTATCAGAAATCCGGCCTTTTATCCGGCATGGATCTACCCAAATTCTTTTAAAGCTTGGACAACATCAGGCATTCAGACACTAAATGACTTCATAGCATCTAAATCATTCCTTTCATTCCCATCGCTTAGAGAAAAATATGATCTACCAAACTCTGAGATTTTTAGATATCTCCAAATCAAAAATTTCTATACACCATTCCTAAAGGGGGATACACCATTATCCCAATTATCCATTTTTGAATCAATCTGTACAAAAGATCCATTTGCTAAAGGTACAATTTCATTACTTTATAATCAATTATATGGAGTAGCAAATCTTAATAGACCCTCTTACGTTCAGAGGTGGGAGGAGGACCTGGGACGAACTTTAGAAGACACGGACTGGTCTAATATATGGCTCACATCTAAGTCATCTTCACCCAACATCTTAGCACTGGAGACAAATTATAAAGTCCTAACTCGCTGGTACCTTGTACCCGCTAGAGTGGCAAAATATTCACCTAATACCTCAAATCTTTGTTTTCGAGGATGCCCAGAAATAGGCACATATTTACACATATGGTGGACGTGCCCAGTAATCCAAACCTTCTGGAAAGAAGTCTTCATGATTGCATCTAAAATATTTAAAAAAATAATACAACCAGATCCATATTTAACTTTACTTAATCTAAAACCGGAATGGTTAACACTCTCTCAATTCAAACTTATGATCCAACTAATAACGGCTGCAAAACAAACAGTGGCCAAGGCATGGAAATCTCCTACATTGGTACTAGCAGAAACAATTCACAGAATGAATAATACAATGTCCCATGCTAAGATGGTAGCCATCGATCAAAATCAAATTCCAAAATTTGAAAAACTTTGGCATCCTTGGATAAAACAACAGTTCCTGTCAAATTTCAATGACTCTGTCCTGTTGCCATGGTAACGGATTAAATGACTTACAGAGACACCCATTCTAAGGCTTCAAAGACAACTAAAAAGAATAATAAACTGACGAGCGGGACAACCTTGTGGACCATACCTCTACCTTTCAACCCTTTTTCTTCTTTCTCTTTCCTTTTCTCCACCTTACGATTAAAGCTCATTATCAGAATTTATTTGACCTATATACACTCTACTTGTAAACAATATGTATAGTAGGTATAAATCATTTAAATACCTACAAAAGTAACTAAGGAAATGATATATATCTTTAATTTAGGTTTACGTGAACCCAATGTTTAATATTTGAATGATATTTACCTATATAAACCCTACTGTAAAACAATGAGCTTACTTTATAGATCCTTGTAAACTTACTTTATGTATCTTTATGTATCTTTATAACATTGTATACTCAATAAACTTCTTTTGACAAGGAAACCAGGACGAGCCATCCCTTGACCTCTTCCCCGCCTATCTGTCATACTTTTCTATCATCTAATCCTTACTTTTCTATTCTTTCCTACTTTAGCTAATTTTCTTCCTTGTCTCCACACTCCTCAATATCCTACTCTCAAAATATATTAATATGCTTCTGGCATATATCCTCAATTTTTATTTCTATTGTGTAACTATTATTTGTACCCATGTAAAGAGATTGTTGTGGCTACATTCTGTCATACCCCCCCTCATTTTGTTTAACCCTTTCTTACCGGGGGTTGTCCTCTGAACAATTCAGGTACTCACCCAGCAGATCCAGCTTTGTCCCGCTGAGATTCTCTTAGATTGTAAGCTCTAAGGAGCAGGGCCCTCTAATTCCTACTGTATCAAAGTGTATTGTATTTGTACTGTCTACCCTCAAGTTGTAAAGCGCTACGTAAACTGTTGGCGCTATATAAATCCTATATAATAATAATAATAATAATAATTCTCTTCTGTTTTGCAACCACTCAGTCCCACGCCACCATGTTTTTCTTTGACCTCATTGTTAGATGCCGGCTTTTCCGGGTTCAGCCAGCAGGCCTACTGATAACATACCGCAAAGCCCACCCCCCTCCTCCTTTACTGAATGGATAGACAATGCCTCCTGAGATATGTGAGGTGCATATTTCAGGAGGCAAAGGGAGCACAGTGCACATGATTTGCCTAGGTGAACGATGTGGACCTGAGGGAAGCCCAAATATATATAAATATATATATATATATATATATATATATATCAATCATAAATTGCAGCGCTATTTCAGGAGGGTATTTTCTCCATGAAAACTTCTTAGAAAAAGTATAAGAAAAACAAAATTACATTAGCATGCTAAAGTTTATATGTGTAGCACCCTGCTTTTGATAGGTAAATTTAGTTGCCACATTGTAGGCAGTGTGGACTTAAATATTAGTAAAGGTAAAAGCATAGTTTGGCCCACTGTACTCAGTGAGATTGTTTAGTCAGGCCTGATCTGTGTGCTCTGCTGCTGCTAGTTTGCTGGACAGCTCCCTCTATATCCAGGTAACTTGAGAAGTTTCTGGATGATAGCTGTGGAGCTATGCAGATAGCAGCATGAATATTGATACAGCTTGTGTCGGGTTTACACTTTTAACTTGCAATTTGAATTACTGGTGCCCCTGTACCCATACCTTCTTATAAGCATAGTTTAAGTAAAGTACCCTTTAGGCTATGTTAGCCCCCTATATTGGACAGTGTTATGTCCAATTATATTCATTCTCTAAAAATTATTTTAATCTTTGACAAAGCCTGGCCCTTGTATGCCCCCTGTGGCCGCACAGAACCCCCCTCAAGTTTACTGGACTGGCCCGGGTGTGTGCATCCTACCAGGCTCCCTTTGTAAGTTGGTTGGGACTTATAGGCTGGGAGGGCTTTGAACCATGACACATGATCTGTAATGGGTAATTGTTATGTCTATTACTTGACCACTAATTCTTGTTTATGTATTTATTACTATTAAAACCATTGTTTACACTGGTGACCATACAATTCCCTGAGGAAGCCAATGTTGGCGAAACATGTAGGGACTTGATGTGCATCAGTGACCACCTCATAGAAAATGAATACTATGGCCAGTATCAGTTAATATATGCACTCTGCTTTTTCCTTTATGTACCATATTTCTTTGCAATGTACCCTTGTAATAAAATGTATACTTTTTATAAAAATCTGTACTTGTTTATATGTGGCACCGTTATAATCCCTAACAAAATCCCTTTCCTTTGATTCTCAATACAAGGAATGAGGCGCCAGATCATTTAAAGTCATTCAACTCACACCTTTCCAAAGTAACCAATGGGAAGAAGGTTTACCTTCCAACATGACAATGACCCAAAGCACACAGCAAAAATGTTCACAAAGTGGTTGAAGGCGAAAAAGGGTGAATGACCTTGCATTGCCTAGCCAGAGCCCAAACTTAGAGCTCAATGAAAATCTGTGGAATGACATGAAGACTGCAGCCCACAAACAATCACTATCAAATTTAACAGAACTTGAACAGTTCTGCAAAGAAGAGTGGGCAAATATTCCTTTTTTCTATCTCAGTGATTCTGTTTTTGATGTTTTTTATTTTTTTTCTGACATGTTGATATTAGTCAGGTCCATAAATATTGGGACATCAACACAATTCTAATCTTTTTGGCTCTATACACCACCACAATCGATTTGAAATGAAACGAACAAGCTTTAACTGCAGACTTTCAGCTTTACTTTGAGGGTATTTACATCCAAATCAGGTGAACGGTGTAGGAATTACAACAGTTTGTATATGTGCCTCCCACTTTTTAAGGGACCAAAAGTAATGGGACAATTGGCTGCTCAGCTGTTACATGGCCAGGTGTGTGTTATTCCCTCATTATCCCATTTACAAGGAGCAGATAAAAGGTCCAGAGTTCATTTCAAGTGTGCTATTTGCATTTGGAATCTGTTGCTGTCAACTCTCAATATGAGATCCAAAGAGCTGTCACTATCAGTGAAGCAAGCCGTCATTAGGCTGAAAAAACAAACATCAGAGAGATAGCAAAAACATTAGGTGTGGCCAAATCAACTGTTTGGAACATCCTTAACCAGTTGCCGCCCGCCCACCATCATATGACGGCGGGGTGGTGCAGCTCTTGTTCTGGGCCGCCAACATATGACGGCGACACAGAACGGCTGCTCTCGCGGGTCATATGACGGCGGCACAAAACGGCCGCTCTCGGGGTGCGCACCGCGGCGATCGTGGCCGCACCATGTTGCTAGGACACGGTGCAACACTGATCTGTGTAAAGAGCTGCGATCCATTTGATCGGCTGACATGTAAACACGGAGATGCCGGTAATCGGCTCTCCTCGCCTCACACTGACAGAGTACGAGGAGAGGAGAGCCGATCAGCGTCATCTCCTCACAGGGGTACAGCTAGGGAAGTAATCATGGCACTGATCATCAGTGCCCTGATTACAAAATATAAATAAAGTGCCACAAATAAAGAAAAAAACATGCCCACCAATGCCAGCGAGCAGTTCCTTTTCCTTCTCCATACCCTTGTGTCAATGTCCCAATATTTATGGACCTGACTGTATATCTTTCACTTGGATGTTATAAGTTACACTAGTAAATACAGATGGATAAAACAAAAATGGTGTCTGTCTTCATTTTAGGCTGCAAAGCAACAAAATGTGATTATTTTTAAGGGGGCTGATTCTTTTCTTTACCCACTGTAGTTCTTATTCTTGGAGTATCCCACCACACCCCTCATCCCTATCCAAGTTCTCCAAAATTAAAAACAACAAAAACAAATCCCCTAGACTGGTCTTTGGAGAAAAAGTAAATAAGCCTGTTGTGTGCCTGGCTGCGGGGCTGAAGTTGGGAAGACCTGGACAAGTAATTCCTGCGGCTCCTACATGAGTAGCGCTACATTTAAAATGTCTTTAAAGCCCTATTCACACTTTGCGTAATGGGAACTATCACGTACCTGGTGAAGACTGGAATGTTATGGAGGCCTCTCTTGCACCTTCTGCCTAACAAGTGCCATAGCAGCTAGCTGGTGATGTCCACTCTGTAGGTGGGTAGAGCTGGTAGTCACAGTCCTCGGAACAGGATGCAAGAGCAGCTTGGCACCAGACAGAAGCAGAACCAAGAGACGAGCAGCAGTCAGCGGCCACTGGGCAGTGAGGTACCAAATATACAGGCAAAGCAAGTCCAGAAGATAGGCCAAGGTCAGTTACAGCCAGGCTATGCAGTAAAAAGTCAGCAGGCAGATCAGATCCATTAAACAAGCCAAAACTGGGATGATAGGTAACAGAGCTAGAGCACAAGCAGAGGCAAAGTCCAAAGGCAAGCCGGGTCATACACAAGTAAACAGGAACAGCAGATCAGGTCTTGGGAAGTCAGGAATAAGCTGAAAGTTATCCAGCAACTGTTCACAGTGACAGAGCAGTTTAAATAGGCCACTGGGCGCCAAGTGCTAATTGGTACGTGCACGTGTTTCCGCACATGCGTTTGTGTGCACACATGGATTTGCACATGCGCACAAAAACATGTGCAGCGAACTGGCATTGCAGAAATTACATTGTTCTTTCACTTCTAAATATTAGCACGTGTGCAATATTCACGAGCATGAGCATGTACCCGCACTGGCCTTTTGGTAGTAGAGATCCGGTTTACCTTACATAAACTCACGTTCCTGCTCGCGATTTTGAATGGGCAATTTTCAAGCAATTCCACGTGTCGCACAATGAAGTGAACGGACTGCCCCATGTACATTTATCACCCAAAAGAAGCTCCCACTCCTTTTTGGGTGACAAGCTTCATGCAATTTCTAAAGAAGTGTGGCGAATAGGGTACTCTGGATAACAAGGAGAGTTAAACGAGATTGGTTTGGAAAAGGAATGACTGGGCATGCTCCGAAACATGCCCCGCCCACTCTGTCATCACTTCCGGTTGCCTGTATCCCATGCTTACCTTGACAGCACAGCTCTCCATCTTGGATCAGAGACACAGTGTTTACCACTACTGGTCGGCTTGTACTTCCACCTGCAGCTGCCTTTACTGCCAGGAGGCATCCCGCTGTACGTTATTGATTCATTGATATGCCTATTTTTCACTTCCATTTTGTAAGTGTTTTTAACCCTTCCTTGTCATTAAAGTGTTTTATTACTGCACTTTGGAAGTGCCTTCTTCTCTGCTATGTGATTTTTAAAGGGATTTTCCCCCTTAATGACCAAGCCATTTTTTGCGGTACGGCACTGCGTCACTTTAACTGACAATTGTGCGGTCGTGCAACGCTGTACCCAAACAAAATTGACGTCCTTTTTTGACAATAAATAGCGCTTTCTTTTGGTGGCATTTGATCACCTCTGTGGTTTTTATTTTTTGCGCTGTAAACATAAAAGGAGCGACAATTTAGAAAAAAAGCAACTTTTTTTACTTTTTGTTATAATAAATATCCCCCCCCAAAATAATAAAAAAAAATTCTTCCTCAGTTTAGGCCGATATATATTCTTTTTTTTTAAAATCACAATAAGCGTATATTGATTGGTTTGCGCAAAAGTTATAGTGTCTACAAAATAGGGAATAGATTTGGGACATTTTTATTATTATTATTATTTTTTTTTTTTTTTTTACCAAGAATGGTGGTGATCTGCGATTTTTAGCGGGACTGCGACAATGCGGCGGATAGATCGGCCACTTAACTGACATTTTTGACACTTTTTTGGGGACCAGTGACATTATTACAGTAATCAGTGCTAAAACTATGCACTGTTATTGTACTAATGACACTGGCAGGGAAGGGGTTAACATTAGAGGCTAAATGTGTTCTCTGCAGTCTTGTTCTAACTGTATGAGGGATGGGCTGCCTGGGGAAACACACAGATCCATCTTCCTGCACAGCAGGGAAGGCAGGTCCACAGTACGCACATTGGTACTAGCGCATTGGCACATCGGCGTACACACATGTGCACTTGCACATCGGCATACACGCATACGCCCATACGCCAGACAGGCTATTTAAACTTAGCTCCTGCATAGACTCATAGCTGTTTGGTCTGCAGTTTCTGTGTGTTCTGACCTGTTACCTGTGCTGACCTCTGATCTTGATCTGGCTTGTTCTCACTAACGCTGTCTGCTTGATACCCCGACCCCGGCTTGTTTTGGACTCCTCTTCTGCCTACTGCTCTGTTTATCTGCCTGAACATTACCGACCAGGCTTGCCTGACCCTGCACCTGCTCATCCAGCCTGTCACGCTCTGCTCTGCAATCCACATCTGGATCCTGCTCTAGCTGCAATCCCAGCCTGCCACGGCCCTGGTCTGCCTAACCTCCACCTGCCTGCCTGCTGCACATCCATCCACGGACAACCAGCCATACAGACTACAGGACTGATCTCAGGCACTCCTACGCCACCGTGCTTTTGTGGCTGCTGTCTCACCTCCAGTAACCCACAAGCCAGTGTGGTACGAGAGGCCCTCCTCTACTCGTCAGGCTCATGAACCAGGTACGTGACAGTACCAAACAGCAATGACTGAGCCTGCAAGAGGACCCTCTCCTTTAGATGAGATCTGCCAGCATCTTGCCTCATTCGCTCAGGCAGTTAAATCCCTGCAAGAAGGCTATGCTCGACTGGAGGGTCGCGTTAAGGCACTGGCCACACCTGCTGTGACTTCCACTGCATCTGCACCTGCTACATCAAGTGGGGCCCCTGCAAGTTTCCCAGTAGTGATGCTACCTCCCGAACCTCAAGTACCAGCCCCTGAGAGGTTTTCCGGTGATCAGAGCAAGTTTAGAGCATTCCGTAATGCCTGCTAGCTCTATTTTGCCCTTCAGCCGAGGACATTTTCTCCAGAGGCCACAAAGGTGGGATTTACCATTTCCCTGCTCCAAGGAGAACCACAGTCCTGGACCCACCGTTTACTGGAGGAAAACAACGCACAGCTTAAAACCTTGCAATTATTCTTCACTGCCATGTCGCAACTATACGACGACCCGCAACGAACCACTACTGCCGAGACAGCCCTGCATGCCCTTCAGCAAGGCCACAGGCTGGTCGAAGATTATGCCACGAATTTCCGACATTGGAGTGCAGATACTGACTGGAACGATGCAGCCCTGCATCACCAGTTCCGTTTGGGCCTCTCGGAAGGTCTCAAAGATGAGCCCAGGTAGGTGTACCAAACACACAAGAGACTCACATTATCCATACAGATCGATCGTCGTTTATGTGAACACAGATTTGAGAGATCCTCGCAGCAGTTCAGACCAGTATGGATGTTGCCCAAGACACCCATGCCTGGTAACCCCATCTATGGAAATCCTGCTCCTTCTATTCCAGAGGCCCCCAAACCAATGCAGTCGGGCCTGATCCGCCCGTCATTAACCCCAGGGGAACGCCAACAACAACCTCTGTCTTTACTGTGGAAAGCCCGGTCACTACGTACGCACCTGCCTTGCTAAGCTACGTAAGTTCCTTTCATTTTCTTCAGCTCAACAGTCCAACATGTCTGCCAATTCAGCTCACATTGTTCTGCCTATTTCATACCAGTTTCCGGGAAGAACCGCGCCAATGACCGCAATCATTGATTCGGGAGCCTGCAGTTGCTTCATTGATCTGTCCTTTGCAGCCCAGCAGCACATTCCACTACAACCTAAGAACCAAGGGCTCACTGTGTTCCTGGCTGATGGATCTTGCATCAAATCAGGACTTGTGACCAAAGAAATCTCTCCGCTTCTAACCATCACTGCTACCAGCCATCAAGAACTATTATGCTTGGATGCAATTTCATCACCACTTTTCCCTGTCATCTTGGGCCTCCCTTGGTTACAGGCTCACAACCCACATATTGACTGGGAGTCTGGAAAAATAGAGTTCCTATCACCTTACTGTCAGAAACAATGTTGTCCAGCACTGCCTCAGCCTCCTGCTTCTTTACTATGCTTGGAATCACATGCCGAACTGTGTCAGGTAGTTCCTGAATGCTACCATGAATATCTGGATGTGTTCAGTAAACGGGGCGCAGATACCCTTCCTCCGCACAGACCATTTGACTGTCCTATTGAACTTCTCCCAGGGGCAGAAATTCCCTTCGGACGCATCTTTCCCCTGTCTGAGCGTGAGTTAGAGGTTCTAAAGGACTATATTGAAGAGAACCTACAGAAAGGGTTCATTCGCCACTCAACTTCACCAGCTGTTGCAGGTATATTCTTTGTGGAGAAAAAAGACCAGTCACTAAGGCCATGTGTGGACTACCGTGACATAAATAAAATCACAGTAAAAAAACGCTACCCCCTGCCCTTGGTTCCTGAACTTTTTCAAAGGCTCAAATCTGCAAGTGTGTTTACCAAACTTAATTTACGAGGAGCCTATAACTTAATCCGAATCAGAGAAGGCGATGAGTGGAAGAACGCTTTTTGTACCCGCTTCGGTCACTACGAGTATCTGGTCATGCTATTTGGCCTATGCAATGCACCTGCCACATTCCAACACTTCATCAACGATACCTTCAGAGACTTCCTAGATATTTTTGTTGTTGTCTACCTGGACGATATCCTGATATTTTCCATTTCATTAGAGATACACCGTGGACACGTCAAGAGTGTACTTCTCCGACTCCGCCAGCACGGACTCTACACCAAAGCTGAAAAATGTGACTTTGAACAGAGGAGTATCCAGTTTCTTGGGTTAATTATTTCCACTGATGGAATCAAGATGGATCCACAAAAGTATCCGCTATCCTGGACTGGCCAGCTCCCACCGATAAAAAGGGAATTCAATGTTTTGTAGGCTTCGCCAACTTTTATTGTGAATTCATCAAGAACTTCTCAGCTATTATCTCCCCCATCACTCAACTTACCAAACAAGGCATACGCTTCTGCTGATCTACCGAGGTACAAGCCGCATTCGAGACCTTAAAGAAACGGTTTACCACTGCCCCTGTTCTAAGTCACCCGGACTCCGCTCTACCTTACATTTTAGAGGTGGATGCATCAGAAAGCGCAGTCGGAGCAGTCATGTCGCAACGACAGGGCCCCAAAGATGTGATCCATCCAGTTGCATTCTTCTCCCGGAAGCTTACCCAACCAGAAAGGAATTATGACGTGGGAGATCGGGAGCTTCTGGCGATCAAAGCAACATTAGAGGAATGGAGGTATTTGTTGGAAGGAGCCACTCATCCAATACTAATCTTTACGGACCTTAAGAACCTTGAATATTTATGGAGTGCAAAACATCTCAAACCATGCCAGGCCCGCTGGGCACTCGTTTTCTCAAGGTTCTCTTTTCATATCACCTACAGACCCGGATCAAAAAACACCAAACCTGACGCTTTATCAAGCATATTCGAGTATCCAAAACACTTACGTTCACCAGATACCATCCTACCAGCCGGAAGCTTCCTTCTGTTACAGTCGGGCCTACTACCACAGTTGCAGCAAGCCTCAGCAGGTATATCCAGTCCTCCAAGGCTCACATTGCAGGCAAAGAATTGCCTACTACGGAAAGAAGAGCAGATCTTTGTGCCGGAAACCGCTCGAGTGGCTGTATTAGGGTTCTGCCATGATCATCCGTTGGAAGGCCATATTGGTCCAGCGTACATTCTGGTGGCCTGGGTTAGAAAAGTTTTGCAAGGCTTATGTCAATGCATGTGCTATCTGCATTCGGAGCAAGAATACCCGAAGTAAGGCTTGGGGCTTACTCAGACCTTTACCTGTACCTGACAGGCCTTGGAAAATGATTGCCATGGACTTTATTGTCGAGCTTCCACCGTCTGAAGACTGCTATTTTTGTAGTGGTGGATCGCTTGTCAAAGATGGTGCACTTACCCCTGAAAGGTACCCCGTCGGCTGTTGAGACCGCTTGGGTCTTTATCAAAGAGATTGTCAGACTTCATGGCATTCCGATGAACATTGTGTCAGACCGGGGAGTTCAATTTACATCAAGGTTTTGGAAGGCATTATGTGGATCTTTAAAGATTGAACTTTCTCTATCAACAGCTTACCATCCCCAGACCAACGGGTAGACAGAATGGACCAATCAACCCTGGGGCAATACATCCAATTTTTCACGTCCTTTGCCCAGGATGACTGGGTATCTCTTTTGCCACTAGCAGAGTTTGCATATAATAATGCCAGTCATTCTGCCACCAAGCAATCCCCATTTTTTGCAAATTATGGATTCCACCCAACCTTTTTACCTGATCTGATTCCAGAAACTACTGTTCCTGCTGTCTAGTGTATCCTGAATTTCTTTTCTGCTAATAACTTGTTGTTACAGGAGGTGGTCACGAAGGCTCAGGAGGACAACAAAAGAAACAAGACAGAAGAAGGGGGGAACTGTTGCTGCAACCAGGGGACCAGGTATGGCTCGCCAGGACGAACTTGAGGATGACTTGCCCTTCAAGGAAACTGGCACCAAGATTCATAGGACCATTTCCGATAAGGAGGAAAGTTAATGACATATCTTATGAATTAACATTACCAGAGTCCCTCAGAGTACTTCCAGTTTTCCATGTATCACTGTTGAAGCCGGCAGTACCAGATCTATTTCCCGATCGTAGTTCAGGATCCCCTGCACCTATTATCATTAATGGGGATGAGGAGTTTGAAATTGAGACCATCATAGACTGCAGGAGGAGAAGGTGGCAAATACAGTATTTAATTAAGTGGAAGGGGTATGGTCCAGAGGAAAATTCCTGGGAACCTGCTTATAATGTACATGCCACTGATTTAATTTGTGCCTTCTTTCGCAGAAACCCTCAAAAGAAAAAAACAGTTGGGCACCCGGAGGTTGCCCGTAGGGAGGGGGCAATGTCAGGGAAGACAGGTCACATTGGCACTAGCGCATTGGCACATAAGCATACGCATATGCACACTCGCGCATCGGCCAGGGCCGTTTTTAAGGCAGGGCAAAAGGGGCAGCTGCCCTGGGCCCTGTTATTGTTGTGGGGCCCAAAGCATCTGCCTCATACTTGCCAACTATCCTGGTTTAAATTCCCTCGTCCCTTGAGGTTTTAGTCCGTGCTGTGTCCCAATATCTCAGTGTAAAGTGCTGCTACTAATGCTGCCCAGCTCTGCCCTTTTGTTGTGTGCAGATGATTAACCTGCAGACCCTGTGTTTACATGTAAATCGCCGGCATTCATATGTAAATAGAGGCAGCATTCATATGTAAATAGCGGTGGGCGGTGGCATTGATATGTATATCATGCCCCCCTGAGGTCATATCCACAGTAATCCCTAGCAGCCAATCAACAAGCAGAAATCATATGCTGTAACCTCTAGCAACTAATCAGTGAGCCATAATGTGTGCTGTAACCTCTAGCAACCAGTTTGTGAGCGGTAATGATACACTGTAACTTCTGGCAACCAATTGCAATAGCTGCCTGATCTGATTCAGTAAACTGGGGGGCCCAAGAAAAGTTTTGCCCAGGGTCCAATCAATATTAAAGACGGCCCTGGCATCGGCGTATGCCCATACGCCAGGCAGGCTATTTAAACTTAGCTCCTGCATAGACTCATTGCTGTTTTGGTCTGCAGCTTCTGTGTGTTCTGACCTGTTACCTGTGCTGACCTCTTATCTTGATCTGGCTTGTTCTCAATAACCCTGTCTGCTTGATACCCTGACCCCAGCTTGTTTTGGACTCCTCTTCTGCCTGCTGCTCTGTTTATCTGCCTGAACATTACCGACCCGGCTTGCCTGACCCTGCACCTACTCATCCAGCCTGCAATCCACATCTGGATCCCACTCTAGCTGCAATCCCAGCCTGCCACAGCCCTGGTCTGCCTAACCTCCACCTGCCTGCCTGCTGCACATCCATCCACGGACAGCCAGTCATACAATCTACAGGACTGACCTCAGGCACTCCTACGCCACCGTGCTTCTGTGGCTGCTGTTTCACCTCCAGTAACCCACAAGCTGGTGTGGTATGAGAGGCCATCCTCTAATCGTCAGGCTCTCGAACCAGATATGTGACAGGATGTGTGTGATCTCCCCTGTGAGAACGGAGATTTGCCTTGTTTACACAGGCAGATCCCCATTCTGTCACTGCGGGTTAGGATCGCATGTGGCCGGCGGACATCAAGTCCACCCCACCCGCTGATTGGTTTCCCCGTTGACCAGTGGGCGTGCACGAGTGGATGTACAATGACAGTGATTCATGGGAACGAGCCTACCTGCCGCAGTACAATGACGGTGGCTGGTCAGCAAGTAGTTAAAGCACTCTGCCCTGATGCCAGCGCTTCCTCTGGAGACCCCACATCATCCACTCTGGCTAACTTTTGGGATGGAAGGCAGGCTTCCTCCACTCCCAGACTGTGGATTTGCCGCTGGGGATTGAGGGCGGCTTCCTCCTCTCCCAAGTCCTTGAACTGCCACTGGGGAGATGAGCTGGCTGCTCCATCTCTCGTACTCTCATCCAGCTGCTGGGAAGACATTTCTCTGGTACTGTCTCCCAGGTGCAGGAATCTTTGCTGGGGAGGGAAGACAGTGTCCTCTGCTCTGGCTGCCTGTTGTGGAGGGAGGGAGGATGGCTTCCTCTGCTCCCAGACCGTGGATCTGCTGTTGGGGAAGAAGGATAACCACCTTCTCTCCCAAACTGTTGATCTCCTGCTGGCGAGGGAGTATGACCACCTCCTCTCCCTGATCCTTGGCTTGCTGTTGAGGAGGGGGAATGGCTTCCTCCCCTCACTTCATCTCGGCCGACGTACAATGATAGCTATTCGCGGGAATGAGCCGACCTGCCGCAGTACAATGACGGCGGCTGGTCGGCAAGTGGTCAAAAAAGATGCATGTAGCCAGCAATGCCTTCAGCCTTGTGGCCAAGTTGGTTTGGAATCTGTATTGTCCACTGCACAGGTACTGCTGCAGCTCCGTGTACATATATTCTGAAGTTAGAGGAGATTTTTATACTGACTCTAGTTTTCCTGCAATTGCGATATTTTGAATTAGTCAATTCTTTAAATAAACCACTAAGCAGCATTTTTACGCTGCCTCATAAATCAACCTTGTAACCTTTTTTCTGCGTGTAGAGTGTGTGCACCGAGTTTGCATAATAGAAAAACAATTGAAAAAAAAAGACTTGAAACAGAAGTACGTGGAGGGGAGAGCAGGCTCTGGATTGCAGTGCGGAGAGATTTTATATGAAAGTGTTGTCTGTGACTGCAGTATGAACATCAAACACCGTACTTACCATTGAAGTAGCAGAGACCGCCGAACACTTGTGTATATTTGTATGCCTTTGTAGCACACTGTGTAGAGGCTTTGTGGAGTGAACACTGGCTGACAGCATTTTCTCTGGCTGAATATGGAAGGAGAGGTACTCTGCTCAATGACTACACTGTGGAGGAGATATGCAAAGCATAGAAAGATTGAGACTACAGTCTAAGCAGAGGAAAACATTATGTCAATAAAATACTGGCAACTCCTGCTCAACTTGTCCTAGATTTGTTAAGCAGCCAAAAATAGAGAAAGAAATAAAACATAAAAAAAAAAAATCTTTCTTTCTTGTAAGCTGTTTACCAAAGTGTTCATTAAATAACAGGCTCAATCAGGAAGCAATGGACACAAACAGATCTGCGTTCATGCAAAACAGCTTGTACTACGAAGGCATCCAGAATATGGAAATCAAGGTCTTGACCGAAATGTCAGGCAGCCAGATGTCTAAAGGGGAAATATAATAGTTGTGGCGTAATTTATATTTCATTTGTATTGCTTTTAAAATAGATAATTCTATTGATATTAACCACTTTAAGACTATGCCTTTTCTGGAACTTTTTGTTTACAAGTTTAAACGAATATTTTTTTGCTGGAAAATTACTTAGAATCAGCAAACATTATATATATATATATTTTTTTAGCAGAGATCATAGAGAATAAAATGGCTAAAGAATTAAATGGTGATCGTTGCAATATTTTATGTCACACCGTATTAGCGCGGCATTGTTTCAAATGCAATTTTTGGGGGGAAAATTTTTAAAATTTTAAAATAAAAAAAAAACAATAAAATGAGCCCAATTTTTTGTATAATGTGAAAGATGATATTACACCGAGTAAATAGATACCTAACATGTCATGCTTTAAAATTGCGCACGCTCGTGGAATGGCAACAAACTACGGTACTTAAAAATCTCCATAGGCAATGCTTTAACATTTTTTTACAGGTTATCTGTTTAGAGTTGCAGAGGTGGTCTACTGCTAGAATTAATTGTTCTGTATGTATGGTTTGACACAGTTTACATATGCAGGCGCCACTTACGTATGCGTTTGCTTCTGCGTGCGAACATATTCATTCTTTTTTTTTTTTTTTTAGCACTTTTAAACATCCCCTGTAATAGAAATAAGCATGACAGGTTCTCTTTATTGAGAGATCTGGGGTCAAAAAAGACCCAGACCTCTCATTTATCTTTAAAAGCAGAAAATAAAATTTAAAAATGTAATATTGCCTTTAAGGGGAAAAAATCATCCCTTTAAGGCTGAGAGGCGGAAGTGACGTCAGACGTCGCTCCGTTCCTCCAAGGGCATAGAGCCAAGTGGGAGCTATCTTATAAATGGCTCCGGGCTTTCCGACAGGCCCAGTAAGCTCAGAGACGACCGGGAAGCAGTTCATAAAAAGATAAAAATTTAACAGTGACATACATATATATATATATATATATATATATATATATATATATATATATATATATATATATATATATATATACCTTAAAAGTAAAAAATTTAAATATTTCAAATTTTATTTTTTAGCCCTAGAGATTGTAAATAAAAGAAAATACACACAGAAACACAAACAAACCAAGAAAGGGTTGTCTACATTTTTTAGAGATGACCAGTCAATGAGTAAGCGACTGCGTGTATTTGGTAAAAATGTCTTATTCTTTTTGATGTGTATATCAAGTCCCTTTTCCCTAATTTTATAAATTCTCACAATGATGTTCCCTTGGGTCCACCACCATTTAGGAAACCTTCAAATTTATGACTCATTTTTGTAACGTGCGTGATGATGGTACTGTGCTTACAAATTTGACATTCATTTTAAGGCATGTCACTTGATATACTGAATTCAACATTTATTTAACACAATGAAAAATTGAACAAGAAGAGAAACTGTGCCACATGCATGTCAAAGAAACACAAAGAGGATTAGAGCCAGGAGCTCCAGAAGTGAGATTTAACCAGCAAAATTGTTTAAGATATATATAATGCAGATAGGTGCTTCAGCCCAAGGATAGCCACCAAAATTGAAAACATCAGTTGACTTGGCAATGGCCAAATCTGTTAGAAGGTAGACTTACCATTCAATAGATTTAGTCATACACAATAAGGTCCAACATTTGCAAATCTGAGCCAAATCTGACTTGATCAACTCTATCCAAAATTCTTGGCCCCTGTTGGCCACAGGGGAAAATGTGGACTGAGGGCTTGCTCTGCTTTTGTATAATCGTCCAAAAACATTTTGTTTTTGGGAACCTATCTGCATATGGCAAGAACCATTTATGATACCCAAAGTAAAGTTATTCATAGTAATCAACTAAAAATAACCTTCCACCAGTCTATCTACAGAAAAATGAATTCAACTCATTGACATTCACTGCACTTTGTTTGCCTATCTTAGCTGTCAGCATTAGTTTAATAGATTATATTTCTTGAGGATGAGAAGGTGAGCTTTCTTGAAATGAATCTGAACAGATCTACTGTAAATAAATTGTATCAAACATAAAATAGAAATGTATAGTACATATCCAGTTTCCAATATTTAACTAATTGGACCTTTTAGATGCCATTGTATACTCATTTTAATGCTCCTTGGGTCCCCCAATCCCATTTTGGTGGCAGTGGACAGTGAGCGCAAGTGAAGGAATAATAGGTGTTTAATGACTATACTCACCATGATTGTTAGGCATGTAAGTGTCCTTATGTATACAAAAAGATTACTAAAATGAAACGCTCGTGATCAAAGATACTGTTTATATAGCTCAGAAACTTGCCTCCATAATTTCCTCTTGAAGAATTTAGCGGAGATTCATGAAAAACATAGAAGTGCTCGGGGTCCAGCACAACTAGATACTCTTCTGGTTCTACAATTTATATATGTGATAACTTACGTAAACTTTGACATATTCTGTTGGGCCCATAATGGAGGCTTTCGTGTTGATTCACTGTGATATACAAGCATAGTTTTGTTTTTTAAAGACCTTTGTATCTAATAAAACTACAAATCTTTCAAAAGTACCTGAACAATTTGATCATTATAGTACCTTAAAAGTCATATATACATTTATTATTTTTTTAGTTAATTGTAAATAAAATTTGTCAATATGCAGTTCATGATAGTGGCAAACATTTTGCTTCTCACAATAACAAATTATTTGTGGCCTCCCTTTGATCTAATATGCCTATCTGGGTGAATGGCGATTCCCTACTACAGAGCCTGGACAAGTGCCAGCAGATCAGCAGTTCAGTAGAGTAAAAAATGGTGTTCAAGGGTGAATTGGAGAGGGATTGATTCCCCACATGTGTTTGCTGCAGTTTACAACTAATTGCTACTAATTGAGGACCAAATGAGTGGCTTCCAGGCTTTTGGAATAGGAACTGAAGAATGTAGCAGTATACAAAAGTATGAATTTGAAGTGCCATTTTGTCTTTTTTCTAGCCCTCACGAGGGAGTTTTTTTACATCTGCTAATAAAAGCAGTAGTTAATTAAAAAGGCTTTGTTGTAAGACCTCTGCACACTAGGACTTAAGAAGTTATTGTTACATATAAACATTAGATCAAAGCATCTATTCTCATCCAGGGTTCTATGGATCCCTAGAGCTCCTCCAGATGCTGCTAGGGGTTCCCTGAGCTATGAGTAAAAAACCTCCTATAGTTCCAGAACCAGCACCATTTGGCAGAGCCAGTGGCATGACACCAATGATCTTATAGTTGCTTAAAAGGGTAACATTCTGACCACCACTGTAAGGGACATTTTTCCTACTGACCACCAATGCATACATTTCTCAATTGTTTTTAGCAGGGACTCTCCTAGACATGAAAGTCATTTTAGGGGTTTCGGTGGGGTAAAAAGGTATAGAAAGGTTGGTTTAAATTATATGTAAACCTGATCATTAAAAAATTTCATATAAGCTTTAACATGTTAATACAATTTCAAATTGCATTTTTAAATCTGTAGCTTTTTTAAAAAGAATATCTGGTGATTCTACAATGAAGGTCCTTGTTTATGCCATGTTAGTTAGTATTTGAGTATTAGCTGAACATAAATTTTAACTTTAAACCGCAATTCCACTGATTACTTCTCCCCAAGCTAGCCAGAATCCACATCTCCAATTATCCTATTAAGTCTCTAGTGAGGACATTCAAACATTAGTTATAAAAATACAGATCGACAGTGCAGTACATGGTTTATCAGAATATACAACTGATTTTGAGTAGTGCACATGGTGTCAGACTAGTAAGCTGGTTAAATGTGCTTCAACTTATACAATACTTAAACCACACAATGACACAGCATTTTGAGGCAGTATTTCTAAATAAGGGATCCTCTAGATCAGGGGTAGGCAACCTCGGCACTCCAGCTGTGGTGAAACTACAAATCCTATCATGCCTCTGCCTCTAGGAGTCATGCCTGTAATTGTCAAGGTCTTGCAATGTCTCATGGGACTTGTAGTTTCAAAACCGCTGGAGGGCTGAGGTTGCCTACCCCTGCTCTAGATGTTGCTAGTGGCACCTTGAGCTATGGCTGACCTTCGATTTGAATGTGGTCACATAGTTCAGGAACAAAACTACTTTGCAGAGCCAGCGGTATGACACCCATGATCATTTCATCAGTCTGGAAGGGTGGCATTCTGACCACTAGCATGAGGAGCATTCTTCCAACTAACCACCAATGTAAGAAGCGTTCTTCTTTCAGTGTACACCAATGCAGCATGCTGGTGTGAATTGAAGGCATAGGACGTAAAGATATAAATTGCTTTGTTCTTGCACTTGGACTGCATTGAGCAACACTGCCCATGTGATTGAGATTGAGTGTGATTGAGCCCTAAAGGATGGCAGAGGAAACAACATCGGACAGGTCTGTGCCCCCAGGGGGCCTATCATTGACTTTCTTGTTCAATCGGTTTATTAGTTAATTCGTTTACAGCAGTCATAAGGCACATGGTTTACAGTCATGGAAGCTAAAATCATGGCTGAGATGACCAGTTACACAGCATATAACATAACAGATGAGGTAACGAGGAGCCGGAAAACAATGAGCTAATAACAGTGGGCTGACATTGACATTAATGAGCATAAACCTGGTTACAATGAGGACTGACATTGACATTAATGAGCATAAACCTGGTTACAATGAGGACTGACATTGACATTAATGAGCATAAACCTGGTTACAGTGAGGACTCGCCTCAATGGATAATAGCAATATTGGTAATGGTGGTCCTTGGTAAGTGGACAGATATAGTCAGGTGCCAGTAGGATAGGTAGGCAGGTAGATGAGAAACCCAAATAGCCAACAGTTTTACAGTAGGGATGGAGCGTGGAAGAGGATCAGAGTGGAAGAGAAAAAAGGATTGGGGGTGAGGTTAAGGGTCCCAGGGGTCCATGGCGTTGAGGACAGAGGTAGGTTAGCTCAGGAGTAATAAAGTGTCAAAAAGTGGAAGTAGGTAGTGGTCTGCCCATGATTGTCAGATCTTGCAGTATTTAGTGATTCTGTCTTGCAGTCACGTGATCGTGATGACACGCGTTGGAATAGACGGGCACCGGAAGTGACATCAGGCCACAAGCTGCTCGTTTTTTGTTTTGCGTGTTCAGATGTTTTTAATGTGAGTACTACTTTTGGCTATAACTTAAATAAATACCCAGTTTTACATACTTCTCTATCTGGGTCCCCCCCGCATTCAAACTTTATGTCATTTATATACATCCACCTGGGAGGATCTTTATTGCCACTGACTAGTATAGAGGCGATGTAGGGCTACAAGAGAAGACCACCCAGCAGGATATCTAAGCTTACCAGGATATCATATCTTATCAATGCTCCCCAAATACTATTATATATAAGGATCACTAGGGGCGGTTGACTGCAGGATCCCGGATTTGTTCATCACCACATATTACTATCACGCTGTTACCTTACAGTGGTAAACCGGTGTCTGCCACAACTAGTGTTTCGTTGCACTGATTAACCATACGCCTATCAGCGCACGACGATATACGTCGGCACAATGGCGCGGCTGGGCAAATGGGCGTATCGGTGCGTTCCCTTTAAATCGCGGCATTGTGAGTGCCCGCCACATACTCCGTGACCGTGCCCGCAGGTCCCGCAGACTTGATGTCCCCCAGGGCCCGCGATCATGTCACGGAGCAGCAGAACGGGGAGATGCCTATGTAAACAAGGCATTACCCTATTCTGCCTAGCAACATGACAGAGATCTACTGCTCCCTGTCATCGGGAGCAGTGATCTCTGTCATGTTCTAGTGAGGCAATCCCCCCCACAGTTAGAATCACTCCCTAGGACACACATAACCCCTTGATCGCCCCGTAGTGTTTAACCCCTTCCCTCCAAGTGTCATTTACACAGTAATTAGTGCATTTTTATAGCACTGATCGCTGTATAAATGACAAAGGTCCCAAAATAGTGTCAAAAGTGTCCAATGTGTCCACCATAATGTCGCAGTCACAATAAAAAAAATCGCAGATCGCCGCCATTACTAATAAAAATGCCATAAATCTATCCCCTATTTTGTAGATGCAACTTTTGCGCAAACCAATCAATATCCGCTTATTGAGATTTTTTTTTTTTAACAAAAATATTTAGAAGAATACATATCGGCCTAAACTGAGAAAGAATTTTTTGTTAATATATTTTTTGGGGATATTTATTATAGCAAAAAGTCAAAAATATTGCTTTTTTTTCAAAATTGTCTTTTTTTGTTTATAGCGCAAAAAAATAAAAACCGCAGAGGTGATCAAATAACACAAAAGAAAGCTCTACTTGTGGGAAAAAAGGATGTCAATTTTGTTTGGGTGCAACGTTGCACGACCGCGCAATTATCAGTTAAAGTGACGCAGTGCCGTATCGCAAAAAGTGCTCTGGTCAGGAAGGGGGTAAATCCTTCCGGGACTGAAGTGGTTAACGTTGTGCGGGAATATTCATTTTATTTACTTTGTCTTGTAGTACTGCCTCGATCTTAGACAGGCCAAAGATTATGCAAATTGCTTAATTTGCTGATATGTATATGCTGATACTGTCTGTGTTGATGGGGGAATCCCTCCCGCAATGTTTTTGTATTCTGCTGGCGGGAAGCCTTCCCTGCCTGCATAACACAGTGCTTAGTGTTGCAAGCTACAGCTTGCGGTACTGATCGTTTGGAAAAAAACAAACAGGCTGGTTGTACACAAGTCGAGCAATAGCTAAACTTGTGTATAACCAGGGTGCCCTGATATGGGTCAAAATTCAGCTGGTCCCTGCTTTAGCATGAACCCTTGTATGTCCTATCATTGACTTTCATTCAGGAATCCTTTTTTGCTTTCAACCTTAATTGCTCCCAGGTGAATATAATCATGATGGATTTATTAACTATAAGCTTCTTCCATGCTCATAAGGGCATTTTGTGTGGTATTTGTGTGCATAGTGAATATTATTGAGGAAAAGCAGTGCCCATAAAACCCAACTGTCTTTCTTTCAGAAGGGATAGTCCCTAATTTCCTTTCTTTTTTTTATTGCAACTGCCCCTCTTTTCGTAGATATGCATTAATTAAAGTATTTAACACTCTTCATTGTCCTTGATGTAAATTATATCTTTACTAAGTTTCAAAAAAGTAGTAGAAGCTAGTGCAATATTTGTTATAAGTTTCCAACTTACTCCAAAAAACCTGGTATGCTTTGGACAGCAAAGATGTATGTTCAGCATTAAAGCTTAACTCCAGCCTTCCCTTCAGTATTGCACACATTGGCGTGTGCACAGGGTGTGTCAGGTGTGCCTGGTCACACCCTAATCACCCTGTGTGGGACAGTTCCCCCCTGTTTAAACCCCTGAAATTTCACCAAAGCCCCCTAATGGCGCTCCTAAAAAAATTGTAAAAGAATATTGTAAAAATTTGTAAAAGAATTATAAAAAATTAAATACAAATAAAAACTAGTGACACCATCCACTGCTGTACTGACACCAATCTCTGCCCTACTGACACCGTCCACTGCTCTACTGACACTGTCAGTATATATATATGTGTTTGAATTTTGAGGTGCACACCCTAATGCAATAGGCTGTGCACACCTGTGATTGCATAGTTGTACCGACTCCTCTCCTGTATTGAAATTGCCTAATCTGATTTCACTGCACGCTTTTCACAATTAAGATTAGATGCTGCAGCAACTCACTTCAAGGCTGGAGGACATCCAGCATTATCTAGCTATTTTCTCCCTTTCCTGACTGTCCCTGGACTCCCTACACTTATTTAAATTTCGTTCTTCTGGCCCCTCCCACCAGCCATGATCTGCTTGTAGGGAATAGAAAAGCACAAAGACCCAGCAATGAGATCAATGGGTCTAAAATAAAATTTGTAATAAAAATGGAAAGGTTTTATTAAAAAAAAGCATACTAATAATGGAGGTGGGAATTACCAGGAAAGGCAAATATAAGACTTTAACTTTAAAGCGGACCTTTCAAGCATTTTTTCATCTTTCCATGTATTAAATCCTCTGCCCTTGTTATTTTAACTTTGGAAAGTAAAACATTTTTTTTCTGCCAGTAAATCCCTTATACAGCCCACTTCCTGTTTGTTGTCTGGTAAAAAAGCCTAGGCTTATGACATCATGAACAGCTTTCTCTCTCACTCTCCTGAGAGTTTGCCAGGAACGGAAGGGGGATGAGTCATAAGAGGGCCAATGAGAGCTACAGAGCTGGAGGTGTTCTTCTGTGTGTCTGTGTAAATCCAGTAAGTGAACAGGCAGCAGCTTCAGCTGGCCACAGTTAAAATGGCTACAGCCAGACTCAGTGGAGGGAGATTTCTTCAGCATATTTGGTACAGAATCACAGTATATATAACATAATATGCAAAGTGGTTAAAGGGAAGCTTCAGACTGGCAAAGATATTTTTATTACAAATTATGTGAGCAGACTGCAGTTCCTCTTTAAAGCAGGCCATAGATGAGCTGTGGATGGGGGAATCCTACTCGTTGAGCCTTTGTAATTTGACAGCTGGGAGACTTCCTATATAGACGGCAGCATTGATTGAATGGGGAAAATATGACAGGCTGATTATTCAGAGGTCAATTGGTAGATGAACTCCTGCTCAACCAACCTGTCCATACATGGATCGAAATTCATCCAGTCCCTGCTGATATATATATATATATATATATATATATATATATATATACATACACACACACACATTATATATATAGTTATATATATATATATATATATATATATATATATATATATATATATATAGTTATATAGTTATATATAGTTATATATATTTACTGTATATACAGTAGTATACATGTATTTATTAAAAAGCATACAACACATTAAAGTGATTTTCCATTGCAAATTGAACATGGCTATTTACTATAGGTCTTTCTGTGTCCAGTACTTGAGAATTATTGATTTCTCCAGGGAACTGGATAAGTCGTATAAAATTTTCCCAGAAGCAAAAGTAAAAGCAATAAGCTCAGTTTATCTGCTGAACGATAAAGTTAGTCCCAGAGAAAGCAAAGCTAGACGGAAGGACTACAAAACTGATAGGGGAAATAAGAACATTAGAAAGAGTTAAGAAGGGTAAGGGTGAGGCTTACCTTTAGGGAAGGTGGTCAGATGAGGTTGGGACAGTCATTTCAAAAGCTACTACCTTCCAGTAGTGGATCTATCCACCCTCTTTTGTTCCCACACTAGCACGGTTAAATAATCATGGCAGCCAGGCGGTTAGAGATACTTTGGCACCTGATAAATCAGCAGCATTAGTTGGTATGGAGCCCTGTGGCATTTTGGTGACTAGAATGTTCCCCTTGAAGCACAGTTCATATTTTGGTTTTCAATAACAGGTCCTCAAGCCAGTGAGAACAGAGTTTGGGTTCAATCACTTCAAGCAGTTTGGTACAAAAAAAAGAATATATATATTTTTTCTATTCATCAGCAAAGCATACAATGCAAAGTCACCACAAGGATAAAGCCATAAGAACCCAAATCTAAACCAAATTCAGAAAGTATCCAAGGTGGTGGTGAAGGAGAAAGGGTATTACATACATGGAAGTTACCATTCTACATAACATAGGGAGTTGTAATAAATTATTTTAACATAAAATTGAAATGCCCTCAAAGAGGATCCAAAATCGGACCCTTAAGATTTCCACACGTTGGTGTAGCTTCCAATAAAAAAAAAAAAAGGAACCAGACATGGATAGGCTGATAGGACTTACTTTTTAAACTTTTATTCAATAAAAAAATTAAAAATGAAGAAGCAGAGAGGACCCCAACTCTATGAAAATCCCAACTAGTTGGGAACAAATAAAAAATAACCCCTTGTTGTTTATAAAATTATTATGGTAACACACATAGGTTGGACTTGATGGACTTGTGTCTTTTTTCAACCTCACCAACTATGTAAAGTAGCTTCTGTGGGATAACATTTTTGATAGGAGGGACCTATTTTGGTGAATCCGTCAGTCATTTGCCCTATCATAGTGAACAAACTTACCAAATGTAAAGAGTGAGATGAAGATCCAGGCTTAGGTAGAGATCCCCTTTAAAAATGCATTCATTCTAGCTTCTGACTATACTTTAAAATACTTGGCAGTGAACATGTTTTGTTATTGAGGTAATTTTCTCTCTCCATCTTCATTTTTTCCCGCATTCCAATGTTTCTGTTGACATTTTTGCCTCTGGGGGATAGTCCTGTTTAGAAAGCCCTATTCCAATATGACAGCACACACAAAGCCTGTTTACCATACAGGTAAGTGCAAATTACTCAGACAAAGAAATAATTACGGCATGTAAATGCACAAGCTTATTGAGCAACACATTATCTAGCATTTGCTTTGGCTTTCTGTAGCTTTGCTAAAAAATGAGTGTTATACAGGGATTTACCGAGGTTATAGAATATATGATCACCAAGCGCTGCATTATAGGAAAAATCAAATAACTTTTGTATAATGTGTTTTTTAATTAAAGTTTTGGAAGGTCTTCAAAATTTGTTCTTATATATTTACAATGATGAGTCTAAGATGGCCCATAAGACATATTCAGCAATGCATTTTTATCAAACCAATATAACAGTGCTAGTGAGTATGCAGACAAAAAAAGGGAACAATCAATTTACTGAGCAGCCAACAATCCCTTGTAGCCCATCTTCACCCATGAAAATAACTTTGCATGGTCAAGGTTCAAACCTTTCTCTGCTTTTAATGAATGAATCACTGCTAAGCACCCTTCTTTTTAAATGTATAGTGTTGATATCCCTAAGGCTCCATGGACACTTGTTTGAGTAGCCTTTTATAAATGTTTAAGAGCGTTTAGAAGCATTAGAATTTTTGCAGTTCCTTTAAAAAAAAAGGGGGCAAAAAAAGCTCAAAAAACGCTCTTAGCAGCGTAGCGTTTAGCATCATTTAAAAGCATTTCTGCTGGGAAAACGCTCCAAGAAACTCTACAAAAACAGCATTTTTTCTGCTCCTAGACACTGAAGCTCAAAAAACGTTAACCACTTGCCTACTGTGCACTTACACCCCCTTCCTGCCCAAAGCCATTTTTCAGCTTTCAGCGCTGTCACACTTTGAATGACAATTGCCTGGTCATGCTACACTGTACCCAAACACTTTTTTTTATCATTTTCTTCACACAAATAGAGCTTTCTTTTGATGGTATTTAATCACTGCTGTGTTTTTTATTTTTTACAAAAAAAAAAAAAATTTGAAAAAAAAAATGTTTTTTACTTTTTTTCTGTCAGTAAATCTTGTAACTAAGTAATTTTTCGCCTTCACTGATGTGCGCTTATGAGGTGGCACTGATAGGCTGAATTGGTTGGCATTGATGAGGTAGTACTTATGGGCACTGATGAGGTGGCACTGATATGCCGCACTTATGAGCACTGATAGGTGGCACTGATAGGCAGCACTGATGGGCACTGTTAGGTGGCACCGATGGCCATTAATAGGTGGCACTGATGGGCAGCACGGATAGGCGGTACAGATGGGCACTGATGAGCATTGATGGGTGGCACTGATGGGCGACACTGATGAGCATTGATTGACAGCAGTGATGGGCAGCACTGATAGGTGGCACTGATTGCCAGCACTTATTGGCATTGCTAATGGGCACTGATTAGTGGCATTTGTGGGCAGTGGTGGGTGGCACTGGTGGGCACTGATAGGCAGCACAGATAGGCGGCACAGATAGGCGGTACAGATGGGCACTGATGGGCATTGATGGGCGGCACTGTTGGGCGACACTGTTGGGCATTGATCGACAGCAATGATGGGCATTGATGGGCAGCACTGCTAGGCAGCACTTATTGCCAGCACTGATTGGCATCGCTAATGGGCACTGATTGGTGGCACTTGTGGGCAGTGGTAGGCACTGATTGCTGCCACTGGTGGGCACAATATGCTGGCATTGGTGGGCTATAGTGGGCACTGATTTGTGACACTTTTTTTCTTTATTGTAATCAGGGCACTGATGATCAGTTCCCTCTATTACTGGTATACAGATAGACGGACAGGAAGTGAAACTGTCACCAATCCACATATGCCCATGCATTTGATCTTGTTGGAATTCCAGCATTTTGGAGCCCTGAGCAATTTTAAGGTAGATTTATCTAAATCAGAAATTCTTAATGTGTCTCTTTTACCACATCAAGTCCAGGTTCTTAGGAATAATTTCCCATTTAAATTTTGCACTTCAGTGCTTAAATATTTGGGTATCAAAATTCCTTCTGATCTTACTAATTTGTATATGGAAAACTACCACCCTCTTTTGCAGCGTACAATACAAGCTCTTAAAACTTATGATCTTGCCCTAGATTTATGGTTTAGGAGGATCAATCTCCTAAAAATGGACATAGTACCTAGTTTTCTCTATCTCTTTCAAACTATACCCATTGTGGTTCCTCGCTCTTTGTTTGTTATTTTACAATCTGCTTTTACAAGGTTTATCTGGGGATGTAATAAACCCAGATTACAGAGAACAATTTTATCCGTCCCTAAAGCAAAAGGAGGTGGAGGTGCATCGGACCTCTATCATTACCACGCTGCAGCGGTATTAACCAGGTTAGTGAATTGGTTTCACCATTCCCATTCTAAACAATGGGTTCATATAGAAAAGTGGATTGCTCTCTATGATCTTCAGGCACTCCCTTGATTAGGCACACCTGTCCATGGTCCACTCTCCTCTTTACATTTCCTTACAACTCACTTAGTGAGTGTCTCAGATAAATTGCAAACTCAATCGGGACTTTCCCCAATATGGGACTGAGGACTCCACGGTTCCCTCCTGCTGTGGCTTGGACAGGTTTTCTGTCTTGGAATAAGGAGTCACACCACTGAATATCTCAAATCCTTTGTCAGGGAACTCTCCCGCCTTCGTCAAATCTGATTCCTACACTGCAGCATTCAATCATGCACTGGCTGAAATATCTGCAATTATTGTAATTCTTTTCCACCTTTTCCCCAAGAGATGTATTTACTAGGGAACCAGATAAATTTGAGTCTTTTCTTCTGCAAGATACTACACCGGATCATGACCTTTCAGGGTTCTTATTAGGAAACTCCATCCGCATTTTCTGGAATTTACAAATAAATGGGCATTCAATCTGAATGTTCAAATTACAACAGAGGAGTGGGAGAATGTGATTCAGATTCATGTTGGCGCTGCCATTCTGCCAAGGGCTCCATCTTGTATATCTGGTGGAAATGGCCACCTATCCTTGATTTTTGGAATGAGATTTTGCAGCTTTATACTACTGTAACTGGGGCAATTGTCCCCAATACAGAATACCCCACAAATTACTTTTCTATCTATTTTACCTGGCTCTTTTAAATGTATTCAAAAAGGTCTCCTTAGGTATTGGCTAGCAGCAGCAAGAACGGTTATACCACGCCATTGGCGAAAGGCACATGCTTCACCTCTGATTGAGTGGGTTGTAGAAATGGACCATATTGAGAGGATGGAGTCGATTTTGTCATAAGAATTAGATATATGAACAATGCCATCAAAATTGGCTCTCTTGGAAGTTGTCCAGGAAGTAGGGATGAGCCGAACACCCTCCTATTGGGTTCGCAGCAGAACATGGGAACAGGCAAAAAAATTGGCAGAACACACAAACACCATTAAAGTCTATGGGACACGAACATAAAAGGCTTATATGCAAGTTATTGTCATAAAAAGTGTTTGGGGACCTGGGTTCTGCCCCAGGGGACATGTATCAATGCAAACACATTTTTTTTTAAAATGGACGTTTTTTTCGGGAGCAATGATTTTTTTAATGCTTAAAGTGAAACAATAAAAATGAAATATTCCTTTAAATATCGTGCCTGGGGGGTGTCTATATTATGCCTGTAAAGTGGCGCATTTTTCCCGTGTTTAGAACAATACCACAGCAAAATGACATTTCCAAAGGAAAAATTGTCATTTAAAACTGATCGCGGCTGTAATTAATTGTCGGGTCTTAGCAATATAGATAAAACTGATTGAAAAAAAGAGCATGGGTCCCCACCCAGTCCATTACCAGGCCCTTTGGGTCTGGTATGAATATTAAAGGGAACCCCAAACCAAAATGTAAAAAAAAAATTGCGTGGGGGTCCCCCTAAAATCCATACCAGGCCCTTCAGGTCTGATATAGAAATTAAGGGGAACCCTGCGCCAATTTTTTTTAAAAATGGCGCAGGGCCCCCCAAATCCATAAGGGGAACCCTGCACCAAAATGTAAAAAAAAATGACGTAGGGGTCCCCCTCAAAATCTATACCAGACACTTATCCGAGCATGCAACCTGGCAGGCCGCAGGAAAAGAGGGGGGATGAGAGAGTCCCCCCCCAACTCCTGAACCGTACCAGGCCACATGCCCTCAACATGGGGAGGGTTCTTTGGGGTCTGACCTCATCCCCACAACCCTTGCCAGGTGGTTGTGGAGGTATGCGGGCAGGGGGCTTATCGGAATCTGGAAGCCCCCTTTAACAAGGGGACCCCCAGATCCCGCCCCCCCTGTGTGAATTGGTAATGGGGTACCTAATCGTACCCCTACCATTTAAAAAAAAAAAGTGTCAAAATTGTAAAAAAGACGAGACAGCTTGGGACAAGTCCTTTATTAAAAAGTAAAAAAATAAAAATGTCCCACGATGTAAATTCACACCACCCGATGGACCGAAAAAAACAAAAAAAGCCGCCAACCGATCCGCCTCAATGGGAGGCTCCCGCCGACTGATGCGTCTTCTCTGTGACAGTTCTTATATAACTGAGGGCGGGGCCACACGGTGACGTAACCGGGTGACCCTGCCCGCCTCTGATGCCATGGGGAAGCCGTGGGGAAGCCATGGGGAAGCATTTAATAAAGGACTTGTCTCAAGCTGTCTCTTGTCTTTTTTATCATTTTGACACTTTTTTTGTGAAATGGTAAGGGTACGACTGGGTACCCCATTACCAATTCACACAGGGTGGAGGCCGGGATCTGGGGGACCCGTTGTTAAAGGGGGCTTTCAGATTCCAATAAGCCCCCCCGCCCGCATACCCCCACAACCACCGGGCAAGGGTTGTGGGGATGAGGCCCTTGTCCCGATCAACATGGGGACAAGGTGCTTTGGGGTCAGACCCGAAAGCACCCTCTCCATGTTGAGGGCATATGGCCTGGTACAGTTCAGGAGGGGGGGCGCTCTCTCATCCCCGCCTCTTTTCCTGTGGCCTGCCAGGTTGCATGCTCGGATAAGGGTCTGGTATGGATTTTGGGTGGCCCCTATGCCATTTTTTTTTTAATTTGGCGCAGGGTTCCCCTTAATTTCCATATCAGACCTGAAGGGCCTGGTATGGATTTTAGGGGGACCTCCACTTTTTTTTATTAATTTTTGTTCGGGGTTCCCCTTAATATTCATATCAGACCCAAAGGGCCTGGTAATGGACTGGGGGGGATCCCATGCTCTTTTTTTCAATGACTTTCATCTGTATTGCCGAGATCCGACAATTCATTACAGCCACGATCAGTTTTAAATGACAATTTTTCCTTTGGAAATGTCATTTTGCTGTGGTACTGTTCTAAACACAGAAAAATGTGCCACTTTGCAGGCATACTATAGACACACCCCAGTGTTTCACTTTAAGCATTAAAAAAATCACTGCTCCCAAAAAAACGTCAGTTTAAAAAAAAAAAATTGTATTGATAAATGTCCCCTGGGGCAGGACCCGGGTCCCCAAACACTTTTTATGACAATAACTTGCATATAAGCCTTTAAAATGATCACTTTTGATTTTTCATGTTCGTGACCCATAGACGGTGTTCTGGCGGCTTTCACCGAGCACCGCATATTGTTCGCTGTTCGGCGAGCAGGCGAACACTCGATGTTCAAGTCGAATTTACGTTTGACTTGAACATCTGGCTCATCCCAACCAGGGAGTCATCTGAAATGTGAAATATTTTTATGGGATAGTTGCAAGACCTGAATTTAGTCTAAGGTTGGGCTGTGTAAAACATTGTCTGGTTGTCCATCCCTGGTTGCCCCATTTTAATATATTCCCCTCCCTCCTTTCTCTTTTTCTTTTTCTTTGTTTTTCTCTCCTTTCTCTGTGCTCTGTCACTTACACCCCTTCGGGAGTTGATGATTGATGATGGGAATTAGTGTACCATGGACTACAATCTTTGTCTGTATTATAAGGCTATGATATGTCTATTCTCTGCCTGAGCCCAACAATCAGTGTAGTCCGGTACATTATTAAATTTTTTTTTTGCTATAGATATGTTCCTGTACCAGTCCACTTTCTTTATCAACATTAAAATTAGTTCCTGTAACACATGTGTAATGGTTCCCGTGGGGTATGTATATGTCATATGTTATATATCATATACATTTTTATACTGATGTATGTTTTACTATTTTTTCTTGTATATGTATATTACTTTTTGTATTACAATTTTGTATGGAAATGTTTCTCAATAAACTTAGATTGAACAGAAAAGTAAAAAAAAGTAGTATACCTGTAAATTATGTGATGCTGGAATATGGTGTTGCTGATGCTGTTTGTTAGAATCATACTGTTACGTAACATTACATATTACTTAAAGGATCGATCCCCAACCACTCCAGCACAAGGGACCAGCCTCATGAAAGACAACCCCTCCACGGACCGAGGGGGTGGAGGTGATGGGTGAGGTGGAGGTGGAGAAGCGCAGCCCAATTCTCACCTGTTGTAGCAGTGCAACGCATATCAAAGCCAGATGCTCATCCAGACACAGAGCCCAGCATAACTAGCAAGTGGAAGCAGCCGGCATTGTAAGCTGCTCTGTGGAGGTTCTGTAACCAGTCTGACAGCATGTAGCGGAGAACGGGGAAAGCCAAAACCATCACACAGGAGTTCTAAAATTTGGTGATTTTGCATGTAGGAGGGGACACCTCCTTTCTCAAGCCTGCCCTTTACTGACAGAAGGGAAAAACATAGGTTGAAAAGAAGGTTGTACAGAGGCAGAACTTGCATATCACAAGCCGAAGAGCAAAGAGGGGAAATAGAGCTAGGGGCAGAAAGTGAGGCGTGGCCTTGGCAAGGAGATCAAAGGAACAATAAGGAGGAATAACTACAGGAGGTGGGGAAGGGGATACACTGACCAAACAAGAGGCAGAGCCCAGGCAGTAACACAAATGGGCACAAATACAAATCAAGACCCGCTTGCTCTCCCGCTGCCCACCCCCCTGTTGCATGGCCCAGTCGCCAACAGGCTACGGAATGGCACCAATCCACGGCCCTTTTCCCCAATGAACACTTGTTTTAAAAAAAAAATTGCATTGGCATATATCCATCAGGTATGTATAAAAAAAACAACAAGGGTTAACGCTGCGCTAGAAACCTAATTGATAAAAATGGGTTCTGTATTTTTAAAAAATTAACCTGATATCAGCAAAGCAGCCAGCATCAAATAGTCAGATACAAGAACTCTAAATACAAATAATAAAAAAATGATGCAGCGCTAAATAAATTAAGCAATAATGTGAAAAATCACAAAGGTAAAATACAAGGAAAAAAAATAAAGCAATTATATAAAATACATAAGAATATACATAAAGCGCAATGTATCATGAAACAGTGCCACAAAGTAGTGATATATTAGTTCACCAAAACAATCCAAGTGTAAAATTTGTGAAAATAATCATATTAAATGCCAAATACTATCCAAGTGGTATTGATCACAATAAATGAAAAAAAAATATATATGAAAAGTCCCATCACACACAGTGCAAAAAAAAGTCCATAAGCATAATAAAGAAGCTGATCCAAGAATTGTGATGAAAAGAATCCAGTCTCCCAATGGTTAAATGAACCCAAGTGAGTAATAAGGCTCCTTACCGACTCAAATGACCACACAGGTGGTCTCACCAAGCATAAGGGATGTTAAGGTCTCCCAACAACCTATACCGGCATCTATAATGTTGGCTACATCTGCATTGCTCGGGAAATAGAAACAAAAAGAGCTCCCATAGTGTAATCGTTCCAAGCGGGGGATTTATTGAATAAAAGAATACACAAAAGAATCCAGTCAATAGGTAACGTCTCCACAGGCTTCCCGCTGTGCACAAACTTCCCATCAATCTCGACAGAGGAGAACAACATAGTGACGTCAGCGTCACAGGCCACGTCCTATGCGTTTCATCACGATAGGACGTCGTCTGGCCCAACCCCCAGACGACATCCTATCGTGACGAAACGGAGACCTTAACATCCCCTATGCTTGGTGAGACCACCTGTGTGGTCATTTGAGTCGGTAAGGAGCCTTATTACTCACTTGGGTGCATTTAACCATTGGGAGACTGGATTCTTTTCATCACAATTCTTGGATCAGCTTCTTTATTATGCTTATGGACATTTTTTTGCACTGTGTGTGATGGGACTTTTCATATATATTTTTTTTTATTTATTGTGATCAATACCACTTGGATAGTATTTGGCATTTAATATGATTATTTTCACTAATTGGATTGTTTTGGTGAACTAATATATCACTACTTTGTGGCACTGTTTCATGATACATTGCGCTTTATGTATATTCTTATGTATTTTATATAATTGCTTTATTTTTTTTCCTTATATATCCATCAGGACAGTGTCTAGCCACCCCGTCGCTCCCTCCTCTCCCCGGCAGCCACCACTGACTTCCACAGGGGAGCTGGATCCTGTGACTGGCCTGGAAAAGGCTGAAAATAGGTAAGTTTTTCTAGGTCAGGGCCTGGACTTGAACCCAGGACTTCTGCTGTGTCTGACAGTAACTGTTCTTGCTATGTCACCTGAAATGCTGGACAGCTCCCTACCTGATTGCTTGGACAATAACATTGCTTATGTCTTGATTCTTGTGAACCTTGAACTCTATGCTCCTTCCATGAACTTCCTGATTTAAGCCATGTCTCTGCACTTCCTGTTTGCCAGATTTTTGTGCTCTCTCTAGCTGACATCTCATTCTAGTCACTTCTGATGCCATCTGTATCTTCCCTTTGTTACTTGGCCAGTTTCTCGACTGTGCTTCTGCTTGATCCCAACCTGCAGCCATTTGTTACCGACCTTTGACTTGTTTACTGACTATGCTTCCACTTGATCCCTACCTGGTATATCTGCTACTGGACCACAGCTTTCTCAACTTCTAGTGGGGCAATCCCGAGCACCACAACTTAACACTCAGCAAAATCCATCTTCACCATCAGGAGCTCTGGTGAATTCTGGTTAGTACTTAGACCCTGCACCTCAGGTGAGCCTGCATCATCAGCCAGGGTGACCTGCTTGTTCACTTATCCAGCTGGTCAGTGAGAGCCTTTCTACCACTACAGCTACTGGTCTCCAAACCTGACCCCTGACTGTGACAGAAGGCTAGTTAGGTATAGCCTGGAATTCTACTTTAGTGGCCTCTATGGAGGTTTCTAAGCATTTGAGATAGGCATCCTTTTGGTATTACAGTTATGTCAATTGATGTGATCTAGACACTGCCAGTTAAGAATGGCTAATTCAGTGGCCAGAAGTCCTGTAAATTTGGAGGTATTTCTGATGCAGCTGCATAATCAGAATAATGACATGCTTCTGTGTTTTGCTTCTGTAGAGAGTCTATCCCACTGTCTCATTAAAATGTTCAGGTGCCTTTGTACTAACTATATCAATCCTCTGCAGCTGTAGCTCTACACTTACATTATTCCCAGAGTAGTTTGAGCACTCTCATGAGTAATAAAAAGAAGTAAATTATATTTCTGACCTTTTACCATTGCTTATAAGAATCAGCTCATTTCCAACTTAAGACACTAACACTGTGGTAGAAGGTTTAATTTTTACAGTACTAAGTAGTGGAATTACTGTTGCAACTGGTATCCTATTAGCTTCTTCTCCACTATTTTGCTTGAATTTATATAAAACAAACCCTTATTGAGGCCGCCATTACTGATCTTTCCCTCTGAAACTATTAGTTGCCAGATATTATGCTGACCTCTTTGGCTTTATATATTTACGTCCGTGTCCCTTCTGAACTTCTGGGGTTACACTGACTTCACTTATTCTGTGTCAGTGACTCAGAATGTATTGAGGTGGGTCGGAAAAATACTAGCCAGATAACGAGAAGTTTCAACAGGATATCAGTAATAGCAACTATGTACTTCCCTCATAAAAACAGCAAAAAAAACCCTAAAAAGTGGGCACAAGGAAGGGATCACCAGTACATAATTTAGACCTTGAAATGGCAGCTCCCAAACTCAAGGACCAGATGGGGACCAATTCACAAACCAAATACATGGAGCGCCTATTTTGTAAATGAAAACAGTGGGAGACAAGAATATAATAAAGGATAAACCAATCCATAGTTTATTGCACCAATTAAAGATTAGCAAACTGAATCCCAGTGGGGATCATATTTGCGATCCCAGGAGCAGGTAGGTAGGTTGTGAGTAACTCACGATCTTGTTCCCAGTGAAGGGGCCCAAGGCTGATGTCAGCCTCACAGGCCTGCCTCCTGATTGGCAGGGAGGAACTTTAGTGTGAAAATAGCAAAAATTAATTTGCTATGGTCACACAGCTGGATGGACACCTTTTTGAAGCCTTTTAGAGCCTCTGGCTCTAATCAGGTGCTTCAAAAAAAAAAAACACCCACTCCGCATTGAAATCCATGGTCCGGTGCCACTAATATGTAGATCGCATTGAAATCCATGGTCCGGTGCCACTAATATGTAGATCAGGGGGCTGGATGCACGGAAGGGGAGGCGGCACCCTTGCACTATGGACAGGCCACCACTGCTAGGTATGTACAAATACCAGGTTCAGCTATATATAACTCTAGTCTATGTTCTGTCTTGCTTTGCAAATGTCTGGTGGTGAATCCAAAAGCACCAATGAGACCACGAGTTGTAATGCACCAAAGACTGTTGTTATGTCTCAATTACAAGCTTGTTAGGCAGAGTACAGGAGGCATTGATGATAATTTCAATAATGAATACTTCACAGCTGAATGCATATTAAACTGCGCACACATGGGAACAAAATGAATGGCCACTAACAGAACAACACAACAATGTCAATTTCTAAACCATGTGACTTCTTTGAAGAGGCAGCTTAGTATAGAATAGCTCTCTTGTTTATATGACTTCACAGGAATTTGATGTATATGTTGTGCTCACTGTGAAATTACACTAGGATTTAAGCCACATCTGTCTTAGTTTGTCTTCAATAGATGTCTTTTGCTTTGAACACTTGGTAGATCAAGACAATAGTGACCTGGCGGTCGTCCAGAGGAACCAGTATAAGACACCATGGAGATGACAATTCTGGAAGAGTTGGTCTCCCAGTGGACTTTGGGGGACCATTTCTAGTGATCAGAGTAGCATTCAATAGCGTGGATGGGAGGAGAAGTAAGTATTCAATATTTTCTTTGCAGATGTATGCATGGTTGCTTGAAAGTATTAGAAGAGTATGTGACTCAATTATAGAAAGGACTGAAAAGAAAAAGCAAAGCAATTTGATAGGCTCGGAAGATTCTATATGGACTTTTATACAATTTACAAATCAATAAAAAAGCTTTCTTTAAAGCTGAATTCCAGCTAAGGGTATTTTAGTTACATTGGTCCAGCTTGGTCCAATTTAATTATGCCTATACCAAACCTGGTCAATCCCTCTGAAAGTTTGAAATCACTTTAGTAGACACTGCTACTCCAGGAATCTCCACTAGCTTCCAGGTACTGTGCTGAGCGGCTGCACAGCCACCACGTTTTTCTAAACGAATGCAAAGCATTCTCTGATTGGACAAAGTGGAGAGTGTGATGTCACCTCCTCACCTCTCAACCTTGTCCAGTCTGAGAATGCCTTGAATGTATATCCATTTCTCAATAGCAACTGTGCCAAGAGAAGCGGTGTCTACTGCAGTGATTTCCAGCTTCCAGAGACATAGGCCAGCTAAGGTACAGCTAAGGTACAAGGACCAATATAACTATGTAAAAATATCCATACCTTGAAAACTTCTTTAACCCTTTCACTGCCAGGTCCGTACGGCGTATGGACCTACATCACTGTTTTCAGCTGGCCAGGTCTGTGCGCTGTATGGACCTACATTTCTCCTCTGCTATATGCTCCTGGTCACTTCACTGACCATTAACTTATAGTAGAAATGTTCAGCAGACACTGGTGAACAAAATAATGGCTCTGATTAGTGGCTAACAAGATGCTAATCAGAGCAATTCACCTAAAATGACACCTCCCCCTCCCAACCACTGCCGCCTCTCTACCTCTAACCCACTGCTTCCTCCCCTCCTGCACTGCCTAAAATTCCTGTGCTGCCTCCCAGCCCTCCCTCCATTGTCCTCTGCCTTCACCCCCGCACCGATCCCCCCTGAACCAATCCTCACCCACCATTAGTGCGCCCCCCCCCCCACCAGCACGGATCTTCATGGATCCGATGCCATTGCTGGCTCCCCCCGCTGCCTCTCCCACCTGCAACTGCAGTTACATTTTTAAAAATCCTGAGCACTTCCCCCCCCGCTGGGACCCCCTTTCAGTGTCCCCCCCGGCGGCCCCTCCATGCAGCTCTGCTAGCTGGCTTTCCCTCCACCCCCTCTCGCCAGCTGCAGCTGCTGCCTGTGTTCAGATCACGCTCTAGAGGCTACTGACAGGTGGAAGGGTGAGGAAGCGATTAGATGCCTCCTCACAACCTGTTTTAACACCCTTTCTACTTAGACTTGAATGTGTAGCATTCAGAAGGTGGCATCGCTACAAGTCAGGTCAACTGTGCCGCAGGCGTGAATTATCGTAAACGCAGCATTTAAACACTCCCCCTCTACAGCCTTTTGCAACGTATGGGGTATAGTTGGCGAGCAGCAGAAATGAAGCTCAATCGTGCATTTTTGATGCCCCCCAACTGCAAGTGTAAACAAGGCCTAAGGCTTCGCTCATGCGGTCCATACTACAGTGAGGCTGTGTTTAGCTGCACAGGGATGCACAGGTGTTCTTTGCATCCCCATACAGACCGACCCATTGATGTCAATTAGGACACAGTAGCTGCAAGGGAATACATAGGTGTCCTGTGCATTCCTGTGCAGGCAGTCCCATCCATATCAATTGGGATGGACACACCCACTGTTCCCAACTTGAAATAGAGAATGGGTGTGAAAAGTGCTGAGGAGGAGAAGGTAGCAGCAAGTGACTGATGGCATAAAACCATCAAAAACAGGTACCACTTAAGAGTCTTGTGGTCATAAAAGTATGATGGTATTATAGGAAGTCCATATGATGCAGAAGCAATCCTGATGTACTTGAATTCCAGGGAGGTGCTTTAAGAGATAGGCAGCCGCCATGCCCCTTGCTTTCCTCCTGGTGATGTCTCAGCTGTCTGCTTGTCCTTTTGCCACGGATCTCTGGATACCACCAGCACGGCTGGGAACAGGGGACGACCCGGACCACAGCCTTCTACCCTGACGGATTCCACATAGCATGGCTGATTGTTTTAAATGCCTGTTACCTTCTACATCCTTTGAGTTTATTACTTTTATTAAACGTGGTGTAATCATCTATTACTGAACTTAGATTGGTGCTGCTTTTATCCTCTCCACTGTTCCCAACTTGACATCCATGTGGGTGCATGTCACTGAACTCACATGGTCTGCATTTGGGGCCATACACCTATACCGGCACAGATGTCAGATCTGCCCTTGCAGCCGCTGCGTTCCAACTGACACCAATAGGACTGCCTGCACAGAACACCTGTGCATCCCCATGCAGGTAAACACGGCCCTCCATGGGTGTATGCTTTAGTATACCCCATGTGAACGCCTTAGTAGAAAGAACTAGCTGAAAAAAACAAAAATTTCACTATAGCAGAATCTAGAGCTCTACGTGATCTTATGCTACTTCTTGACGAAGGTGAGGTCGAGTCGGATACTTTAGGTGGCAGTTCCGATTCTCCCTCCTCTAGTCAAATGGATACTACCCTTTATTCCCGACATTCTATTTCTAAGCCTACTTTAAAAAACAAACCTAGAACTTTCCCTGACTTATTGACATGCCCTTCTCTATGGGCTTTTCTACATGAATGTATCCTGTCCCTTAAGAAAGAGCGATGGAAAACATTACCCTCCAATCTGACTCGGCAACAGCTCCGGGCAGTTACCAAACTTCAGAAAAATAACGACCTTGTCATAAAACAATCAGACAAGGGCGGTAACTTGGTACTGATGACTCATCATCAATATCAAACCATGTGCCTTAAAATCCTTTCCAACTCTAATTGGTATTTACCTATTGAGCAAACCTTTATTCAACAAACCATTGATGAATTCAGGGCACTCATGGGGGGGGCCTTCCTCGAGGGCCTCATCGATGAGGATACCTATAAATTCATCAATGTACAATATCCACGTACTCCGACGTTTTATGCCTTGCCTAAAACTCACAAGAACCTTTCTGTACCCCCTGGTCGACCTATTGTCTCAGGTAAGGGCTCATTAACAGAAAACGCCAGCAAGCTGGTTGATACTTTCTTATTACCTCATGTATTGAGATTGCCTTCCTATATTAGAGATACCACTGACCTTTTAAAACACATTGAAGGAGTCCAGGTCCCTTCGGACGCCCTCCTCGTGGCTATTGATGTAGAGGCTTTGTACTCAAGCATCCCCCACGAGCAGGGCGTCCGAATGGCTGGCTCCTTTCTCATGGAACAGGACCACCATACCTGGCCCACAAATACATTTATTCTAAAACTTTTAGAATTTATTTTGACTAAAAATTATTTTTTATTCATGGACCAAATGTACCTTCAAATCCAAGGTGTCGCAATGGGCACGTCTTGTGCCCCCTCTTATGCGAACTTGTATTTGGGTGGCTGGGAGCGGGCTGTATTTGGTGATGACCTCATGGAACCTTTTCTGAACTTCGTTTTGGGTTGGTTTAGGTTTATTGATGACCTTTTGGTCATCTGGACTGGTACAGAGCAATATTTAAAAGCTTTCATTGAAAGGTTAAACATTAACCCCTTTAACCTCCATTTTACTTTTTCTTATAACATCCAGAGTATACCCTTTTTGGATGTACAGATCACTAAAAATTCCATTGGACAATTAACTACGGATTTATATCGTAAACCCACAGCGGGCAACACCTTGTTGCACGCTTCTAGTCTACATCCCCGTCCTCTGGTTCGCAGTATCCCTTATGCTCAGTATCTGAGATTAAGAAGGAACTGCACAGAGGACGGGGACTTTCATAAACAGGCCAATGCCCTACGTACACGACTTCTGGCTAGAGGCTACAATCGCACCACTCTGAGGAAAGCCTTTAATAAGGCCTCCGCCCTTGACCGACAAACATTACTATTCGGTCCTCCACGTCCCAAACAACCTTATATGACTAAAATCATCACCAAGTTCTCCACCCACCATCATCAGCTACGCAATATATTATCAACCCATTGGCACATCCTGACCGACCATCATATCCTTAGGAAATACATCAAACCAACCCCCGACCTGGTCTTTAGGAGGGCTACTTCTTTGAGGGACAGGCTCACACGTAGTCACTACAAGATCCCCCTGTCTGGCCCGCAAGAACCCAGAGGCACCTTTAAGTGTGGCAATTGCCCACACTGCCCCTGGATTCAAGAGGGACAACAATTTTTACTCCCTAATGGGGAGATGTTTTTTCCAAAACATTCAGCTCATTGTGGCACACGGGGTGTAATTTACCTTATGACCTGCGCGTGCAGCGCCTTTTATGTGGGAAAGACTATTAGAGAGTTACGGCAGAGACTGGGTGACCATTTATATGCATCTACCAATGGCAAGCTCACCACGGTGGGCCGCCATATTGGCATTCATCACCGCTTTAACCTCGATTATATTCGATTTACTGTTCTAGAAGTTGTCCCTGAAGACTCCAGAGGTGGTAACTGGGACCGCCAAATTTTAAAGCGCGAATCGCTCTGGATTGAGCGACTCAATGCTTTGGTTCCTCCTGGCATCAATGAGGCACACTCATACAAGTATTTCCTTGAATGACTGGCCAACCGACTCACCAGTCTCTGCCGTTTCTATCTGTTGATATATGCTCTACTGTATGTCTTTTCCACATTACATCTAATTCGGTGCCATACTGTACTATACTATATAGCACTAACTGTATCTCCCCTTGTGTCCCTCTTTGTCTCCTCTTCATCCCCCCCTTCATGCATAACCAGATCTCTCCCATGATTATTTGTGAGTGGACTTATTATACATAGGTTTCTATACTATGTAATTTTTTGTATATTTGCTTTATCTGCTTGGCTGACTACAAATACTCTGTATAATTACATGCTTTGCAAAAACTGTCATGTATGTTGATCAGTATTACTTTTTGTACAGGGGCTGAGATGCACATTTCCGTGGCCATGGGTCAATTTTACTCCCGGTGCCAGTGACCTGGCATTTTTGCTCCTTTGTTTATTTATATTGTCAATTCTTTCTACCCAATTAAGCATCTTGCTTTTGCACTTGCTCTCCTCTTCTGGAGGGATGTGAGGAGTTAATTCTCCCCCTTACGGCGGGCTTGCATTCCTCCGACAGTGGGAGGGGCTCCACGGAGCCCAGCTGCTGCCTCTCCCGAGTGACGCTTTCAGCGTCACTCACTGTGGAGCTGTGCGCTTGCGCCGGATGTCCTTCTGGCGCTTGCGCAGTAGAGGAGGACCGGACCCGGAAGAGAAGGCAGCTTGTGTTTTCAGCGCTGCTCGACTTCCGGGTTGGAGGCATATAAAATGCTCAGACCTAGCTGCAAGCCCTGACAGGCATACACCCAGCTGCTCACCAACGCTACCTTGGAGCTTTTGTAAGTACCAGCCAGAGGTCTTTTGGGAAGGTTGGGGGTCATCACTGTATTACTCTACAGCAATTTTTTTTCTCCCACGTTCTCCTTCGCTTTACAAACGTTCTTTCCTTTGTCAGAAATGCCCTGCAATCTACGCAATTTATGATAACTACATGCACATATTTACTCTTGATGCATTTACTTCTTTCATAGCGGCTTCCTTTGGCATTGAGGTCCGGCCCATTGGCCACTAGTTCCATCACTCACCTTTCCTGGGTGCAAATGACTTCTGGGTCTAGTTTTCATTAAACACAGCAACGGTGGGTACATTTTTTACGATACAAAAAACCCCCTGCTTTTTAGCCCCCTTCTGCTCATTACTCCAAATAGGTGGTATGCTTTCTCTTTTCTTTCCCCTTCCCCCTTCCTTCTATTCTTTCCCTCTTTCCCCCCCCTTGCTTCCCTCCTTCACCCCCCACCCCCACTTTTTTCCTTCTCTTTGCTCCTCTCGGCTTTCCCCCTCTGTGTTTTCTTTTTTCTCTGTTTCCTTTCTTTCCACATTTCCCCTTTTTCTCTCTTCCCTTCCCCCCCCCTCTCCTTTCCCCTCTTTTTCCCTCCCCTCTTTTTTCCCCCCCTTCCCCCTTCCCCCATTTTTCCTCCTTTCCTTCTTCTCCCCTTGTTTTTGTTCCCTCCCTTTTCTCTCCCCCCCCCCTTTTTTCCCCTTCCTCCTCTCCTTCCCTTCCCTCCTTCCTTCCCCCTCTGACCCTTCCCTTCCTCCCGCTTTTCTCTCTTCTACCTTTTCTTGTCTCTTGACTTTACACGCCCGGGTGGTTCTTTTACTGAGCAGAAGCCGCAGCTTATTAATTATAAATCCTTTTCTATTATTTTTTTACATTAGTATTATCTCAATTTGCCTCCCTTGCTCGCCCCCGGGGGAACGCCTCTTGAAGGCGTCTCACAGTATCGCTCCAAACCCTTTGTGGGTACAGGTCGGTGAGTGCAATCTTTTAAACTTGAAGTACCCTCTCCAATATCAACTTTGTACTTTTTGTGATACTTGTATTTTCTTACTTATAATGTTGATACTGTATATATCTTCTTCATCTTTTAGAATATGTACTATCAGACGCCTCCTGAAGAAGCGGCTGTGACCGCGAAACTGTAAAGGTCACGTCTGCAAGTATTATATAACCTGTTTTCAGGCACCTGTTTGGGCACTACTTCCACTAACTGAGTGTCAACATTGCTGTAACAAGTACTGTTTGTTTATGTTTATTTGTGATTATGTATATTTTGTGTCCTATATAGGACCTTTTTATTGTTATTTTCTTAATAAAACAAAAATTTTTATAAAAAGCTCGCTCATATCCCTTTGGTACCGTAATAGTCCCAATCTTTCTGAAAGAGGTAGGACCCAATTGGAGAGGTCCTTGTTTTCTTTCCTCCTTCAACCTCATTCTCTCTTTATCCATATGTAGGATGATGGTACCCATTAACGATTTTATACCTTACTCTTTCAACTATGTGGCACACTCTTGAACTACTTAGTAGAAAGTTAGCAAGAGTTTTGTAAGTTATGCTGTGTTTATGTGTGCAAATAGGGATTTTAGTGTTTTTTTAGTGAAAATAGTGATTTGATAAACAATTGCGCAAATATTGCATGGCCTTAAAAATCTGTAGAACCTTCTTTTATTCTACTGGTCATGTACTTTTGGAAAAAAATATGGTTTGGAGTGTCTTTTACAAACTCTGAAAGCTGTAAGTGAAAAAAAAGAAAACCTCCAGATTTTAAGAGAAATTTGGATATTTACATTTTTTGCAAATTCAATTTTCACCATTTTGCAAAAAGACGCAATTTAAAATGTACAAATATTTGTTATATATGAACTCAATACAGGTTACGCTTTTAAATTTAGTAGCAACTTAGCAAGAATTTTGTAAAAATTACTGTGTTGCTATCTGCTAGTAATGATTTTAGTGTATTTTTAGCGAAAATATTGTTTTGATAATCATTTGCGCAAATATAACGAGGCCTTAAAAATCAATACCACCTTCTTTTTTTTAACAGGTGTGCTTTCAGAAATTATATGATTTGGGGGGTGTTTTACAAACTCTGAAAGCTGTAAGAGAAAAATGAAAACCTCCAGATTTTGAGAGACATTTGGATATTTACATGTTTGCGTATGTTTGATTTTCACCATTTCGCAAAAAGTCCCAATTTAAAATTCACAAATATTTGTTAATTATTAACTCAAGCCAGGTTAAGCTCTAATATTTAGAAGGAATTTAGCAGGAATTTTGTAAAAAGTGTTGTGTTTTTATCTGCTAATAATGATTTTAGTGTATTTTCAGCGAAAATATTGTTTGGATAAACAGTCACGCAAATATCACAGGGCCTTAAAAATCATTAGCACCTTCTTTTTTTTTCACAGGTCATGTGTGTTCAGAAAATATATGGTTGGGGGGGGGGGGGGGGGGGGGGGGAGTCTTTTACAAACTCGGAAAGCTGTAAGGGAAAAACAATAAGGCAGTGGAAAAATTGCAAAAATGGTCCTGCCAGCTGAGTTGAAAAGTGGCGCGCAGGGCTTGGCAGCAAAAAGGATAAGACTTTAGATAGCACCTTAGTACAAAAAGAATCACTAAAGATATATAGTTTGGTTAGGAAAGGCAAGAACACCGGAACTGTAGTTTGAAGATACAGTGCCTTGAAAAAGTATTCATACCCCTTGACATTTTCCACATTTTGTCATGTTACAACCAAAAACGTAAATGTATTTTATTGGGATTTTATATGATAGACCAGTGGTAGTCAACCTTGGGCTCTCCAGCTGTTGCAGAACTACAAGTCCTATTATGCCTCTGGGAGTAATTGTAACTGCCAGCCTTACAATGCCTCATGGGAAATGTAGCTCCACAACAGCTGGAGGGCCTCAGGTTGCCTACCCCTGTGATAGACCAACACAAAGTGGCACATAATTGTGAAGTGGAAAGAAAATGATAAATGGTTTTCAATTTTTTTACAATAAATATCTGAAAAGTGTGGCGTGCATTTGTATTCAGCCCCCTTTAATCTGATACTCCTAACTAAAATCTAGTGGATCCAATTGCCTTCAGCAGTAACCTTAGTAAATAGAGTCCACATGTGTGTAATTTAATCTTGGTATAAATGCAGCTATTCTGTGAAGCCCTCATAGGTTTGTTAGAGAACCTTAGTGAACAAACAGCATCATGAAGGCCAAGTAACACACCAGACAGGTCAGGGATAACGTTGTGGAGAAGTTTAAAGCAGGGTTAGGTTATAAAAGAATATCTCAAACTTTGAACATCTCACAGAGCACTGTCAATCCATCATTCGAAAATGGAAAGAATATGGCACAACTGCAAACCTACCAAGACATGTCCGTCCACCTAAACTGACAAGCCTGGCAAGGAAAGCATTCATCAGAAAAGCAGCCAAGAGGCCCATGGTAACTCTGGAGGAGCTGCAGAGGTCCACAGCTCAGGTGGGAGAATCTGTCCACGGGACAACTATTAGTCGTGCACTCCACAAATCTAGCCTCTATGGAAGAGTGGCAAGAAGAAAGCCACTGTTGAAAGAAAGCCAAAGAAAGAAGTCCCGTTTGCAGTTTGGTCAAAGCCATGTTGGGGGACAGCAAATATGGGGAAGAAGGTGCTCTGGTCAGATGAGACCAAAATTGAACTTTTTGGCCTAAAAGAAAATTGCTGCGTTTGGCAGAAAACTTCAAACTAACTGGTACATCACCCTGAACACACTATCCCCACCGTGAAACATGATGGTGGCAGCAACATGTTGTGGGGATGATTTTCTTCAGCAGGGGCAGGTAAGCTGGTCAGAGTTGATGGTAAGATGGATGGAGCCAAATACAGGGCAATCTTAGAAAAAAACCTGTTTTGCCCTGCACACACGGTCAGATTTTCCGACGGAAAATGTGTGATAGGACCTTGTTGTCGGAAATTCCGACCGTTTGTGGGCTCCATCACACACTTTCCATCGGAATTTCTGATTTTTTTTAGACGCTATAACTTTTGCGCAAACCAATCAATAAAGTCTTATTGCGATTTTTTTTACCAAAAATATGTAGAAGAATACCTATCGGCCTAAACTGAGGAAAAAAACATTTTTTTTTATATGTAAAAAAATATTGCGTTTTTTTCAAAATTGTTGCTCTTTTTTGGTTTATAGCACAAAAAATAAAAAATGCAGAGGTGATCAAATACCACCAAAAGAAAGCTCTATTTGTGGGTAAAAAAGGATGTCCATTTTGTTTGGGAGCCATGTAAAAGCTGTTAGTCCAGCTGGAATCTGCTTTTTTTACATTGCTGAAAACTGTAAGTGGACCCCGGCTAGGTAGACTTCCCAAAGTAGCAGAAAAAGAAATATCACCGCTCTAGGAAGGTCAATCAGAAAAAGACCTCTCCTCCAGGCTGGAAGCCACAGGTGCCGGCAATGCTTGTAGCAGTGAAGTTTTGAGAAAAATCCTGGACAGCCGCACTCAAAATAATTTTCGCCTTTATTGAATAAATGGGAGATGAGTACAGCGCTGCACCAATAATAATGGAGAATGGTTACACAGTAAGCAGCTGACACTCCTCTTAGACAAAGGAAAATAAAATATAATAGAAAGTGTATAAGGGGTAGCGCTAAATGTGTAAATATTATAAATGAGAAAAGTGAACTAGGCCCAAACCATTCCTGGGGGGCCCACGAGAGATATAAAAATAATATGGTTCAAGGTTACATATAAATGACTAAACACAATCAAAAATAAGCTAAGTGCCACACACTGTCATATAGATTGATTGATACTATTGGACCGGTGAGAAAACAATGTGAAAAATGATATAAAAGTGAAGAAATAACAAAATGTCCATAAATGTTGAAAATTATGATCTAGATGAAATTCCACACCCGCCACCCAAAAGTCTCTGAGGGTAGGATAGTAAAAACAACGATGGAGAACTTCTGCCAAGTGGATAGATAAAACACCAGGTAAATAAGACGTCTAAATGAGTGTCGGGACCACCACCAAAGCATCGGAGGAGGCTTACCGGAACCAGGTGACTTGAGAAGACATACGTCTTACAAGTCCCAGAAAGCTTGTTTAGCCACCAAGGCTGGCAAGATGGATCCTCAGATGTCCTCAACTTCAAATGGGGGGGGGGAGGAGAGGAATAGAGATCCCGTCACAGCTTCAGCCGTCCAGACTTATCAACAGGCCAACCGGATGAAATTACATGCCATGGGAGAAATAAAGCTCACATGGCATGATATCGTTTAAAAACACGAATTTATTGAAACAATAAAAGGAACACTCACATGTTAGGAGATCAGAATAAGCTCAAAACTGTATAACAATCGCGGTGATCGTAGGGAGTCCACCCAACATGTTTCGGCTAACGAGCCTTCATCTGGGGTGTGGAGCCCCCCTACCTCACCGCTATTTAAACTAAAAATGACCCCCACTGGGAGTGTCACAACACAGGAAGTGCCCCACTGATGTCACTTCCGGTTCAATAGATTGGTATGGAGTATGTATAAATTGTGGGATTCTGGTCAGTGGTATTAAGCCACTAGTGTCAGTTAATAGCATTCAAAAGTAAAAATAGTAAGACAAAAGAAACGTCTAAAATGTTCATATGGCCGGCCGACCCGGAAGTGCTCGGAATTAGACCAAGCCTCGGTGTCAGCATGGCCAGATAGGCAGACCAGAGCGCCGTCACGCTCCGCCCGCCGGGCGTGTCCAGGTAGCAGGGCCGTGCGCAATAGCGGAAGTCACAGGGGGACGTCCGCGTGCGCACCAAGCCTCGCTCTCAGTAGGCGAATCCGTAGGTCGGAGCGTCATCACGCTCCACCCCTCGGACTCAACATCTGAAAAATAAACAGAGCCGGTCTTTGTCGAATGCTGCGCACGCGCATTCGACGCTCGGGACCCAACTACGTCACCACGCCGACAGCTCTCACACTTCCTGCAAGTAAGGAGGAGGGCCCCAATAGGCCAGAGAAGGCCGGAACTCCATCTCGGCGACCTCGTAACCCAGGCCAAGTGTCAGCAAAGGTGGAAATATTGGGAACCTGGAACACAACACAAATTGTGAACGTCTACGCGCTCAAAATAAAAATAAAAATATTGGTAGAATTAAAAGATTTGTGTTGATATTTATATGGGGGCAATAGCCACAACCATACAGTGTTAAAAAGTGACACTACCAATGGGGGGCATCCCGAACAATCTATATAATGCACCATGAACAAAGGGAACTACCAATAACAGTAAAACCACTAAACCAGGGAACATCCACCAAGATACACAGATACATGAAGTATTGGTATAATGTCACGATATAAAATATGTTAGTGGTCAAAAAACAGCCTGGCATTAATGTAAGAATTTAATTAAAAAACATATACACCAGAAAAAGATATGTAAAAATAATATAAAAAATAAAATATAAGGATAAAATTAAGAGAGATCATGAATAGCTATGCCTGATTAATAAACGAATTGATGTCCCACTCCACGTTAATACCTTGTGGGAAGTGGCAACCCAATTTGTAAATCCAGTAAGTCTCACGACGAGAGACCCCCCTAAGTGTTGATCCACCCCGCCAGGGGGCCACATATTTGTCGATGATGAGAAACTGGGTACCTTCAGGGTTCCGATCGTGGGATTCCCTATAATGACGAGGTACAGTGTGTTTGGTACTACCCGCCTTGATAAGGTTGATGTGCTCAGAAACTCTGGTCGTAAATGACCTGATAGTTCGTCCCACATACTGTTTGCCACATGGGCAGGTCAGGAGGTAAACTACCCCCGTGGTCGCACAAGTGCAAAACTGCTTGATCTTGTAGGAACGGCCAGTCACCGTGGAAGAAAAAGAGTGACTTGCTCTCCTACCATTGGTATTATATTGACACACCAAGCATTTTTTACAAGGGTGAAAACCGGTCCAATTGTGAAAAAAGGAAGGTTTATTTGAGGGATTAACCACATTAGGTGCCAACCTATTACGAAGGGACGGAGCACCCCCGAAGACCACCTTAGGGGTTCCGGGTAACATAGAGCCCAAGATCTTATCTGTTTTTAGAACGTCCCAATGGTGTTCAAAAATCCTTCTCATGTGTTTATGTTGGATGGAGAAGGATGTCATGAAAGACCATTTAAAGTCCTCATTGACCTGTCTAGGTTTGTCTTCTAAGAGTGTTTGACGATCAACAAGACAGGCATTGTCTGTCTCCATATCCAAATCTGAGGGTTTATAACCCTTCTCCAAAAATCTATTTTTAAGAGACACTGCTTGGGTCTTAAAGGTGTTGAGATCACTGCAGTTTCTGCGTAATCGCAGGAACTGGCTTTTAGGGACTGATCTGATCCAAGGGGCATGGTGGCAGCTATCGGTAGGAATATATCCATTCCGATCGGTGGATTTAAAATAGGTACTGAATACAAATTGGCCTTCCCTTCTCTCAATAGCCAGGTCCAAAAAATGGACAGAAGATAAGCTTGCTTCAAAAGACAAGACAATATTCCTGTTGTTATCATTGAGGGTCGCAAAAAAATCAACCAAATCGTCCGAAGTCCCAGTCCATAGGAGGAGGACGTCATCTATGTAGCGAGCCCACAACAAAAGGTGCGGGCTCTGCATAGCATAGACGACATCCTCCTCCCATTTGGCCATAAATAAATTGGCCAGACTGGGAGCGAACTTCGCTCCCATTGCGACACCTTTATGTTGCCGGTAGAATCTACCATTGAACCAGAAGTAGTTGTGCTGGGTTGCAAGCTCAATTAGTTCGATAATGTAGTCCACCTGGGGCGTGGCAAGGGAAGCGTCTCTATCAAGAAAGGATTTGACCACATCAATGCCCCTGTCTTGTGGGATGCAGGTGTAAAGTGATGCAACGTCCGCAGTTGCCATGATGAGATCACCTGGGTAAGAAACATTAGAAAGTAATTTGATCACATCTTTGGTGTCCTTCAAATAGGACGGCATCTTAGTGACTGATGGCTGTAGGAAAAAATCAATATATTTTCCAATTTTTGAGGTGACCGAGTCGATGCCACTGATTATTGGCCAACCAGGGGGATGTAGGGGATCCTTATGAACCTTGGGCAGGTAATACATAACGGGTATGCGCGGAGCAAGTGGGACTAAAAATGATCTCTCTTTCTTGTTTAAAATATAAGAATTATACCCTTTAGATACCAGTCGTTGTAACTCTTTCTTATACTTCTTATACTGTGTAGGGTTACCTGGTAGTTCAATATATGTCTCATGATCTCCCAAAATGCGATGCATTTCGTGGATATAGTCAGATTTGTTCAATAAGACAATGCCACCGCCCTTATCGGCGGGACGGATAACTAAGTTTTTGTTGTCACATAGAGTCTTTAGGCCTGTTGAAGGTAAGGGATTGGGGAATTTGCGTTTTAATGGAATGTTGGCTAGATCCCTCAACACTAATTCCTTGAACAGATTAATAGCCGGTGAGGGCTGTGTTGGAGGGCTAAAAAGGGAGGGGTTGGATAAACCTGAGTGGACAGTGCCAGACGTTGCCGCCCTGGCTACATTCCTAGAGGGATTAGAGATAATATACCTCTGGACATTAATTTTCCTGATGTACTTCTGAATGTCGATAAAAGTATCGAACTTATTCAGTTTACACGGGGGAGCAAATTTGAGTCCTTTATTAAGAATGATTTTCTCTTCCTGAGTGAGAACAGTATCACTCAGGTTGAAAACCCCTTGACAAGTTAAGTTCTTTTCCTTTTTTCGTCTCTGAACCCTCCTCCCTCCTCTGGACCCTCTCTTGTTTCCGGACCTCTTTTGTTGTTTTGGGGGGCCTCGTGAAAACCCCGAGTGGTCCGTGGTCCAGAATAGGGTCGTTTGTAGGGAGATGGACCATAACCAGCATTAGGGAACGGGTAGACGTTCTCGTTATGTTGATCCCGCAAAGGGGAATATTTGTTGTATGTTGAGACAGGGGGGTGCCTATAGTAAGGTGGATTCTGATGTTGGAAATAATGGGGAGGATCATAACTGCGACCTGGAGAGCCCCTATAATGGAAACTCTCCCGATCGCAGTACCGATGATCATCTTGACCTCGATGATCACCCCTATTTCCACCTCTACCCCTACTCCTAGAGTAGTGACCCCTCCCTCTTTGTTGGTTTCTGGGGGTATGCGTGCTAGGGTGTCGACCTCTACGTGAGGAGGGGCGCACATCCTGAGCTCACCCCTTATCAGCTGACGGTTTGGGATGAACAGAATGCTCCTGGGCGGAGGCTGCCATACCCGTGTCCTGGGCATTAGTCTCCATTGCAGCCTCCAAAATGGGTGCCGCAATGGATTTCTGCCATCCAAACACTTTCCCAGCTTTATAGTCACCAATATCTCTGGAATATTTTTTACGTTTTTTAGTTCTTTGTTCCTTGTCCTCCTTTACAAGATGAGCTTGCAAATTGGAAGACAAAGTATTGTATTCAACCGAGTTTTTAAAGGAAAGTAATTTGTCTTTAAGATCTTTAATCTCTCGATCAAGGATTGAAAGTCTAGTACATTTCCTTGAAATGAGGAAATCGAGAAACCTGATGCCAGCATAATTGAAATATGTGAACCAGGTATCGAGTTCGGACTCACCCTGTTGAGGGTGAACATCCCATCTCAGGCTCCGTGGGATCATACCTTCTGCCACATATTTTTCTAAGAAGGCAAGATCCCATTGAAGATGGAGCTCGGAGACCATAACATTTTTTAACCTTAAAAATAGTCCACCTATTTCCGAATCGTTAGAGGTGGCTACAAACACACCATCGGTATTTACTACTCTGGATGCACGGTAGTCAAATACATCCATACTGAAAGGGATGCGGGCTGCAGCTATACTAAATGTCTAATAACTAATGGAATCAATGGGAGATGAGTACAGCGCTGCACCAATAATAATGGAGAATGGTTACACAGTAAGCAGCCTTTATTGAATAAAAATCAACAAAAATACATGCCACAGCAGAACGTGCAGGAAACTGACGCGTTTCACACTACAAACAGTGCTTAATCATAGCTAAACATCACAGAAATGAATCTTACATATATACTGATGTCCATTAGTCATGTGTTCAGATAATTGGTTGATTGCATCCAATTAACAAACACACCAAGTCTGTGTGATTTAAATCCCTTTAAAGCACCAATTACTGTAAATCACACAGACTTGGTTTCTATTCTGATGTTGTTCACAGCACGTTTGTGTTTGTTGATTGGATGCAATCAATCAATTATCCGAACACATGACTAATGGACATCAGTATATATGTAAGATTCATTTCTGTGATGTTTAGCTATGATTAAGCACTGTTTGTAGCGTGAAACGCGTCAGCTTTCCTGCATGTTCTGCTGTAGCATGTATTTTTGTTGATTTTTATTCAATAAAGGCGAAAATTATTTTGAGTGCGGCTGTCCAGCATTTTTCTCAAAACTTCATAGGTAGACTTCCCACTGGGTTTGTTGTGAACTGTTACTGCATCACTTCAATACAATTCCTCTATTGCCCCTGCCTGTGGGAATTATTGCCTCTGCACCATGCTGTACCATGCCTACAATTGACTTATGAATAAAGTACAGATAACGACAACCTGCTCTGGAGCATGCAACTACAAAACTGAGTCAGCAATGGCAACGCTCATAATTGTACCTTGATAGATTCCTTTCAAGCTTTGTGAGACACAATAGCCTTTAGAGATGTGCACTCGCATTATCCTGATATTGTGAAGCAGACAGACACACAGGACAGAAAATCTTTTCTGCAAGCTCTTATTATTCTGAGATTATATTTGTACATAAACTCTATTAAATTACCTATGCCATTGCCGCTCTTACAGTACGGCGGAGGCCACTCAGCTCTTGTCACTGAATTGGTTTACAGATTCTTTTTGTTTGTATAACCGTAAAGGACGCCAAGAGGTCAAGAAACTTCTGCTTAAGTGAAGCTGTGGTTCTCTGGCCAGAACAATCACAGAAGCAATTACTTTCCATTCTGCAGATGTCAAGAAAAATTATGTCCTAAACCAGTATCTTTGTTCAGTGGCTTCGTTTGGCCCATGTCTTGTTTCTTGTTCTTGACGGCCCTATCTTCTCCTTTCTTCTTATCACCGGTGTTCTTCCTTTGTGTCTAATATGGCATTGTCTGTCTTGCTTAGGTGTGTGTGAGGCATTGCAACAGCCCATTGACTTAAATTATTAAAAGGCAGAAAGAACATAAGTGATAATGGTGAAAGTTTAACTTAACAACTGGTTTAAGTGGTTTTCCGTTTTACTCATAGATTTTTAGTCTTTACTTGACATTACAAGAGACTGTTAATTTTTGGCACAGAGTAACCGGAGCTGGGAGCAATGCTCTACCCAAAGTACAATAAATCTATGCTTAACCCTAACACTGACCTTCCCTGTTTCCCAACATTGACCTTCTGTGTAACCCTAACATTAACCTCTTCTGCCACTCTAAACCCACCTGTATCCCTAATATTAATTATCTACCTATCCCTAACACTGACCTTACTTGTAAACCCAACATTAACCTTCTGTGTAATCCTAACACTAACCTTCCCTGCAAACCTACCCCTACCTATAACCCTAAAATTAACCCCCACTTATCCCTAAACTAATACTACCTGTATACCTAACACTAACCCTTTGTAAAAACCTAAAGCTAACCCTCATGGTAACCCTAAAACAGACCCTCTCCGTAACCCCAATCTTATAATTTTCCTTGTATGTTTAACACCAACCTTCTCCCTATAACCCTAAGATTAACTAACTTCTAATTCATATGGTAACAATAATCCTCTCTAAACCCCTAATACCAACCCTCTTTAATATTAACTTTTATAGTAACCCTCACACTACCCCCATAACCCTAAAACTAACCCTTTTGTAGCCCTAACACAGATGCTCCTTGTACTCCCTAAACTGACCATCTTTGTAACTGTTACCATAAGCCCCCCTGTAGCCCTAACCCTACACTCTCCCTCTCTATTAATTTTACAATAACCCTCCATGTAACTCGAGCCTTTATCATAAACTTTTCTGTTCCTGAAAGGTTTACTTTAAAGGAATAGTTCACCTTTACCAAAAGAAACCTGCCTATAGAGAAAAGGGGTGTCTGTAGATAAAAACAAGCTCTGCAAAAACAAAGGTTTAAATGCCCTTGTTTTAGGTGTAGGCCATTTACGTACCCCCCAAAGCCTGACTGGAATACTCCCAGGATGTTGATAAGGGAGGCCTAGTTATTACTGCTCACCACCACATCAGGAGTGAGCTTCTTCTCTGATTCAGACTCCCTCACATGGCTCTCTCCCCCATCTGATACAGTAGCTGAGCTCAGAGTTTGAGCGCTCGCTTCTCTGAGGTGGTGAGCAGTAATGACTAGGCCTTGCTTGGCAACATCCAAACAACGTCCTGAGGGTATTCCAGTCAGGCTTCAGGAGGTACATAAATGGCCTACACCTATAACAAGGGCATTATTCTCCTTAGGTTAGAGCTGCAGAGCTCGTTTTTATCTACAAAAGTGAATAATGCCCTTGCTATAGGTTAGGACACTTATGAACCTCGTAATGCCTGACTGGAATACCCTCAGGATGTTGTTTGGATGTTGCTAAGTGAGGTCTAGTCATTACTGCTCACCACCTCCATCACAGGAGCAAGCACTCAAACGCTGAGCTCAGCTACTGTATCAGATGAGGGAGAGAGCCATGTAAGGGAGTCTGAATCAAAGAAGAAGCTCACTCTTGAGGTGGTGGTGAGCAGTAATGACTAGGCCTCACTTGGCAATGTCCTGGGAGTATTCCATTCAGGCTTAGGGAGGGTATGTAAATGTCCTACACCTATAGCAAGGGAATTATTCACCTTTAGTTAGAGCTGCACAATTTGTTTTTATCTACCGATAAAGCCTCCTGCATAGGCAGTTTTTTTGTTTTTTTTTTGTAAAGGTGACCTCACCCTTTAAATTCCAAAACAGACTGAGTAGGAATTATATATATTGTGATAGTGCTAGGCCCTGCCACTGTGTGAGTAACGGTAAAGATGACACAGGGTTTGCACTAATGCAGAGTGCGAGGCTCTGTAATATTGAGTCTAAGTGGAAAAGACTATGGTTTCAGTTTTCTCTGGGCTTTGAAATCCCAGATCAGGTTTTGGAGTTTGGAGGTTTTGAAAAGATTTGGGTGGGAAGAAGTCTCCAATCCTGTGTCCAGGTCTTACTGAAGACCTGCAGGCTGTATGAGTGTGGCAGGTGTGCCCACTCATTATAAGTAAGGGCCTAAGTGTAGCTATGGGCTCCCGTTAGGAGATAGTTGTGCATCATCCAGGAGACAGGAGGGCTTCAGATAGGTGCCAGGGGATCCCCTATTGAGAGGTCAGGGTGTGAGCCAATGCAGCAGGGTGCTGCAGCTAAAGACTTAAAGCCAGGAGAGCTAAGCGAGATGTTCTGAGGAATCAGTCAAAAAGCTAAAGGCCAAGGTCTGGGGCCCAAGTAGTGGCCCTCCTGAAGAGAGATTCAGATGGTTCGGTATTATTTTGACCGTGTATGTTTTTGATGGTTAAGACCCTCACGTGGGAAATCTTGATCTATAGGCTTTGCTGTATTTTTAAAATATAAGTGGGTCACCAAGCCCTAAAGCAGACTTCCTGAATCGTATGAATTGTATGGACTCACAGAAACGCATCTACCACTGAACTAACAACCCCCATCAAAAGTTTTAGAACACCTCCATTTTTCCAGTTTTTAACCACTTCAGCCCCAGAAGGATTTACCCCCCTAATGACCAGGCCATTTTTTGCGAAACGTCACCGCATCGCTTTAACTGACAATTGCGTTAACTTGAGACGTTGTACCCAAACAAAATTGATGTCCTTTTTTTCTCACAAATAGAGCTTTCTTTTGGTGGTATTTGATCACCTCTGTGGTTTTTATTTTTTGCACTATAAACAAAAAAAGACGGACAATTTTGAGAAAAAACAATATTTTTTACTTTTTGCTATAATACATATCTACAAAAGAATATAAAAAAAACAAATGTATTCATCAGTTTAGGCCAATATGTATTCTGCTACATGTTTTTGTTAAAAAAAAATCACACTAAGCATATACTAATTGGTTTGCGCAAAAGTCATAGCATCTACAAAATAGGGGAAAGATTAAGGGACTTTTTATTTTTTTTTATTGTTTTTACTAGTAATGACAGGGATCAGCGATTTTTAGCGGGACTGCGACATTGCGGCGGACAAATCTGACCCTAAGTGACACTTTTTAAAGACCAGTGACACCAATACGGTGATCAGTGCTAAAAAATTATCTGATCACTGTATGAATGGCACTGGCAGGGAAGGGGTTAACACTAGGGGGTGATCAAGGGGTTAAGTGTTCCCTAGGGAGGTGTTTCTAACTGTCAGGGGGACGGACTGACTGGGAGTAGAGAGAGATCGCTGTTCCTGATCACTAGGAATAGCTGATCTCTCTCTCCTCACCTGTCCGAATGGGGATTCACCTTGTTTACATAGGCAGATCCCCGTTCTGCCTCTCATCTCACCGTGATCGCGGGTGGCCAGCAGACATCAGGTCTGCCGGACCCGTGGGCGAGCTCCCGCGGTGTGTGCTCCCGTAGTACCACATGCACAGACTGATGTACAGGTACGTCGGTTTGCGCAGCCGAGCTGCCTTGCCGCAGTATATATGCGAAAGGTGGGCGGCAAGTGGTTGATATATATATATACACACACTCACAGTGCCTTGAAAAAGTATTCATACCCCTTGACATTTTCCACATTTTTGTCATGTTACAACCAAAATTGTAAATGTATTTTATTGGGATTTTTATGTGATAGACCAACACAAAGTGGCACATAATTGTGAAGTGAAAGGAAAATGATAAATGGTTTTTACATTTTTTTACAAATAAATATGTAAAAAGGTGGCGTGCATTTGTATTCGGCCCCCCTGAGTCAATATTTAGCTGCAATTACAGCTGCAAATCTTTTTGGGTATGTCTCTACCAGCTTTGCACATCTAGAGAGTGACATTTTTGCCCATTCTTCTTTGCAAAATAGCTCAAGCTCTGTCAGATTGCATGGAGAGCATCTGTGAACAGTACTTTTCAAGTCTTGCCACAGATTCTTAATTGGATTTAGGTCTGGACTTTAACTGGGCCATTCTAATACATGAATATGCTTTGATCTGAACTATTCCATTGTAGCTCTGGCTGTATGTTTAGGGTCGTTGTTCTGGTGGAAGGTGAACCTCCACCCCAGTCTCAAGTCTTTTGCAGACCCTAACAGGCTTTCTTCTAAGATTCCCCTGTATTTGGCTCCATCCATCTACCCATCAACTCTGACCAGCTTCCCTGTTCCTGCTGAAGAAAAGCATCCCCACCACATGATGTTGCCACCACAATGTTTCATGGTGGGGATGGTGTGTTCAGGGTGATGTGCAGTGTTAGTTTTCTGCCACACATAGCGTTTTACTTTAAGGCCAAAAAGTTCCATTTTGGTCTCATCTGACCAGAGCACCTTCTTCCACATGTTTGCTGTGTTCCCCACATGGCTTCTTACAAACTGCAAATGGGACTTCTCATGGCTTTCTTTCAACAATGGCTTTCTTCTTGCCACTCTTCCATAAAGGTCAGATTTGTGGAGTGAACAACTAATATTTGTCCTGTGGACAGATTCTCCCACCTGAGCTGTGGATCTCTGCAGCTCCTCCAGAGTTACCATGGGCCTCTTGGCTGCTTCTCTGATTAATGCTCTCCTTGCCCAGCCTGTCAGTTTAGGTGGACGGCCATGTCTTGATAGGTTTGCAGTTGTGCCATAACCTTTTCCATTTTCAGATGATGGATTGAACAGTGCTCTGTGAGATATTCAAAGGTTGGGATATTTTTTTATAACCTAACCCTGCTTTAAACTTCTCCACAACTTTATCCCTGACCTGTCTGGTGTGTTCCTTGGCCTTCATGATGCTGTTTGTTCACTAAGATTCTCTAACAAACCTATGAGGGCTTCACAGAACATCTGTATTAATACTAAGATTAAATTACACACAGGTGGACTATATTTACTATTTAGGTGACTTCTGAAGGCAATTGGTTCCACTAGATCAGGGATATGCAATTAGCGGACCTCCAGCTGTTGCAGAACTACAAGTCCCATGAGGCATAGCAAGACTCTGACAGCCACAAGCATGACACCAAGAGGCAGAGGCATGATGGGACTTGTAGTTTTGCAACAGCTGGAGGTCCGCTAATTGCAAATCCCTGCACTAGATTATAGTTAAAGGTATCAGAGTAAGGCTCCATTCACACAAATGTGTTTTTGATGCTTTTTGCATTTTGCAGAAATGCAGGGAATTTTTTTAACATGGGTTCCTATGCAACATGTTCACATCAATGCACTTTTGTGCCCCTGCTTTTTTGAAAAGGGCCGGGTACTTTTTTCCCACAAAATGCAGCGTTTTTTAATGTAATAGACTTCAATGGACCGGCATCCAAAATGCAAGTACTGTGGTTTACAGCGATTTTACTGTGATTTTGCCACGATTTGCCTTGTGCGATTTGTGTCTTTTTTTTCTTACATTCACTGTATATAGCTAGTTGCTATATAGGAGCGGGTCCAGAAGCCGGCCGCTGCGTCCTTAGCAACGGATGATTCATTAGCTGTCAGCTGAATAAAAAAATGGCTTATCCGCTGACAGCTGAATAAAAAAACAAAATTGACGGCATGAAGCCCGGCAGCTCAGGAAAGGGAGGGGACCAGCGAGCGTCGGGAAGAGGCTCTTGTCCCCATCAACATCAACAACTGCCGGGCTGCTTGGATAAGGGTCTGGTGTGGATTTTGGGGGAAACCCCATGCCATTTTTTTTTTTTTAAATCTTGGTGTGGGGGCCCTCCAAATCCATATCAGATGGAAGGGCCTGGTATGGACTGGGGGGCACCCTATGCCGTTTTTTTCGGGAATTTTTTTAGCTGGCTGTCAACTTTACATTCAGCTGTCAGTGTGGGAAGCCCACCCAACAGCTTATGACTCATCCATTGCTAAGGAAAATCTAAATGAAAATTGTACAAGAACATTGAATGGCCAGCCCAAGTCCGCAATTTTGGCACGATTTTGCCACGATTTCAGGGAATGCCTGTGTAAACTTGAGGTCTATGGACCTGAACTCGCATCAAAGTCAGACCAAAGTAGTAAAGGGACTACTTTGAAGCCACACAGATATGAATGGTATTTATTGGAAATCATGGGGTATGACTTGTCATGCGACTTTGCAGTCCCAAGTTGCAGGGACAAGTCGCACAAGTGTGAAAGAGGCCTAAAGGGGGCTGAATACAAATACACACCACACTTTCAGATATTTATTTGTAAATACATTTGAAAACCATTTGTCATTTTCCTTCCACTTAACAATTACAGTATGTGCCACTTTGTGTTGGCCTATCACATAAAATCCCAATAATGTACATTTATGTTTTTGGTTTTAACATGACAAAATGTGGAAAATTTCAAGGGATATGAATACTTGTGTATGAATACTTGTGTGTGTATGAATTCTTGTGTGTGTATATATATATATCTATATATATAGATATAGATATATATCTATATCTATATATAGATATATATATAGATATAGATATATATCTATATATATATACAGTGGGGACGGAAAGTATTCAGACCCCCTTAAATTTTTAACTCTTTGTTAAATTGCAGCCATTTGCTAAAATCATTTAAGTTCATTTTTTTCCTCATTAATGTACACACAGCACCCCATATTGACAGAAAAACACAGAATTGTTGACATTTTTGCAGATTTATTTAAAAAGACAAACTGAAATATCACATGGTCTTAAGTATTCAGACCCTTTGCTCAGTATTTAGTAGAAGCACCCTTTTGATCTAATACAGCCATGAGTCTTTTTGGGAAAGATGCAACACGTTTTTCACACCTGGATTTGGGGATCCTCTGCCATTCCTCCTTGCAGATCCTCTCCAGTTCTGTCAGGTTGGATGGTAAACGTTGGTGGACAGCCATTTTTAGGCCTCTCCAGAGATGCTCAATTGGGTTTAAGTCAGGGCTCTGGCTGGGCCATTCAAGAACAGTCACGGAGTTGTTGTGAAGCCACTCCTTCATTATTTTAGCTGTGTGCTTAGGGTCATTGTCTTGTTGGAAGGTAAACCTTCGGCCCAGTCTGAGGTCCTGAGCACTCTGGAGAAGGTTTTCGTCCAGGATATCCCTGTACTTGGCCGCATTCATATTTTCCTTGATTGCAACCAGTCGTCCTGTCCCTGCAGCTGAAAAACACCCCCACAGCATGATGCTGCCACCACCATGCTTCACCGTTGGGACTGTATTGGACAGGTGATGAGCAGTGCCTGGTTTTCTCCACACAAACTGCTTAGAATTAAGGCCAAAAAGTCCTATCTCGGCCTCATCAGACTAGAGAATCTTATTTCTCACCATCTTGGAGTCCTTCAGGTGTTTTTTTAGCAAACTCTTGCGGGCTTTTATGTGTCTTGCACTGAGGAGAGGCTTCCGTCGTGCCGCTCTGCCATAAAGCCCCGACTGGTGGAAGGCTGCAGTGATGGTTGACTTTCTACAACTTTCTCCCATCTCCCGACTGCATCTTGGAGCTCAGCCACAGTGATCTTTGGGTTCTTCTTTACCTCTCTCACCAAGGCTCTTCTCCCCCAATAGCTCAGTTTGGCCGGACAGCCAGCTCTAGGAAGGGTTCTGGTCATCCCAAACGTCTTCCATTTAAGGATTATGGAGGCCACTGTGCTCTTAGGAACCTTAAGTACTGCAGAAATGTTTTTTGTAACCTTGGCCAGATCTGTGCCTTGCCACAATTCTGTCTCTGAGCTCTTCAGGCAGTTCCTTTGACCTCATGATTCTCATTGCACTGTGACATGCACTGTGAGCTGTAAGGTCTTATATAGACAGGTGTGTGGCTTTCCTAATCAAGTCCAATCAGTATAATCAAACACAGCTGGACTCAAATGAAGGTGTAGAACCATCTCAAGGATGATCAGAAGAAATGGACAGCACCTGAGTTAAATATATGAGTGTCATTTTTTAATAAATCTGCAAAAAATGTCAACAATGCTGTGTTTTTCTGTCAATATGGGGTGCTGTGTGTACATTAATGAGAAAAAAAAATTAACTTAAAATGATTTTAGCAAATGGCTGCAATATAACAAAGAGTAAAAAATGTAAGGGGGTCTGAATACTTTCCGTCCCCACTGCAATGCGTGCGGTTTTGTAAAGTGGAGTGTTACTTTAAATGCAACATTTCCTGTTAAAGTAGAATGCATTTTTAATATTCCATTTCCTCTTGATATGCAACACTAGATGTACATGTACACATTTAAAATATTTTTTGAAGGTAGGACTGGTAGTGGGTGTCTATACATTACATCCTTTAAACGAAATGCCTAATAAAACAGACAAATCAACAGCCACACGTTTTCTATGAAGCAAAAGTTATTGGAGTGATCAGTCAAATTCTATTAATTGTTGTCATGGCCGTTTCAGCTCAAATGGCTGTTCAAGCACAAGAATTGACTACTATACATTGATAGCTCACAAACCTGCATTCGCTATTGTGCTGTCACTGGTCAGGTCACAATGTACATTACCAATGCACAAAAGCGATTTCTCATATCAGAGAGCTTTCAGTGTGAACAATTGTAGGTTTAGCTTCTTTCCAAAACTCAATATGTCACAATCTCTTCCACACTCGTTTCCTATCTTTATTTCTGCATTTTTATTGATTCCTTTCTCACTTTCTTAGCTATTTTATTTTTCAGTCTGCCTCTGAGACTTCAGTTTGGTCATTCTTCATCTACCACCCCATCTGCTCTTCCTTTTGCCCTTGCTGTTCACTGCAGCAAACATTCAATTCATTATATTTCTTTACAGCAGTGACTTTCAAAGCCAAACTCCAGATAATTTTTTTATTTTTGGATTTAATGGAATAGTGCTAACATTTCTACTAGTTTTTTGTATTTCTGTTGATTCCCTTTTGGGGACATTTTTTTCCCCTTGGTGCCTGTACCGGAAATTGGGGGGCACGTGTCACTGGGACAGGATGGCACAGACAGGAACAAAAACCTTGTCAAAACTTGTAACCCTTCATCACTTTACTAGAAATGTGTATTTGTTTGTTTTCCTATTGGTGAGCTTTTCTCTCATTTCCTGGAATAGGAAATCAGAGGACCCCGCACCCTCCATAGGGATATGCATAGCAATAAAAACAACCTTTCTTTCTTTTTCCTTCCTTCCCTTCTCCCTCTTTTTTTCTTTCCTTCCTTCATTACCTTTACTTCCTCTTCCTGATTTTTCTTCTCCTTCCTTGCTTCTTTCTTACTTTCCCTACTTCCTCTTTTTTCCCTTCATCCTTCTTATTTTTCCTTTCTTCATTCTCTGTTATCATCCTCCCTTCCCTTCTCCTTCCCACCTCTTCCTTCCTTCCCTTCTCCTTCTTTCTAATGTTGTGTACACATGGTCGGACTTGCCAACGGGATAACCTCCATCGGCATTTCCAACTGAAAAATTTAGAACATGTTCTCTATCTAAGTCCATCGGAAATGCCAACAGAAAAAGTCCAAGGGGGCATACACACGGTCGGAATATCTGACCAAAAGCTCCCATGGGACTTTTTCTGACAGAAATTAATTCCTTCCTTCCTTCCTTCCTTCCTTCCTTCCTTCCTTCCTTCCTTCCTTCCTTCCTCCCCCTTTCTTTTCTTCCTTCCTTCCTTCCTTCATTCCTCCCTTCCCTTATTTCCTTATCTCCTTCATCCTTCAATGTATGCTGATGTAGAACTCTGCTAGATAGGTGCTAGGATTCGTTAGATTTAGTGCTGGCTCACTGTGTTCAGTGGAGATGTATTTTGTTGCTAGGTAAATTTAATTTGTCTTACTGTAACCAGTGTGCCTGCAATTGCCGTGTTAAGTAAATTTAGCTGTGCTCACTGTAATCAGTGCAGCTGCATATGATTAGTTAGGTCTGCTCAGCGTTTCAGCTGCTGCTAATTGTGACTGTTTTCTCTTTCCAGTAAACTGGAGAACTCTCTGGAACATAGGTTTGAAGTGATGCAAATAGCAGCATGAATATTTATACAACCCTGGCCAATCCCAGGGAGGGAGGCCCTGAAGGCTGCTGGGAGTCTGTATAAATACTCTGAGACACAGAGTTGCTGGGTCTTTTACTTCAGGAGAGGAACACGTCCTGGAGGGCTTGTTGCCTTTCAGGGCAATGCTGCCATATGCTTGCTGTTCGTGAGGCCTCAGGTGGGTGACCTGAGGGCCTGGAAGCTGAAGCTACAGAGAGTTGACTGAGGGGCTGTTATTTGAAGATCTAGTCTGGTATCACAGGAGAAAGGTGTCAAATGGATGTTAGGAGACAACCAACTTTCCCTGGACATTTATGAGTACAGACTGCTGTGAGAGATCTTAGAGACTTTTGGGCTGTTGCCACCCCACTTATTCTAGAAAGTGAGCTGTGTGTTTGTTTAAAGGGGACATTGGCTGGTGTCCTGAAGAGCTCAGTCTATCTAGTTCTCTGTGAAGGGACTCTGCTCTGTGTGCACTGAAGAACGAAGCTTACTTTTAACTGCTTCTACTACAAAGCCAAGTCCGCAGTTTGCTATATGCAAGGACTTATGCTTCAGCTTTACAGAAAGGAGTTCACTGTCCTCAAACTGTACAAAGTTCTGTTTTTGGAGTATCCCAGTCAATTCTCTTAACCAAAAGGAATACCACTAAACTAATTATTGAGGAAAGGAGTCACTGTGTTCATGCGCCTGCGGGGAAATCTACTGGGGAAAGAACCTGGGCAATTTCCAGTGGCTCCTTTGGGGGTAGCATTACACTGGCTTTTCTGGTCCTTAGGCCCTATAGCACTATATTATGGGAAAAGGAATGGAACATACCTGCTCTGTATACCCTGGAAGTCAGCTGATTTCAGGAAGGTCTGCAGATCAGGGATATTATGATTTATTTTGCTACAGATAGACACCATTTTCTGTCTATTATTCAGTGCTGTCTTTTTATTTATTTAAATGTTTAAGTTTGTTTCTAAATCAGGTTTACACCAAACTACTGTCTGTGGACTTTCTGTGAATTCCTTCTCCAAAAATAACAAATGTCAGCTGTAACATACATTTTATTTCTCTATTCATTTACATGTTTGTACAGTGAATAATTCTTTCGAGCTTCTCATTCCCAAACCCTGAAGATTTTGTCAGGGTCAAATGACATTAGTAGTGTCTACAGACCCCTTCTGACTTTATCAAAACTTTATCAAGGATCCCAGCTGCTCATTATTTCTAATTAGAGTAACAATGATTTTCAATTTGACCCATACGCAAATGTTAACATACAGCTATGTTAACAGATTTACAGTCTTAAATGAATAAAAAATATTTACATGGTTGAAATAATTGTCTTTCCTATAGAAAATGTTCCTCCAAGTTCTTTTTAGTGCTGATTAATGACTAAAGCCTTTGACTAGCCATTCTTAACCTCCAAAGGTTGTTGGGGGTTCCTCGAACTGTGGCTGATTGGCCTCCCATCCGATGGTGCCACCAAAGTTCCAGGCCCAATGTGGTAGAGCCAGCAGCATGATTAAATTGATCTATTTAGCTGTGTGTAAGGGTGGCTTTTTGGCAACCACTGTAAGGAAGGCATTTTTCCCTTTGACCATCAATATAAGGGGCATTTCTCCAATGACCTCTGATGAACAGATTTTAGGAGTGATTCCCTGAGCCTCGAAAAAATTACTTTAAAGCTAAATAAAGGTTGAAAAGGCTGCCCTAGACACAGGATCATGTGATCTCAGTTGAAGGAAAAATCAGTGGGAAAGTAAACCTGTCTTCAGCAAAGGTCATTTGACTAATGCCCCATACACACTATTAGATTTTCTGCAGATTTTTGTCTTTAGATTTCCCAAAAGCATGTAGTGCAAGGGCCTGCCTGATTGTATACAAATTGAAACTCTTAAGGTTTGACCTCATATTATATGTTTTTTTGTAAATCTGAAGACAAAAATCTGCAGAAAATCTAATAGTGTGTATGGGGTCTTAGGCTGGGTTCACACTAATGCAAAATGGATGTGGCTTTCCCTGCATCCAATTCGCATGACAGGTGAGTGTGTCTGGCTCTCAATGGAGCCGGTTCACACACCTCCGTGGTGGCTGCGGTCCACATTGGAAAAGGGTCCTGTTTGTCTTTGGCTCTGTTTGAGGTGGGAATTCAGGCCAAAATTCGGACCTGATTCGCACCTGAATCAGTGTACAGGGATGTACCAGACCCCTTGCTGTGACCCGTGGCTGCAGTAAGTGTGAACCCAGCCTAAATGCTTAGACTTGTGGTCAGGTAATCAGCACAGGTGGGAACCTAATAAAGCATTTTCTCCAGGAAATCTTTTACTCCTCAGTTGAGTTATAGCAGTAGGACCAGTGACATAAATTTGTGTTTTGAGTTAACACACCTTAAAGAAGAATTCCAGGTGTGGATATTTTTACATAGTTACATTGGTCAAGCTTAGACTCCAAGTTTTGGTATAGTTACATTGGTCTAGCTTGGACCAATGTAACCTTGCAAATGCCATACCTGTGGGATCCCCTGGAAGCTAAAGATCACTAAAATAGGCACCTCTACTACAGTGATTTCCACTAGCTGCTGGGTCCTGTGCTGAGCTGCTGCCCTTCTGCATTACAAACAAAGGAGATCGGCCACCGGGCACAGGCACCATTCAAAGTTTTGCATTTTGGGAGAACCCTGATAAAACTGATCTGGGATCAATGAAACAAACGCCTTTTAATTTGGTGCCCAGTTGGAAGAATGCTCCCCTTACAGCGGTGGTCAGAATGCCATCCTTAACCCCCCTAGCGGTATTCCCGAGTCTGGCTCAGGGTGGATTTTCAATATCAAAAGCGGTATCCCCAAGCCAGATCGGGATCACATCGCAGGATCCAGGAAGAGCTTACTTACCTTGTCCCCTGAATCCTGCGATGTCTCCCCGCTGTGATCTGCGAGCCGCCGTGTCTCGTTCGATTCACAGTGCTGAGCTCCGTTCCCTGTGAGTGTTGCGATGCACAGGGACGGAGTTCGGCGCCAAATTCAAAAAGTGAAACACACAGTATAGATACAGTATACTGTAATCTTACAGATTACAGTACTTTATCAAATAATTACACATCCCCTTTGTCCCTAGTGGTTTGTCCAATGCCCTGCATGCAGTTTTATATTATAAAAGCTGTTCTTTCTGCCTGGAAACTGGAGATTGTCCATAGCAACCAAAACCGTCCCTTTACATCAAAAGGTGTTTTAGACCAGATAGAAAACAGCGATAATAAATTAGAATCACTCGCAGAATTGAGCGATAGTGATTTGTGGGGAGATCCGTCATCAAACACTGAAAAGTAATGGCAGTAACAATTCTGCAACTGAGCAAATTTCTGTGTTTTTGATTTGATTACATTATTGAATATTTTTTATTATTATTATATTATTATTTGATATAATTATTTATAGTTATTTATTATATTATAATTTATGATTTCGTTTTTCAAACTTTATCATACCCGAAATGTCTACTAGACTCTGGTTTGGACAGATTTAAGTGAATTATTCCTAAGAATTACAGCTCTACAATATAAAATGCCAGATTTCCATGCAAAATAATTGTACCGCTTTCAGCACCTAAAATCTGAAATAATTATACCGCCAGGGAGGTTAAAGACAGCTAAAAAGATCATTGATGTCATGCTGCTGGCTTTGCCATATGGCACTGGCCCCAGGAACTCTGCAGACACCAGCTCAAGAAACCCCAAGCAACCTCTGGAGGAACCCTAGGGTTTTACACTACACTGGTTGAGAATGGTTGTTCTAGAGCAGGGGTAGGTGACCTTTGAGAGGTGGAGATCTACCTAAGCAACATGAAAGAGATCAAAGATCACGCGGGTGCAGCAACCTTTTTTATCCTTGTTTCTTTAACAAAATTAACTAGCAAGGCCCCAATAAAAAGGATGTCATGAAGAAAACATATAGAAAAACAAAGTATACACTTACCTATTTTCAGCCTGCCCAAGTCCGCTCATGTGATCTTCCCTGTATCAGCCAATGGCAGCTTCAGAAGAGAGAGTGCTTGACAACAGCTAAAACCTGGAGCGGTGACATCACCCTTAGGTTCCTATATCCCAGCCATTGTCCGTGGTCCCTCCTCTCCCCTACACGCACCACTGGCTCACAAAGGTGAGATAGCGTGACCAAACTGGAGTGGCCTGAAAATAGGTTAGTCAGCATGGGTGTTAGGAGGGGGAGAAGCTTTTTTAAGGCTAGTTAGGTTGAACCTGGAATTCTATTTTAACTACTTTGAACCTGGAATTCTATTTTAACTACTTTAATCACTTTAAGATCGGCTAACGTACCTTTAAGTTGTCGGTTTAAAGTGGTGTACCGGGAGGATGCCTGCAGCTACAGGCATCTTCCCAGTATTGTTTTTTCAGGCAGGTGATACTGTTTTTTTGTAAAAGCGATCCTAGTGGCTAAATAGCCACTGGATTGCTTTTACAGGTGGCAGAATGGATCCACCCCCCTCACGCCTCTCTGCACAGATGGTAAGTGGTGACGTGGTAGGCAGTGGCAGTTAGTCAACCCCTTTGTGTTGCATTAGTGGTCAGTGTCAGTATTTAATAATCCCTTCATGCTGCAGCATAAAGGGGTTAATTAACACTGGCCCTAGTGCTACTGATGCAGCACAAAGAGGTTAATTAACTACCACTGGTCACTAATGCATCAGTGACCAGTGGCAGCACATTAACCCCTTCATGCTGCTCATTACTATGTCATTAACCCCTTTAGTTCTACTGTAACAAACATTATCCATGTTCTTACTTGCATTCATGATGCTCCCTCACAGTGTCAGACAATCTCTCTTCCTCTCCCATCTCCCAGCCTCTGAATGACAGCAAGTCAGAGGCCAGGACTAGAAATCATCTGTTGGGTGGGGATCACTCTGTCAGACAGAATGTACGCCTTCTACACTAGTGCCAAGTCCAGGAGCGCACTTAGCACCCCACTGCAGCTCTGCATGTGTGATCCGATCTGGGCAGCGGCTCAGTTTGGCTCGGCAGTTGCTGTAGCTCTGATGTGACAGATGGCAAGCTCGATCAGAAGCTGGCGGCATGTGAGGTCGTGATCCACCTGTCAGATGGGCCTGATCGACAGGTGGGTTATGATTAACAGGTTGTCGACCTCCATTCTAGAGGAATCCCATAGGTTTTGTATATGTATAGTAACATTGGTTCAAGCTGGAGCAATGTAACCATGTAAAAATAACCATACCTGGAATTTTTCTTTAAGCCTTAAAAGTATGATTTTAATTGTATAGTTAGGTATGCATATTTGATACCTGATGACTGCTGGGAAGGCTGACAATCACTGCAGGAATCAGCACTACTACAGTGATCACTGCGATCTTCTGTGTTCTGTGCTAAGTAGGTGCTCCACTACTCCACAGGACATGGAAGATCGCTGCAATCACTGTAGTAGCACTGATTACTAAAGTTGATTTCCAGCTTCCACGATAGTCTATAGCAGGGGTCTCCAAACTGCGGCCCGAGGGCCAGATGTGACCCTTTGCTAGCCATTATCTGGCCCCTGTGGCACTATTACTCCCACTGACACCAACAATGGGGCAATATTTCTCACCTATATAAATGATGGGATACTATTCCTTGTACTATTGGGTGCACTACTCCTCCTATTGGCCACCAACCCTGAGGCCATATTTATTCTCACTGATGCTGGGCCCAGGACATTTTCTGCCCCCGCTGGCCACAGTCCGGCCCTCCTAAAGTCTGAAGGAAATAAACTGGCCCTGTGTTTAAAAAGTTTGGAGACCCCTGATCTATAGGTATGAAATTTGCATACTTACATTGGTTCAAGCTGGACCAATGTAACCATGCAATTAAGATCATACCTGGAGTTCAGCTGTAATAATTTGTTCATATAAATAATAATAATAAAAGATTTGAACTAGCTATTCCAATGCCGCGTACACACGATCGGAAATTCTGCCAGCAAAACTCAGATGAGAGCTTTTTGTCGGAAAATGCGACTGTGTGTATGCTCCATCGGCCTTTTGCTGGCAGAATACGAGCCAGCAAAAGATTGAGAGCATGTTCTCTATTTTTCGGTCAGGAAAAGTTCCTATCCGAAAATGCGATCGTCTGTACAAATTCCGACGCGCAAAATTCCTACGCATGCTCGGAAACAATTTGATGCATGCTCGGAAGCATTGAACTTCATTTCTCGGCTCGTCGTAGTGTTGTACGTCACCGCATTCTTGACGGTCAAAAGTTCAGAGAACTTTTGTGTGACCGTGTGTATGCAAGGCAAGCTTGAGTGGAATTCCGTCAGAAAAACCATCCAATGGAAAATCCCCTCGTGTGTACGGGGCATTAGAAAGGGCCTCATGTCTGAAAACGTGTAAAGACAAACTGTCTGTGATGATCATCATAGCATCCAAACAAATTGCACCTTTTATTCTCAGACCTGTAATGGAAAAAACTAAGAATGGATTAGACTCCAGTGGCAGTTTTCTTCTTTCATGCACGTATAAGCATGATTCCTATTGTTTTTGTATTGGGTGAAAAATTGTTCTGTATATGCCCACTAGCTTTACAAATTGTGTCTGATGTTTAATTTCATTTCAATCCTCATTACCTATTATCATTATAATCCAATCCAACATCCTCTGACAACCAGTTTAAATTTTTTTTACCAGGTAATCTTCAGGGTCTATTGTGTCCCATTCACTGTCTCCTACTTGCTGGTAGGATATTTTCTTTTCCATTACTTCATTACTCACCTCTATCTTCTCATTTAATCTCCTGCTTTCTATTCAATCACCCCCCCCCCCCTTCATTGTCCCTTGATTACCGTCGCTTTCTGAAATCATTTAAAATTTTTCTTATGTCCATATCGTCCCTAGGGGTGAAATATATTGAACAGCTGAAGATGAAAAATGTTGCAAATTAGTTGCACAAAAAATGTCATCCAGAAAGTGCCAAAGATTAATATATTTGAATGGATGTACTGGGAGGATTTTTCTTATTCCAAGCTTATATATTGGCCTGAAACAGGCAGATCTATTGTGTGGAGATCACCTGAACTGAATCAGATCAAATAAGACTTAGATCACGCCAATTCAGACCACCAACTAGACAATCCAACTGGATCTTTGAGGCAGGCTCCAAATGGCCCATGCTGTTGAAATCATTAAAGGGAATGGAATAATGTGGTCTAAATGTTGTATACTACATTTCAGTCAATGCTCAGTGTCACACATAACACAAGACTTTAATGCCGTATACACACGGTCGGAATTTTCGGCTACAAAAGTCCGACAGACTTTCGATGGACTTTTGGCGGACTTGCGGCGGACGTTCTTACGAACTAACTTAACTACATACGATCACACAAAAGTCCGACGGATTCGTACGTGATGACGTACACCGGACTAAAATGAGAACGTTGATAGCCAGTAGCCAATAGCTGCCCTAGCGTTGGTTTTTGTCCGTCGGACTAGCATACAGACAAGCGGATTTCTGGGTCCGGCGGAGTTACGACGTAAAGATTTGACGCTTGTTCCAAATCTAAAGTCCGTCAGATTTGCGACTGGAAAAGTCAGCTGAAGGTCCGGTGAAGCCCACACATGATCGGATTGTCCGCCGGATTTGGTCCGCGTCCGTCGGACCAGTCCGGTCGAAAATTCTGAGCGTGTGTACGCGGCATTAGGGCTCATTTACACTTGCTTCGGCTTCAACGCATATTAACGGATAGTTTACACTTGCTTCCAAACAAGGCTTTGGACAGACTTTGTTACAAAAAAAAAACGGTTAGCTTACAGTCCTGTTTACAGCTTGCTTTTGCTTTGCTTTGGCTTCACTTCAAAAATTATACCCCATGTAGCTTTAGTGGTGCTTCAAAGCATCTTCAAAGCCTCCATAGAAGTCTATGGCAAAGCTCGCTTGAAACCCCACCAAAGCCTTATCTTAGTCCCATGAAGCCTCACTGAAGCCCCACCAAATGCTCATCAAAGCTCCATTGAAGCACCAAGCAAAAGCAAGGTGTAAACAGGACTGTAAGCTAACCATTTTATTTAGTGACAGGGGCTTTGACTGGCTTTGCTGTCCGAAGCCATGTTTTGAAGCAAGTGTAAACTAGCCCTTACAGACTTTTAGGGTGGCCATTGACAGGTGATACAGGTTTATCTGATGCAGCTTCAGGAGCGCCCCACCAAGGGCATAGCCAGAACAAAGCAGATACAGTGTTGAGACTGCACAATAGGCAGCAGTTAAGAGAATAGTCAGGTCCAGGCAGACAGCAAACGTGAGAGTAGTCCGGTCCAGGAAGTTTTCTCTCTACAACCAAACAATAAAAAGTGCGCTATCCTTGTGGTATAAGTTAATAAATCACATAAGAGACACTATAAAAGTGCAGTAAACGTATGATGAACTCATACTGAATTGACATATCTGTTCAAATAAAGTGCATATAAAATGTGCAAAAAAAAATATTATAAAAAAATATATACAGTATATGTGGTGCAAAAAGGTGCTCAGATTGTCTAAACTTCAGTAGTTTATATCTTTGCTGTGAAGGAATGATGACATGCACCACCGAAGAAAGAGTGCCCCCAAATAGAATCACCACAAGCGATTAAATGACCTCCTTACCAACTGCTCTGATCCCTCAGCGAGACCATCAGAAGCCTTGCTGCGTAGCAGCTATATACACCACAATCTTGCATGTATAGCAAGGTCTCCGGCCCTGTCCAGTCTAATGAGAACTTTCCAGGCCTAAACTAGCTGACATCCTTCAATATGTGGTGGGTTGTGAGGCATAGTGGGTGCAAAGATGGTGAAAGTCATTGGGCGCCAGACACTTCTTGGATGTGAAAAAGGTTTTATTTCTTTTGACAGTCCTTTTGTATTTTTGGGGGAAAGAGGGTTAGGGCCAGGACACCCTTAGATAGTTGCAAATTCATTTGACAGACTCCGAGACTTCAATAGGAGGACAGCCGTGCAGGGAAAGGCCCCAGCAAGAAGCCACATCTGCACATGCAGGATTGCTGTCTCCTATGGTAAGAGTCTTTAACCGCAGGTTGGCACGATCCCACGAGCCGTCAGAGCTATACATTGGCTCGCGGGATTGGGATAGCAGGTGTGCAGGAGAGAGGAGATGCAGATCGAGAGTTCCTAATAGCTAGCTTTCCTCTAGGTCAGTCCCCTCCCCCTACAGTTAGAAACACACACAGGGAACACAGTTAACCCCTTGATCGCCCCCTAGTTTAACCCCTTCCCTGCCAGTGACATTTTTACAGTAATCAATGCATTTTTATAGCACTAATCGCTGTATAAATGCCAATGGTCCCAAAAATGTGTCAAAAAGTGTCCGATGTGTCTGCCATAATGTCGCAGTCCCGATAGATCACTGCCATTACTAGTAAAAAATATAATAAAAATGCTATAAATCTATCCCCTATTTTGTAGACGCTATAACTTTTACCAAAAATATGTAAAAGAATACACATCGGCCTAAACTGAGAAAAAAAATTTGCTTTTTTTTTTTTTTTTTTAAATGGGGATATTTATTACAGCAAAAAGTACAAAAAATTTAATATTGTGTTTTTTTCAAAATTGTTGCTCTTTTTTTGTTTATAGTGCAAAAAATAAAAACCGCAGAGGCGATCAAATACCACCAAAAGAAAGCTTTATTTGTGGGGAAAAAAAGGATGTCAATTTTGTTTGGGTGCAATGCCGCATGACCACGCAAGTGTCAGTTAAAGTGACAAAGTGCCGAATCGCAAAAAATGGCCTGGTCATTCAGCAGCCAAATCTTCCGGGGCTGAAGTGGTTAAATATTAAGAAAAAAAAAAAGCAAAAAGAAAAACCTGTTTCTTTTTTTTTTTTTTTTTTTTGGCAGCTTAGTAGATGGTCCCAACTTATTCGGGAGGTAGTACAGTGTTCATTTTTATGCCAAATTTCCATTTCGTTTTAGTCATTTGACTAAAACATCGTTTTAGTTTTAGTCGTATTTAAGTAATCTGAATTGTTTTAGTCATATTTTTGTTCGCTAAAATAGTGTTAATTTTGTCAACGAAGATATTTTCATCAACGAAATGAACACTGATCACCTGTCTGTGCCTTATCGGCTTTTCACAACAAAAGGATGGAGCCATCTTTGTTCTGGCACTACTCAGGGCCAGTATCTACTTCCTGTACTAAAGATGATGGCCCAGAGCGGATACAATCAGGGAAATTCTCGTATATTTGTAGTCCCTGGCTAACACAGATCAGCCTCCTGTTGTCGTCTGTCACCTTCTGACTTACAATGTTGAAGTCTGATCAGTGTGAAGAGAAGAAATGATTTCTTCGCCTGCAGCGGGAATAATGGCATAATCTCAGCCTAGACAAAGTCAACTGCCTGGAGCGCAAAGACAGCTTTCATATGATAAAAGGTAGAGTTTTTTTCACTAATTAACTGTTACTGTACTGTATATTGTAATAAGTCAGAAATGCAGCTTTTTACATTAATGGAAAGGTCTACTTTAAATGCATGGCACATGATTCTTTTGGCTTCTGTGTGAATAAAGCATTAGTCATTTTTAAAAAAAAAAGGAATCCCTATAAATACTAGTCTGTGCCTTCTGGAAAAACGTAATTTAAAAAAATCCATATATGAGAGAAAAAAGAGAGATCAATCCATTGCAGGAGATCATGACAGTTTAACAATCCTTAACAAAAGTAGATTGTGAAGAATGTAAAACTGTACGATTTCTTACTCATATAGTGCTCATTTACAACTGAGTGTTGTGTTGTTTGAAGCTTGGTGCTCTAAGCTTAAAAAAATACATAAGTACATGGAAAAACGACAACATAACATATTTAGGCATACAACTACTGTTGTGGAATCTCATATTAGCCAATGTATTTCATATATATATATTGATTTGCATATATTTTATTGATTATTATTATTATTATTATTATATAGTAGTGGTTTTATCAATATTATTATTCAATAAGTAAAGCAACAATTATTAATCTTTAATAATGTATACTGTGTTTTCCATAGATTTAGAAAGTCTTCATTTATATTTTTAGTGTTGAACTTTAAATGACCTCTGCTTTATGACAAGTACTTGTACACAGGTGTTCTCGAAAATGTATTAAGATAGTTTACTGGGTGAAAGTTCATTAGAATAGATTCAAGTAATATAGAATTGTCTCAGACAGATAAGAAAACAGGTGGTTAAAATAATTAGGTGGAATACAGGAAAGTTATGTACAGAACATTAATTAAGTTTGACAGGGTCAAACAAAGGTCTGCTTGTGCCCTCGTTAAAACTGTTAAAATACATGCATATAGTGAAACATATAAAACATCTGGTGGGGTTATTGAAAGTTAATTGTCTCAAAGTTGTAAATCTGCAAATCTTTGAAGCTAGTTAAATCTTATCAAGATAAGGAGAGTTTGATAACACAGCTGGGTGTCAGACTGTCTCTACACAGGTGTTTTTAATTGGACAAAAACAGTTATAAATCACTTTAATGAACATATAGGAATTTTGGGAATAATTAAGTTTATCTGGTTGTAGAACAGGTGTCAGATTTATGGTTGGTTACTTTGACGTAGATCTTAGCGACCAATCATATGTAAGAGAGATGTTAAGATAAGACTTGTAAAAGTGTATATAAATGCAAGCTCTGCAATTGTTAGACAGACAAGTCAGATAGGAGTTCATAAGGCTGAACTCTATGTATGCTGCCCTATTGCACGGGTCATAGAGGTCAGAACCAATGGGCAAGTATCTGTCCTAACTTGTCCCCTCGGACAAGTCAGATAGGAGCTCAAAAGGCTGAACTCTGTGTATGCTGCCCTATTGCACGGGTCATAGAGGTCAGAACCAATGGGCAAGTATCTGTCCATAACTTGTCTCCTCGTACGAGTCAGAGAAGACTTCTTAACTTGTTCCAGAATGTGGTCTCAGGTGAATTTCCCTCAAGAACTTGGTCGAGCTGGAACCCAGAACTCTGTGAGGGGACCAGACCACCGGCAGATCAGCTGGTCCCTATCAGGTGAGAGGTTCCCAAGAATTGGCAGAAAAGACCCATTCTGGTTCAAGGTGAGAACAATTCACAATTGTTTAAATTTGGTTAGAGGATAAGAATATTTATATCTAATATGCTTGCATTGTAAGAAACTGTATAAATTAGATCTGTATCTTGTAATACTTTGAACATAAACCCGTATGTTATCAGCTGTTAATAAACCTGCATTGCTGAAGTTCTGCCTGGTTCGATACTTTACTATTCTACTTCACTACCTGCTCGCCTATCTGACATATATATCAAAAACTATGTTCCGATACTCCAAAATATTAAAGACAACTTAAAAAGTGGGGAAAACCCCATTTCTCGTGGTTTGGCAGAGCGGCGATCATAAAAATGAATGTACTCCTGCGTATCCTTTACTTACTCCAGACAATACCCACTGCCAGGGGCGGACTGATAACTCATGGGGCCCCCGGGCAATAGGAGATTATGGGGCCCCCAGTCAATCAGAGATTATGGGGCCAAACAGTATACACACACACACAGTATACAATCACACAGTATACACATACATGTACACACAGTATACACAGACAGATGTAAAAAAACACAGATTTATACATACTGTCCCTGGTTTTACTGAGGCTGGCAACCCTGATGGGGCCCCCTAGTGGCCCAGGGCCCTCGGGCAGTGCCCGAGTGGCTCAATGGTCAGTCCACCCCTGCCCACTGCTATACCGCCCACATTATTTCAAACAATTAAAAAGGCATGCACTCCGTTCTTTTGGAACAACAAAAAAAAACGAGAATTAGCTTCACACAGCTATCTCTACCTAAACTTAAGGGCGGTATAGGACTTCCAAACATAAAATTATACTATTGGGCTTGTCACATGCAACATATAGTGGACTGGAATGTTCACTATCAATTTAAAGATTGGATCTCATTAGAAAAGGCCACATCGAACATACCAAAACGCCAAGCACCATGGATCCGCAATTGCCAAACACCAGATGATATGAAAAAACATCCCCTAATAGGCCCTACCCTAACTTGCTTCAAAGAGGCCTCCCGCATACGAGGAATCTCCAGAACACTAAACCTTATGACCCCAGTGATGAATAATCCAGATTTTACTCTGGGAATATCAGACCAGTTCCTCACAGGAATTCACCCCACCACAGACCTTTGAATCCACCACCTGCTAGACAAGGGAAAAATTCCACCACTGGACAGTATCAAACATAAATGGCCTGAATCTTCCATTAACTCATGGAAGTATTTTCAACCTATACATTTCATTCAATCAATTAAAAAAACGACTGATCTTACACAACCCCTTTCCCCATTTGAAAAATTATGTTCCAATAAGACCCCCTAATGCATACTATTTATACCATCTATGCAATCTTATGGGAAAACACCACCATTAATTCAGGCAAATTCTGTAAGGCGTGGAATGAAGATCTACTGTACACTTATGCCCTGTACACATGATAGTTTTTTTTCCATGTTGGCTCAAACTTGTCTTGCATACACACAGTCACACAAATCTTGTCGGAAATTCCGAACCTGAAGAATGCGGTGACGTACAACACATACGATGAGCCGAGAAAAATTAAGTTGAATAGCCAGTGCGGCTCTTATGCTTGATTCCAAGCATGCGTGGAACTTTGTGCGTCGGAATTGTGTACACACGATCGGAATTTATGACAACGGATTTTGTTGAAGGAAAATTTGAGATCCAAATCTCAAATTTTGCGTGTTCTGATAGAAGATAGAAATTCCAATAGAAAATGTCTGATGGAGCCTACACACGGTTGGAATTTCTGACAACTAGCTCCCATCGAACATTTTCCGTCATTAGACATTACAGAAGAACAATGGATACAGATTTATCACCATATACACAAAGGTTCCAAAAAGTTTCCATCCAAGAAAACAACTACTAGCTTGGTGGTATCGTACCCCAACCCTTTTGCACAACTTCACAGCCTCCATACCAGACCAGTGCTGGCGATGCAAACAAATGCTTGGCAATCTTATACACATAAGGTGGGACTGTTAATACATAAAACTTTTTTGGAAAGAGGTGCATAGGCAAATCACCAAGATTAATACACAGCCTCTAGAATTTAAGCCAGAACAATTTCTTCTTCATCGTCAATCCACACATTCTCAACATTACTTCAAATCACTAACTATGATTTTGATAGACGCAGCAAAGTTATGTATCCCTAGAGCGTGGGGTACCACCAAAATCCCATCCATACATGAATGGTACAAGTACAGTAAATCAATAAAATTGCTGACATGGAAAAACAAATTTACATAGCATAAGACTCCCCAGCCAAATATGCAGCATTATGGAAACTTGGATTCAATTCAAACATTCCAAAACATACCAAATGTTGGTCAAAAACCTACCTAGAAACAGATAATATAACACATCTTAATCTTTAACATCCTTCTATTGTTTTTGGGAGACACCAATAACCACAAAACTTCAGACCCGCCCGCTCCTTAAAGTCCTGTTCCCTCCCTACTACCCCTCTTTTTATTTTGATTATTTTTTTTTTCCTTTCCCTATTGTAGCTTGCTATCCATTTGTGTGCTGGCCACACACTGGACAAACAGTACTAAACCTCCCCTTATCAACAAAGGCAGCAGATATTATAATGGCTAGCATGGATGAGCGGAACACCCCCCGCCCCCCTCCCCCCCCCGGTTCCGTTCGCAGCAGAACATGCGAACAGGCAAAAAATTTGTTTGAACACGTGAACACCGTTAAAGTCTATGGGACGCGAACGTGAAAAATCAAGAGTGCTAATTTTAAAGGCTTATATGCAAGTTATTGCCATAAAAAGTGTTTGGGGACCAAGATCCTGCCCCAGGGGGCATGTATAATGCAAAAAAAAGTTTTAAAAATGGCCATTTTTATGGGAGCAGTGATTTTAATAATGCTTAAAGTGAAGCAATAAAAATATTCCTTAAACACTTGCCGACCAGCCGCTGTCATTATACTGCGGCAGGTCGGCACGACCCCGCGAACCGTCGTAGCTATACGGCGGCTCCTTTAAGCAGGATAGCAGGTGCGCACGTGCCCCCTGCACTGCGGGGGTGCCGATGCTCGTGACCAGCGGTCGCAATAACCACCGGCCACGCCCCATTGCGGGCAGGAGAGGCAGAACAGGGACGTGTATGTGTAAACACACAAATCCCTGTTCTGTTCTGTAAGGAGAGGAGATGCAGATCGTGAGTTCCTAATAGCTAGTAACCACAATCTGTCATCTCGTATAGTCAGTCCCCTCCCCCCACAGTTAGAACACACAGTGAAGGAACACAGTTAACCCCTTGATCGCCCCCTAGTGTTAACCCCTTGCCTGCCAGTGACATTTATATAGTAATCAGTGCATTTTTATAACACTGATCTCTGTAAAATTGTCAATCGTCCCAAAAATGTATCAAAAGTGTCCGATGTGTCCGCCATAATGTTGCAGATTGACGCCATTACTAGTAAAAAAAAATAATAATAAAAATGCCATAAATCTAGCCCCTATTTTGTAGACACTATAACTTTTGTGCAAACCAAACAATATACGCTTATTGCGATTTTTATTACCAAAAATATGTAGAAGAATACATATCGGTCTAAACTGAGAAAAAAATTGGGGATATTTATTATAGCAAAAAGTACAAAATATTGTTTTTTTTTTTTTTTCCCACACTTTAGTGGGAAAACGTATATTTTTGTGCAATTTCCTGCCTCTCCTTCTCCTAGCATCTAGCTCTCTTTTGGCTTACCAAAAACATTCAAGCTTAAAAACATCTAAAAATACACTTAAAAAAATACATTAAAAAAGCTACAAAAAACCTTGAAGAATTTCAAGTGTGAACCTAGCCTTAACTTGGTTGCCAACACCTATAAATTGTGCTCAATGGATGATGTCACTGTTACCCCTAACGCAGGTGGTCAGACACCATAGCTGGCTTTAGTGTTCTTCACTTATAGCAGCCCCCTTTGTCATGAGGCAAGCAGGCCTAATGGTACCCGGTTGCCCCCCAGGACTTATACACAACGCTATAGTGCTTAACCACCACACTGGGGCAGGCACAAACTGAGCACAGCAAACAGATACTTGCAGTTGGCAGACAGGCAGAGTGGTTCAATGACAGACCAGGTACAAGGCAGGCAAGGTTCAGAATAGTTCAATAGGGTCAATTTCATAGTCAAAAGGCAGGCAGAGTTCAGAGAGTAGTCGATATCTGATCTAAGGTCGTCAACAAGGGAATATAATCTAGCAGAGCAGGACAGACAAACAGAGAGCTTGGAGCATGTGTAACAAACGCAATGTCAAAAGTATAAGACTGCAGGCTTAGTTGGCTTAAATCAGGTTTGGTCTTCATCCAGAAACTGGCCACATCAATCACCTTGCAGGTGGACAGGCAGACAAGGAGAATGCCACAGCCAAACCCAGGATGCTGGAACAAGGAGCAGGAGTGTTACACACTCCTGACATGACCTTTGTAGAAGCTTAACACCATGCAGAAAAAAATCATTGCAGAAAAAAATCACTTAGTCTGGACTTCCTCAGAAATCAGAGGGTGTGAACCCTCACCTTGTAAAACAACCCATTCAGTTTAAAATATAAATGAAAGGCAAAACATTTGTGTATAGATATAAAAAAATATATATAAATACATTTTCCTTTTTTATAAGTGATCACATACCCTCTGTTCTCAGCTGCATAATTAGCTTAGAGAGCTGGGGGAGGAGAAACAGCAGCACACTGGTCTGGCGTGTCCGCACAAGTCTGATCATTGGAGGAGAGCAGATTCAGCTCTTTAGCACAGCCAGAAAACTGACCACGCTGGGATCGCATGCCTAGTGTGATCACTTTTTAATAGGAAAGCAGAGGGACTGGCAAGAACACCAGGGATTTAACACAAAGGAAGCAATACTAAGAGAACAGGATACATTTTCATAGAAAGTACATGGTACAGCAGGCACATATCAGGAATATGAAATGCTGGGTTTACATATTCTTTAATATCTCTGTCCTTTGTTCCAGATTGGTAGATCAGTTGAAAATGTAATTTTTATCTAACAATTTCATTCAGTAAGTAGGAATCTCTATAAAAGAACAGGAAAGCTTTGAAGTATTTTATTACAGGAGACATTAGATTATTAAGCCTTCAAAATGATGTGTGCCCTCTTTGATTTCTCGGAACACTTAAAGTAGCTTATATAGGCTGCCCATAGGCATCCAAGCAGGTTTGTAAATGGAGTCATACATGCTACCCGTAAAAATATGTTAATCTGCAAGATAAAGATTCTGTAGAAATGAGATAAAACATCAGTTTACAAAGTTGTAAACATTAAAACACATTTTAAAATAATAATGATTTTTACATGCAGGCACTACTACATTGCTTCAAGTTCCTTAGTTATATTCCAGTCCTTTCTTCAGAACATAGGGAGCACCCATCAATGCAGAGAGTGCTTTGAATAAAAGTCTCAACTTATCTGGGTTGAAGAGAAACCCAACATGCTCATCCCACAAACCCATGAGGGTGCTGGTTTAAAGCTGAACTTCTGAATGAGATAAATTGTGCCCCCGCACTGCAAGGGTTAATGCTTGTTTCGTTTAGGGGTGAACAGATAAACTGTATTATTTATCTTTTTTTAAGTTCCAGCAAGAACCAACACTGTCCTCAAGCTCCGGCTGTTGGCGGTCTTTGATAACTCATTACACTTCAGCGCAGAAATGACTTATCAAAGACACAGGAAATTGGGTCCAACATGAGTAGACACTTGTGCTCTAGTGTCTACTCATGTTGTCTTTTTTCTTAATCAGTAGTAGAGTACTTATATAATGATGAGAGCAGATTGGTCTCCAGTTTTCATTTGTGCTCTAGTGTCTAATCATGGTGGATGCCATTTTCTTATAGATTGTTGCCCAAGGAATGTCTGATCACGTGTCTTGGATCTATAAATCTGTTTGTTTTCGCGTCGCACGTTTATGCACCAGTTGCACTAAGGACGCTCTGTGAAGCGAAACGCGTTGGGTGGGGCCGCAAACATGTGACGCTATCATGCCTGCTGATGCCAGCTGTTAATGAGGCTAAATGCTGTTTCGATGCTTTTTATTGTCCTGGATCATGTGAGTACCTTGTGGTGTTTTTAAAAATAAACGTGTACTAGTAGTATTCACGATACGTGCAGCCTATATTCCTTTTCCTCTATGGCGGCTGTATGAGTTGGATCTAAAGTTGTGGCATTGGTATTGGGGAATGTCATATGTTGAAACCCAGTGGACCATACTGATCCTATTTAGAGACACCCGAAGAGGTACATTATTTCTCATGTGTGCCTGATCTCTGTAATTGGGGATCATATAACCATTTGGTAAGAGGCTTGATTACGGTGGAGGGCACGTGGTGTATGGTGGAATTCCTTAACAATTAATGTGGGATATATCATTATCTTAGGAGAATTAGTTACACCTTCATTCCACTATATGTTTTCTTTGCTATTGGCACATGGACTTATTTCCATATTGAACTTTATGGACTATTCAATTCACTGTTTGATTGTACATAAATATGTTTTTAATATTTTTTCCGGCATAGTAACCAGAAGCGCACTAATATATATATATATATATATATATATATATATATATATATATATATGGGTCAAATCTGCACATATAAAAATATATACCTTTTATAAATGTGACATTTTAATATTTTATTTTTCATTTTTTTATTTTTCCGTTTTAATTTCAGGATTTCTGTGTCCATATTCCATGAAGTGTGAAATCTTCTTTCTACCTGTGACTTTGATTCCTAAATTGTAAAAAATTGTATTCACATCTGATGACAATTGTATGTGTATGTGATAACAGATTCGGTTAACCACTTCAGCCCCGGAAGGATTTACCCCCTTCCTGACCAGAGCGTTTTTTTGCGATTCGGCACTGCGTCGTTTTAATTGACAATTGCGCGGTCGTGCGACGTGGCTCCGAAACAAAATTTACGTCCTTTTTTTCCCACAAATAGAGCTTTCTTTTGGTGGTATTTGATCATCTCTGCGATTTTTATTTTTTGCGCCATAAACAAAATAAGAACGACAATTTTGAAAAAAACGCATTATTTTTTACATTTTGCTATAATAATTATCCCCAAAAAAATATATAAAAAAAACGGAAAATTCCTATCATAATACTTACCGTAATTTTCCTTTCCTGATGGACTCCATGGCAGCAACGTGTGGGTTAAGTCCCGCCTCTACTACCCTATAGGACACTACTCCCATAAATCTTTGCTCCCTGCCCCCGGCCGTGTTCGGTAACTAGCCTACTTCAGCCATTCGGGGAGGGAACTCCTGCTGCCATGGAGTCCATCAGGAAAGGAAAATTACGGTAAGTATTATGATAGGAATTTTCCGTTTTCCTGACAGACTCCATGGCAGCAACGTGTGGGAAATAACTCGCCATACACACCCGGGTGGGCTAAATGCTGAACAAAAGATTTATTTAACACTGTCGGCCGACAGCACTTTTAAACCAAATTTAACAGAAGATAAGGTTGCTGGCTCAACACAATAATGGGTCATGAAGGTATGAATCGAAGACCACGAAGCTGCTCTACAGATCACATCAGGAGCAACGTGACGTGAGGCCGCCCAGGACGTCGACAGACTTCTTGTAGAGTGAGCTGTAACCGCCTCAGGAGGAGCCAAGCCTTTCTCTCTGTAAGCCCATTGAATGGCTTGAACCACCCAAGCCGCGATGGATCTGACAGAAGCTCTAGAGCCCCTGTTTTTCCCATGGAATAGAACAAAAAGGAATTCAGATTGACGGAAAGATGCCGTAACTTCCAGGTATTGATTGAGAGTAGCTCCCACATCGAGAGCATGTGGATCTGGACCTCCAGTGGATTTGAAGGTAGGGAGTGTGATATCCTGGTTCTCGTGAAAGACCGAGGTAACTTTGGGATTTGTCCCAAGCATTGGTATTAGGACCACTCTGTCCGGAAAAAAGGTGATGAATGGTTCCTTGGACCCCAGGGATTGAATTTCCGAGACCCTCTTCGCCGAAGTTATAGCTATCAGGAACGAAGTCTTGAGGGTTAATTCCCTGACTGAGAGAGATCTGTCAAGTTGAGCAAAGAAATCCAGGACTAACGGAAGATCCCATTTAGGGAATCTAAGTTTCCTCTGTGGCCTAAGTCTGACTGCTCCTTTGAAAAATTGCTGGACCAGAGGGTGCTTGGCCCATGCGACTCCGGAGAAAGCTGATATTGCGGACACCTGGACACGCAGAGAACTGACGGATAGTGAGATGTCCAGACCCGTCTGCAGAAAACTTAGAACGTCCTGAATCGCCAGATTATCACAGGAGCTGGACCTGGAAGACAAATGGCTGCTAAATTTCGCCCAGATCCTCTCATACACACGGTTAGTACTATTCCTTCTTGAACTAAGGAGAGTGGGAATTACTTCATCCGGGCAGCCTAGCGCTTCCAACCTTCCCCTTTCAAAAGCCAAGCCCTTAGGCGTAGGTGATCCGGGCAAGGGTGTAGCCTCGACCCCTGAGACAGGAGGTCTGGTCTGGATGGAAGAGGGATCGGATCTCGGACACTGAGGAGTGTCAGGAGAGGGAACCAGGGCCTGTTGGGCCAATAAGGAATTATTGCTAACACCTCTGCTGTCTCTGCCCTGAGCCTCTTCAGGAACTGGAGGGTGATCGGAGTTGGCGGAAAGGCATAGGCTCTGTTGAACCACCATTTCTCCGTCAGGGCATCCACCCCATACGCTTGAGGGTCCCTGTACCTTGAATAGTATCTTGCCATCTTTTTGTTGCAGGGGGAGGCGAACAGGTCGACTTCCGGAAGGAACCCCAACGAAAGAATCCACTTGAATACTTCTTCGTGGAGAGACCACTCGTTGTTGTCTAGGAGCCTCCGAGAAAGAAAGTCTGCCTGAACATTCTGAACCCCCGGAACATATGTCGCTGTCAGATCCTTCAGGTTTTTCTGGGCCCAGGACATAATTGGCTCTACCACTTGTAGTAAGGAGAGACTTCGAGTCCCTCCTTGCCTTCTTATGTATGCCACTGCTGTGGTATTGTCCAGTCTGAGTAGGACCGAGGAGCCTTGAATGAGATGCCGAAATGCCAGAAGTGCCTGGAAGGCTGCTCTCAGCTCCAGGATGTTTGACACTATCCTTCTGGAGGGGAATTCCCAAGTGCCCTGAGCCACTTCCGCCAGACAGTGGGCACCCCAGCCCCTGTTGCTGGCGTCTGTTGTTATAGTCACCCAAGCAATGGGAAGGATAGAATGGCAGTTGGAGAGGTTCTCCCGTTGGAGCCACCATAGGAGAGAGTGCCTCATGGATGCAGTAATCCGAATCAGCTGGGTCTTGCTGCCCTTCCACTGGTGAAGGAAGCCCTTCTGAAAAGGCCTCATTCTCCATTGGGCCCACCTCACCATCGGAATCGCCGCCACCATAGTGCCAATGATCCTCAGGCATTGGAGAGCGTGAAGATGAGGAGTAGAAAGAGCTGGGTGGATCCTGTCTCTGAATGTCGAGATCTTCTCTTCCGGTAACGAAATGGTGCCTCTGACCGTGTCAAAGAGGGCACCCAAAAACACCAGAGACTGCGATGGGTCTAACTGGCTCTTCTCCTGGTTCAGAATCCATCCGAATTCCTGTAGTGTGGAAATCACTTGCCCTCTGTGTGCTATGAGTTGCACCCTGTCTTGTGCCAAGAGAAGTAGGTCGTCCAGGTAGTGATGTAGACGAACCCCCCTGGTTCTCAGGAGAGCTACTATTGCCAACAGCACCTTTGAGAAAACCCGAGGAGAAGTTGACAACCCGAAGGGAAGGCATGTAAATTGTAAGTGAAGGTTGCCCACGGAGAAGCGGAGAAATTGTTGAAAGTTTTCCGCGATGGGAACGTGAAAGTAGGCGTCCTTGAGGTCTATGGACACCATCCAGTCCCCTGGTTGAACTGACTGTTGAATTGTGGAGAGTGTTTCCATCTTGAACCTCTCCTTTTTGATGAAGCGATTTAGATGGGTTAGGTCTATGACCGGCCTCCAGGCCCCACTCTTCTTCTGAACCAGAAAGAGGGGAGAATACATTCCCATGCCTTGCTGGCTGACTGGGACTGGGACGACAGCGCTTTGGGCCAACAAAGATTCTATGTAGGCTAAAAGTATTGTCCTTTTTTCTTCTGATGCCGGAAGAGTAGTGGGTACCCATCTGAGTCTGGGAGGGTCGGTAAAGGTCCAGGCATGACCAGAGGAGACTGTCTTGATTGTCCAGAAGTCGTGAATCGAGGCCGCCCAGACATGCCGAAAGTGGAAGAGACGGGCCCCCACACGGTCTGCCTGAGCGGGCCCATTTTCAAAAAGATTTGGAAGGTTGCCTCTCCCCTTTCGACTCACTACCTGCAGCCTTCTTAAAGGACGATTGCCTTGATTTCCAGGATCTGGAGAATTCCCGGCCTGGCTTGTAAGTACGAGCCTCTCTGGATCGATCTTGATATTGCCTCTTCGGGAAGGATCTTCTTTGGCCTTGCAGGCGTCTATCCTGAGGTAGGAACCCCGACTTCCCGCCAGTAGCCCGTGTAATGGCCTCATCCAGCTTGTTGCCGAAAAGAGAAGAGCCCCCGTAGGGAATTCGGCACCATACTTGCTTAGAGGCTGGGTCAGCCAGCCAAGGGCGGAGCCAAAGAGCCCGCTTGGCGGTGACCGACGAGAGCATTACTCGGGCCGCCAGGCGAATGATGTCAATCGAGGCTTCACCCAGAAAAGCCGATGCTAGCCTTAACTCTTGAATAGGCGAGTTCTTCGCTGTGTCATCTGAAATATTCCTTAGCGTATCTTGAACACTATCCGTCCACACCTCCATAGCTTTGGACAGGGCTGCCAGGGCTAAGGCTGGTTTGCAAGCCATGCCTGCAGTAAGGTACACTCTCCTCAAATCAGCATCAATCCGTCTGTCCAGAACGTCTTTGAAGGACACTGTGTCCTCCAAGGGGAGTGTCACATGTTTCACTAGCCTCATCACCGCTGCGTCCACCAAAGGAGCTGATTCCAGATGCTTCACTTCTTCCTCCCGAAAGGGATAAAGCTTTGAAATTTTGGTAAGCATGGAGTTTTTCTTCTCCACCTTGCTCCATTCATCTGTGATGATCTCGCCCAACTCAGAAAAGAAAGGAAAGTTAACTCGCTCCTTCTTTAGCTGTTTGAAGAATTTTCTCTGTTTGGGAGGGACAGCCGTCTCATCCTCCCAATTAAGAGTTTCTCTAATCGCCTTGACCAAGGGAGGTAGCAGAGTGAAGTCAAAACCCACACAGGTATTATCTTCATCCGAGTCACTGTCAGAGTTGACCACTGAAGGGTGGCTAGGAACAGAGGACTCCCAGGTATCCTGCAACTGAGTTTCCCTCACTGGGGAACCTGGTGGCTCTGCCTGAGGGGTAACAGGCCGGACTGCCTCAATACCCTTAAGTGATTCCTTCACAACCCTCTCAACTAGGGCTTTAAGTTGCTGGTCCGAATCACCTCTTTCCCTGGAAGCTTTGGCGAAGCAGGAATCGCACAGCGATTTACCGACAGGTACTTGTGATCTGCATCCCCAGCAGACACATGAAGAGTGGCTGGAGTGGGCCACTGAGGAGTGCGAGCGCTCCTCACTACGGTGTCCTGATTTTGAGGAGGAGCCGTAATGTTTAGATTTGGAAGAGGTTTGCCGGTGATGCGACTTTGATGAATCACTTCCTTTGTGCGAGCTGCGACGCTGTTCTGACCTGGAAGGGCTAAAGCAGAAGACAGAGAAGCACAGAAACAAAACAGAGCAGTTAGAAAGAACGATCATCTGCGGAAATACACCCCCCCCCCACCCACCTAAGGACCCTCGGCAATGGGACCTGCCCTTGTACCTTGTGAGAGGAGGCTGGCCAGAGGCAGGCGGTGGAGAGCTCATATCTTGAGAAATATCCATCTGACTGCAAAGTTAACGTAAGGCATATAAATTAACTCTGCTATGAGCCAGGGAGCAACAGCCCTCCTGTATGTAAAGCTACTTACCAGTAGCTGATTCACTGGAGCATGGGGAAGAGCAAAAAACAGCTTGCAGGCATTCCCAGGGACTGCAGGCTATTTCCCCAGTTTAAATAGGGCGCCCCAGTGACGTCACCGCCCGTGACGAGCGAACGCCAGTGCGCATGCGCGATTAGCGGCGATTTGCCGCTATCGCGCATGCGCGAAAACCAAGCCTCGGTTTCGTGCCGTCCGCGCATTCGCAGCACGGCCGGACACAAAGTGAAAGTAAAAACGGCGGCTGGAACGCAGGAAGAACCAGCCGCCATGCCTGCAACCACCAGAACGTTAAAACGAGGGGAAAAGACACACAAGGGAGAGGAACAACAAGGAATTCCAACAGAAACTGCTGCCATGATAGCAAGGAAACATCTCACCAATCCCACCACGATCGTCAGGCCGAAGGTAAACACCGGACTTTCCAGGGGCAACAAGGGGTCACCTGCTAATAGCTGGCTATCCAACCCATGCACGGCCTCGCCTGCCAGTGGCCAGGGAAAACGGCTTCTTCCTGCGCCTCTTCCAACGCCCCACTCCATACCCTGCTAATAGCTAGGGCTTAGCGGAGTAATGCGACTTTTCCCAATCCAAGTCGCAGCTCGGCCAACCTTGATAAACATCTTCAGGTAGGAAGACCAACACTAGGTCTTGCGAGGAGGACAAAAAAAGAACACGGCCGGGGGCAGGGAGCAAAGATTTATGGGAGTAGTGTCCTATAGGGTAGTAGAGGCGGGACTTAACCCACACGTTGCTGCCATGGAGTCTGTCAGGAAACATTTTTTTTCCTTAGTTTAGGCCGATCCGTATTCTTCTACATATTTTTGGTAAAAAAAAATCGCAATAAGTGTTTATTGATTTGTTTGCGCAAAAGTTATAGCGTTTACAAAATAGGGGATAGTTTTATGGCATTTTTATTAATAATTTTTTTTTTTCACTAGTAATGGCGGCGATCAGCGATTTTTATTGTGACTGCAACGTTATGGCGGACATGTCGGACATTTTTTACACATTTTTGGGACCATTGTCATTTATACAGCAATCAGTGCTATAAAAAATGCATTGATTCCTGTATAAATGACACTGGAAGTGAAGGGGTTAACCACTAGGGGGCGGGGAGGGGTTAAGTGTGTCCTAGGGGAGTGATTTCTAACTGTCAGGGGGATGGGCTGGTGTGTGACGTCACTGATCTCTGCTCCAATGACAGGGAGCAGAGATCGAGTGACACTTGTCACTAGGCAGAACGGGGAGATGCTGTTTACAACGGCTTCTCCCCGTTGGTCCTCTCCGTGAGGCGATCGCGGGTATGCCCACGGCGATCGAGTCTGCGGGACCCGCGCACACGGCGGCAAATTCAAAGTAACGTACAGGTTATTACATGCCACGGTATGGGGTAAGCACAAGGTGCCTATTGAATATGTAGATATTCACTTGGCAATATAAATAGCCCCCTAAGTAATTTAACTTCCTGCAAAGTATCTACATTGTAGATTGGGTGCAAGGAGGGATTTTTGAATGGCCAGTCAGTTGGACATGCCAGTTGATGTCAGCACAGAAAGCAGGAAGGGTGTCCTTTTCTACGCGGAGATTTGTTCCTTCTTCTAATAGAGATGTAGTACAGAAACATTTGTCCCGCAGTCTTGGAAGAATACAGATGCAAGACCTAAGTTCCTCCAGGCTGAATATTACCCTCTTGCTGAGAGAAAATGCACTTGTAGCTGAAGAAACAGTTTCTGTTAAAATGAGAGAAGGAACCCCATGCTGAATGTAATAATCTTATGCTGGAAATACCATTCACAAGTTTAGAGCTTAAGGGAATATACGGTTCTTTAATATTCCATAAGATATACTGTACAAATCAAATTTTTAATAACACGTACTAGTTTTACAAATCTTGTTTCTATGTACAATCATCAGTTGTATATAAAATATAAATGGTACAACTGTATTTGTTTATTACATACTCAGGTTCAGCTTCCTCCTTTGCAGTACCCCCTGGTATTTTACTGAATCTAATAGACAATCAGCCAAATGAGTAATACAATTATGTTGGCCATACACTGTGTGAGTTGCGATCAGTTCCTGATAAACCAGCTGAAATTCACTAGATAGTAGACAGCCCAGCCAGTGCAGTCCATACTGTCAACCCATGCTGGATAGCTTTATAGGAGATTGCTCTCCTTTTGCTGCGGTTATCTACCATCCAGCTCTATACATATATTATGTGGCCTCTTACTCTCATAAGACCCCTTTCACACTGGGGCGGTTTGCAGGCGCTCTTGCGCTAAAAATAGCACCTGCAAACCGACCTGAAACAGCCACTGCTGTGTCTCCAGTGTGAAAGTCCGAGGGCTTTCGCACTGGAGCGATGCGCTAGCAGGACGGGGAAAAAAGTCCTGCTAGCAGCATCTTCGGAGAGGTGAAGGAGCGGTGTACACACTGATGGCTGATGATTGGCCAAGCATGCACTATGACCCGCATGCTTGGCCAATCACAGCGCCGTCTGTACAGAGAGCCATAATTGGCCAAAGCCAGGGTGGCTTTGGCCAATTATGATTCAGGGGGTTTAGTATACGCCCCACACTATATAAGGCCGCCTGCGTGGCGGCCTTGTGTAGTGTGTTGTGGCGGCGAAGAGAGATAGGCAGAGAGACAGTGTCATTTGATTTAAGTTAGAGTAGGCAGGCGAGTCAGTTAGCTGCACTTGTATTGTGTATATATATATGCATCCTAGGTGTTGTGTGTGTATATATATATATATATATATATATATGTTTTTACAGTATTTACAGTATTTACAGTTAGTGTACTGTGTCCTCTGCACAGTGTGCACCTAAAGCTACCTGAAGACAATTGCTGGTGTTCTAATCCTATTAATACCACAGGCAGGCAGCCGCAGTATTTACAGTTAGTGTACTGTGTCCTTTGCACAGTGCGCACCTAAAGCTACCTGAAGACAATTGCTGGTGTTCTCATACTAATAATACTACAGGCAGGCAGTTGATTCTGCTAGCTGCAGTATAATCAGTATATATATACATCTCAAATTTGTGCAGCTACATCTTACTGCAGGCCATTAGTATGCCTGGAAGGCCAACAAGGAGAGGCAGGCAGTCACAAGCCAATAAAAGAGGGCAAGCAGGCTCTGTGTCTGGAGGTAACATTGCGGGTCATGGACATGGTGCATCCTTATCAGCACGTGGCCGTGGGACATGCTTGTCCTTTTTTTCGGCAGCTGGCCATGTTGAGATGCAACATGCCGAAGACTTGGTAGAGTGGATGACCAAGCCGTCCTCATCCTCCTCATCCTCCTCATCCTCTCTCACCAAGGCTCAGGGTAATTTGTCTGGCAAAGCAGCTGCGGCTCAATGGCATCAGTCACTCCTTCCCTAGCCCCACCATGTCCTCCTGAGGAGTCCCCCTACTGTTTGACCACAGTGTTGCGTACATGCTCCAGGAGGATGTGAAGTCTCCGATTATGGTACCCAGCTAGAGGAAGGCAGTAACGTGAGCCCAGAGAGACGGGGTGCCCAAGAAGGACAGCAATCTGGCAGTCATGTTCCCCCAGCTGCAGCATACTGCCAGGTTTGCTCCAGTGATAAGGAGGGAGGGGATGATGAGGAAATCACTGACTCCACGTGGGTGCCTGATAGGAGAGAGAAGGAGGAAGAGGAGGAGGCTCATCTCCAACGAGGCAGGATGTCCTCCAGGGGCCAGTTTAAGGGCAGCACACTGACTCAATCACACCGCAGAGCTCCGCATGTGCAGGGCGCTGCTGTCTCTGTGCGTTATTCCAAAAGTTCTTTGGTGTGGGCCTTTTTTGAGACGAGTGCATCAGATCGCACCGCTGCTATTTGCAACATATGTCTCAAGCGTATCTCGCGTGGCCAAAACATCACCCGCTTGGGGACCACATGCTTGACCAGACATATGTCGACCTACCATGCAGTTCGTTGGCAAGTGTACCTAAAAGACCCACACCAAAGAACAAAGCGGACCTCTCCTTGCTCCTCATCAGCTGGGATCTCCAACCCCACTATACCTTCAGTCCTCTCTGAAACCTGCACTGAGAGGAATGAAGGTGTAGAATTAGGTGTGTCACAGCCAAGTACTTGTGGGCAATCTGCTATCGGTACACCGACGTCAGATTGTACAAGGCAAATTTCCCTGCCCCAACTGCTGCACCGCTGAAAGAAATTCGCTCCCAGCCATCCACATGCTCAGCGGTTGAATGCTAGCTTGGCTAAATTGCTAGCACTTCAACTGCTGCCTTTTCAGTTGGTAGACTCTGCCCTCTTCCGTGAGTTTGTGGAATGTGCAGTTCCTCAGTGGCAGGTTCCCAAACGCCACTTTATCTCACGGAAGGCGATTCCTGCTCCCTACCGGCATGTGGAAGGCAATGTCTTGGCCTCGCTGGACAGGGCGGTCAGCGATAAGGTGCATATTACCGCTGACTCATGGTCCAGCAGGCATGGACAGGGACGTTACCTATCTTTCATAGCGCACTGGGTGACTCTTCTGGCAGCTGGGAAGGATGCAGGACAGGGTGCAGTAGTGTTGGAGGTTGTTCCACCACCACGCCTCCAAAATTCTACTAGTGGTGATTCTGCCACACCTCTCTCCTCCACCCCCTCCTCTTCTTCTTCCTCCATGGCCTCTTCCTGTGCTGATTTGTCCTCGGAACCAGCAGTGCTCCGTAGGCGTTCAAAGGGCTACGCAAGCACGCAGGCAAAAATATACCATGTGTTGCTTGAGCTGGTGTGCTTGGGGGACAGGAGCCACACTGGGGCAGAGATTCTGTCAGCTCTGTGGGGGCGGGTTCAGAGGAGGTTGGCGCCATGCCAACTTAAGGCAGGTATGGTGGTTTGTGACAATGGCACCAACCTTCTCTCCGCCCTCCTACAGGGACAACTGACTCATGTGCCCTGTTTGGCTCATGTCCTTAACTTGGTGGTGCAGCGGTTCTTGGGCAGGTACCCGGGCTTACAGGATGTCCTGAGGCAGGCCAGGAAAGTCTATGTGCATTTCCGCCGGTCATATAATGCCAGTGCTCGGCTGGCTGACCTCCAAAAGGAAGTTAACCTGCACAAGAACTTCCTAATCTGTGACATGTCCACCAAGTGGAACTCAACATTGGCCATGCTGCAGCGGCTGCACACACAGCAGAGCGCCATCAATGTGTACCTATGCGACTATGGCACAGGACAGGGTCAGGGGAACTTGTTTTTTTTCCCCACGCCAGTGGGCCATGATCAGGGAAGCATGCACTGTCCTGTCACCATTTGAGGCGGCCACGAGGATGGTGAGCAGTGGCAGTGTATGCATCAGTGACACTGTCCCTCTTGTCCACCTGTTGGAGCACACGCTGTGTGGAATAATGGACAGGGCACTTAAGGCAAAACAGAGGCAGGAAGAGGAGGACTTTCTTACCTCTCAAGACCCCCTTTATCCAGACAGTGTTCCCGCGTGCCCGCCAATCACACAGGAAGAGGACAAGGAGCAGGAGGAGGATTGTGTCAGCATGGAGGTGGAGCCTGGCACTCAGCATCAGCAGCAGTCTTCAAGGGATCATTTACAGTCCCAAGAAACCCATGGACTTGTACGTGGCTGGGAGGAGGTGGCTGCGGATCATGTCATCCTTAGTGACCCAAAGGACTCCGGACCGAATGCCTCAGCAAACCTACGCTGCATAGCCTCCCTGATCCTGCAAAGCCTGCGGAAGGATCCTCATATTCGTGGTATCAAGGAGAGAGATCATTACTGGCTGGCAACCCTCCTTGATCCACGTTACAAGGGTAAGGTTGCGGACCTTATCTTGCCATCACAGAGGGAGCAGAGGATGAAACATCTTCGGGAGGCCTTGCAGAAAGGTCTGTGCAACATGTTCCAAGAGACTGGGAGGTTACAAATTCCTGTTCCTGGACAATGTGTTGCTGAGGCTTCGGTCAGTAAAAGGGGGTGCAGGGGAGAAGGTGGCCGTCTGACCGATGCGTTCAGACAATCTTTTAGTCCGCAGCCCCAAGGTATGATCAGTTCCAGCAACCATCGCCAGCGTCTGTTTTACATGGTGCAGGAATACCTAGGGGCAAGATCAGACTTGGACATCTTTCCCACCCAAAATCCTCTGGGTTACTGGGTCTTGAGGATGGATTACTGGCACAGTATGCAATTGAGCTACTGGCCTGTCCTGCATCCAGCATTCTTTCGGAATGCATATTCAGTGCTGCTGGAGGCTTTGTAACCGATCACAGGGTGCGCCTGTCTACCGACTCGGTCGATCGACTGACCTTCATAAAAATGAATCAGTCTTGGATCACCACCAGCTACCAAGCACCTGATGCTGATGTAACCGAATAATTTTTTTTGAAATGTCAGATCCCTTCAAGACTGCCCATGCTGATGCTGAGTGACTATCCTGTTATGCTGAGTGACTATCCTCTTCCTCCTCAATGATCATGCTGATAGCTTGTAAGAACATTTTTGGTTCTTGGCACCGTCACCAGTGGCTAAGGCCCAATTTTTCAGCCCCTGTTTAACAGGGGCAACTAATTACAATTTTTTATGCAATATTTTGCAGGAGGGTTCGTTGCTGCACTCAACTACAGTATCTGTGAGGGGTTGCAGTGTTGTGGTACCAGCACCAGTGCCTAAGGCCCAATTTTTCCGCCTCTGTTTAACAGGGGCGTGTAATTACAATTTTTGATGCAATACTTTGCAGCAGGGCTCATTCCTGCGCTCCAACTAGAGTATCTGTGAGGGGTTGCAGTGTTGTGGGACCAGCACCAGTGCCTAAGGCCCAATTTTTCTGCCCCTGTTTAACAGGGGCGTATAATTACAATTTTTGATATAATATTTCACAGCAGGGCCCGTTCCTGTGCTCACCAAGAGTAACTATCAGGACTTAGTGTTGTGGCACCAGTACCACCACCACCAAAGGCCCAATTTTTTTACCACTGTTCAACAATGGCATGTAATTACAATTCTTGATATAATAGTTCACAGCAGAGCGTTCTAGCACCCTTTTTAGGACAATAACTTGCATATTAGCCTTTAAAATTAGCACTTTTGATTTTGAACGTTCGAGTCCCATAGACTTTAACGGGGTTCTAAAGCTCATTCTAATCGCTACTCTCTGCTTAGATAGTAGAGATGGGTGGGAACACCCCCTCCGGTTTGGTTTGCACCAGAACTGTGAACCCTTTTAACCTCCCTGACGGTATTCCCAAGTGTGGCTCGGGGTGGATTTTCAGTACCAAAAGCAGTAACCCCGAGTCACAGGATGCAGGTACAGCTTACTTACCTTGTCCCCAGGATCCTGCGATGTCATCCCTCTGTGTGCGGTGGCTGTGTCTCCGCTCGATTTATAACAGTGCCAGGCTCAGTTCCCTGCGAGCGTCACAATGCACGGGGACGGAGCATGGTGCCAAATTCAAAAAGTGAAACACACACTATACATACAGTACACTGTAATCTTACAGATTACATTACTGTATCAAATAATTTCACATCCCTTTTGTCCCAAGTGCTTTGTCCAATGCCCTGCATGCAGTTTTATATTATATATACTGTTCTTTCTGCCTGGAAACTGGAGATTGTCCATAGCAACCAAAACCGTCCCTTTACATCAAAAGCGGATTTAGGCCAGCTAGAAAACAGCGATAATAAATTAGAATCACTTGCAGAACTGAGCGATAGTGATTTGTGGGGAAATTCGTCATCAAACACTAAAAGTAATGACAGCGACAATTCTGCAACTGAGCAAATTTCAGTGTTTTTGATTTGATCACACTATTAACTAATTTTTTTATTATTATATTATTATTTGTTATAATTATTTATAGTTATTTATTATAGTATAATTTATGACTTCGTGTTTCAAACTTTATCATCCCCGGGATGTCTGCTAGACTCTTGTTTGGACAGATTTAGGTCTGTTATTCCTAAGAATTACAGGCCTACAATATAGAACGCCAAATTTCCATGCAAAAGAATTATACCGATTTGAGCATCAAAAATCTGCAATAATCATACCGCCAGGGAGTCTATGGGACCCGAACGTGAAAAATCAAAAGTCACAATTTTGAAGGCTTATATTCAAGTTATTGGCCATAAAAGGGGGTATGGGGGTCCGGGTACTGCCCTGGGGGACATGTATCAATGCAATAAAATGTTTTAAAAATATTTTTTTTACAGGAACAGTAATTTTAATGATGTTTAAAGTGATTATAAAGTCTTTTTTTTTCTAAAAAAATAAGAAACATGTTATATTACTTACCTGCTCTGTGCAGTGTTTTTGCACAGGGCAGCCCAGATCCTCCTCTTCTCAGGTCCCTCTTCGGTGTCCCTGACCCCTCCCTCCACAGCAAGTAGCTTGCTATGGGGGCACCCAAACCAAGCCGCAGCTCTGCGTGTCCATTCAGACACGGAGCCGCGGATCGCTCCCGCCCCCTCTCTCTCCTCATTGGCTAACTGACTTTGATTGACAGCAGCAGAAGCCAATGGCACCGCTGCTGTGTCTCAGCCAATTAGGAGGGAGAGTCCCAGATGGCCGAGGCACTCGTGGACATCGCTGGATTGAGAGGGAGCTCAAGTAAGTTTAAGGGGGCCGAGGGGGCCTGCTGCACACAGAAGGCTTTTTATCTTAATGCAGGGGTCTCCAAACTTTCTAAACAAAGGGCCAGTTTACCATCCTTCAGACGTTAGGGGGGCCAGACTGTTTCCAGCAGGGATAGAACATTTTTCTGGCATTAGTGGGAGTAAACAGTGTTTTATGGGGAGGAATAGTGCTCTATTGTTGGTGTCAGTAAGAGAAACAGTGCCCCATTGTTAAAGTCAGTGGCAGAAATTATGCCCCATTTTTGGTGTCAGAGGGCAGAGTAGTGTCTCATATCAGTGGGATGAATAGTGGCCCAAGGGCCAGATAAAGGTAAGCAAAGGGACACATCTGGCCCCCGGGCCACAGTTTGGAGACCCCTGTTTTAATGCATAGAATGCATTAAGATAAAACACCTTCTGTCTTTACAATTGCTTTAAAGTGAAACAATAAAAGTGAAAAATTACTTTAAATATAGTGCCCGTGGGTCCCCTTAGTCTGCCTGTGAAGTGGCGCATCTGTACCATGTATAGAACCTGCTGCAGCAAAACTTTATAAAGTTCTTAGTTGAACAGCGGCTGCATCCATTCAGATACAATAGCCCAGAAAAGGGGTTACTGAATCTGCAATGTAGATTGTGGATGGAAGAATTTATTTTGCTTTTGTCCATCTTGCATCATTGAGAGGTTGATTTACTAAAACTAGAGAGTGCAAAATTTTCTGCAGCTCTGCGGAGAAACCAATCAACTTCCATTTTTTTTGTCTAAGCGCTAAAGATGAAACAGAATGTCACTCTAAACCAGGGGTCTCAAGCTGGTGGCCCTCCAGCTGTTGCAAAACTACAAGTCCCATCATGCCTCTGCCTGTGGGAGTCATGCTTGTAACTGTCAGCCTTGCAATGCCTCATGGGACTTGTAGTTTCACAACAGCTAGAGGGCCGTCAATTTGAGACCCCCTGCTCTAAACAGATGCATAACTAGACAGCTGACAGGGTTAGATTTTAGTCTGCTGTAGCATTTCTTTAGAGCATTATAAATCATGCTGTAAATTTCTTGCACACCGCTTCTAATAGATTGCTGTGCGACAGAATTGATACGTCACCCCATGAGCCTGCTGACGTTGTAGAACAGTCTGGTTGTGTTATTCTTTTTTTTTATGGGCTATACACTATTATCTTGTTACTTTAAGCTTAAGTTCTGCTTTAAGCAGTTCAGTCTTGTTTATATTTGCGAATGGGGGAGCAATTGAGTTGCATTTTTACCACCCCTTAACTTTTCCCCTTTAAATTAGAATTGCAGGCTAAACCTAACTAGTCTTTAAAATCTTTCCCCCCCCCCCCTCCTCCCTAACGCTTATGCTGACTAACCTTTGTAAGAAAGATGTACACTATATTTTCAAAAGTATTAGGACGCCTGCCTTTACAAGCACATGAACTTTAATGGCATCCCAGTCCTAGTCCGTAGGGTTTAATATTGAGTTGGTCCACCCTTTGCAGCTATAACAGCTTCAACTCTTCTGGAAAGGCAGAGGGAAAGCACAAGGTTTAGGAGTGCGTCTATGGGAATGTTTGACCATTCTTCCAGAAGCACATTTTTGAGGTCAAAAGTGATCAAAAAAAATTTGTTAAAGGGAAAGTGTAAAAAAATTAAAATAAATAAACAATAAAAAAAAAATTAAAGTGCCCCTGTCCCCACGAGTTTGCACGCAGAAAAAAACACATGCGCAAGCTGCGCCCACGGTTACAAACCACACATGTGAGGTATCACCGCGAACGTTACAGCGATAGCAATAATTTTAGCCCTAGACCTCCTCTGCAACTCTAAACAGGTAACCTGTAAAAAATTTTAAACGGTTGCCTATGGAGATTTTTGAGTACCGAAGTTTGGCGCCATACCACGAGTGTGCACAATTTTAACCACTTAAAGCGGCGAAATTTAATACAAACACTGTAGCTGCTGACTTTAAATAAGTACATTTACCTGTCCTGGGTGCGCGCGATGTCGGCTACCCGAGGCCGACCCGTCCCTCGGCTCTCGGGTCCAAGCACCGCCATCCTAACTAACGGAAACAGGCAGTGGAGCCTTGCGGCTTCACTGCAAGTTTCCTATTGCGCACGCATGATTGGCACTGCGCTCTGTGAATGGCCCCGTGGTTTTCTGGGAACACACACAGTTCCCAGAAGGCAACGGGGCCGCTCACCGAGGAACAGGACTGCCTAGCAACAAGGATTCAGGTAAGTTTAAATGTTTTTTTTTTTTTTCAAATTTTTTTTTTTTTATTTTTTTAGGATTTTTGGTGCAATTTTTTTTTTTTCAGGGTGGCCCTCCACTTTAAGGACCGAGCCTCTTTCTGAGATTTGTTGTTTACAAGTTAAATTATGTAGAAAAAAAATGTATAATGTTTGGGGGTTCTAACACCCTAGAGAATAAAATGGCGGTCATTGCAATACTTTCTGTCACACTGTAGTTGCGCAACGGTCTTACAAGTGCACTTTTTTTGGAAAAAATACAATTTTTGAATTAAAAAATAAGACAACAGTAAAGTTAGCCAATTTTTTTATATTGTGAAAGATAATGTTACGCTGAGTAAACTGATACCCAACATGTCACGCTTCAAAATTGCGCCCGCTCATGTAATGACGACAAACTTTTACCCTTAAAAATCTCCATAGGTGACATTATATAAATTCTACAGTTTGCATGTTTTGGGTTACAGAGAAGGTCTAGGGCTAGAATTATTGCTCTCGCTCTACTGATCGTGGCGATACCTCACATGTGTGGTTTGAACACCGTTTTCATATGCAGGCGCTACTCACGTAGGCGTTCGCTTCTGCACGCGAGCTCGTCGAGACGGGGCACGTTTAAAAATGTTTTTTTTTCTTATTTATTTTACCTTTTATTTTTTACACTATTTAAAAAAAAAAAAAATGCCACTTTTATTCCTATTACAAGGAATGTAAACATCCCTTCTAATAGAAAAAAGCATGACAGGACCTCTTAAATATGAGATCTGGGGTCAAAAAGACCTCAGATCTCATATTAACACTAAAATGCAATAAGAAAAAAAAAATGTCATTTAAAAAAATCATTTAAAATAAATGGCCCTTTAAGAGTTGTGGGCAGAAGTGACATTGCTTCCTCCCAGCAATTGTATGGAGACGGGGGGGGCCATCTTCCCCTCACTCTTCTCCATACCTAACAGGAGACAACACGTGATCACCTCCGCCGCTGCCAACGACTCCTGTAAGCGGCGGAGGGCGCCGGAGCGCGGCGGGACGGGGGCTGGGCCTCTCCCGCTGCCGATGAAAGCGATCTTGCGGCGAATCTGCCACAGAGACCACTTTTATCTTGTAGGGGACCACCCGCTGAAGAAGAGGATACTGGGGTTATGGCAGCTAACTGTTGCCATAACAACGATATCCTCCTTCAAACAGCCGACGTAAAACTGCGGCGGTCTTTTTTTTTTTCAAAATAATTGCGTTTGAAAAATTACTGCACGGGGAGATGGGCGGAGCCTAGCGGAGCAGACATGCATTGTTAGAGCTCCGCACCGCTGAGGAGAGAAGAGAAGGACAAAGCGGAGCCTGCAGGCTCAAAAGGTATCCATTTAAACCTTTTTGCCCCAGGGAACAAACTGTGAAAGTTTGGGCAGGAAACAAAGAGCTCACAGGTACTCACTGCAACTAAAGCAGCTCCAGTCACCTCACAATATACAGCATCAGGGCGCTCTCACAGACAGAAAATGTCACAGCAAGACTCTCCATTTGAGTCAGATACAGAACAAATCCTCTCACAAACTTCTCCACAAGCCTCCTCAGTATCCCCAGTAATATTATTACAATTTGAAAAGATACTTCATAAGGCTTTAAAACAAACCTCAGACCAAATAACAAAAAGCCTAACCAAAGAAATAAGAGAGCTGGGAAACCGCACCGCAGCCTTAAAAATGGATGAAATTGAAATTACAACCCAAGAAAATATAACAGAATTGGAACAATTAAAAGAAGAGAATTTAATACTTCAAACTAAGCTCGAAAATTACGAAAATAGAGCCAGATGTTCAAACTTGCGCATAAGGGGAATACCTGAAACTGTGACAGACCTGCAATCTACTATTACTGCTCTATTACAAGAACTAAAGCCAGATATCCCTATTGAACGTTTAGAACTGGACAGAGTACACAGAGCCCTCACAGCCAAAAAGAAAGATGGACCCCCACGTGATATAATCACAAAATTTCATTATTACAGAACGAAAGAACAAATATTAATTGCTGCAAGAGAAAAAAAGGAACTTAATTTTCAAGGACACAATTATCAAATTTTTGCTGACCTATCCCAACTTACTATTACTAAAAGACGATCCATGAAACCCCAACTAATGGAACTGCAACGCCACAACATTATGTATCAATGGGGCTTCCCCTTTTCAGTCAGATTTAACTACCAAGGTACAATTTACAGAAGCAGATCAGCAGATGAACTACAACAAACCCTTTTAAAATTAAATCTGACAGAACCCACAAGCAGCAACTCTCCCACACGCAGAAGAATGGCATCATCTTCACCTTCAGGCAGCACCTAGAAAATTTCAGAACAAAATGGGAATCATCATTCTCACAAAAGAGGCCGTTATGCCACATCATCCATGGACCATGAAGATTCAATGGACTGACATCCTAATTCCTGATATCTCTTCATTTATTATACTAAGAGATGGTTCTCTATAAAAAACCTGTATTTATAACTGAATGTAACTGCATTCTGATAGTCACACACTGTGTGGGATCATGTTACATTCCAGTTATATTTCTTATTACTTCTGATTCATATAGCCTTAGAATATATAAGTGAAATAAGGAAATTCTTGTTCAGTTATATATTTTCAGGTAATAACAATAGATTTATTACTTTTTAGGACAAATATGTTCAATAATCCAGAAGTAATGGAAGCTTTTTCTTTCTTTTCTTAAAACAAATATATTATTACCTAACTAGTTCCTAGAACTATGTTTTTGTTTATTCTAATCTGAAGCAATACAACCTCAATTTTATGAGTTAACATATCTAAACAGTTACATATGAATAAAATATGTAATTGTTTACTCTAAAAGGGTTAAAATTCCAAAATAATTCAAACTATCTTCATCAATACCAAAGTTATTAACAGTACCTTTCTAACTGAATTATTTAGCCTAGGGCAAGACTAACTATATACAACCACCCTGGAATAAATAATTTCAACAAAAACCATATTCTGCACTCCAATTAATGAATCATCATTTTGATGTCTTTTGACATAGCACTTCTCTCCTGCAAGTGGAAGATCGGTGTGCCCCCATTAGCCCTCCTCATTCTCCCAACCATATTATGTGGGAGTGTGACGAAGGCACTTATTCCCCTGAGAGAGATATTTATTCTCTTTCACGGGTAAATTGTGATTACTTGCAAAAAATAATTTATACAATGTATCATCTAATCTGATATGTTTTTTGTTTACTCTTTACTCCAGAATTCACTGGTTTCTTTTCTATCTATTCATCTCTTCAGTCCACACAGGTTGATCTGCGCAGTCAGCTCTGCATAACAAAAAGTAAGTCAAAACTATTTGATCTGTTGCCATGGCACCACTGAATATACTTTCCCTGAATGTTCAGGGAATAAATGTCCCTCAAAAAAGGACCAAAGCCTTCCGTACTTTCCATAACAAGAAGGCTCACATAGTATGCCTCCAAGAAACACACTTCACCAAAGATTCTACTCCAAAATATATTTCTCCTTTTTATCAACAAATTTACACGGCTTCTGCCTGTACCAAACAAAGGGGAACTCTAATTGCATTTCACCGATCCACACCATTCACCTTATCATCAGAAATTAAAGACCCAGAAGGTAGATACCTGATACTCATGGGTTATATAATGGATACAGCAATCACAGTGATTTCCTACTACGCTCCTAACAAACAACCTACACCATTCCTCTCACATATATTACAAGTGATTAATACACACAAAATAGGAACAGTGATAATGTGTGGGGATTCGAACCAGGTCCTCCTCCCATTTCTAGATAAATCACCTTTTACACCATCCAAAATAACCTCTAGATTACCTTTTTCTCAACTTCTTTCCAAATACAATCTGGTAGATTCGTGGAGAGAAAGTAACCCAATGAAAAAGAAATTCACTTATTTCTCGCACCCTCATCAAACCTTCACCAGAATAGATCATATTTTTCTAACAATAGGAATGATACCAGAAATTATTGCATCAGATATAATTCCGATTCCGTGGTCTGACCATAATGCAGTATACACTACTATAGCCTCAGCCATACCAAAAGCGCATGACCCAACGTGGTACTTACCGGACATAATGCTCAAACACCCACTACATCAGATGGCCATTGAACAAGCTTTAAAGGAATACATATTAATTAATAATACAACAGACATTTCCCCAGTAACACTGTGGGAAGCTCATAAGCCTGTCTTGCATGGTACAATACAAAGACAAATGGCACTATTTAAACGGGAACGCAAAAATCTAGCAAAAAAACTAGAACTCAATTTTAATGCAGCCTACATATCATTCCAAGATAATCCATCTCAGAGTACAAAATCTCATCTGGAAAAATCTAGATTGGAATATGATCTATTTCTCACTGAGTCAGTTGATAAATCCCTCAAACGCTCCAAACACAATTTCTACATGAATACAAACAAACCAGGTACATATTTGGCTCGGGCATTAAATTCAACTAACAAATCTTTCAAACCAATACGTTTGAAATTATCAAAAAATGTTTATACTTGTAATCCAGTTAAAATAGTCCATAAATTTCACTCACATCTCGCAACTTTATACAAGACAAACAATGAATTTAATCCTACAGAGGCTGAATCCTTCTTCTCAAAAATAACCTTACCTGAGTTGTCTCAGAATCAAAAAAGCAGTTTGGATGAGCCTATAACTATAGATGAAGTTGCTAACGCCATAAAAGACCTAAAACTTAACAAAAGACCAGGCCCAGACGGCTACTCGGCTTTATACTATAAAACATTCTCAGAAATACTCTCTCCCATTCTCACTGAAACTTTTAACAAACTTCTAGAAGGACATTCTTTTCGGCAAGAAACACTAATGGCAATTGTTTGTATGATCCCAAAACCCCTTTCTGATGATACTTCCTGTGTGAATTATCGGCCTATCTCTCTGTTAAACCTTGATATTAAATTATTAGCAAAAATAATAGCAAAACGCCTCAATAGCATTATAGGAAAATTAATACATAGAGATCAAGTAGGCTTCATGCCAAATAGACAGGCAGGCAATAATATATGCAGGGCAGTGTTATTGGCACATATTGCTAAAAAACGGAAAATCCCTTTATGTTTTCTATCTCTCGATATTAAGAGGGCATTTGACACAGTATCCTGGCAATATATGCAATATTCATTACAAAAATGGGGTTTTGGACCCCACTTTTTAACATGGATCAAAGCATTATATAATAAACCCAAAGCCTACATAAAATATGCTGGATACAAATCTGATGCCTTTAATATCGAAAGAGGTACCCGACAGGGTTGCCCATTATCTCCCTTATTATTTGCCCTTATACTCGAACCCATGGCCCAATACATCAGAACAAACCAAACTATAACTGGCATTGAAGTAGGAGGTATTACACACAAATTATGTATATTTGCAGACGATATATTACTTTTTCTATCATCACCACAGGTCTCTGGTCCTAACTTAATACCAGCTCTTGATGGATTTGCAGCCCTATCCGGCCTTATGATTAATCCTAAGAAATGCCTAGTGCTTAATATTTCGCTCACAAACATGGAATTGATCCCGGCTAGGGCTGCACTCCCATTCACATGGGCAGAAAAATCAATCCCATATCTTGGAATTCATTTAACAGCATCTCATTCTGACTTATTCTCAACCAATTATACTCCTGTATTAAGACAGATCACAAATCTAATAAAACAATGGTTGCAACTTCGTTTATCCTGGATAGGGAAGATTAATGCAATCAAAATGACTATTCTACCCAAATTTCTTTATCTATTCAGAGTCCTCCCTATTCCAATTCCTTCCTATTTTTTGAGAATAGTACAAAAAAGAGCAACTTCGTTTATATGGGGTTCTTCTAAACCACGTATACCTATACACACACTACATCTTCCCAAAAATAAAGGAGGCCTGGGATACCCTAATTTTACTAACTACTACAGAGCAGCACATTTGGCCAGTCTGTCCAAATACCATGCAAAACAGGAAATCCCATTATGGGTATTTATAGAGGCTTCAGAAAATGACCCTCTATTAATATCAAACTTGTTATGGCTTGATCCTAAAGACCGCTTTAAAATTCATAATCCCATAACTAAACACTTCTTATCTCTCTGGGATAAACTAAAAACCAAATATCAGTTACAATCTCCACACAATCCTCTCCTTTCTTTTATCAGAAATCCGGCCTTTTATCCGGCATGGATCTACCCAAATTCTTTTAAAGCTTGGACAACATCAGGCATTCAGACACTAAATGACTTCATAGCATCTAAATCATTCCTTTCATTCCCATCGCTTAGAGAAAAATATGATCTACCAAACTCTGAGATATTTAGATATCTCCAAATAAAAAATTTCTATACACCATTCCTAAAGGGGGATACACCATTATCCCAATTATCCATTTTTGAATCAATCTGTACAAAAGATCCATTTGCTAAAGGTACTATTTCATCACTTTATAATCAATTATATGGAGTAGTAAATCTTAATAGACCCTCTTACGTTCAGAGGTGGGAGGAGGACCTGGGACGAACTTTAGAAGACACGGACTGGTCTAATATATGGCTCACATCTAAGTCATCTTCACCCAACATCTTAGCACTGGAGACAAATTATAAAGTCCTAACTCGCTGGTACCTTGTACCCGCTAGAGTGGCAAAATATTCACCTAATACCTCAGCTCTTTGTTTTCGAGGATGCCCAGAAATAGGCACACATTTACACATATGGTGGCCCAGTAATCCAAACCTTCTGGAAGGAAGTCTTCGTGATTGCATCTAAAATATTTTAAAAAATAATACAACCAGATCCATATATAACTTTACTTAATCTAAAACCGGAATGGTTAACACTCTCTCAGTTCAAACTTATGATCCAACTAATAACGGCTGCAAAACAAACAGTGGCCAAGGCATGGAAATCTCCTACATTGGTACTAGCAGAAACAATTCACAGAATGAATAATACAATGTCCCATGCTAAGATGGTAGCCATCGATCAAAATCAAATTCCAAAATTTGAAAAACTTTGGCATCCTTGGATAAAACAACAGTTCCTGTCAAATTTCAATGACTCTGTCCTGTTGCCATGGTAACAGATTAAATGACTTACAGAGACACCCATTCTAAGGCTTCAAAGAGAACTAAAAAGAATAATAAACTGACGAGCGGGACAACCTTGTGGACCATACCTCTGCCTTTCTACCCTTTTTCTTCTTTCTCTTTCCTTTTCTCCACCTTACGATTAAAGCTCATCATCAGAATTTATTTGACCTATATACACTCTACCTGTAAACAATATGTATAGTAGGTATAAATCATTTAAATACCTACAAAAGTAACTAAGGAAATGATATATATCTTTAATTTAGGTTTACATGAACCCAATGTTTAATATTTGAAATTTCATGATATTTACCTATATAAACCCTACTGTAAAACAATGAGCTTACTTTATAGATCCTTGTAAACTTACTTTATGTATCTTTATAATATTGTATACTCAATAAACTTCTTTTGACAAGGAAAAATGACTGCACAAATACCGTGTGACATAAAAAGTTGCAATGACCACCGTTTTATTCCCTAGGGTCTGCTAGAAAAAAAATATATAATGTTTTGGGGTTTTGAGTCATTTTCTAGCAAAAAAAATATGATTTATACATGTAGGAGAGAAGTGTCAATTGAACAAGCTGAAGTTGAAGCTGAAGCGGATTGGCTACCATGAACAGCTGTACCAGATTTTGCACTCTCCACTTTCAGTAAATCAACCCCATAATGTGCACCCCAAAAGTACACCAGACTCTGAGTGCTCCTGTTTTAGTGAATCTCCCTATGTGTCCATGAACACATAGAAGTTTACATGCGTATTAGAAGGGGAGCATTTACCAAATGCACATTCAGGAGAGGAACCAAAGAGCAGAAAAAACACTTAACGCACCTAAGCACATCAAAGATGCATTTAGGGGCATTTGACCATTAATGCATTCCAATAGCCAGAATAAATCAATAGGCTATAGGCACATTTTTTTAAACAGCTTTTCTCCTTCTAGAAGTTCTGGCATTTAGAGAAGGAAAGTGAAGGCCAAGTGTGCACAAGGCCTCATTGCTCTTTAACATTCATCTCCAGGCAAATCTCCAGTTCAATCCCCCCTTAAATATGTTTTTCCTAAAAAATCAGCCTCTAAAAAGGTTTTATACTCGGTTGAGTCTGCTGTAACTTTACCTCCTCTTGTCCTCCTCTCATGAGTGCTATGGATTTTTTTTTCGCTATCCACCCATTACACAAATGTTTAATTACTCCAGTCCATTTAATCATTTATTATAAAATTCACTTTTTGTAGTGAACAGTCAATCCACCATGACCCTACTGTAGCTATACATGGCCGCGGTATGATAACGAGGCCTGGATTTGGTCCAACATGAGTGCTGATCGAAATCATGGCTTGGCTTTTTAATATGGCAGTGAATGAGAAGGTGGCTTGGATTTTGGCCAATATGGCCACCATTTGAAAACGAGGCCTGGCTTTTTTGTAATGCCATATATAGCGATAGCTCAGCACGTTGCCTGTGCCCAGGAAGAAGTCACGTATGACGAAACATGTCAGGCGGAGCTACGCGCTGACGCCATCATGCCTACATGACCCCAGAAATGCAGCTGTATCTGTTTCTGTTTGCCGGCAAACTAATTTTATCAAGGCTTATGATTCTTTTAACCAATTGTAAGTATTTTTTAGGCTTTACATAATAAAGAAGTTTATGCAATATTACACTATTGGAGCTGTTTTTTATATACACACCCCATCTGGCCACAGCGGTTGGGGACATCTCAATGTGAATCTGACACAATTGGAGGAATTGACCTGTCACCAGAGTGCTCCAGGGGTTCATAGGAGGCCTCACCTCGTATCTTACCCTGTAGAGGTTTATCTGTAAGAGTGTTTGACCATTCTAGAAATAGATGGTCAACTTTATCTGGTAAACCTCCCCATTAATAGGGTGATGGGTGTCACAGGAGGACTTTTTTGATCTTTGAATCATTTTTCCTTTTCGGAGTCTTCCATATACATCACGTGGATTCACTCCCTGTAGACCTTCTAGAACTGATTTCATTTCACACGGATGCTATATGGACATTTTGATTTTAATGTGTTTCATTACTGTGTGCCATCATGGATATTGATTTACACAGTGGCATCATTTCTTTTATTTAATTTGGTTTCTCACTTTTGATGTTTTACATATTGATTAGCATGACTTTTTTGTTTATTATATGTTATACTATGTTTATATCACACGGTTATTTGCTACTGTTACACTGTTATTTGGTTTTTTACTTTAGCGCGGTATACTATAATAGGTATAATAGATTTATAAATTAATTTGCTTATATTTTTTATATTATATATCTCCAAAGTGTTTTCACCCATCCAACCATCACATAAATGCCCACATTCCTCAATAAATCTAACCAGAGTCTTCAGCCTAGATGGGACTTTTTAGGCATTCCACATATTCACAAATGAATCCATATAAAACATATTTTATTGAAAATATATAAAAAAAAGGGGGGGTACATAAAAATATATTTCAAGCTACACATACATTCAACGATCAAGATATATAATGGGTAAAATTTTAATTTATCCCAACACGTTTCAAAATTGTGTTTTGAAAAGACTTGTTGGCGTAGCCCATTTATTACTACTTGTTCTGTATATTCAAAATTGTGATAACTGTGCGTTTGTTCATTTGTCTGCACCTATTTTATTCCTTTGCTGCCCTAGCAATACTTTTACTTTTCTGTTTGGTTTTCACAGCTCACTATGTTTCCATCAGTCCTTTTTTTATGAACAATCTCCCTGTCCACCTACTTTTTGTCTGTGATTTAATTCATACTTTTCCTCTTCCATCTCCGCATCTGCCACCCATCTTGTGTCCTTTACCTGAAGTCTTTCTATGACAGATTGTACAGCTGTCCATCTTGCAAGCTCTCTGTGCTCATTCTTCGGCCTCCCGTTCCTTTAGTTTTGACATCCAAGAAGTTAGTGACGGGGAGATTTTTTTGTGTGCGCAGGCAGCGAGGAGCCCAGGCCCAAAGAATAAATGAAAGCCTCTCACATAACTGACATCTCAAATTAATCGCAGCACACGGTTAGTGGATTCAAGTACTGAACAGCAGGAGGGGGAACAAAAAATCCTTCAATTAACAGGTCAGTTACCAAGAAAATGAGCCTTGAATTAGCGAGGATCTGCCAAAGGTGAGGACAGATTAACTGTTCAGTCACCAGGAAGCTGTACATTATTCATTTATTGTCACAAGTAGAGCAGTTACTAAAATAATTTGGTCTTGATTTAAAGGAATTATCAAATAAAATATATACAAAAATATTTTATACATTTAGGTGCCTTTTTTTTTTTTTTATTTAACCACTTTGACACTCACATCTGTTTGGCTCCTATGGACCAAAGCAATTTTTATATTTCTGCTATGTACCTGTTTATGCGGCAATAACCTTGTCATTACTATTAAGATAACCCGGTAATACATACACTTTTTTTTTAAGGACTTACTTTTCATGATATTGCCTGCAACAATGATTTTTTTTTTTTTGCAATCCTTAGAAAATGAAATGCAACAAAATGAAACAAAACACACTTTTTTTTTTTTTTTTTTAGCAGAGTTAGTTTAAAATTAAATGTGCAAATTTTATTCTGGTACAAAGCATCACAAAGTTATTTACAATTGAAATAAAGTGTGTTTTTTGGGTTTTTTTTTTTTAATGGGAAATGTGGAAATATATGTTAAATGTGTAAATAAATATATATATATATAGATAGATAGATAGATAGATAGATAGATAGATAGATAGATAGATAGATAGATAGATAGATAGATAGATAGATAGATCAAAAAGGACAGGTAATTTTTAATAACATTCAATTACAAAACGATTAGTGTCGCAAATATATGTGTTATATTATTTTTTCTTTATTTGCCATTTTTTTTCCCCACGAAAGTGGAGTTACCCTTTAAGCATTTGTTGGTTAGAAGCATCAAATGCAGCCAGCATGTTTCGGGGGAAAGGCCTCTCCCTTCCTCAGGGAGCACCAGTCCATACGCACCAGCTCCAATAACTCAATCTAGGTGATGTCTTTTTAAGATTTATTCCTTGAAGAACTTTAAACAGGAGAGTGGTTAGGGCATGGGATACTCCAAAATGATCAACAAATACTATTAGAGAACAATCTTCTCCTTAGGTAATTATGAACATTGGACACTCTAAGGCCTCTGCTGTAGACCATGAGGCAAGTCTCTTTGGCATCTGGTTACCTTGCACCACACCACAACTATTGGTAGCCAATGCAATTTCCAGAACTCTCCGCAGTCACAGAAATCAATTTCGGGTCTTTATTCAAAAGTGTCTAGGACAGCTCCCACCTTCCAGCTTCCTCCAAACATTGTCCAATGAGTTAGACAATCCTTCTCCAGACTAGATCCCTTGTGGTAAGGTCCTGCACCCAGCTTCTAAGGGGATCCATCCAAGTCCTTAACCTGAACACCGCTTAAGCCTCCAGAACAGTTACACAGTCCATGACCTGCCTGGGGGCAGCAGCCCCTCAGGCTTTGAAACCCTCCTGGTTCCAAAACACATGTTTTGCCTGTACATGTCATTTATTATATTCTTTTGATTGTTTTTAAAGATAAGAAACAAAATTGCTCTACACACCCCTGAAGGAGTTTTCTGAAATGCGTCGGGTGTGGTCTGTATGGTCTGCCGTGGTGACCCTATCGCGGTAGCCTCAGGACCCCTCTAGAGTTTCCATTTTCTGTGTTTTGCCATGTATATGCAATCATTATGTCATTAGCCACCTATTGATTTATCTTTTTTTATATATTTATATTCCAATAAACTTTGTATATTTTTCTGTTATATACTCTTTGTGCACTAATAATTGGACCATTAATGTCCCGTAAGGGGGAGGTCCTTCTCCACTCTATCGACTTTGTTGGGATGTAGGCCCAGCTTATCGGTCAACTACACCACCCCTTCCCTTTTTGTACCTCCTGGGGAGAAGGAACCCAGTTACCCAGTGCTTAAGACTGTTTATCACCACTCCAGCCCCCTTCTGGACACTTCTCTCCAGGGATAATATGATACATATTCAGGTTGGTTATTTGAATCTCTTTCCCTAAGCCCAGGAGCTTCTTCTAAAGACAGGGAGAAGCAATCAAATTTCCATCCTGTGAAGCCCTGAACAAAACAGAACAAACAATCGCCCCCTAGTGTTAACCCCTTCCCTGCCAGAGACATTTACATAGTAATCAGTGCATTTTTATAGCACTGATCGCTGTATAGATGTCAATGGTCCCAAAAATGTGTCAAAAGTGTCTGATCTGTACGCCATAATGTTGCAGTCCCAATAAAAATCACAGATCACCGCCATTACTTGTAAAAAATAGAATAATAATAATAAAAATGCCATAAAAATGCCATAAATCTTTCCCATAGTTTGTAGTCGCTATAACATTTGCGCAAACCAATCAATATACGCTTATTGCGATTTTTATTACCAAAAATACGTAGAAGAATACATATCGGCCTAAACTGAGGAACAAAAATTAGCTTTTTAAAAAAAAAAATAGGGATATTTATTATAGCAAAAAGTACAAAATATTGTGTTTTTTTTAAAATTGTCGCTCTTTTTTTGAAAAATAAAAAACACAGAGGTGATCAAATACCACCACAAGAAAGTTCTATTTGTGGGAAAAAAAGGACTTCAATTTTGTTTGGGTACAGCGTTGCACGTCCGTGCAATTGTCTGTCAGTTAAAGCGAAGCAGTGCCGTATCGCAAAAAATGACCCGGTCATTAAGCAGGCAAATCTTCCGGGGCTGAAGTGGTTCATTTATCTAGCATCCTACGCTAGGAGGGTGCTACATCCACCATAATTATCTTATGTGTTCAGAAGACAATAAACTGGGGTGAATATTGAGGAGCGTCTACTACAAAAGCTCATATCTCTTAACCACTTGCCTACCAGGCACTAACACCCCCTTCCTGCCCACGCCATTTTTCAGCTTTCAGCGCCGTCACACTTTGAATGACAATTGCGCGGTCATGCTACACTGTACCCAAACACATTTTTTATCATTTTCTTCACACAAATAGAGCTTTCTTTTGGTGGTATTTAATAACTGCTGGGTTTTTTATTTAAAAAAAAAAAAGACCAAAAATTTTGAAAAAAAATGTTTTTCACTTTTTTTCTGTCAGTAAATTTTGTAATTAAGTAATTTTTCGCCTTCACTGATGTGCACTGATGAGGCAGCACTGATGGGCACTGATAGGCTGAACTGGTGGGCATTGATGAGGTGGCACTTATGGGCACTGATGAGGAGGCACTAATATGCCGCACTTATGGGCACTGATAGGTGGCACTGATATGTAGCACTGATGGGCACTATTAGGTGGCACTGGTGGGCACTGGTGGGCACTGATAGGCGGCACTGATGGGCACTGATTGGCGGCACGGATAGGTGGTACTGATGGGCACTGATGGGCATTGATGGGTTGCACTGATGGGCGACACTGATGGGCATTGATTGACAGCAGTGATAGGCACTGATTGCTGGCTTCGCTAATGGGCACTGATTGGTGGCACTTGTGGGCAGTGGTTGGCACTGATTGCTGCCACTGGTGGGCTCTGATCACTGGCATTGGTAGGCATTGGTGGGCACTGTATGGTGACACTATTTTTCACTATTGTAATCAGGGCACTGATGATCAGTGCCCTGATTACATTCCTAAATGTCCCCCTGCGTGGAGGAGCTGCTGATCGGCTCTCCTCGCCACACACTCTGTCAGTGTGAGGCGAGGAGCGCCGATTACCGGCACTTCCTTGTTTACATGTGACCGGCTGTGATTGGACACAGCTGATCACACTTAAAGAGCCGCCGATGTGGCTCTTTCCACAGATCGGGTTGCGCCGTGTCCTAGCAACATGGCGAGGCTGCGATCGCTGCGCTGCGCACGCCCGCGGGCAAGCAGTAGCGCCCATTCTGGGACGCCGTCAGCCAATGCATTTCAGGGGGAGGGCCTCTCCCTTCTTCAGGGATAATAAGCAAAGGAAAAATAAAACATACCATGATTAACTCTTGCATTCAGCAGGCAATAAAATCCTGGATGGGTTTTGAGAAGCGCCTATTTCAGAGCCTGGGTCTGAACCTTCAACTCTGCTGTGTCTGGCAATGTCCCTGGACAATTCTTTGAATGATGCTGGCTTGACCCTTGTTTGTCTTGAATTTTTAACTCTTTGCCCTTCCAATGAACTTCCTAAGCCATGCCTTTGCACTTCCTATTTGACAGATTAACGTGCTCTCTTCAGCCAATATCTCACTCTTGTCACTCCCACTGTCATTTATATCTTTGCAACTACTCATTATTGACCTTTGGCTTGTTCCTCGACTTCACTCCTGCTTGATCCCAATCTGCAACCACTCATTTACCAACCTTTGGCTTGTTTACTGACTACGCCTCTGCTTGATCCATACCTGCTATATCTTCTACTGGACCCCGGCTTGTTCACCTCCTGGTGGGGTGATCCTGAGGACTCACTGAGTGCACAGGTACACACAGCAAAATCCATCTCCACTATCAGGAGCTCTGGTGAATATCGACTAGTAGTTAGACCCCGCACCTCATGTGAGTCCACGTCATCTGGCAGGGTGACCTGTTTCATTACCTATCCTGCTGGTCAGTGGGGGCCTCGCTACTGCTATAGCCACTGGTGTCCTAGCCTGACCTCTGACTGTGACACAATGAAGTTTTTAGAAAGAGATGGCCCACAGACAGGTAAAAGTCACAAATGTTGTAATTAGTAATAAATAATATATATAATTACAGCGAGAAAAAGTTGTGGGTGTAGAATGCAACTTCTTCAAGCAAGTTTCAGGCAACCTTTTCAAGAGAGTATAGTATTTATTGGATCCAAGGAACAGATGACAAGTCCAACAGAGGATTTACAAAATAATGCAACGATCAGAAAACTATAAAATGTTATAGATGGTCCATGCATCCAGTATGTCTAATCTCTTTATGCACCTGTTTGTTCCCATCCACGTGTATGTATCCATGTATACTCTATACCTGAGGTCATTTTTCCCATCATCCTCCCTTTTAGCATCTAAATCTTCCCCTTGATATACAGGTTATAGCCAGTCTTTGAAGCTGGCCATACACTAGTAGATTTTCAAGTGAACACTTTAGATTAGTACAATCAATAACTTGACAAAGGTCAATCAAAAGTACTTCAAAATTGAATTTGCTTTCAACATTTGATTTTAATACCAATGGAAAATGGAAAGCCATATTCGCTGTTAGAAATTTGTTCATTCAAGAAAAAATTTCCATCCAGCTCCTTTGAATTTGCTTGTCAATGCGATCTAAGACAAACATCTATTTGACCCCACTAATGATTAAAAAATCAGAGGAAGGTTCTCAAAACAAAACTTTCAAAGGAAGGTCTACTAGGATATGACCACCTTAAAGCAGAAGTAGACCCTCCTCTCCTTTACAGCTAATAAAGCCATCATAGTAGCCTCCGTTTTGATCTGCATTTGCCCTGCATATGTGACCAGATATGATGCTAGCCACTCGATAGCTTGACAATTCAGTTGAGAACTCAAGCAACTGTTACTTTCAAGGCATTCCATGAATGATAATTGTATCTGTTTTGGAAAATTGTTATGGGTTTAGTTCCGCTTTAACGCTGGAGGGATTTCTGGTTGGCTGATCTGATGATTGCTTTAATGTCACATAAATTAAAATTATTAGATGTGTATATCCTCTATCATCAAAATGAACTTAACAGGTTTCTTTTGAAGAAAATTATCTATGGCTATTTACATTGTGTACAGTCAGGCATGCCCAACTGGTCAAGAAATTTATACAACATACTGTAGACCTACTGTAGTTAGCATATGACCAAGGTGTCTTTATATATCAGTTACAGAAATCCCTTGAAAAAGAGATGTCTCAAGTAATTTTATATTACATTGTCAAATATAACTATTGTTTGAATTACTATTAAAATACTGATGTTATAAAAATTAAAGTGTATGTTGTGGCCATAGAATTTCTTTATGACCAATTTGCAAATGTATATTACTTTTTTTATGGTTGAATATTTTTTTTTATTAATTGTTTTCAGGTAAAGCAATAGGGGGTACAAACAGTACCCCCTTCTGCTTTATGACAAGCAGTACCAAAAACAGTCTTGTTGCCTGCGTAGATAGAGTTATTAAAGCAAAAAAAGGAGGGGAAAAAAAAAGAAGAGAAAAGAAGATAGGGAAATATATATATATATATATATATATATATATATATATTCTAATCTTTTTGTCTCTATACACTGCCACAATGGATTTGAAATGAAACTAAATCCAAATCAGGTGAACATTGTAGGAATTGTAGGAATTACAACAGTTTGTATATGTGCCTCCCGCTTTTTAAGGGACCAAAAGTAATGGGACAGATTAACAATCATCCATCAAATTTTCACTTTTTAATACTTGGTTGCAAATCCTTTGCAGTCAATTACATCCTGAAGTCTGGAACGCATAGACATCACCAGACGCTGGGTTTCATCCCCGGTGATGCTTTGCCAAGCCTCTACTGCAACTGTCTTCAGTTCCTGCTTGTTCTTGGGGTATTTTCCCTTCAGTTTTGTCTTCAGCAAGTGAAATGCATGCCCAATCCGATTCAGGTCAGGTGATTGACTTGGCCATTGCATAACATTCCACCTCTTTCCCTTGAAAAACTCTTTGATTGCTTCCACAGTATGCTTCGGGTCATTGTCCTTCTGCACTGTGAAGCACCGTCCAATGAGTTCTGAAGCATTTTGCTGAATATGAGCAGATAATATTGCCTGAAACATTTCAGAATTCATCCTGCTGCTTTTGTCAGCAGTCACATCATGAATAAATACAAGAGAACCAGTTCCATTGGCAGCCGTACATGCCCACGCCATGACACTACCAACTCCATGCTTCACTGATGAGGTGGTATGCTTTGGATCATGAGCAGTTCCTTTCCTTCTCCATACTCTTCTCTTCCCATCACTCTGGTACAAGTTGATCTTGGTCTCATCTGTCCATAGGATGTTGTTCCAGAACTGTGAAGGCTTTTTTAGATGTTGTTTGGCAAACTCTAATCTGGCCTTCCTGTTTTTGAGACTCACCAATGGTTTACATCTTGTGGTGAACCCTCTGTATTCACTCTGGTGAAGTCTTCTCTTGATTGTTGGCTTTGACACACATACACCTACCTCCTGGAGAGTGTTCTTGATCTGGCCAACTGTTGTGAAGGGTGTTTTCTTCAGGGAAAGAATTCTTCGGTCATCCACCACAGTTGTTTTCCGTGGTCTTCCGGGTCTTTTGGTGTTGCTGAGCTCACCAGTGCATTCTTTCTTTTTAAGGATGTTCCAAACAGTTGATTTGGCCACACCTAATGTTTTTGCTATCTCACTGATGGGTTTGTTTTGTTTTTTCAGCCTAATGATGGCTTGCTGCACTGATAGTGACAGCTCTTTAGATCTCATATTGAGAGTTGACAGCAACAGATTCCAAATGCAAATAGCACACTTGAAATGAACTCTGGACTTTTTATCTGCTCCTTGTAAATGGGATAATGAGGGAATAACACACACCTGGCCATGGAACAGCTGAGCAGCCAATTGTCCCATTACTTTTGGTCCCTTAAAAAGTGGGAGGTACATATACAAACTGTTGTAATTCCTACACCTTTCACCTGATTTGGATGTAAATTAAAAGCTGAAAGTCTGCAGTTAAAGCACATCTTGTTCATTTCATGTCAAATCCATTGTGGTGCTGTATAGAGCCAAAAAAGATTAGAATTGTGTCGATGTCCCAATATTTATGGACCTGACTGTGTGTGTGTGTGTGTGTGTGTGTGTATATATATATATATATATATATATATATATATATATATATACACAGTGTTTCTAGACTAAGTAATTCACAATGTATTCTAAACGTATTCACTAGGAAGTAACCATTTGTTGTGTGATTTCCAACATACAAAGATCCCATTCTCTAGAGGTAATTTGGGGCTGGACATCCAGAACAGATAAGAACTCTCATCTAGACCTGTCCTGTGTAGTAATTTATCCGAAGATGAATAATGAATCCAAATATAGCTCAATTTGAGATGCTTGTCCCAAGTTTCCTTTTCTCTTGCCTGCATCTCCTCCATGAGCATGGTGTTGTTGAGGACATCAATTCACCTATGGAGGGGGGGACAACCTCCGATTTCCAGAGCTTTGTGATCACTTGGCAGGCTGCCGACATGAAGAATCTGAGGGGGTTAGTTTTATGGGATTTAGCTGGGCCCGGTAGAATGGATAGGAGGGCCACCTTAGGAGAAGGGGTGAGAGAATTATCATAAATTTCGTTATAAACTTTAAAGATTCTTTTCCAAAAGGGGCCAAATCGATCGCACTCCCACCAAACGTGAAGGTACTTTCCTTTTCCTCTGTGACAGCGCCAGCAGATATCAGGTGTGTTGGGGAAAATTTTGTTATTTGTGACTGGGTCTCTGTACCTGGAGATCAAAGACTCATGGGTGAATGTAAAGGAGGTTAGCCATTCTCCCAGAGAGATCTCTGTCTCCAGGTCACTTGACCACTTTTGCGTAAAAGAGGGTAGGGTGCTGTGTGTGTGTGGGAGAGGATCTCCTTGTACAGTATATAAAAGATAGGGTATGTCTAGTGATCTGAGGAAGACTATTCCTTTTTTTTTTGTATTATTGGTAATTTAAAGTGGAAGAAAAGCCAAAAACGAACTATTCTTAAAAGTTGTCTCTGCCCCATCCTCCTACCTATCCTGCATACAGTACCCTGTCTAAAAAAAAGATCTGTGTCCTTACCTATTTTTAATCAGCTTGAAGTACACTCACAACTGATAAGTCAGAATAAGAAAACCCTTCATCCTCTCCTAACAGAAATGCATCTGCAAGGGTTTTCAATTAGACACAAGCAGCCTGCAAGCAGCCAGCAAGTGGCAAACACAAACAAGTGTCATAGAAGTGTGCTGTATTAGATGTTTATTTGTAAAATAATGGTTTTATACAGTACAAGAAATAAAAATATTAAACTCAATCTATAAACATACATTTCACAAGCAATGGAATAAGCCCGACCAAACATTTGTCACCAACAGGCATTTGTAATATGCATCTCCACTCTTGAATGTTTAAGTGTAGCTTTACTTTATGGAGCCCAATTACACCAATGTGCTTTAACACAAATGAATGGATGTACACAGGCTAGACATTGTTTTAAATGGTGCTAATGCACATGTGTGTGACATGCCATGAACGTTTTTCATGTGTTGTTGCACATTAAAGGCCTTATTGATGACAATGGCAGTAGGGCTGCAACTAACGATTATTTTCATAATCGATTAGTTGGCCGATTATTGTTTAGATTATTCGATTAATCGGTTAATAACCTTATAAAAAAAAGTGTGGTGTATAATTTAGTTAATATGTAAAGTTTAAAAAAAAAATGGCAATTTATTCTTAAATATCTCTATACCGTGGTAAATATAAAAAAACAACTATATGGTTAGGGAGCAAAATATCTAATCCACTTTGAGAATAACAGACAGAAGAGATATTCTGTATATACTATTAGAAGAGATATACTATTAAAGGGTGCATCTGGTAAATATCATCAGACTCAGAGATCAGTTTTTTGGAAAGTTTGGAAATAATAGAAAACTTCTTGGTCAAAGGAATTTTCAGACATTTATATGTGGTTTTCGTTCAGAAATTCATTCATTTTAAAAACAATGTTAAAAACAAGTGAAAATTTCAAACATTCTTTCATTCAGGGAATGTACAAAGATTTTTCGTCTGAATATTCTCGTCTGAAAATTGATCCGTGTGGCCAGCAGTTTGCTTTTTATCTGTTTCTGCAGTGCTTTTTGCCGTGTGTTTTGATTTTTGCGCACGTGATTTTGCTGCGATTTGCGTTTTTGCATTTTTTTTTGGCCAATTTGTTGTTGGGCAGATTAAAAAACAAATTGCTGCAAAAACACATTACATGCTTTTCAGCAGCTTCTCCATTGAAGTATATTGAACCAAAAAAGCACTGTTTTGTTTAACCACTTGAGCCCCGGACCATTATGCTGCCTAAGGACCAGAGGTCTTTTTCCAATTTGGCACTGCGTCGCTTTAACTGCTAATTGCGCGGTCATGCAATGCTGTACCCAAACGAAATTTGCGTCCTTATCTTCCCACAAATAGAGCTTTCTTTTGATGGTATTTGATCACCTCTGCGGTTTTTATTTTTTGCGCTATAAACGGAAAAAGACAGAAAATTTTGAAAAAAAATGATATTTTCTACTTTTTGTTATAAAAAAATCCAATAAACTCAATTTTAGTCATACATTTAGGCCAAAATGTATTCGGCCACATGTCTTTGGTAAAAAAAATGTCGATAAGCGTATATTTATTGGTTTGCGCAAAAGTTATAGCGTCTACAAACTAGGGTACATTTTCTGGAATTTACACAGCTTTTAGTTTATGACTGCCTATGTCATTTCTTGAGGTGCTAAAATGGCAGGGCAGTACAAACCCCCCCCAAATGACCCCATTTTGGAACGTAGACACCCCAAGGAAATTGCTGAGAGGCATGTTGAACCCATTGAATATTTATTTTTTTTGTCCCAAGTGATTGAATAATGACAAAAAAAAAAAAATATTTACAAAAAGTTGTCACTAAATGATATATTGCTCACACAGGCCATGGGCCTATGTGAAATTGCACCCCAAAATACATTCAGCTGCTTCTCCTGAGTACGGGGATACCACATGTGTGGGACTTTTTGGGAGCCTAGCCGCGTACGGGACCCCGAAAACCAATCACCGCCTTCAGGATTTCTAAGGGTGTAAATTTTTGATTTCACTCTTCACTGCCTATCACAGTTTCGGAGGCCATGGAATGCCCAGGTGGCACAACCCCCCCCCCCCCAAATGACCCCATTTTGGAAAGTAGACACCCCAAGCTATTTGCTGAGAGGCATATTGAGTCCATGGAATATTTTATATTTTGACACAAGTTGCGGAAATGTGACACATTTTTTTTTTTTTTTTTTTGCACAAAGTTGTCACTAAATGATATATTGCTCACACAGGCCATGGGCATATGTGGAATTGCACCCCAAAATACATTTAGCTGCTTCTCCTGAGTATGGGGATACCACATGTGTGGGACTTTTTGGGAGCCTAGCCGCGTACGGGGCCCCGAAAACCAATCACCGCCTTCAGCGTTTTTAAGGGCTTGAATTTTTGATTTTACTCTTCACTGCCTATCACCGTTTCGGAGGCCATGGAATGCCCAGGTGGCACAAAACCCCCCCAAATGACCCCATTTTGGAAAGTAGACACCCCAAGCTATTTGCTGAGAGGCATGGTGAGTATTTTGCAGCTCTCATTTGTTTTTGAAAATGAAGAAAGACAAGAAAAAACATTTTTTTTTTTCTTTTTTCAATTTTCAAAACTTTGCGACAAAAAGTGAGGTCTGCAAAATACTCACTATACCTCTCAGCAAATAGCTTGGGGTGTCTACTTTCCAAAATGGGGTCATTTGGGGGGGTTTTGTGCCACCTGGGCATTCCATGGCCTCCGAAACGGTGATAGGCAGTGAAGAGTAAAATCAAAAATTCAAGCCCTTAAAAACGCTGAAGGCGGTGATTGGTTTTCGGGGCCCCGTACGCGGCTAGGCTCCCAAAAAGTCCCACACATGTGGTATCCCCATACTCAGGAGAAGCAGCTAAATGTATTTTGGTTAACAATAAAGCACAGTAAACGGTAAAGTATAAAAAATTGCAGACCTGAAAAACAAACATGATAAAACATAATAACAATAAAACATTGCAGAATAGAATACAGTAAAAAAGAGCAGAACAATAGAGAGAGAATAGAGAGAGAACAATAAAACGACAACTATTTTTTTTATTTTATATTTTTGTATGTGTTTTTTTTTTTTGTTTACACTTTTTTTTGTAACTAACTTTTATAACTGTAAACGGTTCCAGGTTCGGGTCTCTCAAAATGCGATGGCATCTTGGGAGACCCTGTGAAAGTGTGCCTAGTCTGTGCAATGCTGTACTCTACGCTAATACTCAACTAGTGAATGGTAGCGTTCAAAACATTCACCAATGCAAAGACCAGGATTGTCAGGACAGGAGGGACAATAATAGCGGGTGTCACGCCTATATCCGCGCTTGCTGCAGACACAACATCTTTTTTGGGGGGGTTCGTTGGGTAGGGGTACTCGGGAGGACATAAAAATGCCTCTCATGCAGCCGACTGCATTTGTTTGGGGATGTGAATGGGGGAAGTACGGGCGCTGCAGAAGCGGTGGGTTCCCAATTAGGATTGGCGAATGCAGCAGGAAGGGCATTATGGGCACGACGGGCCTGTGTTTGTCTTTTTGGTGGCAGCGGGACACTACTTGTGCTTGCCACCTCACCAGCTTGCACTTATGGGACTCGCCATGTCACCAAGTGTTACTGCAGTGCTGGTTTGACTACGACCGGGGTGTACTAGGCCGCTGGTGCTTGCCAGTTCAATAAAAAGCTTCCAAAAAACTGTTAGCGATCGCAGGGATCAGGCCTGACTCTGCGAACGCTGCAGTTATGTGTTTAGTGTTTTGTAAGTGTCAGTGATCGATCGATACTGCACTTGGGTGGGCTGGGCTGGGCTGGGCGGAGGGGCAAAACGCAGGTGCTAGCAGGTATCTGGGCTGATCCCGCTAACACTGCGTTTTTGGGAACCCTAAACTGCTGGGGACGCTAGTATAGATCTGATCGGATCAGATATTGATCCGTTCAGATACTATACCACTAAGGGAGGCGTATGCCGCGTGCGTGGGTGTTAGCGGTACTGGCGCTAATCTGACGCTGCCTGGGGCGACGCATATCACCGCCGGGCGATCGGGGGGCTAAACCTTTATTCGGTAATAAACGGCGGGTTCCCTGACACTATAAAAAATAAACGAACTAACCAGCGTCACCCGTAACAGTTATACGGTGATCAGTGGTGAAAGGGTTAACTAGGGGGCAATCAAGGGGTTAAAACCTTTATTAGGTAGTATATGGGGGTCCCTGTCGCTATAAAACGCTGACGGCGAACCTAAATATTTACCTCACTAACTAGCGTCACCAGCGACACTAATACAGCGATCAGAAAAATGATCGCTTAGTGACACTGGTGACAGGGGGTGATCAAGGGGTTAAAACTTTATTAGGGGGTTTAGGGGGGTATCCTAGACCTAAAGGGGGCTAATATTCACTGTCCCAACACTGTAACTGTCACAAACTGACACCAATGCAGTAATCAGAAAAAAAAAAAAAAAAAAACTGCTGGTGTCAGTTTGTGACAGGGAGGGGGAGGGTGATTGGGGGGGGATCGGGGGCGATCGGGGGGGGGATCGGGGTGTTTTGTGTGCCTGGCATGTTCTACTGTGTGTGTAGTGTTGTGCACTCACAGTGAAGTCTTCTCTCCTCTGCGCTGCAACGGAAAATACCGAGCCGAGGAGAGATGACATCATTTCCTTTGCTGCTGTTTAGCATACAGCAGCAAAGGAAGTGATCTGATTGGCCGGCGGCGATCGCGAGGGGGGGGCCACGAACGGATGGTCTCCCCCTCACCTCCGATCGCCGGGGGACATAACAGGACCGCCTCGGGCACCGGGGGGGGTCCGATCGGACCCCCCACCCGCGGGAGGCAAATCACGTATATGTACGTGATTTTGCCTGCCCGTGCCGCCTTGCCGACGTACATCGGCGTGAGGCGGTCCTTAAGTGGTTAAAAAAAGTCACTGACCCTTTCCAAATACGTAGCGGCTGAAAAAAGCGTAGATGTGAACGTGTCCCATAGGAAACCATGTAAATGAAATGTAGTGCATTTCTGCAAAAAGCACCAAAAAACACACAGGAGTGAACCAGGTCTAAGACGTTTAGTAACATAATGGGGTTAAAAAAAAACTAAAATTAACCCTTTTATAGTACAACAAAAAGCAGATAATCACTACTGTAAGGGGTTCATTTTTTTTACTGTGGAACTGTGAAAGTTCTATTTACAGTAGCGATTATTGTACTATAAAGGGCTAATTTTCGTTTTTTTTTAACCCCATTGTGTTACTGGCCGATTAATCGATTATGAAAATAGTAATCGATTAATTTCATAATCGATTAGTTGTCGATTAATCGATTAGTTGTTTCAGCCCTAAATGGCAGTGCATGAAAATACATGCCAACTCGCCTTATAAAGCACATAACAATGCTTGAAAGAGCACACAAGAAGGTGCAAATCCAGCCCCAGGGATTCATTTTTTTAAAATTATTTTCTTGTACTTTCTTCTCATGAAACAGAAGTGTCAGACTGACTGTCAGTATTGTGTCCAACATGAGTCTAATGCTGATAACAGACACTAAAAATCTGTCCTATAACAAAGGGTTGGTCTACAGAAAATTTATAAGTGAACACATAGGGGTTGATTTACTAAAAGCAAATTGACTGTGCACTTTGCAAAGTGCAGTTGCACTCTACAAGTGCAGTTGCTCCAGAGCTTAGTAAACGAGCAGAAGCTCTGCTGACTTCCATCATCCAATCACATGCAAGCAATCATGCTTTTTTTTTTTAATTTCCTTTGCATGTGATTGAGGACCTTTACAAAGTGAAGCTTTACCTCATTTACTAAGCTCTGGGGCAATTGCACCTGCAAACTTTGCTAAGTGCACAGTCTAGTTGCCTTTAGTAAATCAACCCCATAATCTCTGCTCTCAGCTGCACAAGAAGCTTAGAGAGGATGTGGAGAAACAACAGTACACTGATCTTCTCACTGAATGGCTGTTTGGGGGGGGGGGGGGGGGGCATGTCAGCAGAAGTCTAATCATTGGAGGACAGGCAGGCTGTTCTCCAAGGACAGCCATAAAACTGACTACACTGGAATGGAAGTGCTGTCTAGTGTGGTCAGTTTGAAATAAGAAAGCAGGGGGACCAGAAGGATCATCAGGTACACTATATTACCAAATGTATTGGGACACCTGCCTTTACACGCACATGAACTTTAATGGCATCCCAGTCTTAGTCCGTAGGGTTCAATGTTGAGTTGACCCACCCTTTGCAGCTATAACAGCTTCAACTCTTCTGAGAACGTTGTCCACAAGGTTTAGGAGTGTGTCTAAGGGAATGTGTGACCATTCTTCCAGAAGTGCATTTGTGAGGTCAGGCACTGATGTGGAAGGCCTGTCTTGCAGTCGCCACTCAAATTTATCACAACAGTGTTCTGTTGGGTCAAGGTCAGTACTCTGTGCAAGCCAGTCATGTTCCTCCACCCCAAACTCACTCATCCATGTCTTTATGGACCTTGCTTTGTGTACTGGTGCGCAGTCATATTGGAACAGGAAAGGGAAATCCCTAAACTGTTCTCACAAAGTTGGGAGCATGAAATTGCCTAAAATGTCTTGGTATGCTGACATCTTAAGAGTTCACTGGAACTAAGGGGCCAAGCCCAACTCCTGAAAAACAACCCCACACCATAATCCCTCCTCCACCAAATGATGTGGATCACTGCACAAAGCTAGGTCCATACAATAAGATAATTTATTTATTGTCATTACAAGTAGTCACAATGAAATTTCTCCATATAAAACACTCGCTTTATAAAAAAATAAATAAAAACATGCAACAGTAACAACGCACAAAAACCTAATCCCCCCCCCCCAGTTATTGCAGCAGATACCCAATGATCACTACTGTCTATTCATTTTAATGCAAGACTTCATTCACAGACCTGATGGCTCTTGGGAAGAAACTTTCCCAGAAACGATTTGTCCTCACCCTAATATTTCTGAACCATCTGCCAGATGGCAGCAGAGCAGTTCAAAAAGATGATGTCCAGGATGGAACAAATCGCTCACTATCCTTTCCGCTCTACCAACACAGCGAGGCTGATACATTTTGTCTACAGAGACAAACTTACAGCCCACAACTCTCTGTGCAATGTTTACAGTTCTCTGGAGCACAGCCTTTTCTGCTAACACGCAGTTAGAATACCAAGCCAGAATACAGTAACTCAGCTGTAAAGACATGGAAGAGCAAGTTTGGGGTGGAGGAACTTGACTGGCCTGAACAGAGTCCTGACCTCAACCCGATAGAACACCTTTGGGATGAATTAGAGAGGAGACTGTGAGCCAGGCCTTCTCATCCAACATCAGTGTCCGACCTCACAAATGCGCTTCTGGAAGAATGGTCAAACATTCACATAGACACACTCCTATACCTTATAGACAACCTTCCCAGAAGAGTTGACGCTGTTATAGCTGCAAAGGGTGGGCCAACTCAATATTGAAAGCTATGGACTAAGACTGGGATACCATTAAAGTTCATGTGTGTGTAAAGGCAGGCGTCCCAATACTTTTGATAATATAGTGTATTTCACACAAAGGAAGCAATACAAAGAGTCAGTATACTTTTTAACACAAGTACATGGTACAACAGACCCATATTAGGAAATAGAAATGTTGGGCTAACATATTCTTTAATAAAAAGGTTACCCTCTTCCAGCATTCTAGAGACAGAATGTCCGCTACATAGTTTAAAACATAGATTATAAGGTTGAAAAATTACATAGGTCCATCTAGCTCAAACTATGAATAGGTTACCAGTCAGCCTGGAGACAGGTCAGCCTCCTTGTGGTTCTTATAGCCTGCATAATGATCAGCATATTGTCACTTGATGGTCAGTGTAGTACTCCCTATATTGGTGATAAGGGAATCTATGTCCCCTACATTGGTGGTCATTGGTGTACTAACCCTTTACATTGGTGGTCAGTAGAAAAGTGCCCCCTAACCTTCCTGGTCAAAGGTGTGATGCCCCCTTACAATGGTGATCAGTGGTGCAGAGCCCCTTATATTGGTGGTTCACTGGTGTAGTCACCCTTTAGGCCGGGTTCACATCTATGTATTTTTTTGTGCATTTCAGTTTTGCAGAAACACACTACAGTCCATTTAACATGGTTTCCTATGGGTCATGTTCACATCTTATGTGCATTTTATGGAAAGGGCCAGGGACTTTTTTCTGGTTTTCGGTTCCATAGACTTCAATGGAACAAAAATGTGTATTGAAAAATGTAAAATGCACCTGGAATATCCAAACTGCAACCTGAATTAGTGTGAACCAGTCCTTACTGTCTAATGGTGCATTGACACTTACATTAGTGGTCAATGGTTCTGTGTACCCTTACATTGGTGGTCAGTGATACAGTGTCCGCTTATAATTGATGATCAGTTGTGCAGTGCCCCCTTATATTGGTTATCAGTGGTGCTGTGTGTAAGTAGGTTGAAATGCTTGACAGCTGCTGCCCTAGCTGGGAGGAAAGTTTTATCTGTATTTCCCGGGTCTTCTGCTGGGCTTTGCCCCCCTCCCTGTGCATATAAATTTAGAAGGGAGGCTCTGACCAGACGAGTTCCAGCCACCTGTGAAAAAGGAATCCTAATCCTTCAGCAACCACTTGCCCGGAGGGACACTGCTCCTCTGATGATTGCCTGCCTGAGGAACCTGCCAACATACCTGGGGCTGCTGAGACCTGTTGTCATCCTGAAGATACCAGCTAAGGTATACCAGGGCAGTACACAAGCCTGAGTTAGGGATTAGGGACATAGGAAAGGAACAGTTTCTTGACTGCTGAGGCGCAATGGGCCTAGGTACAAATGATTGTAACACCATGGGATCAAATCCCCCACCACCTTTGCCCTTTTACCCCATTAAATAAAACACTTACAACCATTAGGTTGGAAAGGGCAAGGCCACAGCTTTATTAAATTCCAACACGTAACATATGAACACATTTAATAAGTGCCAATCACAGTCGTACTGTAAACACTCAATACCAAAAGGGGGAAGTGGGGCCTGTCCTTACCATAAGTGCTGAACAGACAGCTTAGTTCCAATTTTTTCATCAATGGCATAGCCCATTACAGCATTTTTAAATGATGGCAAGGTCAAGAAACCGCAGCTAGCTGTGACATACCATAACCGAGGAAAAAAGAAGCTGGAGGGTGGGCAACTCTTCCATCCAATTCTTCAGAAAGACCCAGAATTCCCTGGGGCACACGTTCCCTGAGCTCAGGCCCATCCCTTGTGTTGCCACCAATCATCACCATCCACCCCTTTGTCCGGCATCTGGCCATGCGACCTTCATTCGAGGCTCTCTTTCCCTAGGGGGGGGGCTCAAGAGGCCTTCATGTGCATCTGGATGTTGTCATGTTTTGCACATTATTCTAAGTAAAGCTTTCAAACTGCATTCTGCCTGGGCTGAAGTTCTTAAAGGAGTGTAATGCAAGTAACCTGCCAAACATGGTCTCCAGCTTTTGGTCAGTTAAAGCAGCCTGTTGGTAGCATGTACCTGTTACAGGTGGTTCGACTTCTAACAGAAAGGGAGAGGTTACCAGTACCCGTTCTGCAGCAGTCTGTCTCCCATAGCAACGGCAGCAGATTGGCACTGCCGAGGTACCTGTCCTGTACAGAGGTATGGAAACTTAAGAGCTAAATCAATTGCACGTATGGCGCTTGTGCTAGGTGCACAGCAGGGCCAATTCTGCTAAGGGGAGAGGTGGCAAACGCTGGACAGGTGGACAATCTCAGTGTGTCCCTCCTAAATGCAAGCTACAATGAGAGGTGTACATTGACACAGGGACCCGAGAGTTAACTAAAGGACAGTTATGGTGAAATTGTCTCTAAAAGAAAAGGGCAGCCTTAAGGTCCAGTACTCCCCTACGGTGGCCTCAGCCTTGTCCCAGGGCATAGATGGAAATGGCACAGAGTAAAGGTACCCTATGTGTAAAGGAGAGTGAGCCTGATAGAGGTGCCTAGCGTAGCCCAGAAGAACCCACCCCAGGGGTAGTCCTCTCATGTGACCCACACCGGTGCCCAATGAGTTTATGGGGAACATGGAGAAAGGTCCACCATCACCCCCTACCCCTCTCCTACATCTGTCCATTTACATTGGTAGTCAGTGCTATTGTGCCACCTAATATTGCCTATTAGTGGCACAGTGCCCCATTACTGTAGATTGCTTAGTGGAAGTGTAGCAGTTGGTGGCCATTGGAGAACTTTATCTTCCTAGTCAATGGCGCAGTGACCCTTGCATTGATGATCAGAGGTGCAGTGTCTACATTGGTAAGTGCCCCTTAACATTGGTGGTCAGTGGAGATGTGCCTCTCACCTTCTTGTTTAAAGGTGCAGTGAACCTTACATTGGTGATCAGAGGTGCAGTTACCCCTACATTGTGGGTCAGTGGTGCAGTGTCCCCTTATATTGGTGGTCAGTAGTACAGTGCCCCCTGACATAGGTGGTCAAATTGCTATGACACTTATATTGGTGGTCAATGGTGCACTGCCCCATTTATGTTGGTGGTCAGTAGAGAAGTGCCATCTTACCTTCTTGGTCAGTGGTACCGTGACCTTTAATTAGTGGTCAGCGGTGCCATGCCCTCTTACATTGGTGATCAGTGCCCATATGCTTTAATACAATGGTGATAGTAGAAGTGGAACGCAATTGTGCTTCTGTTTTTTTAGTATGTCATAGGATACTAGCCTTGTGTAGGGGATCAATCTACCCATTGCTGTCTGTATGCAAGCTAGGCATCTCTAGATGATTACTGATGCCTAGATATTTTTGCTTTAGAACCACTTTAAATAAGCTCCATTGCTGCTGTCAGTAAAATAAAATGGGCTCAATCCCCAGTGCCAGTGAAATAAAATAAGCTACATTATTGGTGTCAGTGAAACAAAATAAGTTCCATGGACATGGGACAGTGCAGATACCACCAAAATAAGCTCCATGGACATGGGACAATGCAGATACCATCAAAAAAGAGGTCAATCAGCCATGGCTTAAAAAACCCCTTCCAATCTCTGGAGAAATTCTGGTTGAGAATGATTGTACTTTATCCAGGGTTTTTCTCATTCTTTGCCTGAAGTTCTTCTTTACCATTTAATTGTTAAAGATGTAATTACTTATGAATAAAATATAGGACCCATTCACACTGTTGCATTTTAATGACGATTGTTACCGCAATGTACGTTATATGTTTCAGTGCATTTTGGTTCCATTCACTCTTATGCTGCGTACACACGATCGGACATTCCGACAACAAAATCCAATGGATGTTGGCTCAAACTTGTCTTGCATACACACGGTCACACAAATCTTGTCGGAGATTCCGAACGTCAATAACGCGGTGACGTACAACACGTACAACGAGCCGAAAAAATGAAGTTCAATAGCCAGTGCGGCTCTACTGCTTGATTCTGAGCATGCGTGGAACTTTGTACATCGGAATTGTGTACACACGATCAGAATTTACGACAATGGATTTTGTTGTCGGAAAATTTGAGATCCAGATCTCAAATTTTGTGAGACGGAAATTCCGATAGAAAATGTCCGATGGAGCCTACACACGGTCGTAATTTCTGACAACAAGCTCCCATCGAACATTTTCCATCTGAAAATCCGACCGTGTGTATGGGGCATAATTGGCATCTTGTTGCACGAAAGCCTTACTTACACTTGCAGTTGGGAGGTTCTCCTGGTTTCCCTGGAGTCTTCCCTTAAAGATAAGTCAAACGGGGATGTATACATGATGTTTTCAGTGCATTGCCAATAAATGGGCAGTCTTAAAGTGGTTGTAAACCCTTACATATCCAGTGAAGTAACTGGCCACAGGTGAGATGAAACAAATCCTCCTATATAAGTTGTATCTGTCCATATAGCCATTTCTTCTCTACATCTGTTCAAAGTGCTGAATTTTAAAACTTTTCTGCGAGTTCAGAAAAAAAAGTGGTGGGAGAGCTGAAGTTACACTCTGCAGAGCTCAGTGAGGAGAGCTCTGAGAGCTGATTGGAGGGAAGGGACACCCCTACCCTCCTTAACACAGCAACAGAGCTGAGGTTGTCAATCAGCTGGAGGTCCCTCCCCTGTCACCATTTTTCTCTTGATGTCAGGAAACCTTGTCAAAAAGTGACTCATGCTGATAGCAGAGGAATGAAACAGCAGACAGAAATGACACTTAGTGCTCCTAAATGAGACAAGTACACACTATAGAGAGATATGCTTTGTTCATAATTATTGTATGAGGTTTACAACCACTTCAAAGGCTTGATAACACAGAAATGCACAGTAATGTATGCAGGTTAAAGCAATGCGCCAGAATACCAAAGTGTGAATGAGCCATTAAGTTTGCTACTTTTAATACGGTTTATTTTTCCTGTGAGACACAACATACTTTGTTTCCAGAGACATTTGTGTGGATGTCAGGACTGCAGTAAATGCCATTGCATCCAGCAGAACAAGGAGCCCACAATGTGACCTGTGCATACTGGACTGATTTCCCAGTGGACTGGAGGTATAATAGAGCTGCTGAGAGGTTTGCAAGAGCCAGAAACTTTCACTTCAATCGCTAGAGTTTAAAGACAAAGGAGGGATGCCTGCTGTGCCTGGAAAAGGTAAGTCAATTTTCTATTGAGATGTCATTTAATTGCTCTCTTTGGACTTCCATAAAAGGAGTTTGCGTAAAAAAAAGGAAAAATATGCAAAACCAGAAGAATAAAATAAAAGTATACTTCAGTTAAGAAAAATAAAGCAAATCTCACCAGGTCAACTATATTGCAGTTTCTAGCATGAGTCTGCTCTGTAGAAACTGAAACAGGTTATTTAAATTATTTCCTCAAGCAGCATTTATTTGGAAAAGTGTGAAGCTTTGTCTGGTTCAATCACACCATTACTTTCACCCCTGTAAAAAGGGTAAAACTACAGCGAAAAGCAATGAATGTTCTGTGAATGGAGGACGGGCATATGAACATCATGAATTCCCTCCTTCAATCACATGTAGCACCCTGATGTTTAGGCAGGGTTGCTAGTAAATTTACCTGCCAGGTATAGTTGCCTTGGCCAATTGATAGGAGATTAATTGATTCCACCCTAATTCTGGAATTGCACTTCTCTCTTCTGTCACTAGATGGCCAGGTATATGGTGGCATACTGGCATTAGATAAAACAAGGGCATTGCAAGGACAGATTAGGAATAGATAGGGTATCTTAGCCAATGGTCAAGGCTCTTCTTCTTCTTGGGTCCCTTGGCCTGCTGGGAGAGCCTATTTATTTGGGTGAGGTCAGGTGATCGGGGTTCGGTGCCATCTGGATGGCTGTCTGGGTGGACATGTTTTGTGCTGCCCCGGGCTGCTAGGCCAGAGCCTGGGGCCTATCTTGGGGACATCTGGCTGCTAGGCTGTCTGAGGGCCTATCCAGAAGCAAGAGAGCAGCATAGGGTTGGGACTGAGGCTTGCAGTCCAACCAGAAGTGACCATTCTACCGGCCGGAGAACCTGTTGTGCTGCTCTTCGGTGAACGGGCAAACACCCGATGTTCAAGTCGAACTTATGTTCGACCGGAACATTGAGCTCATCCCTACTGTATACAAGTGCTTTCAAGTGTGGCTGGAACACCGACTCTGGCCAATTCATCCTTCATGCCTTCAGAAAGTCCTAAGCTGGTTCACTGCCACTGTAATATATTCCTCAACATTTCTTCTTCCTTGATTGAGGGCTCGGAGTGAGGCTGCGGCAGAGGCTACTTTATGGGGATCTTCATATAGTGCATCCATGGCTTTTATGAAGGAACTCCAAGAATTCAATATAGGGCTATGTATATGTAATAAATGATGTGCCCAGGTCTGAGGTTCACCAGTCAATAAAGAGATAACAGTCCGTATCCTGACAAAATCTGTTGCATAGGTACGGGTTTGTAGCGAAAAGAGAATCTGGCATGAGGTAATAAATGTTCACTAAGATGAGTGATCTCCATTGAATTTATCAGGTAATGCAACTTTGGGTTCAGGAGCAGCAGAACCTCTTTCTGGATACATCACAGGTGATTCAGGCACAGGATCAGGTGGAGGTGCATTAACCAGTTGGCCCAATATTGCTTGATTGGATTGAGTAGTTTGAAGGTCTTAGACAGACACTGTCAATATGCTTATCTGTTGAGTCAATGTCGCTGTCAGGTCACCTGTATCCAGGTGACAGATGCACCACGTTGGGGTCAGGAGTGCACCGCTATGATAGTGGACCCTAAGGCTGACTGCTGCAGATGGAACTCGGGGTGGTTCAGGAAGGCAGGTCCCCTGGAGTACCAACACGGATCCCACAGTGAGTTAGAGCATAGATTCCCCAGGGCACGGAGTCTAAGAGCCAGTTGGTTCACCAGAGCCTCTAGTGGTGAGGATGGACTGGGCTGCAACTGGCTCCAGGTCGTGGCCCCAAGGGTCTCCCAGCTCATGCTCACGGTAGGCTACAGGAGGATGGAGAGGAAACAGCAGCCCAGGACAGTAAGGAATAGTAAGGAGGTAGCCAAATGTCGGGGCGACTAGCAGACAAGGATAACAGAGAACACGCCAAAAGTCAGGGTCACATGCAAACAGGGATAGTCGAGAACGCGCCAAAGGTCAGGGTCACAAGCAGACAGGAATAGTCGGGAACACGCCAAGATCGGTAACAGAGACAGAGACAAACTAGAGCACACGGCAAACAGGAAGCCAAACACACAATATTGCATGGCAAGGCAGGCTTGGAGAATACGGTGTTAAATAGTGGTTCCTGTTGAGGCTAGGGTGGAGCCACACAGAGGGAAGATTACTTAAGCATGCAGGTGTGAGAGTACAAGCCTCAAGGCTGATACACAGACCAGGTAAGAGACAGACAGGTCATTAATGTATTACTGCAAGGTCATGACAGTCGCTAATGCTTCAGCCAACCCTGCGGACTCCATACTGGCTCAGTTGTTATGTCAGTGTTTAGGTATGGGGAGCCCAAAAGCAGGGGTACACACCTTGGATAAGGATACTCAGGAGGAGAATCCAGCAGTTTCCAAAAATGTGGTACAAAAAAAGGAAAGTCCAATAATCAAAGTCAAACGTAACTTAAGGTCAGGGCAGGCAGCAAAGGTTCAGAGTCAATAAATGTAGCAAAGGTCAGGCAGCAATATCACACGGCAAACAACAGGTACACACTGTGGATAGCTCTAAAACAACTGAGCACTCTCTGGAACCTTTCAGCTTTATAGTGATTAAACAGGAAATGACCTCAGGCAGGTGTGGTGGAATTGATGCAATTGCTTTCTATAACAGAAAGCACTTCAGTGCTGGCATTTTGATATGAGGATACCATCAGACATGTGGTAGAGGCCTCACCATATTCACAAGGGGATGACACAGGCCACCAACAAGAGTGCCAAGGGACCCCTGCAGCTGGTACAGGTGGGTTGCGGGTTGTGACACAAACATTCCCATAGACACACTTGTAAACCTTGTGGACAGCCTTCCCAGAAGAGTTGAAGCTGGTATAGCTGCAAAGGGTGGCCAACTCAATATTGACCCCCTACCGACTTTAACCAGATGCCATTAAAGTTCATGTGCGTTTAAAGGCAAGTGTCACAATACTTTTGACAATATAGTGTATGTAATCTTTCTATTATGCACCATGACAAATCTGTCCACTTATTATAATGCCTTCCTAAAGATTTCTGTGTGTGCGAGCCTCAAAGCTATCTAAACAATTGCCATCCTTACAAACAACCGTGGCCACACACACACAGACATGGAACACAAGGTCGGATGTGATCATCTGAAGCCAGGCTACTCCCTAACCCGCAACCCCACATATAGTGTTTGGATTCTTGTCCTAAAGCACCAGAAAATGCCCACCAGGAAGCTGTGAGCTGTAATGGGCTGATTATCTGTACAGTTGTGAGTTGAGGAATGACCTGATGATCAGCCTAGTACAGGTAACAGCTTCCTGGTGCACTCAGGAGTTTTCAAACAAGAATCCAAACATGTCTGAGCTTTCTACTCAGCACCTAGTGAAACAAATAGAAGCATGAATGTAGGCAGCTGTAGTGCAGGGCAGCCTAGCTGGCTGCAAGAGGTAGTGGGTTAGCAAGTGTAACTACTCACTTTCCAGCCGATTTGATATGTTTATGTGTACATATGTTCAGAGTTGTCTGGCCTCTATCATTATCTCCAGCACCACAGCACCATTTTGGAGAAGCCTGCTGTCCTGATAGGACAGCAAATCTCTGGAGATTTGGTCAGCCATTTTTGGTTAGATACCCTATATAAGAAAGCCCAGCTACTTTTAGTTCAGTTCACGTGTGTGTATAGACACCCGCTTGTCAGGGAGAGTTAGGAGAAGATAGGGAGAGTGTTCCGGCTTGTGAGGGATAGCTCAGGGTTCCTACGGAGTCCTGTATCAGCAATCCTGGCCGGATAAAAGACTCCCCGTTGCGGATAATAAAACTGATGCCCTCGCTGTAAGGGAGGGACAAGTGGATCAGATGCCTATATCCATCTGCTGAAGGAATACTGTTGTTACCGGGTAACATGTGTGAATAGCAGCCTCTACAGATACGCATCGTGTGCTTCAGTTTATACTGTGTTAGTCAGTGGAAAGTGCCTATAGCGCTGATTAATACAATTACCACTTACATCAGAAGTGACTGTGCTGTGTATCTGTGCCTCTATGCTTGGAGTGAACCTACGTACCTTACTGCTGTAAATACTCTTTCTACTACCGTCTCTCCGGTAATAAACATTGCCTGGTTTATAAAGTCAGTACGTGTGATTCCCTCTGTGAAAATGCTACACTCTACCCCTGCTTACATACAAACAAATGTGAAAATCAAAAGACAAATGGAAAGGCTATTTTTTTGGCATCAAAACAAAATACTTTTATGTAGAAACAAGTACAGGTACAAATGCACACACGCAAGTGAAAGACAAATCCAATAGAACAAAGGGGGAAAAAAAGACGGGTGGGGACCTTTCTCCTGCTGCTCTAAAGGGGCAGACTACAGCAACATTTTTAGTTTTTGGCAGGATTGCAGCTGCAATGTCAGGTCACCTGAGTCCAGGTGACAGATGCACCCCCCGTTGGGGTCTGGAGTGCACCGCAAGGTAGTGGATCCTACGGCTGACTGCTGCGGATGGAACACTGGGTGGTTCAGGAAGGCAGGTCCACTAGAGTAACAACACAGATCCCATTGGGAGCTAGAGGATAAAATTCCCCAGGGCACGGAGTCTAAGAGCCAGCAAGTGTTCACCAGAGCCTCTAGTGGTGAGGATGGACTACGCTGCAACTGGCTCCAGGTCGCGGCCCCCAGGGTCTCCCAGCTCACTCACAGCAGCAGTCTAGGACAAAAAGGGATAGTAAGGAGATAAGCCAAAGGTCAAAAGGTCAGGGCGACTATCAGACAGGAATAAACAGAGACCACACCAAAAGGTTAGGGTCACAAGCAAGCAGGAATAGTCAAGAAGAAGTCAAGATTGGTAAACAGTATCAGATGTAGGACACAATGAGCAATAAGCACACAAAGCCAAATCACAATATTGATCAGCGAGGTTGGCTTGCAATGCACAGGTTAATATAGTGTTCATAATTAGAGGCTGGGATGGAGCTATGCTGAGGGAAGATTATTTAAGCAGCCAGGTGAGAGTGGCTGGCCTCTAAACGTGAACACATGGAGGAGAGGTAAGCTGACAAACATTACTGCATAACTGTGACTGGAATTGAAGAGTTGAAAGAGCTGATCCCATTGGCATCTAGAACTGGGTAGGAGCCGGACAGTCTACTCATACTATAGTTTGTTGCCTACTAGGCTGGGGGGGGGGAGATTGCTGTTTATATTGTTAATTGTAATTAGCTCCTGAGAAGGTGTCCTGTGTTTATACTAATGTGTGAAGCTCGGTGACAACAAGTCTGACCTGTAGTGAAATCCTGATTAATCATACAATGCCCAGAAGGGCACGGAGTCACATCGGCTGCTTTAAGGGGTTAGTTAATTAGTTTGTGTTAATTCTGTTTCTGGTTACAGTTGTATTGTTAGAATAATATGAGCAGGAGGGGGGACCTCCTCTTCTACTGTATATAAGACTGTATTCTGGTTGTAATAAAAAAAGTCTGATTCCTGTTTGACCCTCCGTACAGAGCCTCGTCTCGTACTTGGGGGGAAGAATTATTGGTATGGGTTTCTTGTTCGGCTGATTGGAGTGTTCAGTAGCTGCCTTTGTGTTCAGAAATGGAATGTCCTAAACAGCTTTAACCCCTTTTATACCCGGGGTGCCATTACAATAAGTATGACAGTACCCCTCTCTTGCGAGGCCTCCTCCTCCCCCACCTGGGCCCAGTATTAAAGGGAAACTTCAGATGAAACTTCCTCAACAGACAAAGCGCAAAGACTTCAGATGCAGTAATCCAAGACCTCTCCTCAGGACCAAACCCTTTCCAATGTACGAGGTACTGAAGAATGCCTTTACGGAGCTGGGAATCCAGAACTTGACTAACCTCGTACTTTAGATTATCCTCAGAAACCGGAGCCAAGGTAAGGAGAGGACAAGAGGATTTATTGAGGACTAAAGGCTTTTTAGGAATGGGTAAGGGCATGAGAAGACCAAGAGGAGTCTGAGCAGGGTCCCTCAGACCCTTAAAGATGAGCTGGACATCCAGCACAGGACCATCAGACTGGGCAGAGGTCAGTGGATCCCTGAGGCCAGGTTGGTTAGAAGGTGACGTGTCACAGGAGTCAAGCTGGATAACTGAAACACAAGCAGAATGCATAGAGCCCTGAAAAAACTATTGAAAACCCCACCTGGCCAAATGAGGCAGTCTATCCAAAGGATGGACTGAGCCTCTTAAACAGGTTTGAATGGACGTAGTAGTAGTAGGGTGAGGCCAAGTTACAGAAGGTCCTGAATAAGAAAAAGCAGGAAGCTCACTGGGCATAGGCTGGACTGGCATAACTGGAGCAGAGGCCGACTGAATAGCATCGCCAGGTGCAACGACTACCACAATCGCATCGCAGGGCGTAGCGACTGTGGAACTGGTGGACGAGTTAGCCTGGGTGTGTGTCCAAGGGAGTTTAGGGACAGGCAAGGGTAAATGGTTATGCAAACTGGAGTGAATGGTCGGTTCAGGTTTTTGGTGGACTCCTCATCCAGAGTGCCCCATGACCTAGAGAGTGCATCAGCCCGACTATTGCAGGACACATCCCAGAAATCGCTATATGCAGTGGGAAGAGCAGAAGATACTGGGATGGTGGCAACAGGAAGTTTCTCTTTTGGGGCAACCTTGAGTAGGCAGGATGAGGAACAGGAGGAACCCCAAGCCAGGATCTGTCCAGCAGTCCAGTCAACGTGTGGAGAATGGAGCTGTAACCAAGGAAGACCTAAAACGATAGGAGATGAAGCCTTAGGTAAGATAAGGAAGGATATTCACTCCTGGTGGAGTGTCCCTACCGACATCTTAACAGGGAGGGTCTGGAAGCGGATAGGACCCCCTGGGAGAACAGTGCCATCAATCCCCAAGACCACCAATGGCGTTGTGAGGGGCAAAAGGGTAAGTCTCATGGAAGATGCAGTTCCCCAGTCCATGAAATTGCCAGTGGCTCCGGGAATCCAAATATGCCGAGACCGAATGAGAGGAAGCACTGACATGAAGGAACACAGAAAAAAAAGAAGACAAGAAGGTAAAGGTGATATTTCAGGGTCCAATACTCAATCTTCCAGATGTATTAGCCCCAACCATTTTTCCGGACGAAGAGAGCAAGTGTCACAAAAATGACCTTTGTCCCCACAGTAGAGGGACAGGCCCAGAGTTCTGCACCTAGCGCATTCTTCGGGAGATAACTTGGTCCGGCCCAGCTGCATAGGTTCTTCAGCAGGCAGGAGGTGCTCCACGGGTCGAAGAGAGGGGACAGGGAGCTCAGGTTGCCTAAAGAATGGGGAGTGCTGGCGTCTTTTTTCCAGGGGCCTCTCCTGAAAGCGAATATCGATCTGGTTACACAAGGTGATGACACCGTCCAGATCAGCAGGGAGGGTTCTTCCTGCTAATTCATCCTTCACTCTATCAGAAAGGCCATGTAAAAAGGTTGCAACTAGGGCCTCATTATTCCAGCTCGGCTCAGCAGTCAAAGTATGAAAATGAAGAGCGTACTGTCCCACAGAAGCGGACTCTTGACGGAGATGTAAAAGGGCGCTGGCCGCTGAGGAGACACGACCCGGTTCCTCGAAGATATTCCAAAAAAGTTTCAAGAAATCAGACAGGCTAGAAACCACTGGATCATTCAGTTCCCACAGAGGGGCAGCCTAGGCTAACGCCTCGCCAGACAGGAGGGATATAATATAGGCTACCTTCGCCTGATCTGACAGGAAGTTTTGGGGCTGGAGTTCAAAATGAATTATGCACTGGCTAAGGAACCCCCTGCAGGCCTTGGGGTTCCCGAAGTAACGGGACGGAGCTGGCAGTTGTAGTGAATGTGTGGCTGCGACTGCGACCGGAATAGGTGCAGCCACTGGTTGTACTTGAGGTTGCTGACCCGGGTTCCCAAGGAGGCCTGAAGCTGCTCGAAGCTGAAAGCCAGATCCTGGAGGAATCGCATCACCTGAGTCTGATTAGATTCCTGGGTCTCAAGTCTGCGGACTATGCCCTGCAATGGAGCATCAGCGCGCGAAGCGGCATGTCAGCCGGGTCCATGGCTGATCAAACTGTCAGGTCACCTGAGTCCAGGTGACAGAGGCACCCCGTTGAGGTCTGGAGTGCCCATCAAGGTAGTGGACCCTACGGCTGACTGCTGTGGATGGAACACTGGGTGGTTCAGGAAGGCAGGTCCGCTAGAGCAACAACACAGATCCCCTGGGAGCTATAGCATAAGATTCCCAAGGGCACAGAGTCTAAGAGCCAGCAGGTGTTCACCGGAGCCTTTAGTGGTGAGGATGGAGTGCGTTGCAACTGGCTCCAGGTCGCGGCCCCCAGGATCTCCCACCTTACGCTCACAGTATGCTACAGGAGGACAGAGAGGAAGCAGCAGTCCAGGACAACAAGGGATAGTAAGGAGATAAGCCAAAGGTCAGGGTGACTAGCATTATTTATTTAAGCAGCCAGGTGAGAGTGGCTGGCCTCTAAAGGTGAACACATTGAGAGGTGAGGTAAGCTGACAGACCAACATTACGGCATAACCATGAAATGCAACCTGCCCCCCCACCTCTCTCTATAGGACACGCGTCATGTCTGGAGGAAAACCAGGGACCGCTCATCACCTGGCCAATACCATCCCTACAGTGAAGTATGGTGGTGGCAGCATCGTGCGGTGGGGATGTTTTTCAGTGGCAGGAACTGAGAGACTAGTCAGGATCGAGGGAAAGATGAATGCAGCAATGAACAGAGACATCCTTGATGAAAACCTGGTCCAGAGTGCTCTGGACCTCAGACTAGTGCAAAGGTTCATCTTCCAACAGGACAACGATCCTAAGCACACAGCCAATATAACAAAGGAGTGGACAACTCTGTGAATGTCCTTGAGTGGCTCAGCCAGAACCCAGACTTGAACCCAATTGAATATATCTGGAGAAATTTGAATATGGATGTACACAGATGGTCTGCAGATTGGAACTAGCGCTGGTTTGCTGCACCTTGTAGTTTTTCCTTGTCAAAAGAAGTTTATTGAGTATACAATATTATAAAGATACATAAAGTAAGTTTACAAGGATCTATAAAGTAAGCTCATTGTTTTACAGTAGGGTTTATATAGGTAAATATCATGAAATTTCAAATATTAAACATTGGGTTCACGTAAACCTAAATTAAAGATATATATCATTTCCTTAGTTACTTTTGTAGGTATTTAAATGATTTATACCTACTATACATATTGTTTACAAGTAGAGTGTATATAGGTCAAATAAATTCTGATAATGAGCTTTAATCGTAAGGTGGAGAAAAGGAAAGAGAAAGAAGAAAAAGGGTTGAAAGGTAGAGGTATGGTTCACAAGGTTGTCCCGCTCGTCAGTTTATTATTCTTTTTAGTTTTCTTTGAAGCCTTAGAATGGGTGTCTCTGTAAGTCATTTAATTCCTTGTAGTTTTTCATTCGCCTTTATTTATCTTAATAAACCACCCCTGCTGTCTAAATGGAACTAATACTAAGGAGGTTAGACATGACTATCTAACAAATCTCTACTCTCTTCCCAACAGATTTTTTCAATACCCATGCCACAGTTAACCAAAAATCATATGGCAAAATCTGTGCCCTCTTTAGGAGAATATAGGATACCATTATAGGATACCTCAGCCACTAATGGTGGGATAAGTTCTTTTTGCTTAATTATTGGCTCTCTAAAATTACCTCCAGAGGCCTTAGAATCAAATATAGATGTTCCTTTCTCACATCAGAGTGACAAAAAGAATGGGAATATGTGTCTGATTTTTGCTCGCAAAAGTGGATAGACATTATTATACAGCAAAGAGAGGACAAAATAGAAACATTGATGGAGAAATTCAAAACGTACATTCACACACTCAGAGCCCAGATTGACCATCTTCCTATCACTTGGCTCCACATTCTGAAGAGAAAAACTAGAATTAAAAAAATAAAAGATGAGGATCTCTTAATCGAGGTAAAACTAAACAAAATGAGGCGTGATGTTGATGATTACACGTCATCTAAAGTATTCAATTGGAAGCCAAAAACATCACCAGGCATACCACCCTTACTCCCTCCCAAATATACCCCTGGTCGGCAAGCCCCACTTGCATTAAATGACCACTCAGGCCTCAAAACCATTGTGGACCCAGCCCGACTTATCCACTTAACAGACCATCACAACAACATCCCTTCTCCTTGCCTCATACCATTTTACAGAGGAACACCCCACCCCCCTCATACAGGTAGAACCTTATCCCCTGATTGCCAACTCTAAGGACCTGTACACTGGGGAGGATATTTATTCATCATATCTAACACAACATCTTCCCACATGTCCACATGTTCAACATACTCCATTCCGACCAAAATCCATCTTCAACCCCACCCATGTTAAAGGCCCATATATACAGAGCTTCTACCAAGTCGTCTTTTCCAAAATCAAACCTATATGTAACCAGACCCCGACGCCCTCACATAAACATAACCTCTCACCGCCAGAAAGGGCATGCCTTAAGGCCCTAACCCAAAATACTGACATCATTATCAAAACACCCGACAAGGGAGGGGGAATTGTTCTCGAAAATAGGGACGCATATGTTAAAGAAGCCCATAGACTTCTATCCAACAGCAACACCTATATCCGACTCCCCTGTAATCCATTATCCCAATTCACTTCTGAAGCCCACGTGTTGGTTGATAAAGCCACCAAAGATGGAGTTATTGAAAAATCTGAAGCAGCATTCCTCAAATGCAAAAACGACCATACACCATACTTTTACCATCTCCCCAAAATTCACAAAAGCTTGACTGACCCCCCTGTACACCCCATAGTGGCGGCCATGGACAGCATTACCAATTCCTTTTCCATGTACATTAATCATTTTTTTCAACCACTGGCTCAGAACCTACCAGAATATATTTGTGACGGTATCCATCTATTAAACACCCTTCAAAACTAACGCTGGGAATCCACCTACTTATGGTTATCCCTTGATGTTTGCTCATGGTACACATCAATCTCCCATGACATTGGATTAGAAGCAGTACAACATTTTCTCTCCTAAGACCCCCTAATCAATTCTAGACAGGCATAATTTATCCTAGAATTCACAAAATTCTGCTTAACTCATAATTACTTCCTTTTCGAGAACCAATACCATCTACAGACTCAGGGCACAGTTATGGGGGCAAATTTTGCCCCCAGCTATGCCAACCTGTCAATCTGGGAACAACGTGTGATTTGGAACAATAACCCTTACTCTGAACACGTGTATTTCGGATGATATATAGACAACATACTTGTCTTCTGGGACGGGTCTCGGCCCTTGGCTGATGTTTTTGTGGCCTACTGTAATGCAAACAATCTAAGTCTATCCTTCAACTCAGTCTGCGATCCCGACACTTTCGCTTTTTTAAATCTAGAACTAAGCCATACTGACAATACCATTCACGCAAAGAACTACATGAAACCGACCGCAGGCAACTCATACCTCCACTCTCATAGTTGTCACCATCCGAGATGGATTTCCAACATACCCAAAAGCCAGTTTTGTTGCTCAAAACCAAACTGTACCAAACAGAGTGATCTCTTCAAGAAGAAGCTTCTAAAAAAGGGTTATCCCGCCCCCTTAGTTCAGGGCGCGTATAACCATTTTCTCAGTGAAGCACCCAGACCCAACCATCATCATGCTATTTCATCCTAGCAGACATGCAGATTCATTACCCAGTTCCACACACAGCATAAAAAGATGGAACACATCTTCCAAAAACACTGAGGTATATTATGAGAAGATCCCCACCTTCAAAATAGCCTCAGCGATCTACCAAAAATCACATACAGAAAGGCCCAAAATAAAAAAGGAAAAATAGCACCCAGCAAACTAAAATCCTGCAAAGCTATACCAACATCCACCCTCACTTTCCTAGACATTAAGGGAATGTACCAATGTCGCAAGTTTAATTACTTAACCTACAAATTTGTACAACATAGACAAAAACATTTTACCACAAAGACAAAACATATCCCCTTGGCGAATTCTTCAACTGTTCAGAATTTGTGGTATATTGCTTCTCTTGCCCCTGCTGCCTGCTTTATGTAGGCCGCTCTATTAGAACCTTACAAAAAAGGTTCAGAGAACACAGACGCTCCATTGAAGATAACAGCAACCTCACCATTCCATGACACTTTACCGAATTCCATCAGGGCTCCACTAATGGCCTACAGGTCTGGGTCATAGAGACCATTCCGGGTAGTTTCCCTCAAGCCGAACGCATTAAACGTCTGTGTGAGAGGAAAACCTTCTGGATATACACTCTGGATAGCTTAAAGCCTGTGGATCTGAACGAGGACATTGAAATTCACTCCATCTATTAGCACAAACTGGTACCTATAGACCCACCATCCTAATCACAGCTATTTCCTATAACCCACCACCAGCACTTACCCTACGGCTAGATAAACCCATGATTTTCTTTCCCTTCCCCCTCCCATCTTCTTCATTACCCACACAAGCCCAATGGCCACTCACAGTCACATCTACCACAGAAATTCTTTTCTATCCCATATTGTTTTGGAGATGAGTAGGTATATGTATATGTGACATGTGTACATGGGCATGCGCATGTGCCTGTGTGTGTATGTGCATGCCTGTATGTGTGGGTTTTTGATTGTTTGCACAGTCTCTGCACAATGACTCAATTCCCTTATGGGTGCAGGTGTGCGCATGTGCACACATACAGTGGGAACGGAAAGTATTCAGACCCCCTTACATTTTCCACTCTTTGTTATATTGCAGCCATTTGCTAAAATCATTTAAGTTCATTTTTTTCCTCATTCATGTACACACAGCACCCCATATTGACAGAAAAACACAGAACTGTTGACATTTTTGCAGATTTATTAAAAAAGAAAAACTGAAATATCACATGGTCCTAAGTATTCAGACCCTTTGCTCAGTATTTAGTAGAAGCACCCTTTTGATCTAATACAGCCATGAGTCTTTTTGGGAAAGATGCAACAAGTTTTTCACACCTGGATTTGGGGATCCTCTGTCATTCCTCCTTGCTGATCCTCTCCAGTTCTGTCAGGTTGGATGGTAAACATTGGTGGACAGCCATTTTTAGGTCTCTCCAGAGATGCTCAATTGGGTTTAAGTCAGGGCTCTGGCTGAGCCATTCAAGAACAGTAACGGAGTTGTTGTGAAGCCACTCCTTCGTTACTTTAGCTGTGTGCTTAGGGTCATTGTCTTGTTGGAAGGTAAACCTTCGGCCCAGTCTGAGGTCCTGAGCACTCTGGAGAAGGTTTTTGGTCCAGGATATCCCTGTATTTGGCCGCATTCATCTTTCCCTCGATTGCAACCAGTTGTCCTGTCCCTGCAGCTGAAAAACACCCCCACAGCATGATGCTGCCACCACCATGCTTCACTGTTGGGACTGTATTGGACAGGTGATGAGCAGTGCCTGGTTTTCTCCGAACATACCGCTTAGAATTAAGGCCAAAAAGTTCTATCTTGGTCTCATCAGACCAGAGAATCTGATTTCTCACCATCTTGGAGTCCTTCAGGTGTTTTTTAGCAAACTCCATGCGGGTTTTCTTGTGTCTTGCACTGAAGAGAGGCTTCCGTCGGGCCACTCTGCCATAAAGCCCTGACTGGTGGAGGGCTGCAGTGATGGTTGACTTTCTACAACTTTTTCCCATCTCCCGACTGCATCTTTGGAGCTCAGCCACAGTGATCTTTGGGTTCTTCTTTACCTCTCTCATCAAGGCTCTTCTCCCCCGATAGCTCAGTTTGGCCGGATGGCCAGCTCTAGGAAGGGTTCTGGTCGTCCCAAACGTCTTCCATTTAAGGATTATGGAGGCCACTGTGCTCTTAGGAACCTTAAGTGCAGCAGAATTTTTTTGTAACCTTGGCCAGATCTGTGCCTTGCCACAATTCTGTCTCTGAGCTCTTCAGGCAGTTCCTTTGACCTCATGATTCTCATTTGCTCTGACATGCACTGTGAGCTGTAAGGTCTTATATAGACAGGTATGTGGCTTTCCTAATCAAGTCCAATCAGTATAATCAAACACAGCTGGACTCAAATAAAGGTGTAGAACCATCTCAAGGATGATCAGAAGAAATGGACAGCACATGAGTTAAATATATGAGTGTCACAGCAAAGCGTCTGAATACTTAGGACCATGTGATATTTCAGTTTTTCTTTTTTAATAAATCTGCAAAAATGTCAACAATTCTGTGTTTTTTTGTCAATATGGGGTGCTGTGTGTACATGAATGAGGAAAACAAATGGCTGCAATATAACAAAGAGTGAAAAATTTAAGGGGGTCTGAATACTTTCCGTCCCCACTGTATATATGCATGTGTGTGGCTGTGCTCTAGATACCTCCAAATCAGTACTATTGTCCTGCTCATAATTTGTTATAAACTAAAAAACTCCCGTAAGGGGCGGAGCCTAGCAGAGCAGACATGCATTGTTAGAGCTCCGCACCACTGAGGAGAGAAGAGAAGGACAAAGCGGAGCCTGCAGGCTCAAAAGGTATCCATTTGAACCTTTTTGCCCCAGGGAAAAAACTGTGAAAGTTTGGGCAGGAAATATGGTACTGGGAGGAAACCGTGGCAGAAATAAAAATCACCTCACAAAGAGCTCACAGGCACTCACTGCAGCTGAAGCAGCTCCAGTCACCTCACAAGATACAGCATCAGGGCGCTCTCACAGACAGAAAATGTCACAGCAAGACTCTCCATTTGAGTCAGATACAGAACAAATCCTCTCACAAACTTCTCCACAAGCCTCCTCAGCATCCCCAGTAATATTATTACAATTTGAAAAGATGCTTCATAAGGCTTTAAAACAAACCTCAGACCAAATAACAAAAAGCCTAACCAAAGAAATTAGAGAGCTGGGAAACCGCACCGCAGCCTTAGAAATAAAAATGGATGAAATTGAAATTACAACACAAGAAAATATAACAGAATTGGAACAATTAAAAGAAGAGAATTTAATACTTCAAACTAAGCTCGAAGATTACGAAAATAGAGCCAGACGTTCAAACTTGCGCATAAGGGGAATACCTGAAACTGTGACAGACCTGCAATCTACTATTACTGCTCTATTACAAGAACTAAAGCCAGATATCCCTATTGAACGTTTAGAACTGGACAGAGTACACAGAGCCCTCACAGCCAAAAAGAAAGATGGACCCCCACGTGATATAATCACAAAATTTCATTATTACAGAACGAAAGAACAAATACTAATTGCTGCAAGAGAAAAAAAGGAACTTAATTTTCAAGGACACAATTATCAAATTTTTGCTGACCTATCCCAACTTACTATTACTAAAAGACGATCCATGAAACCCCAACTAATGGAACTGCAACGCCACAACATTATGTATCAATGGGGCTTCCCCTTTTCAGTCAGATTTAACTACCAAGGTACAATTTACAGAAGCAGATCAGCAGATGAACTACAACAAACCCTTTTAAAATTAAATCTGACAGAACCCACAAGCAGCAACTCTCCCACACGCAGAAGAATGGCATCATCTTCGCCTTCAGGCAGCACTCAGAAAATTTCAGAACAAAATGGGAATCATCATTCTCACAAAAGAGGCCGTTATGCCACATCATCCATGGACCAAGAAGATTCAATGGACTGACATCCTAATTCCTGATATCTCTTCATTTATTATACTAAGAGATGGTTCTCTATAAAAAAACTATATTTATAACTGAATGTAACTGCATTCTGATAGTCACACACTGTGTGGGATCATGTTACATTCCAGTTATATTTCTAATTACTTCTGATTCATATAGCCTTAGAATATATAAGTGAAATAAGGAAATTCTTGTTCAGTTATATATTATCAGGTAATAACAATAGATTTATTACTTTTTAGGACAAATATGTTCAATAATCCAGAAGTAATGGAAGCTTTTTCTTTCTTTTCTTAAAACAAATATATTATTACCTAACTAGTTCCTAGAATTATGTTTTTGTTTATTCTAATCTGAAGCAATACAACCTCAATTTTATGAGTTAACATATCTAAACAGTTACATATGAATAAAATATGTAATTGTTTACTCTAAAAGGGTTAAAATCCCAAAATAATTCAAACTATCTTCATCAATACCAAAGTTATTAACAGTACCTTTCTAACTGAATTATTTAGCCTAGGGCAAAACTAACCATATACAACCACCCTGGAATAAATAATTTCAACAAAAACTATATTCTGCACTCCAATTAATGAAACATCCTTTTGATGTCTTTTGACATAGCACTTCTCTCCTGTAAGCGGAAGATCCGTGTAGCCCTCCTCATTCTCCCAACCATATTATGTGGGAGTGTGACGAAGGCACTTATTCCCCTGAGAGAGATATTTATTCTCTTTCACGGGTAAATTGTGATTACTTGCAAAGAATAATTTATACAATGTATCATCTAATCTCATATGTTTTTTGTTTACTCTTTACTCCAGAATTCACTGGTTTCTTTTCTATCTATTCATCTCTTCAGTCCACACAGGTTGATCTGCGCAGTCAGCTCTGCATAACAAAAAGTAAGTCAAAACTATTTGATCTATTGCCATGGCACCACTGAATATACTTTCCCTGAATGTTCAGGGAATAAATGTCCCTCAAAAAAGGACCAAAGCCTTCCGTACTTTCCATAACAAGAAGGCTCACATAGTATGCCTCCAAGAAACACACTTCACCAAAGATTCTACTCCAAAATATATTTCTCCTTTTTATCAACAAATTTACACGGCTTCTGCCTGTACCAAGCAAAGGGGAACTCTAATTGCATTTCACCGATCCACACCATTCACCTTATCATCAGAAATTAAAGACCCAGAAGGTAGATACCTGATACTCATGGGTTATATAATGGATAAAGCAATCACGGTGATTTCCTACTACGCTCCTAACAAACAACCTACACCATTCCTTTAACATATATTACAAGTGATTAATACACACAAAATAGGAACAGTGATAATGTGTGGGGATTCGAACCAGGTCCTCCTCCCATTTCTAGATAAATCACCTTTTACACCATCCAAAATAACCTCTAGATTACCTTTTTCTCAACTTCTTTCCAAATACAATCTGGTAGATTCGTGGAGAGAAAGTAACCCAATGAAAAAGAAATTCACTTATTTCTCGCACCCTCATCAAACCTTCACCAGAATAGATCATATTTTTCTAACAATAGGAATGATACCAGAAATTATTGCATCAGATATAATTCCGATTCCGTGGTCTGACCATAATGCAGTATACACTACTATAGCCTCAGCCATACCAAAAGCGCATGACCCAACGTGGTACTTACCGGACATAATGCTCAAACACCCACTACATCAGATGGCCATTGAACAAGCTTTAAAGGAATACATATCAATTAATAATACAACAGACATCTCCCCAATAACACTGTGGGAAGCTCATAAGCCTGTCTTGCGTGGTACAATACAAAGACAAATGGCACTATTTAAACGGGAACGCAAAAATCTAGCAAAAAAACTAGAACTCAATTTTAATGCAGCCTACATATCATTTCAAGATAATCCATCTCAGAGTACAAAATCTCATCTGGAAAAATCTAGATTGGAATACGATCTATTTCTCACTGAGTCAGTTGATAAATCCCTCAAACGCTCCAAACACAATTTCTACATGAATACAAACAAACCAGGTACATATTTGGCTCGGGCATTAAATTCAACTAACAAATCTTTCAAACCAATACGTTTGAAATTATCAAAAAATGTTTACACTTGTAATCCAGTTAAAATAGTCCATAAATTTCACTCACATCTCGCAACTTTATACAAGACAAACAATGAATTTAATCCTACAAAGGCTGAGTCCTTCTTCTCAAAAATAACCTTACCTGAGTTATCTCAGAATCAAAAAAGCAGTTTGGATGAGCCTATAACTATAGATAAAGTTGCTAACGCCATAAAAGACCTAAAACTTAACAAAAGACCAGGCCCAGACGGCTACTCGGCTTTATACTATAAAACATTCTCAGAAATACTCTCTCCCATTCTCACTGAAACTTTTAACAAACTTCTAGATGGACATTCTTTTCGGCAAGAAACACTAATGGCAATTGTTTGTATGATCCCAAAACCCCTTTCTGATGATACTTCCTGTGTGAATTATCGGCCTATCTCTCTGTTAAACCTTGATATTAAATTATTAGCAAAAATAATAGCAAAACGCCTCAATAGCATTATAGGAAAATTAATACATAGAGATCAAGTAGGCTTCATGCCAAATAGACAGGCAGGCGATAATATACGCAGGGCAGTGTTATTGGCACATATTGCTAAAAAACGGAAAATCCCTTTATGTTTTCTATCTCTCGATATTAAGAGGGCATTTGACACAGTATCCTGGCAATATATGCAATATTCATTACAAAAATGGGGTTTTGGACCCCACTTTTTAACATGGATCAAAGCATTATATAATAAACCCAAAGCCTATATAAAATATGCTGGATACAAATCTGAAGCCTTTAATATCGAAAGAGGTACCCGACAAGGTTGCCCATTATCTCCCTTATTATTTGCCCTTATACTCGAACCCATGGCCCAATACATCAGAACAAACCAAACTATAACTGGCATTGAAGTAGGAGGTATTACACACAAATTATGTATATTTGCAGACGATATATTACTTTTTCTATCATCACCACAGGTCTCTGGTCCTAACTTAATACCAGCTCTTGATGGATTTGCAGCCCTATCCGGCCTTATGATTAATCCTAAGAAAGGCCTAGTGCTTAATATTTCACTCACAAACATGGAATTGATCCCGGCTAGGGCTGCACTCCCATTCACATGGGCAGAAAAATCAATCCCATATCTTGGAATTCATTTAACAGCATCTCATTCTGACTTATTCTCAACCAATTATCCTCCTGTATTAAGACAGATCACAAATCTAATAAAACAATGGTCGCAACTTCCTTTATCCTGGATAGGGAAGATTAATGCAATCAAAATGACTATTCTACCCAAATTGCTTTATCTATTCAGAGTCCTCCCTATTCCAATTCCTTCCTATTTTTTGAGAATAGTACAAAAAAGAGCAACTTCGTTTATATGGGGCTCTTCTAAACCACATATACCTATACACACACTACATCTTCCCAAAAATAAAGGAGGCCTGGGATACCCTAATTTTACTAACTACTACAGAGCAGCACATTTGGCCAGTCTGTCCAAATACCATGCAAAACAGGAAATCCCATTATGGGTATTTATAGAGGCTTCAGAAAATGACCCTCTATCAATATCAAATTTATTATGGCTTGATCCTAAAGACCGCTTTAAAATTCATAATCCCATAACTAAACACTTCTTATCTCTCTGGGATAAACTAAAAACCAAATATCAGTTACAATCTCCACACAATCCTCTCCTTTCTTTTATCAGAAATCCGGCCTTTTATCCGGCATGGATCTACCCAATTTCTTTTAAAGCTTGGACAACATCAGGCATTCAGACACTAAATGACTTCATAGCATCTAAATCATTCCTTTCATTCCCATCGCTTAGAGAAAAATATGATCTACCAAACTCTGAGATATTTAGATATCTCCAAATCAAAAATTTCTATACACCATTCCTAAAGGGGGATACACCATTATCCCAATTATCCATTTTTGAATCAATCTGTACAAAAGATCCATTTGCTAAAGGTACAATTTCATCACTTTATAATCAATTATATGGAGTAGCAAATCTTAATAGACCCTCTTACGTTCAGAGGTGGGAGGAGGACCTGGGACGAACTTTAGAAGACACGGACTGGTCTAACATATGGCTCACATCTAAGTCATCTTCACCCAACATCTTAGCACTGGAGACAAATTATAAAGTCCTAACTCGCTGGTACCTTGTACCCGCTAGAGTGGCAAAATATTCACCTAATACCTCAGCTCTTTGTTTTCGAGGATGCCCAGAAATAGGCACATATTTACACATATGGTGGACGTGCCCAGTAATCCAAACCTTCTGGAAGGAAGTCTTCGTGATTGCATCTAAAATATTTAAAAAAATAATACAACCAGATCCATATTTAACTTTACTTAATCTAAAACCGGAATGGTTAACACTCTCTCAATTCAAACTTATGATCCAACTAATAACGGCTGCAAAACAAACAGTGGCCAAGGCATGGAAATCTCCTACATTGGTACTAGCAGAAACAATTCACAGAATGAATAATACAATGTCCCATGCTAAGATGGTAGCCATCGATCAAAATCAAATTCCAAAATTTGAAAAACTTTGGCATCCTTGGATAAAACAACAGTTCCTGTCAAACTTCAATGACTCTGTCCTGTTGCCATGGTAACAGATTAAATGACTTACAGAGACACCCATTCTAAGGCTTCAAAGAGAACTAAAAAGAATAATAAACTGACGAGCGGGACAACCTTGTGGACCATACCTCTACCTTTCAACCCTTTTTCTTCTTTCTCTTTCCTTTTCTCCACCTTACGATTAAAGCTCATTATCAGAATTTATTTGACCTATATACACTCTACTTGTAAACAATATGTATAGTAGGTATAAATCATTTAAATACCTACAAAAGTAACTAAGGAAATGATATATATCTTTAATTTAGGTTTACGTGAACCCAATGTTTAATATTTGAAATTTCATGATATTTACCTATATAAACCCTACTGTAAAACAATGAGCTTACTTTATAGATCCTTGTAAACTTACTTTATGTATCTTTATAACATTGTATACTCAATAAACTTTTTTTGACAAGGAAAAACTCCCGTAAAATAATAAATAGCCCCCATATACTGATTAAAAATATATATTTTTTTAAAATAATCTCTCAACAGAAAATTTGTGGCCAATGAACAACGCCACATCGCAAAGCCAACTTGTAAGTATATCCAATGAACTAATGAACCTCCTATTCATGCTTATTCCCTAATCTCATAAGAAACAATCGTAATGCTATTCATTTTACTCTACTCTACTTCATCTGAATTTATTTTATTCCATTCGATCTAATTTTTCTCTATTATTATCTCTACTATTATTTTTCCTTTTCTTCTCTTATTTTCACTATTATTAATATTATTTCGATTTTATTTTTATTATCTTTTTTATTATTATTTTTGTCTATTTCTATCTCTATATTTTTTTAACTTTATTTTTATTTTCATTTCCTTGTTTATATTTTATTATTATTTTTACTCTTATTCATTTAATTTTATTGTATCTCAGTTTATTTACCCATCCTTAGTCCTTTGTTTTATATATATATATATATATATATATATATATATATATATGGACTTTTTAACATGTTTTGTCAAACATAAGCACCCTATTGCTGTATGGCTTGATCCTTAGTGGGAATTATGCGGGGTCTGCGGTTTGGCACTAGCGCTGGTCTGCTGCACCTTGTAGTTCTTTGCGCCACCCCTTTCTCTCCCCTCTCTCTATATAAACCCTGCTGATGATGGCCAGATTATAAGCCTGATGAAGGAGCATGCTCCAAATGCAAGCGCTCAAGCCACGCCCCCTGTTCTCAAGCGCCTGTAGTGCCTGCTGACGTGCCTTCTGTGATATCCTCTAGCCTCTGAGCTATGGATGCCACCAGAGGGGACTGATCCATCATCCCTGCCCAGCTGGAACCAAGGGAACACCCAGGACAGCTAACAGAACCATAAAACCAATGCCTGTATACCACTGCTCAAATGTGAGTTTACTTTTGAAGCAAATTAAAGCTTTTTACACTAACATATTACGCTTAGATTGGCGCTGCTCTCTCTTACTTCTTCTCATGACTATAGTTACATATACATACATATAGTTACATAGTAGGTGAGGTTGAAAAAAGACACAAGTCTATTAAGTCCAACCTATGTGTGTGATTATAGAGTCTCTTCTGCTCTCCTGAGCTGGCTGCCGCTATCAACACCAACCAGAACCTTTAATACAGGTCTGGATCCAGAAGGAAATGGACTTAGCTTCCAAATGCTAACTGGACTTCTATCATTATTGATTATTGTTGTTTATATATCTCACTAGCTGCCCCTGCCAGTGCTCCATTCCACCCTCCATACCAACGCTCCTCATCCAACCTGATGGAGCTTGAAAGGTCCTGCAAAGAAGAATGGGAGAAACTACCCAAAAATAGGTGTGCCAAGCTTGTAGCATCATACTCAAAAAGACTTGAGGCTGGAATTGGTGTTAAAGGTGCTTCAACAAAGTATTGAGCAAAGACTTTTAATACTTATGTACGTGTGATTTTTTTTTTTCAATAAATTTGCAAAGATTTCAAACAAACTTCTATCATGTTGTCATGTATTGTTTGTATAATTTTGAGGAAAATAATGCATTTAATCCATTTTGGAATAAGGCTGGAACATAAAAAAATGTGGAACAAGTAAAGCGCTGTGAATACTTTTCGGATGCACTGCATTAGCAAAAGTATGTAGACAAAGGACACACACCCTGCCATGCCCCGTTAAAGGAGAATTATAGAAAAAAAATGATTAGCTAAACCCACAAGTGTTTTTTTTTTTATCATTCCTTTATACTGGCTTTTGAAATGTACCAATGCAGGAATTTAGAAATTGGATGAAAAGTTTAGCACTGGGAAACACATTTTGAAAGATCAAAAGTGCATTTTATATACAACTATATAGATCAGACCAAAATATGGGACAAATGAAAGAGTTACAGTGGGACTTTGCCCCAAATCAGGGACAGTCCCTCGAAATCAGGGACAGTTGGGAGCTATGCTCAATGGTATGATCCTTGACCGCTGCACAGGGCTGCGTAAACGATGAAACTGTATCAAACACGGAGGTAAGTGCATCAAGGAACGCGATTGATGTCGAGTGATGGGTGGTGGAGAAGGTGTGGGGTGCTAGTTCACCTTTTTATTTTTTCTGAAAAGGTGAACCTACACTTTTAAGTGTTGGGGTAAAGATGTTGGAGAAGGAAGCATGGAGCCGAGAGTTGGGCAGTTGCAGGATCACTTTTTATAATAAAGCGTAGTTATCCTTTGTATTAAACCTGTCCTTTTCCTATATGAGAAGAACAAACTAGGAGTTTAATTAACCCATCTATGGCCTATCCCTCTGAGGCTGAAAATCACGTCTGCGCTAGCAAAATACATACCGTTGGAAGCTTAGGAAAAAATCTTTCCACAATTCAGATTAGCAGAGAGTGTAATTTGTTTTCTTTCTTTTTTAACTTCTGAAAGTGGCAAGACTCTTTTGTCCTCTATTATAAGGTAAACCGTGCAAAACATTAACACACCTGCTTTACATAGTTTATTAGTTATCGATGTCTCCCTGTCAATGAGGTCTTAAAAGCTGAGCAGTGATCTACAAGCTGTTCTACTGCCTCTTTTTTCTTGCATATAATTCAATACCCAATTTATCTGCTCCCCTTCTGATCCTCAGTTGGCTTCTTTTAACTCTGCAAAAGACTCCCAGTTCTCTTTCTTCTGTAGAATGCTAACAGGAATGATGGGGCCATTAGTCCTGCACTCAAGAACCATGTAAGATAATTGGTTTAACTAGCGTTGCTAGCAATTTCAACATGCCTTCCTAAGAAAAGACAGAATCAGAACAATCCCTTGTAGGTGAGCTGGTAATTGCGGCCTTCACCTTTGGAATTTGAAGTTACCATTTTAAGGAATATATGAGTGTTACATATCGAGAACAGTTTTTTTTTTTTTTAGAAATAAAATGTGTGGATAAAATATAATGCCTTTATGTACAAAGATGTATCTGGAGAAAGGAGAGGCTTTCTTAGCTAAACACACCCTCCTGCTTATAAATGTAGATGGGGGGGGGGGGGGGGTTAAAGTGATTTCTCAACAAAATAAAGCATGGAGACATGGATGGATGGGGAAGTTTGCTCTGAATATTTAATATGAATTGAATAGCTTTTCTGTTTGTGGTGCTCAGATGCAGTTGAGTTCCGCTTTACACTGAACTGCGAAAATTAGACAAAATCAACCTTTGGGGCTATGCGCACTTCAAGGGTTAAATACTAATATACTTATTTAGCCTATGGATGCAAGGATAATGTATACAGCTCCAGCACTGTCCTCAAGCCCTGGGCTGTGGGCAGTCCCTAGATGTCATCATGTACAATGCTTGCCTATTAACTGCTTGCCGACCAGTGCATGACAATATACGTGGGCACAATGCCACGGCTGCGCAAATGGGCGTACAGGTACATCCCCTTTAAGACGCGGCATTGTGGACGCGCGTGCCCGCCGCGTACTCCGTGCCAGGTCCCCGTGCGATGTCCGCCGGTGTCACGCAATCGAGTCACGGAGCGGCAGAACAGGGCATTTCCCCGTTCTGCCTAGTGACATGACAGAGATCTACTGCTCCCTGTCATTGGGAGCAGTGATCACTGTCATGTCAGTGGTAGCCCAACCCCCCACAGTTAGAATCACTCCCTAGGACACACTTAACCCCTTGATCGCTCCCTAGTGTTTAACCCCTTCCCTGCCCGTGTCATTTATACAGTAATCAGTGCATTTTTATAGCACTGATCGCTGTATAAATGCCAATGGTCCCAAAATAGTGTCAAAAGTGTCCGATGTGTCTGCCATATTGTCGCAGTCATGATAAAAATCGCAGATCACCGCCGTTACTAAAAAAAAAAAAAAAAAATAATAATAATAAAAATGCGATAAAACTATCCCCTATTTTGTAGACGCTAAAACTTTGGCTCAAACCAATCAATATACTCTTATTGCGATTTTTTTTACCAAAAATATGTAGAAGAATACATATCCACATTTTGATGCCTTAGACGCTGGGGACCCCCCTCTCCTTGTCCCTGTGCAACCCACATTGCTGTCAGCATGGCATTACACCACACGGACATCTCTGGCAGAAGCGCCAATATGATCTTCTGAACCAGTGCCCTCTACTGGCCGTAGCGGAGCAGTGGAGTGATCTGTTCACCTTACCCGGATGCTATTGGTATCTGTGCTCCTTAGTGTGATTAGCCAATCCCCCGGCTGAGAGCAAGAGACAACTCCTGACGCGGGTCTATCTCGGCGAACTGTATTCACACAGGCTTGACTCATGAGCTTGAACCGCACAGCAATAGGAAGGGTAAGAATCTGATATGGACTGGCTCTATTCTCTGATGTATGCCTTAATACTTACCCACTCCGCTCAGGCTCCCTGGCTGTTCAGCAACCTATAAGACATAGTGACGATCTTTATGCTATCAGTTTCCAAGCACTGTCAGCATCCAGCTAACTTCACGTGAACAAGCACACCTCTATCTACTCCCTCTAATGTAGCGTACACACGAGCAGACTTTTCAACCGGACTGGTCCGACAGACTTTCCGGCGGACTTTTGACGGACTTCCGAATGACTTTTTAACGAACGGATTTGCCTACACACGATCACACCAAAGTCCGACGAATTCGTACGTGATGACGTACACCGGACTAAAATAAGGAAGTTGATAGCCAGTAGCCAATAGCTGTCCTAGCATCGTTTTTTGTCGGACTAGCATACAGACGAGTGGATTTCTGGGTCCAGCTGAGTTACGACGTAAAGATTTGAAGCATGTTCCAAATCTAAAGTCTATCAGATTTTCGACTGGAAAAGTCTGCTGAAGGTCCGATAAAGCCCACACACGATCGGATTGTCCACCGGACTCGGTCCGTCGGACCAGTCCGGTCGAACAGTCTGCTCGTGTGTACACTGCATAAGGGGATTACCATATTCCATCCATACTACATGACTGTGTACTGAGTCCAGGTCCACACAGACAGGACTATCCCTGTGATACATTTACTATCTTAGACAATCAGTCACACTGTATTCATACATCCCATTTGTTCTCACCGCAGCGTGTATGAGTGATCAGTCAAGCCCTGACCAGGGCACACATACCCCCAGCTATGTATTGGGATACTTTACAGGAGTTCTGCATACTAAGGTGGACATTGTCCTTCATTACCCCTGCAGGAATTTCAAGCACCATTACATAAGCTCTATATACGCACTGGCAGGATCACCATCGTGATTTTTTCACTGTTCCAGATCTAACAGCAGTATTATCCTTTCATTTTTATATCCTAATCGTGACCAGGCTATGTTTACATATTACCACTAAGCCCAGGACAGGGCATATCCACTTTCAGTTACGATTTGGGACATACAACCAGCAGCTCAGCCTATTTAGGTGGACTTTGATTTATTCCTTTTTAAGATAGGCCTGCAGGTGCGTTCAACGGCTTCCACACAGGGACTGAGGCGGAGGGTTGGTCTACCAGCGTTTTGTTTTTACAATTCAACGTTGTTTTATGTTCACAGTCTGTTTATTGTAATTGCTTTGCTCAACACACAGATATTGCGGAGAAACGGACCCCATCTGTGTGGCCACCTTCCACATATGTGGGATTCCCCCTCTTTTTTAACTTATGTGTAAGTTTTTCAATAAAGTTTTTTGTCATTGATCTCATAACGTGGCAGCTTCTCCCCTTTGTTGGCTATCCTGGGACCGGTGTGGTCCCCCCTTTTTTTCTTTTTTTCTAAGAATACATATCAGCCTAAACTGAGAAAGAAATGTGTTTTTTAATATATTTTTGGGGGGTATCTATTATAGCAAAAAGTAAAAAATATTGCTTTTTTTTCAAAATTGTCGCTCTTTTTTTGTTTATAGCGCAAAAAAAAAAAAACGCGGAGGTGATGTCGATTTTGTTTGGGGGGAGCATCGCACGACCGCGAAATTGTCAGTTAAAGCGACGCAGTGCCATATCGCAAAAAGTGCTCTGGTCAAGAAGGGGGTAAATTCTTCCGGGGCTGAAGTGGTTAACCTTGCATTGTACGTGAGGACTGAAGAGGCTGGAGGGAGCTAGTCACCAGGAAGCCTGGCTAGCACCCCAAAACAAGCATTTAACCCTTGCAGTGCGAGTGGCTCAATGGCATTGGTTGGTGCTCACTTCATTCCATTGAATGTAAAGTTAATAGCTCTGCACTGTATGTGATGACATCAAGGGACCTCCCACAGGGCATGAGCCTGGTAGACTGAAGGATGGAGCAAGTTAGCTTATTCCTGCATCCCTAGACTCAACAAGCATATAACCCTTACAGTGCAGGTGTGGTGGGGAAGCACTGCCAGGGTAGATTTTATCTTATAATAGACTCTGTAGTGTGATAAGGTTAAAGTGACACTAAACAATGTCCTTTTTCTTCTCATTTTCATTTGTATGGAATGAGCAGTGCATGCTAGTTGTACAAGAACAAGAGAGGATGGCTACATTTCTATGCACAGTGGGACCATGGAGAACTAACTTAGCCACCGTCAAACAGAAAGTCGGATCACTGTAGCCAAAATTAATAAAAAGAGGAATTTGGAGATTTGGAGGAGGCTGAGAGTGATAGAAGGGAATTTTGCGTTAAATATACACTCAAATTTATTTTTTTTCCTTTAAACCAAAGACGCTCCCGTAGACGTCCAATGACAAAACGCGTAGGTCGTGGCCTAAACCTACGTCTTGCAGTATCTCCCAGGGAATATAGGATTACTTTGACGGTTCAACTGAGATCTTTTCTTGCTTTATATGAGCTACTAGTCTGTGAGTACCGCTCTGTCATTTTTTCATATACACACACAGTGCCTTAAAAAATTATTCATACCCCTTGAAACTTTTGACATTTTGTCATGTCACAACCAAAAACGTAAATGTATTTTATTGGGATTTTATGTGATAGACCAACACAAAGTGGCACATAATTGTGAAGTAGAAGGAAAATGATAAACCTTTTTACATTTTTTTTACAAATACCCCTAACTAAAATCTAGTGGAACCAAGTACCTATAGAAGTCACCTAATTAGTAGATAGAGTTCACTTGTGTGTAAGTTAATCTCAGTATAAATACAGCTGTTCTGTGAAGCCCTCAGAGGTTTTGTTAGAGAAGCCTAGTGAACAAACAGCATCATGAAAGCCAAGGAACACACCAGACATGTCAGGGATAAAGTTGTGGAGAAGTTTAAAGCAGGGTTAGATTATAAAAAAATATCCCAAGCGTTTAACATCTCAAAGAGCACTGTTCAATCCATCATTCGAAAATGGAGAGTATGGCACAACTGCAAACCTACCAAGACATGGCCATCCACCTAATCTGACAGGCTAGGCAAGGAGAGCATTAATTAGAGAAGCAGCCATAGTAACTCTGCAGGAGTTGCAGAGATCCACAGTGGGAGAATCTGTCCACAGGACAACTATTAGTTGTGCACTCCACAAATCTGGCATTTATGGAAGAGTGACAAGAAGAAAGCCATTGTTGAAAGAAAACCATAAGAAGTCCCATCTGCAGTTTGTGAGAAGCCATGTGGGGGACACAGCAAACATGTGGAAGAAGGTGCTCTGGTCAGATGATACCATAAATTGAACTTTTTTGCCTAAAAGCAAAACGCTACGTGTGGCGGAAAACTAACACTGCATATCGCCCTGAACATGCCATACCCACTGTGAAACATGGTGGTGGCAGCATCATATTGTGGGGATGCTTTTCTTCAGCAAGGACAGGGAAGCTGGTCATAGTTGATGGGAAGATGGATGGAGCCAAATAGGGCAGCAATCTTATGCTGCGTACACACGATCGGACTTTATGGCATACTTGGTCCAGCGTACCGGATTTCGTTGGACAATTCGATCGTGTGTGGGCTCCAGCGGACTTTGTTTTCTCAAAAGTTTGATGGACTTAGATTTGAAACATGTTTCAAATCTATCCGACGGACCCGAGTCCGGTCGAAAAGTCCGCTCGTCTGTATGCTAGTTCGACGGACAAAAACCGACGCTAGGGCAGCTATTGGCTACTGGCTATGAACTTCCTTGTTTTAGTCCGGTCATACTTCATCATGTACAAATCCATCGGACTTTGGTTGATCGTATGTAGGCAAGTCCGTTAATTCGGAAAGTCCGTCGTAAAGTCCGTCGAAAAGTCCGCCGGGCAAAGTATGCCGTAAAGTCCGGTCGTGTGTACGCGGCATTAGAAGAAAACCTGTTAGAGTCTGCAAAAGGCTTGAGATTGGGGTGGAGGTTCACCTTCCAGCAGGACATCGACCCTAAACATACAGACAGAGTTACAATTGAATGGTTTAGATTAGGGATGAGCCGAACACCCCACGGTTCGGTTCGCACCAGAACCTGCGAACGGACCGAAAATTTGCACGAACGTTAGAACCCCATTGACGTCTATGGGACTCAAACGTTCGAAATCAAAAGTGCTCATTTTAAAGGCTAATTTGCATGGTATTGTCCTAAAAAGGGTTTGGGGACCCGGGTCCTGCCCCAGGGGACATGTACCAATGCAAAAAAAACTTTTAAAAACGTTTTTTCGGGAGCGGTGATTTTAATGATGCTTAAAGTAAAAAAAAAAAAGTGAAACATTCCTTTAAATATCGTACCTGGGGTGTGTCTATAGTATGCCTGTAAAGTGGTGCGTGTTTCCCGTGTTTAGAACAGTCCCTGCACAAAATGTAATTTTTAAAGAAAAAAATCTCATTTAAAACTGCTTGCGGGTTTAATGTAATGTCGGGTCCTGGCAATATGGATGAAAATCAGTGAGACAAACGGCATGGGTACTCCCCAGTCCATTACCAGGCCCTTTGGGTCTTGTATGGATATTAAGGGGAACCCCGCACCCAAATTAAAATAAGGAAAGGTGTGGGGCCACCAGGCCCTATATACTCTGAACAGCAGTATACAGGCGGTGCAAACAAGACAGGGACTGTAGGTTTGTTGTTAAGTAGAATCTGTTTGTAATTTTTAACGGGTACATTTTTAACGTGTTTAGCTCCAGCCAAAAAATCTTTTTTAAGCTTTTTGGAAAACATAGGGAAGGGTTATCACCCCTGTGACATTTGTTTTGCTATCTGTCCCCCTCTTCAGAAGATTTCACCTCACTTTTTGTCCCAAAGACAAATGTTTTTTGAAAATTTGGGTTTTTTTGTGGAACAAGGATTGGAAAGCATCAGTGGAAAGCAGAAATGTTTTTCCCATATTAACTCTTACAGGAGAGAATTTCCCTTCCTAGGGGTAGATTTCATCTCACTTCCTGTTGTCTCCTTCCGTTTGCAAGTAGGAGTCGTTTGTAAGTTAGATGTTTGAAAGTAGGGGCCATCCCTATATACTCAGCAGAAATTTGGGCCTTAGGTGTTGTTGTGGCCACAACACTGTAAGCCCTCACAGGGCCCTGCTGTGAAATATTAGATCAAGAATTGTAATTACATGCCCCTGTTGAACAAGGGCAGAAAAATTGGGCCTTTGGTGGTGGTGCTGGTGCCACAACACTGTAAGTCCTCACTCGCTCTTGGTGGGTGCAGAAATGGGCCCTGCTGTGAAATATTAGATCAAGAATTGTAATTACATGCCCCTGTTGAACAAGGGCAGAAAAATTGGGCCTTTGGTGGTGGTGGTGGTGGTGGTGCTGGTGCTGGTGCCACAACACTGTCAGTCCTCACAGACACTCTAGTTGGAACACAGGAACGAGCCCTGCTGCAAAGTATTGCATCAAAAATTGTAATTACACGCCCTTGTTAAACAGGGGCTGAAAAATTGGGCCTTAGGCACTGGTGCTAGTGCCACAACACTGCAACCCCTCACAGATACTCTAGTTGGAATGCAGAAACGAGCCCTGCTGCAAAGTATTGCATCAAAAATTGTAATTACACTCCCCTGTTAAACAGGAGCTGAAAAATTGGGCCTTAGGCACTGGTGCTGGTGCCACAACACTGCAACCCCTCACAGATACTCTAGTTGGAACGCAGAAACGAGCCCTGCTGCAAAGTATTGCATCAAAAATTGTAATTACACGCCCCTGTTAAACAGGGGCTGAAAAATTGGGCCTTAGGCATTGGTGCTGGTGCCACAACACTGCAACCCCTCACAGATACTCTAGTTGGAACGCAGAAACGAGCCCTGCTGCAAAGTATTCCATCAAAAATTGTACAAGCTCCTGTTAAACAGGGGCTGAAAAATTGGGCCTTAGGCACTCGTGGTGGCGCCCAGAACCAAAAATGTTCTTACAAGCTATCAGCATGATCATTGAGGAGGAAGAGGATAATTACTCAGGGATAGTCACTCAGCATCAGCATAGGCAGTCTTTGAAGGGATCTGAAAAAAATTATTCGGTTACATCAGCATCAGGTGCTTGGTAGCTGGTGGTGATCCAAGACTGATTCCTTTTTATGAAGGTCCGTCGATCGACCGAGTCGGTGGACAGACGCACCCTGTGATCGGTTACAAAGCCTCCAGCAGCACTGAATGTGCGTTCCAAAAGAACGCTGGATGCAGGACAGGCCAGTAGCTCAATTGCATACTGTGCAAGCTCTGGCCAGAGATCCATCATCAAGACCCAGTAACCCAGAGGATTTTCGGTGGGAAAGGTGTCCAAGTCAGATCTTGCCCCTAGGTATTCCTGCACCATGTAAAACAGACGCTGGCGATGGTTGCTGGAACCGATCATACCTTGGGGCTGCGGACCAAAAAATTGTCTGAACGCATCGGTCAGACGACCACCTTCTCCACCGCTCCTTCTTTGACTGACCGAAGCCTCAGCAACACGTTGTCCAGAAAGAGTTTGTAACCTCCCAGTCTCTGGGAACGCGTTGCACAGACCTTTCTGCAAGGCCTCCCGAAGATGTTTCATCCTCTGCTCCCTCTGCGATGGCAAGATAAGGTCCGCAACCTTACCCTTGTAACGTGGATCAAGGAGGGTTGCCAGCCAGTATTGGTCCTTCTCCTTGATACCACGAATACGAGGATCCTTATGCAGGCTTTGCAGGATCAGGGAGGCCATGCAGCGTAGGTTTGCTGAGGCATTCGGTCCGGAGTCCTCTGGGTCACTAAGGATGACATGGTCTGCAGCCACCTCCTCCCAGCCACGTACAAGTCCATGTGTTTCTTGGGACTGATCCCTTAAAGACTGCTGCTAATGCTGAGTGCCAGGCTCCACCTCCATACTAACACAATCTTCCTCCTCCTCGTCCTCTTCCTTTGTGATCGGCGGGCACGCAGGAACACTGTCTGGATAAAGGGGGCCTTGAGAGCTAAGGAAGTCCTCCTCTTCCTGCCTCTGTTCTGCCTCAAGTGCCCTGTCCATTATTCCACACAGCGTGTGCTCCAACAGGTGGACAAGGGGGACAGTGTCACTGATGCATGCACTGTCACTGCTCACCATCCTCGTGGCCTCCTCAAATGGTGACAGGACAGTGCATGCATCCCTGATCATGGCCCACTGGCGTGGGGAAAAAAAAACAAGCTCCCCTGACCCTGTCCTGGTGCCATAGTCGCACAGGTACTCATTGATGGCCCTCTGCTGCGTGTGCAGCCGCTGCAGCATGGCCAACGTTGAGTTCCACCTGGTGGGCATGTCACAGATTAGGCGGTTCTTGGGCAGGTTAAACTCCTTTTGGAGGTCCGCCAGCCGAGCACTGGCATTATATGACCAGCGGAAATGCACACAGCCTTTCCTGGCCTGCCTCAGGACATCCTGTAAGCCCGGGTACCTGCCCAAGAACCGCTGCACCACCAAGTTAAGGACATGAGCCAAACAGGGCACATGGGTCATTTGTCCCTGTCGGAGGGCAGAGAGGAGGTTGGTGCCATTGTCGCAAACCACCATTCCTGCCTTAAGTTGGCGTGGCATCAACCACCTCTGAACCTGCCCCTGCAGAGCTGACAGAACCTCTGCCCCAGTGTGGCTCCTGTCCCCCAAGCACACCAGCTCAAGCACCGCATGTCATCTTTTGGCCTGCGTACTTGCGTAGCCGCTTAAACGGCTACGGAGCACTGCTGGTTCCGAGGACAAAGCACAGGAATAGGCCATGGAGGAAAAAGAAGAGGAGGGGGTGGAGGAGAGAGGTGTGTCACAATCATTAGTAGTGGCATTTTGGAGGCGTGGTGGCAGAACAACCTCCAACACTACTGCACCTTGTCCTGGATCCTTCCCAGCTGCCAGCAGAGTCACCCAATGCGCGGTGAAACTTAGGTAACGTCCCTGTCCATGCCTGCTGGACCATGAGTCAGCGGTAATATGCACCTTACCACTGACCGCCCTGTCCAGCGAGGCATGGACATTGCCTTCCACATGCCGGTAGAGAGCCGGAATCGCCTTCCGTGAGAAAAAGTGGCGTTTGGGTACCTGCCACTGAGGAACCGCACATTCCACAAACTCGCGGAACGGGGCAGAGTCTACCAACTGAAAAGGCAGCAGTTGAAGTGCTAGCAATTTTGCCAAGTTAGCATTCAACCGCTGGGCATGTGGATGGCTGGGAGTGAACTTCTTTCGGCGGTGCAGCAGCTGGGGCAGGGAAATTTGCCTGGTACAATCTGACGTCGGTGTATCGAAAGCAGATTGCCCACAAGTACTTGGCTGTGACACACCTAATTCTACACCTTCATTCCTCTCAGTGCAGGTCTCAGAGAGGACTGAAGGTATAGTGGGGTTGGAGATCTCAGCTGCTGAGGAGCAAGGAGAGGTCCTCTTTGTTCTTTGGTGTGGGTCTTTTAGATACGCTTGCCAACGAACTGTATGGCAGGTTAACATATGTCTGGTCAAGCATGTGGTACCCAAGCTGAACACTGTGAGCAGGACGCACTGCACTAACTTGTAGCTTTAGATGAACACTGTGCAGAGCTCGCAAAAAATAACTTGTAGGTTTAGCTGAACACTGTGAGGAGGACGCACTGCGCTAACTTGTAGTTTTAGCTGAACACTGTGAGCAGGACGCACTGCACTAACTTGTAGCTTTAGATGAACACTGTGCAGAGGTCTCACTACACTAACTTGTAGTTTTAGCTGAACACTGTGAGCAGGACGCACTGCACTAACTTGTAGCTTTAGATGAACACTGTGCAGAGGTCTCACTACACTAACTTGTAGTTTTAGCTGAACACTGTGAGCAGGACGCACTGCACTAACTTGTAGTTTTAGCTGAACACTGTGAAGAGGACGCACCACACTAACTTGTAGTTTTAGCTGAACACTGTGAGCAGGACGCACTACACTAACTTGTAGTTTTAGCTGAACACTGTGAGGAGGACGCACCACACTAACTTGTAGTTTTAGCTGAACACTGTGAGCAGGACGCACTGCACTAACTTGTAACTTTAGATGAACACTGTGCAGAGTTCTCACTACACTAACTTGTAGTTTTAGCTGAACACTGTGAGCAGGACGCACTGCACTAACTTGTAGTTTTAGCTGAACACTGTGAGGAGGACGCACCACACTAACTTGTAGTTTTAGCTGAACACTGTGAGCAGGACGCACTGCACTAACTTGTAGTTTTAGATAAACACTGTGCAGAGTTCTCACTACACTAACTTGTAGTTTTAGCTGAACACTGTGAGCAGGACGCACTGCACTAACTTGTAGTTTTAGCTTAACACTGTGAGGAGGACGCACCACACTAACTTGTAGTTTTAGCTGAACACTGTGAGCAGGACGCACTGCACTAACTTGTAGCTTTAGATGAACACTGTGCAGAGGTCTCACTACACTAACTTGTAGTTTTAGCTGAACACTGTGAGCAAGACGCACTGCACTAACTTGTAGTTTTAGATGAACACTGTGAGGAGGACGCACCACACTAACTTGTAGTTTTAGCTGAACATTGTGAGCAGGACGCACTGCACTAACTTGTAGCTTTAGATGAACACTGTGCAGAGTTCTCACTACACTAACTTGTAGTTTTAGCTGAACACTGTGAGCAGGACGCACTGCACTAACTTGTAGTTTTAGCTGAACACTGTGAAGAGGACGCACCACACTAACTTGTAGTTTTAGCTGAACACTGTGAGCAGGACGCACTGCACTAACTTGTAGCTTTAGATGAACACTGTGCAGAGTTCTCACTACACTAACTTGTAGTTTTAGCTGAACACTGTGAGCAGGATGCACTGCACTAACTTGTAGTTTTAGATGAACACTGTGCAGAGTTCTCACTACACTAACTTGTAGTTTTAGCTGAACACTGTGAGCAGGACGCACTGCACTAACTTGTAGTTTTAGATGAACACTGTGAGGAGGACGCACCACACTAACTTGTAGTTTTAGCTGAACACTGTGAGCAGGACGCACTGAACTAACTTGTAGCTTTAGATGAACACTGTGCAGAGTTCTCACTACACTAACTTGTAGTTTTAGCTGAACACTGTGAAGAGGACGCACCACACTAACTTGTAGTTTTAGCTGAACACTGTGAGGAGGACGCACCACACTAACTTGTAGTTTTAGCTGAACACTGTGAGCAGGACGCACTGCACTAACTTGTAGCTTTAGATGAACACTGTGCAGAGGTCTCACTACACTAACTTGTAGTTTTAGCTGAACACTGTGAGCAAGACGCACTGCACTAACTTGTAGTTTTAGATGAACACTGTGAGGAGGACGCACCACACTAACTTGTAGTTTTAGCTGAACATTGTGAGCAGGACGCACTGCACTAACTTGTAGCTTTAGATGAACACTGTGCAGAGTTCTCACTACACTAACTTGTAGTTTTAGCTGAACACTGTGAGCAGGACGCACTGCACTAACTTGTAGTTTTAGATGAACACTGTGAAGAGGACGCACCACACTAACTTGTAGTTTTAGCTGAACACTGTGAGCAGGACGCACTGCACTAACTTGTAGCTTTAGATGAACACTGTGCAGAGTTCTCACTACACTAACTTGTAGTTTTAGCTGAACACTGTGAGCAGGACGCACTGCACTAACTTGTAGTTTTAGATGAACACTGTGCAGAGTTCTCACTACACTAACTTGTAGTTTTAGCTGAACACTGTGAGCAGGACGCACTGCACTAACTTGTAGTTTTAGATGAACACTGTGAGGAGGACGCACCACACTAACTTGTAGTTTTAGCTGAACACTGTGAGCAGGACGCACTGAACTAACTTGTAGCTTTAGATGAACACTGTGCAGAGTTCTCACTACACTAACTTGTAGTTTTAGCTGAACACTGTGAAGAGGACGCACCACACTAACTTGTAGTTTTAGATGAACACTGTGAGGAGGACGCACCACACTAACTTGTAGTTTTAGCTGAACACTGTGAGCAGGACGCACTGCACTAACTTGTAGCTTTAGATGAACACTGTGCAGAGTTCTCACTACACTAACTTGTAGTTTTAGCTGAACACTGTGAGCAGGACGCACTGCACTAACTTGTAGTTTTAGCTGAACACTGTGAAGAGGATGCACCACACTAACTTGTAGTTTTAGCTGAACACTGTGAGCAGGATGCACTACACTAACTTGTAGTTTTAGCTGAACACTGTGAGGAGGACGCACCACACTAACTTGTAGTTTTAGCTGAACACTGTGAGCAGGACGCACTGCACTAACTTGTAGCTTTAGATGAACACTGTGCAGAGGTCTCACTACACTAACTTGTAGTTTTAGCTGAACACTGTGAGCAGGACGCACTGCACTAACTTGTAGTTTTAGCTGAACACTGTGAGGAGGACGCACCACACTAACTTGTAGTTTTAGCTGAACACTGTGAGCAGGACGCACTGCACTAACTTGTAGTTTTAGATGAACACTGTGCAGAGTTCTCACTACACTAACTTGTAGTTTTAGCTGAACACTGTGAGCAGGACGCACTGCACTAACTTGTAGTTTTAGCTTAACACTGTGAAGAGGACGCACCACACTAACTTGTAGTTTTAGATGAACACTGTGAGGAGGACGCACCACACTAACTTGTAGTTTTAGCTGAACACTGTGAGCAGGACGCACTGCACTAACTTGTAGCTTTAGATGAACACTGTGCAGAGTTCTCACTACACTAACTTGTAGTTTTAGCTGAACACTGTGAGCAGGACGCACTGCACTAACTTGTAGTTTTAGCTGAACACTGTGAAGAGGATGCACCACACTAACTTGTAGTTTTAGCTGAACACTGTGAGCAGGATGCACTACACTAACTTGTAGTTTTAGCTGAACACTGTGAGGAGGACGCACCACACTAACTTGTAGTTTTAGCTGAACACTGTGAGCAGGACGCACTGCACTAACTTGTAGCTTTAGATGAACACTGTGCAGAGGTCTCACTACACTAACTTGTAGTTTTAGCTGAACACTGTGAGCAGGACGCACTGCACTAACTTGTAGTTTTAGCTGAACACTGTGAGGAGGACGCACCACACTAACTTGTAGTTTTAGCTGAACACTGTGAGCAGGACGCACTGCACTAACTTGTAGTTTTAGATGAACACTGTGCAGAGTTCTCACTACACTAACTTGTAGTTTTAGCTGAACACTGTGAGCAGGACGCACTGCACTAACTTGTAGTTTTAGCTTAACACTGTGAGGAGGACGCACCACACTAACTTGTAGTTTTAGCTGAACACTGTGAGCAGGACGCACTGCACTAACTTGTAGCTTTAGATGAACACTGTGCAGAGTTCTCACTACACTAACTTGTAGTTTTAGCTGAACACTGTGAGCAGGACGCACTGCACTAACTTGTAGTTTTAGATGAACACTGTGAGGAGGACGCACCACACTAACTTGTAGTTTTAGCTGAACACTGTGAGCAGGACGCACTGCACTAACTTGTAGCTTTAGATGAACACTGTGCAGAGTTCTCACTACACTAACTTGTAGTTTTAGCTGAACACTGTGAGCAGGACGCACTGCACTAACTTGTAGTTTTAGATGAACGCTGTGAGGAGGACGCACCACACTAACTTGTAGTTTTAGCTGAACACTGTGAGCAGGACGCACTGCACTAACTTGTAGCTTTAGATGAACACTGTGCAGAGTTCTCACTACACTAACTTGTAGTTTTAGCTGAACACTGTGAGCAGGACGCACTGCACTAACTTGTAGTTTTAGATGAACACTGTGCAGAGTTCTCACTACACTAACTTGTAGTTTTAGCTGAACACTGTGAGCAGGACACACTGCACTAACTTGTAGCTTTAGATGAACACTGTGCAGAGTTCTCACTACACTAACTTGTAGTTTTAGCTGAACACTTTGAGCAGGACGCACTGCACTAACTTGTAGCTTTAGATGAACACTGTGCAGAGGTCTCACTACACTAACTTGAAGTTTTAGCTGAACACTGTGAGCAGGATGCACTACACTAACTTGTAGTTTTAGATAAACACTGTGAGGAGGATGCACCACACTAACTTGTAGTTTTAGCTGAACACTGTGAGCAGGACGCACTGCACTAACTTGTAGTTTTAGCTGAACACTGTGAGGAGGACGCACCACACTAACTTGTAGTTTTAGCCGAACACTGTGAGCAGGACGCACTGCACTAACTTGTAGCTTTAGATGAACACTGTGCAGAGGTCTCACTACACTAACTTGTAGTTTTAGCTGAACACTGTGAGCAGGACGCACTGCACTAACTTGTAGTTTTAGCTAAACACTGTGAGGAGGACGCACCACACTAACTTGTAGTTTTAGCTGAACACTATGAGCAGGACGCACTGCACTAACTTGTAGTTTTAGCTGAACACTGTGAGGAGGACGCACCACACTAACTTGTAGTTTTAGCTGAACACTGTGAGCAGGACGCACTGCACTAACTTGTAGCTTTAGATGAACACTGTGCAGAGCTCGCAAAAAAATAACTTGTAGGTTTAGCTGAACACTGTGAGGAGGACGCACTGCACTAACTTGTAGCTTTAGATGAACACTGTGAGCAGGACGCACTGCACTTACTGTTAATAGTCTAGCTGCCTGACTGTGGTACTAATAGGATCAAAAGAACACCAGCAATTTTCTTCAGGTAGCTGTAAATACTGTAACAAGACAAGCCTGCCTGTCAGTAGGAAGATAACAGGAACGGATCTAGCTAAACTGAATACAGTGTATATATATATATATATATATATATATATATATATATATATATATATGCAACACCTGGGATGCATATATATACACAATACACTGTAAGTGCAGCTAACTCACTGATTGTCCTGCCTAATCTATCTAACTCAAATGAAATGACACTGTCTCTCTCTCTATCTATCTCTCTTTCAACGCCGGAACACACACTACACAGGGCCGTCGTGCAGGCGGCCTTATCTAGTGTGGGGCGTGTTCTAAACCCCCTGAGCCATAATTGGCCAAAGCCACCCTGGCTTTGGCCAATTACAGCTCTCTCTACCGACAGCGCTGTGATTGGCCAAGCATGCGGGTCATAGTGCATGCTTGGCCAATCATCAGCCAGCAATGCACTGCGATGCCGCAGTGAATTATGGGCCGTGACGCGCCACACGAATTTGGCGCGAACGGCCCATAACGTTCGGAATTCGGCAAACGACCGAACAGCCAATGTTCGAGTCGAACATGGGTTCGACTCGAACACGAAGCTCATCCCTAGTTTAGATCAAAGCATATTCATGTGTTAGAATGGCCCAGTCAAAGTCCAGACCTAAATCAAATTGAGAATCTGTGGCAAGACTTGAAAATTGCTGTTCACAGACGCTCTCCATCCAATCTGATAGAGCTTGAGCTATTTTGAAAAGAAGAATGGGCAGACATTTCACTCTCTAGAAGTGCAAATCTGGTAGAGACATCCCTAAAAGACTTGCAGCTGTAATTGCAATGAAAGGTGATTCTACAAAGTATTGACTTAGGGGGGATGAATACAAATGCGCCATACGTTTTAGATATTTATTTGTAGAAAATGTTGAAAGCCATTTATCATTTTCCTTCCAGTTCACAATTATGTGCCACTTTGTGTTGGTCTATCACATAAAATCCCAATAAAATACATTTAGGTTTTTGGTTGTAACATGACAAAATGTGGAAAATGTCAAGGGGTATGAATACTTTTTCAAGGCACTGAATATTGTGAGCGGGGAACAGTTAGAAAGTATAAAGCTCCCTGGGATAAGCAGTCTCTCAGGCACAGATACCAAATCCACGAAGGTAGTAACAAAACAGTGCAGTGTTTATTTGTGATATATACCAGCAGTGCTTTTTTTCTCATCGAGTAGGTGCAAGAACTCCCCCTTCGGAGTCACCTTTTGTCTCCGCCCCCTACCCACCTCCCAGTACCGCCCCTTTTAGAGAGTACAGAACCGAGTATCATTCTGTGGTGCTAATTTGGATGGAGCTTGTTAACAGATCCTCCAGCAGCCAGAAACAATAGACCCCCCAGCACTAATAGACCACCCACACAATAATGCCCTCCCGAAAGTAAATACTACCCCAGCAACCATAGATCACCCACACAACAATGCCCACCACAAAAAAAAAACACCCCCCAGTCACAAAATACCACCCCAGCAACAAAAGACCCCCCGGCAACAATAGATCAACCACACAACAATGCCCCCCGGCAACAAAATACAACCCCAGCAACAATAGACACACCCCAACAACAATACAACAATAGACCCCCAGCAGCAACAACAGATCCTCCAGAAGCCAACAACAATAGACCTAGTTCTCAACAGTAGATCCCTACCTCAACAACTGACTCCCCAGGAATATAACACTCCCCCCAGCAGCAATAGTCCCTCCACCAGCAACAAAAGACCCCCATGCAAAAATAGATCCCCACAAGTGACAATAGATACCCCCAGCAGCCATTATCAATAAACCCCCCCCCCCCCAGCACCCCTTGCCATTACATATATTCAGTGCTGGAGGTGGCTGAACTGGGTTCCCCTTGAAAAAAAAGCCACGTATACAAGTATATATACAGGTGCTGTACAGTGTCTCAGAAACCAAACAGGAAATATAATAGCAAAACAAAGACCTAGCCATGTCTCAGCACTAACTATACAAAATATACAGGCCCTAACTACAGGCTGAGCAAGCCTACAGCTTGTCAGCTTCCACATATACAGCTTGTTAGCTTATACTAAACTTTTGCTCTCACAGACAGGAGTTGTCTGATTTCTCAGGTAGAGAGCACTGGCTGCCTGTCTCAGGTGAGTATAAAATGGACTGAGGGAGAGGACCAAGACCCGAACTGAATCGTGGATCAGAGATGCCTAAATGTGTAAAAGAAGGAGCTTGGAAGATGTATAAATCCCCAAACAGGACTTTTCACGGCTCTCTCTGGGACACTTTGCTACTATATACATTATATATATATATATATATTGGGGGGCAGCCCTGTCTAGCACTGTTAGCGGTAGAAAAGGATGGGACGGAAGGTTTCATATGAGGTCTTTACATAAGCAGTGGGGTCGGAATAAAGGTGCACAATAGCGCAAAGGAAAGGCCTTTGATTCTGAGGTGCCGAAGAGTAGTAAACAAGGATGGCTAGCTAAGCCTGTCAAAAGCCTTTTCCGCATCAAGGCAAGGAGGAGTGCTTTGTGTTTACCTTTACTGGCCACGTCACTGAGATCAATAGTTCTTTTGGTGTTAGACAATTAATGATGGAAAAAAGCAAAGACTGCACCCAAAACAAAGGTTTGGGTCTGCTGTAGACAGAGATGGCCTGCAGGCATACAAAGTCCCATGAACCAACCAAAAAATATATATATTCATGCATTAAAATGTGACACTTACTGCATTTTTGGTTGTTCAGTGATGATTAGTGAAGGAACTCAGTAAAAATTCTGCAATAGAGTCCTTCAGCTGTGCCTCTGAATATACCTTCAAAGCATAATTTCATTGGCAGTCAGCTATCAAAACCTGAAATGTGACTAATAACATTGTGCTCCGGACTGGTGTGCTAGTGACTTAGAGTGCTATTACTGCAGTTTTTATTTTAAAGTATTCTTTATGTGACGCTTTTGTATGTGACATTCACATTTTACTTTGTAATATATATCATCTTTAAGAGCGAGCATAGATGGGAAGATTTCTCAACAGGTTTTTATGGCGAGTTTAAAGACTGCTTTGTACAGATTTATATATTTATATCATAATACACCTTTTTTATACAGTTTCTCTAAAATTTGGTGGTTATCACAATGTTTTTCTAGAGTTACTTCTTCTAAAGATAAATTTGTATTTTTTTGGTTAACATATCTTTTTTATTCTTGTGTGTTGAGTACATCTCCTCTTCCATTATCATATACAATGAAGTCAACTTTTAGCTGGTGGATATGGGACCAGCACATGATGGTCATGACCACAAGAGGTGATATTTTCCATGGAGATATAAGAAAATATTAGGTCATGCTATTAGGTCATGCTCCAGCAGCAACCAAAACTGATTTGAGTTTTAAGATGGTCAGATCTTGATGGCTTTATTGAGTCAAGTTTTACAGCTTATTATTACTAGTGATCTACTCATAATCTTGCAGCTCTTCTGTCTATATAAAAAGGTAATGGGGGTCAATAGCCAAATATTTGTGATTTCTTTGGGAATAGGTTTGAGGTTGCACATGGGCTAATAAGGTCTGTAACTGGAAAATCCTTACAGTTCAAATGTTTTGTGGGGCCTCTTTATTTAAAGTCCATTTCTGAGCAAGTGTACCCCCCCCCCATGCTTTTTTTTTTAAATAAAACTTTAAAATCAATTTTCACTCATCTAAGGCCTCCATCTTCTTGTCCACCACAGCGCCTTCTCCAGGAGTAAAAATCAGTAATCTAAAACTGCAGTTTCTTGTAGGGAACGACATCACACTGATGCAGTCCCCACCAATGGAAAGTGTAAGTGTCTACATCATCCAGGGACTCATAGAACGATCTTTACGCTCTGAAGTCCAGGAGATCCAGAACTCTGTGATCAAGTCAAAAGGGCCTTTGACTTGATAACTAGGAGTATAACTTCTGTCTGCAGACATCTCTGCATACTTCCTCCTTTGGCTGCTGAGATCTGCATGATAGAATGTGTGTTTGGTGTGCTCTCTTGCAGCTCTTTCTGTACATATACTATAAACAGTATACAGATCATCCAGTGGTCAAAGTGGGAGAGCAAAACATCAATTTTAACTAGTCATTTATGCCTAGGTCAAATTTCGCATCATCTGTGGGCCTCTGTCAACATTACTATAGTCTTTTATTAAATTTCCCTACCTAAACAGTTTTTGAAAATTTTTTAACCACTTAATACTTTTAACTTAACTTAATACTTTACTTAGTACATTTAAAATTTCATTAGACAACTCAGATTACAAACATGATGTACAGAGCCAATCAGAGTGTTTCTGTACCTTGAGATTGCTGTAAACCAATTAAAGCCATCACCATAGTGTTTACAAACATTCAGCCTTTTCAAAACAGAGAAAGCTCCCATTCTTCCCCTGTGACTTTAATTCCCACACAGGCCATTGTAAAATGATGCCCAAGCTGGAGCCCTAATTTGCAGGGTGAGCAGGCCCGGTAGGACACACTGCGGCACACAGTAGATTACATGACAATTGTAAACAATGAATGGCTTTGATTCATGCCATTTATTGTATAAAATTGTGTTGCTAGCTGTGATTGGTCACAGTGATCACATGGTACAGACAATAATGGCAAAAAACAAGTAAAAATTTGCGCTGAATTGTAAAAAGCAAGCGGCCAGCAAAGTTCGTAAATAACAAACAAAAAGTCACATGCATAAAATTATTCAAAAGTTCAAAATGAAATTGAAGAGTGGGAGGAATCCAATCACCAAATATATTGTGCAGATGTAGAAAGAGTCACTCGTCACCACATGGTAATGTAGTCTGCTTACCAGAAGGTGTTTAAGGATTAGGCATAGATGATAAATTCTCAATAGCATCCAGCAAATCCAGCCCACTGGAACCCCTCATCAGACCACAACATCCGTGGGATTACCTTCACATATAAACATCTCCCAATGGTCACTTCAGAATTAGGCATTCAGGCATGTAGTCATCATATATCCGAGAAAAGAAAATGAAGGACCCATAGTGAAGCCCGTAATGATAGATAAAAAAAACTTTTATTGTAGTAACTTACAGTTTAAGCTTAAAACAGCATGCATCAATGATAGGAACAAACGACTGCAGCAATCGGCGTATGGATGTCAGCCTGCCTGACATGTTTCATCTTAACAGATGTCTTCAGAGGCATGGCTACAGCTACAACCGCACGCTATATATATGGTATGGTTAGTGGATAGATCAGAGGGGATATAATCATACTCATCACTAACAGCTGGGTAAGATGTGTGTCTTGTGCAGCGCGCCCTGGTGCTGACAGGATAAACCTGGTTAGCAACTGATGACGCGACAGCGCACGGCCAATCAGAAAAAAGAGAGGATAGGAACAAAAAGAGGGTGGCAACAGATGACTCAGTGCCACCTCATTGGTTAACCTATCTCTCAGTGAACAGAAAAATTGAAAAATGCCAGATAAGCATGAACAGGCGACAAGGAAGAATGCCGGCTGTGCGGTCCGGCTCAGGGACATGAAAAAGGCTAAAAATGTATTTTTAATTGATCAGACAAAAACCTGATATCATACAACTCAATGTACAAAATAAAAAAATGGAAAAGAATTAACACCCGCACAGATAAGCTATGAAATTAACGCCTGTCATGCAGTATAGATCAAAGGCATAGAAAAAATCGCTAGACTTTGTATAACAAAACAGTGCCTGCATGGGAAAAAACACTAACCTATGTATAACAAACCAGCGCCTCACATGCAACTAAGCAATAGACATTGTGAATGTGATTAATCGTACACAATTCAATACAAATACATGCATGCAATATACATCAATACATGTGTTAAATTCAATACAGATGATTGTAAACATCATTTAAAAGATATTGATTTAAGAAAAACTGACCTAGACCCAAGATTTGCAAATATATAAAGGAGAAAAAACAAAAAATAAATAAAACAAATAAAGGAGTGTATCGATGCTAACTGTTATTAATGAAGCTATTAACATCCCACTCTACGTTTAACCCATATGGCGTATAGCATGTGAGGGTGTGTATCCATCGCATTTACAACCTCGAGATTTCTCTCTTGGTGTAACTACCTCTCCAATGGGGTGTGAAGCGATCGATGGTGGTAATCAGAGTCCCTACTGGATTTCTGTTATGACATTCTAAATAGTGACGTGAGACCGTGTGCTTAGGAAAACCTTTCTTTATGTTTTTTATATGTTCCTTTATTCGCACATTCATGGCTCTCATAGTGCGGCCTACATACTGTAGACCGCATGGACAAGTCAATAAGTACACAAGTTTAGTTAACCCATCTGGGAAGCCCATTATCAGCGGGCTAGATTCTGTCACTTCCCATATTGGGAAATATATAGATGGATTTTTACAACCCCTGGTATCCCAGACCCCTTCTTTTTTGAGGGTCTCTTTCCAGGTCTTACAGATACTGGATACCTTGGTGTGGAAGGAGGGTTATATCATGGCTACCGCCGATGTATCCTCTTTGTATACCATCATATCCCACTCAGATGGTATGCACGCAGTTGAGACCTTCCTTGGTAGAGATGACCAACTGGCCCTCCCACAGAGGGAGTTCATCTTACTCCTGCTAAGGTTTTCCATGATGCATAACTACTTCTGGTTTTTGGGTTCCTGCTACCTCCAAACTAGAGGTGTAGCCATGGGCACAAAATTCGCGCCCAGTATGGCTAATTTGTTCATGGCCAAGTGGGAGGAGGATGTCGTCTATGCTGACAGACGGCCAGAATTGGTGTACTGGGGCAGGTATATAGACAACATCCTCCTCTTATGGGATGGAGATGAAACATCATTCACTAATTACATGCAGGAGCTGAATCAGAACACCCTTGGTATCTCTCTGCAATTCGAAATGAGCAAGGTTGTTATCCATTTTTTGGGTTTGAATATACGGATCTGTGACAATAAATTTACAACCACCACTTTTTTCAAGGAGACAGATCGTAATGGCTATATTAGTCAGGGGAGTTGTCACCATCCCTCCTGGTTAAAAGTGGTTCCTAAAAGCCAGTTTATTCGCCTAAGGCGTAATTGTACCTTTAAACATGACTTTTTGAGAAGGGGTACTCTGGTGCAGACTTGGACAAAACCATAAATGAGGTTGCCTGCTTGGATAGGGCCAATATGATAAAGGGCACAGATAGAATCACTAAGAATAATAACATTCATGAGTTTTCTTTAGTGACCACCTACTCTCGACAATATTACGATTTAAAGAAAATTCTTAGAAAACATTGGGCCGTGTTAAAAAACGATAAAGTGTTGGGCCCATCCTTACCTGAACGCCCACAAGTTATCTATAGGGGAGTACCCCCCAAGGCTGCAGGTTGCCCCTAATGTTCTTGATGCCCCCAATAGTGTCCCCTTTTTTCAGAACTCAAAAGGTTTTTTCCCATGTCGCAAATGTAAAGTGTGTCGCATAAATGGCGATAAAAATAGGAAAATTTGTCAATTTAAATCTAACTCCACCACAAAGGTCTATGATATAGATACTTTCATCACCTGCACCTCAAAAAATGTTGTGTACTTATTGACTTGTCCATGCGGTCTACAGTATGTAGGCCGCACTATGAGAGCCATGAATGTGCAAATAAAGGAACATATAAAAAACGTAAAGAAAGGTTTTCCTAAGCACACAGTCTCACGTCACTATTTAGAATGTCTTAAAAGAAATCCAGTAGTGACTCTGATTACCGCCATCGATCGTTTCACACCCCATTGGAGAGGTAGTTACACCAAGAGAGAAATCTCGAGGTTGGAAACGCGATGGATACACACCCTCAAATGCTATACGCCATATGGGTTAAATGTAGAGTGGGATGTTAATAGCTTCATTAATAACAGTTAGCATCGATACACTCCTTTATTTGTTTTATTTATTTTTTGTTTTTTCTCCTTTATTTATTTGCAAATCTTGGGTCTAGGTCAGTTTTTTTAAAAACAATATCTTTTAAATGATGTTTACAATCATCTGTATTGAATTTAACACATGTATTGATGTATATTGCATGCATGTATTTTTATTGAATTGTGTGCGATTAATCGCATTCACAATGTCTATTGCTTAGTTGCATGTGAGGCGCTGGTTTGTTATACATAGGTTAGTGTTTTTTCTCATGCAGGCACTGATTTGTTATACAAAGTCTAGCGTTTTTTTCTATGTCTTTGATTCATACTGCATGACAGGCGTTAATTTCATAGCTTATCTGTGCGGGTGTTAATTCTTTTCCATTTTTTTATTTTGTACATTGAGTTATATGATATCAGGTTTTTGTCTGATCAATTAAAAATACATTTTTAGCCGTTTTCATGTCCCTGAGCCGGACCGCACAGCCGGCGTTCTTCCTCGTCGCCTGTTCATGCTTATCTGGCATTTTTCAATTTTTCTGTTCACTGAGAGATAGGTTAACCAATGAGGTGGCACTGAGTCATCTGTTGCCACCCTCTTTTTTGTTCCTATCTTCTCTTTTTTCTGATTGGCCGTGCGCTGTCGCGTCATCAGTTGCTAACCAGGTTTATCCTGTCAGCACCAGGGCGCGCTGCACAAGACACACATCTTACCCAGCTGTTAGTGATGAGTTTGATTATATCCCCTCTGATCTATCCACTAAATATACCATATATATAGCGTGCGGTTGTAGCTGTAGCCATGCTTCTGAAGACATCTGTTATGATGAAACATGTCAGGCAGGCTGACATCCGTACGCTGATTGCTGCAGCCGTTTGTTCCTATCATTGATGCATGCTGTTTTAAGCTTAAACTGTAAGTTACTACAATAAAAGTTTTTTTATCTATGATTACGGGCTTCACTATGGGTCCTGCATTTTCTTTTCTCGGATATATGATGACTACATGCCTGAATGCCTAATTTTGAAGTGACCATTGGGAGATGTTTATATGTGAAGGTAATCCCACGGATGTTGTGGTCTGATGAGGGGTTCCATTGGGCTGGATTTGCTGGATGCTATTGAGAATTTATCATCTATGCCTAATCCTTAAACACCTTCTGGTAAGCAGACTACATTACCATGTGGTGACGAGTGACTCTTTCTACAGCAGCACAATATATTTGGTGATTGGATTCCTCCCACTCTTCAATTTCATTTTGAACTTTTCAGCGGCGCAATAATTTTTATGCACATGGTACAGACAAGGCCAATTACAGGCCATCTGTGCCATGTGATTAGCTGTGACTAATCACAACAATACACACTGAATGAATCTATGCTTGCTTGAAATGTATAAAAAAAAATCCTGATCACCTCCCCAGAGTAGTACATTGTTACTATGGTAACACTATATTTCTCTGGTCACAACATGTAAAAAATGAAAAAGGAAAAATATTTTAAAAAATTGAAAAAAATAATTACAATTGTTTTTAATTTTTTTATTATTTTTTCATACTGTCACCAGTCAGTGTCTCTGCTCACCGCTACACCAGTTATATGATGACGCTGTACTGCACTGGTGACAATATGTACAAAAAAATCAAAAGAATGTGAGAAAAACAATTTCTCTTTCATTCATTGACGGAGACAGAGCTCCATATTCAGAACTATAGGGTTATATCATAACCTTACAGGAGTAGGACACTAGGCAGAAAAAAGACTTGGCTATGCCTATGGGCAGTCCTAGGTGGTATACATACCCCTCTCTGCTATAGCCCTTCAGTTATTTTTCTGCCTAGTCAGGAGTAAGGACCTCGTTCCCTGACGGGATCTCTGGTCCTGGCATTTTTTTTCCTTTTATATGGCTTTTTTTCTCCTGGGTTTTTTCCTGTGAGATCTACAATCAACTGCCAGACTGGGCAATGGGCTGAATATCTAGATCCAGTGGTCCCTCCAGGAGATGGTGTTCTCACTGTACTGGTGGGGGGTGCACCACCAGTGGATAGGCTTCACGGCTGGGGGGGGGGGGCGCTGGCTGCTGATGGTGGTTCCATGCCTGGGACCCCCCCTCTTCACTGTGGGATGTCATGGCTCCAAGGATCCCTCCTGGGTCCCTGGAAGCCTCGTGGAGCCGCAGGCGGTGGCCATTTTGCTGTAGCCGACACCATTTTATGGGGCCTATGTATTCTTAATAGCTGGCGGCCATGTTTGGTTGGTCCGGCCTGCTGGTAGAGCGGCGGCCGCGACAGTGGAGCCTTCTGGTCAGTGATTTTGGCTCTGGGATGTCCTCCTTTTTCTCTGGTGTTGACTCCTGGGTTTCTGCAAGCTCTCTTTAGGGCGGTGCAAGGCCTGTTGCTTCAGGGTGTGATTGTCCCAGTTCTGGTATTGGTTTGGTTTCAAGGTTTTTATTCAAACCTGTTTACAGTCTCAAAGAAGGAGGGCAAGGTTAATCCGACCCTAGTCCTCAAGGTCCTGAATTGCATTGTGTGGGTACAGAAGTTCAGAATGGAAACCATTTGCACAGTGGTGGCATCCCTACATCAGGGGGACTTTCTTGCTTTTATCGACATCAAGGATGCTTACCTGCACATTCAAATATGTGCCCAACATCAGTGCTTCCTCTGTTTTGCTGTGGGAGAGGAGCACTATCAGTTCGTGGCGTTAACCCTTTGGTCTCGCCTCCACTCTTCGGGTCTTCACAAAAGTCTTGGCCCCGGTTCTGGTGCTTCTATGTCAGCGGGGATTGCGGTACTGGGTTAACTGGATGACCTCCTCTTGCAAGCGGAGTCCTCTGCTGCCCTGATTGATGACGTGGAGATCACTATACAGACCCTGAAGGATTTTGGTTGGCTTCTGAATTACCAGAAGTCTGCTCTGATCCCATCCGGAAAATTGTATTATCTGGGTCTGACTCTGGATTCAGCTTTAGCCAGATTGTTCCTTCCTCTAGAAAAACTCCAGCAGTTGCATGCTGCTATTCAGCTGGCCCACACCTCGGACTTGCATGTGGGTGTTGGGCCTGAGGGTATCTACCTTCAAGGTGGTTCCATTTGCACAGTTCCATGTGAGGTCCCTTCAAGTTTCCGAGGGCTCTGGACAATCAGATTCGGCTGAGCCGGAAAACCAGGGGGTTCTTAGTCTGGTGGCTTCACTCTCCAGCTCTTCGGCAGAACAAATCCTTTCTCCCCTTGTAATGGACAGTGGTCACCACAGATGCCAGTCTGTCCAGGTGGGGAGGTGTCCTGGAACCGAGCTCTGCTCAGGGTTGTTGGATGCTGGAAGAGTCCAGACTACCGATCAATGTCTTGGAACTTCAAGCGATCCAGTTGTGTCTGGATCACTGGACGGATCATCTCCTGGGGCTCCAGGTACGCATCCAGTCGGACAATGCCACAGCGGTGGCCTATGTCAATCACCAGGGTGGAACAAAGAGTGTGTTGGCAGCCCTGGAAGTAGTCGGCCTCCTCCAGTGGGCAGAACGCTTTGTTCCAGCCCCCTCCGCAAAACACATTCCAGAAGTAAAAAACTGGCAGGTGGACTTTCTCAGTTGGCAGGTGTTGGACCAAGGGGAGTGGTCTCTTTCACCTGAATGTGTTTCATCAGATATGTCTCTGATGGGGCACCCCCGAGGTGGATTTTTTGGCGTCCCGGATCAACAGAAAGGTTTGTGGCACGGTCATGGGATCCTCTGGCAGAAGCCACAGATGATCTGGTGGCCCAGTGGGGCCGGTATCCGCTGATCTATGCTTTTCCTCCTCTAAAGCTTTTGCCTAGACTTTTGCGCAGGATTGAGGCCGAGGGGATTCTGGTCATTCTAGGGGCCACGGCCTGGCCTCGCCAGTCTTGGTATGCTGACCTGGTGCTCCTGGTCGCCCATATCCTTTGAAGACTGCCTCTCAGGGAAGATCTACTGTCCCAAGGGCTGATCTTCCATCCTGCTTTACAGTCGCTGGCTTTGAGGGCCTGGTTGTTGAAAGCCAGGTGCTGAATGATAGAGGTTTGCCTGGGTCGCTGGTTCCGACACTCTTGAAGGCTATTAAGTCTACCTTTAGGAAGATCTACCATTATATGTGGAAAGCGTACATTTTGTGGTGTGAGTCAATAGAAGTTCACCCCTGTTCTTTTTGGTGGCTTGGATTTTTATCTTCCTTCAACGAGGTGTCACGCAGAAATTGGCCTTGAGTACAATCAAGGGCCAGGTGTTGGCTTTGGCGGTCTTCTTCCAGCGTCCCCTGGCCACGCACTCCCTGGTACGTACTTTTATTTAAGGGGCTCGACATCCGGTGCGGATCTGAACTTGGTGCTTTCAGTTCTCCAGAAGAAAGAGCTTCCCTTGCTTACTCTGTCCCAGAAGGTGGCCTTTTTGCAGGGTGTCAGAACTGGCGGCGCTATCTTGTCATATCCCGTACTTGGTGGTCCACAAAGATAAGATGGTTCTTCGACCATGTCTGTCCTTCCTCCCCAAGGTAGTCTCTGATTTCCATTTGAATGAAGACATTGTGTTGCCTTCCCTGTGTCCCAGGCCCAAACATCCTAAGGAATTTGCTTTGCATGCCCTGGGTGTGGTTTGGACGATTCGGTGTATTTGGCAACCACCAAGTCTTTTCGGAGGTCAGATTCACTGTTTGTCATCACGAACAGGCCAAGAAAAGGGCTGTCTGCTTCTTCTGCGACTATTTTCAAATGGATCAGACAGACAGTGTCTCAGGCCTATTCTATCAAGGTTCAGGTTCCTCCTTTCCCTGTAATGGCGCACCCTACTCAGGCGCTTAGTGCTTCTTGGGCCTTCCGTCATCAAGCGTCAGTGCGCAGGTTTGCAAGGCAGCCACTTGGTCATCAGTGTACACTTTCACAAAATTCTACAATGTGGATATGCTGGCATCTGCAGATGCTTCTTTTGGCTGCAAGGTTTTGCAGGCTGCTGTTTACATGGTCTGTTCCCTCTTGAGGGTGTGTTATTCAGGTTGAGCTCCAGTTGTTTTTTGTTGAGATCCTGTTACCTGGTTGGCTCTTGGGTTTAGCCTTGGGATTTTTTTGTTGTCCCACCCCTTAATGTTTGGCACTCCTTGGGGACGTCCCTATGGTTCTGAATATAGAGCGCTGTGTCCGACAATGAACGAAAGAGAAAATAAGATTTTTGTACTTACCGTAAAATCCATTTCTCTAAATTCATTGACGGACACAACACCCACCCCTCTGTGGAGTGTTTAATACTTCTGACACTGCTTGTTACTAAACTGAATGCCTATAGCAGAGAGGGTGATGTATACCACCTATGACTGCCCATAGGCATAGCCAGTCTTTTTTTCTGCCTAGTGTCCTACTCTTGTAGGGGGCGATATAACCATATGGTTCTGAATATGGAGTGCTGTCTGTCAATGAAGTCAGAGAAATGGATTTTACGGTAAGTACAAAAATTCTATTTTTTAAAATTTCTTCATTTCCCAAAAAATTGTGACAAAAAAATTACAACTTCAAAAAGCGTGCCATGCCTCTTACTAAATACCTTTGACTATCTACTTATCAAAATGGGGTAATTTGGGGGGTGTAGTAATATGACTGAACAGAAATCACTCTTTATTTGTTCTGTTCTGATATTTTCAGGCCTCAAGAAATGAGACCGTCAGTACATCAGTATTGATACTGATTTTCTATTATATATATATACCTACACAAAAGTGAATACACCCCTCACATTCTTGTAAATATTTTATTACATCTTTTCATGTGACAACGCTGAAGAAATGACACTTTGCTACAATGTACAAGTAGTGAGTGAACAGCTTGTATAACAGTGTAAATTTGCTGTCCCCTGAAAATAACTCAACACACGGCTATTAATGTCTAAACCGCTGGCAACAAAAGTGCGTACACCCCAGCGTCACGTGACTCATTAGTGTTACAAGGTCTCAGGTGTGAATGGCGAGCAGGTGTGTTAAATTTGGTGTTATCGCTCTAATTTTCTCACACTGGTCACTGGAAGTTCAACATGGCACCTTATGGCAAAGAACTCCCTGAGGATCTGAAAAAAAGAATTATTGCTCTACATAAAGATGACCTAGGCTATACGAAGATTGCCAAGACCCTAAAACTGAGCTGCAGCATGGTGGCCAAGACTAAGGACATAGATTACTGGAACCATGTCCTGTGTTCTGATGAGACCAAGATAAACTTATTTGGTTCAGATGGTGTCAAGCATGTATGGCAGCAACCAGTTGAGGAGTACAAGGACAAGTGTGTCTTGCCTACAGTCAAGCATGGTGGTGGGAGTGTCCAAGACGACCACTGCCTTGCTAAAGAAGATGAGGGTAAAGGTGATGGACTGGCCAAGCATGTCTCCAGACCTAAACCCTATTGAGCATCTGTGGGGCATCCTCAAACAGAAGGGGGAGGAGTGAAAGGTCTCTAACATCCACCAGCTCTGTGATGTCATCATGGAGGAGTGGAAGAGGACTCCAGTGGCAACCTGTGAAGCTCTGGTGAATGCCATGCCCAAAAGGGTTAAGGGAGTGCTAGAAAATAATGGTGGCCACACAAAATATTGCCACAATGGGCCCAATTTGGACATTTTCACTTAGGGGTGTACTCACTTTTGTTGTCAGCAGTTTAGACATTAATGGCTGTGTGTAGAGTTATTTTGAAGGGACAGCAAATTTACACTGTTATACAAGCTGTACACTCACTACTAGATTGCAGCAAAGTGTAATTTCTTCAGTGTTGTCACGTGAAAAGATATTAAAAAAATTTACAAAAATGTGAGGGGTGTACTCACTTTTGTATAAATAAATTCCCTGCTCATTTCTGCTCAATATAAGCCAATTGGACAAAATCGTGAAAAATAATTTGTTGCTTTAACAGCTTGTAATATTTTATTTTAACTTTTTACATTTATTATTCATTTTCTCTAAGAGTTTTATTAGAAAGAAGAAATTATTAAATTTGACATTGGATTGGTATTAACATTACTCCATAATCACTCAATATGTCAATCTATCATAATAATAATCTGTTCCTTGGCGGGGAGGCTGCCTTTGAAGGACTGTGGCTGATACTGGAATGCTTGATTAGATATGGATGTTCTCTTCTATATTTTCTTGGGCATACAAAAGGGGATTTTGATACTTTCATTCCTGAATAGATTTATATTTTAATTATTTTATTTTTTATTTTTTTATATTTTTGATTTGGTGGATTTCTTTTCTTTTTATTTAGGTGGATTGCTCCCCTTATGGTCCCCTTCAGTCCTTCTCAACATTTGGCATAAGCATAAATTTAATTGAATCTCGTTCTGTTCTGCCATAAGAATACAGAGACTAATGTACCTGCTGTGCTGAATCCAGATCCTGTGGTTCCAGAGGTTGTTGTATCCAGATCCCAGGGCTCCTAAACATGCTATTATAGATAGTGGCTTCAGAACCACTATCTGAAAGGCAAGGACTTGCATCCATCATCACTGGCTTAAGGGGTAAACCCTTAGACCTCTCCTTGAACAACACTAGGCACCCTGAAGACAGGTGAGAGACCTCTTGGCCTCTTGGCCACAGACTTCATTGCTTATTCTGCTACATAGTGTTACCCTTTTGGGATTACAAATTTATTTGACCCAGTGCAGGACTCTAGGTCCCAATGCTAGCTAATGCCAAGTATAACACTAGCCAGTGGGAGGTGTAAAGAGAAACTGGGACTTTAAACCATATTTAGGGGTTTCCTTTAGTTTAGGATCCAGGAGGTGTAACATCCTCCTGAAACTCTTCTTTTGCCCCTCACTTTTGTGTCATCAGGTGCCATCTATGTTCTCCACTGCAGATGGCGCTTGATCGCAGCGACAACGCAGATGGGGTGGAAGTTGTGAAGAACATGGTTCCTCTATAATTTCCTTGGTCACAGGGAAACAGCTATCCAATTGGATGCCGATACCACATGTGACTTTGGCGGCCATCTTAAATGAAGGGAATGAGGGCAGAGCCTTTTTAAGGCCCTAGTTCCCAGGCTTGTTGCGCATTTTGCAAGTGGCTAGTGTAGGGACAGGATACCCGTCTGTCAAGGACAGTAGTTAGTGTCAGAGAAGACTTCCAGTGGAGTAGGGAAAGTGCAAGGACTATGCCATCCTCTCCTAGGAAGCCTTCCCATTGGGTTTGGACAGACTTGGCCTCATTTTACTCCTCATGGCAGGTGCTGTCGGCATCTTCAGGTCCTCAGACTACTGTTCCATCGCTGTTACAGTTGTAAGTGGTTCAAACCAGGTTCCTCTCCTCCAAGCCTGTTTGTAGGTAGAAAGGAAGAGTTTGTGGGACTTTAAATGAGGTAACACCATGTCAGGAGAAAATAACAACATAGAAATGAAGTTACAGTACATGATTTATTTATTACAATCTAGAATACATATCAGATATTTTGTATCAAATAGATAGGTAGTCACAACAAGACTTACACTAAATATGCTGCTCATAGCATGCAATACAGATAGAAAATAGACATGGCAAATATACATGGTATAATAAATCTATTGAAAAACATATGTAATAGAGACAAGTAACTGTGGGCATCTAGTGGCATTCAACGCATTTCCTGGCATTGCAGCCATTTATCAGGAGTGTTGTGAAGTAATATACTGGGAAGGAAATGAACAGGGGTTAATGATAATGCCCTTAGAATAAGGGAGGACAGAGGGATTATATCCCAACAAGGTGGAGATAGATTGGAATACTTACTACACAGCCTCAAGACCAGGTCCGGTATCCGCCAAGGAAGATGGGGATAACAGGCATGATGTCTCCCCCCAGGGTTGGGAAGGGGGAACCCTCCAAGGACGGAGAACAGCACCCGGAGCCCAACACAGTGGTCACAGCATGAGGCCTGTTTGTACTTGCTGGACTTTGCTACAATATATTATTATTGCTGAACTTGGTCTCTGTGTGCTCACTGCCTCCTGCACAACGCCGCACCTAGCCCACATCCATTTTATGGAACATGCCACAGGCACCTTAGTTGTGGCCAAGCGCATTTCTCTGTGCACTTTACATACCCCACAGACCATGGTCCCTTGTCCATCTCAGGAGCGAGCAAGAGAGGGTTACGTTTCTACATACCGTAGGACCATGGAGACCGAACACAGCCACCCTGTAACAGGAAGTCAGATCACAGCAGCAATAAAAAAAAGGAATTTGGAGGAGGCTGAGAACAATAGAAGATACTTTTAGAGTTAGGAGCACATACTTGAAAAGAATTATATATTTTTTTAAACTAGAGTTTAAAGTCACTTGAAAGAGAATATTAAGGGGAGACAAAAGCAAATAAAGCTGGGAGACAAAATAAAGTAGTAGCTATGGTACAATCAGAAGATGTGAGGAGGTGAATTGAACTTTAAAATATCGCATTCCTTTCCCCAAAGTGAGCTGCATCATGGGGGAAACAGATGAGGACAAATCAAAGAATCTTGAAAGTGGGTTGTACAAACAATTCAAAACAATCCAAGTTTTAGCAAACCTCAGTAATCTGATTGTTTGTCAGTACCAAGAGACCAAGTCTAAGAAATAAACATTGCAAACCATTGTACCAGGAGAATAAATGCTAGATCTAGAAGTGGGTATTGAACCTATGGAATGTAAAGTAGGATTATAAAACCGATGCAGACTTAGCAGCAAGGCAGCAAATGATGCCATCAGATACAGAGAACAAACAAAGGAAACACACTCTATTATGTATGGAGGCTGCAGTTGCTGACCCTTTATCATGAAAGTGGTAGTTCCATGGATGTCATTTTGATCCAATGGCTTCAACACTTTCTGAGTCACTGATCTAAAACAGGTATGCGGATCAGAAATTCATGATGCGTGCTTATGATTCTGATACTATTAACCCTTTTGCTGCCACAGACAATTTAGCATCTTTTGCACACATGTAAAAATGTACATTTTAGGCCTGAAGATTAGTTAAAAACCTCAAACATAATTTCTGAAAGCAGGGACCCTGGAGAATAAACTGTGGATAGTTGCAAATTAGTTTTTTCGTTTCACAGCATTAAAGTTAACAAATTAGCAAAAGTAAATTTTAGCAAACGTTATATTCTACCCTATGTTTGAGTAAAAAAAAGATGAAGCTAGATCAAGCACATAGATACCCAACATGTCAAGCCTTAAAATTGTGTGCACCCGTGAAATGGCAACAAAATTTGGCACACAAAAGTTTCCATAGGCGATTCTTTAAAAGCCTTTAACTATAAATGATGGCCCTAGAATTACTACTCTCACTCCAGTGTAGGTGGAGATATGTAACATGTATATTGCAGTCATCATATTTCTACGTAGCCATGCCTGAAGCCAGCATTTGTCTATGTATGTGCATGTACTTGGGGGGTGAGGGCTTTCAATTTTTTTTAACTTTAACTTTACTGCTATCACATGGCGGACCAATACTCCCCTATGAAATAACATATTTAGGGTGACAGGCTCTCCTAATGAGACATCAGAAGTCTACTTAAACCACTGTTGTCACCCCTGCACTCCCCTACTGCAATTCAGCTGCTATGGGGCCCAGAGGTATGGGGGTGGTTGTATGTAGCACCTTCTAGTGTGCAAGTAGTGTAGGTAAATTTATTTTGTTGACTTGTGGTAGCAGTGTGAGTCTGTAATTGGGTCAGGTTACTCCAGGTCAGGCTGGAGGGCTCTGCAGGGCAGGTCTCTGGTATTTCCTCTTGGTTCTAGAAGCCTGGAGAAGCTTCTGGAAGTTAGTGGGCGGAGGGTAGGAGGTCCTGATCTTTATACTTGGGGCAATCTGGCCAATCCCCTTGCAGAAGGCACTGGCAGGATGGCTAGGTCAGCCATTAAATATGGTAGAGCCTGAGCAGCAGGGGAGTCAGGTGGAAGATAGAGTGCTGAGGTTGCTTTTGTGTGGCCTGGTAAGGGACTCCAGGTCTGGGGCTCTCCCTCCAGGCTGGAACTAAGGAAAGGAAGGTGAGGAAGCCTACAGTTCTATGCAAAAGTTTAGGAACCCCTGACAATTTCCATGATTGTCATTTATATATATTTGGGTGTTTGGATCAGCAATTTCATTTTGATCTATCAAATAACTGAAGGACACAGTAATATTTCAGTAGTGAAATGAGGTTTATTGGATTAACAGAAAATGCTCAATATGCATCAAAACAAAATTAGACAGGTGCATAAATTTGGGCACCCTTGTCATTTTGTTGATTTGAATACCTGTTGATTGAATAACTACTTAACACTGATTAATTGGAACACACAATTGGTTTGGTGAGCTCATTGAGCCTTGAACTTTATAGACAGGTGCATCCAATCATGAGAAAAGGTATTTAACCACTTGCCGCCCGCCCTATTACAAAATGACAGCGGCAAAGTGGTTTGATATTCCTGACCAGACGTCATATGACGTGATCAGGATATCGAGCCGCTGCGCACCCCCAGGGGCGCGCATCGCGGCGATCGTTGTTGCGGGGTGTCAGTCTGACACCCTGCAACACCGATCTAGGTAAAGAGTCTCTGACGGAGACTCTTTACCACGTGATCAGCCATGTCCAATCACGGCTGATCCCGATGTAAATACGAAGAGCCGGTGATCGGCTTTTCCTCACTCGCATCTGACAGACGCGAGTAGAGGAGAGCCGATCGGCTGCTCTCCTGACAGGGGGGGTCTGTGCTGATTGTTTATCAGCACAGCCCCCCCTCGAATCCTACCCAGGACCACCAGGGAAGCCGCCCAGGACCACCAGGATGGCCACCACACTGGACCACCAGGTATGCCCCCTAGACCACCAGGGAAATAACAATCTGTGCCCAGGAAGCTGCCAATCAGTGCTCACTCCAATGCCTACCACTGCCAGTGCCACCAGGGATGCCTATCAGTGCCACATATCAGTGCTGCGTACCAGTGCCCATCAGTGCCCAGCAGTGCCGCCTATCAGTGCCACCTATCAGTGCCACCCTATCAGTGCCCAGCAGTGCCGCCTTTCAGTGCCCAGTGTTGCCTATCAGCGCCCATCAGTGCCACCCATGAGTGCCCATCAGTGCCGCCTATCAATGCCCATCAGTGCTGCATATCAGTGCCACCTACCAGTGCCCATCAGTGCTGCATATCAGTGCCCATCGTCAGTGCCCGCTCATTGGTGCCACCTCATCGGTGCCGCCGTATCAGTGCCTGTCAGTGCTGCCCTATCAGTGTCCATCAGTGAAAGAGAAAACTTATTTACACATTTTTTTAACAGAAACAAAAGCAAAACTTTTATTTTTTTCTAAATTTTCGGTCTTTTTTTATTTGTTTAGCAAAAAATAAAAACCGCAGAGGTGATCAAATCCCACCAAAAAAAATCTCTATTTGTGGGAACAAAATGATAAAAATTTAGTTTGGGTACAGTGTAGCATGACCGCTGAATTGTCATTCAAACGGCGACAGCACTGAAAGCTGAAAATTGGTCTGGGCAGGAGGGTGTATAAGTGCCCTGTATTGAAGTGGTTAAGGTGGCCAATTGCAAGTTGTTGTTCTCTTTGACTCTCCTCTGAAGAGTGGCAACATGAGGGCCTCAAAACAACTCTCAAATGACCTGAAAACAAAGATTGTTCTACATTATGGTTTAGGGGAAGGCTACAAAAAGTTATTGCAGAGATATAAGCTGTCAGTGTCCACTGTGAGGGAATGGAAGACCACAGGCACAGTTCTTTTTAAGGCCAGAAGTGGCAGGCCACATAAAATATTGGAGAGGCGAAGGATGGTGAGAAGGGTCAAAAACAGCCCACGGACCACCTCCAAAGACCTACAACATCAACTTGCTTCAGATGGTGGAACTGTGCATCCTTCAACAATTCAGCGCACTTTGCACAGGGAGAAGCTGTATAGGACAGTGATGCGAAAGAAGCCTTTTCTGCACACACGCCACAAACGGAGTCACTTGAGGTATGCAAACGCACATTTGGACAAGCCAGCTTCATTTTGGAATAAGATGCTGTGGACTGATGAAACAAAGATTGAGTTATGTGGTCATAACTAGGGGCGTTATGCATGGCAGCAAAAGAACACAGCATTCCAAGAAAAACACTTGCTACCCACAGTAAAATTTGGTGGAGGTTCCATCATGCTGTGGGGCTGTGTGGCCGGTGCCGGTACTGGGAATCTGGTTAAAGTTGAGGGTCGCATGGATTCCACTCAATACCAGCAGATTCTTGAGAATAATGTTGAGGAATCAGTCACAAAGTTGAAGTTAAGCCAGGGCTGGATATTTCAACAAGACAACAACCCAAAACACTGCTCAAAATCTACTCGGGCATTTATGCAGAGGAACAAGTACAATGCTCTGGAATGGCCATCCCAGTCCCCAGACCTGAATATTATTGAACATCTGTGGGGTGATTTGAAGCGGGCTGTCCATGCTCGGCAACCATTAACCCTAACTGAACTGCAGATGTTTTGTAAGGAGGAATTTTCTAAAATACATTCATTCAGAATCCAGAGACTCATTACAGGCTATAGGAAAAGTCTAGAGGCTGTTATTTCTGCTAAAGGAGGCTCTACTAAATATTGATGTGATTTTTCTGTTGGGGTACCCAAATTTATGCACCTGTCTAATTTCATTTTGATGCATATTGCGCATTTTCTGTTAATCCAATAAACCTCATTTCACTACTGAAATATTACTGTGTCTTTCAGTTATTTGATAGATCAAAATGAAATGGCTGATCCAAACACTCAAATATTTATAAATGCCATTCATGGAAATTGTCAGGGGTTCCTAAACTTTTGCATACAACTGTAAATGAGAGATCTCCATTACCTTTGGGTGCAGGAGACTTCCGGGCTGCCATAGGAGGATCTGATCAGTTGGAGGCCTGAACAGGATTCTTGACCAGTGCAGAGGGGAGCAAAGGACAGTGTGAGTATCTCAGCACAGCCAGGGGCATGCAAGGGGAGATAGAGCCAGACAGAGCATACTTTCCAGGAACAGCATTGTGCTAAATCCCAATCCCTTGTCCTGGGGCGTTCTTCAGAAGCAGCCAGATGGTCTGGTAGTCAAGGCAGCCAGGTGAGCTGGTAGTGTCCGCAAGCTTCAGAACTATGTGAAGTTCTACTGAGGAGACACTATACTCCTGCATACAGTTTGCAACTCTGTGCTATTTAACTAGAGCGGACTGAGAGCTCCTGGTTTGTAAAGAACTTTGCCACTGATCCATAGAGACTGTAATTATTCTTGAGGGAGTACAGTCCAGGATCTTATTTTTTGTGTACATAGAGGAGGTTTGTCCTCATCTGATGTTTCTTCAAGTAAAGTTGGGCATTCCATAATCCCTATACCCTGTCCAAGTTGTTTCCAACAATAAAACAACAAAAATAAAACCCAAGGACTTATTTCTTGTGTCTGGATGCAAGTTGAAAATGTGTGTTGCCTGGCTGTGCAGGAATAGGGGGACTCAATATCCATAGGCTCCTGCAGAGGTAGCACTACACGTAGGTAATAATTTGACTGCTAAAGAGCCGAGAGCCATAAGGGCACTGTCTAGTCTTAGCCAGTGATTATAAAGGCCCTTAGAGATGGCAGTCACAAACCCTAAACGTATACAACTATACAATGAAATGTGAAATAAAACTGTTTTCTACCTATGCAATTAAAGAAGAAAAGCTGTTGAGCTCAAAGTACCTTTTAATCTTTTTAGGAGGTTGTAGAACTGTAAATATTATTTCTCTTATAACCCAAACAATTCCAAATAAAACTTTGAGAAAACCTGCTAAATAAATGTAAAAGGACTTCACACATAAGCACCACTGCTTTCTAGACTGACCTCTCCTTGAAATGATTGGATTTCATGACCTGTCAGTCTCACTGAGAAGTTCTCTCCGGTATTTCTTGTTACGTTAGTTCCCAGAGAGCTCAGGCAGTGAGTATAATTTCCCAAGACTTCTCAGTGATTGGGGTCACTGTGGTGATCTTCAAGACAGCTCTCACACAACCATGTCCCCCGGACTGTGTTGCTGAGCCCCAGGCGTGTCACATCCTGTATCTTCTGGACTGTCAGGAACTTCTATCTATTCATTTCTCCTGGGCCATCCATTCTTATCAACTCTGTAAAGAGACTTCAAACACCACGACAAAAGGAATTCATCCTCCTTTTCTATATTTTATGAAAGACGGGAATGAAGAAACTGACAGCTGAGTGAAAAAACTAAGACCACCTATTCTGACTGTTCATCAATTTTAGGCACATTTGCTCTTTGCGATCCATGACCTTGGTCAATTTTAGGGCAATTTGGACTTCTTTCTTTTGTTCTGTGCTCCTTTATTATGTGTCATCTTTATTGACAATAAAGATGACAATAAAGATGGATTTTGATAGAAAATGACAATTGTTTTAATGGCAATGAAATGTGGAGACCCTATTTGTTTGTAAATATGTCATCCTTCTATTGTGTCTCTGTCTCCAACATGGTCTACATATCAAGCCTTGGTTATCTTGCAAGAAGCAGGACAGCAAAGTGGCTTACTGTTAACATACCTGTCTCTCAGGAAAGGGAGTCTTTGGTTGGATTAATACCAGGAACTCTGCACTCCTTAAACATATGCAAAATCTTGAGACACCCCAGTCTGGAACGTAAAAAATGTAAATGGTACTTATCATTGGGAAATCCTGATCCTGGGACAATAAACACAACCCCCTTCATGAAACTTAACTTCACATCAGAAAACCCCATCACCTCAAAGGTTCCTCCATCACATCAGTGGCTCTCCATCACATGAGAGGTTCCCCATCATGTCAGAGGTCCCCCATCACATCAGAGGCCCCATATACTTAAGTTCTACCTTCACACCAGAAACCCACCATCACCACAGAGCCCTCAATCACACAGTCCACCCCTAAGAGCCCTCCAGTCACACAGGCCCCCAATCAGAGTCATTTTTGGTGGTGCTAATGGCCAGCTTGCCTATACCAATGCAAATCATAATGTTGATCTGGGGCAAACTGGGTTTTGAGCTTGCTGCACCCGTGGGGAACCCAAACTGCAACTTAGAGAAACACTGGATTAAACCACCATTTTTTTTTTGTTTTGTTTTTTATTGCTGTCTGTGTTCCACTAACCTTTGTCTGTTATCAAGGAGAATAAAGGTGATGGTAATTTAAATATTACAGTTGTCATCAAAACTAAATGAAAGAGTAAATCTTTTAATGGAGATACCTGCTTTTGTCTGAGATTCCGTCACTTTTCTTTGGCTTTCTGTTGCAACTCCAGTAAATATACAATAATTAGCAAGAAAAAAAGTTATATTAAGTTACATTTTGGCAGGCTTACTTGGCTTTTGTGAAAATCAAATGAATACTAGACTTTCTATATAAGTGACTGTGTGGCCTTGCATGACTGATGCATGATCATTGCGTCCATTTACATCTACTTACCTTCGAGTTTGTCCAGGTCTGGAGGAAAAAATGGGAAAGGTCTGTGGCTTTTTACATTTTTCTGGATCTAAATGTGATGGTTTGGAAGCCCTAAGGTCCCAATCACACTTGAGCGAAGTGACACATCACGTTTTGAGTCGTGCGGTTTAGCATATTTTTGGAGCTACAGCACATTGACTTCTATAGGCTGCCAATCACATGAAAAACACTCCAAGTTTACATACTAAATTTTGACATTGAGCCAGGCGAGTTTGGAGACATGTGTTTTGCTGTGATTTTTGCAGGTTTTCTTGTGCAAAAAAATGCTTAAAATCACACTGCATTTAGGGTGCCATCGAAAAACAATGGCACCACAAGCGTTCCGCATGTTTTGCAATATTTCTGAAAATGCAGGCAGGCACACGCAATTCTGCACGCATTTTCAGAGCGACCAGATATTATTGGGGCCTAATGTAAATGGGCAAATTTCCATTTTCACATAGATCCAGCACAGGTTTGCAAAAGTCCAGTTACAAAATGCAGAAAAAACGTAACATCACAAAATTTACATCAATACCATTCTGCTCCAATTCGGCGAGTGATCTGTTCACAATACCTTGCTCAATGGACCATAGGGTGGGCAGCCATGTGAAACGACCATTAATATACATGGGGTCAGCTATAAGTGCTTATTGTACACAATTGGGCTGATTTACTAAAATAGGCTGTTCACTTTGCAAGGGTATTTTTCCTTAGTTTAATGCATGAGGTGAAAATTCACTTTGCAAAGAATACCCAATCATGCGCAAGGGAAAAAAATACAATTTTAGATGGAGCTACAAAGCCAGCTTGCAAATATGTTAAAATCACATAAAAAATTACTTTCAGGTAAATGCTGCAAAAATAAATTTTGTGTTTGCTAAACATACACTGTGCTTTCGAGCAGACAGTATTCTCCTTAGCAAAAAACAGAGAGAAAGGGGCATGGTAGGTAAAACAAAAAACAGGTAAATCAGTAAATATTTGTAAATAAAATTTGGAATTCATAACACTTATTTTTGAATATGTACTCAAAGATAGAAATACATTTTAAAGACATATATACTGTACAGCTAAACTCCAGGTATGGTCCTTTTTTGCATAGTTACATTGGTCCAGATTGTCAATTGTAATAGTATACATCTTCCATACCTCTTGGATGAGTTGTGGCAGTGAATCACAATTTCTACTTTGCCCAATCAGAGAACACCTTGTGGTCATTCCAAAAAAAAATTACAAGGCATTCTGTGAATAGTGCCTATGCTAAGCAAGTGTCCCCCTGTGTTAACTCTGCAGAAGGGCAGCTGCTCAGCATGGGACCTGGAAGACCACAGCAATCAATTTAGTAGCTTCCACAGTGGTCCAAGCCGGACCAATGAAACTCCACGTAGAAAACCATACCTGGAGTTCAGTTTTAGGGTTAACACCACTGTACAATTGAAAGCCCAATTAAGGGTACCCCCCACCCACCTTACCTCCTAATTTTGTTTCCTAGATTTTTACATTTTTTTCATGCTTTCAAAAAAATGATATGGCTTTTCCCATTGATATAACCTATAAATCCAGACATTTGGATTGGAACCACTATGGGCCCCCTGCCAAGTTGACACTAGCCCATGTAAACTCAAGCATCAAAAAGGTGCTTTAGGCGGGGTGCTTTATAAAATAAGGATCTCATCCTTGCAAAAATAATAGGTACTCTAGACAAAATGCCTACTGCATCACACCCTAGTAGAGACACCATGCCACCATGCTTGTTCTTAAAGCCTAACTCTGGAAATTGGGTAAACTCTACCCTTGCATTGGGGCTCCCCAAACTGCAAAGGTTAAATGCTTATTTAGTCTAGAGGTACAAGGGTAAGTTGTACCATTTAACCTATCCCTTACTCCAGTGCTGTTCTCTTCAGCATAAAGCTCCGGGCTGTGGGTGGTTCCTCTGCATCATCATGCACAGTGGAGAGCTTTTAACCCTACACTGTACACAAGAAGGTGAGCTTTCAACCAGGGCCCAAAGCGCTTTGGAGAGGCGGCAACACTGGACTGGTCGAATGGATGGAGGGAGCCTGCTGGAGCCATAAAAGTAAAGAAAGTATTATACCTTATCCCTGCACCTCTAGATTAAACAAGCATTTAGCTCTTGCAGTTGGTGGGGGTGGGGGTTATGCGCACTGCAAGAGTAGATTTTGTCTAATTCCTGGAGTTCAACTTTAAACCTGACTCCAGCAAAATAAAAAATATAAAATAAGCATCAGTCTCTTCTTTGACACTTGCACCATAGAATAAGGTACGAGATCTTCAAAATTAAATTCAGGAACACCCTACTGACCATTCTCACAAAACCACACCCTATGATGCTATGGATCCAAAGAGTGTAATGCACAGAGTTCAGAGGTCAGGATTAGGTAATGTACAGACAAAATCCAGCACACTGCAGAATCTAATAAACATATGTAGCACCCTCCTAGTTTAGATTAGGCTGCTAGGTAAATTTAGCTTAGCGCCACTGTAAACAGTGGAGCAGAGGTTGATTGCTTAGGGCTGCTCAGTGTTTCTAATACTACCCCCTGTCTTCTAGAGGCTTCTAGAAGCATAGAGGGAGGGAAAGCAGGACAAGCAGCCTGAATATTTATGGAACTCCAGCCAATCCCCATTGAGGTGTGCCCAGAAGGTGGAGAGAGTCCATAAATATTCTGAGGCCCCAGCTAGCTTTTGCTGGGGGCCTATACGAAGATCCATTGTCCAGGGATTGAGCTGGGTCAGGATGAAGCGCAATGGAGACAGCTAGGAAGTTTTTGGGAAGGAGTCCAACTGTCTTTTGAGTCTACATCTCCCTTACTAGGTTGAGCCACCTGTGATCCTTTGGCTATGTGAGTAAAATACCCCCAATGCTTAGGAGAAGGGATAGTGTGTAGCTTTTAACCACCTGAGAGAGTACAAGTCCCGAGCAGCATTAGTTGCAATAAAAAGAACCCCTAGACTGTTTTCTGAGCCATTGGAAGAATGAAGAAAATGCTGTTTGCCTTACTGTGTGTGCTACAAGAGGACCAAATAAACCAGCAGCTCTTTAGGGGGTGTGCTATACATATAAAGGCTTTGTAGGAACATAGGGTTAAAAACCAAGCGATCAGATCCAGTTACATGTTTCAGCCTTATGGCTGAGCTAAGACTAAGGCCAAAAAGTATAAACAGGTCCAGCTGCTTGTATTTTAACCCTATGCTCCAGTTCAGAAGTCAGGAATAAGTAGCACACAGAGTTCAGGGGCCAGGATTAAGTAACGCAAAGAGTTCAGAGGCCAGGATTAAGTAACGGAGAGAGTTTAGGGGTCATGATTAAGTAAAGCACAGAGTTCAGGGGTCAGGATTAGGTAAACCACAAGGTTCAGAGGTCAGGATTAAGTAAAGCACAGAGGTCAGGATCAGGTAATGCAGAGAGTTCAGGGGTCAGGATTAAGTAAACCACAGAGTTCAGAGGTCAGGATTAAGTAAAGCAAAGAGGTCAGGGGTCAGGATCAGGTAACGCAGAGAGTTCAGGGGTCAGGATTAAGTAAACCACAGAGTTCAGAGATCAGGATCAAGTAATGCAGAGAGTTTAGGGGTAATGATAAAGTAAAACATAAAGTTTAGAGGTCAAGATAAGGTAACACAGATAGTTCAGGGGTCAGGATTAAATAACACAGAGTTTAGATGTCAGGATTAAGTAACACAGAGAATTCAGGGGTCAGGATTAAGTAAAACACAGAGTATAGAGGTTAGGATTAAGCTACACAGAGAGTTCAGGTGCCAGGATTAAGCAACGCACAGAGTTCAGGTGCCAGGATTAAGTAACGCACAGGGTTCAGGGACCAGGATTAAGTAATGCACAGAGTTGGGAGGTCATGATTAATGCCCTGTATACACGGTCGGACATTGATCAGACATTCCGACCACAAAATCCATGGATTTTTTCCGACGGATGTTGGCTCAAACTTGTCTTGCATACACACGGTCACACAAAGTTGTCGGAAAATCCGATCGTTCTAAACGCGGTGACATAAAACACGTACGTCTGGACTGTAAACAGGGCAGTAGCCAATAGTTTTCGTCTCTTAATTCATTCTGAGCATGTGTGGCACTTTGTGTGTCGGATTTGTGTACACACGATCGGAATTTCCGACAACAGATTTTGTTGTCGGAAAATTTTATAGCAAGCTCTCAAACTTTGTGCGTCGGAAATTCCGACGGAAAATGTGTGATGGAGCCCACACACGTTCGGAATTTCCGACAACAAGGTCCTATCACACAATTTCCGTCGGAAAATGCGACCGTGTGTACAGGGCATAAGTGTTCAAGGATCAGATCAGTAGCAGGTTACTCATAGATTGCAGCATGTGTCCCAGTTATTCCTATGGCCCATCACTGTCCCTGGCAGCCAGGTAGTGCAGTGTAAACTTTATATTGCACAGGTTCCATCTCATCACACTGTGCAAGCATCAATCCAAAACGGCATGGCTGGAGTAGCATAAATCGCAATGCATGCACAGGGAACTCTAGCAGCGCCATTTTTGAAATGACACTTGCGCAGTGTGATGAGTTGAAGCCTGCATACTGCAAAGTTTATGGTGTCTGGCTCTTGGGAACAAATCTGGGGACACCCATTACAATTGGGACGAATAGTAACCTTAGTCCTACTGTAAATTAACTGGTTGCAGTCTAATTGTGTTACAGTTACCCCCTGTAGAGAAGTTTCTCCTCCATTATCTGCAGTTAACAGCGGGAAACATGCAGAAAGTCTTTATACACTGATGAAGTTTTCTGCAACATATATTGTACAGAGTTATATTCACTCTAGTTGACATATGGAGTAAACAAGTATAGAAATTGCCCACAGCAGATACATAAATAGGCAAAACTATCAGAAGAGATTTTTCCCATGAAAAAAAATAGGCCCCTAAACAATGGTTATAGAGAGGGTTATTGAACCGATGGGAAATAAAGACTGGAGGGATTATAATGCAGATACAGGATTTAGCAAAGAAGGCAGCAAAGCGATGTTATCTGACGCGCTGAAAAATCAAGAAGATAAAGTGTTATCCGTACAGTTGCATTTTCAATAAATTGCTCTTTGGAAAGGTAGAAAACAGGAGGCCTAAGATGATGAGATTGAGGTAGATGATAAAAGAGCAGCAACCTACATTAGCATTTTATTAATGTAGATATCAGGAATGTTGTTTGCATTGATGTACTGTAGCTTTGGTGGAATGTGCTAGAATGTTCTGGAAATAAAAAATAAAAACAGACAAAGTAATGAAAAACACATGTAAAAACCTCATTGTGCATTAGACTTAAAACTTTAGTTTTGAGTGAAAGATAAGTGACACTAAAATATTTAAAAATATATATACAGTATATTCAAGTAAATATTCTCAATGCAAAAAAAAAACAAAAAACAAGTACCTTCTATTGCTTTCGGCCTCCTCCAAATTTCTTTTTGTGATGTGATCCAACTTCTTGTTAGGGTGGCTATGTTGCTTCTTCATGGTCCTAATGCATTTAAGAATGTAGCACCCGTTCCTGCTTGCTCCCTTAATAGGCTATGGACAATGCATGGGTGCCGAACCTGTGGCCCTCCAGCTGTTGCGGAACTACAAACAGTGGCAACTGGTGCTCAAAATTTTTAGGGGGGCACAAACAAACTGAAAAAAATTTGAAAAAAAAACATCAATTGCAGCCACTGTGCCATCAAACGCAGCCACTGTGCCATCAAACGCTGCCACTGTGCCCATCAAACGCAGCCACTGTGCCCATCATATGCTGCCACTGTGCCCATCAAACGTAGCCACTGTGCCCATCATATGCTGCCAGTGTGCCCATCATATTCTGCCAGTGTGCCCATCAAACGCTGCCAGTGTGCCCAACTGCCCATCAAATGCTGCCAGTGTGCCCAACTGCCCATCATATGCTGCCAGTGTGCCCATCAAATGCTGCCAGTGTGCCCATTAAATGCTGCCAGTGTGCCCCCTGCCCTCTCGCCATATGCCCAGGACTTGCCCTGTGTCTGTGGGGCATCGGGTGACGGCAACGAGCAGGGTCCTTCCTGGGTCTCCTCTCCTGCCTCATTTCCCTTCCTCTCCTCCATAGGCGTCCAATAGTGGAGCCTGTTGTTTCAGCCAATCAGGTGACAGATAACAGACCCGAGCACCTGATTGGTGTAGAGGAGGTTCAGTCTTAGAAAAGCGAATAGTCATTCGCTTTCCTAACACAGCTGTGTGGACTGCGAGCGCCAAGCATGGCGCTCGCAGTTCACCTACTTTGCAGCCTTAGAGCCTTACTTACCAGCTCCAGTGATACTATGGGCGGAAGTTGTTCGGCACGATGGGATGCGCCACAAAGCAGGTAAAAATCCTGCAAATGAAGCGCCTCATCTGACAGTTACTAACATGACTCCCAAAAGCTGAGGCATGATGGCACTTGTAGTTCTGCAACAGCTGGAGGGCCACGGGTTGAGCACCCATGGACTATGAGATTGTAGTGTGCATAGAGCTGTGCACATGACCGCAACTAACGTGCGCTGCTCGTTCCAAACAAAAGCAAGTGAGGGGGGAAACGGGAAAGAACCAGGAGCTCATGTTACAATGATGCAGGAAAACACAGTAAGATACAATTTAATGAAAAATAGATTGCAAGGCCATTAAGTAGTGGACGTGCATGGATTATTTTTGGAGAATAAGGATATTGTTTAGTGTCACTTTAAGCAGCATTATTAACCAGATTCTTAGCACACTCTAGAAATTTCTGTGCTTGACTTTTTTTTATTTTGCATTTTAAACACTTGCTTACTGGGCACCTAAACCCCCCTCCTGCCCAGACCAATTTTCAGCTTTCAGCGCTTTCACACTTTGAATGACGTCATGCAACATTGTACTCAAATGAAATTTTTATAATTTTTTCACACAAATAGAGCTTTCTTTTGGTGGTATTTAATCACCATTTGGGTTTTTATTTTTTGCTAAACAAACAAAAAAAGACAAAAATTTTGGGGAAAAAAAAAGATGTTTCATAGTGTGTTATAAAATTTTGCAAACGGGTAATTTTTCTCCTTCATTGATGTTCGCTGATGAGGCTTCATTGATGGGCACTGATGGGCACAGATAAGGCGACACTGATAGGCACAGATAAGGCGACACTGATAAGCACAGATAAGATGACACTGATGGGCACTGATAAGACAGCACTGGTGGGCACTGATAAGATGGCACTGATGGGCCCTGATGGGTGGCACTGATGGGTGACACTGATGGGTGGCACTGATGAGTGGCACTGATGGGTGGCATTGATAGGTGGCACTGACGGATGGCACTGATGGGCACTGATAGGTGGCACTTATGGGCACTGGTAGGTGGCACTGGTAGGTGGTATTGATAGGCAGCACTGGTAATGAAGTACTGATTAACTTATAGGCGGCACTGTGGGCACTGATAGGCGGCACTGTGGGCACTGATAGGTGGCACTGTGAGGTGACATTGTGGACACTGATGGGTGGTACTGTGGGCACTGGTAGGTGGCGCTGATGGGCACTGGTAGGTACCTCCACGATCAGGACCGATGTCCCTCTCGCAGCCGCCGGTGATCGGCGTGAGGAGGGAAAATAGCCGATTACTGGCTCTGTTTACATCACATGATCAGCTGTCATTGGCTGACAGCTGATCACGTGGTAAGGGGTCATAGACTCGCTGATCACAGAGTGCGCCGCGCGCACCCTGCAGGGGGGGGCGCAGGCCGGTCAAGCATGGGAGGACGTCCAGGGACGCCCTCCTGGCAAATGAAGTCCGCGCTGTAGCTGTCTTTTGGCTACATCGCGGACGGCAAGTGGTTAAAAGATAAATCAGGAAAAATTTTACTCTGACGTGCAAGAAGCAGAACCTTAAGCTCTGGCAAGTAGATTTAACCACTGGAGTGCTTGAAAAATATGACAAGCCAGTAGAGGATTAAAGAAGACTTATCATTTTTTTTTTACATTATTCAGTTTCTGATGGGACAAAGCGCATGTAGTACTTTGTTCCACCTTCCTAGGTTCCCTGTAACACTAGCAGCGAGTGCCTCTTTCCGACTCCCAGCACTTGCCCATGCAAAATCCAGCAAGAGGAATACAGAGAGAGGTAATCTAAAAGAAAATGAAAGGGATAATTCATTAAAGACTAATTCCTGGCTTTTTTATGTCAACCTGGAGGTTTTTGTAGCTCTGGCGGTAATACTTACCTTCACTCTGGAGTGGTCCCCTGCAGCACGTCTTCTTTACCACAGTCTTCCAGGTTGAATGACTCCCAGTGGAAGTTCTAGGAAAGACTTTAAGTGCAGGGTGTCATGGATCCACCCTCTGATTCTCCTAGTTTCTCATCTTACTTATCCAAGTAACAGAACAGTTGTAATCAAAGGATAATAGGCCAAAAGAGACAAAGCGGTAGTGGAGAACCCTAACCTCATCCGTAGTCAGAAAGCTTAACCTCTTGCCGACCGTCCGCCGCAGTTGTACTACAGCAGAATGGTACAGGCAGGCCAATTGCCGTCATGTTACACCGGGTGACAATTGAATTCGATCAGGAACAGATCAATCCCCAGGCCCAGGCCAATGAAATCTGGCCTGGACCTAGTGATCTGTCCTGACGAATGAGATCCTTCCCTTGTCGTGTACATGTAAACACTGACAGGGGAAGTGATGTCATCTCTCCTCATTTCTGTCTTTTCTGTTCCAGACCGAGAGGAGAGAACATCTAAAAGTGAGTTGTACAACACTACACTGACACCCGGTCACATAGGCACACAATTCACCCCCCCGATCACCCCCCCCCTAGTTAACCCCTTCACCACCTGTCACTGTGTCACCCAGTGCAGCATTCAGATTTTTCTTTGATCGCTGTACTGGTGTCATTAGTGACACTAATCAGTGTTGGGTAATTAGTATTAGGCTCAGATAGCTCTAGGGACCCCCCCTAACCCCCCCAATAAAGGTTTACCCCTTGATTACCCCCTGTCACCTGTGATCACAGTTGCTAGATTTTTTTTTTATAGCGTCAGGTCACCCGCCGTATTTTACCCAATAAAGGTTTAACCCCCTGATCACCCGGCGAGTGATCAAAGTTAGGTTTTAGCGTCAGATAGGGTCTGCGTCACCCCAGGCAGCGTCAGATCAGTGCCAGTACCACTAACACCAACGCACTCACCATACGCCTCCCTTAATAGTATAGTGTCTGAAGGGATCAATATCTGATCTGATCAGATCTATACTAGCAGCCCCAACAGGTTAGGGTTCCCAAAAACGCAGTGTTAGCAGGATCAGTCCAGATACCTGCTAGCACCTGCGAGAACCTGAATTCTTGTTGGAAAAAGCTTAAGCTATGATGGTTTTTCCGACGGAGTTACGCTCAAGCCTGTCTTGCATACACATGGTCACACCAAAGTCTGACCGTCCAGAATGCGGTGACGTACAGCACGTACGACGGGACTAGAAAAGGGACGTTCAATAGCCAGCGCGTCACCCTTTGGGCTCCTTCTGCTAATCTCATGTTTATCTCGTGTTAGTAGAAGTTTGGTGAGAGACGATTTGCGCTTTTCAGACTCCTGCTTTTTCAGATTGTTTTACTGCTGTTCAGTTTGTACTTGTGGGTTTGTATCTGGTTTTCAGTGCGTGAAGTCAGTTCGTATCTGTTTTTCAGTGCGTTTTTGTCCACTCGTTACTGATTTTCAGCTTGCTCTTCACAGGCCTTGCTCTTCTTCAGTGCATTCTGTTTAGTTTGTTCTGACCAGCTGACCATTTTGAAGCCATGTTGCGGGTACGTGCTCGTTGTAGAGTTCGTGCTTTACTGGGGCTTGGTGTAATAATCCTAATTACGTTGCCTCGGTTGGGCCTGAGGCCGGACTTTCAGAAACTCCAATGACAGCCCTGGAAGCTGGCCCTCCTGGTTTGCTCCCCCAAAGTGCCCGTGAAGTGCGAGAAAAATATTTAGAATATTTTACGGGTGGGGGGCCATTGCTATGCCAGGACATTTTGAATAAATTTTCTCTTTTTTCAGATCAAATCTTGATTTTCATTTACTGCTTGGGTTTATTTTTGCTGTCTCCTAGGTTCTCCTAGTGCACTTGTAGTGCCACGTGGTTTTTCCATTATTAAATAACACCCATTGTCCCTGTAAACACCAACTTAACACAAAAAATGGTATTGATCATTGAAAGAAGAAGACATACATTGTTGAGTATAAAACGTTTTACTCCGTGCACATTAACATGTGCGTTTTATAAAACATTTGGCGGTAAAAAAAAACACTTTTATGTTTTCAAAGTTTTACCTTGAAATTTCTGAAAAAATACAGAAACAGGCATGTTTACAAACATAACATACACAACTCTGGAGCTTACAAGGTTTAACAATGCAAAAAAGAAGGCAATATCAGACATTTTATAGTGTGAAAAAGGTCTTGATCTTCCCTTCATCAGATGGGGTGAAGTCACCCCTGTAAAAGCCAAATTTAGAAGATGCACACAAATTGTGAGTCAAAATGGGGATGTCCTTTCTGATCCCATACCTAATGTCAACATGTGCTATCTCCCATCATGGGGGATCAATGGATGTGTTTTGGGGGTGCAAGCACTTCCTCTCACCTACTAGAGTTGGGAGGAAGGGGTTGCAGAACACAGAAAAAATAGTACACAACCACCCCTAAAAGACAGGGGTGGTTGTGTACTATTTTTTCTGTGTTCAGCTTTGCATAGCTTAATAAACTTTTTTGTAGTTTACTCTGTTTGGTGTGCCTTGGTCATTTAGTTCCTCAACATGTGCTATCTGCCATCAGGGGATTTCAGATTTAGTTTTTTATTTTTATTTTTCCTTTTCATATATAGTTTTTTGATCACATCTCCTTTAATATATGTGATGAGTACTACTATATTCCTATCCTGACGGGATGCCCATTCTTTCATATTTTTCAGATAGCACATGTTGACACACTGTCTCCCAAATTTGGCTTTTAAACTGTATTAAAACTTTACATAAAATTATTGTAAAAAAAAAAAAATTCCAGGAATCTTTTTAGGATTTAAATTCTCCCTAGTACATCAATCATGTTCTTCAGTCTTTAGTCAATCTCCTTGGTTTTTTATTTGATAATGTCCAAATCATGACTACAAAACATGATGTCCTGGATTATCCATTGTGCACTGTCACTGGTGAAATCAATGGATTTTGGTACTACAACCTGAACATCACCTAAAATAAAAATACACACCATGCATACATCTATTACTTGAATCTGTGGTGTTCGACACTGACCTGTTGTGGTGACAATCTCTACCACATCTCCTTCCTCCACATTCTCATGTTGTGACCTTTGTTCATCTTCTTCAGAAGGTGGGGGGGTCCCTGGTGTCCTCATATTTTCCCAGTCTTTGCTCCCCTATGAGAATGAAACAAAATGTATACTTAGCACACAGATATTTGAGTCCAGAAATAGAATTATGAAACATTGCTTGGAAGTGGGGTACAATTGTCTGTTTTGGCAGAGTTCCAAGCTGAAGACATGATTTTTTCCCTTACCAATGCTGGAATACTTCCCTTTTTTGGACAATTTTCACACATGTAGACACCCCAAGTATCCACTGGAGCACCTGAGTGGGACACCCTAAAAAGTTTGTTCTTGTGTCCCACACTAGTGCTCCTGAGTCCAGATGTGTAAACAGCTGCTAAGTGTCCTCTCCTTACATTATATAGAAATGGAAAACTACAGGAAATGGGACTTTGAGGGCACATGATTAATTATACTATGAAAAAGTAGAAATTATATTTTAAATTTTATTAGCTTAAAATTGCAAAACTAGACACTTAAGTTTAAAAACAATACATCATGCATGTAGCAGTAAAGTTTCAAACATATCAAGTGGACACTCCCCTGCATGTAATGTCTATGACCCTATTAGTGATACATACAGTCTAACATTTGATTATAAAGAGGAGAGAAAACTTCCCCAATACGCAATCGTTGTGACTGTAAAGGCGTAGATGGGTTGAGTTGCAGGTATAGTGGTCCACTTGTAGATGTTCTCTATGTGCTTATATACTCGTGCTCAACATGTTTCACGTTCTGAAACGCTTCCTCGGGAGCTACAGATAGTTCTGTTGAATATACATATAAAAAAGATTTTTTGACAGTGTAAATATATATATTGTATATCCGATAATCAAGACAAAATATACATTTTTACAATATGTATACTCTAAAATCTTAACTCCCCGTGATGATCCATGGAGGCCCCCCCATAAAGATAAGAGGTCTCCCAGATGCCAGTGGTACAACCCGGTGATTGGGGAGGCCATTCAAGCCCCGCAACCGATGACCGCATAGGTATATGGAACGGTTTGATAGGTAGTAAGCTACTATAGTGTATGTATATCCTCAGGGGTTACCACCTCCATATATGCCACAAAAATAGTAGTAGATGTGGCAATAAACAATCGCTTAACACACTACAGCAACCCAACTGTGATCCAACTGTTGAGGAATACAAGTATAGAAGAAAATAATTAGTAGAATTTATATAGGCCATATAGATATAGTAATAATAACTACTAATTTGCAGGTAAGGTAAATGTGCCCTCCCTCATATTATCTCCATCAGAGATCTCCTAAGCCCAGTTGCTACAAGTATAGATCTGAGCTATTGTATAACATATTAAGGGAGGGGGCACAGTTAGGAATAACAAATGATCATTTAAATATGTGGAATTAGATGAAATCAATTAAATTCAAACAGATTGCAGAGGATAACTTACTACCTAGAGTTGAACGAAACAATTACATCTGCACCAGTATTGGTGATCAGGTAGGTATTCAATTTGTTGCACAGTCAGAGTTGAGTAAGTGTGTGGGACGTAACAGAGGCCTCGGACAAATCCGGTCTTAAAACATTAAGCAGCCATAGACAGCCTTACAGGTAAATGGTAGTTTACACAGATTGTAGTTCTAGTGTGGGAACAATAGCAAATAGCCATGTAAATTAAAGTATCATTCAGCTGCAGCACGGGTTTATTTATCTTGACAGCAACAGCGTTTGCTCCCACGATACATAAAGCCGTGACTCCAGCGCTGCTTGAAGTGATTTTACCACCACAGTTAAAAAAGAGCATGTATGCTGAAGCATGGGGGCAGGGGTGGAGGAGCGATTTGCTCCTAACATTAGGGGCGGATGCCCCCATGCTTCGGCATATATTTTTTAGGCACAGATTGCGTTAAAAAATGTTTTATTTTTACTATGTTTTATTGCATTTGCTTTGCAGGTATGGTAAGTCTTACTGTTATACTGTAATATTACTTTGTTTTATTGTTAACCATCATTTGCTTAGCAGGTACGCCATTCAGGTGCAGCACTGATTTATTTATCTTGACAACAACAGCGTTTGCTCCCACGATACATAAATCAGCGACTCCAGCGGTGTAGGAGGTGATTTCACCACCACAGTAAAAAGAAAATGGTGCATGTATGCCCATCATTAGAAGTGGGTGGATGAAGGGTGGTATTCTAATGGTGGACATACCCACCAATCAGTCTCTTTTTTTTGTTCAGCCCACAGGCTGCATGAAACAAATAACATTACAATATATGCCCAACAAGGACCAGCAACGTACTTGTATGTTGCTGGACTTTGAGTGGTTATACCAGAATGATGCCTACAGGTTTAAGTATCATCTTGGTATCATTCTTTTCAGTCAGTGGTCAGCTTTCATGTACAAGCAATCCTAGAGGCTAATTAGCCTCTAGACTGCTTTTATAAGCAGTGGGAGGAAACGTCCCTCCCCCCTCCCTCCGTCTTCCATGGTTTTCTCAGGCTACCTGTCCCAACAGGGAACCGGAGAATGCAGCCGGTGGTTCCGCCAGCTGACTATAGAGCTGATCAGAGACCAGAATGGCTCCAATTATCTCTATGGCCTAAGAAACCGGAAGCTACGAGCATTTTGTAAATTCGGTTTCACCGGATATAAACAGCGCCATTGGGAAAATGGCAAAGCATTTTATCACACCAATCTTGGTGTGGTCAGATACTTTGAGGGCAGAGGAGAGATCTAGGGTCCAATAGACCTCAATATTTTCAAAAAAGAGTACCTGTCACTACCTATTGCTATCATAGGGGATATTTACATTCCCTGAGATAACAATAAAAATGATTTTTAAAAAATGAAATGAACAGTTTAAAAATATAATAAAAAAGCATAAATCTAAATCTGTAAATCTAAAATGGTAACCTGTAAAGGCTTTTAAAGGCTTTTAAAATGCATGTAGTTTGTCGCCACTGCATGTTTGTGTGCAATTTTAAAGCATGTCGTGTTTGGTATCCATGTACTCGCCATAAGATCATCCTTTTTATTTCATCTAACATTTGGGCAATATAGTGTGTTTTAGTGCATTAAAATTAAAAAAGTGTGTTTTTTCCCAAAAAAAATTGCATTTGAAAAATCGCTGCGCAAATACTGTGTGAAAAAAAAAATTGCAACACCCACCATTTTAATCTGTAGGGCCTTTGCTTTAAAATAATATATAATGTTTGGGGGTTCAAAGTCATTTTCTTGCAAAAAAAAAAATGTTTTTTTCATGTTAACAAAAAGTGTCAGAAAGGGCTTTGTCTTCAAGTGGTTAGAAGAGTGGGTGATGTGTGACATAGGCTTCTAAATGTTGTGCATAAAATGCCAGGACAGTTCAACCCCCCCCCATGACCCCTTTTTGGAAAGTAGACACCCCAAGCTATTTGCTGAGAGGCATTTTGAGTCCATGGAATATTTTATAATTTTTCACAAGTTTCGGGAAAATGACACTGTTTTTTTTTTTTTTGCACAAAGTTGTCACTAAATAATATATTGTTCAAACATGGCAAGGTTATATGTGGAATTACACCACAAAATACATTCTGCTGCTTCTCCTGAGTACAGGGATACCTCATGTGTGAGACTTTTTGGGAGCCTAGCCGTGTACAGGACCCTGAAAACCAATCACCGCCTTCAGGATTTCTATTGGCACGTACACGCGGTCGAATTTTACGAGGGTAAATGTTCGATGGGAGCTTGTTGTTGGAAATTCCGACCATGTGTAGGCTTCATCAGACATTTTCCCTCGGAATTTCCGACAAACAAAATTTGAGATCTGGATTTCAAATTTTTCGACAACAAAATCCGTTGTCGTAAATTCTGAGCGTGTGTACACAATTTCTGACGCACAAAGTTCCATGCATGCTCGGAATCAAGCAGAGGAGCCGCACTGGCTATTGATCTTCATTTTTCTCGGCTCGCCATTCGTGTTGTACGTCCCCGCGTTCTTGACAGAATTTCCGACAAGATTTGTGTGTGTATGTCACCCCTCCACCCTCCCTCCTTCCCGCCCCCCCCCCCCCCCATCCCTGTTATGTTTCTTTTCCTTGCCATTTCTGGGTTAAAACATCATTTCCCACCTCCCCTCATCCCTTATTGACCCTACTAATGGAATTCGATTGGCATTATAATTACATAATTAATTATTTTACAATTTGTTCCTATAAGTAGTTCTTTTTGTGTATAAACTTGAGTAACTGTTGAAGATTGATATATTTCTGTATATTAGAATATTTATTTCTTTTCAACATTTGTTTTGGTATTAGTGTTGTTGTTTCTTTATATATACATATTTTTTTCCAGTGTATTTAATAAAGTGTTGTTGCAAATGCACGTGCATCTCTGTGTTCATGGCGCTGCTTTATCCTGTTGACCATCTTCTCCTTTAGATAGCAGCCATCCAGATCCGCAATTATGTAGACCCATGTGCCTTTTGTTCCTTTGTGTAATTTGGGTCACCACATGGACGCCCAAGGCGTCCCTGTTTAGCTGCAGGGCGCCAGATTCATTGTGCTGTTCCTGTGCCTTCCATCTGATTTCCTTCTTCCCCTGTGGATCTCTCCATGTTTATATACATGGGTGATTTCCCCCTCCTACCACCAGAGGGTACCACTCCCCTGTGTCCATAACCGAGTCCTAGGACCCGGCGGCGATGGACGGAGTCACGTGAATGACGCAGCTTGCGCATGCGCTGCGCAGTTCATACATCCGATTCTGTTCTTCGGATCGGATGGGGGGTATATAAGGCCGCTGATGACAGCGATTAGATGCTGCTGGAGCCCCTGGGATACACACGCGCTGTCAGTTAATATCAGATAACCTCTTGCAAGCTTTCAATTGTAATGGAAAACTTTTTTTTTTTTGCATCTATATTTTTATCCCTGCGATATCTTGATTTAGTCTTTGGCCATGTCCAGCTCATGTGTTGAAGGCATTAATTGCTCATTTAAGCAAATTTAGTTTTCTGTTGTTTCATTGTTAAACTAGCTTTCTCTTTTTATGTATAGGCTGTTTTGCCTCTTTGAGAGCTAATTGCCTTTCTTCTTACATTTCTTTTTTGCTCTATGACTAGTCTTGGAGATCAATACTAGAGGTCACTGACAGCGTTGTTAAATCCCTTGGAACGAAGTCCATTGCAGAACTATTTTTTTGTAAGTTGACTTTTTTCAATACAATTGTTGTTTTCAGTCTGGAAAACATTTTTCGCTCTGATATTCTTTGATATACTTTAATATATTTTATAGCTGGTCCTCCTATTCCTGCTGTGGCCGCCTGCCACATTTGGTCCTCTTGGCGCAGATAGCTGTCTGGAGAAGTGTGGTGACATTTGGATCTATTATAGGAGACACAGGTAAGAAGTGCTGCCCTGAGATTAGAGATGCATGTGCATATAATTTACTGCTATGCATTTATATGTATGCAGTACTCTGTAATTTGTATTATCAATGATGTGTGATCTCAGTTTAATTGATTTTGACATATATTTGTTTTTGTGTTCTGTTTCTTTTTTTCTGTTAGAAGGCTTGTACTTCCAACTGGACAGCCTCCCCTGAAGAAGCCAACACATGGGCGAAACATGTTGGGAAATCCACCTTACAGTGCTGTCTTGTTAATACTGTGATATACTGTACTTGCCACTTTTTAAAGACATTTTTTATTTTGTTTCTCAAAATAAAAAATAAAAATATTTTAAAGAAGATATTTGATATTATTTCTGCACTTTAAAAATCCCCATTACTTCTCTTGTTCTTCTACATAATCTTGGGATGTGGTGCTAAAATAAAATAAAGTTGGTTTATCCACAATCAAAAAAACTTTTCCTTATGATGAGTTTAGTTCCAAGATTGTCTCTGTCGCAAGTGAACTAATATGGCTACAATCACCTCAAGCAAGATGAGGGAACACATTTTGGTTATGATAATATAATACTGTTAACAAAACCCTGGCTGTGTTAACATACTGATTATGACTAAATCACACTGGTTTAATCATTTGCTTCATCTCCCTGTATCTGCTTTGGTTGTCCATGGTCTACAAGCTGTTAATGTCTTCACCCTGCACAGGTCTGGTTACTATAAGCGGAAATGTGCAAGCTTCATCTCTCTCAGCTCCTGTGTTAATGTGTGTTTAGGGGGAGGGGGTGTACTTTGGCATCTTGGCCTTGGTTGCCAGAGAACCTTGCCTTTGCAACTGAAAGAAATATAACCAATTGGTGGCAGTCATCTTGTTTGCAGCACATTATAATCAATCATTTTTAATAGATAAATGTCTACAGGAAGGTATCTCTTAGCAGAATGGAGATATAATTGCATGTGTCCTTATTATCTTATTGTTCTGTTTGAAATGCCACTGCCAAAGACTAAAACTAAGTAATAAAAACTTTAAACTAACATTTCATTCAGGAAAGCCAAGACCTATTATGGGTCATTGCCAATTACATGGCTTCTGCAACAACAAATCACCTCGGATAAACGACCCTACCTATAAATGCGGTTGTATCCAAAAGTACATTGATGGCTTTCTCTATGGTGTAGTCAGTGGCGAAGCTAGATATTCTTTCACCCAGGGCAAAGACTCAGTTTGGCGCCCCCCCCCCCTCCCCCCCCAGTACCGGTACAAGGTCACTCAGTGCCCAGGATAAAAATGCCAAACTGCACCCCCCACCAGCTCCTTGTAAAGACTAACATGCAACCCCACCCCCTACATTATATATATATAATACATGGAATTTAAAGAATGAGACTGCTGTGACCATCAAAATATAGCATGTACACTTTATTAATACTATTATACTATATGCTATATTTCAAAGGTCACATCAGCCTCATTCTTTAGGTTCCATGCATTATGAATACAATGTTGGGAGGGGGGGTGGTTGTAGGGGGGCTCTAATCAATTTTTTGTAGTTGGGCTACATCACAGTTAACACCACACCTGCTGGAGGTTGTGGCCAGTGGGAGCCATACCCTTCAGCTGCTGGCTGTATCTATTCCAGGGGTAGGCAAAACTTTGAGAGGGTGGATCTCTACTTAAACAACATGAGAGAGAACAACGATCACTGTGGTTCAGCACTCCACCCCCCATCCTTTTTTTTTTTTTTTTTTAAGAAAACAACTAGCAAGGCCTAACTAATAGTTAGGAAAACTTAGAAAAACATAATAAAACAAATGTCACTGGAAAAATATATGGGATAGGACAGTCAGTGATGGGATAGGACAGGGATGGGTGGAATATGACAGGGATGGGGTTGGTAGGGTAGGACAGGGATGGGGTGGGGTGGGATAGGACAGGGATGGAGTTGGTAGGGTAGGACAGGGATGGGGTGGGGGGGGATAGGACAGGGATGGGATGGGTCAGTCAGTCAGTCAGTGATGGGAGCAGACACTGTGTTAGTGATGAGGATAGGACAGTATGTTATTGGTCAGTGATGTGCACAGTGGGGGTGTCAGTTTTCTCTCACTTGATTCCTCCATGTGTCAGTCCCCAGCTTCACCCAGCATGTACCCTCCTCCAGTTCCTGGACCCGCTTGGTCTCTCCCCACCCGGTACAGACACCTCACACCTCACACTTCCCGGTATGGGGGCAGAGCCAAACTTACACCACCAGTCACCGGCAAACTTGATGAGGATAAGATATGATATGATAAGACTATGTTTGGTCCATGCTATTCAGTGATGTGCACAGTGGGGTTGGGTGTCAGTTTTCTCTCACCTACATCTCCAATGTAGGCTCCTCCCGACATGTACCCACCTCCTCCTCCTTCTCCTCCAGACCCTAGATCCGCTTGGTCTCTCCCTGGTACAGGCACCTCACACTGCCCGTATTTCCCTGCAGAGCAGACACAGCAGCACCAGAGCAGAATTACATGCTGTTACCGGCCAACTTGGGCGTGTCCTCCCATCACCTACTATGATTACTAGGGTCCTATTGCCTGCCACCACATAAAACCTCAGAGGCAGGGCAGAGACACAGCAGGGATTATGCTGATCATTGCCGACACTGATATGATTACGGGCACCCCTTTTATTTCTGACACCATCTGCTGCTAGTGAAGGGGCAGTGTACGGCCCCCGCATCCTGGCACCCCTCTCATTGCGGTGCCCGGGGAACATATCCCCCCTGCCCCCCCTAGTTTCGGCCCTGAGTGTAGTGATAAATGTCTTACAACTACTACACATTACCAAACCACAGATCACAGAAAATAAAATTCCAGCGACATGTCATGCCTGCACAGATCTTCTGCTGCAGCTCCAGAGTCATTTAGCAGAAATTATAAGAGCCCCTGTGGCACCTTGACAAAAGTTAAGCTAAACTTAGTTTTTGGCTTCACTGTACTTAGTGGGGTAATGATCTGTTTTTTTTTTTGGTCTGGTCAGGGTTTCACTAAGGTCAGTGGTTGATTGCTCCTGTCTGCTTCTGGAAAACGCTTTCAGAAAATAAAATAGGAGGGTCAACTACTGATTTAGGAATATTTATCAGACCCCAGCCAACCCCTGGAAAGGGGGCACCCAGAAGGTTGCTGGGGAAAGTGATAAATGTTTGGAGAGGCCTGGGCAGAGTGTTGTTCCTCTGCTAGAAGGGTTCCTCTTCTCCTGGGGCTGCTGCCCCTGGGAGACAGTTAGTGCCAGACAAGAGTTGTGGCCTGGGCCTCAGCAAGTGCTAGGCTGGGGGCCTGGAAAATATTTTTGGATGGAATAATTCTGGAGTCCTGGTCTTGAGAAGGATCTTTGTCTCCCTTGCTTGTCTTGTGGAAGCTGGTTGCAAACTAGGACATTGTGAGTAAGACCTGGTTTTGGGACTCTCAAATGTGCCTGCTGCTAGAGAAAAGTGAGTGCCAGGAATTGCTGTATGAACTGGGTTTTCTCTTACTGAGACCTAGAGTCACTGGCCATTTCCTATTAAGTTCAGCCAAAGCTGCTGTTACAGGATTTGTGCTAATATAGTTTTGAAGTATCCTTTACATCCCCTCCAGTTCAAGTTTCTGCAAATAAAATTCACAAGATCTCCTAGACAGACGTAAGCAGGTGGATGTTACATGTTTATGTTTTATCAGAAGGTTCTATTGTTTTAAGTTTATGTCTATAGTTGAATTTCTGTGTTTGAATATTGCACTGTTAAGTTGTGTTTGCCCTGCTGAGGTGGTACTTCTTTGGGAGGTAAGGGTTAACTCTGGTGGTCAGTTTTTCCTGGGCTTTTTGGGTAAGTACTGCCCTCTGCTGGGACACACACATAAAAAAGGAGGAAAACACCTCTTAGGGGCGCCAATGTTAGTAAGACAGCTGGAGGTTTGGTTCCAGGTCTCCCCACTCAGGCAACAGAATGCTGCCAAGGATGTGAAGTACTACTTGCACTTGAACACACCCTGTGGGAACCCAGTCAAGAATCCAGGGACCTAGATGTTTTGTACTTAAGGTCTTTCTCACTTAATTAAGTTATGACTACCTTATGGGGCAAGGGGCATCAGAAGATTAATTAAGGGACACTTAGAAGATTAAGCACAGGAATGTGTAGTGAAAATAACTTTTTCAGTTGTTCATTTGTTACATTTAAATTTCAGCAAAAAATGATTATTGTTAATTCAGTTGGCCTGGTCTAATGTTACTTGAGGACAATCTTAAAGGGGTGCAATGTATGTATGACGTATCACAAGAACAGGGCTTAAAAAGGAGACAAGACAAAATATAGAAGAAGCCGTACAAATGTCTAATGTGCAGTGAAGCTTTTCGGAGGAGGCTATATTGCCATTGCTAATGAGTACAGTACTAGTGTTGGGTGCATAAGCAGCCAGCTGGTTGGGAGACGGTGACTTGGCAAAGGTGAGAGAAGGCCCTGACAGTGAGCTTGTGTGCTTAGGCTCCTTCTCTATTGAGATCGGAACCCCAATACTGGGTCCAACCTCGGGGCACAGAGCTTTCTGGGGACCCAGCCTGGAGGTCAGGGAAGATGGAGTGAGGCCTTGTGGGAAGGATAAGCATGGATTATGCACAAAGTTGAGCTTCCTAAGTTTCAAGTTTAGCATACAAATCAATGTCACTGGGAGTGAGGTGACGGGTAACTGGGCTGGTGGAGTCCGGTACAAGCCCAGCGGTACTGGCTCAGAAATGCTGCACAACAAAAGTGAAAGAAGAATTATCAAGTATATTGATCAACTGTTATCCACAGTGTACAGAGTGTTATGAGTTAAAGAACTGTGCCACAAACTACAAGGAGTTAATTAGGTTTTCTATGAAAAGCAAAGCTTTAAGTTGGAGTGCCTTGCTTTAACTGGCACCCTCAGTCTGCCCTTGCACCTGCGAGCGTTTTCTCCGGGTTCACACTTGGACATAGAGAGCCCCACCCGCATGGAGCCTGTGTTGTGGGTTTGCTTGGAACTGTGACTGGGGCAGACAGCCTCTATATTAGAAAGGGATACCTAGGCATAGTTTTAGCAGCCTCTCCGGGGGTGAGCGTTACACACCATGTGCAGTAATATTCTGTTGGCCACACATTGCCATTTTACAAACAAAATTTGCACCATTGCTACCATAGGAAGACAGATGGCATACAGCCAGGGCAAAGCAATGCTATCTAGATGGTGTTATGCTACAAAAATAATGCCATCATAGCAGAAAAATAACCTAAGATTAAAGCTACATAAGTACAGGGGTAGTATTGCCAATATTTTGATGTAAGTTACAAAATGTGCTTGTAGTGACCCCTGTAGTTCTCTTATGGTGGGAAATGTTGTATTTCATGTTCTATCATGGTGCATATAAGACACACATGTAACTCCACTAGCTCATGTTTATTCTTTCTATTCACCCCTTTAGGTTCTAAATAAAAGGTGCAACTGTTAGGCTGGGTTCACACTATTGCGAATTGGATGTGGGGCATCCAATTCGCTTGTGAGGAGATTGTGACTGGCTCTCTATGAAGCCGGTTCACACATCTCCGGATTGGCTCCGGTGCGAATTGCCCAGGAGTCCTGTGTGTCTTCTGGTCCATTTCAGGTCTGAATTCAGCCAAAAATTCAGGACGAAATCAGACCTGAAACAGTAAATGGGGATGCACCAGACCCCTGCTGTGAGCCTCTCCATGCTGCGGTGTGAACCCAGCCCTAAGGGGAGAGTTAAATTAAGAAAAACCTTGTTGTTTTTCACAAAATGAAGGGGCAATATGCAACAACTGTTTTCACATTAACAGAAATAAACAGTATTTCAAGATCCCTAACTGCTGTTACATAGAAGATGGGACCCTGGGAGGATGCCCATTTCATCTTTGCCAAACATTCTGGCACTGCATATTTGAAGCACACACAATGCCACAAAGCCATACTCCCTGACCTTGTCCCCAATGTGTTTTGACTGGCACAGACATATCGATGTGCCCACGTATTTTCTGAGCTTGCGAAAAAAGGCAGTGTGTAAACAAGAACTACACTGACCTTTTAGGAGATCAACAGGTATGGTAAAGTATTTGCAGTAATTTTATAGGATTAAACGTGTGTTTAATGTGCATGTATGCAGAAATGTGCTGAATGTGTTTTTTTTCTGTTTTTCTCAAGCATACACTAAGGCCTCATTTACATGTGTGGCAGGTTTATAAACCCCGCTGAATCACTTTTCAGAGGTGTTGATAGAGCTGGTTGACAGGCAGTCGGGAGGTGATATGCCACCTTCTGAATATCCCTTATTTTTTCACTGCAGAGCGGGGTGATTTATAGACAGAGGATTCCTCGTTTATATGGAGGTCTAATACTCAAGGACTTGGGGTGAGTTGCTGCTATATACGGATAAGGAGCCATACTTAAGGCTTCGGATAGCGCTATTACTTAAAATTCACAAACCTTGTTTGGCAACCCGCAATGAATGACTCCTTGTGATCACCAGGCAAATTAAATAGGCAAGTCCCCTTTTTTTCTGATATTATTGTGCACTATTGGTGCTCTTGGTGGGCATCTATTGACACCCCCTCTGGCAGTGCTTCATCCATTTTCCCAAGTTATATGGTGGAACATTTCACATGTAAGACAAAAATTATGACTGCATATACTCTTTTTAAATTCCCTGATGAAGGCGTTTGAACCAGAAACGCTCCTTTTGGCGGAGCACCCTACTCCCTCATTGAGTACCTCTCATTAGTGTCCACCTGTGTCATGAGTGGAGACCTCAAGTTCTCCCATATAGAGGAGTGTATTTCCCCCATGGTTCAGAGAAGCAGGATCTCCCAATCTATGGATAGTGTAGGACCCACTAATCATGGGGTACTTTGTTGCAGTAAGTGGGCTTAAGCACCATATAGCAATATGGTGTGACCAAATCCCCATCGTTTTTGATAATGTTTTTTGAAAATGTCTAGGTGTTTTAAATTAGCCTTGCTGGAGGTAAATGTTTTTTTTGCATGTGGGCGCTGTAATATTTTGTTCTGTTGTATGGTCTTATGGCTGCACCATCTTTAATGCATCTTTTAGGGTGTGCCCCCCAAATATCTTGTTTGAACCAGAAATGCGTCGGGTACTGGAGACCACTATATACCGGAGAGTAACCAATCTTTTTGTCATGCAAACCATATAACCTATCGTGTTTTTTTGTCTTTTGTTTATTTTTTTTGTATATTTGTGTAGTATTTTTTCTATGTCCTTTTAACCATCGGTCATTTCATGATCGAATAATTTTATGTATACCTAATAAATTATATTTTCTAATTCATACATGTGTGGTTATTGCCTACAAAGTCCCAACGAAGGGGGATTCTTTTTTCTTGATATACAGTTAGGGATGTGGCAACACCACACTGGTTTGACATGGTGAAACTCTTTTTTTTGTTATTTTTTCAATTTACCAAGGTGATTTTACAATGAAATCTCACTGGAGCTTGCTGCAACTATGTGCAGTCCCATTGATTTGAATGGGGCACAGTTGACATGATGACATGAGATGGTGTAAAAAATTTGATGCACCATGAAGTGACCGTGTCAATATATACAAACGTGTCCACTTTTAATGTTAACCTGCCAGTAGACGGTTTGGAGGGGAGCATTAAAAACGCAGATCAACTGCCTATTTTTACTACCTATACATTGCACGTGTAAGTGAAAGAAAATGGCTGAAGTTGGGTTTTAGGTCAGCACGGGTATATACTGCCTCAGAAACAGCCAGCTTGCAGTGTTATCATTTAGGCTGAACTCCATCAGGTAAGCAGGAATCAAACAAGTTCCCATCACCTAAGGCAATAAAACCGCAAGAGAAACAGAATGTTCAAGACCCAAAATCTGTCTTTGCAGAGAAAAATATGTTTTTTTGTGCTCTGTTTTGCTATATATTCCCCTTTCTCTGAGTATTTGAATGATTTTATCACTTCCTCTCTGATGTTCTTTGTTCCGTAGATTGTACAGCTGCTGTGTATGACTGATCGCTGATAAGATCTTCCCAAGCAAGAGAAGACAGCTTTTCAACACATGAATAGTAGACACTAATGGGCACTCTTTCTCCAGGAACGAAGTATGATCATGAACATGCTCAGTGGGATTTAGAATAAAAATGTGTTGGGAAAACCTGCAGATTATTTATGAAAACCAATGGAGTAGTTAAAGGAGAATCACCACCCAACCTTTATATAATATATTAGAAGCAGTTTATTTCCAGTGAAGAAAGCTTTTTAATTAATGTTTACAGCAAGCTTTTTGCCGTAGCTATTCTACACAGATTAAAGTCTAATTCCACCTTCGGTCTCAGGTTCTCTGTCTCTGTAATGTGTTTGATATTTAATTTAAATTCTTTCCCCATTTCACGGTTTTGCTTTTTATCGTGTCCTTCTGACCACCTACAACTTAAAAAAAATATAATGACACTGAAAGCCTCAATGTACGACAGCCTGCCTAAATCCTATGTAAACCCAATCACTAAAATCACATATAAGCTTTAGACATGTTAATGTAATTTCAAAAGGCATTTTCAATATTTCTAAAGCTTAATACAACCCGAAAAAATAATTTTTGCCCATCACTTCCTTCCATCCCCCCTAACCCATCCTTCAAAGAAATTTTTTTTTGTGACGTCAGTTATATTCACTTTAATTCCCCCATTCAGATCCCTTGACACTATTTCCTCCTGTGGGGACCACTTATCCAGCACATTTGTAAGCCTTGTGGGCCAGTACCCTCCATTCTCATGGATCTAAATTTATCTATCTTCAGGATCCTAACAGGGTCCCTCCAGTGGCTGGCCAATGGGAACTGTCCACATCATGTAGACAGTGATGTGAAAGCGGGGGTCCACCTATCTATCGTTTTTTTTTTTTGGAGTTCATTCACAAACTTTTCTTCTCATGATTATCTACTCACATGTTCTGTGTAATAAGTCCGCCTGTGTCCGATTTCGTTGTAAAAAATAACTTATAAAATTCACTGAAGGCGGTTTCCATCTTCATTGTGGGCATTTGAAGCCCACAAGCATGTATTTCCTGGATGCGGTGAATGCTGTGCTCCCAGCATTCACCGAGATGTTGTGATGACGCTGTTGCACAATGCATGCTGGGAAGCCTGAGACTAGCTCCCAGGGGACTGTGGGAGGTCTGGGAGAGGCTAGAAACACGCCTACTCCCATGGGAGGAAAACCAGGAAGTGCTAAGAAGATTAGAAAAAAAAGGTAATTACGGCGATTTAAATTTTTTTACACAGCATGTCAGCATCTAGGCAAGGAAGAGAATGCATAGAGATAATGTTCAAAATTTGGGTGGAACCCCGCTTTAATACCTAGAAGAAGGACCCCTCTAGGTAGTAGACTGTAAGAAGGATCTGGATAATTATATGACTGCTAAGTGAAAACAGAGTTTAGAGAGTTTCTTTTTTCAATTCATCAATAAGATAGAGGGGGTTGAGGGGGGGGGGTGGGAAGGGGTTTACATTCATCTTGGAATTGGACTTTAAATCAGCTCTTATGAAAATAATATCTGCTGTCATAATTGTCCTTGTTCAGGCACTCCCTGTTCTGACCTTATCACAATCAAAAGAAATCTAGAATTTGCTGCAACACTTCACCTTTATTGATCCTTCATACAAAAGACATCAAAGACGATTCAGGGTACAGTAAAAGTTGACACGTATTGGCTAACGCTTACTCATATCCTAACGAAGCTGGGGGTTCCCAGCGAAACGCATTGACGTCATCCCTCTGAGCATCTGACACCGCTCTGACATCACTGCAGGTTCCATGATGTTGACACCGCTCTAGGAACACAGGACACAGCATTCATCACTACCACAAACAGCAGCTGGAAGTCAGCATATCCGAGCAGGGTGGAACTACTCGCCTATTTCGCCATGTGACTCGACTGTGAGTTTGGCACATGCAGCGCTGCCACAAGGAGAGACAGCAGGAGGTTGGATCGGCCATATCGGTCTCTATGATGCATCACTGCTATTCATGCTCACGCTGACAACAAGACACGTAACTATACTTTGTTTACAGCAGACTGAATTGTGCTATTTATCCATATTTGGGCTATCGTGCAGTCATTAGTTTTGGTCCTATTATACTCCCCATGTGAGAACCTACATGCCCCTGAATTGCCTTTCAAGACTTTCAGTACAATTCCAATTTTTGGATCAAATAGATATCTGCGGTCTTTTGATTAGACATTCAGTATCTTCACACTGTCCCCACCAAGGTCCCTATATCGGTGTCCCCCTTTTGCCATGGACTACAGTCCCCTGGGATCTTGATCTATGCAACAGCTGTTGCCTTTCATACATATCCATTTCAGGACTGCCTGGATCTGGTGGTGTCATTCCATCACACTGCTCATTGCTGCCAATATTCATTGGGTGTGAATGTGGATGTGGATGCATGTATGATGTCTAGATGCTCTGTTTGGTTTTAGACAACGTTGTCTTTTAGATGGTATTAGGTGCAGGAGTTGTTAACATTAATATTTTTATGTAATTCTTGTATTTTTCAATAAATTTTCAATTTTTTGATTGATTAACACCTTCATCTAGATCCTATTTCCCACTTTCCCCTGCTGTCTGGTATAGTGTTATCTTGTATAACGCGTACTCATAACCTCATGACGCGTCAACTTTTACTGTGCCCCGCACTGTCTGTGATGTCTTTTGCATGGAGGATCTATTAAGGTGAAGTGCTGCAGATTTCTTTTGACAGACAAGCTGTGCTAACACCTTCACCTAAACCCTGGCTATGCTGTGGAAGAATGGCTAATGTGCCTACCTGGAACAGCTTTCTCTTCAGTAGTGACCTGTTCAGACATTGCTGGAGTGGCTGTAGATGACAAGTGGCTGCAAAGAGATTTCAGGAGATTGGTAGCACTTAAATGCAACAAATGATGGAAAAAAACATACTATAAAAAGTATTTTATTGATAAAAAAGCATGGCAGTTGTTTATGATAGACAGCACTTTAGCAAACTTTCATTCATTTAAGACTTATATATATTGTTGCATTCCCCAGATTTCTGGAGAAGAACTCCCTGCAATAGAAGACTGACTGCTCCCCTCACGATGCAAGGCAAGTCTGAAGACCTCCGTCTTTCACTGCTGTCTTCTCGCAAAGTCTTCAGAGTTTGTCACTTTCAGAAGTGTCAAATGTCCACATGACCTGCCACTTGCTATGGTTTCTACCTTTAATACCTCTGCTGAGTTCTATAATGATGTGGGGGTTGGAGGAAGGAACCACAGAGAGCAGGGGGGAATGCAAGCATTAAATAATCCCAGAAGCTGCACGGTGGAAGATGGAGGTGTTTGGAACGCTCAGGCTTGGATCCTCCATCTTCTGACCCCCTCCACCCCCCTTGGAGCATCCCCCAACACATTTTTTGTAAAAACAAATCTATATACCTTACTTTTTCCAGGCATTCAGGCCTTCTTTATCCTCTTCTTCTTTCAGTGGTGGGGTGGATCCTAAATGCTGCACTGACAAGGTGCCAATCTCTGCAGCATTTTCTTGTGAGTTCAAGCCTGGATGGAGCTTTGATAGCCTGGGTTCACAGGAAGTGGGTTGAATGACCCTGGGTGTCATTCAACCTGGAAAAGCAGCAGAGCTGCATCATTGGATCAGTAAATCTGCTGGGGTCAGCACAGAAGAACAGGTCAGTATAGCAGCCAGAGACACTTTAAAAAAAAAAAAAAATTATCCTCTGTGCAGGATTCATTCACTTGTTTTTTGCCCAAGGAGATAATGCACGTTAAATACGGTGACTGTAAATGATTACTTCCTAAATTGATGATAAAATCTTCTTTCTTCCATACACAATACCCTCTGTTCTCTGTACATTCTTTGTGACAAAACGTTAATTTTAAAATTCTTTCCAATGGCCTTGGATATGTTTAAAGCGGTAGTAAAGACTTTTTTTCACTATAATAAGGATTACCTGTGTGTAGTGATATAAAGTATATAGTGGGTGGATAATTAATTTAGTAGTTATTATAATGATGATGTAAGTACTCTTCCGCAGCAACCCAATTCTTCCAGAGATGCACTTTATTGACTTCCAACACAGAACAAAGTCCAAAATCCACAGATGACAAAAAATCCGACAAAGGAAATATAACTCAGAGTCCCATTTTTCCTAGATTTGTGCCTTCATAGTCATACACAGACAGGACTCAAACTATAGACTGAACGCCATGTTATATTCACTAGACACTGAATGGCTGAGAAATTTGATTGGCCATCTCTATTCAGGCCTTTGATATGCTTTAGTCTTTCAGACAGACAACAACCCCCAGCCGTGAACAGCTGCAGTCATAAAAGGCCCCAATTTGCACTCCCGCATATCAACATCAACAAGTCCCCTTAGATATGTGTAATTAGATTAGATTAACATATACCACCTGAACACCCTTTTGAGCCCTGGAATACCTACATTCCTAATCTGTATTCTTGCATATTAACATCAAAAAGTCCCCCCTGATATATTAGCAGACTGGGAGGGAGTTTCTGCTAGGTCAATATTGTACTGTATGTGTACATATATATAATAATATAATATCCCACATAAATCAGCGAACATATTACAACATATACCCCCACTTGGGTCGGTTCTAACTACTAGAACTGACCCATAAATCAAACAACAAAAAATATCATTACGATTTAAGGTACTGAATGCTTTACAATGGCTCATATAAAATATGAAGTTGAAACTGGTTACATCTCTCTTCACCAGCCTCTAAAATATCCCCATGAAACAGTTATTAGATAATATAACTTTTAGACCATGACTGGAAAAGGATTTGGTAAACATCAGTGGCCATATAGCTGTTAGGCCTTATTATATCACATCAAGATCTTGAAAATTGAGCAAAGACGAGCTGATGTCACAGTCCATTCTTCGGTCTGACTTCATCACATCTCTCACCATCTCACCGAAAGTAAACTTGGTATGCTCTGGGAGCTCCAATCCACATAAATCCAGGATTCTCTCATCTCCAGGCTCAAGCTTTTCATTTTTAAAGATGCTTTTACACAAACATTCTACTTAAATCTTTATGGTAAGAAGAACCATCAATGTACCAGCACTCACTTTCAAGGTCAAAAGGTTTGGATGCGGCAGTAAAAACTGTGCTGCAAACTATTTCCTTGCACTTGACATTCATGAGTCCATCTTGCAAGCATTTTACAATTCATATCTGCTTCTTTCCATTTCCTATTTGAACAATGATGACCGATTGTGTACCTGTCAAGTACCTGAATTTGTTGATTGCCAGCCACAAATTGCTTTTTTTGAAATTTGCTGTAGGCCGACCCCTCATTGCCTTCAATAGAGCAGTTACTTGGATCATTCAGTCCATAATTCCATCTGAATGGTATTCCAACAGATCTTCTATCCAGACAAAGCAGCACTGGAAATTCTTGCCAGTATCCTCACCATGAACGGTAGAAAGGTCTTTTTCATCCATATATGTTATAGCCTTTAGCATATTATAAACAACTGATTCAACAAAGTTTCAAATCATGACTGGAGTGATGAATTTCACTCACCCCTCTTATAAATTTAGGAAAATCACCCAACATACTATAATTTATGCTATGCCAAGCCATTGTGCAGCATCTCACCTTAGATGTCAAATATATTGATCAATATGCATTATGTAATATGTACAGATGTTATGAAAATTATTTTAGGTTTAAATGCTTCTCTTTGGTTTTAAGATAAAGTTCAAGAAATAAAACATAAAGAACATAAAAAATGAAAAGCAAAATATATCAGGAAAAGGGAGAAAAATTAAAAATTAGGGTGTTGAAGAAAAAAGAAAAAAAGGTCCATTGCTTAATGAATATTGAGAGAGTCCATGAATTCTTTATAATTCCTTGTTGTCTATTCAGCATTTCTCCCATAATTCTCCCCCACTTGCCAGCAATTTCAGACCGTGCTTCTGCTATTCACATGCAAGCAAGTATCTCTGGCAGTACCTGAAAGACAAAACTCTCCAACAAAAACTCATTAGCAAGGTCCTTAAACGTTGTTTGAAGTTAAAACAAAGCACTATTTACACGTTTACAGTTTGAAGCTAATTCACCCCCACTGCTAGAGAAGTGTCATTTGCATTCAAAAACAGATCTGGAAAATGTACATCTTCTGCATTTATGACACCCTGTACCCCCTTCAACTGCTCTAATAATTTATCACGTTCCCCTCTCATCTTGTCATACTCAATCTTCAGGTGGTCATATTTCTGTTTTAACTGAGAAAACGGTATCCAGGTTTTGGACCTTTTCTTATTATTATTTTGGTCAGGTTTGTTTTTCATATAATTATCACCTATATTTGACCCGGTGTCTTCTCTCTGGGTGTTATCATAAGATATTATCTTCTGATCTTTATGCTCAGTATTTGTCCCAAACAATGTGGCTAAATCAATTTTGACAGCCTGCTCATTTGACTTTCTCCATAAATGGTCTGCTCTCAACAATATGTCTTTTAAATCATGAGGATTTGGGGTAACTAATAAAATATTTTGTTTGATATCTTCATGCAACGCATCTAGAAATATACTCATATGTATCAAGCCCCCACGCTCAAATGCAAGATTATTACCGACCAATAATTCCATAATAGTTGCTATCCTGTGTGACAATTCATACGGAGATTCATTTTGCATTTGTTGGATAGTAACATCAGAACGTACACCATACAAAACACATAATAATTCCAGTAATATGTCCCTTGTCCTCAGAGGCTGAATACAGATTTGTTTAATTCTCATCCAAAGACCACTTCCTATAGAATGTTGTAAAACTCTTTCTAAGTCAGATGGGTTGAGATTGTACATATCTCTGACCTGCTGCACGTCACAAAACCATTTTAAAAATCTGTTAAAATCATGGTAGGGAATCAGGGTTGGGAACGTCTAATTCTTTTGGTTTCAAATGCTTCATTACAAGCTGAACTTCACCTGTATTATTATTATTGTTATAAACTGTGGTGGTCACAGTGGGGGCAGCTGGTAATGTATTATCAGATTTAATATGAGGTTCTGTTTCATTTGATAGAGAGTTTGTGTCTGTATTTTGCTGCAGATAGCTGAATATCTGCATTCCTGAGACCTCTTCTCCAATTCCATAATTCTTAATTTTAATCTCTCATTTTCCTCTGATAATTCATCACAACGTTTAGATTTCTCAAGCAAAGCTCCCCCAATGGTAACTGCATGCAATTTTAAATTTACTGTCTCTGTGTCTGATTGGTTTTGAAACCTCTCACAAACATTGTTGCTATTATCAACTGCCTTCTGTAACTGGGGAATTTCCTCAACCTTACCCTTCAAAGAACTATCCATTGTTAAACAGCAAGATAATAAGCCCTGTACAATACAACCTTTTCTTTTACTTTCTGAAATTTTGCTATCAAAAACATTTTTCTCTAAAAATGCCTTCATCATCGTCCATGTCTGCTTACATTTTTCTGGAATTTCATAAGGACCGCCATGGCGCTTAATAGATTTTAATACCCATCTGTTAACTTTATCAGAACTGACACTAGCTTCACACTGAGTAAGTATTTTGACTATATTACTAATAATTTTAAAAAAAGGAAATATTTTACTCACCGCATTAGTTACTCCTTCAGCTTCCAGTTCAGGTCTTCTGGTACATGACATAGTCCTTTTTTTTTTTTTTGTTTCCAGTCTCCAGAGAATAATTCTGGGGTTCCCAACTTATTTAATTTTGTAGATCAGACTCTCTTATATCACAACCAGACATTAGAGTCACAGCATAGCTCTTGATTCTTCATCAAACTTCTGTCCACCTCACAGGATTGTTGTCACCACCGACTTCTGTTACTAAGTCCGAAAATGCTTTTCTGGTCACTTGAACGGCACCAATGTAGTGATATAAAGTATATAGTGGGTGGATAATTAATATAGTAGTTATTATAATGATGATGTAAGTACTCTTCCGCAGCAACCCAATTCTTCCAGAGAGATGCACTTTATTGACTTCCAACACAGAACAAGGTTCAAAGTCCACAGATGACAAAAAATCTGACAGAGGAAATATAACTCAGAGTCCCATTTTTCCTAGATTTGTGCCTTCATAGTCATCCACAGACAGGACTCAAACTATAGACTGAAAGCCATGTTATATTCACTAGACACTGAATGGCTGAGAAATTTGATTGACCGTCTTCCATTCAGGCCTTTGATATGCTTTAGTCTTTCAGACAGACAACAACCCCCAGCCGTGAACAGATGCAGTCATAAACCGCCCCAATTTGCACTCCCGCATATCAACATCAACAAGTCCCCTTAGATATGTGTAATTAGATTAGATTAACATTTACCACCTGAACACCCTTTTGAGCCCTGGAATACCTACATTCCTAATCTGTATTCTTGCATATTAGCATCAACAAGTCCCCCCTAAGATATATTGGCACCCTGGGAGGGAGTTTCTGCTAGGTCAATATTGTACTGTATGTGTACATATATATATAATAATATAATATCCCACATAAATCGGCGAACTTATTACAACAACCTGTAGATACAGTGAATATCTCCTAAACTTGCACTGTTTAGCAGATATTCACACTGCATGCAGCCGGTGATGTCACAGTTGCATGTACTCTGAAGGGACAACATACTCGTGCCGTCCCTTTCAGTGCTCCGTGCTGCAGCCATGACGTTATCGCGACTCGGCCAATCAGACGGCCAGAGCATGTGAACCCGGAAGGAAGACTGGGTGAAGATGGAAGCCCTGTCAGCAGTGACAGTGCGCTGCTGGAGGGCTTTATTTTAAGGTAAGCAGTTCATAATATGCTGGTATGCGCAATGTATTTTTTTTTCTTAAGAGGATGCGTTTTATTACAGCTTTAGATATATGATATAGACACACGGGGTGTCTATTTTCTAAACTGAACATACCCAGTTTTTCTAACATTTTTATGGTTGGTAAGATTTTCCATTGCTTTTAGCAAGCCAAAAAAGTGATGTATGGTGTTAGCCGGGAAAAATACACAAAAAGGAGGGAGCAAAAAGTATTTTCACAGTCAAAGTTACACAGCCACTTTTTCGATTATTATGACAGATCAGCTTTTTATCTTTTATTATAGCCAAAGAATGAGCAGTAAGTTTAGAACAGCCATAGAAAAAAATCACTGTGACAATACGTTTTGCCTTCCCCACATTTGTATTGACTCATTTTTAAATTAATGCCTGCCTTTAAACCTACTTCAAATTTCCTATGCACTTTTTACAGTTAGTTGTCAAAAACTGAACCCAGTATTCTAAATGTGGCATTTCATATTTTATATTTAGAAAATACTATAGCATCACATTTGTCTCCTTTTTATACACCCCAAGATTTGCTTGCTTTTGCCCATTTTATTTTGTCAAAATTATTAAAGAATGTCTAAAGCCAAAAAATATTTATGAACACAAGAGCTTGTGGTCTTCAAAGAGCACTTGGGTTCTTTTCTTATTCGAAAATATAATTAGCCAAAACTATTTTGTTTTGGACAGAGTTTGGAATGGTTAGAACTAAGTTTTTGTTTACATTTTTTTGTGCTGGTGACTAGGGATGAGCCGAACTTGCGAACGGACCGAAAATTTGCGCGAACTTTAGAACCCCATTGAAGACTATGGGACTCGAACGTTTGAAATCAAAAGTGCCAATTTTAAAGGCTAATTTGCATGGTATTGTCCTAAAAAGGGTTTGGGTACCCGGGTCCTGCCCCAGGTGACATGCATCAATGCAAAAAAAAGTTTTAAAAACGGCTGTTTTTTCGGGAGCAGTGATTTTAATGATGCTTAAAGTGAAAAAAAAAAGTGAAATATTCCTTTCAATATCGTACCTGGGGGGTGTCTATAGTATGCCTGTAAAGTGGCGCGTGTTTCCCGTGCTTAGAACAGTCCCTGCACAAAATGACATTTTAAAGGAATAAAAGTCATTTAAAACTGCTTACGGCTTTAATGTAATGTCTGGTCTCGGTAATATGGATGAAAATCAGTGAGACAAATGGCATGGGTACCCCCCCCCCCAGTCCATTACCAGGCCCTTTGGGTCTTATACGGATATTAAGGGGAACCCCGTACCCAAATTAAAAAAAGGAAAGGCGTGGGGCCCCAGGCCCTCTGAACAGCAATATACAGGCGGTGCAAACAAGGCAGGGACTGTAGGTTTGTTGTTAAGTAGAATCTGTTTGTAATTTTGAACTGGTACATTTTTAAAGTGTAGCTCCAGCCAAAAAATCAATTTTTAAGCTTCTTGGAAAACATAGGGAAGGGTTATCACCCCTGTGACATTTGTTTTGCTGTCTGTGCACCTCTTCAGAAGATTTTACCTCACTTTCTGTCCTAATGACAAATGTTTTTTGACAATTTGGGGTTTTTAGTGAAACAAGGATTGGTGATAAAGCATCAGTGGAAAGGAGACACATTTTTCCCAAATTAACTCTTACAGGAGAGAATTTCCCTTCCTAGGGGTAGATTTCATCTCACTTCCTGTTGTCTCCTTCCGTTTGCAAGTAGGAGTCGTTTGTAAGTTGAATGATTGAAAGTAGGGGCCTGCCCTATATACTCTGCAGAAATTGGGGACTTAGGTGTTGGTGTTGCTACAACACTGTAAGCCCTCACAGTTATTCTTGGTGGGCGCAGGAACGGGCTCTGCTGAGAAATATTAGATCAAGAATTGTAATTACATGCCCCTGTTGAACAGGGTCAGAAAAATTGGGCCTTAGGCACTGGTGCCACAACACTGCAACCCCTCACAGATACTCTAGTTGGAGCGCAAGAATGAGCCCTCCTGTAAAATATTGCATCAAAAATTGTAATTACACGCCCCTGCTAAACAGGGGCTGAACAATTGGGCCTTAGGCACTGGTGCTGGTGCCACAACACTGGAACCCCTCACAGATACTCTAGTTGGAGCGCAGGAACTAGCCCTGCTGCAAAGAATTGCATCAAAACTTGTAATTACACGCCCCTGCTAAACAGGGGCTGAAAAATTGGGCCTTAGGCACTGGTGCTGGTGCCACAACACTGCAACCCCTCACAAATACTCTAGTTGAGTGCAGCAACGAACCCTCCTTGCAAAATATTACATCAAAATTGTAATTACACGCCCCTGTTAAACAGGGGCTGAAAAATTGGGCCTTAGTCACTGGTGGCGGCGCCCAGAACCAAAAATATTCTTACAAGCTACATGATCATTGAGGAGGAAGAGGATAGTCACTCAGCATAACAGGATAGTCACTCAGCATCAGCATAGGCAGTCTTGAAGGGATATGACATTTCAAAAAAAATTATTCGGTTACATCAGCATCAGGTGCTTGGTAGCTGGTGGTGATCCAAGACTCATTTTTATGAAGGTCAGTCGATCGACTGAGTTGGTGGACAGGCGCACACTGTGATCGGTTACAAAACCTCCAGCATCACTGAATGCGCGTTCCGAAAGAACGCTGGATGCAGGACAGGCCAGTAGCTCAATTGCATACTGTGCAAGCTCTGGCCAGTGATCCATCCTCAAGACCCAGTAACCCAGAGGATTTTCGGTGGGAAAGGTGTCCAAGTCAGATCTTGCCCCTAGGTATTCCTGCACCATGTAAAACAGATGCTGGCGATGGTTGCTGGAACCGATCATACCTTGGGGCTGCGGACTAAAAAATTGCCACCTTCTCCACCGCTCCTTCTTTGACTGACCGAAGCCTCAGCAACACATTGTCCAGGAACAGGAGTTTGTAACCTCCCAGTCTCTGGGAACACGTTGCACAAACCTTTCTGCAAGGCCTCCCGAAGATGTTTCATCCTCTGCTCTCTCTGCGATGGCAAGATAAGGTCCGCAACCTTACCCTTGTAACGTGGATCAAGGAGGGTTGACAGCCAGTATTGATCCCTCTCCTTTATACCACGAATATGAGGATCCTTCCGCAGGCTTTGCAGGATCAGGGAGGCCATACAGCATAGGTTTGCTGAGGCATTCGGTCCGGAGTCCTCTGGGTCACTAAGGACGACATGATCAGCAGCCACCTCCTCCCAGCCACATACAAGTCCATGGGTTTCTTGGGACTGTAAATGATCCCTTAAAGACTGCTGCTGATGCTGAGTGGCAGGCTCCACCTCCATGCTGACACAATCCTCCTCTTCCTCGTCCTCCTCCTCCTCGTCCTCTTCCTGTGTGAACGCAGGAGCACTGTCTGGATAAAGGGGGCCTTGAGAGCTAAGGAAGTCCCCCTCTTCCTGCCTCTGCTCTGCCTCAAGTGCCTCAAGTGCCCTGTCCATTATTCCACGCAGCGTGTGCTCCAACAGGTGGACAAGGGGGACAGTGTCACTGATGCATGCACTGTCACTGCTCACCATCCTCGTGGCCTCCTCAAATGGTGACAGGACAGTGCATGCATCCCTGATCATTGCCCACTGGCGTGGGGAAAAAAAAAAGCTCTCCTGACCCTGTCCTGGTGCCATAGTCGCACAGGTACTCATTGATGGCCATCTGCTGCGTGTGCAGCCGCTGCAGCATGGCCAACGTTGAGTTCCACCTGGTGGGCATGTCACAGATTAGGCGGTTCTTGGGCAGGTTAAATACCTTTTGGAGGTCAGCCAGCAAAGCACTGGCATTATATGACCGGCGGAAATGCACACAGACTTTCCTGGCCTGCCTCAGGACATCCTGTACGCCCGGGTACCTGCCCAAGAACCGCTGCACCACCAAGTTAAGGACGTGAGCCAAACAGGGCACATGGATCATTTGTCCCTGTCGGAGGGCGGAGAGGAGGTTGGTGCCATTGTCGCAAACTACCATTCCTGCCTTAAGTTGGCATGGTGTCAACCACCTCTGAACCTGCCCCTGCAGAGCTGACAGAACCTCTGCCCCAGTGTGGCTCCTGTTCCCCAAGCACACCAGCTAAAGCACCGCATGGCATCTTTTGGCCTGCGTAGTTGCGTAGCCCCTTGAACTCCTACGGAGCACCGTTGGTTCTGAGGACAAAGCACAGGAAGAGGCCATGGAGGAAGAAGAAGAGGAGGGGGTGGAGGAGAGAGGTGTGTCAGAATCACCAGTAGTAGCATTTTGGAGGCGTGGTGGTGGAACAACCTCCAACACTACTGCACCTTGTCCTGCATTCTTCCCAGCTGCCAGCAGAGTCACACAATGCACTGTGAAACTTAGGTAACGTCCCTGGCCATGCCTGCTGGACCATGAGTCAGCGATAATATGCACCTTATCGCTGACCGCCCTGTCCAGCGAGGCATGGACATTGCCTTCCACATGCCGGTAGAGAGCAGGAATCGCCTTCCGTGAGAAAAAGTGGCGTTTGGGTGCCTGCCACTTAGGAACCGCACATTCCACAAACTCACAGAAGGGGGCAGAGTCTACCAACTGAAAAGGTAGCAGTTGAAGTGCTAGCAATTTTGCCAAGCTAGCATTCAACCGCTGGGCATGTGGATGGCTGGGAGCGAACTTCTTTCGGCGGTGCAGCAGCTGGGGCAGGGAAATTTGCCTGGTACAATCTGACGTCGGTGTACCGATAGCAGATTGCCCACAAGTACTTGGCTGTGACACACCTAATTCTACACCTTCATTCCTCTCAGTGCAGGTCTCAGAGAGGACTGAAGGTATAGTGGGGTTGGAGATCTCAGCTGATGAGGAGCAAGGAGAGGTCCTCTTTGTTCTTTCGTGTGGGTCTTTTAGGTACGCTTGCCAACGAACTGCATGGCAGGTCAATATATGTCTGATCAAGCATGTGGTGCCCAAGCGGGAGATGTTTTGGCCATGCGAGATACGCTTGAGACATATGTTGCAAATAGCAGCGGTGCGATCTGATGCACTCGTCTCAAAAAAGGCCCACACCAAAGAACTTTTGGAATAACGCGCAGAGACAGCAGCGCCCTGCACATGCGGAGCTTTGTGGTGTGATGCAGTCAGTGTGCTGCCCTTAAGCTGGCCCCTGGAGGGCATCTTGCCTTGTTGGTGATGTGTCTCCTCCTCTCTCTTATCAGGCACCCACGTGGAGTCAGTGACCTCATCATCCCCTCCCTCCTCATCACTGGAGCAAACCTGGCAGTATGCTGCAGCAGGGGCAACATGACTGCCAGATTGCTGTCCTTCTTGGGCACCCCCTCTGTCTGGGCTCACGTTATTGCCTTCCTCTAGCTGAGTACCATCATCGGAGCCTTCAAAACGCTGGATATCCTCCTGGAGCATGTACCCAACATTGTGGTCAAACAGTTCGGGAGACTCCTCAGGAGGACATGGTGGGGCTAGGGAAGGAGTGACTGATTCCATTGAGCTGAGGGAAGAGGCCGGGTTGGCAGCTACTTTGCCAGACAAAGTACCCTGAGCATGGGTGAGAGAGGATGAGGAGGATGAGGACGGCTTGGTCATCCACTCGACCAAGTCTTCCGCATGTTGAGGCTCAACACGGCCAGCTGCCGAAAAAAAGGCCAAGCGTGTCCCACAGCCACGTGCTGATGAGGATGCACCGTGTCCACGACCAGCACTGTTGCCTCTAGACACAGAGCCTGCTTGCCCTCTTTTCTTGGCTTGTGACTGTCTGCCTCTCCTTGTTGGCTTTCCAGACATACTAATGGCCTGCAGTGAGATGTAGCTGCACTAAGCTGGGATATATATATATATATATATATATATATATATATATATATATATATATATATATACTGATACTGCAGCTAGCAAAAGCAACTGCCTGCCTGTAGTATTATTAGTATGAGAACACCACCAATCTTCTACAGGTAGCTTTAGCTGAACACTGTGCAGATGTTGCACTACACTAACTCATAGCTTTAGCTGAGCACTGTGCAGAGGACGCACTACACTAACGTTTAAATAATGTAGCTGCCTGCAGTAGTGATAGGATCAAGAAAACACCACCAACTTTCTACAGGTAGCTTTAGCTGAACACTGTGCAGAGGACGCACTACACTAACATTTAAATAATGTAGCTGCCTGCGGTAGTGATAGGATCAGGAAAACACCACCAACCTTCTACAGGTAGCTTTAGCTGAACACTGTGCAGAGGACGCACTACACTAATGTTTAAATAATGTAGCTGCCTGCGGTAGTGATAGGATCAGGAAATCACCACCAACCTTCTACAGGTAGCTTTGGCTGAACACTGTGCAAAGGACGCACTACACTAACTTGTAAATAATGTAGCTGCCTGCGGTAGTGATAGGATCAGGAAAACACCACCAACCTTCTACAGGTAGCTTTAGCTGAACACTGTGCAGAGTTCCCACTACACTAACCTGTAGCTTTAGCTGAACACTGTGCAGAGGTCGCACTACACTAACTTGTAGCTTTAGCCGAACACTGTGCAGAGGTCGCACTACACTAACTCGTAGCTTTAGCTGAACACTGTGCAGAGGACGCACTGCACTAACTTGTAAATAATATAGTGAAAGGATCAGGAAAACACCACCAACCTTCTAATAGGATCAGAAGAACACCAGCAATTTTTTTTTCAGGTAGCTGTAAATACTGTAACAACACCTGCCTGCCTGTCAGTAGGAAGAGAATAACAAGAACAGATCTAGATAAGATATACAGTCAGGTGCATAAATATTGGGACATCGACACAACTCTAATCTTTTTGGCTCTTCTATATCCCACCACAATGGATTTGAAATGAAGTGAACAAGATATGCTTTAACTGCAGACTTTCAGCTTTAATTTGAGGGTATTTACATCCAAATCAGGTGAACGGTGTAGGAATTACAACAGTTTGTATATGTGCCTCCCACTTTTTAAGGGACCAAAAGTAATGGGACAGATTAACAATCATCCATCAAACTTTCACTTTTTAATACTTGGTTGCAAATCCTTTTCAGTCAATTACAGCCTGAAGTCTGGAACGCATAGACATCACCAGACCCTGGGTTTCATCCCTGGTGATGCTCTGCCAGGCCTCTACTGCAACTGTCTTCAGTTCCTGCTTGTTTTTGGGACATTTTCCCATCAGTTTTGTCCACAGCAAGTGAAATGCATGCTCAATCGGATTCAGGTCAGGTGATTGACTTGGCCATTGCATAATATTCCACTTCTTTCCCTTAAACTCTTTGGTTGCTTTTGCAGTATGCTTCGGGTCATTGTCCATCTGCACTGTGAAGCGCCGTCCAATGAGTTCTGAAGCATTTTGCTGAATATGAGCAGATAATATTGCCCGAAACACTTCAGAATTCATCCTGCTGCTTTTGTCAGCAGTCACATCATCAATAAATACAAGAGAACCAGTTCCATTGGCAGCCATACATGCCCACGCCATGGCACTACCAACACCATGCTTCACTGATGAGGTGGTATGCTTTGGATCATGAGCAGTTCCTTTCCTTCTCCATACTTTTCTCTTCCCATCACTCTGGTACAAGTTGATCTTGGTCTCATCTGTCCATTGGATGTTGTTCCAGAACTGTGAAAGCTTTTTTAGATGTTGTTTGGCAAACTTTAATCTGGCCTTCCTGTTTTTGAGGCTCACCAATGGTTTACATCTTGTGGTGAACCCTCTGTATTCACTCTGGTGAAGTCTTCTCTTGATTGTTGACTTTGACACACATACACCTACCTCCTGGAGAGTGTTCTTGATCTGGCCAGCTGTCGTGAAGGGTGCTTTCTTCACCAGGGAAAGAATTTTTCGATCATCCACCACATTTTTTTTCCGTGGTCTTCCGGGTCTTTTGGTGTTGCTGAGCTCACCGGTGCATTCTTTCTTTTTAAGGATGTTCCAAACAGTTGATTTGGCCACACCTAATGTTTTTGCTATCTCTCTGATGGGTTTGTTTTGTTTTTTCAGCCTAATGATGGCTTGCTTTGCTGATAGTGACAGCTCTTTGGATCTCATATTGAGAGTTGACAGCAACAGATTCCAAATGCAAATAGCACACTTGAAATGAACTCTGGACCTTTTATCAGCTCCTTGTAAATGGGATAATGAGGGAATAACACACACCTGGCCATGGAACAGCTGAGCAGCCAATTGTCCCATTACTTTTGGTCCCTTAAAAAGTGGGAGACACATTTATAAACTGTTGTAATTCCTACACCGTTCACCTGATTTGGATGTAAATACCCTCAAATTAAAGCTGAAAGTCTGCAGTTAAAGCACATCTTGTTCGTTTCATTTCAAATCCATTGTGGTGGTGTATAGAGCCAAAAAGATTAGAATTGTGTTGATGTCCCAATAGATAGAGATATATATATATATATATATATATATATATATATATATATACATATATACAGTTGCATCTCATAAAATTAGAGTATTGCCAAAAAGTTTAATTTATTTCAGTAATTCAATTCAAAAAGTGAAACTTATATATTTTATATAGATGCATTACATCTTTCAAGCATTTCTTTCTTCTAATTATGATGTTTATAGCTTATAGCTAGTGAAAAGCCAAAATTCAGTATCTCGAAAAATTTGAATATTACATAAGGCCAATTTAAAAAAAGGATTTTTATTACAGAAATGTTGGCTTACTGAAAAGTATGGCCATGTACAGTAGAGTATGCAATCAATACTTGGTCGGGGCTCCTTTTGCATGAATTACTGCATCAATGCAGCGTGGCATGGAGGCGATCAGCCTGTGGCACTGCTGAGGTGTTATGGAAGCCCAGGTTGCTTTGATACTGGTCTTCAGCTTGTCTGCAATGATGTGCCTGGTGTCTCTCATCCTCCTCTTAACAATACCCCACAGATTCTCTATGGGGTTTAGGTCAGGCGAGTTTGCTGGCAAATCAAGCACAGTGATACCATGATCATTAAACCAGGAAATGGTACTTTTGGCAGTGTGGGCAGGTGCCAAGTCCTGCTGGAAAATGAAATCAGCATCTCCATAAAGCTGGTCAGCAGAAGAAAGCATGAAGTGCTCTAGAATTTCTGGGTAGAGGGCTGCATTGACTTTGGACTTGATAAAACACATTGGGCCAACACCAACAGATGACATTTATTACGGACTGTGGAAAATCTTGCATTTCATTTGGAATTCAAGATCCCAGAGTCTGGAGGAAGAGTGGAGAGGCACAGAATCCAAGCTGTATGAGGTCCAGTGTGAATTTTCCACAGTCCGTGATGATTTGGGGAGCCGTGTCATCTGCTGGTATTGGCTCACTGTGTTTTATCAAGTTCAAAGTCAGTGCAGCCCTCTACCTGGAAATTCTAGAGGACTGCATGCTTCCCTCTCATGACCAGCTTTATGGAGATGCTGATTTCATTTTCCAGCAGGATTTGGTACCTGCCCACACTTGCCAAAAGTACCAATACCTGGTTTAATGATCATGGTATCACTATGCTTCATTGGCCAGCAAATTCGTCTGACCTAAACCCCATAGAGAATCTAGGGGTATTGTCAAGAGGAAGATGAGAGACACCAAACCCAACTATGTAGACGAGCTGAAGACCAGTATTAAAGAAACCTGGGCTTCCATAACACCTGAGCAGTGCCACAGGCTGATCGCTTCCATGCCACGCTGCATTGATGCAGTAATTCATGCAAAAGGAGCACCGACCAAGTATTGAGTGCATATTATACTGTACATGGACATACTTTTCAGTAAGCCAACATTTCTGTATTGAAAATCCTTTTTTTTATTGGTCTGTATGTAATATTCTAATTTTCGGAGAAACTGAATTGTGGGTTTTCACTAGCTGTAAGCCATAATCTTCAAAATTAAAAGAAAGAAATGCTTGATATATATTACTCTGTGTGTAACACATCTATATAAAATATATGAATTTCACTTTTTTAATTGAATTACTGAAATAAATTACTATTTTGATGATATTCTAATTTTATGAGATGCACCTGTATATGTCAGTCACCAAAAGCACCTTTCAGTATGATAGCATGACATAATTACGTAATTATCAGGTAGAAGCCACTTGAGAAGGGGGATACTTGACCCCCACACTTTATGTCTGGTTAAGACAGTGTGCTGGTGCCATCTGACTACAAATCAGTACAAGATCATCTTTTAAGACTCATTGGTCAAGCTCTAAATTACAAAGAAAATTGCTACATTTAGATAAATAAGACTTTGCTGTGTCATATAATCCTGAAAAAAAATAAGGCTGATATGAAAAGATTGGATAATAGACAGAAACTTCATTTGAAAGTGGTTTAGTCCTGAACTGTTGCAAAAAGCGTAAGATAAAATTTATGCAGCAGTTATGCAGCAGTTATGGAGCTACAAGAGAAATGCTGCGTACACACAATTGGATTTTCCGACAACAAATGTTCGATGGGAGCTTTTTGTCGGAAATTGGGACCGTGTGTAGGCTCCATCGGACATTTTTTGTCGGAATTTCCGACAACAAAAATTTGAGAGCTGGATCTCAAATTTTCCAACAACAAAATCTGTTGTTGGAAATTCCGATCGTGTGTACACAATTCACACAAAATTCCACGCATGCTCTGAATCAAGTACGAGACCGCGCTCGGTCTGGTAAAACTAGCGTTCATAATGGAGATAGCACATTGGTCACGCTGCAAATTTTGAAATCTTTCAATGCAGCGCATTCTCTTCTTTATAATGCTAGAATGAAGTTGTTTTGTAGCTGATATTCACACAGAGTTCTGACAAACTGATTTCTTTCTTATTTCTTTTGATCTCATGAATAATTTTTTTTTTTTCACCAGATCAACAGAATAATGTTTTTAATTTTTGTTTATAGTAATCTCCTTTTTTTTTTCTTCCTCTTTTTTTTAGTGATCTCCATAATTTTTTTTTCGTTAACTGTGTCAAGTTACCACAACACCATTATTATCTTATATTTTTAACCTCAAGGAGATTGGTTGTTGGTGGTGCCCCTTGTCAATTTTACATTGTCTTTTTGAAATGTACCTGCATACTCACAAACAAACTGTCCTTTTTTAATTATAACACATAGCCAATGATTTAAGAAAAAATATATACATTTATTAGGGGTCATAACAAAACAAAGAGAAAGGCAACGCTGGATAAACTGGTGAAAATAGCAACACCTTTGTAACCCAGGGCAGACATCAATTATTTGATAGGCAAAATTGGGAGCCTGAGGAGTCCATTTAATAGGGAGCACAATACGGTCCAGGACTCCAAGAGATCGGGAACAGCAGCAGATGACATATATGTCCCCAGGCTGTGGGATTACAACAGCCTGCGTCTTTTGCCAGACCAGACTGAACCCAGGCCATCACTCTCTTGTCTTCCTTACACGCTTGCTTCCACGCTTTCTTCCTGGTTGTGGCTCTTTTGTTGGAGTTTTGGCAGGAGGTGGAGGAGGAGGATGGTCCAACTCACACAGGTGGGATTTGCTTGTGATTTCGCCCCTCAACCCCTTATTTAGGGCCATATATATCAGTTTCTCACAAAAGAGGTGTTGACCCACCTCCTTTTCCTGCATTTTTTTGGCAGCCATGCAGGCATAGGGCTCAAGAAGACTGGTGGGGGTTCTGAGGGCCGCAGAAGCCTGCTGAATTAACCCGAGTGCTGACTCCTCCACTCTCCTCCTCTTCCTGGGCCTTTTTGTTGAAGGCGGAGGGGAGGGACCTGGGATTCGGTCATGCTCCTGGCTGCCACTTACCCCCGCCACCTCCTGGCTGCCACTTTTCCCTGCCACCTCCTGGCTGCCGCTTTCCCCTGCCACCTCCTGGCTGCCACTTTCTACAGCCTCATCCTGGCTGAGGATTTCCTGTGTATGAAAAAGGGACATAGTTTTAGTTTATTGATCATCAATCACACACAATTTTGAGAAATATGTTGAACAATGCTATACCTGACTCAAGCTGGGCTTCTCCACATCTTCTTGCTGAGTGGAAGGCCCAGGTTGGACGTTAGAAGTCTCAGCTGGGGTGGAAGGAAGAGTGGAAGGAAGGGTTGAGAGTGATGGCCTGATTTCAGTCTGGTCTGACAGAAATCACAGTCTGTCGTAGTACCACAGCCTGGGGACATAAATGTCATCTGCTGCTGCTCCTGATCTCTGGGAATTCTGGACCTTCTTGCGCTCCCTATTATATGTGCTCCTCAAGCCACCAATTTTGCACTTTAAATAGTTAATGTCTGCCATGGGGATCTGCGGATTCACAAATTCCAGCAATTTATCCAGTGCTGCCTCCTCCTCTTTAGTTGATTTGTATAAAAGGAGTGTTTTGTCTGCCACAGACAGGGCAGCTCTCTGTACAAATTAATGAATTGGAGGAGGAAATCATGATCGTTGAATCAATCCATTTTCTCTGCAAGACACAACACAAGACAAACCCTAATGTCAGGATAAACTTGCATAATCTTGTCCCAATATGGGCCTCAATCTGTAAGCAGTATAGGCCACTGATGCCTCAAGTTAAAATTGTACCTTCGTTAGAACGATTGGCGCTGCCGATACTCCATCCTCTGCTCACAGATCGTACGTATGACGCACGCGTGTTACGCTTTATATACACTGCACATGGATGAAACTCCACCCGCCCCAACCTTCTTTATAGTATATTCCCTGTCCCTTATCTTTCGGCGCAGTGGGAGAGCACATGGCAGAGAGACAACAGGTGCATGAAGACAGCAGCAACGACGAAAGCCCGGAGCCACAAACGTCCTGATCCCGGAGGAGATTTAAGGCCTCTAATATGTTCTTTGTAGAGATGGTGGAAATGGTGGAAATCTTTAAGAGGGACGACTATGATGGGAAGCATGGACCTTACCCAAACCCAAATGTCAGAAAGGCCAAGATCATAACTAAAGTTGTAAAAAGTCTGCAGAAGAATTTTGGGGTACGGCGATCCAAGGATCAACTACAGAAGGATCAGGATCAGTACAGAAGAATCAAGAGAGTGCTGCAAAAAAGTAAGTATTTTGTCGTGTGTTCCTATTCTTCCTCTTACGTTCGTGCTGCTCCATGTGCTTTTCTTTACTGTTGTACAGTTTAAAATGGCAAGTTTCAGGTTTGTGGGCACAGTAATCGTTCGTACTAAACATCATTCGTTCGCCCACTAATACAATGTTTTTGGCAGGGTCAGGTTAACTACATTTGTTCAGGCCTATTTGTATTAAAAGAGGTTTAGTACATTGTTGTCTAGATGGGTTTGTAACTAGAATGAAATGCAAACTTGATTCAGAGTAAGGAGAGGACACTCAGCAGCTGTTTACAGATCTGGACGCAATAGCACTAGTGTGGGACACCAGAACAAACTTTTTAGGGTGTCCCACACAGTGGATACTAGGGGTGTCTTCATGTGTGAAACTTTACCCAAAAAGGTTAGTATTCAGCTTGAAGAAATGGACAAAATCATGTCTTCAGCTTGGAACTCTGCCAAAACAGACAATTGTACGACACTTTCAAGCAATGTTTCATATTCCTATTTCTTGCCTCAAATATCTGTGTGCTAAGTATACCCTTATTTTATTCACATAGGGGAGAAAAGAATTGGGACGTCAGAGGACACCAGGGACCCCAACCTCCTAAAGAAGGGGAAGTCACCACACCACAACCAGAGGATGTGGAGGAAGGAGAGGTTCATGAAGTGGGCGAAATAGTGACAACAACAGGTGAGTGTCTGAGATCACAGCTTCAGGTAATAGATGGATGCCTGCATATTTATAATACATGGTATGTTGTTTTCTTTTAAGTGATGTGAATGTTGTGGAAGAAGAATCTCATTTCACAAGTGCAAGTGCACACATCCTCATTGGGGAGATCATGGTGTGCAATCGGGGTTTAAAGAAGATCAAGGAAGACAATGATGTTGAAAAAAGACTCAAAAACATCATTGATGTTTTAGGCAGAATATAAAACACACCAAAATTTTAGAATTCTTTTATTTGTATTAGAACTTTTCTCAAAAATGTTGAATTGAAAATTTTGAAGATGCACACAGTGTGTCTACATGTGCTATTTGCCATCACGGGATATCAATGTATGCGTTTTGTGGGTACAACCCCTTCCTCGCAACTCAAGTAGCTGAGAGGAAGGGGTTGTACCCCCAAAACACGTCCATTGATCCTCCATGATGGGAGCTAGCACATGTTGACCTTAGGCATGGGATCAGGAGTGAAATCCCCATTTTGACTCCGAATTTGTGTGCGTCTTCAAAATTTGGCTTTCACAGGGGTGACATTACCCCATCTGATGAAGGAAATATCAACACAGTTTGGACATACTAATGTCTGATATTGCCTTCAATGTATCAAAGTTGATGTTTTGAAAAACATGCCTGTTTATCACAAAAAAGGATATTTCTACTGTCCCAAAAATAAAAAAATATTCCAAAAAATATGTTGGTTTTGTTCAAAAAACTCTTTTCTAAACGCACATGTGAATGTGCACACAATAAAAATTGTTCTACTCAACAATGTGTGGCTTCTTCTTTCAATGCTCAATAGCAGTTTTTTGCTTACGTTGGTGTTTACAGTGACAATGGGGGTTATTTCCTAAAGGCAAATTCACTTTGCACTACAAGTGCACTTTCAGTGCAGTTTCAGTGCACTTTCAAGTGCACCTTTGCAGTGCACTTGTAGTGCAAAGTGGATTTACCTTTAGTAAATAACACCCACAGTGCTTTATAATTTGCATCAATCAGGCCATTATCGTCACGCCAAAAAAAATAATTGAGGGTGCTGAAAATTATGAATATTATTATCATTAATGCATTACATACATTAACAACAAAAACAAGGTGTGTGTGTAGCAGACCCACAACATAAATAATCGTTAGCTGAAGAAAAGATTGTCACCTCATGTAGCAAAGAAATTATGTTGGAACTATTGAAGATAATGGCCAAAAAAAAACCACATCGGAGAACCTGGGAGACAGCTAAAAGAAACACAAGCAGTAAATCAAAGGAAATATTTTTCATTTTAAAATACAAATTTATTTTAAAAATACATTTATTTAAATACATATAATGTGATGTTTAAGAATAAAACTTACCCTAATATAGTCCTTCTGCAGGACCTGAATGATGGGAGAACAGGTCTCTGGAATAATGATCCCCAGAGCCTGGGGGGAGATGCCTGTCGAGAACTTGATGTCCTGCAGACTTCTTCCCATCGCCAAGTACCGCAAGGTGGCGACTAGCCTCCTAGGAGTGATGGCTTGCCGCATGCAGGTGTCCTGCTTGGTAATATAAGGGGACAGCAAAGCCAACAGACGGTGAAAAACGGGGTCTGTCATCCGGAGATAATTCATGAAATCATCAGGATTATTCTCACGGATCTCCCGCAACAAAGGCATATGAGAGAATTGGTCACGCTGGAGCAAACAATTCTTTGTCCATGAACGCCTCCTCACCCTGTTCATGGACTGGACTTGGGTCAAATTAAGAACCCCAACACCAAGCCCCTGCACAGCATGAACTGTACGATGAGTACGTACCCACAACATGGCTTCAAAACGGTCGGCTGGTCAGAACGAACTAACAGAACGCACTGAAAATCAAATACGTAATATAAAAACAAGCACTGAAAACCAGATGTGAAATGACCACACGCACTGAAAACCAGATACGAACCCAGAAGCACAAACTGAAGAGTAGGGATGAGTTCGACTCGAACATCAGCTGTTCGCCAGTTTGCCGAACAGCGAACAATTTGGGGTGTTCGCGGCAAATTCGGAAGCCGCGTAACACCCTTTAAAAGTCTATGGGAGAAATCAAAAGTGCTAATTTTAAAGGCTTATATGCATGGTATTGTCATAAAAAGTGTTTGGGGACATGGATCAATGCAAAAAAAAGTTTTAAAAATGGCCGTTTTTTCGGAAGCAGTGATTTTAATAATGCTTAAAGTGAAACAATAAAACTGTAATATTCCTTTAAATTTCATACCTGGGGGGTGTCTATAGTATGCCTGTAAAGGGGCGCATGTTTCCCATGTTTAGAACAGTCTGACAGCAAAATGACATTTCAAAGGAAAAAAAGTCATTTAAAACTACTCGCAGCTATTAATGAATTGCCGGTCCCCGCGACTCGTGGCTATTAATGAGTTGCCGGGGAACCCTGAACCAAAATTTAAAAAAAAATTACGTGGGGGGGTCCCCCTAAATTCTATACCAGGCCCTTCAGGACTGATATGGATATTAAGGGGAACCTCGGCCAAAATTTTTTTTTAAAAATGGTGTGGGGTGTGGTATGATTTTAAGGGGAAACCCGTGCCAAAATTGAAAAAAAAATGGCGTGGGGTCCCCCTAAAAATCCATACCATACCCTTATCCGAGCACGCAACCTGGCAGGCCGCAGGAAAAGAGGGGGGGACGAGAGAGCGCCCCCCCTCCTGAACCATACCAGGCCACATGCCCTCTACATTGGGAAGGTGCTTTGGGGTAACCCCCCCAAAACACCTTGTCCCCATGCTTTTGTATTCAGAGGATCGCCACCCGGTGGCCTTTGGCCTACACACAGGGAATGGTTCTTTTCTAAGTTTATACTAACAGGTCTAGTGTTCGATGACGTGGGCTACTACCCACCTCACCGAGACCTGCCCCATAGGACTTTCCTCTAGATGAGCTTGGTCTCCAGTTTTTGTTGTTTTTGACCTCATCCCCACATCCCTTGCCCGGTGGTTGTGGGGGTCTGCGGGCGGGGGGCTTATCGGAATCTGGAAGCCCCCTTAACAAGGGGACCCCCAGATCCCGGGCTACTACCCACCACACCGAGACCTGCCCCATAGGACTTTCCTCTAGATAAGCTTGGTCTCCAGTTTTTGTTGTTTTTGGCCTCATCTCCACAACCCTTGCCCGGTGGTTGTGGGGGTCTGCGGGCGGGGGGCTTATCGGAATCTGGAAGCCCCCTTAACAAGGGGACCCCCAGATCCCGGCCTTCCCCCCTGTGTGAAATGGTAATAGGGTACAAAAGTACATTCAAAAAAGATAGGGACAAAGGTCCCAAAAGGTATTCTTCAGAAAGGATACAGAAAGTCTAAAGGACTAATTTAACTTTATATAATTGTACAAAAACAAATAAATACTTGCAAAAATACTTGTCTAGTATTTTTGCAAGTATTTATTTGTTTTTGTACAATTAAATAAAGTTAAATTAGTCCTTTACACTTTCTGAAGAATACCTTTTGGGACTTTTGTCCCTATCTTTTTTGAATATATATGCTTTTGTATTCAGAGGATCGCCTTTGGCCTACACACAGGGAATGGTTCTTTTCTAAGTTTATACTAACAGGTCTAGTGTTCGATGATGTGGGCTACTACCCACCTCACCGAGACCTGCCCCATAGGACTTTCCTCTAGATGAGCTTGGTCTCCAGTTTTTGTTGTTTTTCATATGGGTTCAAAAGTACCCCTACCGTTTCATAAAAAAAGTGTCAAAAATGTTAAAAATGACAAGAGACCGTTTTTGACAATTCCTTTATTTAAATGCTTCTTCTTTCTTCTATCTTCTTTCTTCTATCTTCTATCTTCCTTTGGTTTCTTCCTCCATCTTCTTCTTCTGGTTCTTCTGGTTCTGCTGGTTCTTCCTCCGGTGTTCTCGTCCGGCATCTTCCTCCACGGCGTCTTCTTCCCTTCTTCTTCTCGGGCCACTCTGCATCCACCATGATGGGAGGCTTCCGCTGTGTGACGCTTCTCATCTTCTGACGGTTCTTAATTAACGAAGGGCAGGGCCACCCAGTGATGGATAGAAGATAGAAGAAAGAAGAAGCATTTAAATAAAGGAATTGTCAAAAACGGTCTCTTGTCATTTTTAACATTTTTGACACTTTTTTGTGAAATGGTAGGGGTACTTTTGTACCCTCCCTTACCATTTCACACAGGGGGGAGGGCCGGGATCTGGGGGTCCCCTTGTTAAAGGGAGCTTCCAGATTCCGATAAGCCCCCCGCCCGCAGACCCCCACAACCACTGGGCAAGGGTTGTGGGGATGAGGCCCTTGTCCCCAGCAACATGTGGACAAGGTGTTTTGGGGGGCTACCCCAAAGCACCCTCAATTGTCTTGGCTACTGTGCTGCAGCTCAGTTTCAGGGTCTTGGCAATCTTCCTATAAAGGAGTTGAAATCAAGGTATAGGGGATGACGCTGTGTAGAACAAAGGATATGAAAGTGAGTATTTTTAAAGTGACAAGTGCTATGGTGCGTGATACAATCCTATATAAATAAAAATAATTTATAAATGAAAAAATAATAATAAAGGAAGTGAATGGACCAGAAACTACTATATATTAAAAGTGATAAATACTTATTAAAATGTAGATATTTATATTCCTAATACATTAATATGTATATTGAACAACCTCAAACCTTATTATAAAAACATGTGTTAATGAAACTACAAATTGACAAGTGTAAAAACTGCAAAAAATTGGTTGGAAGACGTTGCTGAAAGTGACAGAAGAGGAGTGGAAGCCTGGTTGGGATATGTGCTGTAGCCAGGGGCAGTGAATCCCCCTCCCCCTCAATGAGTGGTTCACCTGGATTGAGCTAAGTAGAAGGACATTGGCACTGGTGGGATCAGAGCAATTAGAGACAGAGGACCAACATCACACGCTCATACCCCTGCAGGGGCAGGGAGCTCCGGTGAGTGCATTCAAATTGGGGGGAATTGCTAGAAGTACTGCACGGATCTCCATTGATTAGAAGATTCCTCTGGGAAAGCACTATACAATCTATTGCACTGTGTATGGTACCACTATATGAACTATTTGGGACTACACATACATATTTTTTGATACACCTTTTTTATGAAAACATTTTTTTATATATATATATATTTTTTTGATATATCTTTGATACACATTTTTTTGATACACTTGGTTTATGGACTGGTTTAATTAATTTTTTAATTTTTTAATTTTTAATGTTTTTTCACACAGTTGTAGTGTGTGTGTTGCACTGGGGTCTGACAACCAATTTTTTGCAGTTTTTACACTTGTCAATTTGTAGTTTCATTAACACATGTTTTTATAATAAGGATTGAGGTTGTTCAATATACATATTAATGTATTAGGAATATAATTATCTACATTTTAATAAGTATTTATCACTTTATAATATATAGTAGTTTCTGGTCCATTCACTTCCTTTATTATTATTTTTTCATTTATAAATTATTTTTATCTATATAGGATTGTATCACGCACCATAGCACTTGTCACTTTAAAAATACTCACTTTCATATCCTTTGTTCTACACAGCGCCATCCCCTATACCTTGATTTCAACTCCTTTGGGGTAACACTGAGGTGGTCCCTACCTACATAGGGGGGCAGCAGTGTTTAAAAGTCTGAAGCGCGGACCCATTGATAGATTTATAATCTTCCTATAACCTAGGCCATCTTTATGTACAGCAACAATAATTTTTTTCCAGATCCTCAGAGAGTTATTTGCCATGAGGTGCCATGTTGAACTTCCAGTGACCAGTATGAGAGAGTGAGAGCAATAACACCAAATTTAACACACCTGCTCCCCATTCACACTAACAAGTCACATGACACAAAGAGGGAAAATGACTAATTGGGCCCAATTTGGACATTTTCACTTAGGGGTGTACTCACGTTTGTTGCCAGTGGATTAGACATTAATGGATGTGTGTTGAGGTATTTTGAGGGGACAGCAAATTTACACTGTTATAGAATCTGTAAACTCACTGCTTTACTTTGTAGCAAAGTGTCATTTCTTTAGTGTTGTCACATGAAAAGATATAATAAAATATTTACAAAAATGTGAGGGGTGTACTCACTTTTGTGAGATACTGTATATAGATCTGGTAACTTAAATGCAAATATTTTATTCAGGGTTTAGCTATTCAGCATCTACCAAAAAGTGAAATATTAGTTTTGGGTAGACTGATTCTTTAGGCTGGGTTCACATCTCTGTGCAGAGGGGCTCATGGCAGGGGTCCAGTGCGTCCCTATTCACCGTCTCAGGTCCGAATTCAGTCCGAATTTTTGGCTGAATTTGGACCTGAAATGGACCAGAAGACACACAGGACTCCTGTGCAATTCGCTACACAGCCGTCCCAGAGCTGTGGAAACCGGCTCCATTGAGAGCTGTTCACAGGCTCCTGACATGCGAATTGGATGTGGAGAAATCTGCATCCAATTCGCAATACAATTCGCAATAGTTTGAACCCAGCCTTAAACTATCAAATAAAATATCTCACACCATCTTTGTCAAGCTATCTGTTTGTGTTCGTAAGGTATAGTATTGTAATAGAGATTATTTTGGACAATCTATCTTTTCCCAGCAGATATATGCATTGGCATGCCACATACAATCCCCTTTACACAAAGGTTTAAGAATTGACTGAAGGTGTATAAAGTACTTGAGATTTGAGCTGTCAGGCATGTAACACAGAAATGACCCTTCTGTTCTGTAGAAGATTGTCTTCATTGGGACTAATATGTCTACATTTTTGGTGAACATCAGCGGGGTCAATACTCTGTTTCCCCGAAAATAAGACCTAGCGTGATTGTCAGTGATGGCTGCAATATAAGCCCTACCCCCCAAATAAGCCCTACCTTGTTTCCCTGAAAATAAGTCCTACCCTGAAAGTAAGACCTACAAGGACTTTAACTAGGGCTTATTTTGAGGGTAGGGCTTATATTGCAGCCATCACCGACAATCATTCTAGGTCTTATTTTCGGGTAAACAGGCTAGTATTAAAATATATTACATTATATCATTATTTATTATGGGCAAGAAACTCTAGCCACGCTAGCCTCCCCCCTTCTACAATATAAAAATGTTTTTATTTCTGTTTGTACAAAACCATTGTCACTGGGACAGGAGGTGAGGGTAAATGTCTTGCCCCCGATAGCATTAAAAACCTATTGGCGGATCTAACTTTTAACGCTTATCCACTGAAAATTACAACTTAAACAAGTACTGCCAAAAGCAATGCTGCCATTTCCCTGGTCTTCGGGATCCATAGCAATCACAAGATGTTTGTAGCGAGAACATTCAACCAATCCTGATCTGAAAGGTGCCACTGCATTTTTCCTAGTAAGACTGGTGTCAACTGCTGCCAGTAGGGTAAACCTAAAGGTCACAAGTTGGGAACTATAATACAACCATGTCAATTTATAGTGGGAGGCTTCTGTGTGAGTGGCCTTAGGCCACAAACTGTGGAAAACCACACTCATTACAGGTTTCCATAAAGATGTATGGCCTTATGTCCTTTGGTCTTGGTTTTATCCAGGTTGTCTTTCCTATGTCTACTTCACGAGGTTCCTGGAGAAACTAAAGCATACAATTAGTTTCTAGGGAAATATCTCCACTAAGGCCTGGTTCACACTTATGCATTTTATGTGTGTTTTCAGTTTTGCAGAAACACACTACAGTCCATTTAACATGGTTTCCTTTGGGTCACTTTCACATCTGTGTATTTTATGGAAATGCTGGGGACATTTTTCTGCTTTTTGGTTCCATAGACCACTGAATGGATCAAAAATGTGTATTGAAAAACGCAAAATGCACCTGGAATATGCAAACTGCAACCTACATAGGTGTGAATCAAGCCTTAATTTCCATTCTAAAAAAACCCAATTACTTCTCAAGTCTCTGAAGTTTTGAGAAAAGCACCTTCTCCAAATGAGTTTTAGTGGCTAAAATATCAGTCTACGTTGTACAAGCTGACATTGAACAGCCTCTGTAGTAAAGCCAATCAAAGTAGTTCTCTGCTGTTTACATTTCCCAGAACATTTAAAAATTTTCACATAGGGATAGTATTTAATGTTGAGCTTTAGAAAAATTGGGGGAGATATACTAAAATGGGAGCATACAGAATCTGGTGCAGCTGTGCATAGTAACCAATGAACGTCTAGGTTTTATTGGCAAAGCTTAATTGAACAAGCTGAAGTTAGAAGCTGATTGGTTACTATGCAAAGCTGCATCAGATTCTGTGTGCACCCGTTTTAGTAAATCTCCCCCACTGTCTTCTTTTCAGACAGAGTAGAATTATGTCAGGTTTTTACCTTTACCCAGTGGCAGCTGGTGCTCTATAATTGGGGGGAGGAGCAAACAAACCTCCCCCCCTCACTCACTCCAACACCACCATGGTTGATAGACGGGAAAGCGGCCTTACCTTGGGAGATGTGGAGGCGTAGGGCTGCTGCTCTTCACTCCGGCCAAGGGTGATAGAACATCAGGGCTGCTTCTCCTCCCGACTAAACAGGAAGTGTGTCCTCTGTCCTGAGACTCCCTAGGCAATTGGGTCACAGGACATGCTTCCCGATTGGCCGGGGGGAGAATCAGGAAGACAATAGCGAATATTAATTTGCTAATGTCACACAAGTGGGTGGGGTGGGGGTGCAGTGCTCTGCGCCCCGAGCCCACCCTTTTTTTAAGCCAATTAGAACCACGTGCTTAAAAAAAAAATCCATGCATCTGGCGCCCCGCATGTGGATTAGGGGCTGGGTACATGGATTAGGGGGGAGGCGCCCCTGTGCCCCTTATGGACGGGCCGCCACTGCCTTTGACCCTATTATTAGAAATGGTTTGAGCCATTCTAAAGCAATCCATTCACTTCTACATAGCATGAAAGCAGCACTCCCCCCTCTCCAATACACCTCTTTAAGGGTCTTAAGGGTCTCTGGGTAAACCTTGCTCCTCTGGGAGCCTGGGGCTACTGCAGGTTGAATTAACCTGGAAGTGTTTAGATTTCATTACGTTGGTGGCGATGGCAGAAGCCAGTTATTGTGCAGATCAGGGACTCTCTATCCCCAATCTGCATGGACTGGAGGCATCAGAGATCTATTGTTTGTACAGGGACCCATCTTACAGTGGTTTTACTGCCTTCCATGTATCAGGTTCAGCATTATTCATTGGTGTCCTCATTGAAATTTAGTTTTTATCTTTATATAATTCTTCAAATACTTTTTTATTCACATGTGAAAATTGATTGAACTGCATACTAATTACCTTTTATTTTAAATGGGTGCTGCATTTAAATGATGTGTTAAAGAAGTATTGTCTTAGGAGCTGTCCCTGGTGCTGACCATAAGTTGTAAAGAGATCAGCTCTGGAAAGGTTAATCTTTTTCTTCCATAGTTTTACAGTTTAAAATGTAGTTTTTCCTCCGTTGAGGCTATCAGTCTTGTATGTCAAGCATATATGTGGGTTCCTGTTAAGATGATACCAGCCTGCATTCTCGCCAGTATCACAGGGGTGCTTTTTAAGAGTAACCAAAAAGAAAAATTGCATATCTGTCAAAGCTGTGGTGCCAGAACAGGAAGAATCTCCTCAAAGGGACAGAGCAACAATTTAAGGGACAGAACAATTTTTTTTTTTTTTTTTTATAGTGGTGAAGAATTAATCCCTTAGTAAATTTTTACTGCTGTTTTTTGTATATAGAAGAGGGGAAGACTTAGTAGTTTAGTGAATTTTTAAATACTTTTTGTGATTCCATTAGCGACATTTGCTATCGTAATGGAAAATCTCCCCATTAGGAACACAGAGAGCAGTATAGACCACAAAAGAGATGTTTTTAACTGTTCCTTATCTGGCACAAAAAACATCTCGGTTGGAGCAAAGGATTTAGTGTTTTTTGTTACTAGATAATTTTGATGGTGCTACACATACAAAATGTGTATGCCCTTATCTCATATGTGCTTAACCGTATGTTAGATGGACAGTATAAACTATGTATAATGCTTATGTAATTTTTATATATTGATGTGAATTTATGTTATCTTTTCCAGATGGATCTTGGCTATCTTAGTTATCTAGGAAAGCTCCATTTACAGTCCTGATGAAACAGCAATCCTGTGAAACACGTAGACTGATGTATTTTGTATATTGAGCTTTCTCTGACTGTATAGCTGATTAATTCTTTGATCCCTTTTGAATTGGAAGTTGATTGGAAGGATTTAAAAATGTTGTCTACAATAAAATCATATTTTTTTATTGTATATATTATCACATGACATGGGCAAAGCATATTTGAAGTCCCTTAGATAATAAAAAAAGTCTGGGGTGTGTAATTGAATTGGGATGATGCTCTCTGATGTTATATCATTTTCATGATATTAGTTTCATGGATAAAATATATATAAAACACAAAGCGCTGTGATGCTAAATAGCTGATAATTACACATAAAACCAAGTGAGGCTGCTATCAAAAGAGAGTGTTTTCAGAGTCACTTAAAAAGAATAAATAATGATATTTGAAGCGCTTCACAATGTGCATGAAAATGAATATATAAGAATAAATATAAATAGTCAAATAAATCCAGCGGTGAGTGAAAATTCCTATAAAATCCAGCAATCAAAATAGTGTAAAATTATTAAAAATTAGTGACACCAAATGTGTAAAAAATTCACATAAAAAATCCACATAAAAATAAATATATAGGGATGTATTCAGAAGGTTCAATTATACAGGTGTAGAATCCTGATTGGTATAGAGCTTTTGATCACTAGCAAAGCTGTTTAAAAACACTTGCTTAATTAAGGTGCTCATTGATAGTACCAATGTGTTTTTTTGCTTCTATTCACAACCAATGTGGGAATCATAAACAGGCAGATAAGAGAAAAAAACCAATCATTGTGCAATAGTTAGGATACCAAGGTACACAGGCAAACTTCAATCCACTCACGTGTGCCTTATAATGATAAGGCATATGCAGGTTTTACTATAGCAGTCAGCCGCCTTAGACAGGAGCAGATTCAGTGCAGTACACTGTGTGAAACTGTTGATCTGCACAGAGCTTCCTTGGCTCCTCCCACCTGGTTTTTTTCTCTTATCTGCCTGTTTATGATTCCCACATTGGTTGTGAATAGAAGCAAAAAAACACATTGGTACTATCAATGAGCACCTTAATTAAGCAAGTGTTTTTAAACAGCTTTGCTAGTGATCAAAAGCTCTATACCAATCAGGATTCTACACCTGTATAATTGAACCTTCTGAATACATCCCTATATATTTATTTTTATGTGGATTTTTTATGTGAATTTTTTACACATTTGGTGTCACTAATTTTTAATAATTTTACACTATTTTGATTGCTGGATTTTATAGGAATTTTCACTCACCGCTGGATTTATTTGACTATTTATATTTATTCTTATATATTCATTTTCATGCACATTGTGAAGCGCTTCAAATATCATTATTTATAGTTTCATGGATACCCTTTATTTTTTGGTACTTGGAGTTTACAGAAATTCACACAATAAAATTGAAGTTATAGGCAAACAATTCCAGTATCTTCTCTGTTCCATAGTAAAATAGTCAGACAAATGAGCATTTACACGCCCTCATGGGGTAGGCCAACACTTTTAAAGAAATGGCAGTGACCAGATTGGCCATAGAGAAGAGCAAATCCAAAACCAATATTAACAGAAAATTAACTGTAGCCAGTGCAGGTTGGCTCTACCATAGCCAAGAAATAATGACAACATGATAAAAGCCAAGGACTTCTAGGACGGCACTCAGGGATTTAGAGATGTACAGTAGATTTAACACATAGGCATAAAACATATTTAAAAATGTATTAGTCACATCATATAAAATAATACAAGAATCACATATGATTATTAATACAATATTCTTTTTCAAACAGAAAAGACCACATACAACAAAGAGCACATACACTATATTGCCAAAAGTATTGTGACACCTGCCTTTACAAGCACATGAACTTTAATGGCATCCCAGTCTTAGTCCGTAGGATTCAATATTGGGTTTGCCCACCCTTTGCAGCTATAACAGCTTCAACTCTTCTGAGAAGGCTGTCCACAAGATTTAGGAGTGTGTCTATGGGAATGTTTGACCATTCTTCCAGAAGAGCATTTGTGAAGTCAGGCACTGGTGATGGACAAGAAGGCCTGGCTTGCAGTCTCCACTCTAATTCATCCCAAAGGTGTTCTATCGGTTTGAGGTCAGGACTCTGTGCAGGCCAGTCAAGTTCCTCCACCCCAAACTTGCTTATCCATGTCTTTATGGACCTTGTTTTGTGCACTGGTCTAAATCATTTGGTGGAGGGGGGATTATGTTGTGGGGTTGTTTTTCAGGGGTTGGGCTTGGCCCCTTAGTTCCAGTGAAGGGAACTCTTAAGGTGTCAGCATACCAAGACAATTTGGACAATTTCATGCTCCTAAATTTGTGAGAACGGTTTGGAGATGTCACCTTCCTGTTCGAACATGACTGCACACCAGTGCACAAAGCAAGGTCCATAAAGACATGGATCAGTGAATTTGCAATGAAGGAACTTGACTGGCCTGCACAGAGTCCTGACCTCAACCCGATAGAACATCTTTGGGATGAATTAGAGCAGAGACAGGCCTTCTTGTCCAATATAAGTGCCTGACCTCACTGCCTGGGATAGTGACACTCTAGGTCTTTTGCCCAGTGTCCCTCTGCCTCCCTCCTCTTTCTCTTTTAAATGTATTGTATTCTCTTCAACAGCCTAGGTTAGAACATTGATGAGGGCATCCTTTATGCCCCTGATGCCCAACCTGCGGTCCTTTGATGTTTGCAGTGCGCCCCTCAGACCCCAGGAGTCAACTCTGGGGGATTTGATTTGTAATGGGGCTGTAATAGCAGTGATCTCTAGCAGTTTCATGTAACATGTCCCAGATCTCTGACTATCTACTACAGCATGATTCTAGTCTCCAACAACTCCTGCAGCAAAGTCTCTGACCATCTCCTCTCCTAAGTCTTCAGTCTTAGACAGTCTTTTTTAGCATTACATACTGTATAATAAATGTTATGACATCATAGGCTGCATTTGAGGCCTTATAAGTTGACAATAATGATAAATGGGTTTTTACCCACATGCTCATTATTGCAAACTCAGGTGGGCCTTCACCATCTGCCGGTCCCAGAGGAAAGGTGAGCTCAGCACCCAGATTCAGGTCCAGAAGCATTACGATGCATCCAGGTTGCCCAAACACTATAAAACTTATTATATTTGTTGATAGAAAAACATGATAGCTTTTACATACATGCATTAACCGGTTCCCGTCCGCGCTATAGCCAAATGAAAGCTACGATCGGCGTGGCCAATGAGAGATGATCTCAAATGTAAACATATGAGATCATCATTCATTGACAGCACTCCCTCCTCACAAAGAGACCGTGTGTGAGGAGAGAGAAGATCTGTGATTATTGTGAGTGTTTCCAGAGCATTTTACAGTAAAAAAATCAATATACAGTGCCCAAACAGTGCCCAATCAGTACCACAGTGTCAATTAGGATCAGTGCCATCTATAATTAGTGCCATCTGTGCCCACCTGTGCCAACAGTGCCCATCTGTGCCATCAGTGATCAGTGCCTGTCTGTGCCACCTCATCAGTGCACATCTGTGTAATCAGTGCCCATCTGTGCCACCTCATCAGTGCCCATCTGTGCCATCTCATCAGTGCCCATCTATGCCAATCAGTGCCCATCTGTGCCACCTCATCAGTGTACATTTGTGCAATCAATCAGTGCACATCTGTGCCGCCTCATCAGTGCCCATCTGTGCCACCTCATCAGTGCCCATCTGAGCCGCCTCATCAGTGCCCATTTGAGTCACCTCATCAGTGCCCATCTGTGCTACCTCAACAGTGCCCAGATGTGCCACCTCATCAGTGCCCATCTGTGCAATCAATCAGTGCACATCTGTGCAGTCCCATCAGTGCCCATCTGTGCCACCTCATCAGTGCCCATCTGTGCCACCTCATCAGTGCATATCTATGCCACCTCATTAGTGCACATCTGTGCAATCAATCAGTGCACATCTGTGCTGCTTCATCAGTGCCCATCTATGCCGCCTCATCAGTGCCCATCTGTGCCACCTCATCAGTGCCCATCTATGCTACCTCATCAATGCATATCTGTGCCACCTCATCAGTGCCCATCTGTGCCGCCTCATTAGTGCACATCTGTGCAATCAATCAGTGCACATCTGCGCCGCCTCATCAGTGCACATCTGTGTGATCAGTGCCCATATGTGCCTCCTCATCAGTGCACATCTGTGCCATCAATCAGTGCACATCAGTGCACATTTGGGCTCATCAGTGCTGCCTCATCAGTGCCCATCAGTGCAGGCTTAGCACACATCTTTGCCATCTCATCAGTGCAGGCTTATTAGCACACATCTGGGCAGGCTCATCAGTGCCCATGAGTGCAGACCTAGCACACACTTGTCCATGTCCACAAGATGCTTTTCCACCGAGGAGGCATACCAAATACCCCTACTCGAAAAAGGATACCACTTGTATGTAGACTACTTCTACACAAGTCTGCCCCTGTTCCACAACCATCACCGGAAGAAGACACCTGCATGTGGCACCATAAGAAAGAACCGGAAGGGCTTTCCTCAAAGACTTTTCAATATGAAGTTGAGAAGAGGAGAGACAGCAAGTCTGCGAAACAAGGAGATTCTGGCAGTGAAGTGGAGGGACAGAAGGGATGTCTACATGTTGTCTTCGATCCACAATAACACCTACGTGGAAATCCCCAGAAGGAATGGCCACATCCAAAAGCCAACATGCATCCATGAATACAATTTGTTTATCTGGGGAGTCGACTTCAATGACCAAATGCTCGAAAAATACCTTGCCACAAGACGGACATACCATTGGTATAAAAAAGTAGCAATTTATTTTTCTCAATTGGCCATATACAGCTCCTATATCATTTACCACAACTCCACCCAAAACCCCCAACCCTTCCTTGACTACCAGGAGGAAATTTACACTTCCCTTATATTCCCGAATGGCCCACCAGAAAACATGTGATCAGTCGACTTAGTCGACTTTCCGAACGCCACTTTTCTGCTAAAGTCCCTCCCAAGCCAAAGACGTCAAAAAGATGTAAGGTGTGTACCAGTGGAGGAGTCAGAAGAGACACATTTTATTATTGTCCCCATTGTCCTTCCCAACCAGGCCTCTGCATAGGTGACTGTTTTTGCCATTACCATACTTCAGTAAATTATTAGTGAAGTATGGTAAACGTAATCCTCAGTTCCTGCCATTTACCCTCACACCCCTTATGCCACTGCCTGCTCTGTAACTGACCCTGGCTTGTTATTCGACCACGCTTTTGCCTGCCAATTCTGTACATACCTCTGCCTAATCTGAAACTGACCCTGGTCTGTTATTCGACCATGTTTTGTCCTACCAATTTTTTACATACCTCTGCCTGGTCTAGAACTGACCCTGGACTGTTATTCGAGCATGCTTCTGCCTAACGATTCTGTACATACCTCTGCCTGATCTGGAACTGACCTTGGACTGTTTGACCATGTTTGCCTGCCTCTTGGACTGATCTTATACCCTGCAACTGGACTAGTGGGATTCAACACAGGGGTCTAACATATGTAAGGGGCTCCAGTTCCTAGATTAGGGTCTGGAGACTCGGAGGCTTCAAAGAGATTTGGGTGGGAGAAGCCTCTTCCCCTGTCCCCATTCCGTCCTGAACGAGGAGCTACTTCTGCCTGCTGCCTGTAGGACTTACTGCCATCATGCCTCTGCCTGTCGCACTGACCACAGCACATAGACCATGTTCCTGCCTACTACCAGGACCAATATTTTTGGCACTGTTGACAATATCTCTGCCTGCACTGACCCTGGACTGAATATGGACAGTATCCCTGCCTGCTGCCTGGACAATTGTGTTTGCCGTTGCTGACCAAGTCCCTGCCTGCTGCCTGGACCAGTGCTATCCTCCTGCGGACAACTGAGCTACTAAAACCACAGGTAATCTTTTGTTTACCCTTTGCTCAGCATAATGTATTTTGGGGTGTAATTCTTGGTATGTGGATGCTATGTGTCCCTGGAACACCTGACAGTGTTCCTTGCATGTTGGATCTCTGTATGTGGCCAGGCTGTGTAAAAGTCTCACACATTTGGTATCACCATACTCAGGAGTGGCAGAATGTAAATGCTATGTGTTGGAAATATCTTATAAACTGACAAATTTGTGTAAACAAAATGCGTTTTAATTTTTTTCCAAATTTTTCAAAAACTTCTGGAAAAAAATTAACCGTTCAAAAGACTCATTATGCCTCATAGATTATATCTGGGGTGTTAACTTTCCAAAATGGGGTCATTTTTGAGGTCCATTGTCCTGGTGCTTCAGGGCCTTTAAAAGTGTAATAGGTAGTTGAGAAATGAGAGTGTAATTTATGCTCCTAGAACGCCTGAAGGTGCTACTTCCATGTTGGGCCTCTGTATGTGGCCAGGCTGTGTAAAAGTCTCACACATGTGGTATCGTTATACTCAGGAGGAGTGACAGAATGTATTTTGGGGTGTTATTTTTGCTATGTAAATGCTATGTGTTGGAAATATCTTATAAACTGACAACTTTGTGTAAAAAAAATCATTATGCAACATAAGTTATATGTTGGGGTATTAGCTTTCCAAAATGAGGTCATTTTATGGGCGTTTCCATTGTCCTGGTGCTCTAGGGCCTTCAAAATTGTAATAGGTAGTCAACAAGTTAGATGTGTAATTTATGCTCCTTGAACACCTGATGGTGCTCCCTGCATGTTGGGCCTCTGTATGTGGCCAGGTAGTGAAAAAGTCCCACACATGTGCTATTGTAATGCTCAGGAGGAGTAGCAGAATGTATTTTGGGGTGTCATTTGTGGTATGCACATTCCATGTGAGAGAAATAAGCTATTACAATGACAATTTTGTGAAAAAAACATAAAAATAAAATAAAATCTTCATTTTCTTCTATCTTCTTGCAAAGAATTGTGGGAAAATTACAACTTAAAATAACTCACCTCTTACTAAATACCTTGGAATGTCTACTTTTCAAAAAGGGGTCATTTGGGGGGCATTTGTACTTTCTTGGCTTGTTACTGCCGGTTCACACAGGGGCGGCACGACTTGCAGGTTGACCCACCGAGGCGACCTGCACACGAGTTCAGCGGCGACTTGCAAAATGACTTCTGTATAGAAGTCAATGCAAGTTACCTGAAGTCGCCCCAAAAATACTACAGGAACCTTTTTCTAAGTCGGAGCAACTTGCGTCGCTCCTATTAGAATGGTTTTGTAGTACAGAACGGGATGCGACTTGTCAGGCGGCTAAGTTACCTGACAAGTCGCCCCAGTGTGAATCGGGGCTTAGGGTCTCAAGAAATTAGATAGGCCGTCAGTACATCAGGTGTGATCAATTTTTTATGATTTGCACTATAACTTGTAGACTCTATAACTTTCACACAGACCACATAATATCCACTATTTTGGGTTATTTTTACCAAAGATATGTAGCAGTACATATTGTGGCCAACATTTATGAAGAAAAATTGCTAATTTGCAAAATTTTAATTTATAGCGCAAAAAATAAAAAACCCAGAGGTGATCAAATACCACCAAATGAAAGCTCTATTTATATGAAAATAGTACAAAAAAATCATTTGGGTACAGTGTTGCATGACTGAGTAATTGTCATTCAAAGTGTGAGAGCGCTGAAAGCTGAAAATGCGTCTGGGCAGGAGGGGGGTTTAAGTGCCCAGTAAGCAAGTGGTTAAAGAGAAATAAACAACGTGCCCCTGAAAATTGATCTAAAATGTTAGAAACTGTACAGATTTTATCTGAAATGACTTCTTTGAAATTATTCATATTTCAGGAAAGGAAAACAGCTTAAAACATTCAATATAACTTAACATGTGAGTTTGTCAAACATTCACTTATGTGTAGAATAAAGGCAGCAATTATATTTGTTTGCACTGACAGCACATAGAGCTAATTTTCCTATATACATGAAAAGCTGTCATCTGTATATTGCATAGATTCTGTTTCTGGGACATATTTTCTGCAGTTACCGCCTTCATTTCAGCATTGACAATTTCATGTGGCTGCAATCTGTTGCAGTAGCTATATATTTCTCATAAATAAACATTTTGTTTGATTCAGCTTGTAATGAAGCTCCATTGCTTTCCGCTAATACAGTTACCCATCACCAAGTTAAGGAACAACCATCATTACATTTCTTAGGTTATATACCATGCATGATGACATTACTGGTGGAATGGGACGTTATGTATGTTAACGCTTTTGCTTCCAGGCCATTTTTTTCACAAACGTGCTAACATGCAACTTATGGCCTTGAAAATGTACAAAAAATTATATTATCTGAAACTAGAGGACATACAGAATAAATAGCTGAATGTAACATTATAATTTCAATAAAAAAGAGGCAATAATAGGGATTTTTTTAAGGCAACACTGTGCACAAAAAAAAATTACATCTAAGTATATTTCTAAATAACCACAGAGGATATGTCTACTTAATGTGCACCAAATGCTGCAAACCCAGATATTAGCATGTAAAAGTAGGAGTGACATCATCACTGTGCTGTACATAGCCTGTGCAGAAAGAAGAGCTGTGGGAGGGACCTACAGGAGGTGGTGGAGACAAGACCAGTCACCCTGCACAAGGAGAGAGAGAGAGCAGCAGTGACCGGAAAAGTTTTATACTAGCTTACTGCATAAATCTGGGAGAAATACACAAAATTCAAGACTAATACACGATACTTGTATTCAGATAATATTTTCTTATCACATAGTTCAGCTTTAAGATCAAAAGGCACAAATCCATCAGTAACATAACTAACACCTTGGAGCATTTCACACCAACAGGTGCCTTATCATAAGGTTATACATGCTTCATGATATTTGCAAAAAAAATGTATGAAATCTGTATTGTGAATATTAAACCATTGTTTTATAGTTAAAGCAGAGGTCCGCCCTCTGCTGCAAAAATTAAAAGCCAGCAGCTACACATACTGCAGCTGCTGGTTGTTAATAATAGGACACTTACCTGTCCTGGAGTCCAGCAATGTCGGCACCGCAGCTGATGTTTCCATCAGCTGTCGGGTGCTGCCGCCGCCATTGCGGGTAAGGGAACCCAGCAGTGTAGGCTCACGTTTTCACTCCAGGAACTCTACTGCACATGCGTGAGGCTCCGCTCCTCTCTCCTACTGGCCCAGCGGCAGGGGAAGGAGGAAGGAGCCCCTGATGACATCAAAGGCTGTGGCCTGGACTCCCGGAAGTGGTATCAGGATACCTGTAAAAGACAAGTAAAAAATGTGACACCGGAGGGGGGGAGCAGGCAAATGAGCGGAAGTTCCACTTTTGGGTGGAACACCGCTTTAACCAAGCTAATAGAGCACCCTCTAGTGTGCTAGAAAGGGTAGTGTCAGGCTGAGCTGAATCTGGGTCAGGGAGCCTGTAATAACTCATCAGTCAGAATCTCTGTTACCTCCCCCTACTTGCTGGAACTTTTGAGAAACTTCCAGAAGAATGAGAGGGAGATTAGGAGGAGCTGCCTGGAGCATTGATGAGGGCCCCAACCAATCCCCGGCTAAATGGGCTAGCAAGGGGAGGGACTTCTTAAATATTTAGGGTCAGGCCAGCAGGGGCAGTGTAGTTTGGATGGAAGGTGGAGATGAAATGCTGAGGAGGCTGTTGGAGGCCCTGAAGATAGTCTGGGGGGGTGACCTCGGGCCTGGAGCTTGGGTACTGGAGGGATCCTCTGAAAACTGAAGTCCTGTCCAGATGCATGGAAATAGGTGTGAGGATAGCGGGAGAGAGTCAGCACGGCCAGGAGATCTCCAGGAGAAGTCAGTCAAGAGGGCTGGTGGGAGGACTAGCCAGGAGGGCTGGGAAAGGTGCAGCTGCAGCCAGGTGGGCTGGCAGTATCTGAAGAGGTGGTGATGAGATCAGTAGCCACAGGGATGAAAGCTCGACACTTACTTAGGGGGCTGCAGTCCCTGCCTGTAATGGGCCTTTGCTTTATCTGACTGATGCCTTTTTGTTAGATCATCTAACAGTGTGCCTGCTGAGTGTGAGATTTTATTCTGCAAGTGATGTGCTGGAGGAAGCTGAGGAGTGTAGACTGTACATAGGAAAGTTGTCTCTGAAGAGTTTGCTAAAGTTAAGTGGGCATCCCATAATACCCTTAACCCCATCCAAGTTATTAACCCCAAATAAAACAAAAAAACAAAAACAAAGCTGCTGGACTGTTTGACTCAAGACTACTGTGGAAATTAAGTGTGCCTGGCTGTGCAGGGTGGGAGATCCCTATTCACCAGCGGCTTCTACGGGGGTAACGCTACACCAGTTTTCAAATTTCCCATTAAAAAAGAAAATATGAGACTGTACTGAGCTAAAACATGCCAAAATATATCAAGCATCCACATTTTTTGTGATTATGGGAATAAAAATGCTATAAAACTTGTGACAGTGCTAGACCCTGCCACTGTAAAAATTGTTGGAAAAAGGACACAGGGTTCACACGTGTGCAGATTGCTGTACTCAATTATCTTGAATATCAATTTTTGAGAGGAGAAAACTGTTTCTAGAGCTTTCTCTGGATTTTGGTATTTCCAGGATTGGGCTCTGTAGTTTGGAGATTTCTAAGTGCCTTGGGAAGAAATCTTCCACCCAGTGTCCAGGTGTTGTTGAAGACCAGCAGGGTGTGTGTCCAGGTGCACACAGACCTTATAATGAAGGAGTGGGAATAGTTCAGGGCTTCATCCAGAAGGGAGGTGCGCTACCCTCTAAAGACAGGTATGTGATCCTGTCTTGAGACAAAGGTGATCTACTCAGTGGACAACAATCCATTTTGGAGAGATTCCATGCCCAAGGACACCTGAGAGAGTCTAGGAGACTGAAGGAATCTGCAAGTCTCAGAGGAGTGAGAGAGCCCGGGGTGTGAAGAAAGCCCCACCTAGAGGCCAGGAGTGGACCCCTGCAGTTGTAACCAAGGCAGGATGAGATGGTCTGAGGGGCCAGTGTAATGAGCAGTTGTACTGCTGAAGAGAGAGCCAGATAGCTTGGTATTTTTCTGTTACCTGTTTTGCTGTGAAACTGAAAATCCTGCATGGGCGAGTTTGTGGATTTTACTTTCATCTATTTTAATAAAAGTAGGCTGACATGCCTTTAAAACACAGTTCAGACTGGAATCAAATTCGCTATAAAATGCTTCTACCACTGAGACAATCAACCCCATACAACACACCCTAAAGCAGACATTCTCAACTAGGGTTCCTCCAGCCATGCCTAATTCACCTCCCATCTTATGGTGCCTGCATAGTTCCAAGTCCATCACCACTTGGCAAAGCCAGTAAGACACGAATGGACGTTTTAGCTGTCTGTAAGGAAGGTATTCTTCCTAATGACCCCAAATGAACTAATCTTAGTGAGACCTGAAAATGGTTCCTCTGGGGTGAAAAAAAAGACAGAAAGAGTGCCCTAAAGTACATATGGACAAAAAAAACATATTCAAGACATATATGCAATAAATTGACATTTCCTCAAGTTTTATCCCCTTAAAAACACTGCAAGTACGGATATACTTGAAAATCCAGTGAGTTTCAAACTGCCAGTAGTGAGCTAGAACTTTGAACCAACTGAGCTGAAATCCCAAAGCAGTGTCAGCCCTCCCCAATTTAACCATGGTGGACTACAAAACACCTCCCTTACCTCATATCTTTAACAAAATGGGGAGGCTTTCTTTGGTCCAGCAGGGGAGAACACAAGCAGGGCTGATAACACTACTTGGGACTTCCGTGCAATGGAGGCAGAGTTACACATTGAAACAGATTGTTAGGAGCTCACTGGGTTTACAGCAGTATCACTGTTTTTTTTTTCTGTACTTACAGTGTTTTAAAGAAACTAAACATGGGGAAATGTGCATGTAATGCAGAGATGTACTGTATATGTTGTACTGTATATTTTTTTTTATATTGCCCAGACATGCACTTTAATTGAAAACTTTTACAACTCATGAGTCTAGTCTATATGAGGGCACTGAAATGATTCTTCTACCTCTGGCATGTATACGAATACCTAATATGTCACAAATAAGCAAATACATATGTACATGCATCCTACCTGTGTTTTTTTATGTGAATTTGTACTATTTTCATTTTTTAATTAATTGTATTTTTTTCATGCATCTAAATTTTGTGTGATTGTGGGAATAAAAAACAGCTTAAAGCAGGCACTTTTAACCAGGGTTCCTACAAGCTAAGCTAAGGGTTCCTTGAGCTGTGGCTAATTCACCTCCCATTTAATGGTGCTTTTATTTTTATTGAGTTTTTTTTTTCTTAGGTGGAAATCAGGGGTCTGTTGGACCCTGAGATATCATTTCCCTCAAGCCCATGGAGATCAGGCACAGAGAGTACCCAATATGCAGCTTACCCACCTCTGAGCCCTCCTGGGTTCAGCCTATGCAGAGCTGGGTGCTTTTGGGTTCATACTAAGCAGAGGAGGTCTCTCACAGCTCTCCATGGTGATCTAGCCAGCAGCAGTACCAGGTTCATAAAGAGACCAGGTGAGACACAGAACTAGGTGTATGTGTGTGTGTGTGTATAGGTTGGGACACCACTTTGCTGGTATAAAGAAGTGATCGGGGGTCACAGTAACCTGAATCACTTCTACAAAATAGAGGTAAGCTGACAAATCAATTTTAAAACATGCTATGCACTTGTGTTATCCCTTTGATTGTAATATAGTATACATTCTTTGCAGTCAACTAAAAATGATAAATTACTTTTTAGGCTTGCCATGCTTTACCTATCACCTAGGGTTAAATAAACCCACAAATAACTCAGATCAGGGCCTTCATACTAGCATCCAGCAAACCTGCTGGTTCTGTATTCGAAGACTGAGTGCAGTTCTGTTATTGTGTTAGTCAGCTGCCTGGACAACTATGGGCTGTCTGTACATTAGCTCATGGAATAATCAATGGGCAGCCCATAGACTAGGCAGCTGAATAACTCAGATAGCTGAGAGAACTGCTGTAAACAAGGAGGAGAACTACAGGTCTACCAGTGGCTGGAAAGGATTAACTCTACGAATTGGGGAGGATGTGTCTGTGCAAGTGTGTGTATGTATAAGGAGGAGTGGGGGGTGCTTCTGCAAAAATATAATAGATCATTATTATTACAGTTAAAAGTAGATGTAAACCTTAGCTTTTTATTTGAATAAAATACTTTTTCAACTTGTGTATACATAAAGGCTGCAGAAAGTGAGGCCCAGAACGACAAAAAAAAAAGAGAATAGTGCAGGGCCGGGCATGACAGTGTGTCTAGTGACACACATAGGGTTAAGCTGGATGCTGTTTGGTGGGGGTGGAGTCAGCAGGAAACTTGGGGGGAGCGGCCATATAAAAGGAGGGGCGGAGCTTGGACGGGGTCAGTGGATCAGGAAGAGACACGAGGAGGCAGATTTTCCCACCCTCCCTCCCTATTAGGTTTGTTGTTAGTGTGGTTAATGTGTGTGTTTATTTTTCAGGTTCGGAGGAAGTGGTCATCATGACAGCAAGGGGGTTGGCTGTGTTTTTTCTGTTGGTCGGTGACGGTAGCGGTAAACAAATGTGGTAAAAAGGGGTGGGGGGTCGTCGATAGTATGGCCCCTCCGGTGTATTCCCGAAATGGAATACCGGTATGTTTACACTGCGGGCAAGGGGTTGTCTCCGAGCGGCACAGCTGGAGGCCTATCAAGTTGGAAATGGTTCCCGCAGTGTATTGTTTTGATATGTGGTAAAAGGGGGTAGCTCCCTCATTGACCAACAGATTGCAGTTAATAACATGTTGTTTGCACTGAAGTTATATGGTATATATATTTAAGGTTATTGGAGATATTTATTCAGTTTGTTTAATAAAAAAGGCTGTTGTGGCCATTTTATACTCCAGTAGCTTGGTGTGGTCTCATTAATTTAAGATAAAGAGGTAAAAAAGGGGTTGGAGTAAAATGGTATAGCAGTAAGAGGAAATAGGTGGGTACATCTGGAATACACTGGTCATGAGTTGATTGGTCAACTACAGTGACAGCATCTTGGAGAGAGATCGCTCAGGTTGGTTTGTCTTAGGATCTACCTGCCTACACTTATTTGTACTCCTGATAGAGGAACCTTACAGTTAATGAGTTAATGAATATCACAAGAAATTGCATGTTCTTTGTTGGGTGTACATGATCATATGGCACATTTGTATGGAGACCATAGAGAAAAACATAACTTTGAGGATCAGTAGTGAGGTAATACACCACTATCTTTACCACTGGTGGGCAGCTGAATATACACTTAACAAATAAAGCTTGCCCAAGTAAAAGTGTAACTTTAAGTGGAGCATGAAGAGCTGAATAAGCCCCTTATTTTTTATATGCAGTGCCAGGACAAGATCCTCCAGTGCTCAGTATGAAGATGCCAAAGTGCAACCCCCTCCTCTGTAATGTGCACACCCAATTGTCTTCCCCATGCCCGATATGTGCACCCAGTCATCATCCCCATGTACAGAATCTAGGGGTCAGAAGAATGCAAAGCCCTCTAAGTTCTTCATGCTTCCTTTGGCAGAGGCCAGAAGTGTGCAAAACCCACCAACCTCTAAGATTTTCATGCTTCATTCTGCATGGGTCAGAAGTCGGTAAAGTTCTTCATGTTGACCTGGGGAGGGGCATGGAGCCTGCTGCAGCCCACATCCAGGGCCTGTGCTACCACTAGGCAAACTAGGCAGCCATGGCTGCTGGTATCCCTACTCCGCAGGCTTCCTAACCAGCCAGTTGTTGCTGAGTCCAACCCCCCCCCCAGAGCGTTCTGCCCAAATACCCAGTCAGCGTCCCTGCTGTCACAGCCGTGCCACTCAGCAACAGCGCAGGCTGTGCAGCAATCAGAGCTGTCCCTGAATGCACGGCGACTGACGGCATCCACCACCACTGACCCCTGCTGTTCTCAGCATTAGGGTTTGGTTGCTAGGACTGCCCTTATCCTAGCAACCAATCACGTGATTGCCCCACCCTCAGGCCCCAGAATTCAGAGGAGGTGGAGGAAGTTCCTTCTCCAAACCTATCCGGTCCAAGTGCCCACACTTCCAGTTTCCACCTGTCATGTAGCTTACTGCTGCAATGAGAAGGAATGGATCCTGATGTAAGTTGGGGGTCTTCACAGTACACCTTCCTCCCCTTCCGCTACCCCAGCTATTCTCTTAAACCTCTCCATTCTCCTTACCCACTCTGCTCTTCTATCTGTGGGGAACCTATTGAAAGGGAATGGGCTCTAGGGACCATAATGTAAGAGGGTTTTGGGGAACCTGATGTAAGATAGCTTCAGAGACCCTGATGTAAGGTCGCTCTAGGGACCCTGATGTAAGGGGGGCTCTGGGGACCCTGGTATAAGTGGGGTGACTTTCGGGATCCTGATAAAAGGGGTACTCTGATGTAACGGGTGTACCTAGTAGTCCATGATTTAAGGAGGAGGGACTCTAGGGACCCTGATTTAAGTTGGGGACCCTGATTTAAGGGGGGATGTTAATTTAAGGGGAGACTTTGGGGACCCTAATGGAAGTGGAGTCTCTGATGTAAGGGCAAATTCTGGGGACCCTAATTTAAGGAGGGGAGCTCTGGGGACTGTGATGTAAGGGGGGAACTCTGGGGGCCCTGATTTAAGAAGAGGGAACTCTTGGGACCCTCATGTAAGACTCTGGGAACACTGATGAAAGGAGGGGAATCCAGGGATCCTGATGTTGGGGGATGGGGGGACTTTGGGGACCCTAATGAAAGGGGTAAACTCATATGTAATGTGATGTGATGGTGACCAAGGCCTAAAGCTGTGTAAGGGGCCCCGAACTTTCTGAAGGGATGCCCTGTTTCCCACACACTGCGCCAACGTTCCGCATACCGTTGCAGGATTGGATTATGTCAGCTGGAGATGAAGCCGTCTCCTGCAAACTTCAGCCAATCTGTGAAGAAGAGGTATCCAGCCAATGAAGTGCCATGCTGCTCGCAACATCACTTCCTCCCAGCTTCCCAGTCAGTCTCCACATGGAGCTAACATTGGCAAGGAGATGCGAAAGCATCCCTGCACAGGCTGCATCTACAGCTGTAATTTTTTTTAAGGGGGGGGGTGCAAGTAGCTGTTTCTGCAACCACCTGTACATATCAATGACAAGATTGGTCTGTATACTGATAAATGCAGATCCAAGCATATAAATGCTTACTGGTACAGATGTATGCCCCTGGACACAAACAGTCAGCAGCCATTGGTGTAAATCCATACCTGTAGACATTCATATGCTCGGATTTACGTTTACCAATGTAAAGCCGAATCCTGTCATTGATTTGTACATTTGCAACATCTGTGACCCAGGCCTAGAATATGGATGTTTTTTACACTTTATATCCCTCTGCACCTGTGCATTAACCCTGAAGCTGGTCATACAGCAGGCTGAACAAAAAAACAGAACCAATTCCCCATCCACACATTCAAGGTGGAGAGGAATCCTTGTTGCGCAGTTATATTTTTGACAGCGCTGAGACACCCTTGCTGTCAGAATACACAAATCAGTGCTGCAGATTGATCCAGAGGCTTTTATCCAACAGGGCGATTTAACAGAAGTCAGTCAGTAGACCAATGTCTGTTCAACCGCAGTGTCAATGCATGGACCGAAATTAGGACGATCCCTACTGAATCCAAATATTGATCCATGTATGACCAGCTTAGCTGTCCAGCATTTTTCAAGAACTGAACTATGGGTTTTGGTTGATCCTGCAATGACGGCTGTTCTTTAAATCTCAGCTCTAGCTAAAGATGGGTATACACTAGTAGAATTACAAACAATAATTTGTATGAAAATTCTTAGACCATTCAAATGTTTTTCTAAAAATTTTGCTTGCAATTTGATTTTGGAATAAATGGACTTTCCATCCAGCTCCTTTGACTTTCCTCATCACTCATTGAAAACGGACCCGCCAATGATTAGAAAAACAAACAGTTCTTCTTACAACAAAAAATGCCAAATTAAATTCTACTAGTGTATACCCAGCTTTACTATTTCTTCATGTTCTATATAAAACAGGGAAGATTTAGAAACTTTGTTCAGGTTTTTACTGCTATCTGTCCCTGTTGGTGAGATTCACCATCACTTCCTATCCTGGTAATTAATATCATTGAATGACAATCCCCATCTATGGACTGCATATCAGCTATGGGGTGCACACAAATAGAATAGACAGTCTGTCGCTATACATATATGGGCTCACCTGTATGCTGTGTATTGAGTTGAACAACTTTGATGTCACTACTGTTAAAATGGATGGCAGTTAAGAAAAAGAAGTATGTTAATCTGTTTCTAGGATAAAGAAGGTTATTGATTGCGACTTCCTGGTTGTCAAGGGCAGGTTCTAATTCTCTGAATGCCCAAAGATGCCTGGATCATTATAACACTGCAGGTGAAATCTTGATTGGTTGCTCTAAATACAAGGAAGGTTTGCAAGCCAATATCAACACTCTAAAGAACAGCTTCATTAAGTATAGATTACTTTATTGTGTGTAGAATTGGGTTGAGGTTTGTCCCCAGTCTAAATATATTCTCTATACAGCTGATACTCGAAAAATTAGAATAAAAGTGCAAAAGTTCATTTATTTCACTAATGCAACTTAAAAGGTGAAACTAATATATGAGATAGACTCATTACATGCAAAGCAAGATAGTTCAAGCTGTGATTTGTCATAATTGTGATGATTATGGCTTACAGCTCATCAAAACCCCAAATCCACAATCTCAGAAAATTAGAATATTACATGCAATCAATAAAACAAAGATTGTAAATAGAACAATATTGGACCTCTGAAAAGTATAAGCATGCATATGTACTCAGTACTTGGTGTGGGCCCCTTTTGCAGCAATTACTGCCTCAATGCGGCGTGGCATGGAACCTATCAGCCTGTTTCACTGCTGAGGTGTTATGGAAGACCAGGATGCTTCAATAGTGACCTTCAGCTCATCTGCATTATTTGGTCTCATGTCAATGCCCCATAGGTTCTCTATGGCGTTCAGGTCAGGCAAGTTTGCTGGCCAATCAAGCACAGTAATCCCACGGTCATTGAACCAGGTTTTGGTGCTTTTGGCAGTGTGGGCAGGTGCCAAGTACTGCTGGAAAATGAAGTCAGCATCCCCATAGAGCTTGTCTGTGGAAGGAAGCATGAAGTGCTCCAAAATCTCCTGGTAGACGGCTACATTGACCCTGGACTTAATGAAGCACAGTGGACCAACACCAGCAGATGACATGACTCCCCAAATCATCACAGACTGTGGAAACTTCACAATGGACTTCAAGCATCTTGCAGTGTGTGCCTCTCCATTCTTCCTCCATACTCTGGGTCCTTGGTTCCCAAATGAGATGCAACATTTGCTCTCATCAGAAAAGAGGACTTTGGACCACTGATTAACAGACCAGGTTTGTTTTTCTTTAGCCCAGGTAAGACGCTTCTGACATTGTTTGTTGTTCAGGAGTAGGGATGAGCTTCGAGTTCGAGTCGAACTCATGTTCGACTCGAACATTGGCTGTTCGCAAGTTCACCGAACAGCGAACAATTTGGGGTGTTCGCGGCAAATTCGAATGCCGCGGAACACCCTTTAAAAGTCTATGGGAGAAATCAAAAGTGCTAATTTTAAAGGCTAATATGCAAGTTATTGTCATAAAAAGTGTTTGGGGACCTGGGTCCTGCCCCAGGGGACATGGATCAATGCAAAAAAAAGTTTTAAAAACGGCCGTTTTTTCAGGAGCAGTGATTTTAATAATGCTTAAAGTCAATCAATAAAAGTGTAATATCCCTTTAAATTTCGTACCTGGGGGGTGTCTATAGTGTGCCTGTAAAGGGGCGCATGTTTACTGTGTTTAGAACAGTCTGACAGCAAAATGACATTTTGAAGGAAAAAACTCATTTAAAACTACCCGCGGCTATTGCATTGCCGACAATACACATAGAAGTTCATTGATAAAAACGGCATGGGAATTCCCCAAAGGGGAACCCCAAACCAAAATTAAAAAAAAAAATGACGTGTGAGTCCCCCTAAATTCCATACCAGGCCCTTCAGGTCTGGTATGGATATTAAGGGGAACCCCGGCCAAAAAAAAAAAAAAAAACGGCGTGGGGTCCCCCCAAAAATCCATACCAGACCCTTATCCGAGCACGCAACCTGGCAGGCCGCAGGAAAAGAGGGGGGGACGAGAGTGCGGCCCCCCCTCCCTCCTGAACTGTACCAGGCCACATGCCCTCAACATTGGGAGGGTGCTTTGGGGTAGCCCCCCAAAACACCTTGTCCCCATGTTGATGAGGACAAGGGCCTCATCCCCACAACCCTGGCCGGTGGTTGTGGGGGTCTGCGGGCGGGGGGCTTATCGGAATCTGGAAGCCCCCTTTAACAAGGTGACCCCCAGATCCCGGCCCCCCCCCTGTGTGAAATGGTAAGGGGGTACATAAGTACCCCTACCATTTCACGAAAAAAGTGTCAAAAATGTTAAAAATGACAAGAGACAGTTTTTGACAATTCCTTTATTTAAATGCTTCTTCTTTCTTCTATCTTCCTTCATCTTCTGGTTCTTCTGGTTCTTCTGGCTCTTCTGGTTCTTTCTCCGGCGTTCTCGTCCAGCATCTCCTCCGCGGCGTCTTCTATCTTCTTCTCCTCGGGCCGCTCCGCACCCATGGCATGGGGGGGAGGCTCCCGCTCTTCTCTTCTTCTTTTCTTCTCTTCTTCTCTTCTTCTTTTCTTCTCCGGGCCGCTCCGCAATCCATGCTGGCATGGAGGGAGGCTCCCGCTGTGTGACGGCGCTCCTCGTCTGACAGTTCTTAAATAACGGGGGGGCGGGGTCACCGGGTGGCCCCGCCCCCCGTTATTTAAGAACTGTCAGACGAGGAGCGCCGTCACACAGCGGGAGCCTCCCTCCATGCCAGCATGGATTGCGGAGTGGCCCGGAGAAGAAAATGAAGAAGAGAAGAAGAGAAGAAAAGAAGAAGAGAAGAGCGGGAGCCTCCCCCCCATGCCATGGGTGCGGAGCGGCCCGAGGAGAAGAAGACAGAAGACGCCGCGGAGGAGATGCTGGACGAGAACGCCGGAGGAAGAACCAGAAGAGCCAGAAGAACCAGAAGATGAAGGAAGATAGAAGAAAGAAGAAGCATTTAAATAAAGGAATTGTCAAAAACTGTCTCTTGTCATTTTTAACATTTTTGACACTTTCTTCGTGAAATGGTAGGGGTACTTATGTACCCCCTTACCATTTCACACAGGGGGGGGGGCCGGGATCTGGGGGTCACCTTGTTAAAGGGGGCTTCCAGATTCCGATAAGCCCCCCGCCCGCAGACCCCCACAACCACCGGCCAGGGTTGTGGGGATGAGGCCCTTGTCCTCATCAACATTGGGGACAAGGTGTTTTGGGGGGCTACCCCAAAGCACCCTCCCAATGTTGAGGGCATGTGGCCTGGTACGGTTCAGGAGGGAGGGGGGGGCCGCACTCTCGTCCCCCCCTCTTTTCCTGCGGCCTGCCAGGTTGCGTGCTCGGATAAGGGTCTGGTATGGATTTTTGGGGGGACCCCACGCCGTTTTTTTTTTTTTTTTTGGCGCGGGGTTCCCCTTAAAATCCATACCAGACCTGAAGGGTCTGGTATGGAATTTAGGGGGAACCCCACGTCATTTTTTTTTTTTAATTTTGGCCGGGGTTCCCCTTAATATCCATACCAGACCTGAAGGGCCTGGTATGGAATTTAGGAGGACTCCCACGTCATTTTTTTTTTTTAATTTTGGTTCGGGGTTCCCCTTTGGGGAATTCCCATGCCGTTTTTATCAATGAACTTCTATGTGTATTGTCGGCAATGCAATAGCCGCGGGTAGTTTTAAATGAGTTTTTTCCTTCAAAATGTCATTTTGCTGTCAGACTGTTCTAAACACAGGAAACATGCGCCCCTTTACAGGCATACTATAGACACCCCCCAGGTACGAAATTTAAAGGGATATTACACTTTTATTGTTTGACTTTAAGCATTATTAAAATCACTGCTCCTGAAAAAACGGCCGTTTTTAAAACTTTTTTTTGCATTGATCCATGTCCCCTGGGGCAGGACCCAGGTCCCCAAACACTTTTTATGACAATAACTTTCATATAAGCCTTTAAAATTAGCACTTTTGATTATTCATGTTCGTGTCCCATAGACTTTAACGGTGTTCGCATGTTCGAACGAACTTTTTTCCTGTTCGCATGTTCTGGTGCGAACCGAACAGGGGGGTGTTCGGCTCATCCCTATTCAGGAGTGGCTTGACAAGAGGAATACGACATTTGAAGCCCATGTCCAGGATCCATCTGTGTGTGGTGGCTCTTGATGCACTGACTCCAACCTCAGTCCACTCCTAGTGAAAGTCCCCAACACTTTTGAATGGCCTTTTCCTGACAGTCCTCTCCAGGCACTTTGAATGACACGCGGTCATGCTACACTGCACCCAAATGACATCTTTATCTTTTTTTCCCCACAAATAGAGCTTTCTCTATGTGGTATTTGATCACCACTGGGTTTTTTATTCATGAAAAAAAAATGAAAATTTTGAGGAAAAAAAAAAGTGTTTCTGTTTATAAAATTTTGTAAATACCGTAAGTAAGTTTTCTCCTTCAATGATGGGCACTGATGAGGCAGCATGAGGAGGCACTAATATGCAGCACTGATGGGCACTGATGAGGCGGCGTGAGGAGGCACTAATATGCAGCACTAATATGCAACACTGATAGGCAATCATAAGCACTGATAGATGACACTGATAGGCAGCACTGATGAGGAGGCACTGACAGGAATTACTGATAGGCACTGATTGACATCACAGATGGGCACTGGTGGGCATCACTGATGGGTTGCACTGATCATCACTCCACTGATTATCAGTGCAGATCCCTCCCTGTCAGGAGAGCCATTTACTGGCTCTTCTCTACTCAAACCCTGTTAGCATGAATAGAGGAATGCTGATAACCGGCACTTTCTAGCAACGCTGTGAACAGCTGTGAATGGACACAGCTGATCACTGGGTAAAGAGCCTACGTCATAGCAACGCACCGCATTACTGATTGCAGTGCTGCGTTCCCGAGTGGCTTGTTTTGCTGGACATCATATAATGTCCAGTCGGAACAGGAGAGCCACCACCCAGCGGTCATTTTGCTATAGGCCTATCGGGATGTGGTTAAGGTTAAACCACTTCTCCTCCAGTTTCTTTGAGTGGCCTGTGTCTTCTTACACTTCCTGCGACTGAATAGTTTATTCTCTATGCCAGAATCACCATTGAGGTATTTGTATATTGCTATCATATCTCCTCTTAGGCGTCTTTTCTCTAAAGAGAATACATTTAGTGCTTGTAGTCATTCCTTGTAACTGAGGTCCTCCAGTTCTCTTAATAACTTAGTTGCCCTTCTCTGGATTCTCTCCAGTTCCCGCACCTTCCTCTTGAGGATTGGAGATGAGAATTGGATGGAATACTCCAGATGTGACCAAACCAGAGTTTTATAAAGTGGCAGGAATATCGTTTTATCTGTGAAGTAGATTTACTTTTTTATGAATGCTAATATTCTGCTAGCTTTGCTTGCTGCAGCTTGGCATTGCATGCCATTGCTGAGTCTGTCATTTACTTGGACCCCCAGATCTTTCTCCTTCCTGGATTCCCCCCAAAGTTTCTCCCCCTAGCGAGTAACTTGCATTCACATTTGTAGTCCCCAAGTGCATTACTTTTTTTTACTACATTTTTCAACATTAAACCTCATTTTCAATGTAGTTGTCCATCCCATTATTGTACTGAGGTCCTCTTGTAAAGTTTCTATATCTTGCTGTGAAATTATTTCCCTACTTAGCTTTGTGTCATCAGCAAACACTGAGATTGAGCTATTTATACCAACCTCTATATAATTTATGAAAAACTTAAAAATAATTAGTCCCAGGGCAGAGCCTTGGGGTAACCCGCTTACCACTTCAAACCAATCTGAGTATTTGCTATTTATTACTACCCTTTTGGACACACCCCTGTAACCAGTTTTCTATCCATGTACAAATCCTATCCATGCCTACAAACCTCAGTTTGTAAATTAAGAGTCTATTGGGGACTGCTTTGAATGCTTCACCACATCCACAGGCCTACCTTTATCTATATGGCAGCTCACTTCCTTATAGAAGGTTAACAGATTGGTTTGACAAGAATGATCTTTCATAAACTCATGCTGATTACTACTAATGATACTGCTTTCATCGGCAAATTCTTGGATATAGTCCCTTATCATTCCCTACAATCGTTTACATACTATTGATGTTAGATTGAATAGTCTGTAGTTCCCAGGTATAAGTTTTGGCCCTTTTTTGAATATTGGTACCAAATTGGCCCTTTGCCAATCAGCTGGTACCATTCCTGCCAGTATGCTGTCTGTAAAAATTAGGAAAAGTAGTCTGGCTACAACCTGACTGAGTTTTTTGAGGACTTTCGGGTGTAAGCCATCCATCCGATCCTGGTGATTTATTTATGGTAAGCATTTCTAGTCTTTTCTGGACCCCAGCTTCTGTTAGTTCACTATTACTAAAAAAATGCCTATGCATGTAAGAGGGTAGTCTGTAAAAACAAACTGTTCAGCTTTGACTAAGGTTGGATAATGCCTTTGCTGTAAGTATAGACCATTTACTGTACTGTACATACATGCCAAAGCCTGGCCGAAAAACTCAGAGATGGCATCATCCCATCCTGTTACTGCTCACCCCCAGCATCACAGGAGTGAGCTCTTAAACCCCTGCATACGTGTGGTCCACTATCTCCTTCGTGGCAGCATCGCTGAACTCAGAGCTACTGCAACAGGGAAGAGAAAGAACATGTAAGGGGGTTTGAAAAAAATGCAGCACTCACTACAATACTCACCTCCTATCTGGCACTGCTCCCCACCCGTCCCCAAGACTGTGCAGTCAAGTGGGTAGTGCTATGCTTCAGGGTTAAACAGTGCCCAGCATTATTCAACTCACTTATTGTGATCTTAGGACATCATGGACATGTCCCCTGGGGGTGTGCTCAGCAATGGTGCTCTGTACTTACAGTACAGCAATGTAAATAGCAATACTGATGTTATAAGGTCAAAGAGATTCTCGGCAGGGGCGTTACTAGGTCTAAAAAAGATCTGGGGCTAGAGCTCATAACAGCGAAGTATAGAAAGTCATACGCTAGGGCGGGCATACAGATGTATATGATATACAAGTGTGTGTGTGGGTGAGAGAGAGGGGGGTGGATGAGAGGGGGTGAAAGAGAGAGAGGGGGGTGAGGGAGGGTGAGAGAGAGGGGGGGTGGCTCAGAGGGGGGTGAGGAAGGGTGAGAGAGAGAGGGGGTGGCTCAGAGGGGGGTGAGGGAGGGTGAGAGAGAGAGGGGGTAGCTGAGAGGTGGGTGAGGAAGGATGAGAGAGAGGGAGTGGGAAAGAAAGACTCCCTAGTCCTGCCTAAAGTCCCTACTGTCCCAGCCCCTGTCTGTGTGGGTAAGCGTGTGTGATGCACGCACCTCCCGCCTGTCCTCGGTCAGCCTGTTTTCTTCCTGTTCCATGACAGTGACAGCTGGGAGAGGAGTTTGGAGAAGGAGTGCAGGAGTGCAGGCTCTGGGAGGTGCCAGGAATGCTGCTCAGGGTGGCGGTGTGGTCTCGTCTTCTCTCCCTCACTCCCTCCTGGGCTCTTCCTGGCTGCCCAGGCCTCCCCCTCCCTGTTTGAAGATGCTGCTGCCCTGCACCCCACAGCGACCGGACCAGTGGCAGGACGCTCCAGTCCAGGACCATGATAAAGGGGCTGGGCTCAACTCTTTATGCCCCATGAGCACTAGCACTCTGCTTTGAATGTTGGGCAGGGAGGGAGTCGTGGCCGTGACGTCACTGGTTGCTAGACGGCTCTAGTAACCATGGGCCAGCAGTAAAATCAGGTGGAGGTGTGGGCGGATCCTGAGCCAGCGCTACCGCCGCCCAGTCCACCCCTGTCCCCTGCATTCTGGACTGCTCTCAGTGTTAGTTTCATTCCGGGACAATACAGTGTCCCGGAGTAAAGGTGCCTGGGACCGGGACATACCTGCTAATTGCGGCACTGCACCCACCCGGTAAGATATTCAGGGCTTCGGGCACTAAACTCGGGGCTATAGCCCCAAAAGCCGCCCCCTAGCAATGCCACTGATTCTTGGCATCAAAGACCACCCTGTGCCAGAAGAGAGGCAAAGAGCAGCCTCTTGGATTTTAAAATCTAACCCCATCTTTATTGATTTATTTGTGTTCACACAAAGTTTTGGGAAGACAAATATATTCAGAGAGCTCTGTGGCTTAGGTTAGACTGGTCATAAAAGACAGGGCTACTTTCCAGTGGGTACCCCACAGGTCACCAGATTAAAAAAAATTTTAAAAAACATGCCCCGATGTCTATTTTATAGTGTAAACCAATACATTTATCTGGACTCTTTTATCCTTTGGTCTAGCACTTCTTCCATTGGTGCATGTCTAGGAAACAGAGACCCAGCCCAAATGAACCATTTTCCTATGTTCACTAAATGTCATTCTTGAATAAACCAGAACATTAAGTGTGAAACCAATGGTTCCTAATACAGAAGCCTTCTAACTGGTGAGGATTTGACTTTAATATAACCAATTACTAAGTGTCAGTGTTATATAAAGAAAATGTACAATCCTTGTATTCCTTTAGTTTTCTCCAATAATGGATTCCTATAGTCTTCTGAAGCCTGAGATAACCCTCAGCTAATAGGAAATGTTCATATTACCCAGGCAGCAACTTAGGCACCCCTTTCTACAGTCCCAAAGATAGAAGACCATGGATTCAGGTAAGTAAAGAGGGCTTTTAGTTTCTTTTTTTTCTAATTAATACCAACTTTAAAGTGTTACTAAACCTAGAGCCCTGCATTCACTATATATGATCTCCCGCAGTACACAGAACATGGAAATGCAATTATTTTAGTAAATATAAATGGCTACATACCTTTTCTCATCAGCAGTATATAGCAGTCCTATGACTTCCATCAAAGTCCGGCCGAGCACTGGTTAAAGCTTGTAGGAGGAGTTTTCTTTTCTTTAACAATGCATTTTTATTGCAAGTTTTTAATTAACAATACAGATTGTCAAGTAGGAGAAGTTTTCATTCTCCTCTGACTGTCCTATGAGGCTGCATGACTCCCGACCCTATGTCTGGACAGTGTTGATTGGCCCAGTGCTGATCACATGCACCCTCCCAAGAAAAAAATAAAATCTAGCAATACACACCAAACTGAGCATGTGCAAAGTGCCCCCAAGGTTCTGTACTATCAGAAGATGTATTGGGAACTGTGGAAGAAAGGGAAGATCAGAGAAGACAGGATCAAACAGCCTGTAGGATTAACCCCTTACATTCTACAGTGAGTATAACAAGCATGCTTTACTGCATATACAGACCGATTTTACTGTTGTGGGTTTAGTAATGCTTTACATTACAGGGGGGTGGGAGAAGGGTAGTAACAAGAGAACTATATGGACAAAAAAGAGGAAAATGGGAATCCCGCCTAAATTGAACAAAAGATAGCACTCATCGGGTAAATGACGGGGGGTGTAATCAAAAAACTATGACAAAAAATAAAAAACCAAGAGACCATAAAACACCCTAAAGAGTTATATTACACAATTGTATTAGCTATAAGAAGCAAAGTACAAAAAAGGCAACTGATAAAATCCCTAAGTCCCCTATAATAGATCAAAGAATGGAGTCCCACAAAGTGGGAACCCACCAACCTGTCTGTGACCTCCCAAATTATGACCTGTAAACAGATGATCCATGCAGTATTACCTGGATAAAAAAGTGAAAATCTGCAGTCCATAGAACCCTCCCTCCCCCGATATAGAGCACTCCCCTTCTACACCTATATATACCCCCAACTACCTCGGGGTGAGGGCTAAATTGTGGAAATCCCGAGAAGACAGCGTGATTCTGCAAACGCAGAAATATTCACGCTGTTTCTCTAGGTGAAATACCACACTAGCCAATCATTAAGAAACAAAGATGGTAAACAAAAGGAGTACAGTGCTCTCCTCCCCCCCCCCCACATGCTTTTTGTATGGACTACAATAGGTTTCCCTATTGTTCACTGTTTTGTCTATGACATTTTTGACTGACGGACTGACCTACTGGGTTTACCATCTTTTTTTATCTTTGTTTCTTAACGGCTGACTGCCACGGATGGAGCTCTGAGTGGTTCAGAAAAGCAGGTCCTCTGGAGCACCAACACAGATCCAAAGAAGAAAACAAAAGAGAGAGGCGCCTCTGGGTGTAGACTTAAAACAATTTATTTATAAAAAACTAGTAGCAATCACACTCACATTTGAGAAGTCATCAGAGGGCATGTGAATGTGAACAATCCGTCATAGGGAATATCATCCATCATGGGGAATACATCAGATCAGTCATGGGCTCCTACTAGCTGGCTAGAGGCTCTGCCTGTATGTGGAGAGACACTGCTGTGATGTGATGCTGGCCGCAGCGGTGACAGGAACCAGAACGAGGCTCGGATCGCAGGTGGGTAGTCGGCGAGGAGAGATGACGTCACTGGTCGAGCGACGCGTTTGCAGGGCATACGGGCTGTGGTGACGTGACAGCCGCGCCCCTTCATCAGAGCCCTAGGCCCTAGGAGCCATACTGCAGCACAACCTGTCACCCACTGTGTCCAAAAAACACAATGGATCATTGTACCAAGCCAAGCCCAGTATCATGTATTTGCTGTGACCAATCACATGGCAGGTGTACAAAATGAATGGCTTTCATTCATATCCATTTATTGTGTAATATTGTGATGATCTCTGTGATTGGTCACAGTGATCACAAGGTACAGACAGGGCCAATCACAGCGCATCTGTACCATGTGATAGCTTTTGAAAAAGGGGAGACAAGCTATATTTGGGGTACCTCATATAAATATCATAGACAAATAGAAAAAAATCTAGTGGACTTTACTGGTACTAGAAAGAGATGGTCAGATGTTGTTATAAAAAAAAGTAAGTATTTATTACAAAATATAGTTAAAACTTGTTATAAAATCATGAAAAGACTGCTCTCTTTGGAAGATACAAGCCATACAATCAGACTACATAGGTAGATCTTTGCTATATGCTCCAAGAGGTGGACGCGTTTCACATCTAACCCCTTCCTCGGGATTTCATTGTCTTAATAGCAAAGAATTTGGGCATGTCAGCCTGAGAATAAACGCAAGGATGGTGGCACAAAGTGAGCGCCCATAAGAGTGTAGATAGAATAACACCCAACAATAGCCTTAATTGTGGGTCACATGGAGAGTCACTGTGCATGATAGAGGGAGATAAGGTCTCATATTAAATGTCCTGCCCTCCAACAAGGCAGGACAGCCTGAATACATACATACATACATATCATTAATTGTGATAAAAAATTACAACATTAAAAACTCACCATGTCTACTTTCCCAGAAGGGGTCATTTGGGGGGGGGGGGGGGCTCAAGAAATGAGATTAGTTAGTACATCATGAGTATTTGGACACCTGCGTTTACACGCACATGAACTTTAATGACATCCCAGTCTTAGTCTGTAGGGTTCAATATTGAGTTGGCCCACCCTTTACAGCTATAACAGCTTCAACTGTTCTAGGAAGGTTGTCCACAATGTTTAGGAGTGTGTCTATGGGAATGTTTGACCATTCTTCCAGAAGCGTATCTAGGTCAGGCACTGATGTTGGATGAGAAGGCCTGGCTCACAGTCTGTGCTCTAAATCATCCCAAAGGTGTTCTATCGGGTTGAGGTCAGGAATCTGTGCAGGCCAGTCAAATTCCTCCACCCCAAACTCGCTCATTCATGTCTTTATGGACCTTGCTTTGTGCACTGGTCCAAATCATTTGGTGGAGGGGGGATTATGGTGTGGGTTTGTTTTTCAGGAGTTGGCCTCTTAGTTCCAGTAAAGGGAACTCTTAAGGCGTCAGCATACCAAGACATTTTTGGACAATTTCATGCTCCCAACTTTGTGGGAACAGTTTGGGGATGGCCCCTTCCTGTTCCAACATGACTGCGCACCAGTGCACTAAGCAAGGTCCATAAAGACATGGATGAGCAAGTTTGGGGTGGAGGAAGAAAGTATATAACGCTCCAGGTGGAGACCCCCGTGCTACACTGTTACACTGTCACTGTACATAACAAGGGTGCCTGCATGCAACAGGGAGTATATGGTGAATAAAAGTCTGGATGGCCGCACTCCAACTAAATCACCTTTATTGATCCATATAAAAATCAGTCCATACAGCAAAACAGATAGCAGAGTATACAGCACAATTTGGGGTGGAGGAACTTGACGCCTTAAGAGTTCCCTTCACTGGAATTAAGAGGCCAAGCCCAACCCCTGAAAAACAACCCCACGCCATAATCCCCCCTCCACCAAATGATTTGGACCAGTGCACAAAGCAAAGTCCATAAAGACATTTGGTGGAGGGGGATTATGGTGTGGGGTTGTTTTTCAGGGGTTGGGCTTGGCCCCTTAGTTCCAGTGAAGGGAACTCTGAAGGTGTCAGCATACCAATACATTTTGGACAATTTCATGCTCCCAACTTTGTGTGAACAGTTTGGGGATGGTCCCTTCCTGTTCCAACATGACTGCGCACCAGTGAACAAAGCAAGATCCTTAAAGACATGGATAAGCTGAGTTTGTGCAGGCCAGTCAAGTTCCTCCACCTCAGAGTCCTGACCTAAACCTGATAGAATACCTTTGGGATGAATTAGAGCGGAGACTGTGAGCCAGGCCTTCTCGTTCAATCAGTGCCTGACCTCACAAATGCGCTTCTGGAAGAATGGTCAAACATTCCCATAGATACACTCCTAAACCTTGTGGACAGCCTTCCCAGAAGAGTTGAAGCTGTTATAGCTGCAAAGGGTGGGCCAACTCAATATTGAACCCTACGGAGTAAGACTGGGATGACATTAAAGTTCATGTGCGTGTAAAGGCAGGCGTCCCGATACTTTGGACAATATAGTGTACCATAGTTTATAGGTTCTATGACTTTCACGCAGACTAAATAATATAAACTGATTTGGGTTGTTTCTTACCAAATAAATGTAGCAGAATATATTGTGGCCTAAACTTATGAAGGGAGATTATTTATTTGCAAACGTTTTTTTACAACATTTTTGATACTTTTTTTGTTTGTTTATTTACTAAAAAAAAAATAAAAAAAACCCAATGGTGATTAAATACCACCAAAAGAAACTACTATCAGTCTCAAAAAATGATAAACATTTAATTTGGGTACAGTGTTCCATGAACATGCAATAGTCATAAGTAATTGACATTCAAGCGTGACAGCGCTGAAAGCTGAAAGTTGGCCTGAGCAGGAAGGGGGTGAAAGTGTCCGGTATTAAAAGGGGGTGAAAGTGTCCGGTATCAAAGGGGGTGAAAGTGTCCGGTATCGAAGGGGGTGAAAGTGTCCGGTATTAAAAGGGGTGAAAGTGTCCGATATTAAAAGAGGGTGAAAGTGTCCGGTATTAAAAGGGGGTGAAATCATCCGGTATTGAAGGGGGTGAAAGTGTCCGGTATTAGAAGGGGGTGAAAGTGTCTGGTATCGAAGGGGGTGAAAGTGTCCGGTATCGAAGGGGGTGAAAGTGTCCGGTATCGAAGGGGGTGAAAGTGTCCGGTATCGAAGGGGGTGAAAGTGTCCGGTATCGAAGGGGGTGAAAGTGTCTGGTATCGAAGGGGGTGAAAGTGTCCAGTATTAAAAGGGGGTGAAAGTGTCCGATATTAAAAGGGGGTGAAAGTGTCCGGTATTAAAAGGGGGTGAAAGTGTCCGGTATTGAAGGGGGTGAAAGTGTCCGGTATTGAAGGGGTGAAAGTGTCCAGTATAGAAGAGGTTGAAAGTGTCCGGTATTGAAGGGGGTGAAAGTGTCCGGTATTGAAGGGGTGAAAGTGTCCGGTATAGAAGGGGGTGAAAGTGTCCGGTATTGACTTGGTTAAGTCTAATTTTGAGTTCTTTATGTCTCTGGTTAACATAAAATAAAAAAAAGAAGACTTATTTTCAAAGATATCATTGATGCCAGGGGCTCCTTAAGAGTCTTGGATAAAAATCCATTCGCCCGCTTTCACTGAGAATGATTGCAGTTGTCTTCGTTTTGTTTCTATACAAAACACGAAGCGTTGAAAGATAACATTTACATAAAGCGAAGGAATGCACCGCCGGAAAAAATGTTCTAAAACTGAATTATCAACATACAGGTAAATCCTTGGAGGCAAAATTTTCATTTTCTGAAGAGTTCCCTTACACAGATTTTTCATTTATTCACAATCCTGGGCCCAGTTCTGAAAGTATGGAATTAATATACTCTCTAGAGGAGTGCAGTGCATTCAATGACGACTTTTAGAAAATCAAAGAAATGTGAAAGTTTTGGCTGTAAGGTGTAAGTGAAATAGAACAATTCATTAAATTGGACTGAGGCCACCACTTTCTTTGTAGCAGGCTTTTCCCTGACAAATAATCAATAAACAGTGACATGACAAGGCCATAGAATTAAAGAGACCCTGTCACCAACTTAAAAAAAAAAAAAAATACAGAAAAATCCAGTGTTTTAAATGCATACTTGCAGAGTTTTCCTTTCAGTAACATAGTTATATAGTAGGTGAGGTTGAAAAAAGACACAAGTCCACAGTTGAGCCCTCCGTGCCTGGCTTCTTCTGAAAATTGTCTCCTTTCATGCAAAGTGAACAGTCAGCCCCCACTGCAATAATGTTTTACAAGGTGTAAAGTATGTTCGGCTAATGGTAGAACACCCAAAGAGTTGGCACCTCATCATAGGTAGTTAGATATTGAAATGAGGAGAGAAAAGAGGGGATTTTTGCGGTGCTTTACAAATAGTAATGTTAACCAAATATTTAAAAAAAAATATATAATGATTTTAATGAGTATATAGTTAAAATATAACAAGGCCACGTTGTTCACTAATAGTCAACAATTCACAATACAGCTTCTGTTAAAGCTGAATACTCGCCTAATTGACCACCTGTATTATGAATTGTTGACCAACGTGGCCTTGTTATATTTTAACTATATTCTCATTAAAATCATTATATTTTTTTTTAAATCATTGGTTTCCATTATTATTTGTAAAGCACTGCAAAAATCCCCTCTTTTCTCTTCTCATTTCAATGTTTTACAAGGCTTGTGTAAACACTGTGAAGTAACGGAGGTGTAAGATGCCATTTTTTCCATTCCCGGCATAAGGTGCACTCTGTCTTATGTGTGTTTATAGCAGGTGTAGATGTGGTGATTCTTCAGTCAGCAGAAATAAGAAAATCTCTTGGTGTATGTACAATGCACCATCACAAGTGACAAAGCAGAGCTGAAAATAGCTGAATGCAGAATTCACTAATGTGTGAGATGCCTGCAGAATGAAATCACCCTCCACGATCATTAGACTAGGGAATAATTAATGTGACATTTAGCCCTCTGTGGCATATAAAACAACAAAAGCTGCCCTTTATGAAAAAATAGAGTGCAGCACAAAAATGTACAGAACAGGCATACCTCCCAACAGTCCCGGATCCAGAGGATTAGGATGTGGGCAGAACACAGCACTGGTTTCCTTGCTGGGTGCTGTGTTCTGCCCGCATGCTAGTCCTCAGGTCTCCTTGCTGAGTGCTGAGTGCTGTGTTCTGCCCACATCCTAGTCCTCTGATCTCCTTGCTGAGTGCTGTGTTCTGCCCACATCCTAGTCCTCTGGTCTCCTTGCTGGGTGCTGTGTTCTGCCCGCATGCTAGTCCTCAGGTCTCCTTGCTGAGTGCTGTGTTCTGCCCACATCCTAGTCCTGTGATCTTCTTGCTGAGTGCTGTGTTCTGCCCACATCCTAGTCCTATGATCTCCTTGCTGAGTGCTGTGTTCTGCCCACATCCTAGTCCTCTGGTCTCCTTGCTGAGTGCTGTGTTCTGCCCACCTCCTAGTCCTCTGGTCTCCTTGCTGAGTGCTGTGTTCTGCCCACATCCTAGTCCTCTGGTCTCCTTGCTGAGTGCTGTGTTCTGCCCACATCCCAGTCCACTGGTCTCTTTGCTGGGTGCTGTGTTCTGCCCACATCCTAGTCCTCTGATCTCCTTGCTGAGTGCTGTGTTCTGCCCACATCCTAGTCCTCTGGTCTCCTTGCTGAGTGCTGTGTTCTACCCATATCCTAGTCCTCTGGTCTCCTTGCTGAATGCTGTGTTCTGCCCACATCCTAGTCCACTGGTCTCTTTGCTGGGTGCTGTGTAGGGATGAGCTGAACACCCCCCAGTTCGGTTCGTAGCAGAACATGCAAACAGGCAAAAAAATTGTGCGAACACCGTTAAAGTCTATGGGACGCGAACGTGAAAAGTACTCATTTTGAAGGCTTATATGCAAATTATTGCCATAAAAAGTATTTGGGGACCCGGGTCCTGCCCCAGGGGACATGTATCAATGCAAAAAAAAGTTTTGAAAACAGCATTTTTTTTGGGAGCAGTGATTTTCATAATGCTTAAAGTGAAACAATAAAAAAGAAATATTCCTGTAGCCTCCCTGATGGTTTTCCCGAGTGTGGCTCGGGGTTAAATTTCAGCACCATTAGCGCTAACCCCAAGCCACACTCGAGATTACATTGCAGGATCCTGGTGCGGTATACTTACCTTGGCCCCAGGATCCTGCGATGTCCCCCCCGCGCTGTCTGTTGGCTGTGTCCTCCTCCGAAGCTTCTCTGTGCCAGGCTCCGTTCCCTGCGAGCGTCGCGAAGCACGGGGGCGGAGCCTGGCGGCAAATTAAAAAAAAAGTAAAAATCATAACACATACAGTACTGTAATCTGTAAGATTACAGTACTGTATGAAATTATTTCACATCCCTTTTGTCCCCACTGCTTTGTCCAATGCACTGCATGCAGTTTTATATTATATATACTTTTCTTTCTGCCTGGAAACTTGAGATTGTCCATAGCAACCAAAAAGTGTCCCTTTATGTCAAAAGTGGCTTTAGACCAGCTAGAAAACAACGATAGTAAATTAGAACACTTGCAGAATTGAGCGATAGTGAATCGTGGGGAAATGTATTTTATTATTATTTTTTTAATTATTTATATTTATTTATTATATTATAATTTATGTTTTTTTGTTTCAAACTTCATCATACCCAGGATATCTACTAGACTCTTGGTGGACAGATTTAAGTGTGTTATTGTTAAGAATTACAGGCCTACAATATAAAATGCCAAATTTCCATGCAAAATAATTGTTCCGCTTTCAGCACCTAAAATCCGAAATAATCATACCGCCAGGGAGGTTAAATATCGTGCCTGAGGGGTCTCTTTAGTCTGCCTGTAAAGTAGAGCATCTTTCCCATGTTTATAACAGTATCACAGCAAAATTAAATTTCTAAAGGAAAAAATGTCATTTAAAACTGCTCACTGCTGTAATGCATTGTTGGATCCTGGCAATATAGATAAAAATCATTGAAAAAAAACGGCGTGGGTCCCCCCAGTCCATTACCAGGCCCTTTGAGTCTGGTATGGATATTAAGGGGAACCCCGTGCCAAAAATACCAAAATAAAATGGCGTGGACGTCCCCCCCAAAAATTCATACCAGGCCCTTCAGGTCTGGTATGGATATTAAGGGGAACCCCGCACCAAAATTAAAAAAAAAATGGTGTGGGGGTCCCCCCGGCACTATATACTCTGAACAGTAGTATATATACTATACGGCCTGCTGTCAGGGCTGGGCTCAGCCCTTCCTTCTCTGAGCTGGCCGCTCAGCTGTCGGCTAATTGCCAGCTCCCATCTCTCTCCACAGTTACCCGGCTGTTGTTGATTCTGCTCATCAGTCCTGCCTACTTAAAGCCGTCCAGCTCACTTGATCTCTGCCTTCGCCTTTGTCAACATCACAGAGACTTTCTCCTGCATTCCTGTTGAAGACTTGCTCGGCTGACGTCCCTTCTGGCTCCTGATCCTGCTTGCTGTACTACTACGTTTATCTTTGGCTCTCTGACATTTGCTTGGCTGACTACTCGATCCGGGTACTTAACTCTGGCTTGTTTTGACTACGCTTACTCTGTTTACCTTATTATTTTTATTATTATTAAACAAGTGTGATTTAACTATACTTCTGTCTCAGTCTGATTCATGGTTCCTGATAGTAGGTGAAGGCCATGAATTCAGAAGATACAGTCAATCCACTTGTTGGTAATATTTTTTACAGATTGGATGAGCACGATCACCGCATGGATCAGTTTGCCATAGCGTTACAAACGCTCCTGAGTCGCACGGCTCACCTGGAAACTCCCACTGTGGCTGCTCCAGTAAAACCTGAGTTGCAGGCCTTCCCTGCTGCTGCGCCAGTCTCAGTGCAGGCACCCACCTCGAGTATTTATAAGAGGTATGTCTGGTTCCGCTCTGCTTCCCCAGCGATTTGGGGGTGATCCAGTTCAATGCAGAGGGTTTCTCAACCAGGTTGAGATTTACATTGAGATTCTGCTCCAGGCGTTTCCCACGGACAGAAGCAAAGTAGGTTTTGTGATATCTTTGCTTTCTGAGAGAGGCTTGGCCTGGACAAACCCTCTATGGGAGACGCAAAAACCTGTTGTCTTGAGTTACCCTGACTTTGTGGCCTCCTTTAAAAGGGTATTTGACGTTCCCGCACGCTCCACTTCTGCTTCCAAGTGACTCATGTCCATCAGAGTACGAGAACTGTTGCCGACTATGCCATTGAATTCAGTACTCTGGCAGCAGAGGTTGCTTGGAACAATGAGGCCCTCATGCCTGCTTTTTCTCATGGTCTCTCGGATTCCATCAAGGATGAGATAGCAGCCTGAGATATACCCACTGAGCTGGAGAGGTTGATCACGTTTGCCATCCTCATTGACTCCAGACTCAGACAAAGACTCTCTTTTAAGGAGCGCTTGTGGAAGCCTCCTGTATGTTTGCCTCCGAGTCCCACCCGTGCCTCCCTCACTTCCCATGCCTCCTGGTACCGAGTCGGTCAGTGAAGATGAACCCATGCACTTGGGCTTCACGCATCTCTCTGTGGATGAGAGAGCCTTTAGGAGGAGAGAGAGATTGTGCCTTTATTGTGGCCAGGCAGGTCACTTTTTGAAGTCTTGTCCTACCCATCCAGGGAACGCCTGAACCTTGAGGTCCTGTCTTGGACAGACCTTTGGTGGCATTGTTTCATCCCTAGTTATCCAGAAGGATAAGCCCCTGGTTTCAGTCACCCTTTCTTGGGCTGAGTCGTCCATCGAGATACAGGCTCTAATCGACTCTGGGGCTGCAGGCCTGTTCATTGATGCTGCCTTTGTATTGCAGCACTTGATTCCGCTGCAGCTGCATGACACTCCACTTGTCATTGTGGCTCTTGACAGGAGACCTCTACAGCCTGCCCATGTGACTCATGAGACGGTTCCGTTGTCCATGGCAGTAGGGGCTCTTCACCATGAGATAATCCAATTCCAAGTTATTTCCTCACATAGGTTTCCGTTGGTTATTGGTTATCCTTGGTTACAGATGCACAACCCCTCTTTTGATTGGCTCCGCGCTGAGGTTCTCTCCTGGTCACCACAACGCAGAGACACATGCTTCCAGAAGGTAGCCAAGGTCCTGTGCACCTCTTCATCTCCTCCCTGCCGGAGGAGTACAGTGATTTTAGCAATATCTTTGACAAAGGTCAAGTCGGTAGTTTGGCTCCACACCGGTCTTATGATTGCGCAATTGACCTTCAACCTTGTATTGATTATAGGGGTCTCAATCGTTTCACGATTAAGAATGCCTACCCAATTCCGTTGATTACAGAGTTATTTGAGTGGCTCAAGGGAGCAACGGTTTTCATGAAGCTTGATTTGAGAGGGGCATACAATCTAGTGCAGATTAAGGAGGGCGACAAGTGGAAAACTGCGTTTAATACCAGAACAGGCCATTATGAGTACCTCGTAATGCCTTTTGGCCTTTGTAACGCCCCGGCAGTTTTCCAGGAATTTATTAACGATGTGCTCCAAGATTTGTTACAGTTATGTGCAGTGGTTTATCTCGATGATATCCTTATATTTTCCAAGTCCCTGGAGAGCCACCACACAGATGTCTGTCGTGTGCTTCAGAAACTAAGAGAAAACAATCTCTATTGTAAACTGGAGAAGTGCAAGTTCCATCCTGAACAAGTTAAATTCCTGGGCGATGTCATTTCCACTGCTGGTTTTTCGATGGACCCAGAGAAACTTTCAGCAGTCCTACACTGGCCCCGACCCATGGGTTTACGTCCTCTGCAGCTTTTCCTGGGATTTGCCAACTATTATCGGAAGTTTATTCGTAACTTCTCATCTCTGGTCAAGCCCCTGACTGATATGACCAGAAAGGACGGTAACCCACAGAGTTGGTCTCCGGAATCCATTAAGGCCTTTGAGAGTCTCAAGGCTGCCTTTTGTTTCTGCTCCTGTGTTGGCACATCCTGATTCTACATTTGCTTTTATCCTAGAAGTTGATGCTTCTGAGACTGAAGATGGCGCCCTTCTGTCTCATCGTCCTAACTCTGAGAGTGCTATGCATCCGTGTAGCTACTTTTCCAAGAAATTGTCACCTGCAGAGTGCAATTACGAGATTGGTGACAGAGAGCTGTTGACGATAATTTTAGCCCTGAAAGAATGGAGACATCTCCTTGAAGGTACCATTGTGCCAGTTCCCATTCTTACTGACCATAAGAATCTCACATTCTTGTCTGAGGCTAAACGTCTCTCTCCCAGAAGGGCGCAATGGGCTCTTTTCTTGTCGAGTTTTAATTACATTGTCTCATTCTTACCCGGTACTAAGACTGTATGGCTGACGCCTTGTCACGACAATTTTCCTCCACTTCCAAGTTGGAGTCGGTTCCGGTTCCTGTGATTCCTCCTGATCGTATTCTGGCTACGGTTCGCACTAGTGTTACTTCTCCTTTGGGTGACAAAATTCTTGCTGCTCAGGTCCATGCTCCTCCTGAGAAACCTTGTGACCACTGCTTTGTCCCAGAGAGTCTCCGTACTGCTCCAGACTTACCATTCTCCCAAGGTAGCTGGCCACCTTGGGAAGAATCAACTCGTTTGGGCCATTTCTCAACAATTCTGGTGGCCTAGTCTATGGGCTGATGTAACTGCCGTCGTAGCTGCCTGTTCTGTGTGTGCTCAGAGTAAGACTCCACGACACCTTCCAGTGGGCCTCCTACAACCCATACCCAATGGAGAGAGGCCCTGGACCCACCTGTCTATGGATTTCATTGTGGAGTTACCCAACTCCCAAGGCAACACTGTTATCCTTATGGTGGTTGACCGGTTCTCAAAGATGTGTCATTGTATTCCACTTAATAATTTGCCCACTTCTAAGAAACTGCCTTCCATTTTTGCTTGGGAGATCTTTTGCTTACATGGGCTACCCAAGGTGATTGTCTCGGACAGGGGTAGTCAGTTTGTCTCCCGAGTCTGGCGAGCCTTTTGTGCACAGTTGGGAATTCAGCTTGCTTTCTCCTCTGCGTATCACCCGCAGCCTAATGGGGCCACAGAACGAGCCAATCAGTCCTTGGAACAACTATATTTCTGACCATCATAACAACTGGTCAGACCTATTACCGTGGGCAGAGTTTGCTCACGACAGTGCCTTGAATTCTGCTTCCTGATTGTCTCCGTTTATGGTGAATTATGGTTTCCAACCTTCCATGTTTCCTGACTTGTTTGTTCCGCAGAGTATTCCTGCGTTAGAGGAGCATCTCCGTGGTCTTCGTTCCACTTGGGCACAAGTTCAGCTTGCAACATGCTAATGATAAGTACAGATTCCATGCTGACCACAGACGCCTGCCTGCACCTTCCTACCAAGTTGGGGACAGAGTCTGGCTGTTGTCTCGCAACCTCCGACTTCGTGTTCCTTCTAAGTTCACACCTCGGTTTATTGGGCCTTTCCGTATCCTTCGCAGGATTAACCCAGTGGCTTACGCCTTGGACCTTCCTCCAAGTATGCGCATCTCAAATGTGTTTCATGTCTCCTTATTGAAACCTTTTGGTCTGCAATCGCTTTACCATCTCGGAGCCACGTCCTCACCCTATGCAGGTTGAGAATTATGAGGAGTATGAAGTACAATCCATGGTTGACTCCCGTAGGTTCCGTGGGCGCATACAGTACCTGGTGCATTGGAAGGGGTACGGTCCGGAGGAACGCTCTTGGGTCTCATCCTCGGACGTACATGCCCCTGTCCTCCTCCGTGATTTCCATAGACGTTTTCCCCTCAAGCCCGGTGGTCCTCCGAAGGGGAGGGTCATTGAGGAGGGGCTACTGTCAGGGCTGGGCTCAGGCCTTCCTTCTCTGAGCTGGCCGCTCAGCTGTTGGCTAATTGCCAGCTCCCATCTCTCTCCACAGTTACCCAGCTGTTGTTGATTCTGCTCGTTAGTCCTGCCTATTTAAAGCCTTCCAGCTTACGTGATCTCTGCCTTCACCTTTGTCAACATCACAGAGACTTTCTCTTGCGTTCCTGTTGAAGACTTGCTCGGCTGACGTTCCTTCTGGCTCCTGATCCTGCTTGCTGTACTACTACGTTTATCTCTGGCTCTCTGACATTTGCCTGGCTGACTACCCGATCCGGTTACTGAACTCTGCCTTGTTTTGACTACGCTTACTCTGCTTACCTTATTATTATTATTATTAATAAACAAGTGTGATTTAACTATACTTCTGTCTCAGTCTGATTCATGGTTCCTGATACCTGCCCTATATACTCTGCAGAAAAATTGGGCCTTAGGTGGTGGTGCCAGAACACTGTAACCCCTCACAGTTACTCTTGTTGGGCGCAGGAACGGGCCCCGCTGTGAAATACTATATCAAAAATTGTAATTACATGGCCCTGTTAAATAGGGGCAGAAAAATTGGGCCTTTGGTTTTGGTGGCGCCAGAAAACTGTAACCCCTCACAGTTACTCTTTTTGGGCGCAAGAACAGGCCCTGCTGTGAAATAGTATATCAAAAATTGTAATTACATGCCCCTGTTAAACAGGGGCAGAAAAACTGGGCCTTGGGTGGGGGTGGTAGTGCCACAACACTGTAACCCCTCACAGTTAATCTTGTTGGGCGCAGGAACAGGTCCTGCTCTAAAATATTATATAAAAATAATTATATTAAAAATATAGCAATTTGGCCAAGGTAGTATTTAGACGCTGAGCATGTGGATGGCTGGGACCAAATTTCTTTTTATGGTTCAGCAACTGGGGTAGGGAAATTTGCCTGCTAAAACCAGATGGTGGTGTACTGCTAACAGATTGGCTGCAAGTACTTGGGACACCTATTGCTATACATTCATTCCTCTCAGTGCAGGTTTTTGAAAGGACTGGAGGTATAGTAGGGTTGGAGATCCCAGATGAGGAGCAAGGAGAAGTCCGCCTTTTTCTATGATGTCTTTCAAGTGCTGTTGCCAACGGACTGCATGGCAGGTCGTCATATGTCTGGTGAAGCAAGTGGCTGCTGTTCTGGCCACGCTTGATCCACTTTGGACATGGATTGCAAACAGCAATGGTGCAATCTGCTGCACACATGTCGAAAAAGGCCCACACCAAGGAACTTTTAAAAGTCAGTGGGGAGTCAGCAGCGCCCTGCACCTGCGGAGCTCTGCAGTGTGATTCAATAGGGTGGCTACCCTAAAGCTGCCCCCTAGAGGACATCTTGCCTCATTGGAGTTGTGCCTTCTCCTCCTCTCTTCTCTCAGGCACCCAAGTACACTCAGTGACCTCATCATCCACTCCCTCCTCGTCACTGGAGCAAACTTGGCAGTATGCTGCAGCTGGGGGAACATGGCTGCCAGTTTCTTGTCCTTCTGTGGCACCCCCTCTCTCTAGGCTCACGTTACTCACTTCCTCAACCTGGGAACCAACATCGGAGCCTTCAAATTGCTGCGCATCCTCCAGCAGCATATAAACGACACTGTGGTCGAATGATTCTGGGGATTCCTCCGTGCATGATGGTGGGGCTACGGAAGGAGTGACTGTGGACAAGGAGCTGGTGGAATAGGCCAATTTGGCAGCTGCGTTTGAGGGCAAACTACTCAACTACCCTGGGTGACAGAGGATGAGGACGGCTTTGTTATCCATTCCACCAACTCTTATGCATGTTCTGGCTCAATAACACGTTCAGCAGCAGAAAAAAATGACAAGCATGCCCCACAGCCTCCTGCAGATAATGCACCGTATCCACAACCACCACTGTTGACTGTAGACACAGAGGCTGCTTGCCCTCTTTTAGTGGCCTGTGAGCGTCTGCCTCTCCTTGGTGGCCTTCCGGACATGATGTACTTTTGTTTTGCAACACCACACTACACTGTATTATATACTGTCTAACTCAAGCTATCTCCCTGTCCATGCCAACAACACTACACACGGCCGCTATGTAAGCAGCCTTATGTAGTGTGGGGCGTGGACTTAGTCCCCCTGAGCCATGATTGCCCAAAGGCACCCTCCCTTTGGCCAAATATGGTTCTCTCAGCAGAGTGGACTGTGATTAGCCAAAGCATGCAGGTCAGGTGCATGCTTTGGCCAATCATCATACAGCAATGCACTGCAATCTCATGAATTTCCCACGAATGCCCCATATGTACAGTTCGTTTAGAACAAACGGACACCTGATGTTCAAGTCAAACTTACGTTTATGTGGGCTCATCCCTAGTGCTGTGTTTTGCCCACATCCTAGTCCTCTGGTCTCCTTGCTGAATGCTGTGTTCTGCCCACATCCAAGTCCTCTGGTCTCCTTGCTGAGTGCTGTGTTCTGCCCACATCCTAGTCCTCAGGTCTCCTTGCTGGGTGCTGTGTTCTGCCCACGTCCTAGTTCTCAGGTCTCCTTGCTGGGTGCTGTGTTCTGCCCACATCCTAATCTTCTGGTCTCCTTGCAGAGTGCTGTGTTCTGCCCACATCCTATTCCTCTGGTCTCCTTGCTGGGTGCTGTGTTCTGCCCACATCCTAATCCTCTGGTCTTCTTGCTGGGTGCTGTGCTCTGCCCACATCCTAATTCACTAGTCTCCTTGTTTGGTGCTGTGTTCTACCCACATCCTAGTCCTCAGGTATCCTTGCTGGGTGCTGTGCTCTGTCCACATCCACTTTCCAGTCTTCTTGTCTCCCTGCAGAGTACTGTGCTCTGCCCACATCCTAATCCCCTGGTCTCCCTGCAGAGTGCTGTGCTCTGCCCAGCAAGGAGACCAGGGTACTAGGATGGAGGGACACCTGGGGGCACCTGATGTATGGGGGGCTTCTCTGGGGACCCTGATGTAAGGAAGGGCTCTCTGGGGACCCTGATGTAGGGAGGCTCTCTGGGGACCCTGAAGTAGGGAAGCTCTCTGAGGACCCTGATGTAAGTGGGGAGGCTCTCTGAGGACCCTGATGTAAGTAGGGAGGCTCTCTGGGGACCCTGATGTAGGGGAGGCTCTCTGGGGACCCTGATGTAAGTTGGGAGGCTCTCTGAGGACCCTGATGTAAGTAGGGAAGCTCTTTGGGGGGTGGCTCTCTGGGGACCCTGATGTAATGAGGGGGCTCTCTGGGGGCCCTGATGTGTTCTGCCCACATGGTAGTCCTCTGGTCTCATTGCTGAGTGCTGTGATGTCTCCAAATGCTAGTCCTCTGGTCTCCTTGCTGGGTGCTGTGTTCTGCCCACATCCTAATCCTCTGGTCTCCTTGCTGAGTGCTGTGTTCTACTCACATCCTAGTCCTCTGGTCTCCCTGCAGAGTGCTGTGCTCTGCCCACATCTCAGTCCTCTGGATCGAATGAATCAATAATAACAATATATATATATATTCCACTTAACAAGTTGCCCACTTCTAAGAAACTGCCTTCCATTTTTGCTTGGGAGATCTTTTGCTTACATGGGCTACCCAAGGTGATTGTCTCGGACAGGGGCAGTCAGTTTGTCTCCTGAGTCTGGCGAGCCTTTTGTGCACAGTTGGGAATTCAGCTTGCTTTCTCCTCTGCGTATCACCCGCAGCCTAATGGGGCCGCAGAACGAGCCAATCAGTCCTTGGAACAACTATATTTCTGACCATCATAACAACTGGTCAGACCTATTACCGTGGGCAGAGTTTGCTCACGACAGTGCCTTGAATTCTGCTTCCTGATTGTATCCGTTTATGGCGAATTATGGTTTCCAAACTTCCTAGTCCTCTGGTCTCCCTGCAGAGTGCTGTGCTCTGCCCACATCTCAGTCCCCTGGATCCAATTTATCAATAATAACTATATATATATATATATATTTTATTTTTTTATATTTAGAGAGAGAGAGAGATTTATTTATTTATATACACACACACATGTGCAGTGGGGACGGAAAGTATTCAGATCCCCTTACATTTTTCACTTTTTGTTATATTGCAGCCATTTGCTAAAATCATTTAAGTTCATTATTTTCCTCATTAATGTACACACAACACCCCATATTGACAGAAAAACACAGAATTGTTGACATTTTTGCAGATTTATTAAAAAAGAAACTGAATTTTATTAAAAACTTTATTAAAAAAGAAAAACTGAAATATCACATGGTCCTAAGTATTCAGACCCTTTGCTGTGGCACTCATATATTTAACTCAGGTGCTGTCCATTTCTTCTGATCATCCTTGAGATGGTTCTACACCTTCATTTGAGTCCAGCTGTGTTTAATTATACTGATTGGACTTGATTAGGAAAGCCATGTGGCCTTAATTCTAAGCAGTATGTGTGGAGAAAACCAGGAACTGCTCATCACCTGTCCAATACAGTCCCAACAGTGAAGCATGGTGGTGGCAGCATCATGCTATGGGGGGTGTTTTTCAGCTGCAGGGACAGGACGACTGGTTGCGATCGAGGGAAAGATGAATGTGGCCAAATACAGGGATATCCTGAACGAAGACCTTCTCCAGAGTGCTCAGGACCTCAGACTGGGCCAAAGGTTTACCTTCCAACAGCGGTCTTACACGCGCGCTTTTTTTTGAAAAAATTCACTTTTTTGAATAAAAAAATAAGACAACAGTTAAGTTAGCCCATTTTTTTTTTTTATATTGTGAAAGATAATCTTACGCCGAGTAAATTGATACCTAACATGTCACGCTTCAAAATTACGCCCACTCGTGGAATGGCGTCAAACTTTTACCCTCAAAAATCTCCATAGGCGACGCTTAAAAAATTCTACAGGTTGCATATTTTACGTTATAGAGGAGGTCTAGGGCTAGAATTATTGCTCTCGCTCTAACAATTGTGGTGATACCTCACATGTGTGCGTTTGCTTCTACGTGCAAGCTCGTCAGGACAGGGGGTTTTAAAAAATTTTTTTTTTATTTTTCTTATTTATTTTACATTATTTGATTTATTTTTACACTGTTTTAAAAAAAAAAAAAAAAAAAAAAAAAAAGTGTCACTTTTATTCCTATTACAATGAAAAAAGCATGACAGGACCTCTTAAATATGAGATCTGGGGTCAAAAGACCTCAGATTTCATATTTACACTAAAATGCAAAAAAAAAAAAAAAAAAAAAAAAAAAGTTATTTAAAAAAAATGACATTGAAAAAAATGTGCTTCTAAGACGTATGGGCAGAAGTGACGTTTTGACGTCGCTTCCGCCCTGCAGTGTCATGGAGATGAGTGGGCGCCATCCTCCCCTCACTCATCTCCAGGGACAACAAGGGGACAGACGCGATCGCCCCTCTCCCGCCACCGATAAAAGTGATCTCGCAGCTAATCCGCCGCAGAGACCACTTTTATCTGAAAGCGGACCGCCGCACGAAAACGGGGATACTGGGGTTATGGCAGCTAGCTGCTGCCATAAAAACGATATCCGCCTCCAAACTTAGGACGTACATCGGCATGCGGCGGTCGGCAAGTGATTAAGGGGGTTTAAATACATTCCGTCCTCACTGTATATTAGATACATGTGCATGCCCACCTAAGCGTATGACTTTCTTTACTTTGCTGCTATGGGCTCTAGCCCCAGATCTTTTGTAGACCTAGCAACGTCCCTGCCTCAGGCTGAGGTCTGGGGAGGTGCTGCTGGATGGAGCTTTGCTGTTAGGCCCCATAGCCTGTTTTGGTGCCTAACATGTGCTGAAGTGGTCCTGAAGCTGTCCTGCCCAGTCTGGAGGAAGCTGTGCCAAGGAGGAGACCCAGTGGAGGCCCCTTGCCGGAGATAGCCAGGAAGAAGACTGGCCTCTCAGGAAAGGTGTGGTGACTCACTTGGAGGATGCACTGAATTTGGGAACACGCTTACAATGTTGCCAGGTCAGCTTAAAGGTTTTGACACTGTGAAGCTGAACATTGTTTTGGAAAGTCTGTAAATGATCTGCTACAGTATCTGGGACCCCTAACCCTTAATTGTTCTGCAATAAAACTTCAAAAGGACAAAAGTAATTGGCCCTATATCCCCCCCCCCCCACACACACAATTTTAGCCATGGACTCTGGAGGTGTTATCCTGCCTTTGGGATGTCAGAGGAGTGCTACAATATATTAAATGCAAATATAATATTATGGGAAGATGGTTGTTCAAATTACTCTTTAAAAGGTAACCCATCACTATATAAACATGACAGCTGCTGCATTAAAATTATTTTTAGCAGCTGCCATTGAACAACGGAGTAGTGAAGCAAGGATATAAATTGCAGCCCCAAACCTTGAACTTTTATAAGCAAGTAAACAACAGCAACTTCCATTATTCCATCCTCGCTGGTCTAATTTAATACAAACTCCAGGCAGATATTAAAAAGAATAAAATCCAGCTGTTCATCCTATAAAATGCACAATAAAATATGATGCTATTCATCTTATATAATACAAAAAAATTGGATTTCGGCTATGAACTTCCGTTATTAGATTAAGGGGATTTCAGCCTCCAGTCAGCTCTACAAACAACGTCCTCTTCTCCTAAAAGTGACTTTAGGGCAACAGTGCATGTGACATTTGGCTGATTCAAGTCCCTAAAACATAGCTGTATTCCTGGGATCCATGGCCCAGCACATACATGATTCACTCCCCACTACTAGCCTACTAGATACGGGGCCCCAAAGTCGGGTCACAAAATGTCATTCTCTGCTGCAGAAAAGTGCTTGACATTTTGCGCCCCGACTTTGGGGGCCCATATCTCGGGGCGACTTGGTGCTAGTAACCTCAAATTTGGTACGCTAACACAGTGGAACTAACACTATAACATATTAACACTATAACACTATAACATATCCAAAATGGGGTTCCTAGCACTAAGTGACCCCGAGATATGGGGCCCCAAAGTCAGGTCGGAAAATGTCATTCTCTGCTCTGCAGACGCTTCTAGAAGCAAACGCGGTAAAACGCGGCTAAACGTGGCAAGCAAACGCTGCAAAACGGGCGTTTCTAAACGACGGTTTCAGCTTTTAAAAACGTGTTCAGCAGAGTTTGCACCGGCGTCTCGTGTGCATGAGGCCTTATTTCATAGCATACAAAAAAAAAAAAATAATCGGGCTGACTTTAGTGTTTTTTTTTTCTTTCAATTGTTTTTTCTTGAACATTTTCAAATATATGAAATAGTGTACAAAAAAAAAGCCATCAAAATGTCAATGAACAAATGGTAGGGAAATACAGAACAAAGGAGGAGTGAAACACAGAGTTGTCTATAACCCAACTGTCTATCAAATAGGTGGGTGAACATCAATCGAAGCACAATTCTGTCATAGATATACCCAGGGCTATCAATACCATAACTACTATCCTAATGAACCAAGCAAAGGCTTTTCCCCAATCCTTACTAGGGTTAGGGTATAACTGAGGCGGAGTCCAATCACACCTACTCTAAAATTGAAAACCTGAAGCCTCTGTGAATTGGCGAGGTGCAGGTGCCTAGCCATAGAGAACAAGAAGAAAAGAAAAGAAAAAAAAGGAGGAGAGCAGAGAGGGAAAGAGATCAGGAGGAGAAAAGGAAGTCATCTAGGAAAAGTACTAAAGCACTCAGATTATGGCTGAGGCCTCAAAGAAGTATGAACGTAAGTTGCCCAGCTCTCCCAAATAAGTTCACATTTCTCAGACTTATCTTGTAATACCCCCACCAGTTTTTCTTGCGTCATGATCCAAGAGATATTGCGTTTGGCGGCACCCACCGAGATAGTAGGCTTTTTCCAATCATGATCTTAGCCCCAAGCAGCATAAAGAACAAGAGTGCTTGGGAATGTTTGGTAATCTTTTCCACTCGGCAGTTTAACAGGGGTGTATGTGGAGTCTGGGGACTAACGCATCCTGTGACCTTGCGCATTATCTGGAAGAATTTATTTCAGAAACTGCGAATTTGAGGACAGGACCACCATGTGTGGATTAGACTGCCTACGTGGTCACAACCTTGGAAACAGAGGGGCAAGGATTCAGGGTACATTGTAGCGAGGCGTGTTGGTATCAGATACCAGCGCCTTAGGATTTTAACGTCGGCCTCAATTAATGAGACTTTTACGACTCCCTTGAAAGAGCGCTGAAAGCTCTGGTGCTGGGTATATCAAGATCCCACTCCTCCTATAGATCCTGTTCCCAGCTCTGAGCGTAGGCCGGCTTATGCAGGCTTTCGGCCAATGATGAGTAAATTATGGAAATACCTCCCCTTTGATCCAGAAGCTCCAAGCATCAATGTTCATATGTGGTTAATCTGGGGGGGTTTGGTTTGTTGGCCCAGATTGAATGTAAAAAGTGCGAGATTTGGAAGAGACTACATTTTTCTACAGGGGGCATTTTCAGAACACTAATGCAATGGCTCACCGTTAGAGGCCCCATAGAATTAAAGAAGTGTCCAATACGATACAGTCCTTTATCTAACCACCATTGAAAAGCTTTAATGTTCATCCCGGGGGGGGGGATTTTTGGCAGTGAAATAGGTGTGTCAAGGGTTTAAGCTCAGATACAAGCGAGGAGTGTTCATGGATTTGGTCACTCAGGGCATATGAATGGAATAAGGTGGGTGCTAGTATTGGGGGTCTATTTTTCAAGGGGGCCCAGGCAAGAAAATCTAATGTAAATAAATCTAATGGGGGACCGACTGGCGTTCCATAATGACCCAGTTGGGTTTTGAGCCTCGAGAATATATCATTGAAAATTGTGTTAATTGGGCTGCTTGGTAGTACCACCACAGGTTCTTAAGGGCGAGCCCTTCCTGGGTTCCCAGGCGAAAGAGTATAGATTTACGACATCTATGGCCTTTTTTATCCCAGATAAATTAAATAATTTTGGATTGGAAGCTGTTCAAATGGGTCCTTCTTATCAGGATGGGGAGGGATCTAAACAAGTATAAGAGGCGTGGAAGAAGGGTAATTTTGATCGAGTTTATCCTGCCTGTCCTGTCCATGACAAATCATGTTTAGACCACAGTACAAGGTCAGCACTTAGCTTCTTGTAGAGAGGGGGATCATTTGTCTCATACAGTCGAGATATGTTAGAGGTCAAGTGTATACCGAGATAGGGGATAGAGCTGGAGGACCAGCAAAATGAGAAATGTGTCTTTAGGCGGTCAATCAGTGAGGGGGTCTACTGAGATATTCAGGGCACTTGACTTAGACATGTTAACTTGTAGTCCGGAGGCAGTGCCAGCGTTCTTTAGTAATTTAAACATGTTAGGGACCGAGATCAAGGGCGAGGAGACAAACAGGAGAAGGTCATCCACAAAAATGTATGTTCAGTCATCCCACAGGACACTCTCCGGGGTGAGTTGTGATTGCTATCGCCAAGGACTCGATAGTTATGGTGAAAGTTAGGGGTGAGAGTGGTCAGCCCTGGTGAGTACCTTTTGTTATATTAAATGGATTGGAATAGTGACCTTGTAAACGCACCTGGGCACAGGGGTTGGAATACAGAGCTCTCAGTGTTCTCAAGAAGTGTGGGCCAAAGCCCCATCTTTCCAAGGCCTCGAAGATGTATGGTCATGCTACTGTATGTTGACCGACAGTAAAAGGCCCCTTTGTGGGGCTCCCCCGTCCCAACTGGACCCTAGTAAGGACATGATGTCTACTGCTCTCCGTATCTGGTCCTGGCCTTGTCTCCCTGGCATGAACTCTGCTTGGTACTTATGGACATATTTAGCTATGAATACTGATAGTCTGTTTGATAAGAATTTTGTTAAGATTTTTAAGTCGTTATTAATCAATGAGATTGGATGGTATTTGCTGATATCACTAGTGTCTTTTCCCGGTTTGGGGATGACTGTCACAAAAGCCAAGTTCAGAGCCCCATCCATAGTGGACCCAGAATGTAACGAGTTGTAGAACTTGACCAGATACGGGGCAAGGGTGGAAGCGAAAATTTTGTAGTAGCATACTGAGAAGCCATCCGGGCCTAGTGCTGAGCCTCTCTTGAGAAATTTGATCACCTCTAGTACTTCCAGTTCTGAAATCGATTTCTCCAGGCTATCAAAATGCTTAGTGGTCAATTTAGGAAGAGGAAGATCATGGAGAAAGTTAGAAGCCCTAGAGGTGGATTTTAGGGAATGAGAATGAGCGAAACTTAGGTGTTAATCTAGATGCCAGTCTCATCCCGATTTTGTCTCTTTGGGAGTAAAAACGAGCTACCGACCTCTGAGGCTTTTTTCGGCTTCGGTGGTAAGGGCCAGATTTAGAGCCAGGCGAGCCTCGTCCAATTTAGCTAGCGAGGTTTTGGAAGAGAACCTTATGTGACATTTGCTAATGCTGATAAATTCCTTCTCCAGTTTGTCTATCTCCACCCTCCTTTCCCATTTAAGTTTAGAAGATGTTTGTATAATTTTGCCTCTGATCACAACTTATGGGCTGCCCATAAAGTTTCTGGGCATATGTCTGAGGTGTCATTCGTGGGAAAATATTTCTTAAGTCCTGTCTCTAAAAGAGTACATTGGACTGGGTCACTGAGGAGCGACTCATTGAGTCTCCATCGAAAGGGCCCGTTTGGTCCAGAGAGCCGTGTCAGTGTGAGGACCAGTAGAGCATTGTCCGATAGGACCGTATCACAAATGGTCCTAGTTGCAAATGGAATAACTGAGGTGAGAATAAAGATGTGGTCTATCCTGGTATAGATTTGATGTGGGGCTGAGAAGTGGGTGTGGTCTTTAGTTTTGGGGTTGAGTTCCCTCTAAATGTCTACTAAGCCCAGGGTGTACAGGACCTTAGCTATTTGTTTACTTTGTTTCAGAGGGCGTTTGAGACAGGGTCTCCCCCAATTTGTCAAGGCTTTGGTCCAAGGCCACAATAGAATCGCCACCCAGTACCAAAGTACCTTGCAGTGATGGTTGGGGCCAACTCTGTGAAGAAAGCAGCCTGACCCCAATTGGTGGCATAATATGAAATTAAGGTGTAAACTTTGCCTTCTATAGATCCCGATAAAATGATATGTCTGTCATTGGGGTCACTACCCGGCTCAAGGTGAAGTTTAAACGTTTAGAGAAAAAAATGGCTACCCCTCTAGTTTTATCCTCTGCATTTTCCAGGTAGAATTGTGGATATTTCTGGTGGATAAATGAAGGACTGTAGTTGGTGGGGAAATGTGTAGGAATAGAATGTCTAATTTTTGTGAGTGGTAAAATTTAAATAACTTACATCGCTCAATCCTTGAATGTTATGAGATGCTATCTTAAGTGGGGATGTTTCTGGAGCGGAAGAGGTCATGGATCAAAAGGAGGGATAATCGTTCTAGAAGGAAGGTGTCTGAATCCAATGGTACCGAATTCATGCTCCAGGTGGTGAGTAGAAAAGTCCAGGAGCTGGGAAGAGAAAAAGGGGTTCCTAGATGACTGGAATGAGAGAAAAGAGAAAGAAGCAGGCCACAGACAACCCTGGGGAGAGGTAGAAAAATTAAGAGATTAGTACACCAGAAGTCAAAAGCATAAAAACAAATCCCAAACCCAAACCCTTTTAGAAGGGAGGGGACCAACCCTCTCCCTACTAACAAAAACCTTGAAGACTTGTCCTCCAATCCTGGGGACAATAGTTTACTGCGGCAGGAGGAAAACTGCATCCTACCGAGATAAACTGAGAAGCATTAAACCTAAACCCTGTTAGAAAAATGAAGCGAAACATCTCTATATAACTGTAGTAAATAACTTAATACCGCTAGATTTTCAATAGGGACCTGAACAGCAATGGAACCTCCCAACTTAGGAAAGCACCACTGTCGTTCCGGAACCCAAGGGTGAACAAGTAACTGGGTATAGTGTCCCTGGGGAGTTAACCACACTGGTGGTGACCATGGTCTCCCCTGAGGTGCCAACTGCCAAGTCATAACAGTACATTATGTGTGAGCAATTAGTCTTAGAACACTGAGATACCCCCTAGAGAGCAGCAACATCCCCAGCATCGCCACGCGCTTGAAGTGGGAGGAATTAAAGCTAACATTACAAGAAGAAAAAAAAAAAATGGTTTTCATGCTGAGCATGAATCAACAGGTGAGAAAAGGTGAACTTTTTAAGGAGGAAGTAGGACTTTGGCTATGACCTCTCTTGCTCGGGGCACTCCGGATCAGGGAGGTTGTGCATCTTTCGATCTCTTAGGCTGTTGTTTCTGCCATGCTGGGGTGAGCAGGCTTGGAGGGGGGCCTCTTAGAGGAGCTGGAGCCTAGGTGGGATGGAGTTGCCGGTGGATCCTGGACAAACAGGCCTAGGTGGAGCAGGAGACGTTCACCATCGGGGAATGTGGAGAATCCATATGTTTTCTGCTGGTAGAGAAAGCTTAGGTGAAATGGGAAAGCCCACCGGAATTTGATGGACTTCTGTGAAAGCATTAGTAAAAGGGATTTAATGGTGTTTGAATGGTGGTGGGAGAAGTGTCCACAAAAATCTGTACCCGGTGTCATTGGATAGTGAGTTCCTCCATGTCTCTGGATATTTTCATTACTTCTTTTCCTTGACTCCATAAAAGTGGGGCTTGACCACGATATCCCTCGGGAGACTGTCCGATCGAGGAGGATGACTGGCCCTATGGGCTCTATCCAATTCCAGGCGGTGGCTAGGAATGTCTGGTAACAGGTCCTTGATAAACGAGCACACTGCGGTGTGGACATCCTTGACTGATTCGGGAAGACCGCTGATCCTGAAGTTGTTATAAAGTCTGGACCTATAATGAAGAAACACCTGCGCTGTCAGAAATACCTATGCTAAGGAGCACTGCTGCAACACCTAAAATGGCTGATCCAAACAGACAAAAGTGGTATGAATAAAGTGAGTGGTGATTGCGCTGTGATAAAAAGGGGAAGGGGGGAAGAGGAAAGGGAAGGGGATAACTCAAATGTATAGAGAGGTGAATGAAAAATGAAAAAAATGTACAAAAGGTATAATGAGCATGAGGGCTAGTATCATACTAGCACATAAAAAAAAATATTGTAAATACTGAAACAAAAGAAAAGAAAATTCTCAGTGCAAAAGGGCTAGTATCATACTAGCACATATGTGGTAACTCAGCAAATACTTATTGGTGACTCCAAGTAAATAAATAAACGGTGAACAGTCCCACCACCTTGTAGTACAAAGGGCTCAAACAATGAGTCATCAGTTCCAAAAAAGGCAAGTCCACAAGCCACAGGAAAGGGAGACAAAGTCTTCAGTGGGGACACCTCTGTGCTCGCCAGCAGCTCACCTTACTGCTGCAAGACAACAGCTTGTAATCCAGTAACAAATCACCAGCAGGCAAGGGTCCCATCCAGTAATTCAGGCGATTCGGGTGGTGGGTGTGCAGGATGGTATATAAAAAACATAAGCAGACAGTATATAGTATAACTCCGTGACGGCCAGAGTGGAAAAAGGGACAGGACACAGAAGGAGGGTTCACTCACTTTTGTAAAATGAGTGTGGGTGTCAATCCAACGAACGCCGAGTTCGTATACCTCAAAAGGGTGTCTTCAAACCGTCCCCGTTTAATTTTGTTTCTTCAGTCTATTCGGATTTAGTGCCCATGAGACTGCACTTTACATTTCATTATACTTTTATATTTTGTATAATTTTTTCATTTTGCCTTTTTGGAACTGATGACTCATTGTTTGAGCACTTTGTACTACAAGGTGGCAGGACTGTTCACCATTGATTTATTTACTTGGAGTCACCAATAAGTATTTGCTGAGTTACCACATATGTGCTAGTATGATACTAGCCATTTTGCACTGAGAATTCTCTTTTCTTTTGTTTCAGTATTTACAATATTTTTTATGTGCTAGTATGATACTAGCCCTCATGCTCATTATACCTTTTGTATAATTTTTTCATTTTTCATTCACCTCTCTATACATTTGAGTTATCCCCTTCCCTTTCCTCTTCCCCCCTTCCCCTTTTTATTACAGCGCAATCACCACTCACTTTATTCAAAGTCTGGATCTATTTTCCAGGTTGTCAAATTGAGAGAGGGTGGTGTCCAGCTGGTCCTGCAGGTCCTGTATTCGAGCCGTATTTTGGTTTGTTCTGGCCACAGTATGATCAGCTTTCTGTTCTATAGCTTCAATCCTGGACCCCAGATTTTGTAGATAAGCCTGAATAGCTGATGTGATTTGTGTGACAGTCTGGGAAAGATCACTGGATAGCATTTTTGAGAAGGTAGACAGTAATGCATTGAAGTTAATGGGGCTAAGGGGGCTGTTCAGTGAGAACTCCTCTGTTAGGACTGGGCTGGCAGTCAGATCTCCTATGGGGGAATGCATGAGATCTTCTAGGGTCCTCTAAAACAGGGATTCAGTGGAGGCTGGGGAGTGTAGGGCTGGGGCAGATGTACTCACTGCGGGGGGGGGGGCTAGTACAGCTCCCTTCTGAGCTGAGTGGTCTGGATCGGAAATGTACTCCTCCTCCTCCTTCCCTGCATCCGTGCTAAGCTGTGCTGTGGCAGCCTTGTTGGAGGACCCGGGTGTCGGCGACTCTGCACCTAATTGATGGGATAGCTCCCTCCTTGCCATTTCCCCGGACATCGGCTTACTCCCTGGGGTCTCCGGAGTCGCCCACCGGTAGGTGCCGTGTGGGGCTGCGCTGGTCTGCCGCTGCTATGGGTGAGAGGGACGGAGCTCCCTGACTAAGCCTTCATACTGGGAGCTACCGCGCATGCGCCTCCTTTTTTTTATTCATGAAAAATTGCTGCACAAATACCGTGTGACATAAAGTTTCAACAACCACCATTTTATTCCATGGGTTGCCTGCTAAAACAATATATATCGGCGTATAACACGCGCCTGCCTATAACACGCACCCCAAGTTTAGGAGGAAATTATAAGGAAAAAAATGTTTAAGGAAAAAAAAACTTACATTTAAATGCCCATCAATGCAGCCTTGCACAGCGTCCATCTGCATGCTTGTCCAGTGTCATTTGCAGCCTTGCAGTCAGCAGCCTTGGTGTCATTTGCAGCCTTGGTGTCATTTGCAGCCTTGGTGTCATTTGCAGCCTTATCAGTGTCCATTTGCAGCCTTGCAGGTTTGTCAGTGCTGATCTGCAGCTTTCTGTGTCCAGTTGCAGCCTTGCTCAGGCTGCAGTTAAACTGCAGTGACTTTTCATTGTCACTGCAGTTTGAAAATGGCGCAGAAATACACAGAGCCGGTCCTGAGCTCTTCTCGGCGGCTCTAATTCACTTTCGGCGCCACTCGTAGTCCCGCCCGGGATGGGCATGACTGTGAGCGGAGCTATCCGAACCTAGCCGAGTACACTCGGCTAGGTTCGGGCGGCGCTCGAGTGAAGCCGAATGTGCCCGAGAAGAGCCGAGGACCGGCTCTGTGTATTGCGGCGCCGGCATTTTGAAGCTCAGTCAGCGGGGGATCGGCGTATAACACGCACCCGCGATTTTCCCCTGATTTTAAGGGGAAAAAGTGTGTGTTATACGCTGATAGATATATAGATATATATATATATATATATAAAAAATTTCTCAGTACCCCCAAACATACATACACACACACACATATACATTTGGGGGTACTGAGTAATTTTCTAGCAAAAAAATTATGATTTTTACATGTAGGAGAGAAGTATCAGAATTGGCCCGGTTGGCAAGGGGTTAATTACCATAAGTAATAAACAAATTATTATATATTGTTTTTAAGGTAATTTACTATATTTTCAAAAAACTGTACTCAAGCAGGTGGCTTAACGGACAAATTACTGAAGCTTGAAGTTCAAACCAGTAATTTTAGAGTAAATAGATAAATAATAAATTATTATGTTATAACCAGGGATGGGCGAATGGTTTGGCCCGAGCATAAGTTCAGGCCGCACTTTCTTTGTTTGGTTGTTCGGCGTACAGCCAAACAAACGGGTCGTTCGACCGTTTGTTCGGACCCCCGAACTGACCACAATCCATTGCAAGCCCTGATTGGCTGAAGCAGTGAAAGCTTCAGCCAATCAGGGCACAGAGGACTGTCAGAGTCATGACTGGACACTGTCATCATGACTTTATCCAATCATGGCTCATTCCCGCCCCACAGTAAAAAAGTATTATTTCAATGGCAGCCATTTTCAGTGTGATTTTGTCGTGGAGAGAGATAGAACAGGGCTCTGTTCAGTGCTATTAATGTGCTATACTGTGCTATTTTGCTTTAATTGTCAGTGCAGAATATTAGTTTAGTGTCAGTCTAGGGATAGTGTGAGTGTAGTGAGGAGGACCATCATTCAGCTTTTCATAGTGTGCAGCTAGAGTAGGGACAGCTCAGATAGTTTCAGTGTAGTGTAGTGAGACCGTGTCATTCATACATACATACATTAGTGTGGAGTATGGACAGCTCATATAGTTTCAGTATATAGTGTAGTGAGACCTTGTCAGTAATCTTGACATTAGTGTATAGCTAGAGTAGGGACAGTTCAGATAGCGTCAGTGTAGTGAGGGTTAAATACCGTCTATTGGAGTTTAACGCCAGTTTAACGCCATTTACTTCTGTGCTGCCAGTTTAACGCCATATAGTTTTGCGTGTGTTACTGCCAGTTTAACACCATATCGTTTTGTGTGCGTTACTGCCAGTTTAACGTCATATAGTTCTGTGCATCCCTGTACGTTTGACGCATTATATTGCAGTATATTATAGTGTATGTGTGGAGTGTGTCTGTGTAGTGTGAGTACTCAAATTAAAGTGCACCAAACACCTCTTTACATTGATTAAAGTGCATCTATGTACAGATTTCAACTTCGTCTTTACATTTGCTTATAAGCACCGCCCCCTCCCTCCCAATAATGTCTGATAGGACAACAAGGAGAGTCAGATGTTCTCTTGGCACTGTAAGGGGGCCAGCAACAAATGTGTCCACAGGCAAAGGTGGACGTGGTGGTCAGTCCTCAGGCAGGGCATCATTTCCTCTGTTTAGTGAGTTTGCCCGTGCTATCCAGCCACAGCATGCAGAGGAGGTGGTGGACTGGCTTACTAAACCTTCCTCATCCTTTGTCATGCAAGCAGAGACAAGTGTGCAGTCCCCTGCAGTTGCCAGAATGGATAAACCTGCCTCCTTGTCCACATCTATTCCTGCCATAGCCCCAACATCAGCCATTGAGGAGTCAGCTGAGTTATTTGACCACAGCATCAGCCACTTGCTCCTTGATGATGCCCAGCCATTACTGGATCCAGATGTTGGTTCTGAGGTTGAGGATGACAGGAACATGAGCCTAGAGAGAGGGAGAAACACTGGTAGACAAATTGGCATTCATGTTCCCCAAGCCACAGCGTATTGGCAAGTTGTCTGCAGGGGAATTGATGAAGATGGAGGATAAAAGTAATAATAACTATAAGCGCATATACAGCATACAATGATCAGAGTTTCAGGTTAGCCAGGCGTATAGTCCATGGCTATGGTATTGGCAGTCCAGGGGTTAGTTAGGATATACCACGCCCCCCCCCTTTTTTATTCCTCCATTCCCCTTCCCCCCTGGCTATTTTCCATCTTCTGATATTTTTACATATGTACACACCCCATTGTGCACAGGCATGCACATATATGTACCTTCCCCCTATTTACCACACTTTCGTATTTTTAACTCTATATATAGAAACATTATTTTTGTATTGATTATTTACACACACATATATATTGTCCGTAATTCTTATCTGAATATATATTATATATATATATATATATATATATATATATATATATATATTTTCGGGGGTTGGTTTAGCTTAAAGGTAGAGCTTACCAGTGAGCTGAGTCCACGCCAGATATGCAGTTTTAAAGGGCTTGTAGGCCCACTTTTATTAAAGAAAGAAAATGTCCGATAACAGAAGAGTTGCCCTCACAGGGGTTTCAGCTTTCCACAGCAACAATGTAAGTTCAATCAAAAATACCAAGCCACCTGGCTCTCTTTAGCAGCACTGCTGCTCAGACTTATGCTTCAGCCCTCTCAGCTCTATAACAGAGTTCCTGTACACCCAGTACCTCAGCACTCTTTTTCAGCTTCCTTTTCCAGCCCACAGGTTTGGACCCTCTGTCTACTCTGACAGACCTGTGCAGACATGCACACTTCTCCCTTGCTTGCCTGGACTCGGGAGGGTGGAGCCCAGAACTATGGTCAGGTGTCTACAAATAGCCCAACACACACCTGACCAGTCAATATGCTGGTGGATCTCAAAATCTGGACACAGGGTTGGAGATCCCGTCCCACCCAAGACACTATGGAATCTCCAAACTACAGAACCCCATGACCAAATACCAAAACCTGGAGAAAGCTGCGAAAGCAGTTTTCTCCAGTCCACATTTATGCTCTGTAGCCTTGCACCAAGCAAATGTGCATACCCTGTGTCCCCCAAACTATCAATTTTACCTTGACAGCATCTCCTACTGTCACATATCCCCCCCCCCCTTTGTTTCGATCCGGAGGGAGGAACACCAGCACCCGTCATGGTTGGGACACCTCTGTGCTGGCTGTCAGCCACGTAGGCCCAACCTTTTTTTGGGTGCGCTTCCAGGTACGTTCCACCCTGGATCTTAACAGGGTCCTATATTTTCCCATCCTCAGCCTTCTCCCTCTTCTTTTTGGGTCCCTGGGCTTACCAACTCTTTTGCCGTTACCTTTGACTACCAACTCCCCAGAGCTCAATATCTGTTTATCATGCTCATTTTCCAAGGAAAAATTAATTTTCATATCCAAGCCACTATTTACATTAACATTCAGCAATAAGTCACCATTTCTCCAATTACCAATACCGTCAGTTCTTTCTCTGCTCGGGGTTTGTTAGGGCCAGGCTCAAGGAGGGACAACACACAGGTGAGCAGCTATCTCCTATGAGACCTTCACAAGGCTTCACCTCACCTGTTGTCCAAATCTCTGTGGGCAGTTGTCCTAACAACTGACATTGAACAACGCATGACCCATTTCTAGCAATACCAATCTTTGCCAGCTCACACTTTTCACCGTCACAATTTTTGTTCCTCTCCATACTATATTTGAGAGCGTCTCCGGGTACCCCAACTTGTACCTCTCTGCAGGTGACAGACAGAATCTCTGCTTTTGCCATGTCCATATCTGGCCCCTCCTTCTTAGGAGGTCTAGCAGGTGAGGCAGTATCTGCGCCATTTACTAAACCCTGCTCAGCCACACCTTGGACCGCACTAGCAGAGATGTCCATCACCACAAAAGGCGGAGAGACCTCCAATGTCTCCAGCAGCCCCCCAGAGCGCCTTCCGTACTGAACCGTATCCGTAAGCACCCTCACAGGGAACTGTGAGATCACTTGCCAGATTAATAAGCACCGTACCACCCAGTTCCACTGGTGATTAATGTTGCCCAGCACAGCTTGCATTACCTGGCTCCACCCTTTGGTACCATGCAGCACTACCACATCTGACTGTAGTGGAGGCACCCAGGTATACAAGGAATGTGCTTTCATCAGTTCCACTAGCATATCTGTAATTTCTACACACTCCACATCAATCTGCAAAACATTTTTGGGGACCTTTCCCTTATTAGAAACATGGAGGGGCTCATTCACTGCAGCTTGAGGGGCCACAACATTTAAGGGAGCCTCCACCTCACTGGAAGTACCCATCACAGCCTGACACTCCTCTGAACCACTGTCAGACGCATGTCTCCCACTCATGCCCTCTAACTCACCAATAAGCCTCTGCAAGTCAACATTCATTACATTGTCACCTTGATACTTGACATTTAGCTGCTGGGCTGTGAACACCACATCTGCCATGCATGCGTCCTGATCTGGTCCTTCCGACTGGAGGGAAACAACCCTTGCAGGGACCATCGCACCCTCAACCATCGGTCGCTCTGCAATCTCCCTGTCTGGCATAGCAGTTGTTGTACTCACACCCCTGTCACTTAATATAGCCTTGTCTAACATGGCTAGTAATTGTTTGGCCCAACTATCCCAATCCATTGTGCTTCCATTATGAGGGCTCAGCAGTACCTCATCATCTGCTCTAGGAGGCACCTGGGATTCTGCAGCACAAACAGTACCTTTGTCATTTCTATATAAATCACATTTTGACAACATGCTTTTACTCTTGGCTAATGCTTCATCAAACAAGGCAGGCTGCAATACACCATCACCACCTTGCTCCTGGGGCGCTAACACACTCAGCTGTGTACCTTCAGCTTTGGCCAGCTGACTTAACCCCTTACCAACTGGGTTACACAAACTCTTACTGCATGGTGTAGACCCAGTCTGTTCCACCCGAGCAAATTCAGTGCTGTCCTGGAAAATCTCTGGCTCAAACGCATGGACAACCCTGTGGCTCTGCGTCTGGTTGCCAAGGGAGACATTCCTCTTTCCTCATTACTTTTGAATACATCACAATAAGTACATGTATCATCAGCCATACCTTTACCATCAGCATTCATAGACATAGCAGTGTTATAAGCTTTAACAGGCCGTTTTTGGTCAGTACACACAGCACCCCGTGTAACGCTCAGCACACCACCCTTCCTCTCCAAAGGCATTCTTTTGCCCACTAGGGCGGCTCCACAGTTGTCCTGGGAAACCATGTGCCTCACCACTGCGGGCTCCTGGGAGGTTTCCCTGGGCATCTCTGTAGCACCTGTCACTAGGGAACCTGGCACACAAACTGTATTGGTCACCCCTAGGTTACCACTTCCAGCACTCTGGTGGATTACACCAGGCACATACAGAGTCCAGTCTTTGAGTTCTTAACCTTGCTGCAGGTTGAGCTTCAACCTGTGTCTCCCCACTACTCGGGGTAGCACACTGCAGCAAGTCCATTTTTACAACTTCTGCTGATCTCCCAGCCGGATATACTCCCACTTCACTGGGATCAGTCCCAAAAACTGCAACAGTCTTACCATAATCTGTAGCAGGTAACTCTGGCTTCATTTGAGTACGTTGTCTATCCTTTATCGCACTTTTACTGACCAACTCTCCCTGGTGGCCATGGGATGAAACTGCAGCAGCCACTTCTGACTCCTTAGCACCCCCTGCAGGCACAACAGGTACTTCCTCACTGTTGCCCAAGGTGACTGAAAATAGGTTTGCACAAAAATCTGGGCTTGCAGACAAAGACTTCTGCCCAGTAACCACATCTCCAGGCATGTTCCATAACCTGGGACAAGAAAAAATTCCATGCCCCAGTTGACCACATTCCAGGCATGGTACATTTTTACACATATCTTTAGTGGGATGCTGCTCCACATCTCCACTGTATCTCCTCCTTCCGGTTAACACCCGATCCCTTGTTGCTAAGGGAGATGGCACTCTTCCAGCTGTACTTTGCTGACTCTCCCAAACGCAGCGACTTTGCGGTCCTTGAAGCATTGTTGCTTTAAACTTGCCACGATCCTCTGTCGGCAATACGTTTCTCGCGTAGTCCACAGACTTGACATCACTGTCGTTGCTACGGGCAACCACATACTTGTCGAACTTCTGATAAGCCTTTTGGACACTCCTGGGACTTAAATCAGGCTTCCTAAACATTGTTGCAGACCTCTGTCTGGCCGTGTCGCCTTGTATTGGAGACTGAGACAAAGGGCACGTGGAGATAACATGCCCCCACTCTCTGCACCGAAAACAGCGCTCTTGCTTCAGAGCCTTGACAGGGCTTCCCCAATTGCATCCTCTTGTAAGCTTGAGACTTTGCACCTTAATAGCTGGCCTGCTTGCACCAGCGTTGCCAGGGGCAACAGCATGCACTTCCCCTTTAAGTGTAGCAAAAAACAGTCTGCAATATTCTCCGGCAGGCTCAAACTCTTGCTTCATCTTTGCAGTCACTCCACCACACTTTTGCGCTTTCCAGCAAAAAAAAAAAAAATATATGAAGCACTGTTACTTTAAAGCAAGTTGCTTTTCACTTCATGCAAGATTTCCTCACCTGCACAGTGCACACACAGATTGTGCTGTCTCATGCACACAAACACAGTTCATAGCAGAAAAAAAATAAGTTTGACTTTTCATTCACAGGTACACCACCTGCAACACGCAATACCTTTTGCCTGGCTGCACTTCCACACACAGCCACTAGTTCCTGACTTGAACTCACTGTGGAGCAAGGACCCGGATTCCACCGTCTTGTTGCCCGCATCCAACAACCACTTGTAACATCGGGGGTTGGTTTAGCTTAAAGGTAGAGCTTACCAGTGAGCTGAGTCCACGCCAGATATGCAGTTTTAAGGGCTTGTAGGCCCACTTTTATTAAAGAAAGAAAATGTCCGATAACAGAAGAGTTGCCCACACAGGGGTTTCAGCTTTCCACAGCAACAATGTAAGTTCAATCAAAAATACCAAGCCACCTGGCTCTCTTTAGCAGCACTGCTGCTCAGACTTATGCTTCAGCCCTCTCAGCTTTATAACAGAGTTCCTGTAAACGCAGTACCTCAGCACTCTTTTCCAGCCCACAGGCTTGGACCCTCTGTCTACTCTGACAGACCTGTGCAGACATGCACACTTCTCCCTTGCTTGCCTGGACTCCTCGGGAGGGTGGAGCCCAGAACTATGGTCAGGTGTCTACAAATAGCCCAACGCACACCTGACCAGTCAATATGCTGGTGGATCTCAAAATCTGGACACAGGGTTGGAAATCCCGTCCCACCCAAGACACTATGGAATCTCCAAACTACAGAGCCCCATGACCAAATACCAAAACCTGGAGAAAGCTGCGAAAGCAGTTTTCTCCAGTCCACATTTATGCTCTGTAGCCTTGCACCAAGCAAATGTGCATACCCTGTGTCCCCCAAACTATCAATTTTACCTTGACAGCATCTCCTACTGTCACAATATATATATATATATATATATATATATATATATTCTTTTTATATATTTTACACATATTCCCTTGATTTTATATTTTATAAATATTCTTTATATTTCTTATAATTTATATATTTTTTTTATTATTATCTATTCAACCTTTATGTGCCTCCTCCCCTGATGTCATTCTTTTTGTGTTCGCCTTATCACTTCAGTGCGTTTGCCTTATCACTTCATAAACTTTGTTCCATACCCCCTCCCTCTTTGAGTCCACTGCTCTTTACAGTTCCTTATCAGTCCTGTGCTATTAGCCGGCGCTGAGCCTTGTTGTCCCACAGTGCCAGCATATAAATAGCACACCACTGACACACTGCCCCCTCAGCCCTATTGAAGGAGCAGCCGCTCCGAGCGCATAGCCTAACCCAGTGTTTCTCAACTCCAGTCCTCAAGGCGCACCAACAGGTCATGTTTTCAGGATTTCCACTATTTTGCACAGGTGATTTGATCAGTTTCTTTGCCTTAGTAATTACCACAGCCATTTCATCTGAGGGAAATCCTGAAAACATGACCTGTTGGTGCGCCTTGAGGACTGGAGTTGAGAAACACTGGCCTAACCAGTGCTCATCCACTGCCTGAACCCTCCCTTGTTGTAAGCCCTCCCCCTGGAGTGTACCCGGAAGCCGCTGGACGACCCGTGACATCACGCACACCCTCCGTGCGCTCCACACCGGCCCCAGCTTCTCCCTGATGGCCAAATTAAGAACCACTTGCTGAACAGCTTCCACCTGCAGCCTTACACCGCTGGTACACCATCTGGACTGGAGCTCAAGGAATCCACAAGGACTGTCCATTTACAGATGAGCCTTTTTATTCATATTTTTCTTGTAAGTGTTTTTTTATTATGTGTCATTAAATGTACCCACTAATACTGCACTCAGGTGGCGCTTTCTTTCTTCACCCCCTGATGGAGATGGAGATGATGATGATGAGGTCACTGATGTGACTTGGGTGCCAGATAGAGCAGAGGAGGAAACTGAAGGTGAGGCGGCACAACCCCAAGCAGGCCAACATCAAGAAAGAGTAGAGAGCAGCCACCCTATTCCATCACATTCTGCAGCTGTTATCTCCCGGGCCTACTCCCCAAAGCTCAGCTGTCTGGGCCTTTTTCAGCACATCTGCAGCAGATCGCACTGTTGCTATCTGCAAATTGTGTCTCAGGCACATCAAATGTGGCAAAAACACCAACCATTTGGGTACCACATGCCTAAAAAGGCATTTAATGTCCAACCACTCAGCCCATTGGCATGAGCGCCTAAAAGCCACACAAAAGGGGCACAAATCTGTCCCTCCTCTTCCTCCTCCCTACCCACTTCAGTCTGCCCCTGCAATACCAAGTCATTACCTTTCAGCGGCCTCCACTGACAGGGAAGATGGTATAGCATAGGGTGTCCCAGGTCCTAGCAGCACATCTGCCAGCAGCACACCACCAGCTGTAGACTGTAGCCGACAAATTTCTCTGCCCCATCTGCTGCAGCGGAAAAAAAAAATACAGTCCCTGCCACCCACATGCCCAGCGTCTGAATGCAAGCTCGTCAAAGCTGTTGGCTCTCCAACTTCTGCCCTTCAGTCTGGTGGTTTCTGCCCCCTTCCATGAATTCGCACAATGTGCTGTACCACAATGGCAGGTTCCCAGTCACTACTACTTTTCACGTAAGGCCATTCCATCTCTCTGAATCACATGAAAGGGAATGCTCTGGCATCCTTGGGCAAGGCAGTCAGCCGTAGAATCCACCTTATTGCTGACCCGTGGTCCAGTAAGCATGGGTTTGACAATATATTTAGTTCACAGCACACTGGGTAACACTGCTTGCAACTCGAAAGTCTCCATACAGCTGGTAGTGATGATGCCAGACCTGTGGGCTCTACCCCCTCCTCCTTCTCCTCCACCACCTCCATGCCCTCCTCTGCAGAATTGTCCTATGAACATCAGGTATCCGCTAAGCGTTCAAAGGGCTATTCCCAGAGCCAGGCTAAAAGGTGCCATGCTGTGCTTCAGCTGGTGTGTTTAGGGGACAGGAACCACACCGGAGCAGAGATTCTTGCAGCTCTGCAGGCACAGGCCTAGGAATTGTGGTGTCCGATAATGGCTCAAACGTCCTGTGTGCCCTTAGACAGGGAAAGTTGAAACATGTGCCATGCCTGGCACATGTCCTCAATTTGGTGGTGCAGCATTTCCTAAGTATGTACCCAGGGTTGCAAGATGTACTAAAACAAGCCAGAAGAGTCTGTAGCCATTTCAGGCGGTCATACACAGTCAGTGCTCGGTTGGCTGAAATTCAGCAGGAATTCCACCTGCCCGTAAACCGCCTGATTTGTGACATGCCCACCAGGTGGAACTCAACTTTGGGATTTTTTTTGGCTTTTTGTGCTATACATGCAGCAGAGGGTCGTCAACGAGTATCTGTGCCAGGACACTGTTCACTGCCTCAATCCCCCCCCCCCCCCCCAAAAAAAAAAAAGCATTGTGAAAAAAATTACAAACAAACAAAATTGTAAAAAAATAAATACATTAAAATAAAAAACTACTGACACTATCCACTGCCCTACTGGGACTGTCCCATTCCCCCCACCCCCCAAATCATTTTGAAAAAAAATAATACAAGAAATACAATTGTAAAAAATAATAACAGTATAAAAAATTCTGACACCGTCCATTGCTCTACTGACACCATCCACTGGCCGCCAAAAAGCATTTGGAAAAAATTAAAGAAAAAAAAAATTAAATTGTAAAACAATAATAAAAATAAAGAAATAATATGAATAAAGAACTACTGACACCGTCCACTACCCTACTGACACAATCCTGCACATAATATCCACCTCTGTACACTCTGCACTCCTCACCTGCACATACTACCCACCTACATACACTCTGCACTTCTCTCCTGCACATACTACCCACCTCCATACACTCCATACCCCTCTCCCTGCACATACTACCCCACTGCACTCCTCTCCTGCACTGACTACCCCACCTCCATACATGCCACACTCCTCTCTTGCACATAATACTCACCGCCATACATGCCACACTCCTCTCCTGCACATACTACCCATCTCCATACATGCCACACTCCTCTCCTGCACATACTACCCACCTCCATACACAGCGCACTCCTCTCCTGCACATACTACCCACCTCTATACATGCCGCACTCCTCTCCTGCACATACTACCCACCTCCATACACGCCGCACTCCTGCACAAACTACCCACCTCCATACACTCTGCACTCCTCCCCTGCACATACTACCCACCTCCATACATGCTGTACTCCTCTCCTGCACATACTAGCCACCTCCATACACGCTGCACTCCTCTCCTGCACATACTACCCGCTCTGCCTCACCTGTCTCCCCTGACTGCACGTCCCTGCTGCCAAGATATAGCTTCCTCCACTCTAGAACCAGGTATTATAGCTGAGCATTGCACCCAAGGACTAGATGACACTAGCTTAGGTGCAAACTGGAACTGCCTTTATTGTAAATTCACACAGAATATATTCCACACAAAATCAGGTAAGGGCTTGATCTCATTATTCTAAACAATGCAAGTTGTAAACAGTAATATCATCAGTCCATCTAATGAACAGCAAACATGTGACGGGAGGGCCCATGGAACTCAGAATATATCTTATGTCTAAGTCACCCTGTGCCATCCTGGCACAGGGTGAGTGAGAAAATATAACTTGTACTACTTAAAATGGGACAGTAATATTTGTCCACAATATCTCCCAGGATGTATGTAGAGACTATTATTGGTTTGGTTGATTCTGAACTCAACCTGTTAATTGAGTAAGCTGATCACATTAGCCTCCAGGACTGGCTAGGAGCCGAACTGTTGATGAATAGGCTGAGGAGGGGGGAGATTGTTGTTTGTATTGTTAATTGTAATTAGCTCCAGCTATTGTGTTTATACTACTGTGTGAAGCTTGGTGCCCACAAGTCTGTCATCTGGTCTGGGTAAATTTTTTAGTTAATTAGCTCATGTTAATTATGTTAATTAGGTGACAGTTGTATTGTTAGAGGAGGTTCCAACGGCATATAAAGTCTTGTAATTTTGATTCTAAATAACAACAGTTCATGTTAGCAACAAGCAAGTGTCGCCTTGTTTTGTGCTCAGAGAGGTTGGAATATCTGATATCTGTATACAGACTGGGAGGAAGTGGTATATGACGGAAGCACTCAAGCGGAGTGTGGGACGTTCCGTGACATTGGTGGCAAGCAGCGGGAAAGCTTCCTGCAGTCTGGGACATCCAAACTTCCATCTGGATCCAAAGTCCAGATAGCAGGAGAGGAGAGGTACAGATACCAGCCGCCATGGATGAGGAATTCAGAAGGAGGTTGCGAGAGATGCAGATACAGCACAGAGGACCAGTATCGGAGCAGGTCCTGCTGGGATGGTGTGATTCTATTCGCTGCAAACTCTGGAAGGAAGCGCTAGCCTGTGAGCAGCGACACCAGGGAAAAGTTCTCCCCTCCATCGAGGAAAGGTACTGGTTGCAGTACGGACTGCGGGTGTGGTTTTTGGGAGAAAAACCACACAAGAAGCAGACAGTTGAATTAAGCAGGCTGGTCTGGGCAGAGATAAAGCTGGATGAGAGCTACAGAGCCCTCCGGTGGCATGTATCCCAAGCATGTCCCTGGATAGCGGATGACAGCCCAACGGAAGGCTTAAGCTACGGCGGCTTGGGACTGTTGTATGTGAAGCTGACAGGGGACCTTAACTTTGGGAGTGATTTGGAGTGGCAGGTGGACGAAATCTTGGATTTCAGAGAAGGGCTACTGAACATTTCGGAAGTGCACTGGGCACAGGAAGATTTGGAGTTTCTGGCCATTCAGGAATGGGAGCTAGAGATCGCCTACAGACGGCTGCTAGACATTGCTCAGTGCCAGGGCTGGGCTCCCTTTGCCTGGGACTATCAAGAAATACCAGCTGACAACCCGGAAATCCTGGCTGAAGAGTCGGCAATGTGGCAGAGCAATAGTGTGCTTTGCCAACCTGCCCTCACAGCTAGGGAGGCGGATGTCTTATGGCGGATGCAGCAAGTGCTGACTGACCTTGATGATCCTGTTTCTGCGTGGGATGATCTTGGATGGAGGAATGTGCCTGTCCAGCAGCATGCCAGAGAATCTGCAGCGGAAAATCTGGAGTTTGCCATCCCCAAACCTGAAGTGCTGACAACCGGGCAGAGCTCTGCTAACCTCTGCCCAGCACTGATAGCATCTTCTGGATTCCATGGACAGGAGATGGTGAACCTCCATCCCCAGACACCAATTGCAGAGACAGGGGATTTGATAGACTTTTCTGCTGAGGAAGAACCATCGGGTGAGCCCCCAGCAGAAGAGTTGGGATTAGGGCCAAACTTCATTGCGCTCTGCTCAGCACTGATGGCATCTTCTGAGTTCCACGGACAGGAGATGGTGAACCTCTATCCACAGACACCAGTTATAGAGGTAGGGGATTTAATAGACTTTTCTGCTGAGGAAGAACAACCTGATGAGCCTCCAGCAGAAGAGCTGCTATTGGGGCCAAACTTCACTGTGCTCTGCCCAGCACCAACAGCACTATCTGTGGAGTTACAACAAACTTCTCCAGCTGAAGATCTGGCAACCGGACAGAGGGTCCAAGACCTCTGCCCCACACCTGTGGCAGTTTCAGAGGCCCAGGGTGAGAAGGTGGCAATCACTTCCCAGCAGCAGATACAGGGGGAGAAGGGAGAGGAGGTGTGTGTTGTCCCTCCCCAACAGTTGGTCAGGGTGGAGGAAGCGGCCTTCCCTCCCCAGCAAAGATCAGTGCACCTGGGAGACAGTACCATAGACATGTCGTCCAAGCAACCAGATGAGGGAATGGAAAAGGAAGCAGCCGGCTCACCTCCCCAATGGCAGCTACACAGTTTGGGAGTGGAGGAAGCCAGCCTCCTGCCCCAACGGTTAGCCGGAGCGGAGGATGCGGAGTCCCCAGCAGAAGTGCTGGCAACAGGGCAGAGTGTTACCAACCTCTGCCCAGCACCAGCAACAACTACAGAGTTCCAGGGAGGCGGGGCAGTCGGCCTCCCTCCCCAACAGTCAGCCGGAACAGATGGTGTGGGGTTTCCAGCAGAAGGGCTGGCAACAGGGCCGAGGACTGCTGGACTCTGCCCTCGACTAACAGAGGATGGATTTCCTGTGAAGGTGGATGGGACTTCAGTCTCCACCTGTATACCCCAGGGATGCTGGGCAGTTGGCCCAGATCCCCAACAGCATGACAGAGTGAGCCCAGTCACCCTGTCTTCTCTCCAGCAGCAGAAAGGACTCCAGGGAGAAGGGCCAGTCCAGGCCTCTCCCCAGAGGCAGATATGTTCTCTGAGAGAGGCAGAGGTTGGCTGGGTGAGTAATGCTTTGTTTGGAACAATTTATTTGGGGTACTGTGTGGGTACAGGCAGTAGAGGACTGGAACTACTTACTAACTTCGGAGTCAACCCGTCTGGGGTCTCCTCCTGTGTTAGTCTTCTGCCGAAAGGGGAGAGATGTGACGGGAGGGCACGTGGAACTCAGAATACATCTTATGTCTAAGTCACCCTGTGCCATCCTGGCACAGGGTGAGTGAGAAAATATATCTTGGACTACTTAAAATGGGACAGTAATATTTGTCCACAATATCTCCCAGGATGTATGTAGAGACTATTATTGGTTTGGTTGATTCTGAACTCAACCTGTTAATTGAGTGAGCTGATCACATTAGCCTCCAGGACTGGCTAGGAGCCAAACTGTTGATGAATAGGCTGAGGAGGGGGGAGATTGTTGTTTGTATTGTTAATTGTAATTAGCTCCAGCTATTGTGTTTATACTACTGTGTGAAGCTCGGTGCCCACAAGTCTGTCATCTGGTCTGGGTAAATTTTTTAGTTAATTAGCTCATGTTAATTATGTTAATTAGGTTACAGTTGTATTGTTAGAGGAGGTTCCAACGGCATATAAAGTCTTGTAATTTTGATTCTAAATAACAACAGTTTGTTAGCAACAAGCAAGTGTCGCCTTGTTTTGTGCTCAGAGAGGTTGGAATATCTGATATCTGTATACAGACTGGGAGGAAGTGGTATATGACGGAAGCACTCAAGCGGAGTGTGGGACGTTCCGTGACAAAACATAAACAGTGGTCTTAATTAAACAGTAAGCTAATTAACAACTAGTCACCTAGACAAGCCTACGTGACTCAGGTCAGTGCCCACCCAGACAGTTTGGCACCAGTTCCCCAGAAAGAAGACCCAGGGCTGTCCAAATCTCATTAACCAGCTTCCACTTGTGTAATCTGTCCACTAAACTAAGTCATCATAAGACAAAACACATACAATGTTCCAGCAGTCTGAAGAAGTGGAATAAATTTATCTTCAGAGATTTTTGATTAATATTTCTGTCCCAAGTGGAGGGGATTTCCCTACTCAGTCTGCAGGAGGGCCACCATATTTCTTCTGACCATTAACCTGTACAAGATTATTATTACACCTTTCCATGCCCTCCAGAAGGGGAGCTTTATTGTCCTTATTCAGAGAATTAATCCAAGCCTCACTCTCAGGGTTCATCACGTTGTTGTCCATCATTAGAAAATAATCTGCTCTCTTCATGGGATCAGAGGCTTAACTGAGCTCTTTTCCATGCTGTGACTGGGAGAAGGAGACAAAATCCCTGGTCTCCTCCGTGGGCCATAATCACTGGGTAGAAGGCTAGCCTCTAGTCCCCTCGAAAAGCCCCTGTCTTGGTTGGGTTTGCCACATTTTTTCACCATCAAAGGTAGACTAACAAGGTCCCAGACCTCCACTTGGTCTGGACCTGTGTTAGTCGGGGAGAGTAAATTCACATAGTTGGTCCACATGATTACCATTCCTGGCCACAGGGAATAGTTGTCATCGATAGGTGTGGGGCAAAGGTCGTGGACTCTGTACGGCTACCAGCGCTTTAGCTGGAGAGTCTTTACTGTTCCAGGGTTCAGCCTGGCTGCTCTGGCTGTCTGTTGGGGAGGGAGGGAGAATGGCTTCCTCTGCTCCCAGACTGTGGAACTGCTGCTGGGGAGGAAGGATGACCACCTTCTCTCCCAAACTGTTGATCTCCTACTGGGGAGGTATTAAGACCATCTCCTCTCCCTGGTCCTTGGCCTGCTGCTGGGGAGGGGGAATGGCTTCTTCCCCTCCCTTCATCTCAGACTGCTGCTGGGGAGTGAGGATGGTTTCCTCCCCTCTCTGCATCTCTGACTGCCGCTGGGGAAGAAGAACTGCCTCTTTTCCATGCTCTGACCAGGAGAAGCAGACAAAATCCCTGGTCTCCTCCATGGGCCATAATCAGTGGGTAGATGGCTAGCCCCTGCTCCCCTCCAAAAGCCCCTGTCCCGGTTGGATTTGTCACAGTCTCCTAGTCGGTGTTGTGCTAGAGGCCTATCTTACAGGTTTTCATAGTTGCTTACTTAAGTACAAATGCCTACAAGGACCTCGGTGCTCCATTCCTACTGTATAACATTTTATTCTGTCATACATGTTGTTAATAAAAAGGCTTCTATGGCCATTAAATTCCAATTGGTACCCTGTGTGAGCTTAGGTACTGATGAGTGGTGGAGTGGTGGTCAAGCAGTATGGGAGACAAATCATCTTTAATACCCTATTCAAGTATTTGTAAACCTTAAAAATGATGTGATCTGCTCAATTATTTACTCATATCAACAACCCAACTCAGCGGCACAGTGGTGTAGTGGATAGCATTTTCGCCTAGCAGTAAGAAGGGTTGCTGGTTCAAATCCCAACCACGACACTACCTGCCTGGAGTTTATATGTTCTCCCTGTGCCTGCATGGGTTTCCTCCCACACTCCAAAGACATGCCAGTAGGTTAATTGGATACTGTCTAAATTGTCCCTAGTATGTATAAATGTGAGTTAGGGACCTTAGATTGTAAGCTCCTTGAGGGTAGGGATTGATGTGAATGTATATGTAAAGCGCTGCGTAAATTGACGGCGCTATATAAGTACCTGAAATAAATAAATTAAATAAACTAAAAAACTCAACAAAACAGCTTTTGCTAATTTTATTTTTCTATAATAAGCAAGGTGGTTTGCTCTGTAAATTCTATTTATGTCTTTAGCGCAATCCAAGCCAGTAGCTTCATACAAACATTAAGTATTCATTAAGTATACAATCCAGTAAAACCACAAACCAGGAAGGATACTTTGCTTTTCCATACAGTATATGTTTTGCCTATAAGATATCTGGATCTCTATCCATGGCTGCTCTACCTGAGCGTAAATACAAAATTAGCACCTGTCATCTGCCGATGTCAAGGAAAACATCCCTGAAGGTAATGACATGTTACATTCTTTTTTAGACATGTTTTTATTGCTTAGAAAAGTATGACATTTATTTTGATATTTTTTTCGATATTGAAAAGTAACAGCATGCAATATATATGATGTCTTCACAAGTGCTTGGTAATATCAATGGGTTTATAGAAAATAATTGGACATATGCAGAGACTGATTTGTTTGTACAAATTACAGCACAGTAAACAGGCTTCCATCACTGTAGGGTCTTGATTCAAATTATTTGTCACAAGTACGGATGTTTTTACACTTTAGGCTTGAAATATGGAATTGCTAGATATCAGCTATGTTTTTTCTGCCAGTTTCCAGACAAAAAGGTGTTTTATTAGCATCTGACAGAGACGGTGGTAAATTGTTACGAGATCAGCAGATGCCTAACAAACTAATACATGGTTATCAACTTTTACAAAGTAGCCTTTCCTTTGTTAGAAATTTTAATAATCATCAAAGGAGAACTCCAGCACTGGATAAAAGAATTTAGAACTACAGAAAGCAGCACTAGTTCAAAAGCAGATGTAAGAGTTCACGATAATTTTAATTGTTGGTGAAAAAAGCCCTATTATCCTGGGAGGACGTCAGAGGACGGTGTGATCTGTCACCCGCTGTGTCCACTGGACATGGCAGCTGACAGATCACTATACTGCTGGTACCCTGTGATCGCTGTGGCCAATTACAGCAGATCACATGACATTGTAGGACTTAAGCCCAGATACCTAATACCCTTCATTTACCACACATCCCCTCCCTCCAAAAACATCATGGATGACTCAGACTAGTTCTTGGAGTAAATAGCCTTACGGCCTTATTTATTAGAACTTATAAAATAACATAAATATCATAAATAACTGTAAACTTTATTAAATAACTTATGGGGGTAAATGTAAGAGCAACAACTATAACCCTGGTCACTGAGAACAACTTCTTTATTTTAAACCTACCAGTTGGCAACCCCCTGACTCAGAGGCATTATCACAACCTTCCCAGTGACCTAACCTTTTAAACTCCTCCAGGTTAACCCTGATGGCCTGAAGGTACCAACTTCAATCCCCATCCTTCCATGTATGGGTACCAGCAAAACCCCCCATCCGATGGATGGGTACCATAAAACAACCCCGCATCCCCTGGATGGGTACCACATGTTTCAACTTGTAACATAACTTATCCTATTCCAGGAAACCAAAAACTGCCACAGCACGAAAGGGGTAATCCCTTACCCTTGCGAGCACCTCCACACGCTCAGACCTCTCTGGATCTCTTTTTGTAAACCTAATGACCATAAGTCCGTCCCCACCTCATTAAGATGCACACCATCACTGCGTAGATACCGCCAGGTGTCAACCTCTAACTCTCTATGACGAATGGCTAAACCACCATTCTTTATAAAGAACCTGCTCACCTCTTTATTGACCTTTATCCTGACCCTGTCAACTTTTTTATCAGACCAAGCCCAACGCCATGACAACCTCCCTACCATATCCAACCACACTAAAACTATCTTGGGATAAGCCGCTCTTAATCGCAAAAAAACGCACTTGATATCTCTAATAAGGTCCCTCATGGACCTGGCTCCCATGTCATTCCCACCCACATGTAATAACAAGACATCAGGGGACCTGTCAAGGCGAGAGAATCTATGAACTTCCCCCAACACCCTGTTCCATTGCATACCCGGGACCCCAATCCACCTGATGAACGCCTCTTGTCTGGGAATCCTTAGCTGCCTGCCATTCGGCCGAACGTCAGCTCTCTTGGCCCCCCAAAAAACATAGGAATGCCCGAGTATCCATACAAGACCCACTTCTTGACCTGTTAACAAAAAAAACAATACAAAACCACATAAACACTTAATACCCAAATCATAATCTTAAACATCACCAAACCTGACACTACAATTGAACCATGTGCGGGCGGACATACAGTTTAAATCTATCCGAATCCCATCTACCAATACGTCTAATTACCTCCTGACTCAGACCAGCCCTGGCAGCCTCTGTGGCCGCCCCAATCCTGAAAGAATGCGAAGAGAACTGTAAAGGGTCACACCTCACCCTAACCACACATTTTTTAAAAACCGTTACAAACTGGTATCTGGAAAGACACGCACCATCCTCATGTATCAAAAAACGGCCTGTCTAACCTCCTTGAAGGATTTGACAATCCTGACAGGGCATATCAGAGCCCCAAAGAAGGCCATACATAGTACACATTCGTAAACAGATCTACAGACCGTTTCCAAACACAGCATCAATTGTTTTAGCATTTCAAATAAGACAGGGCACCTCCCATCCCTCTGTTTGTATGTCTTCCTATACCCCTTGACTGCCTGTCGTAACCAGAAATCCTTTGTGTGGTCCCGACGCCCCTGCCATTTAAAAAGGAAGGCCAAACCTGCCAACTCGCGGTTGATGGCAGCTGCCGAGATACCTTTTTCAAAATCTCTAATAATAAAATACAGTACCGCTTTATCCACTTCCGGATCATCCGATGCCATGCCCAGTTCATTCAAAAAGGCGAACCAATCCTTCCATACCTTTGAGTAGGCATTCCATGTAGCCATACTCACGGATTGCTGAATCCATTTTGCTGCGGTCCCAAGGCAATGTTCCATATCCAGCTGGGACAGGCGACCCCTTGTTGTTCCGCATCTGGTGCCAACTTCCGGAACCTGTCCCACTGAAAACGAGACAAAGCGTCAGCCAAGGTGTTCTCTGTCCCTGGTAGATGCACAGCATATACGAATGCATTCTCTTGTAAACAGCGAAGTACTAGATGACGCAAAAGCCTGACCACCGGCACGGAGGCCGCGGTCAGCCGGTTAACCACTTGCACCACCCCCAGATTGTAACAATTGAATCGGACCTTCAGGTTTTTGAATGACTCACCCCAAAGTTCCAGGGCCACGACAATGGGGAACAGATCCAATAGCACCAGGTTCTTCAAGAACCCCGCCTCCTGCCATGCCAATGGCCACCTGGCAGCACACCATTGACCCTTAAAGAAGGCGCCAAACCCAGTCGAGCAAGCCGCATCTGTGAATAATTCCAAATCACAGTTACTGATGGGCCCCGACATCCAAAGAGCCCGTCCATTGAATGACTCCAAGAATACCTGCCACACCCGTAAGTCTTCCCTATGCTCTCTATTAAGACTCAAGAAATGTGTTGGTGCCCTGATACCTGCAGTAGCGGCCGAAAGCCGCCTGCAAAAAATCCGTCCCATAGGGATAATTCGGCAAGCGAAATTCAACTTACCCAGCAGAGATTGGAGTTGGTGAAGCTGCAATTTCCTAACTCCAGTGGTCCCGCGAACTTCCTCTTTCAACTTCACCAATTTGTCCAGCGGAATCCTGCATTCCATCATCATCGAATCTATCTCAATTCCTAGAAATGTGATAGTCACGGCTGGACCCTCCGTTTTTTCCGGGGCTAGCGGCACCCCAAATCTTTCCGCTAGATATTGCAATGTCCCCAAAAGCACTGCACATATGTTTGAACCCGCCGGGCCAACACATAAAAAATCATCCAAATAATGGATGACTGAATTGATACCCGCCACATCCCGAACAGCCCATTCCAAGAATGAGCTGAACGTCTCAAAAAGAGCACAGGATATAGAGCATCCCATTGGCAGACATCGGTCTACGTAGTAGGCCCCTTCCCATTTACAGCCCAGCCATCCTAAACTGTCTGGATGTACTGGCAAGAGCCGGAAAGCCGATTCGATATCAGACTTCGCCATTAAGGACCCCTGCCCATATTTTCGAACCCATGCCACCGCTGCGTCAAAAGATGTGTACGTAACCGCACAGTCTTCTGGTGCAATTGCGTCATTAACCGACCCTCCCTTTGGAAAAGAGAGGTGGTGTATGAGTCTAAACTTGTTCGGCTCTCTTTTGGGTACCACACCCAAAGGGGAAACCACCAACCCCTGTAGCGGTACTTCCTGAAAAGGGCCCGCCATGCTTCCCAGTGAAACCTCCTTCCCCAATTTTTCTGTAACCACTGTTGAATGCAGCAAGACCGACCGCAGATTCTTGGCATCGGGCAGAACTGCCGCCAGAGAACAAGGAATATGAAAACCATTCGTAAAACCTGCTTCCAACGTGGCGGCCGCTGCCCGGTCGGGGTATCTATTGAGGAAAGGCAGCATCCTTTCCACCCACACCGGAGTCCTCCCTCTTACCCGAAGTATCTCCGGTACGACCTTTTCCCTTTTTAAAACATTTTGCCAATGCATGGGATCCCGCGCAGCCGGAGCACAAGTGCTTGAAGCGACAGTTGGAGCCAAATCTGCAGGTTCCTTCATTGAATTGCCAGCAATAACCCCATCTCTTCTCGGTCGGTTGTCCTGGAGCTGCTGAACCTCCGACCCCTGCCTGAAAAAACTGACTAGGGGCCTTCGCTGCCGTCATCAACCTCATCCACAGGCTGATATCCTTGTGATCCCAGCGCAGATTCGGTCTCACTGCCATCCTTTGACGAAATTGTTCATCATAGCACAGCCACGCCATGCCCCCATACGTCCTATGAGCCTCACTAATGGCCTCCAGGTACGCGAACAGCGCTGAACAATTCTCAGGCGCCTTCTCGCCTACCACACTTGCCAAAATGGCAAACGCTTGCAGCCAATTGGAAAATGTGCACAGAATTAAGCGATACCTCCGCTTTTCTTCATCCTCCTTCTTGCCTTCGACTGGTTTTAACCTATCCAGATTAAATTTTTCCAAAGGCAGCAACGTGAAAATTTCCACGTATTCGCCCTTCCATATTTTTTCCTTTATCTCTGCTTTTAAATGAGCCCCCAATGGGCCTTCAAAGCAGACATATACCTCACTCCTCGCCGCGTCTGCCAATCTAACTGAATCTGCCTTTTTGTCCGTTGTCTTCCCCTGATCCCCCGAAGTCGTAGCCACTGCTGACGTACTGGGGGACACCCCAACCGTTGCAACAGCCGCCAAAGGCGAAACCGGTACGTCGTCCACAACTGGTGGGGCGGCCCCCGTCTGCGGGGGAGTCCTCTCCGTTGTCCACGCCGTAGCTGGACCGCTTTATGACCTTGATTCCACTCGTGCTACTGGCTCTTTAAGACCTGTTAACAGTTCCCGCAAACCCTCATTCCTTATCTGGGTCACCACTGCTGGCGGTGGAGCCGACCCGTTCTCAGCCCCCCCGACCTGGCTGCACCCCCCAACCCTGAACATCCCCTCTGTTCATTCCACCCCAACAAGTTATGCAATAAAATAGTAACAGGATTTGAAGAATTGCACTCACCGGGCTGCCCAGGACTGGGCCCAACAGCCGCCACTCCTGGAACCACCGCTGTCTGATGTCCTTGGTCGTCACCTCCGTCAGACCCGGACAGCTCTCCTTCCGACCGATGTTGCTGTTTTCCATCCTGCTGACCTCCTGTTGCACCCCAGCTGCGGTCGCACTGGTTGCCGAGGACCTGCGGTGCTGTGAACGACCACTTCTCCCTTGATTACCACCAGACCCGTTGGATGCCCCTGGTGATGGACTCCTGCGCCTACTATTTCGCGGGGTGCGTGTTGTTCGTCTGTTACCTCCACTCCCACTGGCCCTTGTGATTCTGGCTGACACTTTCCTGCCTCACGGTGGACTACTGGCCGTCTCAGTCGCCTGTGCCGCTGCATCACTTGCTGCGGTGCGCTCTTGTGCGTCCCGACCCCTCCGCCCCTCTCTCGCAGACCCCTCGGGCTGTTCCATGCATCTGCGCCGTGCCGGGGGGGAAGAGCCGCGTGTATTGCTGGGCACCCTTCCCCCAGTCACACCGACCTTGCGCCGAGTCCCCCGGACATCTGCTCTACCTTCCCTCTGCTTCCCCTGCGTGCTGGGTGTCTGGGCATCTCCTACCGGCGTCAAACGCTGTTCTGAGCAGGACGTTCCCAGCCCTACCTCAGGGCTGTATCTCTCTGGCGACCGTGACCGCTGTGCACGAGGTGTTGCCGGCCCCCTCGCTCACCGGTGTTCCGCCGACCGCCGTTGTTGCAGCCAGTCCGCACCGTTAGCGGCAACTGCCGCTCTCAGCTGATCAAGGAAACCCTCCATTTCCGCCATTACAGGATTAAAAGCAAGGGAAATGAAGAGCGGTGAGGTGTGCTGACTAATCTCTTCCTCCACCGCTCTTCGACTGATGTCACTTCCCCTTCTCACACATCTCCTCACTCAGCTCTGCCAGCCCCTCCCCTTCTCTAAAAGGGGAAATCTTCTCCTCTTAAGTCGGCAACTGTGCTGTCCAGCACTGTCATGCCGTCCCTGCGCCTAGTGTCTCACTTAGCTCCGTGACTCTCTTGACAATTGTACACAATGAATGGTTTTGTTTCATGCCATTGATGTGCACTTTTGCAATGAGCTCTGTGATTGGTCACATGACAGTTGTAAACAATGGATGGCTACCTTTCAAGCCATCCATTGTGTATAATTGTGTTGCTAACTGTGATTGGTCACAGTGATCATATGGTACAGAGATAGCCAATCACAGCCTATCTGTACCAGGTGATTAGCTGTGGCCAATCCCAGCTGACCACAATAGTAAACACTGAATGAATAGTTTTCATTCAGAAAAAAATGATTGTTTATAACTAAAATTATCAGTTATAAGCAATCCATAGCGTGTAAAAAAAAAAAAAAAAAAAAAACTCATCACCTCTCTAGAGTAGCACAGTGCTACTATGGTAACACTGTATTGCACTGGTCACTGTATTTAAAAAAATGTAATAAGAAAAAAATATATATTAAACAAATTAAAAATGTATATTTTTTGTTTTTATTGCATACTGTCACAAGTCAGTATTTCTTACCACCGCCAAACCAGTTACTGTATAACACTGTACTGCACTGGTGATATTATGTAAAAAAAAAAGATTACAACTTCAAAATACTCACCATGCCTCTTACTAAATACCTTGAACTATTCCAAAAAGGGGTCATTTGGGGGATATTTGTACATTCCTGCCATTTTTGGGCCTCAAGAAATGAGACAGGCTGTCAGTACATCAGGACTGATCAATTTTTAGATATATACCATAATTTGTGGACTCGATAACTTTGCTACAGACTTAGGCCCCTTTCACACTTGTACGATGTGTCCTACAATTTGGGACTGCAAAGTCGCATGACATGTCGTTCTCCATGATTTCCAATGACTACCATTCATATTAGTACGTTTTCAAGTTGTGCCAACTTCAAAGTAGTCCCTGCACTACTTTGGTCCGACTTCAGTGATATTCAATGGGCTGAAGTAGGGTCAAAATTGGATCGCCGGATCTGACTTTGACATGCTCTAATGATCTTGAAGGGGAATTCTAAACCAAATTTAAAAAATGGCATGGGTTCCCCCTCCAAGAGCATACCAGGCCCTTCAGTCTGGTATGGATTTTCAGGGGTTGGGCTTGGCCCCTTAATTCCAGTGAAGAGAACTCTTAAAGAGTCAGCTTACCAAGACATTTTGGACAATTCATGCTCCCAACTTTGTACTTGTACTCTATCTACAATTAATCATGTTCAATATTTATATCATTCACCTTATTGCCAAATGCCGTTTCTATGACATGTGTACATATATGTATTTATACCATTTCATCAATAATTATTCGTTAATCTTCATGTGCTGCCAAGCTGACATACATGTATCGATGTATCCATTATGTTCATGACATGTGTGCATCTGTATGCATATATATGAAATTACTTTTTTTACTTGTTTCATACTATTGTCATGAATAAATAATGTTTACTAACAACTCTACCTCCATAATTCAATGGCCTCATTCAAAGTCCCACATTCCTTTCTTGTTTACCAACTTTGTGGGAACAGTTTGGGGATGGCCCCTTCCTGTTTCAACATGACTGCACACCAGCGCACAAAGCAAGGTCCATAAAGACACGGATGAACGAGTTTGGGGTGCAGGAACTTGACTGGCCTGACCCCAACCTGATAGAACACCTTTGGGATGAATTTGAGCGGAGACTGTGAGCCAGGCCTTCTTGTCCGACATCAGTGCCTGACCTCACAAATGTGCTTCTGGAAGAATGGTCAAACATTCCCATAGATACAGATGAGCAGCTTTCCTCCAATCACAGAGCAACAATGTGACCCCCACATTGTGAATTAGCTGTAAAATGTGGGCCATGGTGTGCATAGCCCTATGGAGTATAATGGAGAGCAGATAATGACATCTGACCTCTGTTATAAATAGACCCCTAAATGTACTTCTGTCCACAATAGCTTGCTATTCAGGTTTATAAAATCAGATTTAATTTTGATATTTTGCAGATGGAAAACCAGATTCCGGAGGACTTCTTCTAGAAGTAAGTTTATTTTTTTCTTTGTTCTTTTTACTATACATGGATGGTTCTGCCTGGTCTGAACAGCCTATAAAGTCTATTGCCTGTTTTAGTTGTCTGTTCATTACATTTATGTGTGTTACTTCTTTATCTTCAGAAACTTGGAGGATCCTCGCTGGACTTGCATTCAGGCAGGATGGGACTTTGTATATATGAAGGTAAAAGTATTCAAGTATAACTAGATTTGATTTCTTCCAGAATAGTTTATCACCCAGTAAGGGTTTGTTCACACAAGCAGCATTGCCCAACATAGTTTAAATGCAAGCAGACAGAAAATAGCCTTGTTTCCTATTGTTTCAGTTTACCATAATGCCCTCTATTGGTTTGCAATGAAAAAAATAAGACATGTTCAATTTTTCTTCACTGTATAGTAATAGCATACAGTGGGGACGGAAAGTATTCAGACCCCCTCAAATTTTTCACTCTGTTATTTTGCAGCCATTTTCTAAAATTATTTAAGTTCATTTTTTTCCTCATTAATGTACACACATCATCCTATATTGACAGAAAAACACAGAATTGTTCACATTTTTGCAGATTTATTAAAAAAGAAAAACTGAAATATCACATGGTCCTAAGTATTCAGGCCCTTTGCTGTGACACTCATATATTTAACTCAGGTGCTGTCCATTTCTTCTGAGCATCCTTGAGGTGGTTCTACACCTTCATTAGAGTTCAGCTGTGTTTGATTATACTGATTGGACTTGATTAGGAAAGCCACACACCTGTCTATATAAGACTTCACAGCTCACAGTGCATGTCAGAGCAAATGAGAATCATGAGGTCAAAGGAACTGCCTGAAGAGCTCAGAGACAGAATTGTGGCAAGGCACAGATCTGGCCAAGGTTACAAAAAAATTTCTGCTGCACTTAAGGTTCCTAAGAGCACAGTGGCCTCCATAATCCTTAAATGGAAGATGTTTGGGATGACCAGAACCCTTCCTAGAGCTGGCCGTCCGACTAAACTGAGCTATTGGGGGAGAAGAGCCTTCGTGAGAGAGGTAAAGAAGAACCCAAAGATCACTGTGGCTGAGCTCCAGAGATGCAGTCGGGAGATGGGAGAAAGTTGTAGAAAGTCAATCATCACTGCAGCCCTCCACCAGTCGGGGCTTTATGGACCGACGGAAGCCTCTCCTCAGTGCAAGACACATGAAATCCCGCATGGAGTTTGCTAAAAAAACACCTGAAGGACTCCAAGATGGTGAGAAATAAGATTCTCTTGTCTGATGAGACCAAAATAGAACTTTTTGGCCTTAATTCTAAGCGGTATGTGTGGAGAAAACCAGGCGCTGCTCATCTCCTGTCCAATACAGTCCCAACAGTGAAGCATGGTGGTGGCAGCATTATGTTGTGAGGGTGTTTTTCAGCTACAGAGACAGGACTACTTGTTGCAAACGAGGGAAAGATGAATGCGGCCAAGTACAGGGATATCCCGGATGAAAACCTTCTCCGGAGTGCTCAGGACCTCAGACTGGGCCAAAGGTTTACCTTCCAACAAGACAATGACCCTAAGCACACAGCTAAAATAACGAAGGAGTGGTTTCACAACAACTCCATGACTGTTCTTGAATGGCCCAGCCAGAGCCCTGACTTAAACCCAATTGAGCATCTCTGGAGAGACCTAAAAATGGCTGTCCACCAACGTTTACCATCCAACCTGACAGAACTGGAGAGGATCTGCAAGGAGGAATGGCAGAGGATCCCCAAATCCAGGTGTGAAAAACTTGTTGCATCTTTCCCAAAAAGACTCATGGCTGTATTAGATCAAAAGGGTGCTTCTACTAAATACTGAGCAAAGGGTCTGAATACTTAAGACCATGTGATATTTCAGTTTTTCTTTTTTTAATAAATCTGCAAAAATGTCAACAATTCTGTGTTTTTCTGTCAATATGGGGTGCTGTGTGTACATTAATGAGGAAAAAATTAACTTAAATGATTTTAGCAAATGGCTGCAATATAACAAAGAGTGAAAAATGTAAGGGGGTCTGAATACTTTCCATCCCCACTGTATATTGCAAAAAAGAAAGAGGGTAACAAGATGCATTGAACACCTGTAAAAAGTGCTATGCAGCGCAACTTAAAGCAGAGGTCCGCCCACCGCTGCAAAAATGAAAAGCCAGCAGCTGCTGACTTTTAATAATCGGACACGCCTGTCCTGGAGTCCAGCGATGTCGGCACTGCAGCTGATGTTTCCATCAGCTGTCGGGTGCATGCCGCCTCCATTGCGAGTAAGGGAACCCGGCAAAGAAGATTAATGGCTTCACGCTGGGAACCCTACTGTGCATGGGCAAGGCTCTGCTCCTCTTTCCTACTGGCCCGGCTGCCGGGGAAGGAGGAGGGAGGAGGAGGGAGCCCTGGCAGTGATGTCAATACCCGCGGCGGAGGCTCCCGGAAGTGGGAACAGGATACCTGTGAAAAACAGGTATTCTGTGCCGCCCCCCCCCCCCCCGAAAGGTGCCAAATGTGGCACCAGAAGGGGGGAGGAGTAGAACAACTTTTGGGTGGAACTCCGCTTTAAAAACACATGCCAGCATACACAGTAACAGTCTATTTTCTGCATTTTTTAATGTTTTGCAGGCACACCAAGACTTCCCAACAGATGCCTTCATTCCTTGGCTCCATTGGAGCATTCAAGTTTTGTACCCTGTTATACAGTGATTGAAGACAGAAACAACCACGCGTATTACTCTGTTCCATAGAGAATTTTGATAGAAACCACCAAGCATATTGTACCCTATTCTACAGAGAATTTTGATAGGAACCATCAAGTTGATTGTACCCTGTTCCGTGAATAATTTTGATAGAAACCACCAAGCATATTGTACCCTGTTCCACTGAGAATTTTTATAGAAACCACTAAGCATATTGTACCCTGTTCTACATAGACTTTTGATAGAAACCATCAAGTTGATTGTACCCTGTTCTACAGAGAATTTTGATTGAAACCACCAAGTGTATTACCCTGTTCTACAGAGACTTTTTTTTATAAACTGCCAAGCATCACCACCCTGTTCTACAGAGACGTTTGACAGAAACCATCAGTGCAACCTCCAGTTCCTTAATTGTGTAATTCTCCCACCCCGCCCCCAAGGCATTTGTTTGAATATCTATTAACTATTGCCTTAAAAATGGCTACATGGTTTAACGTTCGTCACTGCAGCACAGTTTGTTAAACCTCCCGTAACCAGCGGTTCGTTTGTGGTGTATAAGCATAAGGAAATGTGCCAAGTCCCAGGAGAGAGGAGAGGTGACCATCCCAGTGTATTCGCAGGAGTTATGATGATAATCCTGTGGTTTCTTGAATGAGGTGAGCAGGTCTTTCACCCGGTATCAGTGGTGCACTTGATATTGGATGACAGAAATTTTATAGAAGAGCACCATTGGTGGAGGAGCACGTTTTCACAAATAATTACTGCACACATCATTGTCTTGGTCTTTAAAGGACTTTTTTTAATTTGTTTAACATTTTGAGACTGAAGTTTCACTATAATATTTATCTGGAGAGGAATACAGTAAGGAATTTTATCACACACTGTTTAAGTTGCGCTGCACTATATAGGTTGAATTAGTTTGACCAAAACCACCAAGCATTACTACCCTGTTCTACAGAAACTTTTGATAGAAACCACCAAACGTATTACCCTATTCTACAGAGACTTTTGATAGAAACCACCAAGGGTTACTACCCTGTTCTACAGAGAACCACACTTTGCAATCCAAATATGTAAACCAGTACATCCAGCCCAAATTCTGCATCCTGCAAGCAACACCACCAGCTATTAATGTAAGACTGCTGATTGTGTATCCAGGGAGTATTCGATCGCCTTTGGGGGTCAGGAAGGAGGTTTGTTTGTTTTTTTCTTTTAGAGAAAAATAGACCATGCTCTATCAGGGTTTTTCTCCTTCTTCTGTGGGTTTTTAAATTTGACAACCCTGAACAGTAGAATCAAATTCTGGTAAATGCTGCTTTGTAAGAGAAAAACACAGCAAATAAACTCAAAGAAAATTCCAAGTGCACTTAATACAGTAAATCCTCCGCACACTTAAAGGGTTAGTTTCCTTTTTAGAAAAAAAATGAAAATGAAAAGCTGAGCTAACGCTGAACCACTGCATTAACTCTGTGGGCACTGACAGCTCATCACCCACAGAGGTAAGTACAGTGGGACTGGGAGACATGGGGAGAGTATAACCATTCAATTAAAAATGATCTAGTAAATGTATTTGAAATGTACTTAGAGTTTATTCTGTCATGTCTGTCGGCTGAACACAATGGCTACAGATGCTCGTGCCACTCCGTGTCCTGTCATACCCTGTAATCACCCTTGGGGGAAAACAGGACAGGAGGTGTAAACTGCCCTGGTTTTGGTTCAAGCAGGGTTTTGTGAATTTCAAAGAACTTCAGATGCCAAATTCCATTGAAATCAATGAGTGACGAATCCATCAAATCAACAAAGCCCACTTTATGGACTAAGAGGCAAAGGGTTGCAAAAAAAGAATGTGAATGGGTACTGTTGGTGTACAGAACCCCAACCTAGGTAATTTTCTACTTGTGTGATTTTCCCAGACATCTGCACCAAGATACAAGTCAAATTTTAGGCACCCCCTGCAATAGGAATTTCAGTTTTAGTGAGATAACCCTAAAGGTTTAATAACATCTACTGAGCAAAGCTGCAGTGTCAGCATTCCTTTAGAACACTGAGAGTGTACCAGGTGGTTATAATGAACCAGACCCTCCAATTTATGGTGAAACAAACTGCTATTTATTCAGCAAAAAAGGTACAAATTTGCTACAAAGTTTGTTAAATTTCTGCAATGGACATAAGATAAAAAGCCTTCCGTGTGCAGCAGACCCTGGACTCTGCACCCAGACTGCCAGGCTTCTGCGTATTTATGGGCTGTCTCCCCACCTTCTGGGCCCGCCTTCCCAGGGATTGGTGGAAACTCCATAAATATTCAGGCTGCAGCCTCTATCCCTCCACCCACTATGTTCTGGAAATATCCAGAGAGTTCCAGAAGACAGGACATTCTCCTAAGTACAATTAACTCTTGCTTTTCTGCTTAAAGGGGAACCAAACTACATTTACCTACACTAGCAACAGTGAGGGTGCTACATACTTTTGTAACTTTGGAGTGATATCTAAGAAAAATAAACTAAACATCTAAATTACATTTTTAAATGTAACTTAACCCTATCAATAAAATTGCATATAAGCTTTACATATCAATGCAATGTAAAAATTGTTTTCAATTGTTGTTTATGCTGGCAGATTGATGAAAATAATACTTGGTAATCCTGCCATGAGGCTGCTTGTTCAGACACTTCTGTCACTCTTTGTGAATTGTGCTCCTGTGCTGTCACCCTGCCACATGAGCTTCCAATGGTGACTATGGGCACCCAAGTGTACATTGCACAGGCATGGTCCACCATTGTTATGATCAGGAAAACAACAGAAATTATGTACAGCAGATACTGGAGTGTGTGCATGTAGACAGGAAGTGATTGAAAGAGGCTGGAGAGGATCAGCTGCACTGACATGCAACACATGATTATAAAAGTAATATATGTGTAGCACTGACCCCTGAAGGAGCTGCTGGTTATTATTTTGGGTTTTTGCTGTCACCCCCTACCCACAGTTCACCATACCAGAAGCTTAGAGTCTATACTGGGCCTTGCGCACACCGATGTATGCACCAGTCAATTAGTTCTTTTTTTCAATGCTTTTTTATTAAACAACTTGAGCAGAGAGTTAAGGGAAAGTTCAGATTCCTTGTACAGATCACTAAGGAACTTGAGATCTCGGAGACAAGTACACCTTCAGTCAACGGATCTTGCTCATCCGGATAAGCCTCACTCACTGGCCTAGCAGCCGGAATGATGCACGGACAAAAGTCTCTGCCACAGACTTGATGAGAACAATAATTGTTGAACAATCCTCTGCCACAGGATTTAGTGTTAATTGGATGATCCTCTGCCACAGGATTTAGTAATGGTAACTCATACAGCAACACAGTACCAAAGTTCCTTTAAGCCATCTAGCAGTACTGTGAGGTAGATTGGTTAGGATGCATCCTCCAATTGAGTCACCAGGCTCCTCTTGAGATACCAGCCTTTCGCTCGGTCCTCTCCAAGATGAGTCCTCCCCCAGATCTTTCAATTGCTCGGCTTCTTCCCGCAGGACAGACAGCACAGGACCACCTCTGAACCAGTAGGCCCCAGATAACTTCTGGGCCTAATTGTAGTCACGTAGCCTTGGGCCAGCAGGGCCCCGAGACAGAAAAGGAGTTGTCACATACCTTAGGCCAGGCGGGCCAGGAGGTGAGAGAGCGAACAAAATGGCGCCTGCCCCTTAAGCATCCTTTCCCAGAATGCACAGCGGTGAACCACTCCCACTAGGCTGTTTCTGGGGAAGAAGGACACTCAATACACCTTAGCCTGTTGCCCTTCCATCACTGTCTTGTGGTGACGACACCTACAAGCGACAGTGTGGAATTGCACGCAACACAGCCAATGCTGGAACAGAGGCTAATTTAGCCATATTATTGAATCTGAACTATATACAAAACAGATAACCCACTAAATTTATATGCGAGCCCCTGATCAACAGGAGCAGGGCGCTACATATGCAAAAAAACAAAAGTTGTTTGTCCTACTTATAGCTTTTCATTCTAAATGTCATCTAATCAGGGTTTATATCTACTATAAAGATGAGCTTCGCTCCCTTCTTACATTTTTTTTTCCCCTCCTCCATCTCAGCTTGTCTGATAAGTTGCCTTTAACCACTTGCCGACCGTATACTGTATATTTATGGGCAAGGCGGCTCTGCTGCATATGCTTAGTACGTGAGCCTGCACTTCTGAGTCTGGGGCGCCCTGCTCTCACTGTGATTAGACACGCGGTAGCTGATCGGAGGGTATGGTGGATGCGATGTCCGCCGGCACCTACTGGTGCTTCGCTACACAGGCAGAATGACAGTCTGCCTATGTAAAAAAGACAGATCGCTGTTCTTCAACTACAGAGGGCATAGATTAGTGGTGGCATTGTGGACCCTTGTGTATTTTTAAGCAGGTGATTAGAGCCAGAGGCTCTAATAGGCTTCAAAATAGGGTGGGCTCGGGGCGCAGAGCACTGCGTCCCGATCCCACCCTGCTGTGTACCATAGCGAATTAATTTTCGCTATTTTCACACTAATTTTCCTCCCTGCCAATCAGCAGGCAGGTCAGTGAGACCTGTCTACCAATTGGCCAAAGCAATAGGTAATCCTATTGGATGCCTAACACTTTGGCGGAAGAGGAGACACGGGGAGGAAGCCTGAGGAGCTGAGCAGACACAGCTGCCACTTCCCGCCGCGGAGGAGAGTCGTCGCTTCCCGCAGAGGAGGAGAGCTGTTGAGGAGGAGAACCCCGTCACTCCAGGAGAGGAGCAGAGCCCTGCCTCACGAGAGGTAAGTGCCGCCGGACCGGGCCACGGGGGGGGGGGTTAGTGAAGTGACAGCCGAGTCGGGGGACATGCCTGGCTGCATTTGATGGGCACAAGTGGCTGCATATACTGGGCATAAGTGGCTGCATATGATGGGCACAAGTGGCTGCATTTGATGGGCACAAATGGCTGCATATGACGGGCACAAATGGCTGCATATGACGGGCACAAGTGGCTGCATATGATGGACACAGTGGCTGCATATGATGGGCACAGTGGCTGCGTTTGATGGGCACAGTGGCTGCATTTGATGGGCACAATGGCTGCATTTGATGGGCACCTTGAGGCTGCAATTGAGGGTTCAGTATTTTTCAGTTTGTTTGCGCCCCCAAAAATTTTGAGTATCAGCCGCCACTGGCATGGATCCTGTGTCTCTGCTAAGCAGGGGCACCGATCCATGCCTTCTACTAGTGCAAGCACCTCCCCCACAGTAGTAAAGCACTAGTCAGACACACATTTAACCCTTTGATCGCCCCTGTTAACCCCTTCCCGGCCATTGTCACTAGTACAGTGACAGTGCATATCTCTTTATCATACATCACGGGACACAGCCACAGTAATTACTGTCTGGGTTATATGGCACCTTCAGGTGATGGACACTGGCACACCCTAAACAGGAAGTTCAATTCCCCATATGACCCCTCCCCTTACTGGGAGTGCCTCAGTTTTTTCGCCAGTGTCTTAGGTGTTGGTCACGAGTAAAGATGTGCTGTGCTGAGCTCCGCTGGAATAGTCCTTACTGGGGCAAGCCATGCAAACGGATCCATTCAAAGTGTCTTTTCCGGGCCGAATTGAATGGTACCTGGGCCTCGTGTCCGAAGAAACAAGGTTTTACCTGTAACGCTTCTCTTTTTAGAGAGCTGGTCCCGGAATCCAGTATTTGTTTTTTTCAGCCATATTCCTGGCGGGGTGCTTTTTACAGGCCCAGGGCTGTGGATCCCCCGATAAAAAGGGGGCCCCAGTTCCTGAAGGTTTTCTAACGGAGCCCACCGTGAGAGGTGAAGATTGGGTTTGTTACCACAGAACCCTGCAGCTGGATAAGGTAAGGGAGATTTCTAAGGATTTTTTCTAATTCTTGTGGGTTTTCTCCTTTAAAGTAAATGTTTCTATGTCTATAGTCACCACCGGGGGCTGTCAAGAGCACATACCTGTTCCATGCTTGTCAGTCTCGCCTCTGTGTCTCAGGCTGCACGCTTCTCTGGCCCAAAGCTCCAAAGTCATGGGAAAGGGGGGCTTTCTTCTCCCGGGAATGTCCCCCCCATGGATAGCTTCCGTCAGGCAGGGGGAGCATGGTGCTAGACGGCGATGTCCGGAGCCACTCCCGCCACCATTACAGCGGTCTCCCTCGGCAGCTCTCCTCCTCCCCTAGCCCTCCTCCATGCGGTCGGGCAGGATCGGAGCCCACTCGCGTGGGAAATTGCTCTATTTTAATATAGATAAGGGGGGGCGTAGTGGGGGGGTCAGAGGAATAGGGGGGCGTAGCGGCGTTTGCGCGAATTGAGTGTCCACAACGCGGACTGCATAGCTATAAAATGCACCTTTTTCAGGTGCATACAACTAGGAGGGACACAGAGAGGACGGAGGGCATGTGAGTTGGTGACACAGGCATTCCCAGGCACATTTACTTTAAGCATCAGGCTGAGCTTAATAGCAGCAGCAGTTGCTGGACTATTGCTCAGCAGTGGGTGCATTTCTTTTGGTGGTACCTCTGCGTTGTGCTCAGCACTATGACCAGTGGAGGTGGTTCAAATGCCGCAAAGACCAAGGACACGAAGGGGTCGCCCTCAGGTCCTAAGGACCCTCCCTCTGCAACACCATCGCGTACTAAGGAGGCTGGCCAGAGTGAGCCATAAGGATCATCAGGGGCTGCAATTGCTTCCGATACTTCAGCCCTTGTCTATATAATTAAGCAGATTTTCTCTTCAGCTATGCGTGGCTTAGAGGAAAGATTGGTGGCTTTAATCACGTCTTCACAGAGTGGAAGAAAGCGCATTAGGTCCCCTTCTACCACCCAGGATCCCCAAACAGAGGAACTGTGGGAGGGGGAAGATGAATCCCCCTCAGGGAACCGTGAACATGCTGATGATTCTTCTTCCGAGGAGTCAAGCGGGGAAGGATCTTCTTCAGCTTCACATGCTGAGAAGTTGCTGGTACATTTTCTTACTGAAATGGTCCGCTTCACATTTAAGCTACCCTTAACGGAGTCGGTTGAAGAGCCCACTTCTTGTTTGGGTTCACTAAAGCCTCTTCAAGCCTTGCATGCCTTTCCTGTCCATTCATTACTGGAAAAGCTTATGTATTCTGAGTGGGATCACCCAGATAAGCACTTTTTCCCTCCTAAAAAGTTTTCAACATTTTATCCTATGGAGGAAAAATTTACTAAGATGTGGAGTATACCAGCAATTGAAGCTGCTATATCCCCTGTGAATAAAAATTTGATTTGTCCGGTTGACAATGCGCAAATGCTTAGGGATCCAACTGATAAAAAATTGAAATTCCTGTTAAAAACATTTTTTACCTGGCAGGTTCAGTGGCTCAACCTGCAGTGGCAGCAATTGGGGTATGTCAGTCCTTGAGAGACCAGTTGAAATAGATACTTAAGGTGGTCCCTGAAGAGCAGGCCCTGGAATTAGCTGAGCTGCCAGCGGCTTTGTGCTTTGCAATTGACGCAATTAGAGATTCTATTCTTCAAACCTCTTACGCTTGGATTGGTGCATATGCGTAGAATCCTATGGTTGAAAGGTTGGTCAGCTGAAGCACCATGCAAAAAGCTCCTGGCTGGTTTTCCTTTCCGTGGTGAAAAGCTGTTTGGGGAGGATTTGGACAAATATATCCAAAGAATATCAAGTGGGAAAAGTACCCTTTTTCCCACTTGAAAAAGAGTAAACGCCCCACATTTAAACAGGCTCTTTCTCCAGTGCCAGAGGCATCAGCCTCCAGGCAGACGCAATGGCCTCCACCGCCAGGTTCAAGAGGTAAACCTCAGGGTCAATCCTAGGGACAAGGGTCAATCCCAGGGAAAAAACCCACAAGACAGAACGCTAAAGCCTCTTTATGAAGGGGTGCCCCTGCTCGCTTGAGTGGGGGGAAGACTTCTGCAGTTCTCAAAGGTCTGGCAGGAAGAATTTCGGGACAGATGGGTGGTCTCCACAATAGCTCTAGGTTACAAACTAGAGTTCTGAGAATTCCCATCTCCTTGTTTCCTCAGGTCAAATGTCCCCAAAGATCCGGAGAAAAAGAAGTCTCTCTTTCTAGCGTTACACCGACTTTTTGTCACAAAAGGTGATCATGGTGGTCCCCGTGGAAGACCAGGGGTCAGGGTTTTATTCAAACCTTTTCGAGGTACCAAAACCAAATGGGGATGTCAGACCCATTCTAGATCTCAACGATCTAAACCGGTTCCTGAAGATTCGCTCTTTTCCTCTGGCCAAATTAAGGACCCAAGGTATAACAATAATAGCATACCTGGATGACCTGCTCCTCATAGACTGGTCGGTAGTCCGCTTGAATCGAAGTGTAGTCACCACAATCAACTACCTTGAATGCCTAGGTTGGGTCATCAACCTAGATAAATCTTCTTTAAAGCCAGTAAGAAGATTAGAGTACTTGGGTCTGGTCATAGATACAACCCAAAAGAAGGTGTTTTTACCCCAGACAAAGATCAGCTCCATAAAGGAGCTAGTCCAAGGGGTCAGGGCAAAGAAAGGTCCTTCCATTTGCCTTTGTATGAGATTCAGGCACTAGATTTTCCAATGCGTTTGTCGCCAAAAGTGCGCCAGAGCCTCAGTTGGTGGAGGATATCCGAGAATCTGCAGAAGGGGAAATCCTTCTTACCGGTTACCTGGAAGGTGGTGCTAGCCTTTCAGGTTGGGGAGCAGTCCTGGAAGAAGCGTCTGTCCAAGGGAAATATTTCAGAACCGAAAAGACCTTGCCCATCAACATTCTAGAGATTTGGGCAGCACGTCTAGCCCTAAAGGCCTGGACATTCAGGTTGCAGAATTCTCCTGTCAGAATTCAATCCAGCAATGCCACAGCAGTGGCTTATATCAATCACCAAGGGGGCAACAGAAGTCAGGCAGCCCAGGCAGAGGTAAACCATATCCTAACCTGGGCAGAAGAACATGTGCCGTGCATTTCGGCAACCTTCATTCCAGGGGTATTGAACTGACAGGAAGACTACATAAGTTGCCAGCAGTTGTTCCCGGGGGAATGGTCCCTTCAACCCGACATCTTCCTGGCTATATGCCAACGATGGGGGATCCTGGATATAGATCTGTTTGCGTCAAGGTTCAACAACAAAGTCGTCAACTTTGTGTCAAGAACAAGGGATCCACTCGCATGCGGAGCATATGCATTGGTGACTCCGTGGGATCAGTTCTTACTGATTTATGCATTCCCTCCTATTCTGCTACTAACTCCACTTCTTTGCAGGATCAAGTGGGAAAGTAAGTCGGTAGTTCTTGTGGCCCAGAAGATCTTAGTATGCAGAAATAGTAAAGATGGCAGTAAGAATCCCATGGACCCTACCACCACATCTAGACCTGCTATCGCAGGGACCAGTGTTCCATCCTACTTTGCAAACGCTAAATTTAACGGTTTGGCTATTGAAACCCACATTCTAGGGAATCGTGGGCTTTCAGGCTCAATGATACCTACCTTGATTAATGCAAGGAAGCCAGCTTCCAGAGTCATTTATTATAGAGTCTGGAAGGCATATGTTTTGTGGTGTGAATCCAGGGGTTGGCATCCTAGGAAGTATGTCATAGTTTGAATTCTTGCCTTTCTGCAAATGGGGCTAGAGATTAAGCTGGCCTTGAGTACTATCAAGGGCCAGGTCTCGGCTTTATCAGTGTTTTTTTAACGTCTGCTGGCTTCGCATTCTTAGAGCCGAAGCTTTATACAGGGGGTAACAAATCCTCCGGTTAAAGCACCCCTGAACCCTTGGGACTTGAATTTAGTTCTGTCGGCACTGTAGAAACAGCCTTTTGAGACGATACGACATGTTCCTTTGGTCCTTTTGACAAGGAAACTAGTTTTTCTGGTAGCCATTTCTTCTGCAAGAAGGGTATCAGAGCTGGCGGCTCTGTCTTGTAAAGAGCCATATTTAATCGTTCACAAGGATAGAGTGGTATTGCATCCTCATCCTAGCTTTCTGCCAAAGGTAGTTTCAGGTTTTCACCTAAACCAGGATATTGTTTTACCTTCATTTTTTCCAGAACCCTGTTCTAAGGAAGAAAAGTAACTACACTCTTTGGATGTAGTGAAAGCGGTTAAGATCTATTTGAAGGCGACTGCTCAGATTCGGAAAACAGATGTTTTGTTTGTGTTGCCAGAAGGTCCTAGGAAAGGACAGAAAGCATCGAAATCCACTATTGCCAAATGTATTTGGCAGGTAATTATTCAAGCTTATGGCTTGAAAAGGAAGGTTCCACCTTTTCAGGTCAAAGCGCACTCCACCAGGGCTGTTAGTGCTCCGTGGGCAGTGCATCACCAAACCTCCATGGCTCAAATCTGCAAAGCCGCAACCTGGTCGTCAGTCAATACATTCACCAGATTTTATCAGGTGGATGTAAGAAGGCATGAGGATGTCGCCTTTGGGTGCAGTGTGCTGCAGGCTGCAGTATAGGTCCTCAGGTCTGATTGCACCTACTTTTTTGTGTCCCCTCCCCTCAGGTGGCATTGCTCTGGGACATCCCAGACAGTAATTACTGTGGCTCTGTGTCACATGATGTACGATAAAGAAAATAGGGTTTTTATAACAGCTTACCTGTAAAATCCTTTTCTTGGAGTACATCACGGAACACAGAGGTCCCTGCCCTCTTTCTGGTTACACGTGTATTGCTTTGCTACAAAACTGAGGTACTCCCGGTAAGGGGAGGGGTTATATGGGGAATTGAACTTCCTGTTTTGGGATGTGCCAGTGTCCATCACCTAAAGGTGCCATATAACCCAGATAGTAATTACTGTGGCTCTGTGTCCCGTGATGTACTCCAAGAAAAGGATTTTACAGGTAAGCTGTCGTAAAAATCCTATTTTTTTTTAGCACTGATCACTGTATTCGTGTCACTAGTTTTCAAAAAATGTCAAAAGTGTCAGTTAGTGTCCCAGCTGTCCACCACAATATCGTAGCACCACTATAAGTCGCTGATCGCTGCCATTAGTAGAAAAAATAAATAAATAAATAAATAAATAAATAAAAATATAGCCTAGTTTGTAGACGCTATAACTGTTGTGCAAACCAACAACATACGCTTATTGGAATTTTTTAACAAAAATATGTAGCAGAATACATATTGGTCTAAATTAACCACTTCAGCCCTGGAAAGTTTTACCCCCTTAATGACCAGGCCATTTTTTTTTTGCAATACTGCACTGCGTTATTTTAACTGACAATTGAGCGGCCATAGGACACTGCACCCAAATAAAGTCGATGTCCTTTTTTCCCCACAAATAGAGCTTTCTTTTGGTGGTATTTGATCACCTCTGCAGTTTTAAGACCGACAATTTTGAAAAAAAAAAAAACAATATTTTTTTTTTTCAAACGTCATCATTTTAGGCCAATATGTATTCTGCTACATATTTTTGGTAAAAAAAAATTCCAATAAGCTTATATTGATTGGTTTGCACAAAATTTATTTTGTCTACAAACTATGGGATAGATTTAGGGACTTTTAATTTTATATATTTTTTACTAGTAATACCGGCGATCAGTGATTTTCAGCTGGACTGCGACATTGCGGCAGACAAATCTGACACTAAGTGGCACTTTATGGGGACCAGTGACACCAATATAGTGATCAGTGCTAAAAACAGTGCACTATCACTGCATAAATGACACTGGCAGGGAAGGGGTTAACATCAGGGGCGATCAAAGGGTTAAGTGTGCTCCTAGGGCATAGCTCCCAACTGTCCCTGTTTTCGAGGGACTGTCCCTGATTTGGAGCAATGTACTTCTGTCCCTCTTTCCTCCTTATTTGTCCCTAATTTTGGTCTGATCTATATAGATGTATATAAAATGCACTTTTTATCTATCAAAAAGTGTTTCCCAGTGCAAAACCTTTCATCCAATATCTAAATTGCTGCATCTGTACATTCTAAAAGCTAATATAAAGGAATAGTAGCGATAGAAAAAGCACTTTTGGGTTTAACCGATCATTTTTATTTTTGTATAATTCTCCTTTAACTGCTTGCCGACCAGCCGCTGTCATTATACTACGGCAGGTCGGCACGATCCCACCAACCGTCATAGCTATACGTCGGCTTGCGGAATCGGGATAGCAGGCACGTTCTTGTGTCCGCTTCACTGCGGGGGTGACGATGCTCATGGCCGACAGTTGCGATGACCGCCGGCCACGAACGATCGCAGGCATGAGAGGCAGAACAGGGACGTGTGTGTGTAAACACACACATCCCTGTTCTGTTCTGTGAGGAGAGACAGATCGTGAGTTCCTAATAGCTAGAAACCACGATCTGTCATTTCCTCTAGGTCAGTCCCCTCCCCCTACAGTTAGAAACGCACACAGGGAACACAGTTAACCCCTTGATCGCCCCCTAGCGTTAACCCCTTCCCTGCCAGTGACATTTTTACAGTAATCAGTGCATTTTTATAGCACTGATCGCTGTATAAATGCCAATGGTCCCAAAAATGTGTCAAAAGTGTCCTATGTGTTCGCCATAATGTTGCACTCCCGATAAAAATCGCAGATCGCCGCCATTGCTATTAAAAAAATAATAATAATAAAAATGCTATAAATCTATCCCTTATTTTGTAGACACTATAACTTTTGCGCAAACCAATCAATATACCCTTATTGCGATTTTTTTTTTTTTTTACCAAAAATATGTAGAAGAATACATATCGGCCTAAACTGAGAAAAAATTAGCATTTAAAAAAAAAATGGGGATATTTATTATAGCAAAAAGTACAAAATATTGTTTTGGTTTTTTTTTTCAAAATTGTCGCTCTTTTTTTTTATAGCGCAAAAAATAAAAAACGCAGAGGTGATCAAATACCACCAAAAGAAAGCTCTATTTGTGGGGGAAAAAAGGACATCAATTTTGTTTGGGTGCAGCGTCGTGTGACGGCGCAATTGTCAGTTAAAGTGACGCAGTGCCGAATCGCAAAAAGTGCTCTGGTCAGAAAGGGGGTAAAATTCTCCTGGGCTGAAGTGGTTAAAGTCATTTTATAGAATTTTTTTTTTTAAAGATGTAAAAATTGCTCTGGATAAGAAGTGGTTAAATAAAGTAAAGGGAAGACTGAAGGTTCCGCTATGACTGAAACAAAATGAGCTCGGCTGGTTTTTCTATGTCGTTGCCCACCAGCAGTAAAACATCTGTACTTTTTTTTTGAAAACCACATCTGGACACTTGCAGAGAGATTGTAACGTCTTGGACCAGCTGGAGGACTTGCACAGAGCAGGGATATGTGGGGTTGTCAGGAGAGAGACTATTATTGCAGGGCAAATGCCTTTTTGCAGATCCACGTGGGACTGCTGCCATCTGTCCGTACTCCTATGCTGCTCTCATTTCTATAGGGAGTCTGGGAAATGAAAGATAATGTATAGAACAATATGTCAGTCCTGCTGGATCTTTCTCCTACATCTGTCTGTGCTCCATCCGTGACTGTATGCGTTTTTTTGGTTTTTTTTATGGAGATGTAGAATTTTTTTAATCTTCCCCATTTTTTACAGTCTTCATCTTCCAAAATGCAATTTCTAGTTCACCTCTGCATCTGTCTATATACAGTATCTGTTTTTTGGTTGCTTTCCTGATGTGCCTGTTCTCTCCTTTCATATCCATTTATTGCTCCTGACAAAGACTCTCTCCCCCCTTTGTCACCGTCTTCTTACAAGGTGGTAGGACAGGCTGTACGAATGCGATTTAACAATGTGTTTTGTAAGCACTTAAATAAAGATACTAAATGTAGAGCAGTATAAATAATATACTGTGCACCTTTATGAACATGTCCGGGTTGTCGTTTAGCTGCACAAAGGCTTTACGGTTTATTCTAGTTTCTGGTACATGCGGCAGATGTAAACTTTATTTATCTATAATTAAAAAAAAAAAGTATATTCAAGTATGTATTCCTAAAGCAGAACTTAACCACTTCAGCCCCGGAAGATTTGGCTGCTCAATGACCAGGCCATTTTTTGCGATACAGCACTCCATCGATTTCACTGACAATTGCGCGGTCGTGCGACCCTGCACCCGAACAAAATCGATGTCCTTTTTTTCCCCACAAATAGAGCTTTCTTTTGTTGGTATTTGATCATCTCTGCGGTTTTTATTTTTTGCGCTATCAACAGAAACAGAGCGACAATTTTGAAAAAAACACAATATTTTGTCATTTTTGCTATAATAAATATCCCCATTTTTTTTTTTTAAAAAAAGCTATTTTTTCCTCAGTTTAGGTCAATATGTATTCTTCTACATATTTTTGGTAATATAAAACGTAATAAACATATATTGATTGGTTTGCGCAAAAGTTATAGCGTCTACAAAATAGGGGATAGATTTATAGCATTTTTATTTTTTATTTTTTTTTTTTACTAGTAATGGCGGCGATCTGTGATTTTTATCCCACAAATAGAGTTTCTTTTGGTGGCATTTGATCATCTCTGCGGTTTTTATTTTTTGTGCTGTAAACAGAAAAAGAGCGACAATTTTGAAAAAAACACAATATTTTGTACTTTTTGCTATAATAAATACCCCCATTTTTTTTTTTTTAAAAAAGGTAATTTTTTCTTAGTTTAGGCTGATATGTATACTTCTACATATTTTTGGTAATATAAAACGCAATAAACGTATATTGATTGGCTTGCGCAAAAGTTATAGCGTCTACAAAATAGGGGATAGATTTATAGCATTTTTATTTTTTTTACTAGTAATGGCGGCGATCTGCGATTTTTATCGGGACTCCGACATTATGACGGATACATCAGACACTTTTGACACATTTTTTGGGCCATTGGCAATTATACAGCGATCAGTGCTATAAAAATGCACTGATTACTGTAAAAATGTCACTGGCAGGGAAGGGGTTAACACTAGGGGGCGATCAAGGGGTTAACTGTGTTCCCTCTCTGTGTTCTAACTAAAGGGGGGATGGGACTGTCTAGGGGAGATGATAGATCACTGTTCATACTTTGTATGAACACACGATCAGTCTCTTCTCCCCTCAGAGAACCGGGATCTGTGTGTGTGCCACGAGCAATCGCGGGAGCCTGGCGGTCATCACGACCGCCGGGCACTCGCATCGGCTCCAGGGGGTAGCAGCGGGCGCCCCTAGTGGCCACAGGGCGAAGTGACATTACATATCATCGTTTTGCCCAGCCGTGCCATTCTGCCGCAGTAAAACTGTGGTGGCTGGTCGGCAAGTGGTTAAAGTGGTGTTCCACCTGGGGAAAAAAAAATAAATAAAAGTTAGTAGGTACAAATACTGTAGCTGCTGACTTTTAATATATGAACACTTACCTGTCCAGGGAGCCCGCGATTTCGGATCGGCTGTTGGATGCTGCCGCCGCTATTCGTCATAAGGGAAACCAGCAGTGAAGCCTTTTGGTTTCGGCCAGCCGGTTTCCTACTGCACATGCGTGAAAAAGCACGCTGCACTTTCTAACTGGCCCGGCGGTGGCGGAGGAGGGGGGCTGAACTTCCAAGGGATAGCGCCACAACGTTGTCTCCTGAGAGTGGGGAAGGGTTCCCTCGCCACTGGCTTGGAATGACAGCAGCAGTAGCCAATGGCTCTCGGTGTCCCAGCAAAGCCAGTGAGACCAGGAAGAGATGGGGGGGGGGTGAGCTGCAGACATGCACTGTGCTGGATCAAATGAAGAGCTCAGGTAAGTAAAAAGGGGGGGGGAATACTGATGCATAAACATTTTTTTACCTTAATGCAAGGAATGCATTAAGGTAAACAATGTTTAGGCTTTGGAACAACTTTAACCTCTTCTGGACTGTCCGAAACAGATATATTGTAGCAGGGCGGACCTTCTAAGTGAAATCACGTACCTGTGCAATCACGGCCCTCCTAAGCAAAATTGATTTAGTGCACGGGGTCTTGGGGCACGCGCACCGCCGGCGATCTGCTCCCGTTCTGATTGGACACAGCGGCAGCCAATCAGTGGGTCCCTCAGATGCGATGTCCGCCGGGACCCGCCGATCGTTCTGAGGAGAGGCAGAATGGCGGTCTGCTTATGTAAACAAGACAGACTGCCATTCTGCCAGAGGGGAAAATGCAGAGCTTGTGTTTCTGCTAAGCAGAAAGACAGGTCTCTGTCTCACCCCCAGTCAAAGCACCCCCCCCCCAACACAGTTAGAAAGCACCCCCTAGAGACACACTTAACCCTTTGACTGCCCCTGATGTTAACCCCTTCCCTGCCAGTGTCATTAGTACAGTGACAGTGCATATTTTAATGTTGTTTGTGTATATTTACTCACCAAAATGTCGTTTGTGTATATAATTGATTATACTCATGTTTTTACTTTATTATATAGTGATATTATCATATCCTATATGATATATGAATTGTTTTTCTCTGTGATGTATTTATCATTAGGACTTATGTGTTTAGGTTGATGCATATTTATTTCCTGTTTCCACCTATGTGTATACAACAATCTCTCTGACCCCTCCCCTTTACTCCACTATGTAAGACTGCCCCCTCATTGCATCACCTATGCTCGAAGCACGGCTACCATTACACTCGTACCACGCACGCTCTGAAACGCGTTGCATTCTTGTGACTTCACTGCCCTGTGCCCCGCTGTCTTCAAGCATCGGTTTGGATTATACACCCCACGGACGTCCTCCATCATAGCGGTTACCAGCAAGGACTTCAGGAGCCCGCAGCATCAAAAGAACCAACAGGCTGTGACAGTTCAACACCCAGTCTTTCCTTCCTGGTCACCTCTCCTGCTCCTGGAAACTACTCAGCCCAGAGATGAACTCAACTTTACCTTCTCTGATGTGAGTGGATACTGTTTTAACTATTAAAGTGTTTGATACATTCAGAGGCGCCCCTCTCCTTGTTTTTTTCTCAGTTACACTGGAATTTGGCTTCCGGTCTTCACTGGCGGCAGCCCTGACACACAGACCCACCTATTTACTTACCCATTTGGACAATTATGGACTATACATGGTTATGTTGAGGTATTAGAGTATTGTGCCTTTTACTTGTATTTTTAGCACTGATCACTGTATTGGTGTCACCACCATTACTATTAAAAATAAATAAATAAAAATGCCATAAATATATCCCATAGTTTGTAGACGCTATAACTTTTGCGCAAACCAATCAATATATACTTATTGGGATTTTTTACCAAAAATATGTAGCAGAATACATATTGGCCCAAATTGATAAAGAAATTAGATTTTTTACATTTTTTATTGGGTTTGTTTTATAGCATAAAGTAAAAAATTATTGTTTTTTTTTTTCAAAATTGTTGGTCTTTTTTTGTTTATAACGCAAAAAATAAAAAACGCAGAGGTAATCAAATACCACAAAAAGAAAGCTCTATTTGTGGGAAAAAAGGGCATTAATTTTATTTGGGTACAGCGTCGCTCACCCGCGCAATTGTCAGTTAAAATAACGCAGTGTCGTATTGCAAAAAATGGCCTGGTTATGGAGGAGGGTAAACCTTCCAGGGCTGAAGTGGTTAAAGCAAACCTTCACTTGAAATTGACATTGACACAAGCACCCCTACCCTTTGAGTACTCAGACATTGGCTGTTATTGTTGAGCCATTAAGCTGTGGGTGAGAGATCCCTGCCCCGAAGGGATGTACACAAAGGGCAGGGATACTTGTAACATTATTGACCTAATATGGGCACATGACCATTAGGACAATGATGTCACCAGGGTCAAACATGCCCTTTGTGTTTGTAGCACCCTCCTAGTTCAGAGTAGGATGCTTGGTAGATTTAGTTAGCTCCTCTGTTAACAGTGGAGAAGGGGTTGATTACTTTGGGTGGTCCAGTGTCTTACAAGTTGCTATTATACTACTTCCCCCTGTCTTCTAGAGACTTCTAGAAGTATAGTGGGAGGGAGAGCAGGACAAGCAGAATAAATATTTATGGTACTCCAGTCAATCCAGGCAGAGAGAGAGGGAACTAGAGGAGCCAAGATGAAGACATTAATAAGCATTGGATGGAGCGCTACAATAGCAGCCAGTGGGATGTGAATCATAAGTGGGAATTAAAATAATTAATTAAAGTAAAATAAGGTAAAAACAACAATAGTCTGGCATGCCTTGGAGAAAAAGTCCAGACCTATGTTAAAGGTTCTGGTCAGTGTCAGTAGCGGCAGCCAGCTCAGGAGAGCAGAAGAAACTCTGTAAACATGAGAAGAGGGGAGGAAAAGAGCAGCGCCACTCTAAGAGCAGCATGTGGATGTAAAACAATTTTTAATTCAATTCAAGTCAAACTCACATTTGAGTAGCATTAAAGCGGGAGCTGAAAAAACACTGTAGCTGCTGACTTTAAATAAGTAGACTTACCTGTCCTGGGTGCCCACGATGTCGGCCGCCCGAGGCCGAGCCATCCCTCGGCTCTCGGGTCCCGGCACCGCCATCCTAGGTAAGGGAAACAGGCAGTGGAGCCTTGTGGCTTCACTGCCAGTCTGTGAATGGCCCCGTGGTGTTCTGGGAACACACATAGTTCCCAGAAGACAACGGGGCCGCTCACCGAGGAGAAGAACACGCCACGGAATAGGAAGAGGCAGATTAGGAAGACTGCCTAGCAACAAGGGTTTAGGTAAATATTAAAAAAAAAAAATTTTCCAAATGTTTTTTTTTTTTATTTTTTTAGAAATTTTGGTGGCATTTTTTTTCTCCAGGGTGGCCCTCCACTTTAAAAAGCATTGGTAGATGAATCCTTGGTGATCCTGGGGTGTCCTGGTTGCTCTTTAGGTATCCAGCTGGGCAGCAGTGATGGTACAGTCCCCGTCCACTCCGGTGGTCTCCGTAGCTCCGAGGCTGGATAGTCTCACAGCAGGCACATCAGCACTCCAGGACAAGGGGCGTGGTAGGACATTCAGGTCCCAACTAGGCTTAGCAGAGCCCGAAGAGAGTTGGTGGGAGGAAGTCCACCCATTCTGGGACTGAGCGAGTAATTGATCCTGCTATAAAGAAAAGTGACTGTGGGGTAGTTTGATCTAAGAAGCAAGTGCAGTACAGCCAGGAGTTGTGCAAGACAGCCAGGTATTATACAAGTCAACCAGGAGAGTACAGTGCAGCCAAAGTTGTGCAATACAGCCTGCATTACAGAGCAGACCGAAGCCTAGTAGTCCTCAAGTTGTGCAGTTCTACAGTTCCGGGGTATCCTATGCTCCCCATCCCTATACAAGTTCCTGTTGCAAAACAACCCCTAATGCTGCGTACACACGATCGGAATTTCGGCCTGCAAAAGAACAATGAGAGTTTTTCGTTGGAAAATGCGACCGTGTGTATGCTCCATCGGACTTTTGCTGGCTGAATTCCAGCCAGCAAAAGATTGGGAGCATGTTCTCAATTTTTTGGTCGGAAAAAGTTCCTATTCGAAAATGCAATTGTCTGTGGCAATTCCGACGTGCAGAATTCCTACGCATGCTTGGAAACAATTCAACGCATGCTCGGAAGCATTGAACTTCATTTTCTCGGCTCGTAGTAGTGTTGTACATTACCGTGTTCTTGATGGTCATAAGTTCAGCGAACTTTTGCGTGACCGTGTGTATGCAAGGCAAACTTGAGCGGAATCCCGTCGGAAAAGCCATCATATCTTTTTCCGACAAGAAGTCCGATCGTGTGTACACGGCATAAAAGAAACCCCTAGGCTGATTTTTGAGCTAAAGGAAAAATGCTGAAAATACCGTATGCATGGCAGTGTGTGCTGTAAGAGGGGGAAAGGAGCCCAAGCTACCAGTGGCTCCTGGTGGGTGTGGAGCTTATTTTTATTGTCTGTAAGTTTCATAAGTTTCATAAACACTGAAAGTTGCTCCACTCAAAAATACTATGCTAAACAGTTGTATTGAGAGTATGTTTTGAGTAGAAGTTCACCCTAATACTAAAAGCTCTAAATCTACTGGCATCCACAATCTAAGACTAACCTATCTAGCCCTGTAAAGAAGAAATCTCTATACATACCTTTTCTGAAACTGCTCTGGTCCGGTCCTACTCTTGACTGCCAACGGCGGCTTCTCTGTGTAGGCGGGTGCAGAGGAGGTTGCCGAAATGGAAGCCCCGTAGTAACTCTATGGGGGTTTTTTAGGAAACGCAAATCCAGTTTGCATTGCAAGTGCACTTGGAAGTGCAGTCGCTGTAAATCTGAGGGGTAGATCTGAAATGAGGGGAAGCTCTGCTGATTTTATCATCCAATCATGTGCAAGTTAAAATACTGTTTTTTATTTTCCTTGCATGCACTTCCAAGTGCACTTGCAGTGCACTTGCAGTGCAACGTGGATTTGCCTTTCGTAAATAACCCCCTATGGGTGACGTAACTTCCCAGGCATTTCCCAGCCATTGTTGGCTGTCTCTTCTGCAGAGCTTCCGCTGCTAGAGAACAGACCAGATCGGCTTCAGAAAAGGTACAGTATGTATAGCCATTTCTTTATTACAGGTCTAGATAGGTTTGTTTTGGATTGTGACTGCCAGTAGATTTAGAGATTTTAGTATTGTGTTGAACTACCACATTAAGCCCAGATGCAGTGTTTTTGTCAGGAACCTGGTCTAATCCTGTGACTTCTGCTGTGTCTGGCAATGTCTCTTCTCTGTTATACGTTACTTGTCTCCAAGCCTAACCCCCGACTGTGACAGGTTGTTAGACAGCTACCACGGACCTGGTAGAGGCCAAGTTGAAATGAGGGCTTCCCTCACACCTCTTGGCCAATACACCCTGGAGTTGGAGACAGGGTATAACAGGGTAAGGGGTGGCACAGGTGCCTTCTGCTGATCCAGACACAGCAGAAGCTTAGAAGACAGTCTGAAAGCTGCTGTGCTGCTGAGGATGCTCAGATCAGGTCTGCATAGGGAAGCTGGTACACCAGTCAAGTACAGAAATGTGCAGGTGGAGGGGGAAGAGTCATAGTCAGGACAACCCAGCAACAGTTGGCCAGGAGAAGTAACAATTCAGAAGCAGGAGCAAGATCAATGTCCAGGTCAAGGTCAATAAAAGTCAACAGAGGTACCAAGACAGCAGGCAGAAGTTGTAGTCAGGATACAAGCCAAAGCCATATACAGGAAATTTGGATGCGGCAAATTTAGGTGACAAGGAGGTCACAGGAGCTGACGCTCACTCAGCAATTCTCATTTGCGCTGTGCTCTAAATAGGGTTCATGGTGCCCAGTCTAGTGCTGGACATGCAGGCTCAAACACGTGTATAAACACGCAAACCAACATATGTGGATGTATGCACAGTCATGACCCTATTTAGCAGGCCATGAGCTGGAATACGCACATGGTAGGATTTTTGACCACAGCCATGCACTTGACCTTCCTGGCAAAAGCACTAGTATTTTACTTAAAACATATCTCTGCTTTATGTGCTGAACACAACCATTATATTCTATAGAGCAATACGTAATTAGGCCATCTCTTCCCCCAGCAGCAAACTGCATGCAGCACAATATCATTGCGCTCTTCAGTCACAATTCATTTAATCTTTGATATTCTTTAGCTCTTGGAGGCTTCCACTGCCTGTTTTACTGAGGTTGCAAGATAGCAAAGTATATATTGTGCTCACAGTAGTGGAGGATTATATGGATATAGATCCACTCTTAGTAAATCAGTGGCTGACCAGGAGGCCAAAAGTTAATGGACCATGTGCTTGCTTAACAATAGAGATGGATCAGAGAAATTGCTTTAGATGAGCTGTGGTAATGTGTAAGTAACATAAAGGCCCTGGTTAATGTATATATTATACCATTTAACATGGCATTACATAATTATTAAAGAGTAAGTGGGGCTACCCTGCTCAGCTCCAGCAGTCAGCAGAAGATGTGATTCTATGCTGTGCTCGTAGTCTTCTGACCAACCAAGTACTTTTAGGATGTGAAACAGCAACATCTGCAAGGCCTATAGAAGTTTCTTCGGTACACAAAATGTACACCACAGAAGTTGGCAGTAACAGGAACAAGGTGAGTAATTTATCTATCATGCTCAGTGTTTGAAGGTACTTGACTTTATTTGAGAACTATATTTAAAGAGGAACTGCAGTCTGCTCACATAATTTGTAATAAAAACATCTTTGCCACTCTGAAGCTTCCCTCCAACCACTTTGCATATTATATATACTGTGATTCTGTACTTGCCAAATATGCTGCAGAAATCTCCCTCCACTGAGTCTGAATCCATTTTAACCATGGGCAGCTGAAGCTGACTGTTCACTTCCTGGATTTACACAGACACACAGCTCTGAAGCTCTCATTTGCCCTCTTATGACTCATCCCACCTCCCTTCCTGATAAACTCTTACGAGAGTGAGAGAGAGAGCTGTGCATGATGTCATAAGCCTAGACTTTTTACTAGACAAGAAACATGAAGTGGGTTGTATAAGGTATTTACTGGCAGAAATAAAATATTTTACTATCCAAAGTTAAAACAACGGAAAATTTAATAGATGGAAAGATGAAAAAATAACTGAAGTTCCACTTTAATCTAAAACCAACAACTTTTCCTTTTTTTTTTTTAAATCAGATAAGTTTTATTGACCAATTTTGTTTTTGAACAAAAAAAAAAAACACAATAAAATAAAAAGAAACCTCAGGAGCATAGAGAAGTACATAATCCTTTTCAAGAAACTGTGATAAGATAGCTAGATACAGTATATAGGTTAAAACAGTGTATGTTATGCTCTGTCTGCATCTGAGCAGGAACAGAGTGAGGGGCCACAAGACATTGACATGCTCAAGGACAATGATCAAAAGGCCAACCATCAAGACCATAACTGTGTATATCTATGGGCAGATCCTTAAGATTGATATGTACATTTTTTTTTAAGCAATGATCCTGTCTGGTTCTATCAGCCATAGGTCCAGGGTTGGAGGATAGCTGGAAACCCACTTAAGTACAACAATTCAGTGTGCCATAGAGTCCCCTGAAGAGGGCCAGGAAGGTGTGATTATCTATTGAAAAGGAGTCAAATAGTACCTACAACTGCGTCATGCAGTAAACGCACAATATGGAAGAGGGGAAGTGGTGCTTACCTCATCGGGTCTCGAAAAACTGATAGCTGATGAGGACCACTCTAAGGTCATTTCTAAATACTATTTTACCCTATTGACGTCCTCCTCCAATAGGATGGACGGGGTGTCTGCACAGTGGAAGGTGGGCATCATGGAGGAATCTTGGACCGAGGCCTTGGATACAATGCTGCCATTGATGACTTCAGCCAGGGACAAACTATTGCAATTTAACTACCTACACAGAATATATTATACGCCACAGCGGTTACAAAAAATGGGAAGGCTGGAATCGCCGGAATGTTATAGATGTAAGGGAGCAGTGGGAGATTTTTTCCACATGGTTTGGCAATGTCCTATGATAGTTAGATTTTGGAAGGCAATCCTTAATTACATAGAAGATGCCTTGGCTCTTCCCAATATTTACTCCCCGGCCAGATGCCTATTGGGCGATCTGGAAGAGGAAAGAATATCCACATCGCAGAATATACTACTGAGAATACTCTTCTGCTATGCTATGAAAGCAGTGGCTCTCAGATGGAAGGACCCGGTCTCTCCATCACTTCAAAACTGGATAGACCTCATTAACAAAGCACTCCCAATGTATAAACTGACTTATGCAGCCAGAGGAAGCTCCAAGAAATTTGATAAAGTATGGGCAGGATGGCTAAAGTATACCTCAGGAGATGGAGTGATAGAATAAGGGAAGGGAGGGGGTGGTAGGTCAGAATTAATTGGAAATACACTTTAGAAACGAACTTAAGAGGATGAATACGAGATTGTTGAGGAAAAACACCTCTTGAAATATATAAATTTGTGATGGATTCATTTTATTGTTCAGACGTTTAAAATGCAAAGGATAACGCACATACAATGTATATATGATAAGCAGATTGACTGTTAACCTTTTAACATGTATGTACTTATGGTGGATGTATATTATCTTTGAAAATCTGAATAAAATTACCCTTTTAAAAAAGAAAAAGAGTCAAATAGACCTAAGATACACGTGTGGGTGGTTGTTAGTGTGAAATCAAAGACATGATGGAAGATAGCTATAATCCTTTCCCGATAGTGAAAATGTTGATCCGTAAATACAACCAATACTGTACCGTTCACCAAAACTGGGAGAGCTGCTAGTATGAAAATCAAATCATATCCTACAACAGACACAAAGAATAACGTGTTGCCTTATCATTGTGGCACAGTGACCAAGTTGTAAATCAAAGATCATAGGTTCAATTCCCACTCATGCCTTAGGGTTAATGTTTGACTTACTAAAGAAGTAAAGGCAAAGTGAGTAATATAAAGTCAAAGTGTCCCCTTTGAATAGCCAATAAGGTGCTATAGAAATGAAAAAAATTAAAAAAACAGGAATTTACAAAAATTTTGCCAAGGCACCCCTGAAGAAACCTGAAGGCACTCTGGTTGAAAAAAGGTTGTCCTATACCATTGGGCACCTTTCTAGTAAGGGCAACCAGAACTTGCAAAGAAGGGCTGGAACGCCCAAAACACCTAGGTAGACAGGAACAGAAGTGAGAATTATGTCAGAGAGATCTTTTTGTTACAATATCAAAGACACAGAAGACTTTAGAAGATGGCTTGTTCTACAGACTTTTAGCTATAACTGTAAAATACTTTTGGGTAGTCTGACCCGTTACAGTAGAACTTATGCCAAACAGCTAAATAAATATTTGAAATAAATACAGTATGCAAACTGTTTTACCTTTTAAAATATTTGTAATTCTGCTCAGCCACTTGATTTATACTTTTAAGCCACACTGCACATCTAGGTTTGGTGACACTTACAGCTTCCTCTGTACTACCTAACTACTCTTTAAGGATACGGTTTGGATTTGGTACTACCATGGGTTTGTGATGAATCCCTGGGGTTCACAAACTGGCAGAAAACTTTGAAAGATCACCACCAGAAATAGGGAATGACTCAATGCAGTGTATGGCCTTGGCCCCTGGTCACCTGAGTCACAAAATCCAACAATCTGAAAGAATGGATAACTCGGCCCCCTCCGTATAAAAGGGTGGGCTGGCAGCAGCCATATTGTTAGTGTGTATAGTTAGAAACAAATTGACAATTTTTTGGGGGGAGAGATAACATGCTATACAAGAATTTTTACTTCTGGCATTGGTACGTGTCCTCATTGTCAGTTGCTGGCTTGCCTTTGATTTACAATAGTTTGTGGATCAGCCCAAATGACCAGATTTGAATAACAGGATTTGCTATTATATTTCAGTGAGGTTCACTGCAAAGTTCATGAACCTTAAAATTCAAGTACAATTCACAACACTCTCCACAAACCCAACTTTGGCTAATTCGCTCATCCCTTCTACTCATTAAACTTTAAAGCGGCAGTAAACCGCGTTAAAAAAAAAAGGTCCCCAGCAAGCTCAAGCCATAATGTGCTAGTATGCACCGCATACTAGCACATCATGACAGACTTACCAGAAAAACGATCCCTCCAGCGGCGTGCTTTCCAGGCAGCCAGCCTTCCTTATGGGTTTGGGGGCTCCAGCCATTTGAAAGGCCAAGCCACAATGACGTCACTCCTGTGTATGCGCATGGGAGTCACAGCTGCGGCATGCAATCCATTGAGAGTGCAGCGGGCATGCGCTGATGACATCACCGGCTTTGGCACAGCTCTCTCAATGGACAGCATGCCGTCCACTAACAGCACAGTGTGCATGTGCCGGTAACATCATTGGCTGCTACACAATATCTCCTAAACAGTGCACATTTAGCAGATATTTACAGCACCTTCAGGTAAGCCTTTTTATAGGCTTACCTGTAGGTACAAGACAACAAGGGGTGTGTACTACCTCTCTAAAATAGATGAACACGTTACTTGCAGAGGAATAGAGTAGTCTTAGCAGTCTAAGCTCTCCCCTACCAGCTTCAGTGCCTGAAAACATCCCCTCTTCTATTTTTTTTCTTCAGTTTTTTGGGTGGGGCCTGGGTACCTGGTTTTGACCAACACCAGCTTTCACGTCGGGTCCACCGTAAGTTCTTCTCCTCCCCCTCCCTACCTGCAACTTTCTGGGACATGTCACAGGTCCCAGAAGACTGCAGGACGATTCACAAAGTGCAGCACAGCAGCTCATGCATGTGCAGTAGGCAGCTGGCTGTGAAGCTGCAAGGGACCACAGCCAGCTGCCCTTAGCAAACATGCCTGTGACTGGGACCTGAAGACCGGCAAACAGTCGGTTCAGCTGAGGTCAGCGCTGGACCCCTGGACGGGTGAGTGTCCTTTTATTAAGAGTCAGCAGCTACATTATTTGTAGCTGCTGACTTTTATTTTTATTTTTCTCAAACAAGTCAAAGAACCACTTAGAGTGGTAAATTAAATTATAAAGTCAGGTAAATAAATTCAAGTTAAATTAGGTAAATTGTAAAGCTAACTTTACAATTTACTTAACTTTATGTAATTTACTTAAGTAAACTGTGGGAAGATTATATACAGTGCCTTGAAAAAAAGTATTCATACCCCTTGAAATTTTCCACATTTTGTCATGTTACAACCAAAAACATAAATGTGTTTTAGTAGGATTTGATTTGATAGACAAACACAAAGTAGCACATAGTGGAAGGAAAATGATAAATGGTTTTCAAATTTTTTTACAAATAAATATGTGAAAAGTGTGGCGTGCATTTGTATTCAGCCCCCTTTACTCTGATACCCCTAACTAAAATCTAGTGGAACCAATTGCCTTCAGAAGACACCTAATTAGTAAATAGAGTCCACCTGTGTGTAATTTAATCTCAGTATAAATGCAGCTATTCTGTGAAGCCCGCAGAGGTTTGTTAGAGAATCTTAGTGAACAAACAGCAACATGAAGGCCAAGGAACACAACAGACAGGTCAGGGATAAAGTTGTCCCAAGCTTTGAACATCTCACGGAGCACTGTTCAATCCATCATCCGAAAATGGAAAGAGTATGGCACAACTGCAAACCTACCAAGACATGGACGTCCGCCTAAACTGACAATCCAGGCAAGGAGAGCATTAATCAGAGAAGCAGCCAAGAGGCCCATGGTAACCCTGGAGGAGTTGCAGAGATCCACAGCTCAGGTGGGAGAATCTGTCCACAGGACAACTATTAGTTGTGCACTCCACAAATCTGGCCTTTATGGAAGAGTAGCAAGAAAAAAGCCATTGTTGAAATAAAGCCATAAAAAGTCCAGTTTGCAGTTTGCGAGAAGCTATGTGCAGGGACACAGCAAACATGCGGAAGAAGGTGCTCTGGTCAGATGAGACCAAAATTGAACTTTTTGACCTAAAAGCAAAACACTGTGTGAGGCGGAAAACTAACACTGCACATCAACCTGATCACACCATCCCCACTGTGAAACATGGTGGTGGCAGCATCATGTTGTGGGGATGCTTTTCTTCAGCAGGGACAGGGTGTCAGGGCTGGGCTCAGCCCTTCCTTCTCTAAGCTGGCCGCTCAGCTGTTGGCTAATTCCCAGCTCCTATCTCTCCACAGTGACTCACCTATTGATGATATCCTGCTCGTCAGTCCTGTCTACTTAAGCCGTCCAGTCCAGACGATCTCTGCCTTCGCCTTGGTCACATCTCTAGAGATGCTCTCCTGTGTTCTTGTTAAAGACTTGCTTGGCTGACATTTCTTCTGGCTCCAGCTCCTGCTTGCTGTTCTACTACACTCAACTCTGGCTCCCTGATGTTTTGGCTTGTCTGACTATCAGTTCCAGTTCCTGAACTCTGGCTATGTTTTGACTATGTTTACTCTGTTTATCTTTTTATTATTATTATTATTATTAAACAAGTGTGATTTAACTGTACTTCTGTCTCAGTCTGATTCATGGTTTCTGACAGTAGGCGAAGGCCATGAATTCAGAAGATGCAGTCAATCCACTTGTTGGTAATATTTTTTCCAGATTGGATGAGCAGGATCACCACATGGATCAGTTTGCCATGGCGTTACAAACGCTCCTGAGTTGCACAGCTCATCTGGAATCTCCCACTGCGGCTGCTCTGGTACAACCTGTGTTGCAGGCCGTCCCTGCTGCTGCTCCAGTCTCTGTGCAGGCACCCGCCTCGAGTATTACCTCTATAAGAGGTATGTCTGGTTCCACTTCCCCAGCGATTTGGGGGCAATCCAGTCCAATGCAGAGGGTTTCTCAACCAGGTTAAGATATACTTTGGATATGCTTCCCCAGGCATTTCCCACGGACAGAAGCAAAGTGGGTTTCGTGATATCTTTGCTTTCTGAGAGAGCCTTGGCCTGGGCAAGCCCTCTATGGGAGACACAAAAGCCTGTTGTCTTGAGTTACCCTGAGTTTGTGACTCATGAGACTGTTCCATTGTCCGTGGCCGTAGGGGCTCTTCACCATGAGATAATCCAATTCCAAGTTATTTACTTACCAAGTTTCCGCTGGTTATTAGTTATCCTTGGTTTACAGAGGCACAACCCCTCTTTTGATTGGCTCCGTTCTGAGGTTCTCTCCTAGTCAACACAATGCAGTAAGACATGCTTCCATAAGTTAGCCAAGGTCCAGTGCACCTCTTCACTCTCCTCCCTGCCGGAGGAGTACCGCAATTTTAGAGAAGTCTTTGACAAAGGTCAAGCCGGTAGTTTGCCTCCACACTGGTCGTATGATTGCACAATTGACCTTCAACCTAGTGCTATACCCCCTCGTGGCCGGATTTACCCTTTTTCGGTCATGGGGGATAAGGCAATGGAGGAGTATGTTGCAGACGCACTTTTTCAAGGTTTCACCTGCAAATCCTTGTCTACTGCTGGTGCTGGTTTCTTCTTTGAGAAGAAGAAGAGTGGTGAACTGAGACCTTGTATTGATTATAGGAGTCTCAATCATTTCACGATTAAGAATGCCTATCCGATTCCGTTGATTACGGAGTTATTTGACTGCCTCAAGGGAGCAATGGTTTTCATGAAGCTTGACTTGAGAGGGCATACAATCTTGTGAGGCTTAAGGAGGGCGATGAGTGGAAAACTGCTTTTAATACCAGAACAGGTCATTATGAGTATCTCGTAATGCCTTTTGGCCTTTGTAACGCTTTGGCAGTTTTCCAGGAATTTATTAACGATGTCCTCCGATATTTGTTTCAGTTATGTGTGGTGGTTTATTTCAACGATATCCTCATATTTTCCATGTCCCTTGAGAGCCACCACACAGATGTCTGTCGTGTGCATCAGAAACTAAGAGAGAACAATCTCTATTGTAAATTGGAGAAGTGTGAATTCCATCGTGAACAGGTTAAATTCCTGGGTTATGTCATTTCCACTGCTGGTTTTTCGATGGACCCAGAGGAACTTTCAGCAGTCCTACACTGGCCCTGACATGTGGGTTTATATCCTCTGCAGTGCTTTGCCAACTATTATTGGAAGTGTATTCGTAACTTCTTGTCTCTGGTCAAGCCCCTGACTGATATGACCAGAAAGGACAGTAACCTACAGAGTTGGTCTCCGGAGTCTATTAAGGCCTTTGAGAGTCTCAAGGCTGCCTTTGTTTCTGCTCCTGTGTTGGCACATCCTCATCCTATGTTACCTTTTATCCTTGAGGTTGATGCTTCTGAGACTGGAGTTGGTGCCCTTCTGTCTCAACGTCCTATCTCTGAGAGCGCTATGCATCCTTGTGGCTACTTTTCCAAGAAATTGTCACCTGCGGAGTGCAATTACGAGATTGGTGACAGAGAGCTGTTAGTGATTTTTTTATCCCTGAAAGAATGGAGACATCTCCCCGAAGGTACCACTGTGCCGGTTCTCATTCTTACTGACCATAAGAATCTCACATTCTTGTCTGAGGCTAAACGCCTCTATCCCAGAAGGACGCGATGGGCTCTTTTTTTGTCTAGTTTTAATTACATTGTCTCATTCTTACCTGGTACTAAGAATGTGAGGGCTGATACTTTGTTCCACTTAAGAAGCTGCCCACTTCTAAGGAACTGGCTTCCATTTTTGCTCAGGAGATCTTTCGCATACATGGACTACCCAAGGTGATTGTCTCGGACAGGGGTAGTCAGTTTGTGTCCCGGTTCTGGCGAGCCTTTTGTTCACTATTGGGAATTCAGCTTGCTTTCACCTCTGCGTATCACCGCAGTCTAATGGGGCAGCAGAACGAGCCAATCAGTCCTTGGAGCAATTCCTACGTTGCTATATTTCTGACCATCATAACAACTGGTCAGACCTCTTACTATGGGCGACGGCGCCACGCACGCTACGTCATTTCCGCTTACTAGGCCGGTGGAGCGCAGGTGGAACGCATATGCTTCCTAATTCCACCTCGGGATACGAGCTACCCGGCCAGGTTCTTGTTACATATACGTGAGCAATTGTGCAAGGCACATTATTTGCTGCATACCTAGGATATTGGTGTGCTTATTACTTCATGTTTTTTGTTTTTATCTGTATGATGCCCAACTCTATAGCCAGTTGAACTGGACTATAGTTTTTTATTCTTAAGTTTTAAATAAAGTTTTTTTTTTTGGATTAAATCTAAATACTACACCATGGGAGTCCATCTTTCCCCCTTTTTTTCTGCATGAGTGATTAAAACTTCTCCATCTGCATATGCTGAGGATTTTCCTGGAAAACCTACCTATCGTAGCGGCAGGAGGATCGCAGAGACTACATTCCTTATGCGAGTTACCCCTCTGGGGTGGATGGATTTGGTGAGTGGGGACCCTTGAGGGGGAGCACCAAGTCACCAAGAACGCTGAACGCACTGAAGTCACAAATTTAAGTCTGTTTCCAAGTTTTTTGGCTGGGGTGCTTCCACATTGCACTGGAGTTTTATTTCACAATCACGGACTGATCTACAAGTTTTGGACTATTTATGAATATGTTTAGTAATTAATATAAGGTTATTGTCGGTAACCAGCACTTTTGTTTTTGTTTTTGTTTACGCATAAGGTTAATTATGGTGAAGGCCTAATGTGGGATTGGGTGTTCAACCTTGCAATTAACCTGTTCATCGGCACTTGTGGTTATTTTGGAACATTACTTGGAATGTGCACATATATAAGTTGAGTTTATTTAATTAAGTACCTACCACTTCATACTAAATAGGGCTTGACAGGATAGCCCTCTTATCACATTATTATAATATTATTAGATTTCATATACTTTTTATTTTTTATTTTTTATCTGAACACACGGACGTGGAGGGTGTATGTGGAGTTTATACATATTTTTCATTATTGGTGGTTTAGCATACCATATATCTGCCCGATTAAACTCGAGGGAGCGCCATTACCCCACTTTCATATATACATATATGGGCGGAGTTTGCTCACAATAGTGCCTTGAATTCTGCTTCCTGATTGTCCCTGTTTATGGCGAACTGTGGTTTCCAACATTCCATGTTGCCTGACTCATTTGTTCCGCAAAGTATTCCTGAGTTAGAGGAGCATCTCCGTGGTCTTCGTTGCACTTGGGCACAAGTCCATGAGGCTTTGCGACATGCTAATGATAGGTACAGACTCAATGCTGACCGCAGACGCCTGCCTGCGCCTTCCTACCAGGTTGGGGACAATGTCTGGCTGTCATCTCGCAACCTCCGACTTCGTGTTCCCTCTCTGAAGTTCGCACCTTGGTTTATTGGGCCTTTCCGTATTCTTCGCAGGATTAACCCAGTGGCTTATGCATTAGACCTTCCTTCTAATATGCGTATCTCAAATGTATTTCACGTCTCCTTATTAAAACCTTTGGTCTGCAACCGCTTTATCATCTCGGTGCCTCGTCCTCACCCTGTACAGGTTGTGAACCATGAGGAGTATGAAGTACAGTCCATTGTTGACTCCCATAGGTTTTGTGGGCGCATACAGTACCTGATGCATTGGAAAGGGTACGGTCCGGAGGAACGCTCTTGGGTCTCATCTTTGGACATACATGCCCCTGTCCTCCTCTGAGATTTCCATAGACGTTTTCCCCTCAAGCCTGGTGGTTCTCCAAGGGGGAGGGGTCATTGAGTAGGGGGTACTGTCAGGGCTGAGCTCAGCCCTTCCTTCTCTAAGCTGGCTGCTCCTATCTCTCCACAATGACTTACCTGTTGATGATAGACTGCTCATCAGTCCTGCCTACTCAAGCCGTCCAGTCCAGATGATCGCTGCCTTTGCCTTGGTCACATCTCTAGAGACGGTCTCCTGTGTTCCTGTTAAAGACTTGCTTGGCTGACATTCCTTCTGGCTCCAGATCCTGCTTGCTGTTCTAATACGCTCATCTCTGGCTCCCTGATATTTTGGCTTGCCTGACTATCCATTCCGGTTCTTGAACTCTGGCTATGTTTTGACTACGTTTACTCTGTTTACCTTTTTTTATTATTATTAAACAAGTGTGATTTAACTGTACTTCTGTCTCAGTCTGATTCATGGTTTCTGACACAGGGAAGCTGGTCAGAGTTGATGGGAAGATGGATGGAGCCAAATACAGGGCAATCTTAAAAGAAAACCTGTTAGAGTCTGCAAAAGACTTGAGACTGAGGCAGAAGTTCACCTTCCAGCAGGACAATGGCCTTAAATATACAGCCTGAGCTACAATGGAATGGTTTAGAACAAAGCATATTCATGTGTTAGAATGGGCCAGTCAAAGTCCAGACCTGAATTCAATTGAGAATCTGTGGCAAGACTTGAAAATTGCTGTTCACGGATGCTCTCCATCCAATCTGACAGAACTTGAGCTAGTTTGCAAAGAAGAATGGGCAAAAATTTCACTCTCTAGACGTGCAAAGCTGGTAGAGACATACCCAAAAATACTTCCAGCTGTAATTGCAGTGAAAGGTGGTTCTACAGAGTATTGACTCAGGGGGGCTGAATACAAATACACACCACACTTTTCAGATGTTTATTTCTAAAAAAAATTTGAAAACCATTTATCATTTTCCTTTGACTTCACAATTATGTGCCACTTTGTGTTGGTCTATCACATAAAATGCCAATAAAACACCTTACATTTTTGGTATATTGGGAGGACTGCCTTTACACGCACATGAACTTTAATGGCATCCCAGTCTTAGTACGCAGGGTTCAATATTGAGTTGGCCCGCCCTTTGCAGCCATAATAGCTTCAACTCTTCTGGGAAGGCTGTCCACAAGGTTTAGGAGTGTGTCTATGGGAATGCTTGACCATTATTCCAGAAGCGCATTTCTGAGGTCAGGCACTGATGTTGGCCGAGAAGGTCTGGCTCACAGTCTCCACTAATTCATCCCAAAGGTGTTCTATATAGGTAGGCGTCCCAATACTTCTGATAATATAGTGTGTATATATATATATATATATATATATATATATATATATATATATATATGTATATATATACACAGTAAAACCTTGGTTTGAGAGTAACTTGGTTTGAGTGCGTTTAGCAAGACCAGCAAAATTTTTAAATAAATTTTGACTCGATATACAAGCGATGTCTTGATATACAAGTAGCGTCATATCACAACTGAGTATAAAAGAGAAGAAAGGCACCTCTAAGTGTAGCAATATGGTTACATAAAGCCTCGGTTCACACCAGAGGCGGCACGACTTGCAGGGCGACCTGCACACGACTGCCCGGGCGACTTGCAAAACGACTTCTGTATAGAAGTCTATGCAAGTCGCCCCAAGTCGCCCCCGAAGTCGTACAGGAACCTTTTTCTAAGTCGGAGCGACTTGCGTAGCTCCCCTTAGAACGGTTCCATAGCACAGAACGGGAGGCGACTTGTCAGGCGACTAGGTCGCCTGACAAGTCGTCCCTGTGTGAACCGAGCCTTAATGAAGGTACAACATTTAGCAACTCACATGATTGATGATTAAAACAGGCACATCTAAGTATGCAGGCATCTGGGGTAAAGCTGTCCACATAGACCATCCTCTGCACCTCCATCAAAATCATCCCTTCCATGCTGCACGACTCACTTTCAGATCGCTCTACTGCAGAGTAGTCTTCCCGGTCATGATTGCAGACTGACAGCGGTGAGAGCCGGAGGTGCGGGGGATGGTCTATGTTGAGCGCTTTTTTTTAAACTCTGTAGCTCTTGTTGGATTTTGCTTCTAATCCCCTTGTGGATGCTTCCATTTGTGGATGGACATTTTATGGTTACACAACCTATCATGTTGCTATAATCTTTTTATATGGAATATAAACTGAAGGATTTAGGAATAAATGGTTGTGGAAAGAATCATCTGAGTTTCCATTATTTCTCGTGGGGAAATTCGCTTTGATATACTTTGGATTACAAGCATGTTTCTGGAACGAATTATGCTCCCAATCCAAGGTTTTATTGTATATATATATATATATATATATATCTGTATATACACACACTCACACACAGTACAGAGTACATTTTTTAGCCCCAGCTCCACTTAAACCAAAAGGCTTGTTTTTGCCAGTCATCCTTGAAGAGGTGATGTTTTGTTGTATGGACCATGGGCTCTAACGTATCTCAGATTCTTTGGAATTGAACAGTTACAATGTTTATAACTTATTATATTTAATGCTTTACAATAATATATTTGCAAGAACATACTTTCTATTACTCCTATAGCTGTTGCAATGCATAGTAAAGAATCATCAGATGTTATTAAATAACCTTGACTTTCATTGCAGCTTTTATCTGCAGCTGATAAAAATATAGGCCATTTTGTCAGTCATTCCTTGTCAATACCTTGCACAGTATAAAACAGACCACATAAATAGCATCATACAAACCACCATTGGTTTTTGACACATTGGATTATTTTTCCTCCCTCAATTTGTATAGCACAAACAAAATTTCACTAATCCTATTGATTAATAAACCAGTGTGTCTGTCTCTATCCCAGCATCCTCTCCGTGCTGATTGTCTGTTCTGAGTGCTTTTCTCGTCCATGTTCAGAGAGAGAAGATTCATGACCGTCTGGGAAGAGCCATTCAAATGCATGTCACACAGCCTCGTAGGGTGGATGCATTCCTCTGTCCCTTATATTACGTGTCTCTGGCATATTTTATTTCTGACTCGTTTACGCAAATTCACATATTTTCCTCAGACTGATCCATCAAGAACTGTTTAATTGAAGTATCCATCTGCATCGTGTGAGAAAAGAGGACACCGGTGACCTGTCCTTTCTACCTCGGCTGATATGTTTTACATGTAAAAGGAAGTCATTTCTTTACAGGCTAAAGCTGCATTTGAGTTGAGAAATGAGGTAGAGAGAAAGACAGATGTGTTATGTTTTACTGTACCGGCTCTTTAGAAATATCACTTAAATTGGTTCTATTTCAGTTTGAATGAAAATGTGTAGCTTCTAGAAAATATGGAATCTGCCTTTAGCTAACCTCTCTGAAAATGTTAGTTTAGCGGATGTCCTGATGACCAAAGGCATTCCATGTTTCCTTAGTCCTTGACCTGAAACAAGAATGCAGATAAAGAGTTCAAAATGAGGTCATCAAATGAAGCCTTCATATTTATCTAAGAAATCAAGACTGAAGCGCTATATGGGAAATTTCAGCATCTAGATACACATTTCTTCCAAATAATCAAATAAAAAGGAAATGAACCAACAAATTTCAGGGGCCAAACAATACCCCCTTCATCAGGGCTTAACAGGATTTGGAGCAAGGGATGAGCTTGGTTCAGTTTAAACTCAGTTTGGCAAAGCCCATAGAAAGCTGTCACATGATTGCATGTCCACCAGCCCCATCAGCTGTGGCCAGGGCAATCCTTACCCAGCAGCTGCACATACACAAAGAAGGAGAAAATTTACAGCGCTAACAAACCAAAATATAATGATAAAGTGAGCAGCAACAGGTCTTCCTCCGGCTTTGGGGGTCTTCTTTTCCGGCTTCGGGGGTCCCTCCGGTTCCTCTTCTCCCAGCGTCCGGTTGGTTCTTCTCCGCTCTCTCCGGCCTCTTCTTCCGGTGTTCCAGTTCTTCGGCCAGCTCCTCCGCTGTGTTCAGGCCGCTCTTTTGCCAGCGGAGGTCCGGACTTCTGGGCTTCTTGTCAACACCGGGTGATGTTGACCACGCCCCCTAAAACGTCACAGTCCCAGCATGCCCAGGGACTGTGACATCATAAGGGGGCGGGGTCTCCGCCTATATAAGTCACAACGGAGCGCTCAGAGAGCAGTCCAGCCGGAGAGAGCGTTGTGTCAACATCTGGAGAAGAGAAGAGGGAAGAAGACAAGAAGCCCAGAAGTCCGGACCTCCGGTGGCAAAAGAGCAGCCTGAAGACAGCGGAGGAGCTGGCCAAAGAACTGGAACACCGGGAGAAGAGGCCGGAGAGAGCGGAGAAGAACCAATCCGACGCCGGGAGAAGAGGGACCAGAGGGACCCCCGAAGCTGGAAGAAGACCCCCGAAGCCGGAGGAAGACCCCCCCCGAGCTGTTTAATAAATTATTTAAAAAACCTGTGAATTGTGTTTTATTATTGACACTTTTTCCCTAGGTGAATGGGTAGGGGTACCATGTACCCCATACTCATTCACATAGGGTGGGGGGCCAGGATCTGGGGGCCCTCCTATTATAGGGGGCTCCCGGATTCCGATAAGCCCCCCGCCCACAGACCCTGACAACCAACGGCCAGTGTTGTTGGGAAGAGGCCCTTGTCCTCATCAACATGGGGACAAGGTGCTTTGGGGGGAGGGGCCCCGCAGGGCCCCCCTCCCCCAAAGCACCCACCCCCCCATGTTGAGGGCATGCGGCCTGGTACGGTTCAGGAGGGGGGGGCGCTCACTCGTCCCACCCCCTTTCCTGACCGGCTGGGCTGCGTGCTCGGATCGGGGTCTGGTATGGATTTTAGGGGGGACCCCACGCCGTTTTTCCGGCGTAGGGGCTTCCCTTTAAAATCCATACCAGACCCAAGGGCCTGGTATGCCCCGCGCTCGCCACAATAGGAAAATTTGTTTTTCCTATTGCAACAAGCACAAAATGCAATACCCTGCCCTTGCGTCGTATCTGGTCCGTTGGACCAGCACACAGACGAGTGGACTTTCCGCCAGAAACTGAGTCCGACGGAAAGATTTAAAACATGTTTCAAATCTAGGTCCGGCGGGCTTTTGGGAAAAAGTCTGCCGGAAAAGTCCGCCGGAGCCTACACACGGTCGGATTGTCCGGCAGACTCTGGTCCGCCGGACCAAGTATGCCGGAAAGTCCGCTCGTGTGTACGCAGCATTACACTCACCGGCCACTTTATTAGGTATAACTGTTTAATTGCTTGGTAACAGAAATTGCTAATTAGCCAATCACATGGCAACAACTCAATGTATTTAGGCATCTAGATATGGTGAAGTCTAGGGATGAGCCAGATGTTTGAGTCGAACTTAAGTTCGACTCAAAACATCGGGCGTTCGCCCGATCGACGCATACAGAACATTATGGGGCATTCGCGGGAAATTTGAGCGCCCGTGGAATGCCCCATAATGAACGGCGAGACCGTTAATGCACTGTGAGATCGCAGTGCATTGACGGCTGCTGATTTGCCAAAGCATGCACCTGACCTGCATACTTTGGCCAATCACAGCACGCTCTGCTGTGAGAGCCATGATTGGCCAAAGGCAGGCAATAACGCCCCACACTATGGAAGGCTGCTTACATGGCAGCCGTACAAAAAAAAAAAGTAATTTAACCACTTCAGCCCTAGAAGATTTGGCTGCTCAATGACCAGGCCATTTTTTGCGACACAGCACTGCATCGATTTCACTGACAATTGCGCGGTCGTGCGACGCTGTACCCAAACAAAATTGACGTCCTTTTTTTTCCACAAATAGAGCTTTCTTTTGGTGGTATTTGATCATCTCTGCGGTTTTTATTTTTTGCGCTATAAACAAAAAAAAAGCGTCAATTTTGAAAAAAACACAATATTTTGTACTTTTTGCTATAATAAATATCCCCATTTTTTTTTTTTAAAAAGCTAACTTTTTCCTCAGTTTAGGCCGATATGTATTCTTCTACATATTTTTGGTAATAAAAATCGCAATAAGCGTATATTGATTGGTTTGCGCAAAAGTTATAGCGTCTACAAAATAGAGGAAAGATTTATGGCATTTTTATTATTAATTTTTTTTATTAGTAATGGCGGTGATCTGCATTTTTTAGCGGAACTGCGACATTATGGCAGACAGATCGGACACTTTTGGCACATTTTTGGGACCATTGACAATTATACAGCGATCAGTGCTATAAAAATGCACTGATTACTGTGTACATGTCACTGGCAGGAAAGGGGTTAACACTAGGGGGCGGTCAAGGGGTTAACTGTGTTCCCTGACTGTGTGTTCTAACTGTAGGGGTATGGGAGTGACTGGAGGAAATGACAGATCATTGTACCTAGCTGGTAGGAACTCACGATCTGTCTGTCCTCTCCTCACAGAACTGGAATTTGTTTGTTTACACACACGTCTCTGTTGTGGCTCTCGTGCCCTCGAACGCGCATGGCCGGCGGCCATTGCGACCGCAAGTCACATGCATCGGCACCCCCACAGTGCAGCAGGAGCCTGCTTTCCCGCTTAAAGGGACCGACGTACAGCTACGACATTTTGCGGGATCGTGCCGATCTGTTGCAGTATAATGACAGCGGCTGGTCGGCAAGCGGTTAAAACTGCTCACGGCTGTAATGTATTGCCGGATCCCAGCAATATACATAAAAATCATTAAAAAAAATGGCATGGGTTCCCCCTCCCCCCAGTCCATTACCAGGCCCTTCTGGGTCTGGTATGGATATTAAGGGGAACCCTGCACGCAACCTGGCAGGCTGCTTGGAAAAATGGGGGGACGAGAGAGTGCATCCCCCCTGAACCATACCAGGCCACATGCCCTAAAACACCTTGTCCCCATGTTGATAAGGACAAGGGCCTGTTCCACACAACCCTCGCTCGGTGGTTGTGGGAGTCTGCAGGCGGGGGCTTATTGGAATCTGGAAGTCCCCTTTAATAAGGGGACTCCCAGATCCCCCCCATGTGAATGGGTGTCGGGCACATTGTACCCTTACACATTCGCAAAAAAATATGTCAAAATGGTAAAAATGACAAGAGACAGTTTGGGACAAGTCCTTTGTTTTTTAAAAAACGATGACAGCGCCGACGACGCGAGGAAAAAAAAACTGATAAATCTTGCCTCCATGGGAGGCGTCCCACGACTGCAGGCTTTTTGCAATGACAGCTGTTATATAGCTGAGGGCAGGTCCACCCAGTGACGTAAATGGGTGACCCCGCCCCCTCTGACATTACATTCATAGTTACATACATAGTAGATGAGGTTAAAAAAAGACACAAGTCCATCAAGTCCAACCTATGTGTGTGATTATATGTCAGTATTACATGACGTCACATGACGTCAGAAGGACCCCCACGCCCTTCCTTTTTAATTTTGGTGTGTGGGTTCCCCTTAAAATCCATACCAGAGCTAGAGGCTCTGGTGTGGATTTCGGGCAGTACCCCCACACCTTTTTTTTTTTTTTTTTTTTTCGGTGTGGGGTTCCCCTTAGTATTCAGACCAGACCCAAAGAGCCTGGTAATGGACTGGGGGGGGGGACCCATGCCATTTTTTTCAATGATTTCTATCTATATTGCTGGGATCCGACAATTCATTACAGCCGCGAGCAGTTTTGAATTCAATTTTTCCTTTAGAAATGTCATTTTGCTGTGGTACTGTTCTAAACACGGGAAATATGTGCTAATTTACAGGCATACTAAGGACACCCCCCAGGCATGATATTTCAAGGAATATTTCATTTTTATTGTTTCACTTTAAGCATTATTAAAATCACCGCTCCTGAAAAAACATCTGTTTTTAAAACTTTTTTTTTGCATTGATCCATGTCCCCTGGGGCAGGACCCAGGTCCCCAAACACTTTTTATGACAATAACTGGCATATAAGCCTTTAAAATTATCACTTTTGATTTTTCACGTTCGAGTCCCATAGACTTTAAGGGTGTTCGCACAAATTTTTTGCCTATTCGCAAGTTCTGGTGCGAACCGAACTGGGAGGGTGTTTGGTTCATCCCTAGTGAAGACGACTTGCTAAAGTTCAAACCGAGCATCAAAATGGGGAATTAAGGGAACTTAGCCCTGGTTCACACTGAGCTGCGGGAATGAAGCCGTGTGAGTTCAGCTGAATTGCACGATTTCACTCCCGCATGTCAGTCCCGACTTCAGCTGCGATTTCACAGACATCTGTGCGGGTTTCTGCACAGATGTCAATGGAAATCGCACCCCGAAATCGCAAAAAGTAGTACAGAAACTACTTTTTGAATTTGGTGCGGGCGCCAGAAGTGCATCGAGACGGTGCCATAGCCGGCAATTGTCGCCAACTTGACAAAACGCACGAATGTAAACCAGGGCTTGACTTTGAACATGGCATTGTTGTTGGTGCCAGGCGGGCTGGTCTAAGTATTTCAAAAGCTGCTGATCTACTGGGATTTTCATGCCTTGTTGATGGCAGTGGTCAGAGAAGAATGGGCAGGCTGGTTTGAGATGATAGAAAGGCAACAGTAACTTATATAACCACTCGTTACAACCAAGGTATGCAGAATACCATGGGCTACAGCAGCAGATGACCACATTGGGTGCCATTTTTGTCAGCTAAGAACAAGAAACTGAGGCTACCATTTGCACAAGCTCACCAAAACTGGGCAATAGAAGATTGGAAAAACGTTGCCTGGTCTGATGAGTCTCGATTTCAGCTGTGACATTCAGATGGTAGGGTCAGAATTTGGCGTAAAAAAAAGAAAGCATGGATCCATCCTTCCTTGTATCAGCAGTTCAGGCTGGGGGTGGTGTGGTAATGGTGTGGAGGATATTTTCTTGCCACACTTTGGGCCCCTTAGTACCGATCGAGCATCGTTTAAACACCACGGCCTACCTGAGTATTGTTGCTGACCATGTCCATCCCTTTATGACTACATTGTACCCCACTTCTGATGGCTCCTTCCAGCAGGATAATGCACCATGTCACAAAGCTCCAATCATCTCACCACTGATATCTTGAACATGATAATGAGATCCCTGTACTCTAATGGCCTCCACAGTCACCAGATCTCATCCAATAGAGCACCTTTGGGATTTGGTGGAATGGATGTGCAGCCGACAAATGTACAGCAACTGCATGATGCTCTCATGTCAAAAAAGGTCTAAAATCTCTGAGGAATGTTTCCAACACCTTGCTGAATCTATGCCATGAAGAATTAAGGCAGTTCTGAAGGCAAAAGAGGGTCCAACCCAGTACTATCAAGGTGTACCTAATAAAGTGGCTAGTGGGTATATATTTAATTAAGGCAAGGTGGGAATCCTGTTTCAGACAGTGTTTTCTAAGCAAACTGTAGAATAATATTCCCCTTTTCCCTTTAGTTGCAACTGGATTTTTCAATTCTAAACAGTGTTATTCAGAGTCAGTATTGTATCCTGTGTCCTCGGTGTAGACAATGGTACATACTGTGTGGACGGAAAGTATTCAGACCCCTTTAAATTTTTCACTCTTTGTTATAGTGCAGCCATTTGCTAAAATCATTTAAGTTCATTTTCTTTCCTTATTATTGTACACACAGCACCCCATATTGACAGAAAAACACAGAATTGTTGACATTTTTGCAGATTTATTAAAAAAGAAAAACTGAAATATCATATGGTCCTAAGTATTCAGACCCTTTGCTTTGACACTCATATATTTAACTCAGGTACTGTCCATTTCTTCTGATCATCCTTGAGATGGTTCTACACCTTCATTTGAGTCCAGCTGTGTTTGATTATACTGATTGGACTTGATTAGGAAAGCCACACACCTGTCTATATAAGAGCTTAAAGCTCACAGTGCATGTCAGAGCAAATGAGAATCATGAGGTCAAAGGAACTGCCTGAAGAGCTCAGAGACAGAATTGTGGCAAGGCACAGATCTGGCCAAGGTTACAAAAAATTTCTGCTGCACTTAGGGTTCTTAAGAGCACAGTGGCCTCCATTATCCTTAAATGGAAGACGTTTGGGACGACCAGAACCCTTCCTAGAGCTGGCCATCTGGCCCAACTGAGCTATCGGGGGAGAAGAGCCTTGGTGAGAGAGGTAAAGAAGAACCCAAAGATCACTGTGGCTGAGCTCCAGAGATGCAGTCGGGAGATGGGAGAAAGTTGTAGAGAGTCAGTCATCACTGCAGTCCTCCAACAGTCTGGGTTTTACAGCAGAGTGGCCCGACAGAAGCCTCTCCTCAGTGCAAGACACAGGAAAGCCTGCATGGAGTTTGCTAAAAAACACCTGAAGGACTCCAAGATGGTGAGAAATAAGATTCTCTGGTCTGATGAGAGCAAGATAGAACTTTTTGGCCTTAATTCTAAGCAGTGTCGCCAACCTACCAGATTGAAATTTACTGACACGACACCCAAATTTTACTGGCACCACCAAGTTTTTACTGGCATTTCACAAAAGTTCCAAAATTAAATTTTTAGGTGCAAATTTCAGTATTTAGGCTACAAACAACTACGCTAGGCAAATAGCAATGTGATTTAAGGTAGATATTAAGGTAAAAAAACATATTTTTATTATTTTCGACATAATAAGGGCGAATTATCTAGTCCAATCACCTCCTGCCTCCATCACCTGTCACCATTGCTCCCTGCCTTCAACACCCCCTGCCACTATCGCCCCCTGCCACCAAACCCTATGCCACCATCCCCCTCTGCCATCATCACCCCCTGCCACCATCCTCCTCTGCCACCATCATATCCTGCCTCCACCCCCCTCTGCCACCATCACACCCTGGTTCCATCCCCCTCTGCCACCATCACCCCCTGCCACCATCCCCCTCTGCCAGACTGCCTCCATCACACCCTGCCACATCCCCCTCTGCCACACTGCCTCCATCACACCCTGCCTCCATCCCCCTCTGCCACCATCACCCCCTGCCACCATCCCCCTCTGCCGGACTGCCACCAACACACTCTGCCACCATCCCCCTCTGCCATCATCACCCCCTGCCACCATCCCCCTCTGCCGCCATCATACCCTGCCTCCACCCCCCTCTGCCACCATCACACCCTGCCTCCATCCCCCTCTGCCACCATCACCCCCTGCCACCAACCCCCTCTGCCACCATCACCCCCTGCCACCATCACACCCTGCCACCATCCCCCTCTACCAGACTGCCTCCATCACACCCTGCCTCCATCCCCCTCTGCCACCATCACCCCCTGCCACCATCCCCCTCTGCCAGACTGCCTCCATCCCCCTCTGCCACCATCACCCCCTGCCACCATCCCCCTCTGCCAGACTGCCTCCATCACACCCTGCCACCATCCCCCTCTGCCAGACTGCCTTCATCACACCCTGCCTCCATCCCCCTCTGCCACCATCACCCCCTGCCACCATCCCCCTCTGCCAGACTGCCATCATCCCCCCCTGCCGCCATCATACCCTGCCTCCACCCCCCTCTGCCACCATCACACCCTGCCTCCATCCCCGTCTGTCACCAGCACCCCCTGCCACCATCCCCTTCTGCCACCATCACCCCCTGCCACCATCACACCCTGCCACCATCCCCCTCTGCCAGACTGCCTCCATCACACCCTACCTCCATCCCCCTCTGCCACCATCACCCCCTGCCACCATCCCCCTCTGCCAGACTGCCTCCATCACACCCTGCCTCCATCCCCCTCTGCCACCATCACACCCTGCCACCATCCCCCTCTGCCAGACTGCCTCCATCACCCCCTGCCACCATCCCCTTCTGCCAGACTGCCTCCATCACACCCTGCCTCCATCCCCTTCTGCCATCATCCCCCTCGGCCACCAACACCACTTGCTCCAGTCCATCTCCCTCAGCCATCATCACCTTCTGGCAGGATGTGCTAATACATCACTCGCCTTGCCACCAATAAAGCGCGCCAGCGCCGCACAGCCTCTGTGAGATCCGCCCCCCTGCCGGCCGAATACAGGATCTGCTCGGCAAGCTCCGGAACTGCACATGCGCGGTTCCAAGCCGGACCAGTCACAGCTATTTTTTACTGGCACAGTCCCGCTATTACGGACATTTACGGGCAGGGAAAAAAGTACCCGTTTTTACGGGCTGCCCGTAAAAATACGGGCAGTTGGCAACACTGATTCTAAGCGGTATGAGTGGAGAAAATCAGGCACTGCTCATCACCTGTCCAATACAGTCCCAACAGTGAAGCATAGTGGTGGCAGCATCATGCTGTGGGGATGTTTTTCAGCTGCAGGGACAGGATGACTGGTTGCAATAGAGGGAAAGATGAATGCAGCCAAGTACAGGGATATCCTGGATGAAAACCTTCTCCAGAGTGCTCAGGACCTCAGACTGGGCCAAGACAATGACCCTAAGCACACAGCTAAAATAATGAAGGAGTGGCTTCACAACAACTCTGTGACTGTTCTTGAATGGCCCAGCCAGAGCCCTGACTTAAACCCAATTGAGCATCTCTGGAAAGACCTAAAAATGGCTGTCCACCAAGTTTACCATCCAACCTGACAGAACTGGAGAGGATCTGCAAGGAGGAATGGCAGAGGATCCCCAAATCCAGGTGTGAAAAGCTTGTTGTGTCATTCCCAAAAAGACTCATGGCTGTATTAGATCAAAAGGGTGCTTCTACTAAATAATGAGCAAAGGGTCTGAATACTTAGGACCATGTGATATTTCAGTTTTTCTTTTTTAATAAATCTGCAAAAATGTCAACAATTCTGTGTTTTTCTGTCAATATGGGGTGTTGTGTGTACATTAATGAGGACAAAAAATTAACTTAAATGATTTTAGCAAATGGCTGCAATATAACAAAGAGTGAAAAATTTAAGGGGGTCTGAATACTTTCCGTCCCTACTGTATGCCCACAATCTCAGTACAGGAGAGAAGCCTGTACAGCTGTGCAAGTCTCAATGTAAAGCTGGAGTTTAGCTTTGAAAAAACTTGATACTGTGAGATATAATGCCAATTTTACTGATAAATAGATGTTGGGTTTACAGACACATCTGCAAAGAGCCATTCAAATGCATGTCACATAGCCTCATGGGTGGATGTGTCCCCCTGTCCCATATATTTTATTTCTGACTCGTTTATCCAAATTCCATACTTCCTCAGATTGATCCACCGAGAACTGTTTAATTGAAGTATCCATCTGCATCGTGTTAGAACAGAGGACACCGGTGACCTCTCTTTTCTACCTCAGATGATACATTTTACATGTAAAATGAAGTAATTTCTTTGCAGGTTGAAGATGGATTTGAGGTGAGGAATGAGGTAGAGAGAAAGATGTGTTATGTTTTATTGTTCCAGGTCTTTCTTTTAAACTGGTTCTATATCAGTTTGAATGAATGAAAATTGGTAGCTTCTAAGAAACACAAAATCTGCCTTTAGCTGACCTCTCCACAAATGCTAGTTTACTAGATGTCCTGATGACCAAGGGGCCTTCAAGTCCTTGACCTCAGTTCTTGAACTTATACAAGATGGGTGCAGCGTGATGTGGCAGCAATAATTCACACAGTCAGGTGCAATGAAAAAACTTTTATTGAAACAGCACAGCAAAAGTTCACAACAAACCCAGTGAGAAGGCTGCTCAACTGGGTACACTCACAATCTCCAGTAGAGAAAAGAGCAGGTATCAGCTGGAGTGATAGCGTCTATTAAGAGAGCAGAATTCTGCCTGGCCATCTTGTGACCAAATGGGATGATGTCCAAAGGAGGTTCAACCCTACACTTTCCCTTCACGTCAGCAACGTCTCCCTACTACTACTGCTGTCCCTAACAGGCGGCATACTTATCCTTACTCTACCAAGTTGAAAATGTGTGCCATGCCTGGGAGCCGGGGCCTTTAATAGGCTCTGTAGAAAAAATGATCCACACTCTGGTTGTTGCTCTTAAAATTTCTTCATTTTATTGAATAGCCACAGTGAACAAACTCAGATTAAGTCAGTTGACGTGTTTCAGCCTATAAGGCCTTAGTCATAACTAATGACTTATGACTAAGGCCTTATAGGCTTAAATGAATCAACTGACCTAATCTGCATTTGGCTATTCAATAAAATGAAGACATTTTAAGAGCAACAACCAGATCATTTTTTCTACAGTACTCTACTCGGCCAGTAACTGTGGATTGAGCACCTGGGAGCTCTGCTATCTATGTGGTGTATGGGTAGTAGCACTGCCTTTTCTGTTTATATTTTAATAGGCTCTGCCTGACCCAAGATGGCTGCCAAAGTCACATGGGGCTGCAGCATCCAACCGGATTGCTTCCCCAGTGACCCAGGAACTGTATTCCTCTCTACTTCCTCTCCAGCTACAAGACCGCTGTGGATGAGCGCCACCTGCAGTGAAGAAAGTAGACTGAAAATAAGGAGTTCTTACTTCAATGGCTGCATGAATGTTCCAGGTCAATGAATAATCTCTGGCACAACAGTACCAGTATTACAGGCACACAACTGGCATTTCCAAAATTTGGTCAGCAATGGAAACCTCCATATTTATTTGGAGTCATCAATGGAAACCTCCATATTTATTCAAGAAATCATTACTACAGTGCCACACCAGAAATTTCAACACCCAGATACAAATTTATTCCAGAATAAAGTGAAAAGGAATCGAGTCAGCACATTTTGGAGGCCAAACAATACCTCCTTCATCAGGGCTTAACCGGTTTGGTAATCAAGAATGAGCTGGGTTTGGCCTGAACTTGGTCTGAAGCTAGTTCAGTAGAACTCGTGGGAAGCTGTCACGTGATCGCATCCCCACTGATAATATTGCATGGAATTCTACCTTTAGCTCATTCTCTAAACAATTAATGTACCGTAATAAACATTCCACAAATAAGATATTGTAACTGCTTTAACTTTACCCCTGGGCATGTTAAAATCTTTAACTACTGTTTTGTGCACCCATGCTCAAAGTGCAGGTGCACTTTCAATGTGATTTGGCAAATTGTTATTATTATTATTATTGTTATTACACATTATTTATATATTGCCAACAGTTTGTCCAGTTCTTTAAAGACAGTACAGTTACAATACAAATATATAGGGTTAACAGAACCAATCATACTAAATAATCAATAGACCACAGTGTGAAGGTGCTGGTCAGATGTATCCTGACACACCGACAGGTACCTTGGAGGGGGGTTGAGCAACCTCCTGGTGACAACCATGCTCCTGTTAAAGGGCTGGTGTCACCTGAAAAAAGAAAGTATGGATAGGGCTTGCTATAAAGGTAAAATTTGAGAAAAGCAGAAAACCTTGATTGTAGGGACACAAAAAGGCAAGCTAGGCAACACGTCAAAAGAATAAAAATAAACTTTACATACACTTTAACCAGTTCCCTCCTGTATGCCACCATATGACATCCTGGGCTTTGAGTGGAGACATCTGAATGATGCTTCTCCTGGTTCTCTGTAAAGAGGACCCGTCTGCCCAATTCCTATTACAAGGGATGTTTACATTCCTTGTAATAGGAATAAAAGTAATCTTTTTTTTTTAAAAGGGAAAGTGTATAAAAAGAAAAAAAAAATTAAATTTAAGGCGCCCCAGTCCCCTCGTGTTCGCATGCAGAAGCAAACACATGGCCTCCTCTATAATTCTAAACTGTTAACCTGTAAAAAAAATTAAAACGTAGCCTATGGAGATTTTTAAGTACTGAAGTTTGGCGCCATTCCACAAGTGTGACATGTTTGGTATCTTTTTGCTTGGCATATCATCTTTCACATTATACAAAAAAATTGGGCTAACTTTAATGTTTTCTTTTTTAATTCATGATGAAAGTGTTTTTTGTTTTTGTTTTTTGAAAAACTGCTGCAAAATATTGTGTGAAAATTGCAACTACCTTTTTATTCCCTAGGGTCTCTGCTAAAAAAAATATATATATATACACTATATACACTGTATATATAATATATATATATATATATATATATATATATATATATATATACAGTATATATATATATATATATATATATATATATATATATATATATATATATATATAATGTTTGGGGTTATGAGTAATTCTAAAAAATATAGAATTATTTTTTTTAGAAGTAGGAGAGGAATGCCAGAATTTTTAATTCAGAGAAAGAGCCTATACTTCTCACGTTCTTTCAGAAGCAGCTGTGTTTTTAAATGTTAAGAAATATTTAATTCATATTCTGCATCACATGCTCAGTCCTGTCCTCAGTCATGTCCTCAGTGTTTACACTGAAATACTGAATATAGACACAATTTAAATGGAACTTACCGGCAGGAGGAAAGTCTGTTTTCCTGTTTTCACATGTCTTTTAGGTGTCCGTTTATGAAGCAGTGATCAGCGGTGATCCCGAGGATCACCGCTGATCACAGTCCATAAACAGTTTATGAAACAGTGATAATCGGGGGAGAACATGTTTGAACTTGTTCTCCCGCCGATTATCTCTACACACGGAGAATCCTCATTGAATGACACAGAAAGGGCCAGTTTATGAAGCGGTGATCTCACCGCTTCACTGGCGATCTGAGTCAGAATTCACACTCCTAGGTTCACCAGCTCAGAGGTGGTGAATCTGGGAGTGAAGAGGAAATCTGGGGGGATCTGAGGGGCAAGGAGGAAGATTTTTAACTTCCTTATGCCTCGTTCAGACCCCCCAACACTGTAAGCATGTCCCCCTGTCATATTTATGTGTATACATATATATACATATATACATATAATGTGTATATGTATATATATATAATGTATGTGTATATACATGTATATATAATGTGTGTGTTTGTATACATATATATATAATGTAGGGGGACTCATTATTTTATTAACAGTAATTCACGCCGTCTGTCCGTGTATTGAGCGGTGATAATTTATCACTGCTTAATAAACTGACATCTCTGTATTTCTGGTGCTGTAATCTCGTAAAGTCTCACGAGATTCCAGTATCAGGGGCCGTTCTCCACTGTTGAAAGCATTTGTAGATCTCTTCACTCCTCCAAAGGTGAAGCGATCTACAAAGCTTCATAAACTGGCACACAGAGGAGAAAGATCTTCACTGTGAATGCCGGAGAATGAAGCAGTGAATAGATTTCACTGCTTCATAAACGGACACCTTAATCTATTGCAAAGCTTCTTGCTTGGAGATCCTGCCAGTAACAGCACTTCATGTTGAAGGCTGACAACACTTTGGGGTTTATTTACTAAAGGCAAATCCACTTTGCACCGCAAGTGCACTTGGAAGTGCAGTCGCTGTAGATCTGAGGGGGACATGCAAGGAAAATAAAAAACAGCATTTTTGCTTGTACATGATTGGATGATAAAATCAGCAGAGCTTCCCCGCATTTCAGATCTTCCCCTCAGATCTAAAGCGACTGCACTTCCAAGTGCACTTGCAGTGCACTTTTACTAAAGGCAAATCCACTTTGCACTACACAAACCCCTATATCACTGCCTCTCAATTAGCAGCAGAGTTGCCAGCCTTCCATGTGAGTTCCTTCAGTTGGCCATTGGGCTTCTCATCAGGTTTATCAAATTGGCAGCCCAATGGATAACTCAAAGAGCTTGCCCGCAAAGCTAGCAATGTTACTCAATCAGAACCTCAAATTGGCACAAAACAGAACAGAATAAAACCCCAGTTGTCAAACTAACAGCAGGTCCGGGAGGGGTATAATGCAGGGAGCACTAGCTATGTCTTAATGTCTTGCAGGGCATACTTAGTATATTCAAAGCCTGTAACAATTCCCCGTTGAAGATTACCACCCACAGAATGTGAGAAGAGATCTCCCCAATGGGGCTCAAAAAACTGTAAATATTGACAGGGGTTCTAATCCACTCCACTCTGGCTGCAGATACACTTAAATGATAACTGTACCTTCATACTTCCCATCCCAACCTGACCCCAAGGTCTTTTATTCACTTGTACATGCTCCTGGCAGATCCAAAGGGAACCATAGAGCCACCACTGAAAACGCTCACAGTTAGTCCTGAAGTTGTCTGCATATGTGTGGACAAAATCCCATCCATTCCTTTGGAAAGGGGCAGAAAACTTTGGGGCTGGTTGGTAGAGTTTCCAGTGGTGGCTTTGGCAGATCCAAAGGGAACCACAGAGCCCCCACTGAAAACTCCCCCAGTTGGTCCTGAAGTCTTTGTCTGCTTTTGTGTAGACAAAATCCCATCAATTCCTTCGGAAAGGGGCAGAAAACGTTGGGGCTGGTTGGTTGAGGTGGCCATGCATCATAAATCTGCTAGGTTTTTAGACAGGGAAGTCTTGGTGGTCTTATACTTCTCTAAAATAAAGGGTAACATTGCAAAAGCGACGTTCCTTTAATGATTTGTAGATACCAGCTTTAGTTTGCATCAGTGATATTAGAATACACAGAGACATAATGGTTTGTACTGCAATAACCTTGTGCTGAACAAATGTAGGTTTGTTTGAGAAGGCTGTTGGAAATGTAACAACCATTAAATAGATTAGTAGAAGAATGCTAACTGAGTTCATGATACCTGAAATGTTTGAAACATTCTTCATACAATTCATTCAATATAATTGATTTTACATAATGTCCGCTACATTTCTTACAACTTTTTCAAAAAAATGTTAATTTATTACACACAAGGTTATTGTATTCTTGTTAGCGTTCAATACTTTGTGTATTGTATATTCAACAGTATTGATATAGAGAGTATTTGCAAGTAATTAACAGTAAAGGTATCAGTATTATATTTGTAATAAAGACTATACAAATCTGAAATAATTTTTGGGTCATATAGCTAGTGGAGGTTAGTTACAGTACATTCAACTGGACTTGTTTTGTGATGTTGAAGACATTTCGTAGACTATCCAAGCCTCTTCCAATTCAGATCCAGTTAGTGTCAGGAAGATACTTTAGGATTTACATCCACTCCTCTCCTGAATAACTTACATCCTGTTCTTGGGCAATCAACATCTACACCAGTGGCGGTACTTCCATTAGGGGTGCCCAGGCACCGCCCCCTCTCCCACGCGACCCCCTCTGTGTAGAATGGATAGATTCCTGCATAGCATGAATCCATCCATGGCCGCTGTAGCCACCCCCTATTCAGGCGTCTGGCCCCTTTTCAGACGCTGGGTGCCTGAATTCCAGCATCAGGGGTGTTTTTTGAAGCACCTGATTAGAGCCATAGGCTCTAATAGGCTTAAAATAGGGTGGACTCAGAGTGCAGAGCATTGCGCAGTCCACCCAGGTGTGTTAGAAAAGCAAATTACCCATCACCTGATTGGCTGAAGGCACAGGTGCTCTGATTGGACGCCTAACAAAATGGAATGGAAGAAGAGAGTGAGACAAATGGAAGACACAGGAGCCGCCGCCTGACCTGCTGCTAATCCCACCATCCCACAGCTCGCCGCCTGACCCGCTGCTTGATCCCCTACCAAGATGGGGTAAGTGCTAGGCAGTCAGCGAGAGAGTGAGCGGGCAGGCGGGGGTCTCAGTGGCTGAATTTGATGGGCACAGTGGTGACATTTGACGGGCACAAGTGGCTGCATATGATGGGCACAAGTGGCTGCATTTGATGGGCACAGTGGCAGCATTTGAGGGGGCACAGTGGCTGCATTTGATGAGCACAGTGGCGGCATTTGATGGGCACAGTGGCTGCATTTGATGAGCACAGTGGCTGCAATTGATGGCTCAGTGGCTGCATTTGATGGGTTTCTTCAGTATTTTTCAGAATTTTTTAGTTTGTTTGCAACCCCCCCCCCCCCCCCCATGGCCACTAATCTACACATTCCATTGTGATTGCATAAGGTGTAGATATAAATGTTAGGGTGTCCCCCACATTCATTGACACCAAAGAAGTGGCTTGGATGAGCTATAAAACATTTTGAACATTACAGAACAAGTCCAGTTGAATGTCACTAAATACCACTTGCTTCTGTATGCCATGACCTGAATAAATGTGATCCTTCACTTTTTTGGTGGTAAAGCATTATCTAGAAGATAACATTAGATTATGGGTTTTACTCATCTATAATATACAGTAAATATTCTTTAGAGTTAGTAAATTATTACATGTAAGCTTTCACAGTAAAACCTTTGATTGTGAGCATAATTCATTCCAGAAACGTGCTTGTAATCCAAAGCACACATATATCAAAGCAAATTTCCTCATAAGAAATAATGAAAACTCAGATGAGTTGTTCCACAACCATTTATTCATAAAAAAAAATGATTACAGCAATACAAAATACAGTATAAAGTGTACTGTAAAAATAAAACGAATTAACCTGCACTTCAGGAGTTAAAGAGTATAAAAGAGAAGAGAGGCGGTTCACACTGCCGCGACCTGAAAGTTGGCATGACTTTGCCAGGCAACTTCGAGGCAACTTCAGGGAATGCCTGTGTAATCTTCCTGTAATGTCGGGTCCAAAGCACATCTATTAAGTTAAGGATCCGGCTTGGAGGCAACTTAGATTAAAGTCTATGGGCACAAGTCGCATAGAAGTCGCCTTGAAGTAGTACAGGAACCTTTTTCTAAAGTCAGAGCGACTTCAGTAGTGCTAATTAACCACTTGCTGACCGCTGCACGCCGATATACGTCGGCACAATGGCAGCAGTGGGCAAATGGGCGTACCTGTACGTGCCCTGTAATTGGCAGTTATATCGCGCGTGAGTGCCTGCCGCGTACAGCGCGACCGTGCCCGCGGGACCAGCAGACTCAATGTCCACCGGTCTCCCGGCGATTGTGTCACGGGGCCGCAGAACGGGGAGATGCCTATGTAAACAAGGCATTTCCCCGTTCTGCCTTGTGACATGACAGAGATCACCGCTTCCTGTCATCGGGAACAGTGATCACTGTCATGTGACTTGAAGCCCATCCCCCCCACAGTTAGAATCACTCCCTAGGACACACTTAACCCCTTCATCGCCCCCTAGTGGTTAACCCCTTCCCTGCCAGTGTCATTTACACAGTAATCAGTGCATTTTTATAGCACTGATCGCTGTATAAATGACAATGGTCCCAAAAATGTGTCAAAAGTGTCCGATCTGTCCGCCATAATGTCGCAGTCCCGATAAAAATTGCAGATCACCGCCATTACTAGTATACAAAAAAATAATAATAAAAATGCTATAAATCTATCCCCTATTTTGTAGACATTATAACTTTTGCGCAAACCAATCAATATACGCTTTTTGTGATTTTTTTTACCAAAAGTATGTAGAAGAATACATATCGGCCTAAACTGAGGAAAAAATGTGTGTTTTTTATATATTTTTGGGGATATTTATTATAGCAAAAAGTAAAAAATATTGCTTTTTTTTTCAAAACTGACGCTCTTTTTTTGTTTATAGCGCAGAAAATAAAAACTGCAGAGGTGATCAAATACCACCAAAAGAAAGCTCTATTTGTGGGAAAAAAAGGACGTTAATTTTGTTCGGGTGCAACATTGCACGACCGCGCAATTGTCAGTTAAAGTGAAGCAGTGCCGAATCGCAAAAAGTGCTCTGGTCAGGAAGGGAGTGAAATCTTCCGGGGCTGAAGTGGTTAAGACAGCTCTCATTGACTAAAATGGGATTTCACATGATACGTGACTTGGAGTCTCACAAGTCGGATCCCAAGTTGCGGCAGTGTGAACCGAGCCTTATACTCAATTGTGATGTGGCGCTACTGGTATTGCATGACCTCACTCGTTTATCAAGTTAATATTTATTAAAAAAATTTGCTCGCAGACCAAGTTACTCGCAATCCAAGGTTTTACTGTACATGTATAAAGAAATGAATGTGAGTTTCACCAATCATCCACTGCAGTTGAATTTTTCTTCTACATGCATCTTAACTTGCAGTGTATGTTTGATGAATGTCACATTCACTGCTTAATAAATATACCCCCAACCATGTGAGATCATTTTTATAGTCTTTGTATATGTAAAATATCAAAGTATTAGATTATAACCCATTAAACGTACATATGAATTATGCTCAATTTATTTATGCTTTTTATACTTTAACATTTTGTTTTCTTCTATTAATTAAATTTCCACAACATACAGTATCTCACAAAAGTGAGTACACTCCCTTACATTTTTGTAAATATTTTCTTCTACCTTTTCATGTGACAACACTGAAGAAATGACACTTTGCTACAATGTAAAGTATTGAGTGTACAGCTTGTATAACAGTGTAAATTTGCTGTCCCCTCAAAATAACTCAACACACAGCCATTAATGTCTAAACCACTGGCAAAAAAAGTGAGTACACCCATAAGTGAAAATGTCCAAATTGGGTCCAAAGTGTCAATATTTTGTGTGGCCACCATTATTTTCCTTAACCCTCTAGGGCATGGAGTTCACCAGAGCTTCACAGGTCGCCACTGGAGTCCTCTTCCACTCCTCCATAACAACATCACAGAGCTGGAGGATGTTAGAGACCTTGAGCTCCTCCACCTTCCATTCGAGGATGCCTCACAGATGCTCAATAGGGTTTAGGTCTGGAGACATGCTTGGCCAGTCCATCACCTTTACCCTCAGCTTCTTTAGCAAGGCAATGGTCATCTTGGAGGTGTGTTTTGGGTCATTATCATGTTGGAATATTGCCCTGCGGCCCAGTCTCTGAAGGGAGGGGATCATGCTCTGCTTCAGTATGTCACAGTACATGTTGGCATTCATGGTTCCCTCAATGAACTGTAGCTCCCCAGTGCCGGCAGCACTCATGCAGCCCCAGACCATGACACTCCCACCACCATGCTTGACTGTAGGCAAGACACACTTATCTTTGTACTCCTCACTTGGTTGCCACCACACACGCTTGACACCATCTGAACCAAATACATTTATCTTGGTCTCATCAGACCACAGGACATGATTCCAGTAATCCATGTCCTTAGTCTGCTTGTCTTCAGCAAACTGTTTGCGGGCTTTCTTGTGCATCACCTTTAGAAGAGGCTTCCTTCTGGGACGACAGCCATGCAGACCAATTTGATGCAGTGTGTGGCGTATGGTCTGAGCACTGACAGGCTGACCCCCCACCCCTTCAACCTCTGCAGCAATGCTGGCAGCACTCATATGTCTATTTCCCAAAGACAACCTCTGGATATGACGCTGAGCACGTGCACTCAACTCCTTTGGTCGACCATGGCGAGGCCTGTTCTGAGTGGAACCTGTCCTGTTAAACGGCTGTATGATCTTAGCCACCGTGCTGCAACTCAGTTTCAGGGTCTTGCCAATCTTCTTAAAACCTAGGCCATCTTTATGTAGAGCAACAATTCTTTTTTTTCAAATCCTCAGAGAGTTCTTTGCCATGAGGTTCCATGTTGAACTTCCAGTGGCCAGTATGAGAGAGTGAGAGCAATAACACCAAATTTAACACACCCGCTGCCCATTCACACCTGAGACCTTGTAAAACTAATAAGTCACATGACACCGGGGAGGGAAAATGGCTAATTGGGCCCAAGTTGGACATTTTCACTTAGGGGTGTACTCACTTTTGTTGCCAGTGGTTTAGACATTTATGGCTGTGTACAAACTGTACACTCACTACTTTATATTGTAGCAAAGTGTAATTTCTTCAGTGTTGTCACATGAAAAGATATAATAAAATGTTTACAAAAATGTGAGGGGTGTACTCACGTCCATGAGATACTGTATATTAGATACTTAATCCTAATAATAGATATTATTATGCTTAATTTCAAAAGAAGCGCATTTCATTTTTTACAATTTGCTTGACCCTAATTAATGCTCAATCGATTCGTTTACTTAACGCTGTTCAGGCACCTTATAAACACTCGGGGGAATTTAATGAAGCTGCTGCACCACTTTTCTGGCATTAATTGCTCTTGTTAATGTGTTGCGCTCAATTAAAAAAAAAAATCCATGACTGTTTTGGTTCTAACAGTGACTCATGAGCCAGATTAAAGTACAAGTTCTAGACAGGTACATGAATTTGGCACACACTGCGATACACTTGTGCTAAATCTGTCTGCACCAGTCTTTATAAATTCCAGGGAATACGTAAGTACTGTATATTTAATGCTAACAATGTTTAACCATTTGCCGACCATATAATTTAGATATATAAAACTTACATATATATATATACCTAGTACATGATCCTGCACTTCCGGGTCTGGGGCGCGCATGCGCACCGCCTGTGAACCGCTCCCACTGTGATTATACACAGCGGGAGCTGATCTGTGGGTACAGTGGACTCGGTGTCCGCCAGCACCTGTCTATCATTAGGCAGAGGGCCAGATCAGTGATCTGCCTATGTAAACAAGTAAGATCGCCGTTCTGTCAGTAGGGAAGGCATTGATCCTGTGTTCCTGCAAAGCAAGAACATGGATTAATGCCTTCCCCTAGTAAAAGTACCTCCCCCGCAGTACACAAGCTTTAGCTAGGCACATAGAACATGGATCAATGCCTTCCCCTAGTAAAAGCACCTCCTCCGCAGTACACTAAAAACGCAGGCTAGGCACACAGTTAACAGTTTGATTGCCCCTGATGTTAACCCCTTCCCAGACGGATTCATTAGTACAGTGACAGTGCATATTTTTTATTTCTGATTACTGCGTTAGTGTCACTGGTCCCCAAAAAGTGTCAAAAGTTTAATTCAGTGTTCGATTTGTCCGCCGCAATATCGCAGTCCCGCTATAAATTGCTGATCGCCGCCATTACTAGTAAAAAATAAATAAAAATATCCCATAGTTTGTAGACGCTATAACTTTTGCGCAAACCAATCAATATATGCCTTTAGGGATTTTATTTTACCAAAAATATGTAGCAGATTACATATTGGCCTAAATCTCTGAAGAAATTCATGTTTGATTGGATATGTTTTTTTATTGGATATATTTTACATTTTTTATTGGATATGTTTTCTAGCAGAAAGTAAAAAAATATATCTATATTTTTTTTAATTGTCGGTCTTTTTTTGTTTATAGCACACAAAATAAAAAAATAAAACGCAGAGGGGATCAAATACCACTACCACAAGAAAGCACTAAAAGCACTAAAATAAACCACTAAAAGAAAAAAAAGGACAACATTTTTATTTGGGTACAGCGTCGCACAACTGCGCAATTGTCAGTTAAAGTAACGCAACTGCCGTATCGCAAAAATGGCCTGGTCATGAAGGGGGGTAAATCTTCCAGGGTCAAGTGGTTAACAAATGCGATACATACACAATTTTTTACTTACTCGCACTTGAATGGAAGGGGCATCTTACCCCTGAAACATGCTGGATTCTAACTTGTTTCAACATGATATTTTTTTTATATATTTTTTATATATTTTTTGTGGTGCTCTTTTAGGACTGTAAATCAGATATGTGAATCTCTAGCAAAGGAGGATCCAACAGCACTTCTTACCTACATTGGACATGCTCAGTCATCAATCCCAACAAGATTTATTTAACCACTTCCGGACCGCCGCACGCTGATATATGTCTTTAATTTCAAGGGGGACATCGTTGTTATGGCAGCAGCTAGCTGCCATAACCCCGGCATCCTCTTGTTTGGCCGGCGGTCCGGTTTCTGATAATAGTGGTCTCTGCGGCGGATTCACCGCAAGATCACTTTTATCGGCGGCGAGAGAGGGCCCCCCTCCCTCCGTGCTCTGGTGCCCACCGTCGGCAGCGGCAGAGGTGATCAGATCTTCACCCTTGCTGGGTATGGAGACGAGTGAGGGGAAGATGGCCCCCAGCCATCTCCATAACAATGCTGGGCAGAAATGACGTCATAATTCTCACTTCCACCCATAGCTCTTAAAGGGCCTTTTTTTTTTTTTTTCATGACAAATTTGCTTTTCTTTTTTTTTTTTTATTGCATTTTAGTGTAAATATGAGATCTGAGGTCTTTTTGACTCCAGATCTCATATTTAAGAGGTCCTGTTTTTTTCCATTACAAGGGATGCTTACATTCCTTGTAATAGGAATAAAAATAACACATTTTTTTTAAACAGTGTAAAAATAAATAATAAAAGGTAAAATAAATAAGAAAAATTAAAAAAATTTTAAACGCGCCCTGTCCCGCCAAGCTCACGTGCAGATGCAAGCGCATACATGAGTAGCGCTCGCATATGAAAACAGTGTTTAAACCACACATGGGAGCTATCGCCACAATCAGTAGAGCGAGAGCAATAATTCTAGCCCTAGACCTCCTCTGTAACTTAAAACATGCAACCTGTAGAATTTTTTAAGGGAGAGATTTTTAAGTGGAGATTTTTAAGGGTAAAAGTTTGTCCCCATTCCACGAGCGGGCGCAATTTTGAAGTGTGACATGTTGGGTATCAATTTACTCGGCGTAGCCTTACCTTTCACAATATAAAAAAAAATGGGCTAACGTGTATTTTTTTAAAAAAAAGTGCGCTTGTAAGTCCGCTGCGCAAATACGGTGTGACAGAAAGTATTGCAACGACCGGCATTTTATTCTCTAGGGTGTTAGAAAAAAAATGTATAATGTTTGGGGGTTCTAAGTAATTTTCTAGCAAAAAAACAGTTTTTAACTTGTAAACAACACATCTCAAAAAAGAGGCTCGGTCCTGAAAGAGGAAGTAAACCTTGGTGGGTTTTACTTCCTCTTTGTTTCCCTGCAAAGGTAAAGCATAATGGGCTACTATGCATCTCATAGTAGCCCATTATGTGTCACTTACCTGAAACCGAAGCCTGCAATGTCCCCAATGTCCCTACTGGCTGGAAGCATCCATCTTCAGCCCTCTTCCTTCTGGGGCCGCGAACTCCAGCTCTGTGACTGGCCGGAGTGGCATGACGTCACTCCAGGGCATGCGCCCGGGAGCTGCCAGTCACGGCATGACCCCAGCTAGAAACGGCACAGCGTGCCCTTTCTAAAGTGCGCATGCGCCGAATACATCGGCTCATGCGCAGAAGAACTCATCGTATGGGGAATTGTAAATATCTCCTAAACCGTGTAGGTTTAGGAGATATTTCTAGCACCTACGGGTAAGTCTTAATCTAGGCTTACCTATAGGTGAAAGTGGTTGTACAGGGTGTACAACCACTTTAGGTGATTAATATTTCCAAGCTAGGGTTAAAGGGGGCTTTAAAGAGCCTTCCCCCCCTCCCTCCAATTGATAGATAATAGACCGAATGCCATCCATCCGAAACATGTACTGTTTGATGCTCATTCCTAGACCCAGTACCGCTAATCTAACCCTAAAACTATATTTTTATAATCAATATTGTTATTCTTGTATTGTTCTATTGGCCAAATGTGGCCATCGTTATTATTGTCAACAGTATTCTCACATCAGAATAATAAAAATAGGCTGTACATGAGGAGGGGAGGGTTTGACCATGTAAACCTCTCTGTAAAAGATTGCTGTACATACTTCTGTTACACAAATTGAAATCTATAATTATGAAGCCAGAGTGCAAAATGCAAATTTCAACATATAAATTGCACATGAATAATAAAAGAAAGAACCACAATTTGGAAAGTACATAGTAAAGTGACAGTAAACTCTGGTTTTAAAAAAACATATTCAAGTATGTATTCTTAAAGGCTAAGTTCACTTTTGTTGACCTTTTTTTCTAAATTCCAGCAATTCCTATGCACCAATATAGCATTCATGTATTTATTTTCTCATGACACAGGAAGGAGTTGACCAGCTGATCTCATTAGCATACACCCTGAATCATCCACCCTCAGGTAGTCAACTCCTTCCTGTAACATGACCTAAAATCAGTTCAGGAAGTAAGGCAGAAGTAATGGAGCAGGGTTTTTAAACATCCATGAAGAGTGTGAGGTAAGCGTGGGTAGAATAAATGGAAAACAGTTTTATAAAGTACATTAGTACTATTTTGGTGCAAAGGGGAGCTGGAATTTAGAAACAAAAATGGTAAACTTAGCCTTTAACTCAGAAAAGTCCCTTCTATTGCTCTCAGCCTCCTCCAAATCTCCAAATTCCTTTTTTTGCTGCTGGGTTTCAACTTCTTATTAGAGGGTGGCCAGTGGTGTCACTAGGGTTGGTGTCACCTGGTGCAGTTAAACATGGTGTCCCCCCTCCACTAATTATAGACCCCGCACCCTCAGTACAGATCCTCCTCTCCACTAAGCATAGACCCCGCTCTTTCAGTACAGACCCCTCCCCCTCAGTTTGGACCCCACTCCCTCAGTACAGACCCCCCCTCTCCACTAAGCACAGCCTGCCCCCCTCAGTACAGACCGCCCCCTCAGTACAGACCCCCCTCTCCACTAAGCACAGCCTGCCCCCCTCTCAGTAAAGGCCCTGCTCCCTCAGTACAAACTCCCCTGTCCACTAAGCACAGACCCCCCCTCAGTAAAGACCCCCTTCTCCATCAAGTATAGACCTCCATGTTCAGTACAGACCCTGCTCCCTCAGTACAAACTCCCCTGTCCACTAAGCACAGACCCGCCTCAGTAAAGACCCCCTTCTCCACTAAGTATAGACCTCCTTGTTCAGTACAGACCCTGCTCCCTCAGTACAGACCCCCCCTGTCCACTAAGCACAGTCCCTCCTAAGTACAGACCACCCCTCTCAGTACAGGCCCCCCATGTCCACTAAGCACAGTCCCCTCTCAGTACAGACCCCCCCTGTCCACTAGGCACTGGCCCCCCTCAGTACAGACATCTCTCCCTCAGACACCCATCTCCACTAAGTATAGCCCCCCTTGCCCGAGACCCGATTGGCTGAGAGGAGAAGCGATCATATTGGCCGCCGAGGAGGAGGAGACGCAGGGTGAAGCCGACGATGAGGAAGCACTGCTTAGATAGGGTAAGTGCGGGGCTGGTGGGCTGACGATCAAGCGATTGGGGGGTGCGACTGACTGACCGAGGGACCTACTGACTAGGGGGATTGGGGATGCTGTTGTTTCCCCCCCACCAAAAAATGGAGCACCAGCTGCCACTGGGTTTAAAGCGATTGTAAACCTTTGTGTTTTATTTTTTTAAAACAAATATATCATACTTACCTCCACTGTGCAGCTCGTTGCACAGAGTGGCCCTGAACTTCCTCTTCTGTAGTCCCTCGGTGGATCTCGCGGCTCCTCCCCACATCAGGTAACCCCCTAGGAGAAGCGCTCTCCCGGGGGTTACCGTGCCCGAGTCCAGCATTTGCGTCCATAGACATGAATGCAGGACTCGGCCCCGCCCCCTGGCGCTCCGCATCATTGGATTTGATTGACAGCAGCAGCTATCAATCTATCCAATCAAGATCCGGGACCTCGTGCAGAGAGGGAAAGCGCGTTTCAGCCGAGGGAATTAGGGGGTTCAAGTAAGTAAAACGGGGGGGGGGGGGGCTGGAGGGCCGGTCACTGCTAGGATGCATTAAGGTGAAAAAACACGAAAGTTTACAACCCCTTTAAACCTTCTACATTGCTGTTTCTGTTTCAGTAAATGACTGTGTTTTAACACACATATGAAATTGATGATCATTATCACCTGCTTGGTGTAATTAAATAATCATACACCCGATTCTAATCCTACAAAATCCCTGACTTTGTGCAAGTGTAAGAACTGATGCTGTTTTGAAGTCAAAGGATATTCACACCAAACATTAATTTGATTTTGAAGTTACTTCTGTCCGCGCACTTTGCATTTTGTAAATTGATAAAAATAAACAATTAAAATATATATTTTTGAAAGAATTCTTACTTTACAGCATTTCTTCACACCTGCCTAAAACTTTTGCACAATGCTGTATATACACACACACATACACGCACACACACACACACATTCTTACAACATAACATGAGCACATGAAGACCCATTTAATCAAATCTGTTTTATAGACTCCAGTATAGCAGGGCTTTGCTCATATCGACTTCTCAAGTCTCAGATAAGTGTTGCAAAGAACACCCTCTACTTATTTGACCTCTAAGTGGTTCTACGCTTCTCTTCCTCCCTCTGCCTTGTTTTGCATATCTGTTTCATTTTCCTCTTTCTTACAACTCATCAGACTCCTTCGGCCTCCTTACCTTGCCCTTCATGCCATTATAATGTATTCCGGATTTCCTACCCCATAGACATTTCCCTGGGATCATTCCTCTTTTTCTTCACCTTCTTTACGTGGCTACATTTTCCTCTCTCAACACATAAATCTTTCCGCCTGCCCTCTGCACCTTCCTGCTACTTTTATCTGGCCCAATTATCTGAAATTCACCTCCCCGTTTGAAGGATTTTAAGAGCAGGTTACATTCATAAGTGGCCTCGGCTGGAATATTCAATGTTAATCCCCTTGTCTGATGGAGAGACCAGTGAGCCTTGGATCCTAACTGATTAACTCTTTGGAGACGTTTCTTTTCATTCACTTTTTGGAATCTGTGAAGAAGGGATTTATAGCACCTTTTATGAGTCAGAAACCTTGGAGACCCCAAAAAAAGGGCTTGGAGACCTCAAAAGGCAATTTGTGTCTAAATTACAGATTCAATAAAATGTCTGGATATTGTTAGTTAAAGAGACCCTGCCAGATCTCTAAAGATTACAAAACCAGCACTCTCCTGCAATAGAAGATAGAGTATACTCCTACCACTCCTCTGTTGGGATACTACAGCCTTAAGAAGTCTCTTTCAATGCTTCAGGGAGTGTCTGGTGCTTTTTGCCCCTACTGCGAGTTGTCGTTCCTTCCCTAGGCCCCCTACGTCAAAACAGAGTCCTTTAATGATATATGGGTTCGAGGTAGGAACCAATGCACCACTGGAGACACAAATGAGTGTATTCATAAGAAATTTTCAGGATTTTCGTCCCATGTAACTGCATGTATGTTCGATCTGTGCCAATGCTGGCAAAATCAAAAATAAATAGGTTATTTTCTCTCCAGGGCAGATGTTCTTCATTCATAAGAATAGCATGCATCGGAAAAAAAAGCCTCAATATTGCCCATAGATGGAGCTGACCTAAGTATTTATTTCCTGTGATTATCAGATCCATCTAGCGGCCATAATGCTGTATTTTCCTGATTCATGTGGTTATGATAAAAGAATACCTGTCCCCAGGGAGAAATTTGCCTAGTACATTTGATTTTGCTGACATCCACACAGAACAAATGTACATGTAGTTTCACAGGATGCACTCCAAATCGTTTAAACATACACCCCAAAGTGTAGACAACAGAAGGTGATCTGAGTGACTCTAGAATATCACGCACCTCATCCCATTTAATGAAAATCATAAAAGAGGAGGATTGGGATTATTGTGTTGCTTGGAATAATTGATACATATAAAGTTTATATTGTTGTAATATGTTAAAATAATTTCTTTATTGGTACAAAAAAGGAGAGAAAAGCAAAAAATTCTGAAAATGCAATTAAAACCGTTGTAGAACATATACATATTACATGTACAGGGTCGCTGGTGTCCCAATAAAAGAAGAAGGTGATCACAAATAGATGTTAAGTCCCAACATGTTTCGCCAGTGAAAGCTTCCTCAGGGGATAGTTTGGGACCACCACAAATAGCCCAGCTCTAACACAAAATACAAAGCAAAATATCAGTTGATTATACAAGTAATATCCATACATAAGTGTGAAAGAAACAACATTTGTCAAGACTTTAGGGAAATACATAGCACATACCTTGACCAATCCCGAACCAGGAAATGGACAATTTGGGGGAACCCCCAAAGTGTTGGAATACTGCAGCTTTGCAAGGCTGCATTGCTGGAACAGAGGAGGTGTAGGTGAAATGGGACATCTTCTACTTCAGGTAAGTGCTGGTTTTAAATCTAAAGAGACTTGACAGGTCTACTTAAAGAAGACCTTGAATCACAATTTCTCCATAGCCTTCTTCTACTCGTCCACCTCTCTGTTACACGTGAAGCACACCCTCTTAGGGACTACTGATGAACTTGGATCCCCCACTTCTGCACAGCCGGGCTCACTGGATTTTCACAAGCACTCCAGGGTCAGGGAACAGTCCGTGACTTTGTTTTGTTACTTATTGAGGGTCAACAACTGTTTTAGGTAGTGTGGCCCCAGTTTTCCCCTTATTTTGTATCTTGGTGGCTGTTTTAAAATTTTACAGTTGTCACCAGGACCATGGCTGGGTTTACACCTCAGGAGCCTATAGACAGAGAGGATCCTGAAGCGTCCCTCATTTTTCAGGTCATTCGTTATGATCACAATTCCTAAATTCGAAAATGCGCAAGTTCGAAAATTTGTAAATTTGAAATTTCGAAAATCTGAAAATAACAGAGAAAATCCGAAAATTTAAAAGAATAACTAACTAATAATAACTATTAAATTATAGGTATTATAGGTATTAAAATTTCAAATTTGGCTGTTAGTGAACGTAACAAATACGAATGTATCCGAATTTACGAATTATACAAAATAACGAATGCTCATCTAAACAAATGGAACGTAACTAATTAATAACAAATATTAATAATAAAACGTTTTTATTGATTATTATTGTTATTTATTATTATTAGTCTGTTACGTTCCATTTGTTTAGATGTGGCATTCGTTATTTCGGATAATTTGTAACTTCAGATAAAGTCTTATTTGTTACGTTCCCTAACAGCCAAATTTGAAAGGAAATTCCAATACCTATAATTTAATAGTTAGTAATAATTAGGTTATTATTAGTTAGTTATTACTTCAGATTTACGAATCTTTGGGCTTTCAGATTTTCGAATTTCCGAATGTTCAAATTTACAAATTTACAAATGTTTGAATATTCAAATTTACGAATATTCATAAAAAAATTAGTTAAATGGGTTTTCGTTAATTAGAATATTAACGAATTAACGAATTTGTCAAAATTCGTTAAAAAACTAATTCAGAACGAAAAGAATTGCACATGTCTACCAAAATGTCAAACCTTAAATTTGTGCACGCCCGTGAAATGACGACATACTTCAGTACCCTATATTTTCTATAGGTCATCAGTTTAGCGTTACGGAGGAGTGCTAGAATTATTGCTCTCACATGCGATATGTAACATGTGTATCGCAATCAACGTTTTCACGTGTAGGAGCCCCTGACACATGCGTTTACGTTCGTATGTGTGTATATGTGGGGGTGGGGGGGACTCCAAATTTTTTGGGGGAGGATTTTTTGTGCTTAGGTGTGAATAAAAAAGTTTTTTTTTTTTTTTGCTTAAAACTTTTTATTTCATAACATAGGGGACTTTTTGTCCCCTATGTGATGATTTTTAGGTGACAGGTTCTCTTTTATGACACATGTAAAAAGACCTGCATGTCTCCTCTGGGCACCACTGAATGTATTGCAATGCACACTGCAATTCAATACATCCCTTCCCAGTTATACTAGCCGAGAAAAGTAACAGGGTGACCCGGAAGTGACATCATACACGTCTCTTTCCAGGTCACAGTAAGAAGGGGAGGAGAGCAGACGTGTTACCGCTGTTCTCCCTTCTCTTTACCCGCCGACACCCGCCATATCGGTCCCAGGCCCGCAGATGGGCGGAGCCTGGAGGGAGGGTGTGAGTACCGGGGGGGGGGTTGTGGAAGCAATCAGGTGCCACCCAAATGCTTCCATCTCACAAGCAGGTGTCTGCCTGTCAGTTTTACACACAATCCAGTGGCTGCGGCCACCGGATTGTGTGTGAACCCCCTCGCTGTCAGGTCCACATGACGTACTGACCTGGCAGCAAAAGTCTTAAAAAAAAAATGAAGGGGAAAAAAAAAAAGCATGAAAAAAAACCCTCATAATGACAGGTGCCTCTCTAGGAATGGCACCCATAGGCAAATGCATAGAGTGCCTAGTGGAAAATCTGGCCCTGACCAGGACAGGCCTAGCAGACACCTCTTCCAATGACAACTGTCCAAAGTGGAATTTCCTGTTTCTTCCTGTTTCTGGTTAGATTTCCTTTCACTTCCTGTTGTGTCTCCAGGTCAGATAGGCTCCTCAGTAAGCCAACAAACAGTAATAAAATTCTGATATAGGTTCTAAACCTTACCCATTGTATTCAACTAGAAAAAAAAAACTTAGACTGGAGTTCCATTTTATTGTGATCTTTTCTTTGTAAATAAATTAGACACCAAATTTCAAGATTAGTCAGTTATGGCAGTTTTTAGTGAATGCCTAGCTGTAAATATGCAAACAGATCAGATCTCAGTAAAATTATCGGATTATTCGTAAGATCAATATCTTACCTGAGGCTGCAATGCACCTGTGTGAGGAAGAGGATTAGAAGAGATTGTTTGATAAAATCTTTCTATCTATGGGTGGAACTAACAGTAACAATGACATTTGCCCTTCAAGTAAACATTTTTTCCCCATACTTAAAAAAAAAAAAAGAAACAGAGTTTGAGTTATGCCGTCCATGCAAGTAATGTTTAAAAGAGAAGTATGGGATTCATTTTTATTTTGGAATAATACTTATCTAGGTGGATGCTGCATCTGTCCCCCACTGGCTCTAATACTGAGAACGGAGCAATCAAACACCGGCGATCTCTCGGTTCTCACAGTTCCCTGAGCAGAGAGATGGTGACTGTCAATCACCAGGCCTCTGCTCTGTCCTCCCTCATTAACTGGAGCGCTGAGCGCTGAGGAGGCGGGAGCCGCTGGCTCAGGCTCTCAGTGGCTTACTGAGAGGCTGAGCTGAGTGTCGGTCCAGGCATGTGGGCAGATCCTGACCATATGGCCACAATCTTTCTCGAGCCTGAACTGGCTCTGTGATGTCAGCCAAAATTATAAATATGTATTCTTAAAGTGGACCTTCACCCTAAACTAAGTCTCATGTTGTTCAGCCCCCAAATTGGGTATCATTTTATTTTTTCATGTAAGAGATTTTTTGTGTGTTGCCCAGACCTCCTTCTCAGACTCAGTGTACAAAGCAAGGTCCATAAAGACATGGATGAGCGAGTTTGGGGTGGAGGGACTTGACTGGCCTGCACAGTCCTGACCTCAACCCGATAGAACACCTTTGGGATGAATTAGAGAGGAGACTGTGAGCCAGGCCTTCTCATCCAACATCAGTGCCTGACCTAACAAATGTGCTTCTAGAAAAATGGTCAAACATTCCCATAGACACACTACTAAACCTTGTGGACAGCCTTCCCAAAAGAGTTGAAGCTTTAATAACTGCAAAGGGTTGGCCAACTCAATATTGAACCCTACGGACTGGGACGCCAATAAAATTCATGTGAGTGTAAAAGCAGGTGTCCCAATACTTTTGGTAATACAGTGTGTGTATATATATATATATATATACATATACACAGTATCTCACAAAAGTGAGTACACCCCTCACATTTTTGTAAATATTTTATTATATCTTTTTATGTGAAAACACTGAAGAAATGACACTTTGCTAAAATGTAAAGTGGTGAGTGTACAGCTTGTATAACATTGTAAATTTGCCGTCCCCTCAAAATAACTCAACACACAGCCATTAATGTCTAAACTGCTGGCAAGAAAAGTCAGTACACCCCTAAGTGAAAGTGTCCAAGTTGGGCCCAATTAGCCATTTTCCCTCCCCAGTATCATGTGACTCATTAGTGTTACGAGGTCTCAGGTGTGAATGGGGAGCAGGTGTATTAAATTTGGTGTTATCGCTCTCACTCTCTCATACTGGTCACTGGAAGTTCAACATGGTACCTCATGGCAAAGAACTCTCTGAGGTTCTGAAAAAAAGAATTGTTGCTCTACATAAAGATGGCCTAGGCTATAAGAAGATTGCCAAGACCCTGAAACTGAGCTGCAGCACGGTGGCCAAGACCATACATCGGTTTAACAGGACAGGTTCCACTCAGAACAGACCTCGCCATGGTCAACCAAAGAAGTTGACTGCACATGCTCAGCGTCATATCGAGAGGTTGGGTTTTGGAAATAGATGTATGAGTGCTGCCAGCACTGCTGCAGAGGTTGAAGGGGTGGGGGTTAGCCTGTCAGTGCTCAGACCATACGCTATACACTGCATCAAATTGGTCTGCATGGCTGTCCTCCCAGAAGGAAGCCTCTTCTAAAGATGATGCCCAAGAAACCCCGCAAACAGTTTGCTGAAGACAAGCAGACTAACTACATGGATTACTGGAACCATGTCCTGTCTGATGAGACCAAGATAAACTTATTTGGTTCAGAGGGTGTCAAGCGTGTGTGGCGGCAACCAGGTGAGGAGTACAAAGACAAGTGTGTCTTGTCTACAGTCAAGCATGGTGGTGGGAGTGTCATGGTCTGGGGATGCATGAGTGCTGCCGGCACTGGGGAGCTACAGTTCATTGAGGGAACCATGAATGCCAACATGTGCTGTGACATACTGAAGCAGAGCATGGACCTCTCCCTTTGGAAACTGGGCCGCAGGGCAGTATTCCAACATAACGATCCCCTCCCTTCGGAGACTGGGCTGAAGGGCAGTATTCCAACATGATAACGACCCCAAACGCACCTCCAAGACGACTACTGCCTTGCTAAAGAAGCTGAGGGTAAAGGTGATGGACTGGCCAAGCATTTCTCTAGACCTAAACCCTATTGAGCATCTGTGGGGCATCCTCAAACGGAAGGTGGAGGAGCTCAAGGTTTCTAACATCCACCAGCTCTGTGATGTCGTCAGGGAGGAGTGGAAGCTCTGATGAACTCCCAAGAGGGTTAAGGCAGTGCTGGAAAATAATGGTGGCCACACAAAATATTGACACTTTGGGCCCAATTTGGACATTTTCTCTTGTGTTGTCTAAGTGTACTCACTTATGTTGCCAGCGGTTTAGACATTAATGGCTGTGTGTTAAGTTATTTTGAGGGGACAACAAATTTACACTGTTATACAAGCTGTACACTCACTACTTTACATTGTAGCAAAGTGTCATTTCTTCAGTGTTGTCACATGAAAGGATAGAATAAAATATTCACAAAAATGTGAGTCGTGTACTCACTTTTCTGAGATACTGTATATATATATATATATATATATATATATATATATATATATATATATATATTATATATGTACACTCTGGGAGATATTTACTAAAACTGGAGAGTGCAATATCCTGTGCAACTCTGCATAGAAACTAACAAGCGTCTGGGTTTTATTGCAAAAGCTTAATTGAACAAGCTAAAATTAGTAGCTGACTAGCTGCCATGCACAGCTGCTCCGGATTCTGAATGCACCAGTTTTAGTAAATATACCCCTCTGGGTCCAATATGGCTGCCCAAATCTCAAGAGAACTCCAATCAGATGCCGTCTCCCCCAAGATGGCCACCAGGAGCCCAGTAGAGAGGATAAGTCAGTCCTGTGTAAAGTTCCCTTAGCACCAGAGATACGAAGAAATAACATTAATTGTTTTCTTCTGTCACTAATCATAGAGTGAGTGGCCACTCTGTGGATCGACACCTCATTCTCAGTTCTGTCAACCACTTAACTTGTATCACTGTTCAGTGTGGCAGTGGTAGTTACCACACAGTAACGATCTCCTACAATTAGGTGAGCTATATACAAAAATACTGAGAAGGAACATGCTGGCAGGAGGGGACAGCATTCTGCTGAGTCCGGTTGTAGGCAGGTGCCAATTGTATTTTTTGTGTACTGTATTTAATAGTTATTGTTTGGTGATGCAAGGGTTTAAAAAGCTGTGTTCTCTGCCATTTGACCCATGAGCTTCCTGTAGCAGGGGTATTTAAGCGGGAAGGGGTTGGGCCAGAGAGGGGGGGCTGGAGATTGGTCATGGAATGAAGATGAACCATAAACAGAGAGATGTGGTGTTGCATATTTGTGGGGTACCCTTTGGTGGGACCATAAAACAGGACTGGGTAGGAAATAAATCACCATCAGTTGAGAACTTTCACATGCTTAAAGGTATGAGACACCACAGCATAGCCCAAAGATCCTGCCAAATATTTAAGGGGAATGCTATCTACCTTGAGACTTGTTGCACTGCCATTTAAGTAATTGAATATTGTTGAGGATGAGTTGTTGCCCTTATTCAGAAAAAGAAGTTGCTGGTTAAGTGATTTGTCTGGTGTGATTTAAGGGGGATGCAAAGTGAGAGTGAAATCATACAGTGTATGGGAAAGGAGAAGGAAGTGTAACGTCTACTGTATGTTGACCTCATAGGTATTGGAGGAGGCAGTGGTGGCTAGTGATGGAGGTTCTGTTGGGAGGGATGGATTGGTGGCGGTTGTGTTCTACCTAAGAGGCAGGGACTCCATGTTATGGCCTGCTGCATAGCAGAATTCTCCAATGGATTACCCTGGGCCATAAGTGTGTGAGGCCTCGAGAAGTGTAGGGCAGCTTTCCTCCATGTCTTTGGGTTGAAGTAAGTCAAGTGTAATGTGTGTAAACTGGTGGAGACAAATCAGAGTTTCACACTACTTCTCTAAAAATGGCTTTGTAGTCAGTGACATGACACGTGTCACTGACAGGTGATAAAAAGCGTTATCTTTCCAGTGTGGGCCCAGTACAGTATTTTGGCCCCCAGCCTCAAGGGGCGCTAACTCACACAAGAGAGCAAGTCCATCATGCTAACACTTGGTGAACGTGATTATATAACACAATGTCCATTCCCAGACTGGATGCAGAGAGGTGACCAAGTTGTATTGTTGAATTTCCATATAGTACATTTAGGTTGCCAGCCTGACTGTGCTTTCTGATGTAAATCAGAGAAGTAGATGAGAAATGCAAATCATTTGACAGGTAAAACTTCTTGCATGTATGTACTTTACAATGGATTTAGTTGTTTGTCTGAAGTTCAGCTTTAAAGTGGTAGTAAACCCTTATTTTGATTTTTACTTTATTATAATGTAGCACCCTCCTAGGTAGGTGCTAGAGAGTGTATATCGTTTTTGCCTTTTTTTGCTTGACAGAGAAGAAGACAGGCAAATTTAGGTGCTGCCAGCTTAACAGAGAGCTGTGATCGATGAGGTGAGGTCCATTCAGTGTGCTCTGGGTGCGGCCCATGCTGTCTTGATGTTTTGCACTGATCCAATAACAAGAAAGCATATTGGACAGTGGGAGGAAACCCTGACAAATCAGAACATGGATGTAGATACAGCCCTGGCCAATTAGAAGGGAATGTGCCCCAAAGAATGCTGGGTGCCTGTATTTAAAGGGGTTGTAAACCCTTGTGTTTTTTTATCCTATGCATCAAGGTGAAAAAACATCTGGCAGTCACTGGCCCCCCAGCCCCCTCGATTTACTCACCTGAGCCCCTTCATCTCTTCGTCGGGGTCGTGCTGTCCCTCTCTCCACTGGGTCCTGGCTCTTGATTGGATAGATTGATAGCAGCGCAGCCATTGCTGTCAATCAAATCCAATGACACGGGCGCCGGGGGCGGGGCCAGAGTCCGGCATTCGTGTATATGGATGCAAATGCTCGACTCGGGAGCGTGCCTGCAAGGTAGCCCTCTCGGGAGAGCTCTCCTCCTAGGGGGTTATCTGATTATTATTATACAGGATTTATATAGCGCCAACAGTTTATGCAGCACTTTACAATATACAATATATGCGGGGAGGAGCTGCGAGAGCCGCCAGGGGACCCCAGAGGAGGATGTTCAGGGCCACTCTGTGCAACGAGCTGCACAGTGGAGGTAAGTATGATATGCTTGTTATTTAAAAAAAAAAAAACGATCCTTTACAATAACTTTAAGTCTGAAGAGCACATGGGCTTGGGGTTCCAGTCCAGCCTACCTCTGAGGAGAGAGGTTAAGGTGGGGAGGAGATGGCTGCCTCTGCCCAGCGTGGAAGGCCATGCAGCTTCAGATTGCAGATCTGAGGACCTGAAGCCTGCAAGCTACCACCCAGGGTTCCTGTGCAAGCTGACTGAGGGAGATAGTCTACACATCTGGTCGTGTGTCCCTAGTATAGAGTGTTACTTGGAAGTTAGAAGGAGGCTACCAGCTGTCCCTGGACATTTTGTGAGTTCAGACCCTGAAGGGATCCTTGAGACTGGTTGTGTTGCTGAAATCTCCCTCTGGTCCTAGAAGTCAGCATACTCGGTGTGTGAGCTAAAGGAGACACTGGCTAGTGTCTTGAAGACTTGAGTCTAATGACAAAGTCCACTGAGTCTTTTCTGCTATAGAGTGACTTATTCTTCCATACAGATCCTGTATGGTTCAGCAGATCATCTGCTTCCACAGTTCTACAGAGAGAGTTGTCCTCACCTGTGCATAGTTCATTTGGAGTATCCTACTAATTCCCTTCTCCTATCCAAGTTCTCCAAATAAAATTAAAGACAAATCCCCTAGACTGGTCATTGGAGATAACGAGCGGAAGAGTGTGTGCACCTGGCTGTGTGAAATACCATGTAACTGGCTGCAGGATAATCAGTGGGAAGCCCAGGGACAAGTATTCCAGCAGTTCCGTGTGAGAACAGTGCTACAATAAACTTACCTGTAGGCAGGGCTTTTTTTCTCAGAGAAAAGGTGCAGGAACTCACCCTCTCTGTCCAACTCTCCGCTCCAACCACGCCCAAACCCCGCCCCCAGACACGCCTTCCTTAGAGGAGAGATTTACAGCGGCGCCAAATGTATTACATAAGGCAAATTCCCCAAAATCCCCCCCAGCTCTCCTCATCACAAATCCCCTCCTAGCTTTCCTCTCAACACAAATCCCCTCCTAGCTCTCCTCTCATCACAAAGCCCCCCAGCTCTCCTCTCTGCTGACCTCGCCCTCCACCCACATACTTTCTCAGCTCCCCTTTCATCACAAGTTCCCCCAAGCTCTCCTCTGTGTACAATACTCTCCCCTCTGCTAAACGCACACAAACTTTACCTCTCTGCACATATTCCCCCTCCCCCACACACTTTTACAGTGCACTCCTTTCTAAATGAACTCAGTCTCTGCAAAGCTCTCCCTAAAAAAAAAATTCCCCTTCCCAGCACCAATCTCCTTCCACCCCACAAATCCATATCCCAGCAAAAATACCCCACCCCAACATCCCCCAAGCATAAATCCTCCTCCCAGTACAAATTCTCTCCCCCAAATCTCTCCTTCCAGCACAACATGTTCCCCATCCTGGAACAATTCCTCTCCCCTTGTCTTCATTCCTCCAAGCCCCTCCTACACAAGTCCTCTCCCCAGTTCCATCACATATCTTCCCACCTCCAAATTCAAACCTCCATACTGTCCCAGTTTTAATGGGCCTTTCCTGAGATTTCGACAAAATCCCAGCGTCCCATGAATCCGGGCTGAGTCCTGGAGCCCAGTGCTAAAACAAGTTCTGGCACTAGACTCCACTAACTTGTCAAGCAGGAGTTTGTGTGGGCCTCCAAGGTAAATGTCCTCCATCTCTCGGGGTCGCAGATGCTATGATCATAACCTCTGTGAGAAAGAGAATATCTGGGAGGGAGAGGGCTAGTGCTGGAAGGGGGGGGCTGGTGCTGGAAGGGGGGGAGAGGGCTAGTGCTAGAAGGGGGGGGCTAGTGCTGGAAGGGGGGGCTAGTGCTGGAAGGGGGAGAGAGGGCTAGTGCTGGAAGGGGGGGCTAGTGCTGGAAGGGGGGGGGAGAGGGCTAGTGCTGGAAGGGGGGGCTAGTGCTGGAAGGGGGGGGAGAGGGCTAGTGCTGGAAGGGGGGGGGGGGCTAGTGCTAGGGGGGAGAGGGCTAGTGCTAGAAGGGAGAGGGCTAGTGCTGGAAGGGGGGGGGCTAGTGCTGGAAGGGGGAGAGAAGGCTAGTGCTGGAAGGGGGGGGCTAGTGCTGGAAGGGGGGAGAGGGCTAGTGCTGGAAGGGGGGGAGAGGGCTAGTGCTGGAAGGGGGGGGAGAGGGCTAGTGTTGGAAGGGGGGGAGAGGGCTAGTGCTGGAAGGGGGGGCTCGTGCTGGAAGGAGGGGGCTAGTGCTGGAAGGGGGGGAGAGGGCTAGTGCTAGAAGGGGGGGAGGGCTAGTGCTGGAAGGTGGGTGCTAGTGCTGGAAGGGGGGGGAGAGGGCTAGTGCTGGAAGGGGGGGAGAGGGCTAGTGCTGGAAGGGGGGGCTAGTGCTGGAAGGGGGGGAGGGCTAGTGCTGGAAGGGGGAGAGAGGGCTAGTGCTGGAAGGGGGGGCTAGTGCTGGAAGGGGGAGAGAGGGCTAGTTCTGGAAGGGGGGGAGAGGGCTAGTGCTGGAAGGGGGGGGCTAGTGCTAGAAGGGGGGAGAGGGCTAGTGCTGGAAGGGGGGGCTAGTGCTGGAAGGGGGGAGAGGGCTAGTGCTGGAAGGGGGGAGAGGGCTAGTGCTGGAAGGGGGGGAGAGGGCTAGTGCTAGAAGTGGGGGGAGAGGGCTTGTGCTGGAAGGGGGGGGCTCGTGCTGGAAGGGGGGGGCTAGTGCTGGAAGGGGGGGAGAGGGATAGTGCTAGAAGGGGGGGAGGGCTAGTGCTGGAAGGGGGGTGCTAGTGCTGGAAGGGGGGGGAGAAGGCTAGTGCTGGAAGGGGGGGGGAGGGCTAGTGCTGGAAGGGGGGAAGGCTAGTGCTGGAAGGGGGGAGGGCTAGTGCTGGAAGGGGGGGAGAGGGCTAGTGCTGGAAGGGGGGGGCTAGTGCTGGAAGGGGGGGAGAGCTAGTGCTGGAAGGGGGGAGTGCTAGTGCTGGAAGGGGGGGGGAGAAGGCTAGTGCTGGAAGGGGGAGGGGGAGGGCTAGTGCTGGAGGGGGGAGAGGGCTAGTAGGGGAAGAGGGAGGGGGGAGGGCTAGTGCTGGAAGGGGGAGGGGGAGAGGGCTAGTGTTGGAAGGGGAGGGGGGAGAGGTCTAGTGCTGGAGGAGGGAGAGGGCTAGTAGGGGAAGGGGGAGGGGGGAGAGGGCTAGTGCTGGAAGGGGGAGGGGGGAGAGGGCTAGTGCTGGAAGGGGGAGGGGGGAGAGGGCTAGTGCTGGAAGGGGGAGGGGGGAGAGGGCTAGTGCTGGAGGTGGGAGAGGGCTAGTAGGGGAAGGGGGGAGGGCTAGTGCTGGAAGGGGGGGGCTAGTAGGGGAAGGGGGGGGCTAGTAGGGGAAGGGGGAGGGGGCAGAGGGCTAGTGCTGAAAGGGGTGGGGTTGGAAATGTGCTGGGGGAGAGGGGGGCTAGTGCTGGAAGGGGGGTTGGAAATGTGCTGGGGGGAGAGGGGAGCTAGTGCTGGAAGGGGCTCTCAGGTTTCAAATTAATCTCACACTGATTTCTGGCATATGTCCTTCCTCATACCAAAGTACATATCCTCCTAATCCCCCAATCACTCCACCAAGTGTACATGGTTTTCCTTTCCTCCTTCCCAATCCCAGCCACTCTCCCCCCTCCTCCCTGTCTATCTATAAAGCATAGAAAAGTTTGTACAGACCTGAAGTCAGCGCGTGTTCCTGCTCCCCCTCCTCTTGTGTATACAGAGCTGAATGAGAAGGAGGAGGTGGTGGAGACAGCTTCGTTGTGCTGTGTGTGAGCAGTGGTGTATTTAGGTTTTGTGCTGCCCTAGGCCTGACTAAACGCATGCACCCCCCTAATTTAAATACGACCCACCCCATCCTGCCGAGGCCACACCCCTTCCTGTTTAAGACCCACCCTATCATCTGTAAACAACACCCCTTCCTCTTTAGGCTCATTTGGCACCTTTCAGGGGGGAACGGGTACCTGTTTCTGACAGGTACCCTTCCCCACTTCCGGGAGACTGCGCTGTCCCCTCTGAAGTTTGCCCCCCCTCCTCCTTCCTCCGCTGGGCCATTCAGAAAGTGCAACATGCTTCGCACATGTGCAGTAGGGAACCGGTCGGTTTCCCTTACCATGAATGATAGTGGCAAAACCCGAGAGCCAATCCGAAAATCGGCTGAGGTGTCGACATCGCTGGATCCCTGGACAGGTAAGTGTCCTACTATTAAAAGTCAGCAGCTACAGTATTTTTAGCTGCTGAGTTTTAATGCTATCACGGGGGGGGGGGGGTCTCACTGTGCCCCATCAAACGCAGTCACTGTGCCCATCAAATGCAGCCACTGTGCCCATCAAATGCAGCCACTGTGCCCCATCTAACGCAGCCACTGTGCCCCATCTAACGCAGCCACTGTGCCCCATCAAACGCAGCCACTGTGCCCCATCAAACGCAGCCACTGTGCCCCATCAAACGCAGCCACTGTGCCCCATCAAACGCAGCCACTGTGCCCCATCAAACGCAGCCACTGTGCCCCATCAAACGTAGCCATTATGCCATCAAACGTAGCCATTGTGCCATCAAACGCAGTCACTGTGCCCATCAAATGCTGCCACTGTGCCCTCAAACGCAGCCACTGTGCCCCATCAAACGTAGCCATTGTGCCATCAAACATAGCCATTGTGCCCTCAAACGCAGCCACTGTGCCCATCAAATGCTGCCACTGTGCCCTCAAACGCAGCCACTGTGCCCATCAAACGCTGCCACTGTGCCCATCAAATGCTGCCACTGTGCCCATCAATTGCAGCCACGGTGCCCATCAAACGCAGCCACTGTGCTCATCAATTGCAGCCACTGTGCCCCATCAAACGCAGCCACTGTGCCCTCAAACGCAGCCACTGTGCCATCAAACGCAGCCACTGTGCCCATCAAACGCAGCCACTGTGCCCATCAAACGCAGCCACTGTGCCCATCAAACGCAGCCACTGTGCCCTCAAACGCAGCCACTGTGCCCTCAAACGCAGCCACTGTGCCCTCAAACGCAGCCACTGTGCCATCAAACGCAGCCACTGTGCCCTCACACGCAGCCACTGTGCCCTCACACGCAGCCACTGTGCCCTCACACGCAGCCACTGTGCCCTCAAACGCAGCCACTGTGCCCATCAAATTCTGCCAGTGCCCATCAAATGCTGCCAGGGCCCATAATACTGATATACTTTATTAAATCATTGTACCTGCTGTCCTGGGGGTTTCCCTCGTGCTCCTCTCTCTCCTCCTGACGTCACAGCCCCAGGGCCGAGGAGACGATTCACTGCAGGAAAGCAGTGCAGGGGAGGGTAGGCGGAGCTTAAGGCTCCACCTGTCACCTGTTGCTTATGGGGGGCGCGAGTGACACACGCCGCCCCCCCGCATGAGAGAAAGCCCCCCCACCCGTCTGACTGATTCCCGGCTCCCGCTGCCGCCTCACGCACACTTGCAGCCCACGGCGGCCGGCTTTCTGTAGCGGCGCCGCTGTGTATGGGCGTGCTTGTCAGAGAGTAGGGGGCGTGAGATACACGCCCCCACCCTCTGCCAAGCACGCCCATACACAGCGGCGCCGCTACAGAAAGCCGGCCGCCGTGGGCTGCAAGTGTGCGGGAGGCGGCAGCGGGAGCCGGGAATCAGTCAGACGGGTGGGGGGGCTTTCTCTCATGTGGGGGGGGCGGCCTATTTTGCCGCCCCCCGCAAAGTGCCGCCCTAGGCCTAGGCCTTGTTGGCCTAGGCCAAAACACAGCCCTGTGTGTGAGTGAGACAGGCAGCTGCAGGGACGGGAGACATACATCTGATGATTGTGCAGACAGCAGATATGTCACTCCCAGGAGAGGAGAGGAGAGGGCTGCCAGAGGTTCCGGATGAAAAAAAGCCCTGCCTGTAGGTAAAATTAATATCTCCTAAACATGCACGATTTAGGAGATCTTCTAGAAAGTAGCAGCCGGTGACATACCTATGCTGTTCCTTCAGAGAGTTGTGCCGTGGCCATGTGAGGTCATTATGTCTCGGCCATTCAAGCTGGAAGAAAGACCCGCTGAAGATGGAAGCCTTGTCTGTGGTGACAGCGCACCACTGGAGGGCTTCGTTCCACAGTAAGTATCTTATATTGTGCTACTATGCGATGCATACTAGCACCTTGCAGGAGATTTTTTCCCCATGTCGCAGTTTACTACCACTTTAAGTCCATAAAGGAGCATGTGAATAGGTTTTAGGACGGGTCTGCACCTTGTGGAGCCTTCAGCCCCAGGCTACTGACCAGACGGCTAATTATAATCCATCTCCTGTGGGCTCCCATTGTCAGGTTGTCAAAGACAGATCATCGATTTATTGAAATACACTAACTCATCACAAGGCTGAAGATCAAAGAATTAGCATCTTCCTAAGTTTCTTGGTTCCATGGCCATGTAGCTTAAGCAGCAGGAAAGAAATACAACTACAGACTTCTAACTTTAAATGTATTCATACACTGGTTTTCTGAAAGCTTGAGAACACGAAAGATGCAAAAATGTGCAAATTATTTTACTTTTACTGGGACCTATTTATTTTAATAATTTATTTAGAGCTAAGAAATTTCATAGTACATAAATTATTGTAGCCTGCCAGTGCTCTGTGTGCTGCCCTGCTGTGCTCTAGACTTTAGGTCTTGGCACTAAGCTGTGGAGCAGAACTGATGAAGAGCTCAGTGCAACACAATACTTTACATTGTTTATAAAGAGACCCTGTCACCAACTTACACTTGTAAATGGAATGCCTTTATTCAGTACTGTGAAAATTGGAGATTTATTTGCTTGTTCAGCTGTAATTTACTTGTTCGGTTAAAGTGTATTTAAAGCCAAAGTCTATTTTTAAAGTGGACCTTGGGTGCAGTGATCCACTCTTAATGTCTCTTCCCCTTCCTCTTGCTAAAATCCTGGAGGAGGCACGTTAAAAAAAAAAAAAAAAAAAACACTTTACATTACTGCGGTGGCTAGCATACTTGAAATTGGGAGCCTCAGTCACAACCCTAGTACCTCACATAATATTCAGTGAATATAAAGCTGCAAACACGCAACAGGTGAAGACTATGCTATAGGAATGCTGCAAGAGATGGATCAAAACTGCAGAAATACTAAAGGAGATGGTCAGGGACAACAAACATGCTCTAGGAGTTGGGGAAATGCTTTAGAAGACAGTCATTGACTGGAGACAGATTACACGAGACTGCTCGAGATTATTGCTATTGCCCCATTTACAAATCAATGCTTCTACACACCCCCCATAAAAATGACTTGAGCCACAATTCATATGATACTTAGCAAGATCCATTATGAAAGATCAATCAAAAATTATAAGAAGAAAAAAAGGGATGTATAGCGCAGAAAAAAAAGATAGTATAAAGAAATAAACAAAATTATTTGGCCAATAGAATCCACTGGCTTGTTTTAGCACCAAAACACAAACTACTGTTTGTAGGTGCACTGATGCCCACATAATAAGTACAAAGAGGACATGTGCCTCCTAGAGCCACCGGATACAGGGGGGTACTGGGGTGGGCTTTGCCCCCCCCAGATTTCAGTGCACCCCCCAGGACCAGTATATTGGCATCAGGAAGTCAAGGGACTGCGGAACAGCAAGAAACATTGGCAGTGTCAAGTTGACATGGCTACAATGTGCCCTGCCCCCATCCACTGCATCATTTGTTACCATGCTGCAGGGGGTGGACTAGGATGCACGGTATCAATAATTGCTATTTGTGAAGAGGGGGCTATGTTGTAAAGAAGGTGCTAATTGTAAGGGGGGGGGGGATTTGTTATTGTAGCCGACTGTGGACTACAGTTACCTTGCTTTGCAGACCACCCCCCATTATTCTCCATCTATTTTAATGTCCCTCTAAGTCTTTTGATCAACCATTCGGATGTTGTGATAGTACCCCTGGACTACACAACCCAGAGGTCCCTGGGCAACACGAACAGACCTCTGGGAGGAATTACAAAAGGGTCAGCAGATCAGCCACGCGGTCTCTTCTTCCTAACCTTACCGAGTGAGCACCTCTTTGCTGCTAAGAGAGAGGGCTGCGGCCTACCACGCGGTGACTGAGTTACTCCAGCCCGGCTCCGGAGGGCCTAACTCTGCTTGCTGTTCGTAAGACATATCCGCGACACTACTTCATCAGACGGATGCAATGGCTGCCCATGTCTAGCAGCTGGTGGGTCATCGCTGTTTGTCTCTCTGAAGGACATCTCATTCAGGGTCACTGTTTAGGAGGCTCCTATCGGGTTCTGCAGTTGGTGAGGGCGGATGCCCATCGTTCACAATCCTTACCTGGTTATCTTGCTTGAACACTGTGTACAGACACCTTGCCCATGGAAACACTTTACTGGATTGCATAAGACACTGTACATAGACATCCATATCCCGAACTACTATAAGGAATATCACTAGTCTATTTAAGCTGTCCTGCTTGCCATCACCTCACTGTGCCATATTTTGGATATAATTCAATGAGCTCCATCTGCCAGGGAAGACCATTGCAGGCCTGCGTTCTGGACATTGCTGTTGCTATCGGTTAAAGGGCCCTATCCTGCTCCTATTCTATCTGGTCTCTCATAAGGATATGGAGGTTGAATAGGCTGGCCTGGGATCAGCCTCTGGTGTGGTATCATATTGCATTAATCAGTGGATTCCTTGCAACGCCTCCAGTTTATCCTCTAGTTGGTATTCCACTATATATATATATATATATATATATATATATATATATATATATATGGCTTTTTTTCAGGGGGAACTTGGTGGAACTCAGTTCCACCACCTCTGGCTCAGACCCTTGGGGGGGCTGCTCACCACGATAACTTGTAAACCTTGTAAACACAGAAGTCCGGTTTCTGTGTTTACAAGTGACAGCTCTGCACTCTGTATGTAATGCAATCCTGGTATTTAATGCCCCTTTAAGACCCTCCTACTGTTTGTGAAATTGAAACTGACCACACCCACTATTTGATGTGATTATATATATATATATATATATATATATATATATACATACAGTGGGGACGGAAAGTATTCAGACCCTCTTAAAGTTTTCACTCTTTGTTATAATGCAGCTATTTGCTAAAATCATTTAAGTTCATTTTTTTTCCCTCATTAATGTACACACAGCACCCCATATTGACAGAAAAACACAGAATTGTTGACATTTTTTCAGATTTATCAAAAAAGAAAAACTGAAATATCACATGGTCCTAAGTATTCAGACCCTTTGCTGTGACACTCATATATTTAACTCAGGTGCTGTCCATTTCTTCTGATTATCCTTGAGATGGTTCTACACCTTCATTTGAGTCCAACTGTGTTTGATTATACTGATTGAACTTGATTAGGAAAGCCACACACCTTTCTATATAAGACCTTACAGCTCACAGTGTATGTCAGAGCAAATGAGAATCATGAGGTCAAAGGAACTGCCTGAAGAGCTCAGAGACAGAATTGTGGCAAGGCACGGATCTGGTCAAGGTTACAAAAAAATTTCTGCTGCACTTAAGGTTCCTAAGAGCACAGTGGCCTCCATAATCCTTAAATGGAAGACGTTTGGGACGACCAGAACCCTTCTTATAGCTGGCCGTCCGGCCAAACTGAGCTATCGGGGGAGAAGAGCCTTGGTGAGAGAGGGAAAGAAGAACCCAAAGATCACTGTGGCTGAGCTCCAGAGATACAGTCAGGAGATGGGAGAAAGTTGTAGAAAGTCAACCATCACTGCAGCCCTCCACCAGTCGTTGGCTTTATGGCAGAGTGGCCCGACGGAAGCCTCTCCTCAGTGCAAGACACATGAAAGCCTGCATGGAGTTTGCTAAAAAAACACCTGAAGGACTCCAAGATGGTGAGAAATAAGATTCTTTGGTCTGATGTGACCAAGATAGAACTTTTTAGAACTTAAATGATTTCAGCAAATGGCTGCAATATAACAAAGAGTGAAAAATTTAAGGGGGTCTGAATACTTTCCGTCCCCACTGTATATATATATATATATATATATATATATATATATATATATACACATATATACACAGTATCTCACAAAAGTGAGTACACCCCTCACATTGTAAATATTTTATTCTATCTTTTTATGTGACAACACTGAAGAAATTACACTTTGCTACAATGTAAAGTAGTGAGTGTACAGCTTGTATAACAGTGTAAATTTGCTGTCCCCTCAAAATAACTCAAAATACAGCCATTAATGTCTAAACCGAAGGCAACAAAAATGAATACACCCCTAAGTGAAAATGTCCAAATTGGGCCCAAAGTGTCAATATTTTATGTGCCACCATTATTTGCCAGCTCTGCCTTAACCCTCTTGGGTATGGAGTTCACCAGAGCTTCACAGGTTGCCACTGGAGTCCTCTTCCACTCCTCCATAACAACATCACTAAGCTGGTGGATGTTAGAGAACTTGAGCTCCTCGACCTTCCATTTGAGGATGCCCCACAGATGCTCAATAGGGTTTAGGTCTGGAGACATGTTTGGCCAGTCCATCACCTTTACCCTCAGCTCCTTTAGCAAGACAGTGGTTGTCTTGGAGGTATGTTTGGGGTCGTTATCATGTTGGAATCCTACCCTGCATCCCAGTCTCCATAGGGAAGGGATCATGCTCTGCTTTAGTATGTCACAGTACATGTTGGCATTCATGGTTCCCTCAATGAACTGTAGCTCCCCAGTGCCGACAGCACTCATGCAGCCCCAGACCATGACACTCCCACCATCATGTTTGACTGTAGGCAAGACCTACATCAGTTTCATCAAGTTCCAGTAATCCATGTCCTTAGTCTGCTTGTCTTCAGCAAACTATTTGCGGGCTTTCTTGTGCATCATCTTTAGAAGATGCCTCCTTCTGGGACGACAACCATGCAGACAAATTTGATGCAGTGTGCGGCGTATGGTCTGCGCACTGGCAGGCTGACCCCCCACCCCTTCAACCAGTGCAGCAATGCTGGCAGCACTCATATGTCTATTTCCCAAAGACAATCTCTGGATATGACGCTGAGCATGTGCACTCAACTTCTTTGGTCGACCATGGTGAGGCCTGTTCTGAGTGGAACCTGTGTTAAATCACTGTATGGTCTTGGCCACCATGCTGCAGCTCAGTTTCAGGGTCTTGGCAATCTTCTTATAGCCTAGGCCATCTTTATGTAGAGCAACAATTCTTTTTTTCAGATCCTCAGAGAGTTCTTTGCCATGAGGTTCCATGTTGAACTTCCAGTGACCAGTATGAGAGAGTGAGAGCGATAACACCAAATTTAACATACCTGCTCTCCATTCACACCTGAGACCTTGTAACACGAATGAGTCACATGACACTGGGAGGGAAAATGGCTAATTAGGCCCAATTTGGACATTTTAACGTAGGGGTGTACTCACTCTTGTTGCCAGCGATTTTGACATTAACGGCTGTGTGTTGAGTTATTTTGAGGGGACAACAAATTTACACTGTTATACAAGCTGTACACTCACTACTTTACATGGTAGCAAAGTGTCATCACATGAAAGTATATAATAAAATATTTTCAAAAATGTGAGGGGTGTACTTACTTTTGTGAGATACTGTGTGTATATATATATATATATATATACACGCACACACACGTATATTGTGTCTTTTACTGTTGAACTGTAACTAAGCTGTGTTTAGGGGATTTCTCACCTGAGTCTTGGCTGTTATCCAGAACTCAGTGGATCAATAACCCCTTTTTCTACATATACCTTTATTCCGGCAAAACCTAAGATAATATCTATTTGACTTGTGTTGGAGTGTCATTTAAAGGTGCCTGCAAGAAGATGTCTGAACCCACAATGCCAGGTGTTCACAGGGTCAGTTAAACAGGTAACTCAAAGCAGCCCTCAAGGGGACAGTGCTGCATTATGATGATGGGACTCTATTTTGATGGGGGAGACACTCTGTTTTGAAAAGGGGACTCTGGTATGATGGGGGATTCAGTGGGAAGGGTGGGACTCTGAAGGGATGGGGCAACTCTGATTTGAAGGAGGTGATGAATTGGGATGACTATGATGTAAAGGGGCCGACTCTGAAGTGATGAGTGGAATCTGATATGAAGGGGGAACACCCCAATGTGGTGCCAAGGAGTGGGTGACATCATCATCCAGTGCAGATGTCAGTTTCCTTCAGCCCAAAAAATACAGTTCAGGACTGGGGTGTCTCGGGATTTTGCATACTTTTAATGGGTGCCATGGCTAAAAAAAAGGTTGAGAAACACTGGCCTAATAGATGTGCTTTTAATTTCAGACACTTTGAGATGTAGGGAACTAAGATCAGCCCCAATTCCTGCACTTTCACACCTCAGATCACTGTCCCCCCTGCAAATCTTTTTCACCATTGTACCCCTCTGCACATCTGCCCCCCCACTGTACTACCCTGAACATCTGCCCCACCATTGTAACCCCCTGCTCTTCTGTCGCACCACTGTAACCCCCTAGTCATCTGCCCCACCACTGTACTACCTTGCACATCTGCCCCACCAATGTACCCCCTTTCTCATCTGCCCCACCTCTGTACTATCCTGCACATCTGCTCCACCACTGTACCCCCTGTTCACCTGCCCCACCACTGTACCCCTGCCTATCTGTCCCCACCACTGTACCTCCTTGCTCTTCTGTCCCACCACTGTACCTCCTTGCTCCTCTGTCCCACCTCTGTACCCCCCCTGCTCATCTGCCCCATTATCGTACCCCTTTTCTTATCTGCCCCACCACTGTACCTCCTTGTACATCTGCTCCACCGCCATACCCCCATGCTCTTCTGTCTCACTACTGAATCACCTTCTCATCTGTCCTAACACTAAACCCATCTGCTCATCTGCCCCACCACTGCAACCCGCTTTCTCATCTGCCCCACCAATGTACCGCCTGCACATCTGTCTCACCTCTGTACCCCCCTGCTCTTCTGCTCATCTGTCCCACTAATACACCTCCTTTCACATCTGCCCCACTTCTCTACTCCCCTGCTTTTCTGTCCCACCACTGAAACCATCTGCTTATCTGCCCCATCACTGTACCCCCCTGCTCTTCTGTCCCACTGCAGATCCCCCTTCTCATCTCTTCCACCACTGTACCTCCCTGCACATCTGCCTCACCGCTGTACCCTCCTGCCATTCTGTCCCACCTCTAAACCCCTCCTGCTCATTTTCCCCACTGCTGTACCACACTGCTCATCTGCTCCACCGCTGTACCCTCTTCTCATCTATGATATGTGTGATATGCAGAGTGGTGAAAGGAAGCAGAGATGAGACACATCTACCTGTCCTGGCACACTCATCCTGCTGATCTACCTCTCGCATCCAGCCCACGTGCTTGTATGTGATGTATATGATATATGTGATGTCACATACAAGCATCTGGAATGGATGCACAATGATGAGGTCAGGTCAGGGGCATTTTCTGAAAGCAGTGGGCCTGTGTGCAGGATCATAAGTTGGGCCCCTGCAGCTGAGAAAAAGTGCGTCGCTCAGCGCCGCAGCAAAAGTGGTTTTCATTGGGCTGAATACTGTCTGTGGCTTAAAGGGACACAGAGTGCCGGTGTCTTGCCGAATAAGTTCCTTCGGCGGATAAGTTTCCCCCCTTTACTGCGCAGGCGCAGCGCCTGCGCAGTACCAACTAGTAACAGCCGCCGGAGATAGCCGAAGCTCTAAATCCACAATCAGCTGTACACGGCGCCTGCGCTCTGGGTCCAGGTTCCTTCCCTACCATCCAAGTGGACCTAGAGGGGGAATCTAAAAGAGCCGAGTGCAGCGAGGCCGTGCCCGAAGCGCGGCGAGCGAAGCGAGCCCGCGAGGGGCCCTCTTACAGGCGCCGTCTACAGCTGATTTGGACCTATTCCCCTTCGGCTATTTCCGCCGGATCCTACTGCGCAGGCCTTATCCGCCGGGTGGAACTTTCTCGGCAGAACACCGGGATTCAGTAGTAAGTGACGCAAAGGTTCTGGAATAATTTCAACAAAGTTCCCAGAAGCTCAACAGTAATTTCACAAACTGTCACCTGATTGTGTAATTAAAACAAACTATGAGGATCTTGCAAGCTACCTATTATAAATAATAAATAAAATTATTTAGTGCGTAGTGATAATCGACAGCTGCTAGCACTAATCACGTCTCATAAAGCTGTGTGAAGACAATATAAACAAAAAATTACTATGCTGCGCTATCTCCTGATGTTCTTCCCAACACTGAATTTAGAGTGCCAACATTGCAGTATTGAAACTAATATATATATACTGTATGTATATATATATATATATATATATATATATATATATATATATATATATATATATATATAGCAAAAAACTTTATCTAGAGTCCTTTGTTGCTGTGATAATATAATCAGTGACGTGCGTCACACTCCACAGACAAAGTAAAAATATAAAACAAACTCTTAAAGAATATATATATATGGTGCCACAAACGTGAATCAAAGTGCATAAAACAAGTTTAGCGGGATAACGGGTAGGAGAGGAGCTGTGGCCTTGGGGTGCGCATTCTGCAGACGGTGAGAGGAGAGCGAGTGTCTCACTGACACTTCCCTGCTCTGCTGATGGGGAGGGAGTCGAGTGCCGGTAAAAGAGGCTTTGCGTGCCTCTTGTGGCACCCGTGCCGGGGGTTGCCTACCCCTGGACTAGATCCAGCGCTGGTGCCACCCATGCAGGTTGGGCATCAGGGCTTTATCAGTCCAGAGCACTTCAAATTTAATAGGAACACTTCTGGGACTTCTGAGGTTAACAGCAAATGTAATTTGGGGTCAGCTGTGATAAAAGTACAGTTATGCCGCATACACACGATCGGACATTCCGACAACAAAATCCTGGGTTTTATTTCCGACGGATGTTGGCTCAAACTTGTCTTGCATACACACGGTCGCACAAATGTTGTCGGAAATTCCGAACGTCAAGAACGCGGTGACGTACAACGCGTACGACAAGCCGAGAAAAATGAAGTTCAATAGCCAGTACGGCTCTTCTGCTTGATTCCGAGCATGCGTGGAATTTTGTGCGTCGGAATTGTGTACACACGATCAGAATTTCCATCAACGGATTTTGTTGTCGGAAAATTTGAGAACCAGCTCTCAAACAAATGTCTGATGGAGCCTACACACGGTTGGAATTTCCGACAACAAGCTCACATCAAAGATTTGTTGACGGAAATTCCAACCGTGTGTACTTGGACAGAAAACAGCCCATCTAGGTCTACCGAACCCCCCCCCCTTCTGCAGCAACAGATCTATACAACAGTGTCAGTGATCTATTGCTTGTAGACAACTACAATATGTTTCAGAGGTTCACGGGAAGGCTGAAGCTGATCAATGTAAAAAAAAAAAAAAGCATGCTTAAAATAAAATGTATAATAATTGAATACAATTATAAATCCACGCTCAAATCTATCCCTCGGTTCCAAAAATGTCAAATGATCTGGATGACATTTGCTTTTACTGTGTGAGAGTCAAACACTCACATAAGCAAAAGAAATGTTATTTTGAATTTTCCCGTACTACTAATCCCTGTATGTGGAAAACTGACTTGACCTTGTCTTAATACTCGTAGTACACTACCTTACATAAACTGATTGCATTTTCATGTGTGCATCACAATGTATCATCATAAGGGGGAAAAAGCCCTCCTAAATTAAAAGTTAAAAAATGTCACATAGCCACTCAAGGAAGGAGTTGGGGAGAACTTCTTAAAAATTTCACAAGAAAGGTAAAACTTCAGAATTTTTCCATCTTATTAATAGAATCCTAATAAATAATATATGGTAACATTTACAAAGCTATTGTATGGCCCTCTGGACATATCAGGGTCACATCTGAGGCCTCCAGCACTAACATTGATTATTCATACCAGCCTGTATTCTAAAGCTCGCCATACACCAATAGATTCTTGTTCAAAAATGTTCGCTTTCATTTGGTCGACTTTCTAATGGTTAGCGGAGTTAAATCGATATTCATCTTTAACCACAGTGATGAGAAAATTTGAAAGGGGCAGGAGGAAAATGTTTTCTTGAGTGAACATGAAAATGCTATGCGCTGAAAGTTATGGGATGGCATGGGATTCGGTAAGTATATAAAAAATATCTCTGAAAATGTCCTAATCTACAGTGCCTTGCAAAAGTATTCACCCCCTTGGCTTTTAACCTATTTTGTTACATTACAGACTTTAGTTCAATGTTTTTTTAATCTGAATTATATGTGATGGATCAGAACACAATAGTCTAAGTTGGGGAAGTAAAATTAGAAAAATATATACAAAACTTTTTTTCAGAAATAAAAAACTGATAATAGGCATGTGCGTATGTATTCACCCCCTTTGTTATGAAGCCCATAAAAAGCTCTGGTGCAACCAATTACCTTCAGAAGTCACATAATTAGTGAAATGATGTCCACCTGTGTGCAATCTAATACACACGAGCGGACTTTACGGCAGACTTGGTCCGGCGGACCGGACTCCGTCGGATAATTCGATCGTGTGGGCTCCAGCGGACTTTTTTTCCCCCAAAAGTTTGACGGACCTAGAAATGAAACATGTTTCAAATCTTTCTGACGGACTCGAGTCGCTGTACAGGGCAGATAGCGTGTATGGTGTCGTGTGGGTGAGCGGTTTGTTGATGTCAACATTGTGGAACGAGTGGCCCATGGCTGGCGGTGGGTTTATGGTATGGGCAGGCGTATGCTATGGACAATGAACACAGGTGCATTTTTTTTATGGCATTTTGAATGCACGGAGATACCGTGATGAGATCCTGAGGCCCATTGTTGTGCCATATATCCACGACCATCGCCTCATGTTGCAGCATGATAATGCACGACCCCATGTTGCAAGGATCTGTACACAATTCCTGGAAGCTGAAAACATCCCAGTTCTTGCATGGCCAGCATACTCACCGGACATGCCACTCATCGAGCATGTCTGGGATGCTCTGGATCGGCATACAAGACAGCGTGTTCCAGTTCCTGCCAATATCCAGCAACTTTGCACAGCCATTGAAGAGGAATGGACCAACATTCCACAGGCCACAACCAACAACCTGATCAACTCTATGCAAAGGAGATGTGCTGCACTCTTTCAGCACGACTTTGTGAGGCAACTTGGACTTGAGTATGAATCACAGTGCGACTTGGGGTGAAGGGAAGGAATTGTGTCCCCTTCCCTTCTATCTCACGACCCACTTTTTCTGGTTTTCCCTCTGGTATTTGGTCTCGTTTTCTCTCTTTTTGCTTGGTTTTGGTTCTTTCCACTTTATTTTGACTGGTGTTTCACACACTTATCTCCACCGTTTGGACCATGGGCATGATTTTACATTTCTTCCTTTATCACCTATTTAGACGTTAGTTTCCTGGTGGCCTTATATATGTCTTCCCCAGTCACCGCGGGAGACTCTGCCGGGCTGGCCTGAGCACTGCATGCACCTCTACATGGGTAAGCAGCCCCATATATTTGTACACAAACTTTTTTCTACCCTCCCCCTTTATATTTTGGCAATATTTCCCATATTCTTCTCTTCTTTTGAAAACTTGTATATCTCATTGTATTGTATTTTATTCACAGACATAGTTCCTGATGAAGCGGTTACCCCGCGAAACTAGTCAAAATTCCATGTCATCTGTGCATATTTTAATATATTTTGTATCATTTTTGACTGTTGTATAAATAAACCTTGTTTGAGATATATTTCTTGTATTTAGTTGTATAGCTCCCTCTATATGTACCGAGATAGTCCGCTTGCACTTTATCCTGGTGAGTCTGGAGTTGGCATCCTTACTCCCAAATTTCTATTCTCGCAATAATCATGCTGTCTAATCAGCATCTTAATATGCCACACCTGTGAGGTGGATGGATTATCTCGGCAAAGGAGAAGTGCTCACTAACACAGATTTAGACAGATTTGTGAACAATATTTGAGAGAAATAGGCCTTTAGTGTACATAGAAAAAGTCGTAGATCTTTGAGTTCAGCTCATGATAAATAGGGGCAAACACAAAAGTGTTGCGTTTATAAATTTGCTCAGTGTAATCCATTTTTTCTTAGTGAGGATACATTGACAAGTATATTGCTAAGGCTGTCCCTGTTATCGCTGTCATGCCACTGGCCGATTTCTATAAAACTCTCATTAACCACCTCAATACCGGGCACTAACACCCCCTTCCTGCCCAGGCCATTTTTCAGCTTTCAGCGCTGTCACACTTTTGAATGACAATTGCGCGGTCATGCTACACTGTAACCATATGAAGTTTTTATCATTTTATTCACACAAATAGAGCTTTCTTTTGGTGGTATTTAATAACTCCTGGGTTTTTTATTTTTTCCAAAAAAAAAGACCAAAAATTTTGAAAAAAAAATACGTTTTTCTTAGTTTGTCAGTAAAATTTTGTAAATAAGCAATTTTTCTCCCTTACTTATGGGCACTGATGAGGAGGCACAAATATGCCGCACTTATGGGAATTGATAGGTGGTACTGATGGATGGTAATGGTGGGCGCTGGGCACAGATAGGTGGCACTGGTGGGCGCAGAAAGGCTGCACAAATAGGCGGCATGGATAGGCAGCACTGATGGGCATTGATGGGTGGCATTGATGGGCAGCAGTGATGGGCATTGATGGGCAGCACTGATAGCCAGCACTGACTGGCACCACTGATGGCCACTGATTGCTTGCACTTGTGGGCACAGATTGGTGCCAATTGTGGGCACTGATTCCTGGCAGTGGAATTGCTGGCACTTAATTGTAATCAGGGCACTGAGATTACATCGCTAGATGTCCTCTGTGAGGAGATGCCGCTGATCGGCTCTCCTCTCCTCACACTCTGTCAGTGTGAGGCGAGGAGCGCCGATTACCGGCATCTCTGTGTTTACATGTGACCGGCTGTGGCTTTTTACACAGATCGGGGTCACGCCGTGTCCTAGCAACACGGCCGTCACATGACTGCCACCCAGAACGAGAGCCGTGCTGCTCAGCCGTCATTTGATGGCCGGCGGGGGAAATAGGTTAAATTGCAAGCATAAAATTTCAACTTTAAGGCTGGGTTCACACTGGGGCGACGCGGAAACCCTGCGAATCCAGTGCGGGTTCCCGTTATACTATTTGGGAAGAACCAGATATTACCACCAGCCCCTGCTAGGATAGCACTACATCATCTTAGCCGCATGCTCGATTCGAATGAATGTTGGGATTGCTTTTTTTTTTGGTGGAACTTTTTTATCATTACAAATTACTAATTACTTCTAGCTATATCAGGACCTATGAGGGACATGAATAATGTGAATAGTCACTAAAGAACTAGAATGAATGACATCTTTTTTTCTGATCTTTTACTATTGAATTCTGAAAAGCTTAGATCTCTATTATTAGTAACACGTTTCTAAATGTACCGATAACAAATACCACCAAACTGTAATTAAACGGTTTGTGATATATGCACTGAAATAATACAAGATATATTGCAAATGAAAACAAAAGAACTGCATAGAACTGAGATGCCTTCTATAAGGATATTTATTTCCACTTCTTTCTATCCATAAATCTGTACATATTGGAGGACGAACATACAAAGCAGGATATTGCTTGTTGCCGCTGAAGGTTTCTAGAGTTTCTTGATTGTTTGAAATAATTTTCTATTTTTCATTGTTAGGAATTATAATGCTGCTTTGTAATGTGGACGTGTTTGCCAGAAGACTCTTCATTTACACGTCTCTTTAGTTATTAATATAGAAACAATATGCTGCATAAAATCCAATTAAAAAAAAAAAAAATAACCTTGTGAATGAAATGAAAACATCAGCGCTCCCTTGGAGACCAGAACACTCCAGGGAAGCCCGGAATGGTAATGGAAATATGGAATGGTAATGAAGGGCTGGGCATGACAAGGTGGAACAGGAGACAACGGAGGGTTAAAAATGGAAAGGAAGTAAGAGGGAGGGGATTGAAGTTAACTTTAGGGGTGGAGAGATATAAAAGGAATAGGCGGGGTTTAAGCAGGAGCAGTGTGAGGAGACAGAAAAAGGGGAAGTTGCCACAGGGGGAGAGAAGCTTTTGCAGCAGCATGGCAGACATTGATTTGATCCTAGCAAGGCTGAGGACGGCGGCGGCCACGAGGGGACAGGAATGGCTACAGGCTCAGGTAGCTCCATTGCTCCTAGACGAAGCGGGGGGGTCCGGCGGGGGGGGGGAAGCGACGCCACGCGCCAGGCGGTCTAGGCCGCCTGAGCGTTTTTCACCAGGCCCCTCATCCAGAACAGCTCGCCCTAATAGGAGCCCGGGAACGGACCCGTCGGCCCCACCAGCAAAACGGGTGGCCGCCGTCACCCCTGGGGGGACCGGGCGGAATCCTCCACAACGGCGGAGCGCGGGGGGCGGGGCTTCGGGCCGTTATGGCGCCCGGGCTTCGCCACCCAGAAGACAGGACAGCAGCAGAACGGTCCCCCCCACAGCACAGGCATCTGCTAGGGGGGAGATCCGACGGGGGAGGAGCAGGGGCACGGCTGGAGGTCAGCTACCAGACGCTGCTGGCAGCCCCCATGCAGCTAGGATCAGTAGAGAGCCAGTGGAAGACAGAAGGAGAGGTCCAGGGGCCAGCAGAGGTGACAGCAGTGTGGGACAGCAGAGCACAGCAGCAGGTGGTCGCAAGGAAAGGGGGAGAACAGCCACAAGATGGGAATCCACAGCCCCCAGGCAAGTTTCACCTGGGAGGTTACTCACGCCGATGCTCCAAGCCACGGAAGTTCGGTCGGAAGGAGAGCTGTCGGGTTCGGATGAGGACGTGCGCCAGGACATCGCGCCTTCTGGAGGATCCAGTGCAGCGGCGATGGGAAGCAGACCCAGTCAGCCTGGTGAGTCACATGTTTTAACTGATTCTGTTATCAATGTTGATGGTGGTAATTGGTTAGATAGGGGTGATGGGGGGGACACCATGGCTCCTGGGGGAGTTCTAGGGGCCGTGGCGGGGGGATCGCCTGGCTTAAGGGGGACGGGCGTTCAGCCTGTCGCCGCTGGGACAGGGGGAACATTGCAGGAATTGTTGGGAGGATTAAGGGATTTGGTGCAACGATTTGCAACCAACCAGACGGCGCCAGCGATAGTGGCGCCGTGGGTTGGAGGGCAGGTGGAGCAGTCGGGTGTTGGGGGAACAACGGGGACAAGGGGTGAGGCTGTCGCCGACTCAGACGCCGGGGTGGCGGAAAACACCGCCACGGGGGAATCTGCAGTGGCGGTCAGGAAGGATGTGGTCAGGATAGCGGATGCGGCTAAATGCGAAGTGTACGTCTGCTATGAAGGCCCGCTGGGAGCACACTTAAAACAAGAAGTGCGGGAGAAAATAGTAAAAGGTGAGTATGTGGAAATTTTTTTCCTTGTTACCGTTAGAGAAGTTCAACTTGGATAGGGTAAAGCCGGACGATTCCAAAAAAGAAGATGAGGAGAAGCGAAGGTATCGTCTGATCCCTAGGACCTTTAGTAATTGGTTGCAGGCGTTCGCCATTATGGCGAGTGTAATTGGCGAAAAGAACCCGGAGCATTGCTCTGCGTTGTTTTGCTACATGGATGCCATAGGCGAGGCACATAGGGTGTATGGGGGCATTGCGTGGCTTCGATACGATGAGCAATTTAGGCAACGCAGGGCGGTGAGGCCGGCTCTTAGGTGGGACCATAAGGATATAAGCTTATGGATGCGTTTGATGTCTTCCGCCAGGGCACCAAACCAGCCTTTTCATGGGGGGGCCGGGGGATCGTCTACCTCTGGACTCCCGGCCGGGAAAAAATTTGGGGTGTGTTGGCAGTTTAACGAAGGATCCTGCAAGTTTGGGGGATCCTGTCGTTTTAAACATGAATGCTCAGGATGTGGGGGGAACCACGCGTTGTCACGCTGCTTCAAAAGAGGAAAGAAGACAGGGGAACTTGCTCAGAAGAGGGATAACGCCAGTGAAGGAGGTAAGGATGCGGCCTTTTTTAAATAGGTACCCGGACAGAGAGGCAGCGAGGGAGTTGGGGGAGGGTTTTTCAGTGGGTTTCAGAATTCCATGTTCTCTGACAGCTATACCTCCGATGGCCAAGAACTTGCGGTCTGCACTGCAGAATCCTGGGGTGGTTTCGGAAAAACTGGCCAAGGAGGTTGCGTTGGGGCGCATGAGTGGGCCTTTCGCAACTAAGCCGTTACAGAATTTAGTAGTGTCACCGTTGGGAGTGGTGCCTAAAAAGGAACCAAACAGGTTTCGCCTTATTCACCACCTTTCATTTCCAAAAGGGGCGTCTGTGAATGATGGTATCAATCCTGAAGATTGTTCAGTGTCGTACACATCGTTCGATGCAGCGGTGGGATGGGTGAGACATTACGGTCAGGGGGCACTCATGGCAAAAGCAGACATTGAGGCGGCATTCCGTTTGCTTCCAGTACATCCGGACAGCTTTTGGCTGTTGGGTTGCTGTTGGCAGGGGGAGTTTTACGTCGATCAGTGCCTGCCAATGGGTTGCTCGATATCTTGCGCCAAGTTTGAGCTGTTTAGCTCATTTCTTGAATGGGTGATTAGGGATGTGTCAGGGATGGATTCTGTGATTCATTATCTGGATGACTTTCTCTGCGTGGGGCCTCGTGAGTCCAAGGGGTGTGCGATTCTGTTGGCAACCTTGGAACACATTGCAGGTAAGTTTGGGGTACCATTAGCAGCGGATAAAACAGAGGGCCCGACGACAGTGTTGAGTTTTTTGGGCATCGAAATAGATACCAGAGACATGGAGTGCAGGTTGCCAGGGGATAAGGTGGACGGGTTAAAAAGGGATGTCAGGGATTTGATGGGACAGAGGAAAGTGCAGCTGCGGCAATTACAATCCCTTTTAGGTAAGTTGAATTTTGCGTGTCGCATTATTCCAATGGGTAGAGTTTTTTGCCGCCGGTTGTCAGCTGCCACAGCGGGGATACAGTCTCCGACTCACTTTATCAGGCTTACCAGGGAACATAGGGAGGACTTGAAGGTGTGGCACACGTTCCTGGAAAGCTACAACGGGCGCTCGGTGTGGATGGAAGGACCGGTAAGTAACTGTGACATGGATTTGGTGACGGACGCCGCGGGATCTACGGGGTATGGGGCTTTTTTCCAAGGGCAGTGGAGTGCGGAGGCATGGCCTGATTTTTGGGTAGAGGCGGGATTTACCCGGAATCTGGTGCTTTTGGAATTATTCCCGGTGGTATTAGCAGTAGAATTGTGGGGGGAGAGATGGCGGAACTTGAAAATACGTTTAAATTGTGACAATATGGGGGTAGTTCAGGTCATCAATCGGCTATCGGCATCATCCCCGCCGGTAATACGATTGTTGCGTCACCTGGTGTTGAGGTGCTTACAAATTAATGTTTTTCTATATGCTGTGCATATCCCGGGCGTAGACAATACTTTGGCTGATTCCTTGTCTCGGTTCCAGTGGGACAGATTCAGGGAGCTGGCGCCCGCCGCGGAAACAGAGGGGATTCCTTGTCCGGGGTGGCTTTGGGAGACGGTATTGGAATCGCCGCAGGATGGATCAGGAAATCGGTGAGTGGGTCGACATGGGCGGCATATGAAAAAGTATGGTCGGAATGGGCCACGTTTACACGGCTGGCGGACGCCGGGCTGGGAGAACAGGACTTGAGGTTGTTGGTAGTGTATTTTGTGTCACGACACATGGAAGGGGGTGGTTCAGTGTCCGCAATTGAGCGGAAATTGGCGGGGTTGGCCTTTCTGTTCAAGTTGCAGGGCCTGACTGATTTTACCAAGGATTTCTGGGTAAAACAGGCCTTAAAAGGTTATAGGAAGAGCCATGCGAAGAAGGATTCGAGGAGGCCGGTATCTTTTTCATTATTACAGGTATTGTGTAATAAGTTAGGTGGGGTATGTAAGTCGGGTTATGAAGTGATTTTGTTCAAGGCGGTTTTTTCTATCGCGTTTTTTGGAGCATTTCGGGTTGGCGAGTTGGTGAGTCCAGCAAAACAAGTAGCAGGGGGTTTGAAGATGCAGGATGTGGAAGTAAAACGGGATAGGGTGTTGCTGAAACTGGGCAGGTCAAAAACAGACCAAGCCGGAAAAGGGGTAAAAGTGCAACTGTTCAGGTTACCAGGGTCGGGAATTTGCCCGGTTCAAGTAGTTGAGGAATTTCTGCTAATTCGCCCGGTCGGGGAAGGGCCGTTGTTTGTGCATGAAGATAGAACTTTCTTATCTAGGTTTCAATTCATTGCAGTGTTTAGAAAATGCATTGGGGCTGCAGGATTGGATAGTAGGCAATTCGCCTCACACTCCTTCCGTATCGGGGCGGCTACTGAAGCTGCCAGGTGTGGGTTGGATGAGGCAGCAATTAAGAGGATAGGGAGGTGGGAATCCAGGAGGTTCCAGTCTTATGTGCGCCCTCAATTGTCATCAGATGCGATATAAATAAATAAAAAAAAAAAAAAATAAATAATATACATAGATATTTTATGATTACATGCATTTGAGGACAGGGGTAGGGGAAGTGCACATGTTTCAATTTGTCTTGTTGTGTTATGTCTTTGCAGATGGGGGTCAACCACGCCTCGTTTGGATCTTGGGGCACTCCTATGTTTTCTGGGGTGCAAAAAGGGGGGACGTCAGACCAGAAGGCAGGCAACTGGGGATTTCCAGGAGGGAGGCATGTATTCGCTGGTTGGGCTTTCCAGGCATGGGGTGGGGTAGAGTGGTTCAGGAATTTGAACGATACACTCGACTCGATAGACCCCCGGATGTTTTAGTGATACATGCAGGAGGGAATGATCTGGGGGTCCGATCTACCAGGGAACTGGTGTCGGCCGTCAAGTGTGATTTTTTGGCACTTCGGGTGGCCTTCCCGGGCATGATCATAGTTTGGTCTGACATAGTGGCAAGGACGTCATGGCGCATGGCTAGATCGGTACCTAGGATCAACAAAGCCAGAATTAAAGTAAACAAGGCAATTGGAAAGTTTGTGGTTAATAATGGGGGATTGGTGGTGAGGCACACGGAGTTGGAGGTTAATGTGGGGATGTACCTAAGGGGAGATGGGGTGCACCTTACCGCAGTAGGCATTGATCTTTGGGCTCTCGGGCTTCAAGATGGCATTGAGAGGGCATTGCGGGTGTGGAGGTGCCCTTAAGGCTAAGGGGTCATCCTTGCGGGCTGTGGCGGCATCTTTGGTCTCTGATGGTGGTAAAATGCAAAGAGGTGATGGTAAATGGTGGGGGGCTTTCAGTATTCTGGGCCCCTCTGGTGTGTTCTGTTCTGACAGCGGAAGGCGAGGCTGGAAGACAGATGTTACACTGCGGGAAGGGTGTTGTCACCGAGCTGTTTTTAAATACGGCTGGTGGCCTGGTATGGTAAATTATGTACCGCAGTGTATGGTGTTTGGTGAAGTTGTTAAAATGGAGGAGATGAAGTTAAGAGTGCCATCAGAAGACCAAAGATTGGGAGGTGTAAGAACTGTCAGTTAAAAGTTATACATAGTTGTACAAAATGTTCATTAAAAGAGTTATTTAAAGTTATTTAAAAGTTGGTTTTATATTTTATAATAAAGGAGGCTGCTATGGCCGGTTTTACTCCAAAACAACTCCTGTGTGCGTTATCTAATTATTATAGATAAGAAAGGGAAAGGGGAGTAGTAAATAAAGAGTGGGTAGTGGAAGTTGGGGACATTAGTTCCTACACTGGTCATGGTCTGGTGTTTAGTTTAAAAATTTCAACTTTCAGCTGTGAAATTTTGGATATTTGCCTGCAGGGTGAGCTTCCCTATTGACTAGAAAGGCTTATCACCATTCCCATAACAAAAGCCATAGCAGCTGATGAGGTTGCAAAAGGGGCCTGAAGGTAGGGAAGGCCCATTAGGGAGGCTGTTGAAGAAATGAAACATAGAACATCTACACTATATTGTCAAGAGTATTGGGACACCTGCCTTTACACGCACATGAACTTTAATGGCATCCCAGTCTAAAGCCTCATACACACGATCGGACTTCAAACAAACTTTTCCGTGGATTTCTGTCCAAAGGGCGTTGGCTGTGTACTTGGTATGCATACACACGGCAGGACTTTTTCAGCCAACTTTCACCAAATCACGTGGTTTTTCAGCTCTTTACCGCCACCCTTTGATCAACTTCTGTATTGTTGTCTGATCTTTTGTATTGGTTCTGAGCATGCGTGTTTGTACTTTGGACTAAAGTCCTATGGACTTGTGTACACACAATAGGATTTTGCACCATAGGACTTTTGTTGCCGGAAAGTTTGTCTGCTTGCACAGCCAACATTTGTCTGATGAAAACCGAAAAAGTTTGTCGGAGCATACACACGGTTGGATGTTGCCTTAAAACAGGTAATTTGTATGTTTGTTGTCAAAAAGTCCGATCGGGTGTGTGGGCCTTTAGGCTATGTACACACGATAGGATTTTCCGACAACAAAATCCATGGATTGTTTCTGACGAATGTTGGCTCAAACTTGTCTTGCATACACACGGTCACACAAATGTTGTCGGAAATTCCGAACGTCAAGAACGCCGGTGACGTACAACACGTACGACGAGCCGAGAAAGATGAAGTTCAATAGCCAGTGCGGCTCTTCTGCTTGATTCCGAGTATGCGTGGAACTTTGTGCGTCGGAATTTGTGTACACACGACCGGAATTTGAGAACCTGCTCTCAAACATTTGTTGGCGGAAATTCCGACAACAAATGTTCTATGGAGCATACACCTGGTCGGACTTTCCGACAACAAGCTCACATTGAACATTTGTTGTCGGAAAATCCTATCGCGCGTACGGCCCATTAGTCCGTATTGAGTTGGCCCACCCTTTGCAGCTTTAACAGATTCAACTCTTCTAGGAATGCTGTCCACAAGGTTTAGGAGTGTGTCTATGGGAATGTTTGACCATTCTTCCAGAAGCGTAGTTGTGAGGTCAGGCACTGATGTTGGACGAGAAGGCCTGGCTCGCAGTCCCCGCTCTAATTCATCCCAAAGGTGTTGTATCGGGTTGAGGTCAGGACTCTGTGCAGTCCAGTCAAGTTCCTCCACCCCAAACTCACTCATCCATGTCTTTATGGACTTTGCTTTGTGCACTGGTCGAAATCATTTGGTGGAGGGGGGATTATGGTGTGGGGTTGTTTTTCAGGGGGGGGGCTTGGCCCCCTAGTTCCAGTGAAGGGAACCCTTAAGGCATCAGCATACCAAGACATTTTGGACAATTTCAACCTCTCAAGTTTGAGGATTTCCCCTTCCTGTTTCGGAAATTCTGACAACAAATGTTCTATGGAGTCTACACACGTTTGGACTTTCCGACAACAGGCTAACATCGAACATTTGTTGTCGGAAAATCCTATCCTGTGTACGGGGCATAACACCTACGCATTAAAGCACCCTATGGATGTAAACAGGCCCTAAGGGTTGAAGATGTTGCAGTTGATGCTGGCAATGACAACCCTATGAGGTCTCCAGTCTAAAAGAGCTGATTTTAGACACACAGGAAGAATCTTCAGGATAATTGCTAGTCACAAATGTATATTTGCTTTCTCTGCAATAAGCAATATTCACTCACTGGCCACTTTACTAGGTACACCTTGCTTGTCCCAGGTTGGACCCCCTTTTGCCTTCAGAACTGCATACCTCCCAACATTTTGAGTTGGGAATGAGGGACATCTACTTTCAAACGTACGTAGGCATTGGACACGCCCCCTGACACAAATTCTTAAAGGAGAATTACCAAAAAAAAAAGTTAATTAAATCCACAAGGACTTTTTCTTACCACTACTATTCCTTTATATTGGCTTATAAAATTTCCAAACGCAGCAATTTAGCAATCGGATGAAAGGTTTAGCACTGGGAAACACTTTTTGAAAGATAAAAAGTGCATTTTATATACAACTATATAGATCAGACCAAAATGAGGGACAAATGAGGTGGAATGAGGGACAGAGGGACATTGCTCCAAATCAGGGACCGTCCCTCGAAATCAGGGACAGCTGGGAGCTATGGAACTGCCTTAATTTTGTGGCATAGATTCAACAAGGTGTTGGAAACTTTCCTCAGAGATTTTGGTCCATAGTGACATGATAACATCACGCAGTTGCTGCAGATTTGCAGCTGCACATCCATGATGAAAATCTCCCGTTCCACCACATTCCAAAGGTGCTCTATTGGATTGAGATCTGGTGACTGTGGAGGCCATTGGAGTACAGGGACCTCATTGTCATCTTCAAGAAACCAGTGGTGAGAGGATGTGACATGGTGCATTCTCCTGCTGGAAGGAGCTATCAGAAGATGGGTACACTGTAGTCATAAAGGGATGGATATGGTCAGCGACAATACTCAGGTAGGCCGTGACGTTTAACCACTTCAGCCCTAGAAGGATTTACCCCCTTCCTGACCAGAGCACTTTTTGCGATTCGGCACTGCGTTGCCTTAACTGACAATTGCGCGGTCGCGCGATGTTGTACCCAAATAAAATTGACGTCCTTTTTTTCCCACAAATAGAGCTTTCTTTTGGTGGTATTTGATCACCTCTGCGATTTTTATTTTTTGCGCTATAGAAATAAAAAAAGAGCGACAATTTTGAAAGAAACACAATATTTTGTACTTTTTGCTATTTTTTTCTCAGTTTAGGTCGATATGTATTCTTCTACATATATTTGGTAATAAAAATTGCAAAAAGAGTATATTTATTGGTTTGCGCAAAAGTTATAGCGTCTACAAAATAGGGAATAGATTTATGGCATTTTTATTATTATTATTTTTTTTATTAGTAATGGCAGCGATCTGCGATTTTTATCGAGACTGCAATATTGCGACGGGCATATCAGACACTTTTGACACATTTTTGGATTGATTGACAATTACACAGCAATCAGTGCTATAAAAATGTACTGATTACTGTATAAATGTCACTGGCAGGTAAGGGGTTAACACTAGGGGGCGATCAAGAGGTTAACTGTGTTCCCTAGGTGTGTGTTCTAACAGTAGGGGGAGGGGATGACTAGAGGAGATGACAGATCGCAGTTCCTAGCTATTATGAATTCAGGATCTGCATCTCCTCTCAGAACAGAACAGGGATTTGTTCTGCCTCTCATGCCCGCGATCGCTCGTAGCCGGCGGTCATCATGACCGCTGGCCACGAGCATCGGCACCCCCGCAGTGCAGCATGCGCGCGCCTGCTATCCCGCTTAAAGGAGCCGACATATAGCTACTGTACAGCGGCTCGTGGGATCATGCCGACCTGACGCAGTATAATGACGACGGCTGGTCAGCAAGCGGTTAAACAATGCTCAGTTGGTACTAAGGGGCCCAAAGCGTACCAAGAAAATATCTCCCACACCATTACATCACCACCAGCCTGAACCATTGATACAAGGCAGGATGGATCCATGATTTTATGTTGTTTACACCAATTTTTGACCCTTCCATCTGAATGTCACAGCTGAAATCGAGACTCAGACAACATTTTTTCCAATCTTCTATTGTCCAATGTTGGTGAGCCTGTGTGAATTGTAACCTCAGTTCCCTGTTCTTAGCTGACAGGAGTGGCACCCGGTGTGGTCTTCTGCTGCTGTAGCCCATCTGCTTCAAGGTTCTATGTGTTGTGTGTTCAGAGATCTTATTCTGCATACCTTGGATGTATTGAGGGGTTTTTGAGTTACTGTTGCCTTTCTATCATCTCGAACCAGTCTGCCCATTCACCTTTGACCTCTGACATCAACAATGCTTTTACATTCACACAACTGCCCCTCGCTGGATATTTTTTCTTTTCGGACCATTCTCTGTAAACCTTACAGATGGTTGTGCAAGGAAATCTCAGTAGATCAGCAGTTTTTGAAATTCTCAGATCAGTCCAGACATCTCAAGTCTCCCCCGAGGTGCGGGAGATTCCTGCATTTCTGTGGCAGCTTCCGCACACCCGCAAGCGCCACTCGATCTCCCGGGAATGATCATGCAGCGGGGGAACAGCTGTGATCACCGATCTCCCTGTATAGATTTTTAGCTGACAGCCGCTTCTCCTTCTCTCCCTCCCGCGGCTGTCAGCTAAAAAGCTATACAGAGAGATCGGTGATCACAGCTGTCCCTCCACCTGCACCAATCATCCCGACTGTTCTGTGAGCTCCTCCCCCGGCCCCCTCTGTGTCCTTCTCTACCCCTGTTCTTCTCTGCCCCCCCCCCCCGTTCTCCTCCGACCCCCTCGTCCCCCGCAGCCGGCTCCTCTCCTCTCCTCTCCTGCCGGCTGCTGGGGGAACTAGTAATTGGACACAGTGAGTGAGATCGCTCCTGTGTCCTGTGATTACTGAGCAGAGTAAACTGTATTTACTCTGCTCAGTTTATGAATGGACAGGAGCCTCTGTCTCCTGTTCATTCATCTTTAGTGCTGAGAAAGGGACTGGAGAATGTGTGTCCTCAGTCCCTTTGTCTGTCTCAAAGGGGAGATGTCAGGGGTCTGTTTAGACCCCTGACATCTCACCAAAGCCCCCCCAAAAATATAAAAAAAAATATTGTAAAAAAATTCTAAAAAATTAAAAAGTGTAAAAAAAATAAAATAAAAAAACTACTGACACCACTCTCCCCTGCCTTACCAACACTGTCCACTGCCCCAACCTCCTTCCCCCAAAAAGCATTGTGAAAAAAAAATTAAAAACAAATTAAATTATAAAAAAATCAATTATTAAAAATAAAAAAACTACTGACACTGTCCACATACCACCCACCCCCACCCCCTTTCCCAGAAGCACTGCGAAAAAATATTGAAAAAGTGATCTAAAAAATATTTTGCCGCGGGGGGTGGGGAGGGAGTTTGCGGGCGCAAAGGGCCACCTCCCTGAAATTAGTTTCTACAGGCCTGTCTGGAACCAACAACCATCTCACGTTCAAAGTTACCTAAATGCCCTTACTTCCCCATTCTGATGCTATGTTTGAAATTCAGCAAGTCGTCTTCACCATGTCTAGATGCCTAAATGCATTGAGTTGCTGCCATGTGATTGGTTGATTAGCAATTTGTGTTACCAAACAATTGAACAGGTGTACCCAGTAAAGTGGCCGGTGAGTGTATGTTTATGATGCCAGAGTGTCCCTCCAGCTAAAAAAATAAGGCAGCTGAGATCTGTAGTTCTGCAAAAATAAAGTCAATAAAAGGTGACAGAGGTTGGGACAGACTATAACACTGGCAGACTGTCATCAGTCACTGGAACAATAAGTGAGAAAAAATCTTTTAACTGGGGTCAGAGACAACGATCAAATCCTGGCAAAAGTTCTAACCCAGCCTTTCTCAACCTTTTTACCCCAAAAGAACCCTTTAACTTGTTCAGATACCCGCTATACCCGAATGATGGCTACAGCGCGGATCTGCTTTGCCGGGAGGCCGTCAATAGACGTCCTCCCTCTTGCACGCTGGCCACGCCCCCTGAAGGGCGCGCGCTGTGATCACCTGAGTCAATGAGACTAGGGTGATCGGAGTAAGGGGTCAATCCCGACCCCTGACCACGTGATCAGCTGTCAGCCAATGACAGCTGATCATGTGATGTAAACAGAAGATCGGTAATTGTTTTTTTTTCTTCTCACGCTGACAGTGTGAGGAGAAAAAAAAGCCAATCACCAGCTTCTGTTGAAGGGACATCGGTCCCGAAGAGGAAGAGGCGAAGCCGCCTCTTATGTGCCCACCAGTACTGTCTGCCAGTGCCACCAATCACTGCCCACAGTGCCCCCAATACATAAGTGCCAGCAATCAGTGCCACCTATCAATGCCCACGAGTGCCACCTATCAATGCCCACCAATGGTGCCAATCAGTGCCTCATCAGTGACACCTAGCAGTGCTGCCTATCAGTGTCACCTTCCAGTGCCGATCATTGCCCATCACTGAAACCCATCAGTGCCCATCACTGCCACCCATCAGTGCCCAGTGACAACTATCAGTGCCACCTAATAGTGCCCTTTAGTGCCACCTATCAATGCCCTTCAGTGCCACCCATCAGTGCCACCTCTCATTGCCCACCAATGCCACATATCAGTGCCCACCAGTGCCACCTCATCAGTGCCACCTATTGGTGCCCATCAGTGCCGCCTTATCAGTGCCCATCAGTGTCACCTTATCAGTGCCCATCAATGCAGCCTATTGGTGCCCATCATTGTAGCCTCATCAGTGCCTATCAGTGCCCATCAGTGCAGCCTATCAGTGCCCATCAGTGTAGTCTCATCAGCATACATAAAGGAAGGAGAATAATTACCTGTTTGCAAAATGTATTAACAAAATATAAAACGGTTTTGTATTTTTTTTTTTTAAATTCGGTCTTTTTTAATTTGCTTAACAAAAAATAAAAAACCCAGAGGTGATCAAATACCACCAAAAGAAAGCTCTATTTGTGGGGAAAAAATGATAAAAATTTTAGTACAGTGTTGTATGACCGCGCAATTGTCATTCAAAGAGTGACAGCGCTAAAAGCTGAAAATTGGTCTGGGCAGGAGGGGGGTTTAGGTGCCCAGTAAGCAAGTAAATGAATTTTGGGTCTCAGGGAACCCCCTGGTAAGATTAGTCCGTTGTGGGTCATTGGGGAAAATGCCCCTTCTTTGGTGGTGGTAAGTGAGAAGAATAACCCTCTTACAGTGGTGAGTGGAAGCTCTGCTGATTTTATCATCCAATCATGTGCAAGCTAAAATACTGTTTTTTATTTTCCTTGCATGTCCCCCTCGGATCTACAGCAACTTTACTTCCATGTGCATTTGCAGTGCAAAGTGGATTTGCCTTTAGTAAATAACCCCCTATGTCTCAATCCAAATTTTAAAAAAGGTGTAGGCCACAGTTCCCCTTTATGTAATTCTAGAGAGGTGTAGATCGCTGCTTTTGGAGAAAGGACAAATCTCGGTTTCTGCAGCCATAATAGAAATGATGATTTAATGGGAAGGATGAGTTAAACCCTGACAAATCATAACCTTTCCATTTCATATAGTAATGATTTCGGATAAGGTGTTATTTCTACCCTCCAGAGTCCTCCTATTAATATGTACTACTAACAAGCTCATACATATAAATGGGCTGACATTAGGAATAAGATAAGTGGTAAAGAAATTCCATTCCTGCCCATGCACAACAAGATTATACAGGAAAATATGCTGTATCAAAGTAGACCATTAAATATTCCAACATAATGCTACTGTACACTTATGATACTAAACATCCATCTGCTTTATTGTGGAGGAAATGTCTAAATGGCATGTAAGCAGCAGGAGGGAACCGGGGGGACTAAACAAATTCAAGTGGAAAATGAACTGCAATTACTCCTTAAAGGTACATGATCGTCTGTTACAAATCACGAATAATACTCAATATTGGATAGGGGAATTTTGCATGCTGTGCTTTTTCAAAGCGGCAGAATGCACACACTTTAAATGAATGCCGCATAAGAACTTAACTGAATTAGGTAAGGTCAGATTTAACTGGTATCAAGCCAGTTCAACCGGTCCCAGATAAGAAGGAATATTCAGAATTTTTGATCAACAGCCCTATCACCCTCTCCAAAATAATATTAAATTGAGATATAGTGGCATATCGGGGCTTGCTCCTCTCTCTCTCCGCAAGCAGGGCACCCTAGAGTCTCCTCCGGGGCGTGGTTTCACCACCAAGCTTCTAGATTGAAACCTCTGATTGTGTCTTTTACCTATAGGTAAGCCTAGATCAGAAAGCCTGCTGAAATAAGAGAGGAGGTCCCAAGAGATGTTATTGCAAGATTCCATAACTTCAATGATAAAGAGCAGATTAAGGCTAAGATGAAAAAGAATCATCCAGTGAAGTTTGGCGAGACAAATTTGCAGATTTTTCCAGACCTGGCAGCAGAGACGCTGGCCAGGAGAAGAATCCTGAAACCATTACTGAAGCAGCTTAAAGCACACAAAGTTCAATACTCTTGAGGCTTCCCAGCCTGCCTAATAGGACGTAAAGAAAGCCGTTCGGCAACCTTAAGATTCCCGGAAGAAACAGCAAAATTCTGTAACTGCTTAGATGTGCCAATAGTGGAAATCCCGGGTTGGTGGGAAAAGATAGTAGACAGAGAAACTACTGAGGAACAGCACGCTTGGAAACCAGTATTTAAAATGAAAAGATCATAAGCAAAGAAGAAATATGCTCTAGGGAAATAAAAAATAAGCATGGGCCTATAGATTTATTAGATGGTGAAGCCGGGGGGGGGGGGGGCATGGGGTGGGTGGAGTAGGGGGGAAGGGGGGGTTGGACAGGCACGGGAACCTACCAATTACAGGGGGGAGTATTGGATTCAGGGACGACCAGTCCGAGCTCAACCTCTAGGGGGATAACCGAGGGGCCGGGAGGTGTCGGTGGGGCCACGGTTTTCTAGGCCATGGGAAGGCCTGTTACCCCCAATTGGGTAGGGGGGGTGGGGGGGTTGGTTGGGAGGAAGGGAGAGGGAAGGAAAGGGATGTGGGAGTGGGAGTGGGTTGAAGTCAAGGAAGAATACCTACTGGATTAACATACCATACAAGTACTTAGACCACCACTCTGTTGCAGGGCTCATGACAGATATCTCCAGGCAAGAATGCCTAACTTAAAAATACTTTCGTATAATGTACGCGGTATAAATTCCCCCACAAAGTGCGCTAATATCCTGCATGAACTAAAATTCCTTGGAGCCGATGTGGTTTTGCTGCAGGAAACACATCTATTCCTGGGCAAAAATAAAAAAATCTTCTCTAAGGAATTCCCAGTTTGGTTCTACGGAGACTCGCCTGTAATGCCGTGTACACACGATCGGACTTTCTGGCATACTTGGTCCGGCACACTTTCCCACGGACTTTGTCTGCCAGGTGCGCCGGACTTTAAAACGGACGGACTTGCCCACACACGACTGGACTTTCCGGCGGGCTAAGTCCGCCCATCTTTCCGACGGACTTTCGCCGGAGTTACGGCGGACTTTCAGAATGAACGGACTTGCCCACACATGGAGAAGTCCGTTCATTTTGAATGTGACTCAGGTGTGACGGGACTAGAAAAGGAAGTCAATCTTGCCGCTTTTATCGGCGAGATTGACACCTTGTGAGCCCCGTCGCGGGTCAACATCACCTGGTGACCACGCCCCCTAAAACGTCACAGTCCCAGCATGCCCAGGGACTGTGACATCATAAGGGGGCGGGGTCTCCGCCTATATAAGTCACAACGGAGCCCTCAGAGAGCAGTCCAGCCGGAGAGAGCGTCATGTCAACATCTGGAGAAGAGAAGAGGGAAGAAGACAAGAAGCCCAGAAGTCCGGACCTCCGCTGGCAAAAGAGCGGCCTGAAGACAGCGGAGGAGCCGGCCGAAGAACTGGAACACCGGGAGAAGAGGCCGGAGAGAGCGGAGAAGAACCAACCGGACGCCAGGAGAAGAGGAACCGGAGGGACCCCCGAAGCCGGAAGAAGACCCCCTAAGCTGGAGGAAGACCCCCGAAGCCGGAGGAAGACCCCCCCGGAGCTGTTTAATAAATTATTTTAAAAACCTGTGTAGTGTGTTTTATTATTGACACTTTTTCCCTAGGTGAATGGGTAGGGGTACCATGTACCCCATACTCATTCACATAGGGTGGGGGGCTGGGATCTGGGGGCCCTCTTATTATAGGGGGCTCCCGGATTCCGATAAGCCCCCCGCCCGCGGACCCCAACAACCAACGGCCAGGGTTGTTGGGAAGAGGCCCTTGTCCTCATCAACATGGGGACAAGGTGCTTTGGGGGGGGCCCCGCAGGGCGCCCCCCTCCCCCAAAGCACCCACCCCCCATGTTGAGGGCATGCGGCCTGGTACGGTTCAGGAGGGGGGGGGCGCTCGCTTGTCCCCACCCCCTTTCCTGACCGGCCGGGCTGCGTGCTCGGATCGGGTTCTGGTATGGATTTTAGGGGGGACCCCACGCCGTTTTTTCGGCGTAGGGGCTTCCCTTTAAAATCCATACCAGACCTAAGGGCCTGGTAGGGCCAGCCATTGGCTGGCTTTTTACCCACGTGATCAGCTGTGATCCATTCACAGCCGATCATAAATGTAAACACAGAGCGGTAACTAGCTGTTACCAGCTCTTCTCTCCTCACACACCGTTTCCAGTGTGAGGAGAGAAGAGCCAGAAGCAGTGAGTTACCGATCTGTGTTCTGTAGTGTCTGCACAAACACCACACCTGTCCCATCACCCCCCCAATTGTCATCTGTCACCCAACAGTCACCACAGTCACCCAATAAAGTGCACCTGTCACATAAGGGACTGCCATCAGTGACCGTCAGCGGGGCACCTGTCACCCGTCACAAATCAGTGACCATCAGCGGTGCACCTGTCACCCGTCACCCATCACCCGTCACCCATCAGTGACCGCCAGCCATCACCCGTCACCCATCAGTGACCGCCAGCCATCACCCGTCACCCATCAGTGACCGCCAGCCATCACCCGTCACTTATCAGTGACCGCCAGCCATCACCCGTCACCCATCAGTGACCACTAGCCGTCACCCATCAGTGACCGCCAGCCATAACCCGTCACCCATCAGTGACCGACAGCCATCACCCGTCACCCATCAGTGACCGCCAGCCTTCACCCGTCACCCATCAGTGACCGCTAGCCATCACCCATCAGTGACCGCCAGCCATAACCCGTCACCCATCAGTGACCGACAGCCATCACCCGTCACCCATCAGTGACCGCCAGCCTTCACCCGTCACCCGTCACCCATCAGTGACCGCTAGCCATCACCCATCAGTGACCGCCAGCCATCACCCGTCACCCATCAGTGACCGCCAGCCTTCACCCATCACCCATCAGTGACCGCTAGCCGTCACCCATCAGTGACCGCCAGCCATCACCCGTCACCCATCAGTGACCGCCAGCCATCACCCGTCACCCATCAGTGACTGCCAGCCATCACCCGTCACCCATCAGTGACCGCCAGCCTTCACCCGTCACTCATCAGTGACCGCTAGCCGTCACCCATCAGTGACCGCCAGCCATAACCCGTCACCCATCAGTGACCGACAGCCATCACCCGTCACCCATCAGTGACCGCCAGCCTTCACCCGTCACCCATCAGTGACCGCTAGCCATCACCCATCAGTGACCGCCAGCCATCACCCGTCACCCATCAGTGACCGCCAGCCTTCACCCATCACCCATCAGTGACCGCTAGCCGTCACCCATCAGTGACCGCCAGCCATCACCCGTCACCCATCAGTGACCGCCAGCCATCACCCGTCACCCATCAGTGACTGCCAGCCATCACCCGTCACCCATCAGTGACCGCCAGCCTTCACCCGTCACCCATCAGTGACCGCTAGCCATCCCCCAATCGTGACCGCCAGCCATAACCCGTCACCCATCAGTGACCGACAGCCATCACCCGTCACCCATCAGTGACCGCCAGCCTTCACCCGTCACCCATCAGTGACCGCTAGCCATCACCCATCAGTGACCGCCAGCCATCACCCGTCACCCATCAGTGACCGCCAGCCTTCACCCATCACCCATCAGTGACCGCTAGCCGTCACCCATCAGTGACCGCCAGCCATCACCCGTCACCCATCAGTGACCGCCAGCCATCACCCGTCACCCATCAGTGACTGCCAGCCATCACCCGTCACCCATCAGTGACTGCCAGCCATCACCCGTCACCCATCAGTGACCGCCAGCCATCACCCGTCACCTATCAGTGACCGCCAGCCATCACCCGTCACCCATCAGTGACCGCCAGCCATCACCCGTTACCCATCACCTGTCACCCATCAGTGACCGTCAGCCATCACCAGTCACTGTCCGTGGCCTGTCACCCATCAGTGACCATCGCCTGTCACACCGTCATCACCGGTCAGTGAACGTCAGCTGCCACCCATCGCACAGCCCATCAGTGACCATCACCTGCCACCTGTCACACCGCGTCATGTCCAAAAGAGTATACAGCAGTGAGGAGGCGTTCCAGATCCCCTCCATGACCGATGAGAGCAACGGGGAGTTCTCATCAGATTCCAATTCTGATTCCGAATCAAATTCGGCATTTGAACTAAATAGTGAATCAGGAAATGATTCGGAGGAAGAATGGGTCCCTCCCAAAAGGGCACGGCACTCTGGAAACCAGGATTATATTCCCAGGCCCAGTACCAGCGCTGCAGCCACCAATAGGCCCCAGGAACAAATTCCCAGGCCCAGTACCAGCTCTGCCGCCAGCGTTAGGCCCTGGGAACAAATGCCCAGTACCAGCGCTGCCGCCGGCGATAGGCCCCAGGAACAAATGCCCAGACCCAGTACCAGTCCTGCCACATCACGCCTGAGTACCAGCACAGGAAATTCCAATCCAACTACTGGAGCGTCACACCCCCCCAAGCGCCAGGGCCTCTACATACATGCCAGATGGTCTTGCCAACCCAACATGGCTGCCTTCCAACTCGGCATCGCCAATTATTCCCCCGTTCACAGCATTGCCAGGTGTGCAGACCAACACCCGAAATTTCTCAGAGATTGATTTCTTTCATATGTTTTTGCCCGACACTATGCTGCAATTTATTGTGGACCAGACAAATTTGTATGCCCAGCAATATATTGCCAACAACCCCCAATCATCCTATGCCCGTCCTTTTGAGTGGAGAGATCTGAATTTGGAGGAGTTCAAAGTGTTTATGGGCCTCACCCTAAACATGGGGATTACAAAAAAAAATGAAGGACATGCCTATTGGTCCACCAACCCTATCCACAACATGCCCATTTATTCTGCCCTAATGTCCAGGTCCCGATACAAGATAATGCGCTTTCTTCACTTCAGCGACAACACCCAGTGCCCTCCCCACAATCATCCAAATTATGACAAGTTATTCAAGATTCGCCCACTGATAAATTTCTTTTCCCAACAATTTGCAGAACTCTATGTCCTCAATCAAAATATTTGCGTCGATGAGTCCCTGGTACCCTTTTCAGGCCGGCTAGGAATAAAGCAGTATATTCCTAGCAAAAGGGCCAGATATGGAGTAAAGTTATACAAGCTATGTGAGAGAGCCACGGGATATTTGTATGCGTTCCGCATATATGAAGGAAAAGATTCCTAGCTCCAGCCCCCTGAGTGCCCGGCCTACATGGGCACAACTGGAAAGATTGTCTGAGACCTGGCATACCCACTTCTAAACAAAGGATATCACATTTACGTTGACAACTTTTACACGAGCCTGCCCCTTTTCAAACACTTATACACTGCAAAAACCCTGGCCTGTGGAACCTCCAGAAAAAATAGAAAGGGCTTCCCACAATCTTTAGTGAACAAAAAGCTGCGAAGGGGGGAAAGAGCATCATTGAGATGCAACGAAGTGCTGGCCTTGAGGTGGAAGGATAAGAGGGACGTGCACATGATGTCCACCATCCATGACGACACTGCAATTGAAGTACAAAGAAGACAAGGTCCCATTGAAAAGACAACATGTGTCCAAGATTATAATCTCTACATGGGGGTGGGTAGATTTTAACGATCAAATGATTCAGCCCTATTTGTCAATAAGGAGGTCCCGATTCTGGTATAAGAAGGTAGCAATTTATCTTATCCATTTGGCCATTTACAATTCCTACGTAGTCTACACCAAATCCATTGAAAGCCCCGCCCCCTTCCTAAAATTCATAGAAGAAGTTGTCACGTCCCTCATCTATCATCAAAGACCCCCCCAGAAGACCTTCGCTCTGAGGCTGTTTGCCGACTTCATGAGCGCCACTTCCCCTTCAGCATTCCACCATCTGAAGCAGGCCGAAGACGGCAAAAAAAATGTTGCGTGTGCACCAAAAAAGGATTTAGAAAAGATACCAGCTACCATTGTCCCCAGTGTCCCTCCCAACCTGGCCTTTGCATTGGTGAATGCTTCCAACTTTATCATACATCCATAAAATATTAGCCCATATTTTTAACCATTTCCCCATTTTCATCATCTGTGCTGACCATTTTCCATTCTTTCCCAAATAACCATGCCATTGCCTTCCACAAGAACTGATCCTGGCCTGTTTTTTGACTATGCCTCTGCCTACCGTTTGGACTGCTTTCATGTGAACTGACCCTGGCCTGTTTTGTGACTATGCCTCTGCCTACCGTTTGGACTGCCTCCACGTGAACTGACCCTGGCCTGTTTTATCAACTACTCTACTACCTACCGCTTGGACTGCTTGCACGTGAACTGACCCTGGCCTGTTTTATGGACTATGCTTTTGCCTACCGCTTGGACTGATTTGTTGCCCTGCTACTGTAGTACACAGGGGTCTCACATATGTGAGGGGCTCCAGAATTGTTTTTCCGGTTGGAGAAAACAATTATTTTTGTTTTCTCCGGGTTTCGGAATTAGGGTCTGGAGTCCGGAGGCTTCTTAGAGATTTGGGTGGGTCAAAGCCTCTACCCCTGTGCCCCTGTGCACAGGTCTTACCTGTTTGTGGCCCTCAGCCTGCTGCTGACTTACTGCCACCATGCCCATGCCTGTCGCATAAATGGACCACACCGCTACCTGGACTATGCAAATAATTAGCTGTAGCAGGAGGCAGTATGTTTATGAAGGGCTGGAGAGTGGTACAATAATGAGTGTCTGCAGTTAACAGTGTACCAGGACCAATATTATGGCTGTGCTAGCTGTGTCTGCCTGGACAATTTCTATGGACTGTGCTGTGCCGACTATAGACAATATTCCTGCCTGCTGCCTGGATAGTTAATATTGCTGTCGCTAAGCACCTCCCTGCCTGCTGCCTGGACCAGTGCTCTCCTCTGTGGATACTACTAAAAGCACAGGTAATGCTTTTTTTTTTTTACCCTTTCTGCAATAGAATTTATTTTGGATTGTAATTCTTGGTATGTGCATGCTATGTGTTAGAAATATGAAGGGTTTTCAAAAATGATAGGTTGCCAGGAAATTATATATGTCATTTATGCTCCTAGAATGCCTGATGGTGCTACTTGGATGTTGGGCCTCTGTATGTGGCCAGGCTGTGTAAAAGTCTCACACATGTGGTATCGCCATACTCAGGAGGAGTAGCAGAATGTATTTTGGGGTGTCATCTTTGCTACGTACATGCTATGTGTTGGAAATATCTGATAAATGGACAACTTTTGTAAAAAAAAAATGCGTTTTCATTTTTTTCCACATTTTCCAAAAACTTCTGGAAAAAAAATGAACCGTTCAAAAAACTCATTATGCCTCATAGATTATACGTTGGGGTGTTTGCTTTCCAAAATGGGGTCATTTTGGGGGCAATTCCATTGTTCTGGTGCTCCAGGGCCTTCAAAAATGCAATAGGTGGTTGAGAAATGAGATGTGTCATTTATGCTCGTAGATCGCCTGCTACTTCAATGTTGGGCCTTTGTATGTGGCCACGCTGTGTAAAAGTCTCACACATGTGGTATTGCCATACTCAGGAAGAGTAGCAGTATGTATTTTGGGGTGTAATTTGTTGTATGCATATGCTCTGAGAGAGAAATAACCTGTTAATATGACAATTTTGTAAAAAAATTAAAAAAAAAAAAAATCTTCAATTTGCAAAATTTTATGACAGAAACAAAGAAAAAGGCATTTTTTTCACAAAATTTACGGACTTTTTTATTTATAGCACAAAAAATAAAAAACCCACTAGTGATTAAATACCACCAAAAGAAAGCTCTATTTGTGTGAAAAAAGGACGCAAATTTCATATGGGTACAGTGTTGCATGACTGAGTAATTGTCATTCAAAGTGTGAGAGCGCTGAAAGCTGAAAATTGGTCTGGGCAGGAAGGGGGTGTAAGTGCACTGTATTGAGGTGGTTAAAGGATGTGATGGAACGGGGTAAACTTTGTACATACCAGGAGTTAAAAAAATAAAAGGGATCTTATAGTCATCAACAGTTGGCGATATATCCAATTAAAACACTTTATCGAAACACTCCCTCAACCCGTTAGATCGGTCGATAACTTTCGACCCTTAGAGAAATTGTGTGTTGATAAAGTAGGGAATAAGGGGATCTCAAGGACATATAAGGTGTTAATAGAATTGAAGGGAATAGAAATACCGGTATTTATCAAAAAGTGGGAGATGGAATTAGACTCAAAACTCACAGGCTCTGAGGCTATGATCTTACTAAAGCGAGTACATATAACATCAGTAAACTACAAGGTGTCTGAGCTAAACTACAAGTGCTTGGCACGATGGTATATCACCCCAGATAGAGCATCTAAGTTTCAGAGCGAAACCTCGGAATATTGCTGGAGGGGATGCAAAGAGATTGGGACAATGGCGCACATCTGGTGGCATTGCCCAGAAATCAAAAAAATTCTGGGGTGAGATAAGGCAAATCATCGGTGAGATAACTCATATTGAGGTCCCCGATGATCCATGGGCGTGCTTATTTCACGGTTTTAGAATGCCAACTGAGTCATATGTGAGAACACTCTTACCACAATTTTTGAACGCAGCCAATAGTCTTATACCCAGATATTGGCAGGAAAGAAGGTGCCCAACATTACAGGATTGGTACGATAAAACAAACGAAATCCAAAATCTTGAATACCTGAGATATAGCGAGGGAGTGGAAATGGAAGAGTACAGAGAAAAATGGAGGGATTGGCTAGAGTTCAAGTGCTCAATAAGGTCTGCAGAGGTGTTAGGAATCTAAAAAGAACATGTGGTTTGGCCCTTAAATTAGTTAGAGACCTGTAAGAAGCAACATGAGTGGAGAACATGAGCGGATCAGAACTGGTAGGACATAAGGTACATGGTGGAACGATAGCACCGGGATAGGGGACTTCGGGGGGGGAGGGGGATGCGGGGTAGAATTAGGGAGAAGGCAGGGGGGTCCAGACAGCCTAGATACTAGACTCGTTTCAACCGTCACTAACGAAGAGAGACTCAAAGAAAAGACCGGATCGTTAGCGTTGGAGATTTTTAGTGATATATGTAATCATGACGAAGGGACAGAAAATAAATTAGTAAAAAAAAAAAAAAAAAAAAAAAAACACCCAATATATGCCACTATGATGTGAACAACGAGTCGGGTCAATATTGAACTGCAAAGTTGAAATTTACCTCCCTGAAAACGGTCACTGATGTAGTTAAAAAAAAAAAAAAAAAAAAAAAAAAAAGGTAAGCCTAGAATAAGGCTTACCGTGGGCAATATCCCGGGTGAGCCCCCAAATAAAAAGAATGTTCCCCAAAATGCGTTAGTATTTTTGAAAGTGTTTAACTGCTTCCTGACTGCCTCACGCAGATATACTGCGGCAGAAGGGCACGTACAGGCAGATTAACGTACCTGTACGTTGCCCTTTAAGAGGCAGCTTGCAGGCGTGCGCGAGCCTACCGGGAGCTCCATGGCCCCAATCGCGAGTCCCGCGGACCCGATGTCCGCGATCATCTCACAGTGAGGAAGAACGGGGAATGCTAATGTAAACAAGCATCTCCCCGTTCTGCCTAGTGACACTGTCACTGATCTCTGCTCCCTGTGATCGGGAGCGGTGATCAGTGTCGTGTCACACACAGCCTCCCCCCCCCACAGTTAGAATCACCTAGTGGTTAACGCCTTCACTGCCAGTGACATTTTTACAGTAATCAATGCAATTTTTTTTTTTTAGCATTAATCGCTGTATTAATGCCAAAGGTCCCAAAAATGTGTCAAAATTGTCCAATGTGTCTGCCATAATGTCGCAGTCACGATAAAAATCGCAGATCGCCGCCATTACTAGTAAAAAATAAATTATCAATAAAAATGCCATAAAACTATCCCCTATTTTGTAGACGCTATAACTTTTGCACAAACCAATCAATAAACGCTTATTGCGATTTTTTTTACCAAAAATATATAGAAGAATACGTATCGGCCTAAACTGAGGAAAAGAATGTTTTTTTAAATATTTTTTGGGGATATTCATTATTCAAATTCAAAAGTAAAAAATAATGCGTTTTTTTCAAAATTGTCGCTACTTTTTTGTTTATAGCGCAAAAAATAAAAACTGCAGAGGTGATCAAATACCACCAAAAGAAATCTCTACTTGTGGGGAAAAAAAGGACGTCAATTTTGTTTTGGTGCAACGCCGCACAACCGCACAATTGTCAGTTAAAGCAACGCAGTGCCGAATCACAAAAAGTGCTCTGGTCGGGAAGGCGGTAAATTCTTCCGGGGCTGAAGTGGTTAAAAAATACAGTTAAAAGAAAGAAATTTTGCACCTGCCACTCCTCAGTACACATCCAAGCATTTACTATTCTAGAACAAACCGGCGGAGTGCTTATGTGTATGAGGTTCTTGTGGATACCCACCGCTATAATACAGCTTCTGGCACAAAGGCAGGTAGAGCTATTGAAACATCCCCAGTCCCACCAAGTCCTAAATACCCTCTATACTATGGAGTGGTACTACTTGCTAGGGATATGTTAATACATATAAGCTTATGGAGAGAGGGGGACAGTGGTACATTTTTGAATTATAATAGTTCAGAGGTGTTAACTGTAGCATGCTCAGGGTGCTCAAAAATATTGCAGTTATTAGAGGCATGTTTAATAGTGACAGGAATCATTACAATACCCAGGCTAATATGTGATTAACTAATGTGCATTTCTTTCAATTTGCAGACAACAAAGGTTCATTGTTAAAAAATGTGGTAATAACAATCAGCCGATTGTTATAATACATAGGCAATGATCATAAGAGTGTCAGTAACTGATACTATTCTGTCTCCCTCTTTCACTCTAGGCTTTTGGGCCAGCAGGTCATATGCCCCGTACACACGGTCGGACTTTGTTCGGACATTCCGACAACAAAATCCTAGGATTTTTTCCGATGGATGTTGGCTCAAACTTGTCTTGCATACACACGGTCACACAAAGTTGTCGGAAAATCCGATCGTTCTAAACGCGATGACGTAAAACACGTACGTCGGGACTATAAACGGGGCAGTGGCCAATAGCTTTCATCTCTTTATTTATTCTGAGCATGCGTGGCACTTTGTCCGTCGGATTTGTGTACACACGATCGGAATTTCCGACAACGGATTTTGTTGTCGGAAAATTTTATCTCCTGCTCTCAAACTTTGTGTGTCGGAAAATCCGATGGAAAATGTCCGATGGAGCCCACACACGGTCGGAATTTCTGACAACACGCTCCGATCGGACATTTTCCATCGGAAAATCCGACCGTGTGTACGGGGCAATAGTCTTCATGACCCCAGCAGCCAGCAAGGCCAGATTTTCAGTCCCCCCCCCCAGTTTACCTATCCTTTGCTGCCACCCCTCTACCCTAATCACCTTGTAGGCAGGTGCAGTCTACTTTCTCCACTGCAGGTGGCGCTCTTCTGCAGTTGGAGAGGAAGTTAAAAGGAACATGGTTCCTCTATGGTTTCCTGGGTCACTGGGGAATCTATCCTATTTGATCCTGCCACCCCATGTGACTCTAGCAACCAACTTGGGCCAGGCAAAGCCTTTTTAAGGCCCTGGCTCCCAGATTTGGCATTTATTTTGAAAGTGGATACAGGTACCCTGCCTGATAGGGACAGAACTAGTGGTAGGGAAAGGTTCCTGATGATTAAGGAAAGCATAGGGCCCGCAACTTCTCTGGACACCTTCTCTTGGGCCAAGCAAAGCCTTTTTAAGGCCCTGGCTCCAAGATTTGGTATTTATTTTGCAAGTGGGTATAGGTACCCTGCCTGATAGGGACAGAACTAGTGGTAGGGAAAGGTTCCTGATGATTAAGGAAAGCATAGGGCCCGCAACTTTTCTGGACACCTTCCTGCTTGGGCACAAGATGACCAGGCCGCATTCTGCCCATCCCAGCAGGCACGTCAGTTTGACTGAATAATGCTTTCTGCACGCTGTTGAACCTGTGAGTGTTCCCAACTGGGCTGTCTTCCCACTGGGTTTATTGTAAACTCTCTTTGCATTATTTTAATGTAAATTATTTTAATTGTACTTGGACTGTGTGCGTTATTGCCACCACACCATGCTGCAGCCCAACTACAACCTGGATAGGCTTAGTATTACCTAACAAGATCAGGCACAAGGCAAGAGGCAGGGCCCAATAAAACTCAAAGAGACTGAGAGCCAACTCAGATTTGGTTACTCCTAAAAGACTAAAGAGCAGGACCAACTTTTAGCCTAGCCTTCTTGCAATATGGCTTTAAGTGCACAGACCCAAAGTTGAAGCTGAATGTTAAGCAGATATTGAAGTAAAAAATTATTTAAAAGCAATTACCATTCCTGGTATAAGCCTCTTGTCTGTATAGTAAGGATGCAGTGTAAGGAGAAGAAACTGTACAAGGAGCCAGTCGGTTCATGCGCTGCCGAGAAGGATGGATAGAAAAACCAAGTGACAGAGAGAGAAATTCATCGTAGTGCTGCTTCTCCTTTCACTGTCCATTCACAGGCTGAGTTGGGTCCAGGACAACCAAAGCTCAGAATAAGTGAGTTGGATGATGCTGGCCATCAGACTGAAGACATCTAATGGCAGAAAATAGTATTGCAGGGGAAATCTATGGATTGCAGGTGAATATTGCAACAAAAACAGTTTTGATTTTATTACTTCATGCATACCCTAAAATTAGAAGGCTGTTCATGTGACATTAAGAGTCATTCTGCTTCTTATCTGGTGGCAACAGTGGACGATACGTACCTCTGTTCCCAAAGACACTTATGTAATGAAATATGGCTGGTCTTTCGGGCAGCTATGGTGATTGGGCTCAAAGGTAGTGAATTACATTTGCTGGAAGGGAGGAGGAAAATGTTTGCTTAGGCCAGTAATGGCGAACCTTGGCACCCCAGATGTTTTGGAACTACATTTCCCATGATACTCATGCGCTATGCAGTATAGTAGAGCGTCATGGGGAATGTAGTTCCAAAACATCTGGGGTGCCAAGGTTCGCCATCACTGGCTTAGGCTCTGTTTCCACTACTGCGAGTTGTTGTGCGGCTTGACACATGTGAAGTCACATGACAAGTCAAAATCCATGTATTTCAATGGTCCCCATTCTAATTGGTGTGACTTAGGTCGCAGCGACTCCAAAAAAAGTTTTTGCACTACTTTGTTCCAACTTTTGACTTGTCCTCCATAGAAAGTAATTAAGTCACATGAACATGTATGTCACCGCGACTTTGCTGCGACGTCGACGGAAGTTTGTGGAATCACATGATCTCTGCTCCTCCTATACAACACCTGGCAATGAAGGAGGAAGGGGAAATGACTGAGCAGGAAAAGGAATTATGTCACTGTGAACAAATCGCATAACCTCAAAGTCGCATGAAAGTCATTTGTAAAGTCGCATAAAAATTGCATTGCGTAGTCACGCTGTAAATCGCTCGACTTTGGGGTCGCAATAGTGGAAACCTAGCCTGAAGGAAGAAGCGGTAGGGGATGTTTTGATCTGGTGGAAAATTTGGCTTGGGGAAGGTTTGGTATGGCTGAACTAGAGCCAGGGAAGTTATACATTTTTTGCCTTTATTAAAACAGTTGCCCATTAAATTGCATTGTATTGTAACAATTCACTGTTTGCTGCTCTAGCATTGTATATAATTGCCCATGTGTAGCCAATGTATTGTCAGGACTGCCATTTTTGTCCCATATATTGGCAGACTGCCACTGTGTAGAGGACCATATTACTACAATTTGAATTCCCTTCTCATAAACTACCCTTCTTTCTTCTCCAGTTTTTGCACAGAACTGTCGAGCTGCTGGTCAGTTTTTTGTTTTTTCTAAGTGAGATAATACACTTCTCCGTATTTCCACATTTCAGCCTATTTCACCTGGTCACAATCACATAATGGGTTGGCTTACTAAAACTGGAGAGCAAAATCTGGTGCAGCTGTGCATAGAAACCAGCTTCCAGGCTTTTTTTTTTGTTTTTGTTTTGCCAAAGCTTAAAGGGTTAATAAAACCCTCTTTTTTTTTTTTTTTTTTTTTTTTAAATAACAAACAAATAATACTTACCTTCACTGTGCAGTTCGTTTTGCACAGAGTGACCCCGAACCTCGTCTTCTGGTGTCCGCCAGCGGTGCTTGCGGCTCCTCTTCGCATCTGGAAACCCCTAGAAGCGCTCTCCCAGGTGGTTACCGTGCAGCATTTGCGTGCATACACAGAGATTGCCAGACTCGGCACCACCCCCTGGCGCCCGCATCATTGGAATTGATGGACAGCAGCCGGAGCCAATGGCTATATTGCTATCAATTTATCCAATCAAGAGCCGAGAACCCCGGCCAGAGAGGTAGATTGTGTCTCCACCGAGGGAACGAACGGGCTCAGGTGAGTAAAACAGGGGGGCTGCTCAGTGACAGAAGTTTTTTCACCTTAATGCATAGGATGCATTAAGGTAAAAAAACACGAGGGTTTACAACCCCTTTAAGGCTTGATTCACACTTGTGCAGGTTGCATATTGCAGGTGCATTGTGTGTTTTTTAATACACATCTTAATACACATTAATACACATCATCATAACCACTTCAATCCCTCCCATAGTCATATGACGTCCGCAGGAGGGATCTCCCATCCTGGGCGAGCGTTATATGACATCCTGGTCTTCCAGGCCGTCTGGTGGGGCGCGCGCTGCCACATCACTCGGGAGCCGATGGGCGTACCCGGCGGCCGCGATGTCAGCCCACGACTGCCCGATAACAGAGCAGGACCATGGATCTGTGTGTGTAAACACACAGATCCATGTCCTGTCAGGTGAGAGGAGACAGATCGTGTGTTCCCAGTACAGAGGAACACCGATCGGTCTCCTCCCCTTGTGAGTCCCCTCCCCCTACAGTTAGAATCACTCCCTAGGTAACACATTTAACCCCTTGATCGCCCTCTAGTCTTAACCCCTTCCCCGCCAGTGACATTTATACAGTAATCAGTGCATTTTTATAGCACTGATCACGGTGTGAATGGTCCCAAAATAGTGTCAAAAGTGTCCGATATGTCCTCCCGCAATGTCGCAGTTACAATAAAAATCGCAGATCGCTGCCATTACTAGTAAAAAAAAAATAATAATAATGCCATAAAACTATCCCCAATATTGTAGACACTATAATTTTTGCGCAAACCAATCAATATACGCTTATTGCGATTTTTTTTTTTTTTTAATCAAAAATATGTAGAAGAATACATATCGGCCTAAACTGAGGAAAAAAATTGGTTTTTTTTTAAATTGTAGTATTTATTATAGCAAAAAGTAAAAAATATTGTGTTTTGTTTTTTCAAACTTGGAACACGTTCTGTAGTGCAAATCTGCAAAATACAAAAAGCACAAACAATGCATAGGTGTGAATCCAGCATAAATCAGGCCTAAGGCTGGATACACACCTATGCATTTTTTGTGCTTTTTGCATTTTGCAGATTTGCTCTACAGATGGTGTTCCATAGGAAACAATGTTAAAAGGACTGTAGTGCAAATCTGCAAAATGCAAAAAGCACAAAAATGCATAGGTGTGAATCCAGCCTAAGGCCCCATTCACACTAGCGCGTTTTTTGATGCATTTTGCATTTTGCAGAAATGCACGGGAATTTTTTAACATGGGTTCCTATGGAACATGTTCACATCAATGCTTTTTTGTATCTCTGCGTTTTTGGAAAGGGTCGGGGACTTTTTTTCATGCAAAAAGCAGCGTTTTGCATGTAATGGTTTTCAATGGACAAGCATCAAAAACGCAAGTGCACCGTTTTTGCAGCGTTTTTGATGCGTTTTTGGTGTGTTTTTGGTGCGTTTTTGCCGTTTTTTTTTTTTTTTTTGTAATTTTTTTTTAAGACTGTAAAAAAAAAATGAAAAAAAAAAAAAAAAAAACGCAAAACGCAAATCGCGGCAAAAACGCGGCAAAACGCGGCAAAAACGCGGCTCAAAAACGTGCCAAGCATGAAAAAAAAACCTCCAAAAACGCTCAAAAGCAACATGCATAGGTGTGAATCGAGCCTAAAGGTCTCTGTTTGGGCAAGTTGGGTTATGAGAAGATAACACTGGGGTTGATTTACTAAAGGCAAATCCACTCTGCACTACCATTGCACTTAGAAGTGCAGTCGCTGCAGATCTGAGGGGTAGATCTGAAATGAGGGGAAGCTCTGCTGATTTTATCATCTAATCAAGTACAAGCTAAAATGCTGTTTTTTCTTTTCCTTGCATGTCCCCCTCAGATCTACAGTGACTGCACTTGTAGTGCAAAGTGGATTTGCCTTTCGTAAATAACCCCCACTGTGTCTTCTGCCTTGGTTCACACCTACATACCTCCCAACTGTCCCTGAATTGGAGCAATGTCCCTCTGTCCCTCATTCCTCCTCATTTGTCCCTCATTTTGGTCTGATCTATATAGTTGTATATAAAATGCACTTTTTATCTTTCAAAAAGTGTTTCCCAGTGCTAAACCTTTCATTCAAATTCTAAATTGCTGTATTTGTACATTTTAAAAGCCAACATAAAGGAATAGTAGTGGTAAAAAAAAAGCACTTGTGGATTCAATTAACCTTTTTTGGGGGGTTAATTCTCCTTTAAAAGGGTGTGACAGGGGGCGTGTCCTATGCCTACATACATTTGCTAGTAGGTGTTCCTCATTCCCATCTCAAAATGCACCTATGCATTTTTTAGTGCATTTTCAGTTTTGCAGAAACATACTATAGTCCATTTAACATGGTTTCCTATGGGTCACGTCATAGGTGTGCGTAGTCTACTGCATTAGGGTGTGTGTATACATGGCCAGTAGAACAGAGATTAATGTCACTAGTTTATTTTTAGTATGTTTTTATTAGAACATTCTTGAAATTATTTTTTACAATTTTTTTTACTGTTTTTTTTTTTTTTTACAATTTTTTAGAAGCCCCATTGGGGGGCTTTGGTGAAATATCAGTCCCCTGATGTTTCACTTTTGAGAAAGAGAAAGGCACTGAGGACAGAGATTCCCCGGTCTCTTTCTCTGCATTTAAGCAGCAGGGAAATGAGTACAGCACAGCATGATTAGCATAGCTGCCAACTGTCCCGGATTTCCCGGGACATTCCCGGGACTTGGACTTCATTCCCGGATTTGTGGTGTCCCGGGAAATGTCCCGAATTTGAATCCGCCGCCGCCGCTAGAGGTCGGCAGCCGGCGGAGACATTGTCTCCGCCGGCCGCCATTTTGTTGAAGTTCAGGAAGACGGCTGGGGGGGGCTAGACGAAGCTTCTGCGTCGCCGCCCACCCCTTGCCCCGCTCCGCCTCGGCCCGCCCCGCTCCGCCTCGCCCCGCTCCGCCTCGGCCCGCCTACCCCCCGCCCCGCTGAGGGGGGGCTCCGCCGGGGACTCCTGATGTGAGGGGGGCTCCGCCGGGGACTCCTGATGTGAGTGGGAGCTCCGCCGGGGACTCCTGATGTGAGGGGGGGCTCCGCCGGGGACTCCTGATGTGAGGGGGAGCTCCGCCAGGGACTCCTGATGTGAGGGGGGCTCCGCCGGGGACTCCTGATGTGAGGGGGGGCTCCGCCGGGGACTCCTGGTATGAGGGGGAGCTCCGCTGGGGACTCCTGATGTGAGGGGGGCTCCGCCGGGGACTCCTGGTATGAGGGGGAGCTCCGCCGGGGACTCCTGGTGTGAGGGGGGCTCCGCCGGGGACTCCTGATGTGAGGGGGGGCTCCGCCGGGGACTCCTGATGTGAGGGGGGGCTCCGTCGGGGAGTCCTGATGTGAGGGGGGCTCCGCCGGGGACTCCTGATGTGAGGGGGGGCTCCGCCGGGGACTCCTGATGTGAGGGGGGGCTCCGTCGGGGACTCCTGATGTGAGGGGGGCTCCGCCGGGGACTCCTGATGTGAGGGGGGGCTCCGCCGGGGACTCCTGGTATGAGGGGGAGCTCCGCTGGGGACTCCTGATGTGAGGGGGGGCTCCGCCGGGGACTCCTGGTATGAGGGGGAGCTCCGCCGGGGACTCCTGGTGTGAGGGGGGCTCCGCCGGGGACTCCTGATGTGAGGGGGGGCTCCGTCGGGGAGTCCTGATGTGAGGGGGGGCTCCGCCGGGGACACCTGATGTGAGGGGGAGCTCCGCTGGGGACTCCTGGTGTGAGGGGGGCTCCGCTGGGGACATCTGATGCAAGGACGGACTCTGCTCGGACATCTGAAGCAAGGACGGACGGCTGGTGGCAGGCGACGTGGCTGGTGACACGCTCAGGGATCCCACTGATTCTGCATTATGGTGAGTTGAATGATTTCATTTTATATTACAATGTAATAATAGAAATAATGCGCTTCAATCATCCTGACACCATAACAACCATGGTGTCGGATTGATTGAAGTGCTAACACCAGGTGTTTGGAGTATCTTTATCTGCTGATTGTTAAACTTTCTAGAATACACATATTTCTATTGTGTAGGATCTAGGGCTGCTGTCCCGTCATTTCCCTCTCTCTCCCCCTCTCTCCCCCTCTCCATCCCTCATTCATTTCAGACTCTAACTACACCCTCTAGAGCCACGCCCATTTAAGCCACGCCCACAATTTCGCGTAAACCGCGCCCATTTTTCGCAGCGACGCGCTTCGCGCGCCGCACTTGTCTATTTTTGCTAGGCCACGCCTGCTGACGAATGCCCCGCCCCCTAATTATTGGACAGCTCCGCCTATAGCCACAAAAGTGTCCCACATTTTTTTTTTACAATGTTGGCAACTATGGATTAGGGTGTGCTGAGACACACCTGGCACACCCTGTGCGCACGCCTATGGGTCACGTTCACATCTGTGCTTTTTATGGAAAGGGCCAGGGCCCAGCAGGTTGTGTTTTTGGTTCCATAGACTTCAATGGATCAAAAATATGTATTGAAAATTGTAAAAGGAGCATGGAATATGCATCAACTGCAACCTGCATAGGTGTGAATCAGACCTAAAACCATCCTAACACACACTTTCCCAAAAAAAGAAAAAAAAAAAAAAAAAAAACACATGCTGTTGTACATTGCACAGACCTATTTTCATTGGGAGAATCTGTGAAAAAAAAAGAAAGACAGACATGCAACCAATTACCAGCGTAATGCGTGTAGTGAGGGTGGTTACAAGACATCAGCAGCACTAAGATATAACAAATAATTAAAAGTATAAAAAAAAATTTGGCCAGCCTATATGGGGTACTATCTATGCACACGCTGCTATAGATCAGCACAGGAATAAAAAATGACGGCGAGTATTTGATACAATTTCCACCCCCCCCTTCTTTACATGCAGAACATTTGTAATCAGTAAGGGATTACATCTATTTTACCAGACCTGCCGGCGTCTATAAACCCTACTCTTTTCACAATACTATTTCTAACACAATTGAAGCACATGGAATAAAAAACTGCTTCAACCAAACCCTTTTATAGTGAGAAGGCTGGCTTATTCAGTACCACCTTTTTGGTCTTTCTAAGCCAGCTGACATCAGTTCAAAGGTCAGGCGGTGCACTGTGTTTACTAAGACCCCTTTAACACTGAAGCGCCGGTCTTTTTTGCGTTGGATTAGCTGCGCTTTTTGGGAGCTAGCGGACGTTTTTTTTTTTTAAGGTCGCGTGTCAAAAAATAAAATAAATTGAAAAAACACAGTTTTGTGGCACTTTCGAAGCACTGCCCATTCATTTCAATGGGCAGGGGCATTTTTGGAGCATTTTTTACTGCGCTCCAAACCCGCCCCAAAGATGCTGCTTTCAGGACTTTCTAACGTGTGAAAGCACTCATGCAAATGAATGGGAGGCAGTTTTCAGGCGCTTTTCAGAGGCTGTTTCTAGCGCTAAAATGCATGAAAACTGCCTCAGTGTGAAAGGAAGTCTAAAGCCTCGTACACACGGTCAGATTTTCCGCAGACGAAACCTCTGACTTTTCTCCGAAGGCATGTGCCTGGATTTTATCTTGCATACAAACGGCAAGGAATTGTCGGCCTAAAAAACACGAACGTGGTGATGTACTACGTCGTTTTTCAACTCTTTAGCGCCACCCTTTGGGCTCCCTCTGCTAATTTCATGTTAGTAGTTTGGTGAGTGTTGATTTGCGCTTTTCATTTCGTGCTTTTCAGTTCGTTTCTGAACGGCCGTTCGTCAACCAGACGACATTTGCAGAATCGGAGGAGATAACTTGTTTTTTATTATTGGCCTTGGAGTCATTGCTTTGACCCAAGTCTAGTCCAGAAACAGGAGGAGGAGGATTTCTTGGACCAAAAATTGGTTGCTTTATTAATTGTGACCAATTATGTCATATGCCTTTGCTGCAGGAGCTCCAGGAGAATAATTCAGACGTTTTTCAAATTATCTCCGGATGACGGACCCCTGCTTTCACCAGCTCTTTGCATTGCTGACCCCCTATATTAAGAAGCAGGACACATGCATGAGGCTTTTATTTTATTTTTTGGTTGAATAATAATGATTTGATTTGTTATATTTTCTATATTTTTGGATGCATAGAATGCACTTTTTGGTTAAGTTCTATTGGCAGATAGCATGTCTAGTTTTTTTTTTAATGCACAATAAAAGAATTGTGTAGAATACTTGGCTATGTGTTTTACTTCGAATGACAGTTTGGGAGTAGGCAGTTACATTTTATAAAATACAATGTAAAATTAACAAGGGACACCAACGTAGTTGTATCTTAAAATTTACGGGATAATGGTGTTGTGGTAACTTGCCCAAATAAAAAAAAAAAAAAAAAAGCATAATAATATTATTCTTGATATCACTAGAAAAAAAAGCATTTGAAAATGAATTTGAAATAACTCCATCAGTATCACCAGCAAAGCAGCTTCATTATTATCCCATTAAAGTAGAGAATGTGAGCTGCATTTCGAGATTTCATAATTTGCCACGTCACGAATGTTAATTCTCCATTACGAACGCTAGTTTACAAGACCAACCGCTTCTGCTTCTGAGCATGCGTGTTTGTACTTTGGACTCTTGTCCGACGGACTTGTGTACACACAATCGGAAAATCCGACAACACACATTTGTTCGCAGAAAATTTGAAAACCTGCTAGCCAACATTTGTCTGCAGAAAATCCGACAACAATTGTCCGATGGAGCGTACACACGGTCGGATTTTCCGCCAACAGCCTGTCATCACAAATTTCCCTTTGGAAAATCCGATCGTGTGTACGGGGCTTAAGAAATCATCATTCCAGCAATTTCTGCATAAATTTGCTAAACATGCCAATTTTGAACCTGCTGTATGCATCTCAAACCTGAACTTATTCCATGTTTATGTTACACTGCATAGAAAATGCATCTACACTGTTTGCAGGCATTATTAAGGCTTTTTACATTGGCTTTCCAATTACTGTCCACCTGTCAGTTTTGCAGGTGGATCTGATTTGAAGCTCCATGAGCAGGTGAATGTAAAAGACGTGCATCAATTACATCCACCTAAGACTGACCATACATTATACAATTTACTTATTCAATTTCCTTTAGATTTACCTTCAACTATGTACTGCATGTGCCTACCTGATTGCATACGAATTGAAAGTGTTTAGGTTTGACCCCATATTATATGGTTTTGGTAAATTGTACAAGAAAATTGTATAATGTATGGCCAGCCTAACTCTGAGTTCTTCCAGGTCAAAAAAAAAAAAAATGAAAAGGGACTGCATGCTTTTCAGATTTTATGGACCTAACGCTAGGTTCCTGCTAGTCAAAGACCGCCCGCCGCAGTTTTACGTCGCTACTTTGAAGGAGGATATCGTTGTTATGGCAGCAGCTAGCTGTCATAACCCTGGTATCCTCTTCTTCAGCGGGCGGTCCGCTTCAAGATAAAAGTGGTCTCTGCAGCGGATTCGCCCCAAGATCACTTTTATCGGCGGCGGGAGAGGGCCCCCCTCGCGCCGCGCTCCGGTGCCCTCCGTCACTTACCGGAGCCGTCGGCAGCGGCCGAGGGGATCGGGTCCGCCGCTCTCCTGCTTGGTATGGAGACGAGTGAGGGGAAGTTGGCCACCCATCTCCATATCATTGCAGGGCGGAAGCGACGTCAAAACGTCACTTCCGCCCATGGCTTTTAAAGGGCCATTTTTTTTTACATTTTTTAAATAACAACATTTTTATTTTTTTATTTATTTATTTTTTTTATTGCATTTTAGTGTAAATATGAGATCTGAGGTCTTTTTGACCCCAGATCTCATATTCAAGAGGTCCTGTCATGCTTTTTTCTATTACAAGCGATGTTTACATACCTTGTAATAGGAATAAAAGTGACACCATTTTTTTTTTAAAAGAACAGTGTAAAAATAAAAGCTAAAATAAATAAGAAAAAAAAAAATTAAACATGCCCCATCCTGACGAGCTCGCGTGCAGAATCAAAAGCATACATGAGTAGCGCCCGCATATGAAAACGGTGTTCAAACCACACATGTGAGGTATTGCCGCGATCGGTAGAGCGAGAGCAATAATTCTAGCCCTAGACCTCCTCTGTAACTCAAAACATGCAACCTAGTAGAATTTTTTTAAACGTCGCCAATGGAGATTTTTAAGGGTAAAAGTTTGTTGCCATTCCACGAGTGGGCGCAATTTTGAAGCGTGACATTTTGGGTATGAATTTACTCAGCGTAACATTATCTTTCACAATATAAGAAAAATAATTGGGCTAACTTTACTGTTGTCTTATTTTTTAATTCAAAAAAGTGTTCTTTTTTTACAAAAAAAAGTGTAATTGTAAGACCGCTGCGCAAATATGGTGTGACCGAAAGTATTGCAACAACCACCATTTAATTCTTTAGGGTGTTAGAAAAAATATATATATAATGTTTGGGGGTTCTAAGTAATTTTTTAGCAAAAAAAATGTTTTTAACTTGTAAACAACACATCTCAGAAAGAGGCTCGGTCCTTAAGTGGTTATATATCCTGAGACATATAACCTGAGTATATATCTGAGTACTTCCAGGTCAAAAAAAAAAAAAATGAAAAAGGACTGCATGCTTTTCAGATTTTATGGACCTAAAGCTAGGTTCCTGCTACTCAGAGTATGGCTAAGCATTAGCTGTCAGGTGTTAAGGAGATGATTAAGCACCTCCCGAATGGCTGTTTTTTTTTTTTTTTCCCGTTGTTTTTGGATCTGATTTTGTTCTACAGTTTATAATGGGGCAAATGCAAGCCAAGCGTTTGGCTCGCCGTTTTAGCACAGCCCCCTTGACTTGAATGGCTGAGTTTGACAGGCACCTCCACCTGTCAATTCATCATGCTGCAATAAATTTGCCGCAACAAAGAGCATCACAGCTCAACCACCTGATTTTTACTGCCTCCCGGCCACCCGTGCGTGGGAGGCCTGAACATGATGTATCAAAGTTACACTAATGGCAAGAGAAGCAAATCCATTTTCATTAGACATGTGCATTCGCTTTCGCCCGAATGCATTTTCGTCCGAATTTCGGGTATTTTCGTTATCGTTTTAATAAACGATAACGAACGTGCAGAATCCGAAAACCGAAAGATCCGACATAAACAAATACTTTATTTTCGTTTTCGTTGCGACAACAGTTTGATGTGGATAGAAGATTCGACATGACGCTGACAATAGCGATCTGTGTCCATCGAACCTGTGGTCGAATGTGCCTAACCTTAACTCTATTATTCCAAGATTATTCTACATAGAGAGAAAAGATTCGACATAGAGAGAAAAGATTCGACATAGAGAGAAAAGATTCGACATAGAGAGAAAAGATTCAATATTATAGAGACAATAGCGAAAAAAGGTTTAATGTGCCTAACCTAAATCTATTAGTCCAAGATTATTCGACATAGAGAGAAATGATTTGACATGAAGATTCGACGAAGCTGTCGCCACAACTGGACATTTATGGTGAAATGCTCCGCCCATAGGCTATAGAAGAATTCTAATGTTGGTTGACTAGTAATAATAATTAATAAATATAATTATTACTTTATTACTGGTGTCATACAACATTAGAATTCTACTATATCTTGTAGGCGGAACATTCGACCGGAAATGTACAATTGCGGCATTGTACAGTTTAGCTGCTCCGTCCAATCTTCTTAGAACATTCGAAAGACACCATAAGCCTTCAATGACAGATTCGACCTTAATTATTTTTGATTTTCGGACTAATGCATTTTTTAACAAAACAAAATAAATAAAAATGAATTTCGGGTGTAACTAAATAAATTTATTTTTCGGACGAAAACGAAATTCCGAAACGAAATATTTCAGTGTGCACTTGTCTAATTTTCAATCAGCTGCCCCATAGATCCAACATGGGTCTGCAAAGGTCCGCTGTCAAAATACAGACAAAAACTGAATAGGAACAAATGTCCCATCCATCCCATTCTGCTCTAATTCAGGAGAGTATTCGTTTTATGGATCCCACGCTGAACAGAGTGGACATGGCTTGTGTGAAAGGACAAGCTGCTAATGCAGAATGGAGGAGGTACAGGGCTTTTAAGGCATTTGTATAGGGCTGTGATGGCGAACCTTGGCACCCCAGATGTTTTGGAACTACATTTCCCATGATGCTCCACTACACTGCAGAGTGCATGAGTATCATGGAAAATGTAGTTCCAAAACATCTGGGGTGCCAAGGTTCACCATCACTGGTATAGAGTATCTTCTACACTCAAGGTCCACAAGTGGGTAAGAACAGTTCCAGACAATATGGCCCCATTCTCCTCTCGAAATTTGGGATCACAGGCAAAATTGTTGCCCTTTTGCCTGTGATCCCAAAATACCTTCAATGTCACCCCAAACGCAGTGCGATTCTGCCTCCATTGGTGCGTGACAGGATTGCACAAATCAGGTGAAGTTTCTCTCCTGAAAAGGAGCAAGAGCTTCTGTTCGGGCAAAAAATGCGCAGCTCATTCAAGGGAACGGGCTACCCTATGTGACATGCAGAATTGCGTGAAAATCGCATGTCAAAATCACGTAATCTTGTGAACGGAGCCTAATGGCCCATACACACAATCCAAATATTGTACGACAGATCGTTCGACTTTTTTCGCTTAATAGTCGCAAGTAGAAATTGAATAGGTTAATAAAGTCACGAAAATGCTCGTACGGCAGGGGAAAAAAATCGGTGACGTCATATGTTGTAATGTATTTGTATTGTATTTTTGGATGACAACTATACTGACTAAACGAAAATCTTACGGTCTGGTATCGTACGAGGAAAATTTTCGCACTTGTTCGATCGAATAATATCAGATGAACTGTCGTGATCGGCTCTCGAAAGTAGTGTACACACGATCCGAAAATCTTGCGATTCTTCCTCGGACGACATTTTTCGTACGATATTCAGATCGTGTGTACGGGCCGTTAGTGCAAGCAATCTATGAACTGCTTTCCAAGAGACAAGTGCAGGTGTGCTAAAGTAAACCTAATTCAACCTTAAAGGAGTTGTAAAACTTTGTTTTTTCACCTTAATGCATCCTATTCGGCGGCTATGGACGCCAAATGCTGGACTCAGAAGCACGCCCGCAAGGTAACCCCCTCGTGAGAGCACTTCTCTCAGGTGGTTATCAGATGTGGGGAGGAGCCGACCCCAGAAGACGAGGTTTGAGGCCACTCTGTGCAAAACGAGCTGCACAGTGGAGGTAAGTATGATATGTTTGTTATTTAAAAAAAAAAAAAAACCCTTATGCCGCGTACACACGATCGGACTTTACGGCATACTTGGTCTGGCGTACTGGATTTCATTGGACAATTCGATCGTGTGTGGGCTCCAGCGGACTTTGTTTTTTCAAAAGTTTGAAGTACTTAGGTTTGAAACATGTTTCAAATCTGTCCGACAGACTCGAGTCCGGTCGAAAAGTCCGCTCGCCTGTATGCTAGTCCGACGGACAAAAACTGACGCTAGGGCAGCTATTGGCTACTGGCTATGAACTTCCTTCTTTTAGTCCGGTCGTACGTCATCACGTACAAATCCGTCGGACTTTGGTTGATTGTGTGTAGGCAATTCCGTTCATTCGGAAAGTCCGTCGTAAAGTCCGTCGAAAAGTACGCCGGACAAAGTCTGCCGTAAAGCCCGACCGTGTGTACGCGGCATTACAATCACTTTAAGCCTCTCAAAAGTCCCAGGTATATTATTTAACATTTTAATCGCAATACATCATCTCCATAAAGCCCTCGAAAGACTAGCACATACACCTAGCATGTACTTAATTTATCACAGGCACAGATGGAGTTCAAATCTATGATTCTTGGTTTACAACACACCTTTGCAATGGGTCACTGCTTAACCACTTGTCTACCAGGGGATTTTTTTACTTTTTTGCACACATGTTAAAATTGTTTGCTTTCAAAAAATATATACCTTTTGAAGGGCTTTGCAGTCATTTCTAGCAGAGACCCTGGATAATAGAAAGGTGATACTGGCATTTTTTTATGGTGCGCGATATACAGTATGAGCAGCTATTTATCAAATGCATATTTTCATGAAGAAATACACTAAAATGAATTTTATTGCACACAAACACAATATAATACAAATTTTGGGGTAAAATATAAAATATGGAGTCATGTTGGGTAAATAGATTCCTAGTTAAGTTAACCACTTCAGCCCTGGAACGATTTACCCCCTTCCTGACCGGGCCATTTTTTGCGATACGGCACTGCGTCGCTTTAACTGACAATTGCGTGGTCGTGAGATGCTCTAACCAAACAAAACTGACATCCTTTTTCCCCACAAATAGAGCTTTCTTTTGTTGGTATTTGATCACCTCTGCGGTTTTTATTTTTTGCGCTATAAACAAAAAAAGCGACAATTTTGAAAAAAAAACATAATATTTTTTACTTTTTGCTATAATAAATATCCCAATTAAAAAAAAAAAAAAAAATAACCAATTTCTTCCTTAGTTTAGGCCCATATATATTCTTCTACATATTTTTGGTAAAGTAGAATTGCAAAAAGCGTATATTGCTTGGTTTGTGCAAAATGTATAGCGTCTACAAATAAGGGGACATCACGGGCATGCGCATCGGCTCCTCAGTAACACGCCCCCTGTACCCTTTAAAGAGGCCACCGTACAGCTATGGCCATTCGTGCAGGGGAGCCATTCTGCCTCCGTCAAACAACAGGGGGCGGTCAGCAAGAGGTTAATGTGGATGTAAACCCCCTTTTTTTTTTTTTTTTTTTTTTTAATTAAGGCTTGTACCTTGTAGAGTATAGGATTTCATGTCATCTGTGGCCAGTCTTGCCACAAAGAGTTAATACAGCTTTGAGCAATGTTCTTATCTTTTTACAGTAAAGCCCCATACACACTATTAGATTTTCTGCAGATTTTTGTCTTAACCACTTCAGCCCCGGACCATTTGGCTGCCTAAGGACCAGAGGACTTTTTCCAATTTGGCACTGCGTCGCTTTAACTGCTAATTGCACGGTCATGCAATGCTATACCCAAACGAAATTTGCGTCCTTTTCTTCCCACAAATAGAGCTTTCTTTTGATGGTATTTGATCACCTCTGCCTTTTTATTTTTTGCGCTATAAACGGAAAAAGACCGAAAATTTTGAAAAAAAATGATATTTTCTAATGTTTGTTATAAAAAAAATCCAATAAACTCAATTTTAGTCATACATTTAGGCCAAAATGTATTCAGCCACATGTCTTTGGTAAAAAAAAATGTCAATAAGCGTATATTTATTGGTTTGCGCAAAAGTTATAGCGTCTACAAACTAGGGTACATTTTCTGGAATTTACACAGCTTTTAGTTTATGACTGCCTATGTCATTTCTTGAGGTGCTAAAATGGCAATGCAGTACAAAACCCCCCCAAATGACCCCATTTTGGAAAGTAGACACCCCAAGGAAATTGCTGAGAGGCATCTTGAACCCATTGAATATTTTTTTTTTTTGTCCCAAGTGATTGAATAATGACAAAAAAATATATATATTTACAAAAAGTTGTCACTAAATGATATATTGCTCACACAGGCCATGGGCCTATGTGGAATTGCACCCCAAAATACATTCAGCTGCTTCTCCTGAGTACGGGGATACCACATGTGTGGGACTTTTTGGGAGCCTAGCCGCGTACGGGGCCCCGAAAACCAATCACTGCCTTCAGGATTTCTAAGGGCATACATTTTTGATTTCACTCCTCACTACCTATCACAGTTTTGAAGGCCATAAAATGCCCAGGTGGCACAACCCCCCCCCCCCAAATGACCCCATTTTGGAAAGTAGACACCCCAAGCTATTTGCTGAGAGGCATGTTGAGTCCATGGAATATTTTATTTTTTGACACAAGTTGCGGGAAAGTGACACATTTTTTTTTTTTTTTTGCACAAAGTTGTCACTAAATGATATATTGCTCACACAGGCCATGGGCATATGTGGAATTGCACCCCAAAATACATTCTGCTGCTTCTCCTGAGTACGGGGATACCACATGTTTAGGACTTTTTGGGAGCCTAGCCGCGTACGGGACCCCGAAATCCAAGCACCGCCTTCAGGATTTCTAAGGGCATACATTTTTGATTTCACTCCTCACTACCTATCACAGTTTTGAAGGCCATAAAATGCCAAGATGGCACAAACCCCCCCCCAAATGACCCCATTTTGGAAAGTAGACACCCCAAGCTATTTGCTGAGAGGCATGTTGAGTTCATGGAATATTTTATTTTTTGACACAAGTTGCGGGAAAGTGACAATTTTTTTTTTTTGCACAAAGTTGTCACTAAATGATATATTGCTCAAACATGCCATGGGCATATGTGGAATTACACCCCAAAATATATTCTGCTGCTTCTCCTGAGTACGAGGATACCACATGTGTGGGACTTTTTGGGAGCCTAGCTTCATACGGGGCCCCGAAATCCAATCACCGCCTTCAGGATTTCCAAGGGCGTAAATTTTTGATTTCACTCCTCACTACCTATCACAGTTTCGAAGGCCATAAAATGCCCCAAAATATATTCTGCTGCTTCTCCTGAGTACGAGGATACCACATGTGTGGGACTTTTTGGGAGCCTAGCTTCATACGGGGCCCCGAAATCCAATCACCGCCTTCAGGATTTCCAAGGGCGTAAATTTTTGATTTCACTCCTCACTACCTATCACAGTTTCGAAGGCCATAAAATGCCAAGATTGCACAAAACCCCCCAAAATGACCCCATTTTGGAAAGTAGATACCCCAAGCTATTTGCTGAGAGGCATGGTGAGTATTTTGCAGCTCTCATTTGTTTTTGAAAATGAAGAAAGACAAGAAAAATGTTTTTTTTTTTTCTTTTTTCAAATTTCAAAAGTTTGTGACAAAAAGTGAGGTCTGCAAAATACTCACTATACCTCTCAGCAAATAGCTTGGGGTGTCTATTTTTCAAAATGGGGTCATTTGGGGGGGGGGGGGTGCCATCTGGACATTCCATGGCCTCCGAAACGTGATAGGCAGTGAAGAGTGAAATCAAAAATTTACGCCCTTAGAAAGCCTGAAGGCGGTGCTTGATTTTCGGGGTCCCGCACGCGGCTAGGCTCCCAAAAAGTTTCACACATGTGGTATCCCCGTACTCAGGAGAAGCAACAGAATTTATTTTGGGGTGTAATTTCACATATTCCCATGGCATGTTTGAGCAATATATCATTTAGTGACAACTTTGTGCATAAAAAAAAAAAAATTTGTCTTTTTCCCGCAACTTGTGTCACAATATAAAATATTCCATGGACTCGACATGCCTCTCAGCAAATAGCTCGGGGTGTCTACTTTCCAAAATGGGGTCATTTGGGGGGGTTTTGAACTGTCCAGGCATTTTATGCACAACATTTAGAAGCTTATGTCACACATCACCCACTCTTCTAACCACTTGACGACAAAGCCCTTTCTGACACTTTTTGTTTACATGAAAAAATTATTTTTTTTTGCAAGAAAATTACTTTGAACAACCAAACATTATATATTTTTTTAAAGCAAATGCCCTACAGATTAAAATGGTGGGTGTTTAATTTTTTTTTCACACAGTAATTACGCAGCGATTTTTCAAACGCATTTTTTGGGGAAAAAACACACTTTTTTAAATTTGAATGCACTAAAACACACTATATTGCCCAAATGTTTGATGAAATAAAAAAGATGATCTTAGGCCGAGTACATGGATACCAAACATGACATGCTTTAAAATTGCGCACAAACGTGCAGTGGTGACAAACTAAATACATTTTTAAAAGCCTTTAAAAGCCTTTACAGGTTACCACTTTAGATTTACAGAGGAGGTCTACTGCTAAAATTACTGCCCTCGATCTGACCTTCGCGGTGATACCTCACATGCATGGTGCAATTGCTGTTTACATTTGACGCCAGACTGCCGCTTGCGTTCGCCTTTGCGCGAGAGCAGGGGGGGGCAGGGGTGCTTTTTTTTTTTTTTTTCTTTATTAATTTTTGATTTTTTTATCTTATTTTTAAACTGTTCCTTTCATTTTTATGTTTTTTAATCATTTTTATTGTTATCTCAGGGAATGTAAATATCCGCTATGATAGAAATAGGTAGTGACAGGTACTCTTTTTTTTAAAAATTGGGGTCTATTAGACCCTAGATCTCTCCTCTGCCCTCAAAGCATCTGACCACACCAAGATCGGTGTGATAAAATGCTTTCCCAATTTCCCAATGGCGCTGTTTACATCTGGCGAAATCTAAGTCATGAAATGCTCGTAGCTTCTGGTTTCTTAGGCCATAGAGATGTTTGGAGCCATTCTGGTCTCTGATCAGCTCTATGGTCATCTGGCTGAATCACCGGCTGCATTTTCAGGTTCCCTGTTGGGACAGGAGAGCCAGAGAAAAACATGGAAGACGGTGGGGGGGGGCATTCCTTCCTACTGCTTGTAAAAGCAGTCTAGAGGCTAATTAGCCGCTAGGATTGCTTTTACATGAAAGCTGACCGCTGGCTGAAAAGAATGATACCAAGATGATACCTAAACCTGCAGGCATCATTCTGGTATAACCACTCAAAGTCCAGCAACATACCAGTACGTTGCTGGTCCTTGTTGGGCATATATTGTAAACTTTTTTTTCATGCAGCCTGTGGGCTGAACGAAAAAAAGATATTGATCGGTGGGTATGCCCACCATTAGAATACCTCCCTTCATCCACCCACTTCTAATGATGGGCATACATGCACCATTTATATACGCTGAAGCATGGGGGCATCCTCCCGCAAAAGGCAGGAGCAAATCGCTCCTCCACCCACTACTGCCCCCACGCATCGGCATATATGCTGAGGTATGTAACTGTGGTGGTGAAATCACCTACGACAGCGCTGGAGTCACGGCTTTATATATTGTGGGAGCAAACGCTGTTGCTGTCAAGATAAATAAATCCGCGCTGCAACTGAATGGCGTACCTGCTAAGCAAATGATGGTTAACAAAAAAAGTAACATTACTGCTAAGCAAATACAAAAAAAACATAGTAAAAAATAAAACATTTAACGCAACCTGTGCCTACTTAAAATATATATATGCCGAAGCATGGGGGCATCCTCCCGCAAAAGGCAGGAGCAAATCGCTCCTCCACCCACTGCTGCCCCCACGCTTCGGCATATATTCTGAAGTATGGGGAGATGGCAAAGGTATTGAATTTATTCTTCTCCTCAGTCTTCACGAGTGAATCGGGGGGCTTCAGTAACCAAAACTGCAGTGTTTATCCTCATGACACAACACAGGAAGCACCTACATGGTTAACAGAGGACGGAATTAAAATTAGACTTGAGAAACTTAACATTAATAAATCACCGGGACCAGATGGCTTGCATCCGAGGGTACTTAGGGAACTCAGTCAGGTGATTGCCAGACCGTTGTTCCTAATTTTTACAGACAGTCTATTGACTGGAATGGTACCAGCTGATTGGAGAAAAGCCAATGTAGCACCAATATTTAAAAAGGGCCCAAAAAACATCCCTGGGAATTACAGACCAGTTAGCCTAACATCAATAGTATGTAAACTCTTGGAGGGGATGATAAGGGACTATATACAAGATTTTAGTAATAAGAATGATATCATTAGCAGTAATCAGCATGGATTCATGAAGAATCGTTCTTGCCAAACCAATCTATTAACCTTCTATGAGGAGGTGAGTTGCCATCTAGATAAAGGAAGGCCCGTAGACGTGGTGTATCTGGATTTTTGCAAAAGCATTTGACACAGTTCCCCATAAACGTTTACTGTACAAAATAAGGTCCGTTGGCATGGACCTTAGGGTGAGTACATGGATTAAAAACTGGCTACAAGGGCGTGTTCAGAGGGTGGTGATAAATGGGGAGTACTCAGAATGGTCAGGGGTGGGTAGTGGGGTTCCCCAGGGTTCTGTGCTGGGACCAATCCTATTTAATTTGTTCATAAACGACCTGGAGGATGGGATAAACAGTTCAATCTCTGTATTTGCAGACGATACTAAGCTAAGCAGGGCAATAACTTCTCCGCAGGATGTGGAAATCTTGAAAAAAGACCTGAACAAATTAATGGGGTGGGCGACTACATGGCAAATGAGGTTCAATGTAGAAAAATGTAAAATAATGCATTTGGGTGGCAAAAATATGAATGCAATCTATACACTGGGGGGAGAAACTCTGGGGGAATCTAGGATGGAAAAGGACCTGGGGGTCCTAGTAGATGATAGGCTCAGCAATGGCATGCAATGCCAAGCTGCTGCTAATAAAGCAAACAGAATATTGGCATGCATTAAAAGGGGGATCAAATGCAGAGATAAAACGATAATTCTCCTGCTCTACAAGACTCTGGTCCGGCCGCACCTGGAGTATGCTGTCCAGTTCTGGGCACCAGTCCTCAGGAGGGACGTACTGGAAATGGAGCGAGTACAAAGAAGGGCAACAAAGCTAATAAAGGGTCTGGAGGATCTTAGTTATGAGGAAAGGTTGCGAGCACTGAACTTATTCTCTCTGGAGAAGAGACGCTTGAGAGGGGATATGATTTCAATTTACAAATACTGTACTGGTGACCCCACAATAGGGATAAAACTTTTTCGCAGAAGAGAGTTTAATAAGACTCGTGGCCACTCATTACAATTAGAAGAAAAGAGGTTTAACCTTAAACTACGTAGAGGGTTCTTTACTGTAAGAGCGGCAAGGATGTGGAATTCCCTTCCACAGGCGGTGGTCTCAGCGGGGAGCATTTATAGCTTCAAGAAACTATTAGATAATCACCTGAATGACCGCAATATACAGGGATATGTAATGTAATACTGACACATAATCACACACATAGGTTGGACTTGATGGACTTGTGTCTTTTTTCAACCTCACCTACTATGTAACTATGTAACTGTGGTGGTGAAATCACCTCCGACAGCGCTGGAGTCACGGCTTTATATATCGTGGGAGCAAACGCTGTTGCTGTCAAGATAAATAAATCCGCTCTGCAGCTGAATGGCTTACCTGAAAACAATAAAATGGTTACCAACAAAACACAGTAAACAGTAAAGTATAAAAAAAATTGCATATCTGAAAAGCAAACATGGTAAAACATAATAACAATAAAACATTGCAGAATAGAATATAGTAAAAACAAACAGAACAATAGAGAGAGAATAGAGAGAGAGAGAACAATAAAACGACAACTATTTTTGTTTTTTTAATTTTATATATTTTTTGTGTTTTTATTTTTTTTATTTTTTTTTACACTTTTTTTAGTAACTTTAACTTTTGTAACTGGTACCAGGTTTGGGTCTCTCAAAATGCGATGGCATCTTGGGAGACCCTGTGAAAGTGTGTCCTAGTCTGTGCAGTGCTGTACCCTACGCTAATACTCAACTAGTGTATGGTAGCGTTCAAAACATTCACCCATGCAAAGACCAGGATTGCCAGGACAGGAGGGACAATAACACCGGGTGTCACGCCTAAATCCGCGCTTGCTACAGACACAACATTTTTTGGGGGGGGCTCGTTGGGTAGGGGTACTCGGGAGGGCATAAGGAAAATGCCTCTCATGCAGCCGGCCTACTGCATTTGGTTGGGGATGGTGAGGTGGAGCACTGTCTGGATACAGAAGGGCTCTGACGATCTCTTCCTGGAATTTAAGGAAGGATCCAGTCCGTCCTGAAGCTCTGTATAGCACATGAGCGTTCAGCAAAGCCAATTGAAATAAATACACAGACACTTTTTTGTACCAGCGTCTGGCCTTACGGGCAACTAGGTACGGCGCCAACAACTGGTCGTTGAGGTCCACCCCTCCCATATTTTGGTTATATTCGTGGACACAGAGGGGTTTCTCCACAACACCAGTCGCCGTAGTAATTTGGGCCGTCGTGTCTGCATGAAGGGAGGTGAGAACGAAAACATTCTTCTTATCCCTCCACTTCATAGCGAGCAAGTTATTACACTTCAAGCAGGCTCTCTCCCCCAGCCTAAGACGGGAATCTACAAGCCGCTGGGGAAAGCCCCGGCGATTAGGTCGCACAGTGCCACATGCTCCAATCTGCTGATCAAACAAGTGACTAAAAAGTGGCACGCACGCTCGAATAAGGGTGACACCAAGTCCCACACTATCTTGCCAGCGCTTCCTACGTAGACAGGGCAGTTTGTCGGCTCTACGTGACTATCTTTGCTCTCCTAAACCATAAAACTACATGTATAGCCTGTGGCCCTGTCACAGAACTTATACATCTTGACCCCGTATCTGGCACTCTTGCAGGGAAGGTACTGTTTGAATGACAAGCGGCCAGAAAACTTAATCAGGGACTCATCAATGCAGACAACTTGATGGGGAGTAAACAAGTCTGCAAAATGTTGGTTGAAGTGGTTTACGAGGGGCCGAATTTTGTAGAGCTGATCGTATCCAGGGTCTCCACGAGGACGACAGAGTTCATTGTCATTGAAGTGCATGAACCGCAAAATCTGCTCGTATCGTGCCCTGGCCATGGAAGCAGAGAACACGGGCATATGGTAAATTGGGTCAGTGGACCAATATGACCGCAACTTACCCTTTTTATTTATGCCCATGTTGAGGGAAGGGCCCAGAAAGATCTTAAATTTGGAGACCGTAATTGGTCTCCAATCTCTGGCAAGGGAGGACTGGGGATTAGTGGCGATGTGTTGACCAGCGTACAAATTGCTTTGGTCAACAATAAATCTATAGAGATCTTCGGTGAAAAACAGCGAATAAAAATCCAGTGGCGTAAAATCAACTGTTTCCACCTGAATTCTGGGTTGGCCAGTGAATGGGGGAAGTACGGGTGCTGCAGAAGTGGTGGGTTCCCAATTTGGATTGGCGAATGCAGCAGGAAGGGCACTATGGGCACGACGGGCCTGTCTTTGTCTTCTTGGTGGCAGCGGGACACTACTTGTGCTTGCCACCTCGCCAGCTTGAACTGCACTTATGGGACTCGCCACGTCACCACGTGATACTACAGTGCTGGATATACGACCAAGGTGTACTAGGCCGCTGGTGCTTGCAGTTCACCAGAAGGAATAGCGGCGCTAGTACTTCTCTACTCCATACGAGAGCCCTGCGGTTCTTGCACTTCAAGGACAGAAGAAAAAGATTGGGGTCTGGTACGCCTGACCTTGGCAGGGACCACAACTCTGTCGTCAGAGCTATCTGTCATGGAGCCGCTGTCCTCTACAGGATCGTATTGTGAGCCTGAATCTGACAGATGAGTGACTTCCTCTTCACTATCTGTCATGCTCAGAAACGTGTAGGCCTCTTCACTAGTGTACCTTCGATTTGCCATTTTGGGCTCTAAATTTAGGGGTACACTAGTGAGACTCACAGGCAAAAAAGCTCCTGACTGTATCAAAATGCTACCAAAAAACTGTTAGCGATCGCAGGGATCAGGCCTGACTCTGCGAACGCTGCAGTTATGTGTGCTTAGTGTTTTGTGACAGTGATCGATCGATACTGCACTTGGGTGGGCTGGGCAGGGCTGGGCCGAGGAGCAAAACGCGGATGCTAGCAGGTATCTGGGCTGATCCCGCTAACACTGTGTTTATGGGAACCCTAAACTGCTGGGGATGCTAGTATAGATCTGATCGGATCAGATATCGATCCACTCAGATACTATAGCACTAAGGGAGGTGTACGGTGCATGCGTGGGTGTTAGCAGTACTGGCGCTAACCTGGCGCTGCCTGGGGCGACGCAGACCTTATCTGACCCTAAAAACTTAATTTATATCACCGCCGGGCAATTAGGGGGTTAAACCTTTATAAGGTAATAAACGGCGGGTGCCCTAAAACTATAAAAAACAAACTAACTAACCAGTGTCACCCGTAACACTTATACGGTGATCGCTGGTGAAAGGGTTAACTAGGGTGCAATCAGGGGGTTAAAACCTTTAGTAGGTAGTATATGGGGGTCCCTGTCGCTATAAAACACTGACAGCGAACCTATATACTTACCTCCCTAACTAGCGTCACCTGTGTCACTAATACAGCGATCAGAAAAACGATCGCTTAGTGACACTGGCGACGGGGGGGTGATCAAGGGGTTAACCTTTGTTAGGGGGGGTTAGGGGGGTGCCCTAGACCTAAAGGGGGCTAACCTAACTGCCCTAACACTTATAACTGTCACAAACTGACACCAATGCAAAAAAAAACAAAAACTGCTATTGGTGTCAGTGTGACAGGGGGTACAGGGGGGGTGATCGGGGGGTGATGGGGGGTGAAAAGTGTGCCTGGCGTGTTCTACTGGAAGTGTAGTGTTGGTGCACTTACTTGGATGTCTTCTCTCCTCGGCGCCGGATCGAAAAGACCGGCTCGAGGAGGGATGACATCACTTCCTCTCCCTCTGTTTACATTACAGAGGGAGAGGAAGCATTTTCATTCGCCGGGAGCGATCGGGAGGGGGTGGCCACGAATGGATGGCCTCCCCCTCACCTCTGATCGCCCGGGAACAAATTAGCGACAGATCACGTGTATGTACGTGATTCTGCCTGTCCGTGCCACCTTGCCGACGTACATCGGCGTGAGGCGGTCATCGAGTGGTTAAGGTTTGACCTCATACTATATAGTTTAGGTAAATCTGAAGAGTTTCAGTTTGTATGCAGTCAGGCAGGCCCTAGCACTACATAGTTTGGGTAAATCTGAAGACAAAAATTTGCAGAAAACCTAATAGTGTGTATGGGGTCTAAGATAAAAAGGACACACAGAGAAAAAGGTGTCCGTTTCTTCCCCCGTGCTGTGAGTGACAGGTGATTTCCTTATCCCATACACAAACGTGAGAGAGACATTCTGTGTACTTTACCAGCATCATTATCCCTCTCTCACAGCTATTACCACAGCTCTCCACTACAGCCTGTGTTGTGTAGTACATGCGCAGGAGTCACAGGGGGCTGTGAGCGCCCTCTGCTTATGCCCAGAACGTGCTCTGTGTCCCCTGTGTGCACACTTCACACATAACAAGCACAAGGTTCGTCCTCGCAACACTGCCTGGCCAAAGGGGACTGTAGAGGTGGCAGGGAGTCTAGTGATGTCATGACCCCGCCCACCGAGCTCCGGAACATAGACCCGCCCATGGATTTTGGAGATTTGCGGGGCTCGGTGTGCAGAGGGGGGTGATTTTTAAAAGGTAGGGATACATTCAGGAGGCATGTATACGAATATACATTTGAACAATAGCGATTAACGATTTAATCATTCCATGAATCCGTTTATTATTAACATAATTAGTATAATTAACAAGATACATGTTTTATAACATATTCATGGTTTGATGCATTTTGGCTTAGGCTATATATATGTTTTTCTGTATAGTGTTTGTATAATTTTGACCATAATGAGTATGATTAACATACATTTGGTTCAGTATCTTTTTACTCTTTACAGATCGTTATTGTCCTTATAAGCACGGTTTCTATCTATACATATATATTTCCTTGTGCATCTTAACATTCTATTTTTCATCTGTCAATGTGTTTATATGCGTATACAGTTGAAAATTGATTTGTTTTGCATAAGTATGTTTTTACATTTATATTTATCTACATTTTTTGTGTTCTATTTCATTTTGTATGGACATGTTTATATATGCAGTCGGTGGTAGGTTTCCCTTTCCCCTCCCCCCTCCCCCCTCTCCTTCCCTCTCTCCTTCCTTCTCTCTTTTCCTTTACATGCATAAAATGACACATCTCATTTTACACCTTTTTTACATTACACCATGCATATTTAACCCTGTTATTAATATATGCATATGTCTACTTGTTCCCTTCCTTTTAGGCGATGGGTTATATATCCACGGACTGCAGGGATTCGAGACCATACATTTGTGCGATTTATATACAGCAATATATGCACTTCGTGCGACTTACATATAGTAATACATGTATACTCTCATTCAAATATATAGTTTTCTCTTTTTTCAAACCTTTTATGGTCAATCACATAATCCATGGTTTTTAATATAGATCCATATACATGTTTGAATCTCATAATTCCATATACACTTTTTATCTTGTTTTTTCACTCTTTTTTCACTCACTTCTTAATTTTATTTTATTTTTTTATATATTGTTTCCGTTGCTTACACACATATACTACATTTTCAAAGGAGTTTTTTTCACTCCAGAACTTGTTATCCACTGACAGGTGCACACACTTTTCACAATTGCACCTCAGCTGGCCTTGAGCTTTCCATTATCACACAGTCACATGATCTACAAGAGAAAGTATATATGTGGTCTCGTTTTTATCATTGTTAGCTATGAGTAAGCACTTAGCATTAGTGCGAAACGCGTTAGTGAGTTGCCTGTACTTTTTGTCACAGTGTCTTGTATACTGTATGATCCTTATTTTACAATAAAGACTTTTGGAATTTTTTTCCTGGTGTGCGGCTGTCCGGACTTTTCTGCACATTTTCCAGCTTGACTCTGCATTAGCCAGCACCTGGGGCTCTTTACCTTGGAGATAATCATTTGGTTTACACCTGGTCAGAATCTACCCCAGTACGGTGAAGACTCTCTTGATACATTTGAATGATAGTAATAGTTTATTATCATGATTAGTGGGTTTACATCCACTTTAATTGTAATTATGCCCTAGAGTTATTGCTCTCACACTGAATTTCGAGACAATACCTCACATGCGTGGTGCAATTGATGTTAAATGCGTGTGCTTGCCCTAGGCTGCACTTTTTTTATGGGGTGTGTGTCAGGGCTGGGCTCAGGCCTTCCTTTCCAGAGCTGGCCGCTCAGCTGTCAGCTAATTGCCAGCCCTATCTCTCCACGGTTACTCAGCTGTTGATGATATCCTGCTCCTCAGTCCTGCCTACTTAAGCCGTTTAGCCCAGAGAATCTCTGACTTCGCCTTGGTCAACATCACAGAGACTATCTCCTGCATTTCTGTTTAAAGTCTTGCTTGGCTGACATCCCTCCTGGCTCCAGATCCTGCTTGCTGTTACACTACATTGATCCCTGACTTCTGGCTTGGCTGACTATCAGTTCCGGTTACTGAACTTTGGCTATGTTATGACTTGTTTGTTCTTTTTGCTTTTATTATTAAACAAGTGTGATTTAACTGTACTTTTGTCTCGGCCTGATTTCATGATTTCTGACAGTGTGTACAATACTTTACATTTTTCCAAACTATTTTTATAGAATTTTTTATAAATTTTATTTTATTTTTAACTTTATTGCTGTCAAAAGGGAGCTAGCAAAACCCTCTATTTGATAGCATGATCAGGTAACAGGTACTCTTTATGGAGACATTAGGAGTCTATTAGACCCCTTATATCTCCCCTGCTCTCCAATGCAGCTGTTCCAGCACAGATCATGGAAGTGAAGTAATACATGGTGCTTCCAGGGTCAGTAGTTACAGTAGGGATCAGGGAACACCCCTCCTGCACTCATTGGGGAAGTCTTTTGCTTTGGTTCTGGGCTCCCTGGAGGAATGCGTGAGCCCGGGAACCACAGTGAATGCCCCCAAGGGGCACTTTATTAGTTCCAAGCAAATGATCAGGTGGCTCTAAAGCCTCCCGTACCACTTTTATCAGAAAGCCTTTTGCAGGCTCTTAAAGTGAATGTAAACCCGATTCATGAAATTTGAGCTAGGCACATATATCTGCAGTGTTTTCTTATCTCTCCAAGTCCTGTGGCTTTCTCCTGCTCCACTCTTCTGTTATCAGCATGATAACGTCTGACAAGTTCTCCATCAACTGAGATAAAAGCAGGCTGAATTTCATGCATCTGGAGCTTTCCGTGACACGTCATCACTGTGCTGGGAGTGCGTAGGGAGCGTGCTCTCTGCACAGAAAACTGTTTACATAGAAACCCATATATGTGGCCACTTGCTGTTCAAGCCCACCCGTTGAGAGGCCACATATGTGTGTGTAGCTGGTGGGAAAAGGTTAAGTTGCTTAGGGACATTAACCATTTCACCGCCAGGTCCGTACATCAGAAGGACCTAATGGCGGGGGGTATTACACACAATCCGGTGGCTGCAGACACCAGGATTGTGTGTGAAACTGACAGGCAGACTTCTGCCTGTCAGGTGAGAGCATTCAAGCCCCCCGCCGCTGTAATTTAGGCTCCCGGCGTTTGAAAAGGGGTGGCTACAGCACCAATGGATAGATGCCTGCTATGCAGGCATCTATCCATACTACACAGAGAGAGTGGCTGGAGAGAGGGGGCAGTGCCCGTGCGCCCTTACTGGACACACCGCCACTGGGTTCACCTCAACATGCGTTGTGTGGTGGGCAATATATAAAATGCTCCATAGTGTTAGCTTTAGGGATACAAGCTATACAAAAATAAGTGAAATCATAAAAGTCCAAAGGTGTGTTCATTAAATGGATATTCTATCTAAATTCAGGGATGTATCTCCACTTTTCAGTGTTTGCCCACCACCAGATAGATAAAGTGAAGGCTTACCAAAAAGCCTGCAACCGCCCTTATTCAGGGGGGTCAAAACAAGCTTGGATGTGGATGGAGCACCACGGGGATACTCCGGAGGACACCGCTGAGCCCAAGCAACGAATTCTTTCCTGAGTAGCCAGCCAACAGCAGCTGTGGATGTCTCCCACAATCCTATCCCAGGATCTCCTCTCAAGGGATCCCCTTGTCACATGACTGGAGGGAGGAAGGAGACCCTTCTCAGTGTCTGCATCTAACCATCAGTTTTGTGCTGGATCCGTGGGGGTTATTACTATCTGCCCTATGAGAGGAGATCCCGGGATAGGATTGTGGGAGACATCCACAGCTGCTGTTGGCTGGCTACTCAGGAAAGAATTCGATGCTTGGGCTCAGCGGTGTCCTCCGGAGTATCCCCGTGGTGCTCCATCCACATCCAAGCTTGTTTTGACCCCCCTGAATAAGGGCGGTCGCAGGCTTTTTGGTAAGCCTTCACTTTATCTATCTGGTGGTGGGCAAACACTGAAAAGTGGAGATACATCCCTGAATTTGCATAGAATATCCATTTAATGAACACACCTTTGGACTTTTATGATTTCACTTATTTTTGTATAGCTTGTATCCTTAAAGCTAACACTATGGAGCACTTTATATATTGTTCAATCACGAATGATTTGTAGCTACTATGTTTTGGTATATTGTTGTAGTAGAATTTGTAGTAGAATTTATCACTATATATTTATATTAGCTAGTCTAATAATATTTACCACTATATATTTATATTAGTAAGTCCAGCGCTGCACTTTTTGGAGTTGTATTTGTTCTTGGTGCCCTTATATCGGGGTTACAGTGCATAGCAGCAGGACCATTTTTATTCACATTTCTCACTCATATTTTTTATGCACCTAGCGCAATTCTTTTCTTTTATTTGTAATGTGTGGTGGGCACAGAGTTTATTATTTCAACTATGGGTATGGTCATACCATTCTAGCAAGGGCAGAATCTCCCATAAGGGGCAGTAGAATTGCTTATCCAAGTATCTGGTGAGTTGGTCTGGGGGAGATCATCTTTTCCTCAACATAAACAGAGTTTCACCATAAAAATACCTCTGTTGTTAATAAAAAATGATGTACAGAGAACAAACCTAAACACAACTACTGCTGCCTTAAAGCTGAAGTCTACTGTTTGCTAAAAGCACAAACTTTAATATAGCTTGTCTTGAAGAATACCCAGGTCCTCAAGTGTACATCATTCTTCTTTTTGGAGTATCCCACCTAATTCCCTCAATATCCAAGCTCTCCAAAAATTAAAAAAAAAGGCAACACCCCTAGACTGGCCATTGAAGAAATGTGTGAATAAGCCTGTGTGCCTGTACAGTATTCCTGTGGCTCCTACGGGAGCACCGCTACAATGTCTTTACTCCAAAGAACCATTTTTTATTTATTTTTTTATTTCCTTTTGCACCTGTTTGGATCATCAAAGTGAATACAGCTTCATTTTTCAAAGGTGTGAACATCTCCTACAATACTTCTTTTAATGAAGTCAAATGTTCACCCTAGACCAGTGTTTCTCAACTCCAGTCCTCAAGGCGCACCAACAGATCATGTTTTCAGAATTTCCCTCATATGAAACTTCTGTGGTAATTACTAAGGCAGTGAAACTGATCAAATCACCTGTGCAAAATAATGGAAAGCCTGAAAACATGACCTGTTGGAGCACCTTGAGGACTGGAGTTGAGAAACACTGCTCTAGACGCAGGTGGGAAGTTAACCCTCAAACTTTGGTTTACAAGACCAACACCTTACCACTTGGCCACTGTGCTCTCCATTTAGAATTTAACAAGGAGCCATTGTGAGAGTTTTTTGTTTCCTAACATGTCCTCTTTTATACATAACATACACCCAGATGCAGGGAGGTCTACAAAATGCTTCCCCTCCAATCTCAAACAAACATTCAAATGTTGCCCATTGCAAACATTCATACTTCACTTTAAGATCAAGCATTTAGCCATCTGAACTGTTAAAATATACAAAAACTAACCTCTAAAATATTGTGTTTTTATTATTTTGAAAACCCAACAAAAAAAGGACAAAATGTTGAGGAAAACAGCATTTGTGGGTTTTAAAGTGCTTGTAAACCCTTACAGACCACTTTGACCTACAGGTAAGCCTAGATTAAGGCTTACCTGTAGGTCCAAGAAATATCTCCTAAACCTACATGGTTTAGTAGATATTTGCAAAAAGACAGGCACCGCTGCTAACGGCGATATGCCGTTAGTGGCGGCTCCTGTGCGCATGCGCGGGAGTGATGTCATCGCAGCTCCGGACAATCACATCACGGGAGCCACGATACCCGGAAAGAAGATGGACGCTCCGTAGCAGAGGGGACAGCGGTGACATCGCAGGCTCCTATATCAGGTAAGTGACACATAATGGGCTACTATGCGATGCATAGTAGCCCATTATGCTTTACCTTTGCAGGGAAACAAAGAGGAAGTAAATCCATCAGGGTTTACTTCCTCTTTAAACAATCATTTTCTGTATATTAATTCTTTGGGTGCTCCATATTTAGGAGTATGGCAGGGGTGTTGCATGTTTGCAAAAATTTCAATGATTGTGGAGATTGGGGGGAAGCACTTTGTAGTTATCAATGTGTCTGAGTGTCCTTTACATATAAAAGGATATGTCAGGAAACAAAGCGCTCACAAAATGGCCTCTTCCCACAACTCAACCTGGAGGGAACGGTGGCCAAGTGGTAAGGCGTTGTTCTAGTTAGCCAAAGGGTGTGGGTTCAATTTCCACCTATGCCGTACATGTAATTAGGTGCCAAGAAAACTTAAAAAAAAAACCTAAAGCTTTTGCTAGAACATAATTGGTTCTTTGGAGTAAAGACAGCTTTGCCCTTTTTACTAAGATCAGTGAGCATTCACTTTTCAAAGTAAAACATTTACCTTGCTAACCTAAAAGTCTCTAATCTTTTAATAAATCAATGTCATTGTGTATAAATCAATGTCATACTGTCCCTCCTTCTGTTACCTTTATCATCAATCAGATTTTCAAGGTAGGTGTGGATGCAGTAGGTGACTCAGAGAAACTTCCTAAACTATTTGTGTCTGAACGTGTCTTGGCTGGAAATAAATGTGTAGCGGCAGAGTTTCTTGTTGCAACTATGGATATGGCCATGCAATTCTAGTAATGGCAGAATCTCCAATCGGGTGCAGTGGTTTCTTATCCTAGTATCTGCAGAGTTGGCTGGGTGAGATTATCTTTTCCTCAACACAAATGGGGTTTCACCACAAAAATAGCTGTTTTTATAATTAAAAAAGTATGTTTGCAGAACAGACCTAAGCAGAAAAAGCATATCTCACTGGAAATGTTCTTACTCTGATTTTATTGAAAATATTGCCATACACAATTGTACAACAATAGGTAGTGTCCACATACCAAAAATAATCAAAGAAAGACATGTTGTATTATAAAAGTATATATAATATAGAACACCACTAAAAATGAAAAAGAACACTCACCAAGAAATGGTGACACCTCAATGTTGATCTTCACATATGAAATATGTCTAGAAACCTTTTTTCAGAGCTACCCAATTCCAAGAGCATGTCATCCTCCCATGACAATCTGACTAGGCTCTTTCTATCCTTTCCCTTTGGTGCACATATTATGACAATCTCACACACTTTCAACATACAGACTTGTAACATGATGTGATCTCCCAACACCTTGCTATGCTGCCATCTTCTAGCTGAAATGGGGCTCCTGTACTGGGAAAGCTAACAGTGACAATGTGGAGACACAGGAAAGGGCTGAATAATCCTCCAATACAGACATTGCAAACATGTCAAAAATAATGATTGTGGAGATCATAAGGGAAGCATTTAGTGATTGTGGAGACCACACTTTGCAGACATCGGTGTTGCTGGTTTTCATTTTTCATATAAACGGGTATGTCCGGAGACAAAGAACTCTCACAATGGCTGCTTCCTAGAAAGCTTTGTGGCGGTTACGGTGGCAAAGTGATAAGGTGTTAGCCTTGTACACCAAAGATTTTGGGCTTGTGTCTAGCATTAATGTTTGACTTTATTTTACAAAGTGTGAAAAACTTTGGAGTTTACTTCTTTAGTAAAGTTCACACTGAACACAAAATCATGTGCTGAAAAAAAATGAAATTTAGCACCCGATAGGTTCTTTGAAGTAGTTCTTTGAAGTAAAAACAGATTTGCCCTTTTTACTAAGATCAGTAAGCATTCCCTTTGATATTCATATAAGAAATATGCCCCAAACCCCTTACAGAACTACCCAATTCCAGGGGTACACCACTCCCCCAGGACAATCTAACCGTCACACTGTGGCTCTTCCTAACTCTTCCAATTGGTGAACATATTATGACAGGCCCAGTCACAATCAAGATGCTTGTAACATGATAATGTAATCATCCAAAACCCTTCAATGTTGTCATTTTCTAGCTAAATTTGGGCTCCTGTACTGAAAATCTAACAGCAGCAGTGAGACGCAGCCTTCTAAAACACAGGAAAGCCCTGAATAATCCTCAAATATCCTTCTGCATATAAGAAAATAGTGGTGGCCTGCCTTAATCAGTTGGGCATAGCTCCTAAGTGACCCTCATTTGAAGGGATTGTCCCTCCTTTGGAATGAAATCTCTTTGTCCCTTTTTCTTCCTCAATTGTCTTCTAAATTAGTCTGATGTAGGGACCTCTATAAATAATTTACTATTTAACTAGCTAAAGTGTTAAACTATACTAATAATTGCAACTATGTTTCAAAAAAAGGGTAGAATGGGGTGGGAGTTTAATTGTGCCTCAGAGGAGTAAAAAGAAAAAACAGAATACAAATATTATGGAAAAATATATAAACTTTATTAATCTGCCGTAAGGCAGTAACTTCTAAGGATAAAAAGGTTAAGATAAGTTACAGTCTTTGTGAAAATCAGGGTGTGCAAGTCCCAGACAATTAGAAAAGATGTGGCCTACGCATTTCGTTGACAGTAGCACAATGGGATATCACATGAATTCCAGAGACTGTAAATGGAAGACGCCGACTCAGAGGGACTTAGGTTGGGCCTTTGTGCCCGTGGGGATGCTCCACGTCACCCCGACGGAGGAAAAATGACGGCGGGGGAACCCCTAAAGTATATACTGTGGTTTGTAATTGCTTTTAAAGAGAACTCAAGAAGGCCCTAACGAAGCGGAACTGTCTACGAAATGCGTAGACCACATCTTTTCTAATTGTCTGGGACTTGCACACCCTGATTTTCACAGACTGTAACTTATCTTATCTTAACCTTTTTATTCTTAGAAGTTACTGCCTTACGGCAGATTAATAAAGTTTATATATTTTTCCATAATATTTGTATTCTATTTTTTCTTTTTACTCCTCTGAGGCACAATTAAAGTCTAAACCCGTTCTACCCTTTTTTTTGAAACAAAGTTGCATATTCTTAGGGGATGGTGAATGAATGAAAGAATGAATGAATGAATGAAAGACTTGTATAGCGCTGCAAATGCGAACTGAATTGCCTCAAGGCGCTATCCGTCCTGTGTCGTCCAGCTCCGGTATGGTGCCTCTGCAGGAGTGTTTGTGATTCCACGTCCACCCCAACCCCTACACATATACTAATAATTGCATTTTTTAATTTGAAAACCCAATAAAAAGGAAAAAAATATTGATTAAACCTTGTGTGGGTTTTAAACAAACAATCATTTTTGTATATTAATTCTTTGGGTGCTCCATATTTGGGAGCCTGGCTTGTTTGTTGCCCACATACTTTATACTAAAAGGTATCCCTCTTTCTCATCTCAAAACATTGGGAGGTATGTAGTTAGGAATATTTTATATGAAACATCCATGTTTGCAAAATTTCAATGACTGTGTAGATTGGGGGGGGGGGGGCGCACTTTGTAGACATCAATGTGGCTGGATGTACTTTACATATAAAAGGATATTCAGGAGACAAAGAGCTCTCACAATGGCTGCTTCCTACAGCTCTATTGGTAGGGTACAGTGACCAAGTGGTAGGGTGTTCGTCTTGTAGACCAAAGGTCATGGGTTCAATCCCCAACTGTGCGTAGGGTGACTGTTACGCTTTACGAAAGAGTCAAGTCTAAGCTGTTTTCCTTTGCAAAGTGGGTAAAATGAAGCTGGGTGCACATCGAACACAAAATCGAGTGAAAACAGAAATCTCGCTAGCACTTGATTGGTTCTTCAAAGTAAAGACAGCCTTACCCTATTTACTAAGATCAGTGAGCATTCACTTTGCAAAGTAAAACATTTACCTTGCTAACTTTACAGTCCATAATCCTTTAGTAAATAAACCCCATTGTGTATATACATCAATATCCCTCTTTCTGTGCCTTTATCGTCAATCAGATTTTCAAGGTAGGTATGAATGCAATAGGTAGCTCCGAGAAACTCCCTGAACTATTTAAAGCTGCACTTGGCTTGGCTGGAAATAAATGTAAAGTGGGCGCAGAGTTTTTTATTTCAGTTATGGGTATGACCATGCAATTCTAGCAGGAGCAGTATCTCCCACCGAGTGCAGTGGAATTACATATCTTAGTATCTGCAGAGTTGGCCTGAGGCAGATTATCTTTTCCTCAACATAGATGGAGTTTCACCATAAAAATACCTCTGCTTTTAATATAAAAAATAAATGTGGAGAACAAACCTAGGCACAATATTCATATCTCACTGTGAAAAGCAGTTGGAGATGAAAAATACTCATCAAGAAATGGTGGCACCTCATTGTAGATCCTTACATAAGAAATAGGCCCGAAAACCAACGTTAGAACTACCCCATTCCCAGGGCACACGATCGGACATTCCGACAACAAAGTCCATGGATTTTTTCCGATGAATGTTGGCTCAAACTTGTCTTGCATACAGACAGTCACATAAATCTTGTCGGAAATTTCGAACGTCAAGAACGCGGTGGTATACAACACGTATGACAAGCCGAGAAAAAAGAAGTTCAATAGCCAGTGCGGCTCTTCTGCTTGATTCCGAGCATGCGTGAAACTTTGTGCGTCGGAATTGTGTACACACAATCGGAATTTACGACAACGGATTTTGTTGTCGGAAAATTTGAGATCCAGATCTCAAATTTTGTGTGACGGAAATCCCAATGGAAAATGTTCGATGGAGCCTACACAAGGTCGGAATTTCCGACAACAAGCTCCCATCGAAAATTTTCCGTCTGAAAATCCGACCGTGTGTACGGGGCATTAGACTCTGGTTTTTCCTGCCCCTTCATACTGGTAAACATACCACGACAAGTCCAGGTGCGATCAACATGCCTTTGGCTTGTAACATTTGGGCTCCTGTACTGGGAAAGCTCAAAGCAGTAATCAGAAACAGCCTCTTAAAACAGGAATGACCAGAATAAACGCCCAATACCTTACAGCTTGTGTGAATGTGGTAACACTTGCTTCTACAATCTACGAGCTACCAACAGTCATTGTTTCCACTACACTAAATGAAACCGTTTTCAAAAATGTCATTAGCAAACTATATATTAATAATACCCCAAATTTTGTTGAACAATATTTGTAGTAACACTTCTCATGCTAATCTCAACTTATTTTGCTATATCCAAGGTAGTGATGGGCTTGGACCTGGATTCAGGCTGAACCGGTCTGAGCCAATGAGCTACAGGAAGGAGATTCCCTGCCCCGTAGCTGACATACTCAGAGGCTTGTGACATTGTCAACCTAATATGGGCACACGGCCATGTTAATTCATTGTAATTGACATAATAAAAGGCACATGACCACATTAGGCCAATGTCATTACCTAATATGGTCATGGGGCCATATTAAGTCAATGATGTCACAAGCATCCTGGCCCTCTTGTATACATGCAGCTGCCGGCCAGTGAATCTCACAACTACAGCTCATTGTCCAAGCAATGACTGCTAACTTCCTGATGCAGACCCAACAAGGGTTGCTGTGCAAATGAGATGCAAGCAGGAGATTCCCCACCCCACAGTTGACATACACAGAGGGGCAAGGATACTTATGACATCATTGACTTAATATGGGCACATGGCTATATTAGGTCACTGTCATTGACCTAAAATGGGCATGTGCCCATACTAGGCCAATAATGTCACAAACATCCCCCCTCCTTTGTGTACATGCAGCTGCAGAGTGGTGAATCTCTCGCCTGCAGCTCATTGACCCAGCAATGACAGCTAACTTCCGGATTCAGACCAAACCCAAGCTCATCCCTAATCCAAAGCTAAATGGACTAAAGGTATACTAGGCCTGGGCCTTGCTTACAACAGTCAGGCAAGGTCTTCTCTATCGAAAGACCTTAGGAAGACTTTTCAACTTATTGGTTTTCACTGACATAGAGATTTTCCAACATTTCCCTTTTCTATGAATAAAGGGAACATCTATTTCACAGAGAATACATGTCTGACACTGTTGGTCAGCACAGAGATGAAATTTAGAAGTAGCAGATGCCTCAACACCTGTTCTTCTTGGTGAAACATCTGTCCTTTTATGTCCAACCTTAGCCTTTCCTTCAACTGTTTATTACAGAAATAAACAATTAATGCCAAGGAAGCTAGGTCTTGACTTGTTACTCCCTTGTTAATCCTCTTCTGTTTATGTAGATACCTGTTCTCACTAATCTGCCTAATTCTGATACATTGAGAATCTATATTTAAGGAAATTAAATGTAAAGATTTCCACTAGATATACAAAAACAGGATTACAGTGCCAAAAGTTTAAACACAAAAGGGGCACATTTACAATACTGTGCAAAGGTTTTCGACAGCTGTGAAGAAATGCTGTACAATAAGAATGCTTTCAAAAATACTGTATTTATTGACGTATAACACTCACTTTTTCACCATGAAAATTGGGTGCAAATAGCATGTGCGTGTTATACGCCAATACTTCAATTTTAGCTGCCTCGGAGGGGACAGGGAGGGGGGCGTGACGAGCGGCATCAGATTACATACAGTGAGAATCTCCTGTTTACTTGGTGGCCTCTGTAATAGGAAGTCCCGTCTCCTGGGCCGCCATTGGACCACTGTTCTGTCTATCATAGGAGATTCTCACTGTATATAATCTGTCGGCGCTCATCCCACCCCCCTCCCTGTCCCCTCTAGGCTGCAGATGGGCATCGATCAGGCTGCACTGATGGCAATGGTGAGGCTGCTGCATTGATGTGGACTGGTGAGGCTGCATTGATGTGGACTGATGAGGCTGCATTGATGGCACTTGTGAGGCTGCAGATGGGCATTGATCAGGCTGCATTGAAGGCAATGGTGAGGCTGCAGATGGGCACTGACCCTTATTTTGCTTCAAAGTTCCTTATTTAAAATTTAAGTTTTTTTCCTGAAACTTCCCTCTGAAAATGAGTGTGCGTGTTATTCGCCTGTGCGTGTTATACGCCGATAAATACGGTATATATTTTAATTGTTTATTTTTATCAATTTACAAAAGGCACAGTCAGCGAACAGAAGGAAAATAGAAATCAAATCAATATTTGGTGTGGCTTCGAACCAGCATCAATTCTTCTAGGTACACAAAGTGCTTATGCACACAGTTTTTGAAGGAACTCGGCAGGCAGGTTGTTCCAAACATCTTGGAGAACTAACTGCAGATCTTCTATGGATGTAGACTGCCTCAAATCCTTCTGTCTCTTCATGTTATCCCAGACTGACTCCATGTTATTAAAATCAGGGCTCTGTGGGGGCCAAACCATCGCTTCCAGGCAGTGGCATCACTAGGGTTGGTGTCACCCGGTGCAGAAAAAATTGGTGTCACCTCCCTCCACCAACTATAGTCCTCCTTCAGTACAGACCTACCTCCATTAAGTACAGACTCCCCCCCACTAAGTACAGACCCCCCCACTAAGTACAGACCCCCCCCACTAAATACAGACCCCCTCACTCAGTACAGACCCCCTTTCCTCAGTATAAACCCCCCATTAAGTACAGACCCCCTCCCCCAGTATAGACCCCTCTCCCTCAGTACAGACCCCCCTCCATCAGTATAGACCTCTCTCCTCAGTACAGACCCCCCTCTTCCTCAGTATAGACCCCCCTTCATCAGTATAGACCCCCTCAGTGCAGACCCCCCTCCCTCAGCATAGACACCCCCCTCCATCAGCATAGACCCCCCTCAGTGCAGGCCCCCCTCCATCAGCATAGACCCCCCTTCCACCAGCATAGACCCCCCCTCAGCATAGACACCCCCTATAGTGCAGACGCCCCCTCCATTAGCATAGACCCCACTCAGTGCAGACCCCCCTCTATCAGCATAGACACCCCTCAGTGCAGACCCCCCCTTTCCATCAGGATAGACTCCCTCAGTGCAGACCCCCCCTCCATCAGCATAGACCCCCCTCAGTGCAGACCCCCCTCCATCAGCATAGACCCCCTCAGTGCAGACCCCCCTCCATCAGCATAGACCCCCCTCAGTGCAGACCCCCTCTATCAGCATAGACCCCCCTCAGTGCAGACCCCCCTCCATCAGCATAGACCCCCTCAGTGCAGACTTCTCGCCCTCAGCATAGACACCCCCCTCCATCAGCATAGACCCCCCTCAGTGCAGACCTCCCTCCCTCAGCATAGACACCCCTCAGTGCAGGCCCCCCTCCATCAGCATAGACCCCCCTTCCACCAGCATAGACCCCCCCTCAGCATAGACACCCCCTATAGTGCAGACGCCCCCTCCATTAGCATAGACCCCACTCAGTGCAGACCCCCCTCTATCAGCATAGACACCCCTCAGTGCAGACCCCCCCTTTCCATCAGGATAGACTCCCTCAGTGCAGACCCCCCTCCATCAGCATAGACCCCCCTCAGTGCAGACCCCCCTCCATCAGCATAGACCCCCTCAGTGCAGACCCCCCTCCATCAGCATAGACCCCCCTCAGTGCAGACCCCCCTCCATCAGCATAGACCCCCTCAGTGCAGACTTCTCGCCCTCAGCATAGACACCCCCCTCCATCAGCATAGACCCCCCTCAGTGCAGACCTCCCTCCCTCAGCATAGACACCCCCCTCCATCAGAATAGACCCCCCTCAGTACAGACCCCCTCCATCAGCATAGACCCCCTCAGTGCAGACCCCCCTCCAACAGCATAGACCCCCCTTCTCCATCAGCATAGATCCCCCCTCAGTGCAGACCCCTCTCCCTCAGCATAGACATCCCCCTCCATCAGCATAGACCCCCCTCAGTGCAAACCCCCCCTATAAGTATAGACACCCCCCCAGTGCAGACCCCCTCTGACAGACGGTCAGTGTAGGGGTGTGTGGACCGTGCGATGCCGCTGCCCACAGGTCACCCCCCTGGCGGGTGTCACCCAGGTGCGGCCTGCCCCCCTCCCAGCGACTGCTTCCAGGACTCCTTGTTTTTCTTTACACTGAAGATAGTTGTTAATGACATTGGCTGTATGTTTGGGGTCATTGTCTTGCTGCAGAAAAATATTGGGCCAATCACACACCTCCCTGATGGTACAACTTGATAAATATGTATTGCGATGGACTGACTAGCATCCCGCCTGGGTGCTTCCGCCAAGGTACAGCCTCTACTCTGGTGCCAGGAACAAGGTATTATAGCTGAGCATTGCACCCAAGAACAAGACTACCTTAGGTGCAAACTAGAACTGACTTTATTGTAAATTCACACAGAATATACTTTATACCACACAAAATCAGGAAAGAGCTTGATTACATTACCCTCAACAATGCAAATGGTAAACAGTAATCTCATCAGTACATCTAACAGTACATCTAATAAGCAGCCAACATAAATATAAACAGTAATCTAATTAAACAGTAAGCTAATTAACAATTAATCACCCAGACAAGCCTAGGTGACTTGGGTCAGTGCCCATCCAGACAGTTCGGTGCCAGTTCCCCAGAAAGAAGACCCAGGGTCATCATAAGACAAAACTCATACAATGATTCAGCATTCTAAAAAAAGTGGAATTAATTTATCTTCATAAATTTCTTGGGGGAGATTGTTGATAAATATTTCTGTCCCAAATAAAGCTTCTCCAACCCAGTCTGCAGGAGGGCCACCATATTTCCTCTGACCATTAACCTTTACAAGATTAACCACTTGCCGACCAGTGCACAACGATATACGTCGGCACAATGGCACGGCTGCGCAAATGGGCGTACCTGTACGTCCCCTCTAAGACGTGGCATTGTGGGCACGCGCGTGCCGCGTACTCTGTGACCATGCCCGCGGGACTCACAGACTCGATGTCCGCTGGTATCCCGTGATTGTGTCACAGAGCGGCAGAACGGGGAGATGCCTATGTAAACAAGGAATTTCCCTGTTCTGCCTAGTGACATGACAGGGATCTACTGCTCCCTGTCATCAGGAGCAGTGATCGCTGTCATGTCAGTGGTAGCCCCCCCCCACAGTTAGAATCACTCCCTAGGACACACTTAACCCCTTGATCGCCCCCTAGTGTTTAACCCTGTCAGTTATACAGTAATCAGTGCATCTTTATAGCACTGATCGCTGTATAAATGTCAATGGTCCCAAAATAGTGTCAAAAGTGTCCGATGTGTCAGCCATAATGTCGCAGTCACGATATAAATCGCAGATCACCGCCATTACTAATTAAAAAAATAATAATAATAAAAATGCCATAAATCTATCCCCTATTTTGTAGACGCTATAACTTTTGCGCAAACCAATCAATATACGCTTATTGCAATTTTTTTACCAAAAATATGTAGAAGAATACATATCGACAAAGTCTGGGGAATGCCCAGGAAAAAGCCAAAGTCTACTTACCACCAGCTTGCAGACAACCAAATTGACCTATCTAACAGTAGGCGTTAAAAAAGGGGTTTAGTCCACACGCATTTGCAAATGCATGCGTGGGCCACAGAGCCACGTCACGGCACCCTTGTATCTGTGGTCCTACATATCGGCCTAAACTGAGAAAGAAATTTGTCTTTTTAAATATTTTTGGGGGGTATTTATTATATTTACTATAGCAAAAATTGCCGCTCTTTTTTTGTTTATAGCGCAAAAAATAAAAACTGCAGAGGTGATCAAATACCACCAAAAGAAAGCTCTATTTGTGGGAAAAAAAGAATGTCAATTTTGTTTGGGTGTAATGTCGCACGACCACGCAATTGTCAGTTAAAGCGACGCAGTTGCAAATCGCAAAAAGTGCTCTCGTCAGGAAGGGGATAAATTCTTCCAAGGCTAAAGTGGTTAATATGAAACCTTTCCATCCACTCCAGAAGGGAAGCCCTATTGTCTTTATTCAGAAAGTAAATTCAAGCCTCATTCTCAGCGTTCATCAAGTTGTTGTTAGAGAATGATCTGCCCTCTACATGGGATCAGAGGCTGAACTTAGCTCTTTTCCATGCTCTGAAGAAGCAGACAAAATCCCTGGTCTCCTCCATGAGCCATAATCAGTGGGCAGAAGGCTAGCTCCTAGTCCCCTCCAAAAGCCCCTGTCTCGGTTTTAAAGGCATATATGCATGTTATTGTCATTAAAAGTATTTGGGGACCTGCCCCAGGAGACATGTATCAATGCAAAAAAACGGCCATTTTTTCAGAACCCTGCACCAAAATTTTTTAAAAAATTGCGTGGGGGTCCCTCCAAAATCCATGCCAGGCCCTCCAAGTCTGGTATGGATATTAAGGGGAACCCTGAGCCAAATTTTTTTTTTAAATGGTGTGGGGCCCCCCAAAATCCATACCAGACCATTTACCGAGCACGCAACCTGGCAGGCAGCAGGAAAAGGGGGGACCTTTAACAAGGGGACCCCCAGGCCCCCCTATGTGAATGGGTATTGGGTACATTGTACCCCTACACATTCAGCAAAAAAAGTGTCAAAATGGTAAAAATGACAGTAGACAGTCTGGGACAAGTCCTTTATTTTAAAAAAAAGTGTCCAGCGATGTAACTCCATCTTCGATGACAGTGCCGACAACCGAAGAAAAAAAACAAAAAACGGAAAAACTCTGCCTCGATGGGAGGCGTCCCATGACTACAGTCATGCCATGTGATGTCACGTAACGTCACCCATTGACATCACCCCAAAACACCCTGGTACGGTTCAGGAGGGGGGACGCTCTCTCTCCCCCCCCCCCCTTTTCCTGCAGCCTGCCAGGTTGCGAGCTGGGATAAGGGTCTGGTATGGATTTTGGGTGGACCCCCACACCAGTTTTTTTATTTTGTCGCAGGGTTCCCCTTAAAATCCATACCAAACCTGAAGGGCCTAATATGGATTTTGGGGGGGATCCCACGCCATTTTTTTTATTTTGGCACGGGGTTCCCCTTAAAATCCATACCAGACCCAAAGGGCTGGGGGGGGACCCATGCCATTTTTTCAATGATATTTATCTATATTGCCAGGATTCGGCAATACATTATACCTGCGAGCAGTTTTAAATGAAATTTTTTCCTTTACAAATGTAATTTTGCGCTCTCATTCATAAAACTATGTACGGCTGCCGTGTAAGCAGCCTTACATAGTGTGGGGTGTGGACTTAGCCCCCTGAGCCATGATTGGCCACAGCAGAGCGAGCTGTGATTGGCCAAAGCATGCAGGTCAGGTGCATGCTTTGGCCAATCAGCAGCCGTCAATGCACTGCGATCCCGCAGTGCATTGACAGCCTCGCCGTTCATTATGGGGCGTGCCGCGGGCGCTCATATTTCCGGGGAATGGCCCGTAATGTTCGGTATTCGGCGAACGGGTGAACACCTGATGTTCGAGTCGAACTTACGTTTGACTCGAACATCGGGCTCATTCCCTATTTAATATCAAGTGACATAAAAAAATTGTAACTACCAGTATTTTATCCTCTAAGGTGTCTGCTTTCAGAAAATATATCATGTTTTGGGGGTGTTACATAATCTTCATGCCCAAAATTATTTTTTAAACATGCGCAAAATAAAATTAAAAAACCGCTCTGGCAGGGAAAGGGTTAAAGGCATCCATTTGGCCAAATGTCCAAAAAAAACAGGAAAATTTTGCCCAGCTTCAATAAATGCGTTATATTTTCTCACTGAGGTATTTCAGAAAGCTATACTAGATTTTGGCCACTAGATGGAGCGGACGATATAGAAATTCATCTATTGCAGAAAGTATGGGGACATCCTGGGAAGAAGTCCATTGGACGAAATGCATCGGAGGTGACGTCATCATGCACCAGAAGTGCAGTGATGGTCATTTTAACTGTGGTTTTAGGAAAGTAGATTGTGAACATTAAACATTGGATTTATTTTTTTATTTTTACTGCTGCACTATGGGCCCTGTTTTGCTATTTTGCATGAGTGAGTCCTAACAATGGGGGATAGAGGATCAGAAAGAGTATTAATGACAGCGCTTACTTTATAACGTCTTGGTAAGGTGCATGGTGTGACCATAGGTGTATCAGGTGGCTAGAAATAATACTTCACATTTTGGGCACTTGAGCATGTGACACCATCGAGGGATTTTCATCAGAGATGATACCCTGTTTCCCCGAAAATAAGACCTAGCGTGATTGTCGGTGATGGCTGCAATATAAGCCCTACCCCCCAAATAAGCCCTAGTTAAAGTCCTTGTATGTCTTATTTTCAGGGTAGGGCTTATTTTCGGGGAAACAGGGTAGGGCTTATTTGGGGGGTAGGGCTTATATTGCAGCCATCACTGACAATCACGCTAGGTCTTATTTTCGGGGAAACAGGGTAATTTGAGGACACACTAGTAATCTTACGTTTGGTAAGGTACTTAGAGCGACTGATGCTTATACTGTATACTGTATATGCACAGGGGACCTGACACTGGGTTTAAAGGGATACACAGACATAAATTATTTAAATTATTATTTATTATTTAGTCACTTTTGTGAGTAATATGATTTTTGAGTTGGTGAAACAAGTTTTGTTACAGTATTACTCCATGTAAGTTTATTTCATTTCTTGGAGCTTCCAAAATATCATATTGAGGTGAGGAGGGAAGGAATCCTTCTGGAGCAGAGGTTGAGATACACAACAAAAGTTACATAGGAATATTATGGAAGGCTCTATGTGAGATACATGAGGGTGTCTGCAGAGATTACACAGCTCCTACAGGAAATTCATAAGCTTAAGCTTGCCCATAAACATTCACTTGAGGCTCATGTATTTCAGCTATTAGAAAAGAACTGCAAAGATCTTTTACATATATTTATCATGGCATACTTTAAACATACAGATCAAATGCATAGAACTATGTATGAATTTGGTAATAAGGCGGGTAGACCACTGTCCAGGTTAGTTCGCACTAAATCAAATTGTATTTATAATCCCAAACTTCGATGCCCTAAAAAGGAATTGGTACATACTTCTGAAGACATTGCTCGGACCTTTCAAGAATATTATAGGACACTTTATAATATTATTTATCCCCTCACGGTACCTACCAACACAAAGGGACGCAAAATGATGGCCCCAAACATTTTGAATACAGCCCTTCCAAGATTAGATTTAGGATACTGCTAACTTATTGAATTTGCCTTTCACTAAATTGGAAATTCAACAAACAAGGCACTTCCATCGGGTAAAAATCCAGGCCCTAACGTTTTTTTCAACCGTGTTCTATAAATAATTTCAGGACGTTTTATCACCAATTTTGGACACTACATTCAACTCAATTTCAGATTCATGTACTTTCTCTCATCAAGCGCAGGAAGCTCATATTACTCTCATTCATAAAGACCAGAAAGATCCTGCCGAATTTTCAAGTTATCGTCCAATTTCTTTAAAAAATGTTGACCTTAAAATATATGCTAAAATAATAGCAGTTCGTTTACAAGCAGTTATTCCTTCTATTATTGGTTTAGATCAGGTGGGTTTTGTCCCAACTCGAGAAGCAAGGGATAACACTATTAAAATATTATCTCTTATCTCACACTGCCAGCTAAAAAAAGTCCCATTGTGTTTTCTTTCGTTAGATGCGGAAAAGGCATTTGATCGCCTAGATTGGGAGTTTTTGAAAGCAAGATTAGAACAACTAAATTTATCTTTAGGCTTAATTCAAAAAATTATGGCCTTGTATTCTGCTCCATCAGCTCATATTAAAGTGAATGGCCGGACCCGGTTCATTTATTGAATGGAACTCGCCACTCCTGTATATACTAGCAATGGAGCATTTGGCGATGGCCTTGCGTGCTAACAACTCAATACAGGGTGTTTAAATTGTTGGTAAGCAATATAAGATAAGTTTGTTTGCGGAAGATCTCTTGCTCCACATAACTAATCCAATAATTGCATTTCCGATACTTTCAAAGGAATTGGAACTTTTTGGTGCTCTAAGCAATTTTAAAATTACTGCAGCAAAATCACATTGTCTAAATATTACTCTTGCGGAAGACATTCAAGTTTCTCTTGATAACTTTTTGTTTCAATGGGCCCAGTATTCTATCAATTATTTGGGGATTCAGATACCTAGACAACTTTATAAATTGTATGACCTTAACTACCTGCCACTTGTGAACGTTGTGCAATGTTGTCTTAAGAAGTGGTCACCAATGCGACACTCATGGCTGAGAAGGATGTCACTCTTTAAGATGGACATCCTTCCTAGATTTCTTTACATCTTTCAAACAATTACAATCAGCGTTCCACATTCTTTTTTTAGATTGACCCGATCTATATTACTAAAATATATTTGGCCTAGATTTCCGGCTAAACTCATATATGAAATCTTAGTGAAGAGAAGAGATGCCCGCGGCACAGGCCTGTCGCACCTAGAATTATACCATGCGGTGGCTTTACTTAGTATGGATGGATGGATTCACCATGGATCTCTCAAGCAGTGGGTTACACTTGAGTCCGATTTAGTGCCTATACCATTGACTTCTCTCCCATGGCTTCTTCCTATTGATCGGCCACGTTCAACACAAGTAACGCCTTTGATTTCTTCTCTGTTTTATGTATGGGACAAATTTATCACAACATACAATTTATCTTCACGCCCAGGGTCATTGACTCCAAGTTTGGGTAACCCAGACTTTCCACCGGGAATGTCAGAAAAAAGTTTTCTTTGCTGGCAATACTACATCCTTCGCCTGTTTGTCATTCATCCTTGAAAACTATGAGGGAGCTTAGTTCCCGCTCTTGCCTGAAGGCAGGTGAATGGCTTCAGTACTTTCAGTTACGTAACTTCTATAAGGGGCTGAATAGTCTAAGTATCTGTAGGGACTTGACTCAGTTTGAGGAGATGTGCCTTTCTGACTGAAAATGTCCTCATGCATTATCTAAAACATATAATATTTTATTATCGCACGCATTTCCAGATTGCCCTTTCTATGTCCAAGACTGGGAGTGAGAATTAGGTAGAAATCTGTCCAATGAAGACTGGGACAAGGTGTTCTACCTCACCTTTAAAATAACTTTGTCATCTTATTCACAGGAACATAACTATAAGATTATGACGAGATGGTATTGCTGTCCAGTCTTTCTAAATAAAATTAATCCAGCTATGTCTGATCTATGCTGGAAATGCAGTGAATTGAGAGGCACATTATTACATCTATGGTGGTCTTGTTCGAAAATAAAACCATTTTGGTCGGCTATATTTAAACTCTGTCATGTGGTCACTGGTAAAAATTGTCAGGAGACTCCCGAGGCAGCGCTTCTCTCTTTAATTCCCAGGTCAATTAAATCAATTAAAAAGGGAATATTTAGATTTTTTTGATGGCAGGAAGAGCCTTAATCTCAAATAACACCAACAATACAGGAATGGGTAGTAGAGATGAATCATATAATGCGGATCGAAGAGCTGGTATGTACAGCAAATACCGGTGAATGTAACTTCTGGGAAGTCTGGGCCCCATGGGTGGAGTTGCTGTAATTGTTGAGATCCTGTCTGGTCGATGCTATATTTAATTTTTTTTTTCTCTTACCCCTTCTTTTTTTGTTCTGTTTGTGGGTTATTTGTTGTTGTTGTTTGTTTTTGTTTGGTGTTGTTTGTTTATTTTTTTTTTGGGGGGGGGGGTTTGCGTACATATATGTATACAAAAATTGGTATTGATAGCGAATATGTTGGCACATTATATTTAGACAATTTTCTATTTTCTATTTTGTGAAAATATAAGTGGGAATGGGAAATATAAAATCTGGTTAATTTAAGGATATTTAGGCCATGGTCATTAAGCATAATTATTCCCTTTTCGTTTTTTTCTTTTTTTCCTCTGTATTGTTGCTGTACGATACCATTCTTTCCAATAAAAATATATTAAACAGAGATACATGAGGGTGAGGGTATATACAGTATATGGGAACACATTTGGATTTAATAGAGATTTGTTTGATGTAGGCAAAATATAAACACATTCTATTATATTGATTGTGTTAGACATACACCAGATATAGCATTTTTTCTTTCAAGATTTTACTGGCATAAGGGAAACACTACAAAGGATATATATACAAAAGCCTGTGATATTGATAACGCTTAACTGTGGCAAAATAAGAATAGAACTAGACGAGGGTGCGCTTCCCTACTTAACTAAAACTTAATCTTTATTGTAAATCATAAAAAATATGTAAATGACCATAACAGATATACCTATACGATGAGGTTAATGCCATTATATATAAAAAACAATGTTCTGTGTGGTAATATTAACATCTACCAAGTTTAAATGGTGAAAACTTCTCTTGAATATATACGTACAGACAATATGAGGGTTATAATTTCCTCCTATATTCAATATAAAGGCTCCAGGCTGTATTAGAGGATATGTAAATTAAAGGTCTACTCACCAACACCACCTGGTATCAAGAAACGGGGGTATATCTGTCTCTCCTCCCATGTATTGGCCACATATAAAAATCAGATGAACAGAAAAAGAGAAGGTATGCTAATAAATTACTGAAGATATGGGCTATCTATCTTCTGCCCTATGAAATTATCTATCTCTCTATCTCAGATATGCGACACGGGTACACTCATCCATGTGGACACAAATAACCACTGATGGATGCGCCCCATATATCACCATTTCCACAAAAAAGCTTCTCTCCTAATCAAGACTACATTGACACAAGGCAAATCTCACCCCAGAAAAAAGAAAAATGGGGGAGGGGGAGAATGTGTCAGGACAAATATTAAATCATGTGAACCTAAATGAAAATAAAGTCAGAAGGTGCTCCCAAAATCAAATCACCCAAACCTAACATATTTCACTCTTAAAATAGAGCTTCGTCGGAGGTAAAAAAAAAATTTAAAACGTGAAGAAAATGAGCAACCAAGAGTAGCTGATTGGCACATGGTGAAAAGAAAATGGTTTTGTTTGTTTGTAGTCCCTGTATTTATAACCTGACCATCTAAAACGGCTGTCACACATGCTCATTGCTAAGGGGAATCATATCACCATCTCGTGGATGAAAATCAGAACTACAAGGCAATCACTTATTATTGATTGCTCCTATCCAATATATCATTGTCCTGTACATGTATGCAATTCCTTTTGAGCAAAAAGGATATAAAATGAATGTAGATTTCTTCCCTTTCCTAAATACCAATATGATCCATACGAATATTACTATTAGCAGGACCCAAGGTTTCCCAGGAGAACCTTGCCCAAAGCATTACACTGCCTCTGCCAACTTGCCTTCTTATACCGCATCTTGTGCCACCTCTTCCACAGGTAAGTAACACACACGCACCCCCAGCCATCCACATGGTGTAAAAGAAAATGTGTTTCATCAGACCAGGCCACCTTCTTCCATTGCTCCGTAGTCCAGTTCTGATGTTTATGTGACCTGTCGCGGACACTGGCTGCAAGGACCTTTTTCTGTCCACATTTACCCTGTTATTTGGTATTGCTATATTAATCTTTTTTTTGTTACATTTTTGAGAGACTATTTTTTTGGACTTGCCCAAAGACTATTCTTGGTTGTTAATTCTGAACAATACTTGATTCTTGAAAGAGCTGATCACATTGACCTGCGGAGACGAACTGTCTGGTCACCAGGGCTGCCTTAAGTGTTGTGTTAATTAACATGTTAATTATATTATTGTCTTTTAAGTTTTTGCTAGAGGGGGGGAGTATCCATGAGTCAGCCCTACCTCGTTATCTAACCCCTTGTGTTAAATGTGTATAAAAAGGCTGTATTCTGTCCAATAAAGCATTCAAGATTCTACAAGCTATTTTCGGCTAGACTTGTATTCAATGCAGCTATAATAATATATCTCTCTGATGGTCAGACTGGAGGAAGCAGTGTTACTGGCGGAAGCACTCAGTGGAGTGTGGGATAGGTTCCGTCACAATTGGTGGCAAGCTGTGGGATGCTTCCTCTTGCCTAGGCTCACCCAAATCACCACCGGGACCCCTTGCTCCTAACAGCAGATGGAACATCACTACGCCAGACTCAAGCGCAGCACCTTGAAGGATCTCTTGGAAGCCCGTGGAAAAGTCTCCAGCAACAAATCCAAATCGACTCTCATCACCGAACTAATGGAGATTGACCAGGCCAGCAACCCACCAGCAGATACCTCAGAGGCGACAGAGTTCCGTCCAGTGGCGACTGGCCTTGTATGGTACTCACCCCCCGCAGGAGGTTATCAGTCAAGTGTTACGAGAGGTGTCACTGCTGTGAATGGCTGAACTCCAGCGGGACCAAGGAGCGTCAGTTATGTTCAACCGGGAAGCTCCAGCAGCCCGCAAAAAGCTACCCTATGCCACCTTCCGCATGTTTCAAGATGGCGAAGATGAGATGGATGTTTACCTGCAAATGTTTGAGCGGCAATGCGGTCTCCAAGGTGTCAATAGAGCAGCTTGGGTCATGCTCCTGGTCAGCCGGCTCACAGGAAGGGCTGCAGAGGCGTACAATAATGTCCCTGATGAGATCAGCCAGGACTATGACCGGGTAAAAGAAAGACTATTGGCTCGCTTCGGCATTACTCCAGAGGCACACCGTTTGAGGTTTGCAACCTCCGCCGAAAGGAGAGAGAGCCTTACACAGAATGGGCTTTATCAAATGACCCGAGCAGCGGAGAGTTGGATGACCGGGTGCCAAGCTGTTACCATGGCAGATGCGCTCCAGCTAATCCTCCTGGAACAATTCTACGATCATACCCAACATGAAGTTAGAGACTGGATAAAGGATCGGCGGCCAGTCACAGTAGATGAAGCTGCCACCCTAGCTGACCAATACGTGGATTCAAGGCGGACTGTACAACCAGAGCCTAAGACCCCAGCTTGGCCTGATCCCAACATTCCACGGAGCGTTGCCCCTCCACACCAGCCGTCGATCCCTGGCCCCACTCAGCTACCATCTTCACGAGGAAAAGGGGACCTCTGCTACAGATGCAACCAAGCAGGGCATGTTAGGAGGTATTGTCCGCAGAATGTTTCCCAGGACGCGCGGAACAACAGGCCCCTTGGACCTGCCCGGGCTGCTGCACACTGTCTGGAGAGAGATGATGTGACTTATCCAAGTGAGGAGAATATTGGAATTCTACATGAGGCAGACCCTGTGCAAGCTGCCACTACAGATAATCGTTTGCACCATCGACAAGCCGTGTGGATTAATGGTTGGGCTGCCCAGGGACTGCGGGACACGGGAGCTACTATTACCCTGATACAGTCCCGAATGATAAACCCGGCAGAGCAGACGGGACGGTCTGTGGCTGTGCAGGTGGCTGGGGGAAATGTTATGCGGGTCCCCACTGCCAGGGTTCACCTTGATTGGGTTTCGGGGGCCAAAGAAGTGGAAGTGGGAATAATGCAGAACTTACCTGCAGAGGTTTTGTTGGGCAATGATTTGGGACGTTTAAATTCAGCCTTCTCCCTGGATGTATCCCCAGAAGCCTATCCTGTTACCACCCGCCAGCAAGCCCGGATGGAGGTGCACTCCCTCGAGGACGGGACCCAGGTAAGACCTGTCACCCCTGACATAGACTGTACTACCCCAGCTATTCCTACCCCGACTTGGGCTTCTCCCCAAGACTTTGCTCAGGCAACTCTTAGCGACCCTTCCTTAGCTATCTATAGGGAAAGAGCAGGATTGGACCCTGGGGGGTTGGAGAGGGAGCGGATAGAGTGGGTCCAGGGATTACTCTATCGGGTTACTGAGGGAAAGACAGCCTCCCATCCACCCAAGCGGCAGCTGGTTGTGCCGCAGAAATATCGGCATGACCTGCTGCGCATTGGGCATGACATACCCTTAGCCGGACACCTGGGGATGTCCCGGACCCTCCACCATCTGACTCAGTCATTTTTTTGGCCTGGGATTACAGGGGATGTCCGACAGTATTGCCGGACCTGTGACACATGCCAGCGGGTGGGCAAGCATGGGGGCCCGCTGAAAGCTCCCCTACACCCTTTACCGATCATTGATGAACCCTTTAGCCACGTTGCCGTAGACCTGGTTGGACCATTGCCCCACCCTAGTCCTTCTGGGAAGAGATATATCCTTACTGTGGTGGATTATGCCTCCCGGTACCCGGAGGCCATTCCCCTGGCAAATATCCATGCAGAAACTGTGGCTGATGCTTTGCTCCGGATCTTTGCCAGGGTGGGTTTACCCCTGGAAATCATCTCTGACCAGGGGACCCAGTTCACTGCTGAGCTCACTCAGCAGTTATGGAGGCTCTGTGGGATAAAGCCCTTACAGAGCTCTCCCTATCACCCCCAGACCAACGTACTGTGTGAGAGGTTCAAAGGAACACTGAAACAGCTGCTTAGGACATTTGCAACCTCTCACAGGGATTGGGAGAGATATCTGCCACACCTTCTCTTTGCTTATCGGGAGGTGCCGCAGGAATCTACCGGGTTCTCCCCATTTGAGTTACTGTATGGGAGGCGGGTGAGGGGGCCCTAGATCTAGTCAGAGCCCACTGGGAAGGGGGAATTGATCCCCAAGGGTCCACTATCATAGCATACGTTCTTGAGTTTAGGGACAGACTGAAGGAGCTCACGGACACTGTCCAGGAGAACCTTCGGGCTGCCCAAAGGCGGCAGAAACAATGGTACGATCGTACTGCTCGGAACCGCACTCTGGAGGTTGGGCAGAAGGTTCTTGCCCTCAGGCCAACCAAGCAGGACAAGTTACAGGCCACTTGGCAGGGACCTTACCGGGTTGTGGCAAAGCTCTGTGACACAACCTACCTAGTGGCTAAATGTTCGGATGAAAGAGTCCGACGGACCTTTCATGTGAACATGTTAAAAACATACTGGGAAAGATCAGGAGAGGTAGCCACTATATGTGCTCCAGCTGTTGAAGATTCTGAGAATCTTCCCCTGCTGGTGCTCCCGGAGCTAAATAGAATTACTGCAGGGATAGAGACGATAAAGCTTGACGACCAGCTAAGGCCAACGCAGAGAGAACAAGCTAGACAGGTCCTTAGCCAGAGAAGGGAAATGTTCTCCACAGTCCCTGGGTACACTACTATGGCAGTGCACCGTGTGGAGACCCCGGGACAACTGCCACTAAGACAGGCGGCTTACCGGATACCTGACGCAGTGAGAGAGGGGATGCGTCATGAGATTAGGGAAATGCTTGAGTTGGGAGTCATTGAGCCATCCAGCAGCCCCTGGGCTTCCCCGGTGGTCCTTGTACTGAAGCGGGATGGCACAACTCGCTTCTGTGTAGACTACCGCAGATTAAATGAGTGCACTACCACTGATGCTTACCCTATGCCCCGGGTCGATGATCTGTTGGATCGCATTGCTTGGGGAAAATTCCTGACAACCCTTGACCTATGCAAAGGGTACTGGCAAATTCCTCTGGATGCGGAATCTATTCCGAAATCGGCGTTCATTACCCCATTTGGCTTATACCAGTCTAAAGTAATGCCATTTGGGATGAAGAATGCACCGGCGACTTTCCAGAGGATGGTAGACCAACTCCTTGATGGGCTCCAGGACTATACTTGTGCATATCTGGACGACATTGCGATCTACAGTGATACCTGGGAGGACCATCTGGTTCACCTGGGTGTCGTGTTAGACCGCATCAAGGCTGCAGGACTAACCCTTAAGCCAGGGAAATGCAGCATAGGGATGTCCGAGGTACAGTACCTTGGACATCGAGTAGGCAGTGGACAACAACGACCCGAGCCTGCTAAGATTGAGGCAGTTGCCAAGTGGCCGACCCCCCGTACTAAAACCCAGGTCCTGGCGTTCCTCGGCACAACTGGGTACTATAGGAAATTTGTCCCGCAATATAGTTCCATCGCTAAGCCCCTGACAGGCCTGACTAAGAAGCACCTTCCGCGACAGGTACTGTGGTCCCCTGAGTGTGAAGCTGCCTTCCAACGATTAAAGAATGCACTAACTTCAGCTCCTGTTCTAGCTGCCCCTGACCCAACCAAACTTTTTGTGTCCACACAGATGCCTCTACATTCGGACTGGGGGCAGTACTGAGCCAAGTAGGACCTGATGGCGGTGAGCACCCAGTGGCCTACATCATTCGGAAGCTGCTACCCAGGGAAGTCGGTTATGCAGCCGTGGAGAAGGAGTGTTTGGCGCTGGTGTGGGCTCCCAAGAAATTCCAACCTTATCTCTACGGACGATCTTTTACGGTGCTCACCGACCACAATCCATTAATCTGGCTTAATCGGGTCTCCGGGGATAATGGATGTTTTTTACGATGGAGCTTGGCACTGCAGCCTTACAATTTTAACATACAGTATCGGCCAGGAAAGCAGAATGGGAACGCTGATGGACTTTCCCGGCAAACTGAACTATAAAACTCTCCCGGACAGCCCCAAGCTGACCCGTGGTGGATCTAGTTGGGTCTGCCGGACTATGGGACGGGGGGGGGGGGGGCACTGTCGTGGACACTGGCTGCAAGGACCTTTTTCTGTCCACATTCACCCTGTTATTTGTATTGCTATATTAATCTTTTTTTTGTTACATTTTTGAGAGATTATTTTTTTGGACTTGCCCAAAGACTATTCTTGGTTGTTAATTCTGAACAATACGTGATTCTTGAAAGAGCTGATCACATTGACCTGCGGAGACGAACTGTCTGGTCACCAGGGCTGCCTTAAGTGTTGTGTTAATTAACATGTTAATTATATTATTGTCTTTTAAGTTTTTGCTAGAGGGGGGGGAGTATCCATGAGTCAGCCCTACCTCGTTATCTAACCCCTTGTGTTAAATGTGTATAAAAAGGCTGTATTCTGCATAAAGCATTCAAGATTCTACAAGCTATTTTCGGCTAGATTTGTATTTAATGCAGCTATAATAATATATCTCTCTGATGGTCAGACTGGAGGAAGCAGTGTTACTGACGGAATCACTCAGTGGAGTGTGGGATAGGTTCCGTCTCATGACCATTGTAGAAGCTTTTGGCTGTGGACATGGGTCAGCATGGGCTTCACAGCCCCATACACAGCAAACTCCGATGCCCATTTTTTTCTGCTTTTACCACATCAGCTTCTTGGACAACATGTTCACTTGCTGCCTAATATATCCCACCAATTTTCAGATGCCATTGTAACGAAATATTCCCTTTACCTGTCAGTGGTCATAGTGTTATGGCTGATCGGTGTATATTGGACTTGGGAAAGTTTAAAAAAATCCTTTGTAAGGACATTTTTGGACTGTGATTTTAACCAGATGCCGACCAGCGCACGACGATATACGTCGGCACAATGGCACGGGTGGGCAAATGGGCGTACAGGTACGTCCCCTTTAAATCGCAGAATTGTGGGAGCGCACGCCGCGGCATACTCCGTGACCGTGCACTCGGGTCCGGCGGACGGGGGGGCAGAACGGGGAGATGCAAACAAGGCATTTCCCTGTTCTGCCTAGCAACATGACAGATCTACTGGTCCCTGTCATCGGGAGCAGTAATCTCTGTCATGTTCTAGTTAGGGATGGGCAGACGGTTTGGCCCGAGCTTAAGTTCGGCCTGAAATTTAGTTGTTCGGGTGTTCTGCAGAACACCGAACAATATGCGGTGTTCGACGCAAATTCGAAAAGCCGCTGGAACACCGTTAAAGTCTATGGGGCATTAACATGTAAAACCAAAAGTTTTCATTTTAAAGGCTTATATGCAAGTTATTGTCTTAAAAAGGGATTGGGGACCCGGGTCCTGCCCCAGGAGACATGTATCAATGCAAAAAAAAGTTTTAAAAATGGCCATTTTTTCTGGAGCAGTGATTTTAATAATGCTTAAAGTGAAACAATAAAAGTGAAATATTCCTTTAAATTTCGTACCTGGGGGGAGTCTATAGTATGCCTGTAAAGTGGCGCATTTTTCCCGTGTTTAGAACAGTCCCTGCACAAAATTACATTTATAAAGGAAAAAAAGTCATTTAAAAGTACTCGCAGCTATAATGAATTGTCGGTCCCGGCAATACAGATAAAAGAAGTCATTGAAAAAAACGGCATGGGACCCCCCCAATCTATCTCCAGGCCCTTGGGTCTGGTATGAATATTAAGGGGAACCCCGAACCAAAATGTAAAAAAAAAATTGCGTGGGGGTCCCCCCAAATTCCAAACCAGGCCCTTCAGGTCTAGTATGGATATTAAGAGGAACCCCGCACCAAAATTAAAAAGAAAAATGGCGTGGGGTTCCCCCTCAAAATCTATACCACACCCTTCAGGTCTGGTATGGATTTTAAGGGGAACCCCGCACCAAAATTTTTAAAAAAATGGCGTGGGGGTCCCCCCAAAAATCCATACCAGACCGTTATCCGAGCACGCAACCTGACAGGCCGCAGGAAAAGAGTGGGGAACAAGAGAGCGCCCCCCTCCTGAACCGTACCAGGCCACATGCCCTCAACATGGGGAGGGTGCTTTGGGGTAGACCCCCAAAGCACCTTGTTCCCATGTTGATGGGGACAAGGGCCTCATCCCCACAACCCTTGCCCGGTGGTTGTGGGGGTCTGCGTGCGGGGGACTTTAACAAGGGGACCCCCAGATCCCGGCCTCCCGCCTGTGTGAAATGGTAACGGGTATAAATGTTCCCCTACCATTTCACAAAAAAAGTGTCAAAATGGTACAAAAGACAAGACATGGCTTGGGGACAAGTCTTTTATTAAAAAATAAAAAAATAAAAATGTTCCACGAAGTCCATTCATCTTCTCTCGCTCCGCCAACGGACCGAAAAAGAAAAAAAAAACAAAGCCGCGACCGACCCACCTCTATGGGAGGCACCTGCCGTATGACGTGTCTTCGCTTTGACAGTTCTATATAACTGAGGGCGGGGCCACACGGTGACGTTCCCGGGTGACCCCGTCCCCCACACGACCTCTCAATTGTCAGTTAAAGCGATGCAGTACTGTATCGCAAAAAGTGCTCTGGTCAGGAAAGGGGTACATTCTTCCGGGGCTGAAGTGGTTAAGAGCATGCTTAGCTTGTTCATAGTGAGTGTAGATTTTTCATCATGTCTTGGAAGTTCTTGTGATACAGAAGTATACAGTATAAGGAAATCTCAAGACACTGAGAAGCCAAAATATGACAAATGTTTTTACCTTTCTCATGTATACTATTAAAAAAATGAATTGTTTGTGTTAAATCTCATGTAACCAAAGTTTAATTTTTTTTTTTTTTTTTTGTGAATGATTTGAATAAAACCCCACGCATACACCATGATACTGTATATGTGTTTGTGGCATCATCACTGGGTCTCTGTGCTTCCTTATGCAATGCAGGTAGATCATGGCTGGTGGAAGTGGATAGCAGTGGGCTGTATATAGCTTCCTAAAAACATCATAACACCTGTCCTCAGTACACTTCCTTGAAGCCCTCAGCCTCAGCCCTGATGCAAGCAGTGGGCTTCCTCTTGAGAGGAGTTATGAAAAATGCCTTGATGAGTGAATGTCAATAAGAAGGAGTAGACATCCCCAGGCCCCTAGTCAATCAGCATTTGGATGCAGACTTCCCACATGAGATGGTGAGCTTTCAAGACCGAAAGAAATGAAAACCAGTGTATGAAAGGGGAGGCCCTGGGACTGTAAGGATGGGGAGGAAAGAGCTAGATGGCCCTAAGCTTGCAGCCCCTCTGTTATAAAAAACTTTTCTTTTCAAGATGCTTATTCCAATTCTCTCCCTTCTCTGCCCCGCTAATGGCAGAATTCACTAAGCATTGGATGCGTGGACTCACAAGTGAGCACTCAACTTTTTTCCCTATCCATGCATATGAAGCCTATTCTTTCACTCACAGAACGCTAAGCTGGAAAATAGATCAGACTATGCATGCATGGGTAGGGTCAGCTCAGCTTCATTTCCAACCCATGCATGCAAAATTTGCACTTCCACTCTCACAGAACACTGAGCTGCAAGAGAGAGCGAACTGTGCATGCATAGGAGGGGTCAGCTCAGCTTTGGTAACGTCCCACGCATTTATGTAGGTGGGACCTAGACCCAAGGTGACCCAATCAGGGAGAGACACAGTTCTCAATGTTTTAGTATCTTATAATGTATATTGTGGCAATACGAATGACAGTAGTGAAAAGCAGTGGGGTGAAGAAGAATAACAGTTGTTGTTTACTCAGTGTCACCTGGCTTGGGCCTGTATTACTGGAGGATGGCTTCCTCTGGAGGGGTTGCGGTTAGCGGTGCACTGGGATGACACAACAGAGTTACTAGTAAGAGCTCCAAGTCCCTCATCTAGATACCAGAATGTTCCTGAAGCCAGCCATTGTCATTGTACTGACTCTACTTGTCAGGAACCTTTTAATGTACTACAAGGGGGTGCTGATAAGTATTTAGCCTTTCCCAGGAAAAAAATGAGATAGGAGGCTGTAAATTGCAGGTTGTACTGGCCAATTTGTCTATATTCAATGGTGCAAAAATCAAGTACCTATGATTTTAATGTAGCCATGCCCCCACAGGGGTTGCTGAATGTAGTGGTTCACCTGTCACCCTGCCCAGCCAGATATCCATCTCTCAGTCATTCAGAGACATAGAACAGTCCATCAGCTTTTGTTTTTGTTTTATTTGAGGGGATTAAACTTGGATGGCAAATTGGGAATTATGGGATGCCAAGGAATATTCAGTACAAACTTGCTTGGGACTTCTATATACAATCCAGTATATACACTCCAATGCCTCACTTGCTAAAGGCCTCCTATACTTCACTTCTCCAGCTGGTCACTTGCTCATAACATTACTCCTCCAGCACTTCACTTGCTGTGGACTGTCACTCCTCCAGACTAGCTAGCACTGCATGGTTAGGCCTGACACTACTTCAATCAGGCCTCAGTGAAGGGCCTTTTGTGGGCAGGGACCTCGGGCCCTTGTAATGTAGAATAGTTCAACTGGTAGCTGTCCTCTATTCAGCTACCACTCCCAGATAGCTCTCTTCAGGCCTTGCCAACCAGCCTGGCTGCAAAGACCTCATTCCACTGCCCTTCCCACAGTCCTCTTCTCTGGTTCTGCACCCATCTCAACTGCAATCTCCCAGTGCTCTTAGGCATGCCTCCCCAGTCCTCCCAACTGTACTCACTCACCAGCCCTCCTGGCTGTGACCAACTGTCCTCTCTGGAGACTCTTATGTCGCGTACACATGAGCGGACTTTTCAACCGGACTGGTCCGACCGACCGAGTCCGGCGGAAAATTCGACCATGTGTGGGCTTCATCAGACCTGCAGCGGACTTTTTCTGATGGATTTTAGATTTGGAACATGTTTCAAATCTTTCCGACGGACTCGAGTCCAGTCGAAAAGTTCGCTCGTCTGTATGCTAGTCCGACGGACAAAATCCGACGCTAGGGCAGCTATTGGCTACCGGCTATCAACTTCCTTTTTTTAGTCCGGTCGTACATCATTACGTACGAATCCGTCAGACTTTGGTGTGATCGTGTGTAGGCAAGTCCGTTTGTTCGGAAAGCCCGTCGGGAGTCCGCCGAAAGTCCGTCGGATAGACCGTCGGACCAGTCCGGTCGAAAAGTCTGCTCGTGTGTACGCGGCATTAGAAGTGTTCTCTCCTGCTGTCCTCTCCTTGCTCTCTCCTGTGCCTCTCCTTCCAGGATCTCATCACTCCTCCTGGTTGCACCCGAGTCCCGAACCAGGGTCACCCCCCCCCAGACTGGGGAGCTCCCCGTGGGCCCCAACAGCCTCCACGCTCTCTCACTCCAGCTCTTCCACCTGACAACTCCTCCCCAGCTGGGCTGACCCTTGGGTATTTAAGGAGGCCTATCCCCTGCCAATCCAATTTGGGGATTGATCAGGGCTCCTTAGAATACCCCAGGCAGCTCCACCTCTCCTCCTCTCTTTCCAGATCTTTCTAGCAAGCTCTAGAAAGAAGAGGGAGGTCTGAGTGACGCTGCCTGTGAGTCACCAGCTGCTACCCTGAGCCACTCTTAGCCCAGAATGAAAACAAACAGGCCTAGCCATCAGCCAGGCCTGCCTAAATTTTCCTACTCTCCATCAAAAACCCTCACTCTAGTACCTAACTAGAGGGTACAACATTAACGTATCTTTCTTTTTCAGGTCCAAAGTGAACATGACAGCACCTCCAGAAAAATTCTATGTGGAAGAGCATAGGACCATAATCAAGTTCCTGTTTCTCCAAGGGAAACGTGTGAAGCAGATACATGATGAAATGTCATAAACTTTGACAGTATGACAGTGGCCCTTCATATGCAACAGTTAATTGTTGGGTTGTCAATTTTAAAACTGGCCATTTCGGTGTTGAAAGTGAGAAACCCAGTGGAAGGCCTGTTTCTGTCTCTGTGCCCGCAAATGTGAAAGCCATCCATAACATGATCATGGAGGACCGCCCCAATATCAGCCAAAAGTTTTGCTACATATCTTGGAATATCACGTGAGAGAGCTGGTGCCATTATCCACAATGACTTGGAAATGAGAAAGCTTGCAGCTCCCAAAACTTTTGACAACAGAACAAAAGAGGAAACGTTTGGAGACATCGGTGGCGGTTTTGGAACATTTTGCAAGAAACTAATCAGATTTCCTGGACAAACTGGTAACTGGTGATAAGACATGGATCTACTGTTATGATCCTGAGACAAAGGAAGAGTCTAAGGAATGGAGGCACAGCGGTTCCCCGAGGCCAAAGAAGTTCTGTTTGCAAAGGTCAGTGCAGAAGCAAATGGCAGTTTTTTGGGATAAGAAGGGATTTCTGCTGGTAGACTACCTTCAAAAGTGTTCAACTTTCAATGCAACATTACACTGCTTTATTGACGAAGCTGAGGCAAAATATCAAGGAAAAACGTTGAGGAAAGCTCTCCAAAGGTGTCACACACACTGCAGGTGAAACAATGGCAAAACTGACCTCTTTAGGCTTTCAAGTGATGCCCCATCTACCCTATTCACCCAACCGGGCTCCTTCTGACTATCATCTGTTCCCCAATCTCAAAAAACACCTAAAGGGACAACAATTTGTGTTCCGGAGGCAACTAATGCTGCAAATAAGTGGTTTTCTGGGGAAGATATTCTGGGTAAGGCTCAATACTTATCAGCACCCACTCATATTTATCTTGTCCTTCCCCTACCACTCACTCCAGGCAATGACGCAGGTACCCTAATTTATAAGGACCCACATCAAGATGGCTGCCAAAGGTCACCAGAAGTTGCAGCGTCCAATCAGACAGCTCATACTTCTGGGATACCAACAGAGTCCACGAGGGGACATTTCCCCTAACAGACTCCACTATATCTGTATAATGGCACAGTGCCACCTACTGGATGGAAGGAAACCTGCACCTGCCTACATGTGCAATCTGCTCTTTCACTGAGCTGCAAATGAGAAAACGGATTGTGGGTAGAGAACATAGCTGAGTGCTTCACTCACATGCCCTTTCATGTGCATGTGCATCACTCAGTCCTGGAAGAATCCAGCTCATCCAACACTCAGTATATCCTGCCATCTGCTGGATGGAGAGGGGAGAGCAAAGGAATAAGCATCTTGAAAAATAAGCATTCTTTTACAGAAATGGAGGATTGCATATTAATGTACTGAGGATATCATAGTGCCTAAGGGTGTTTTTTTGCTAAATGAATTAAAGGAGAACTAACCCTTTAAAGAGCATATTTAATTTTTTTCTATTTTCAGTTATTTTGCTATCAATTAACATCACACTAATGAACATCATTTTGAAATTCAGTGCCTTGAAATAAAAACATCACAGAGAGCAAAATTTCACTGCAGAATCTATTACCTGGCAGAATGGATTAATTGATCATGGGGCTCAGTACAGGAAGGCGCTGTATACGCAGGCTATGGTGCTTCCAACCTCTTCATCCATTATAATCCCTGCGTACATTCATTGGTAAGAACTCCGAGAATTGAACTGTAAAAAGTTATTCAGCTTCTTATTGATTATCAGAATGACTAATCATCTTTATTCACTTGCAGCATTTTATACTGTAATGAGCGAGCTACTAAAATTAAAGCGCAGGGACCATTATTCTTCTCTTTCTGGAAATGGCATGGGCTCAGACAGGTTACATCAGCATAGGCTGTGCCGATTTGGCAGAATGATTTGGATAGGAATATTGCAGCAATGCAGATGTTTCTGTGTACAATCCAAAGAGGAGATGGCAGAGCTATAATGTGTGCTATGAGGACACGTTCTGCCCCTGCAGTGACTGGGAAGATGCAGAAAGTTGACTCAAGATGTCTGAAAAAGGGGCTCAAACTGTGGCAGCTGGTTCCTAAAAATTTTTGGGGTGTGCAAACAAACTGAAAAATCCTGAAAAAAAACCCATCAGTTGCAGCCACTGTGCTACTGATGATGTGATATTAATATCATATTTTATGATATTCCGATACTACCAACTCAGGCATGCGGCACAGGCCCAGTTTCCCGACCCCCTCACCCTCCAGACTGATTCTGTGGAACGACTGCTCATCTCTAAAATCCTGGATAAACCCCTATCCTCCCTCTACTTTTACCTTTTCCTCGCGCATAAGACGTCCCTCACCAAAGTTTACAATAAGTGGAAGAACGATATCCCGGACTTGACTGATGAGGGATAGGAAGAAATGGTGACTGACTATACTACTAAGATGATCTCAGCAAAAGATTGCTTCATCCAACTTAAATTCCTGCACTGGGCATATTACACCCCCCTGAGCCTAGCCAATTTATACCCAGAGACAAGTGCCCTTTGCTGCAGATGTAGTTCCTTCCCTGGCACATTCTTTCACATGGTATGGTCATGCCCTCTAATACGTCCCTTCTGGGAGAACATATTGGTTGTTTTGGGGTCATTTGGGGATTGGTCTCTCAACTTAGACCCGGCCATGGCATTGCTTGGTATTATGGAAAATATTGAAGCCTCTAGGCATGAAAAACTATTTTTGTTCTATGCTTTATACTATGCTAGACGAGAGATTCTTCTCAAGTGGAAGCAGCCCACCCCTCCCACGCATCATACAGGGATAGCCACGATTAACTCTGTCCTACCATTATACAAACTAACATATGAGAGTAGAAATTGCCCTAAAAAATTTGATAAGGTCTGGTCTCAATGGATTGATGCAAATGGTCAGGAGCCCTAGGGCTCATAGGGAAATCCTAAGCGACACTGCTGGGTCCTATACTGTTTCTTTGTTGATGCTGGAAATGTTGATTATATAACGTGCTTATTATCCCCCTGCTTTTCCCCCTACCCCTCCTTTCCCCGCTGAATCCAGAGACAACATGTTGTATATGACTGCCATACTGCTTCATCTGAATGAGATTGCTATATACTGTACTTGAGAAACTAAATACCAGCTGTACTCGATTTGATACTTTAACCTTTGTGACCTTCTGTGAATATCTGACGTCCATGTACTGTGTCATTGTTAACTTTAATACTTTTAAAATAAAAACCTATTTAGGCTCCATGCACACATAAACGGCTGTTTTTTGGAGTTTGGGTGTTTTTTTTCACAGCCCATAAACTCCACTCTATGTTATCCTATGTGTCCATGCAAACATGAATGCTTTTAGCTTTTATCAGCAGTGGAGTTTATGGGCTGTTCTTTGAACGCCATAAAATCACATTCAAAGTCTATTTTTTCAATACATTGTGGGAGTTTGGGAATGCATTGTGGGATTTTTGGAGTGTCCTCTGTGTATTTTAAAAACCGCTCATGAACGCGCATAAACGCTAGTACAAAACGCTGTTAAAAGCGCATTTTAAAACCAGCGTTTTCTGCCAGCAATCTGGCATTCAAAAGCTTTTTTTATGTCCAGTGTGCATGGAGCCTTACTGTTAAAAAAAAACATGTTTGTGGGTGGGGCCTCCACACCCGTGCATGAGGGGGTACCTCTCTTCTCCTGGGCATGCTCATCAAGGACCAGGTAGGGTGGCGTTCATGTGAAAGTCAACATTAAGGCAGAACCCTGACTTAGAGATGAGCCATACACTGTGTAAAGTTGTGTCACATACAGAGTTCCTCTGTGAAGCGCTTCATCCCATGTCCCTACACACTTTGCTTAATGAATATTGCATTCAGGAAGAACATTGGTGAGCCTATGCCCTCTTCACCAGTCCAGCAAATCTCTGCCACCTCACTCCCAGTTACAGATTGGGGCCCCGTCATGCACTAACATGGACCTCATGCGTGCATGTAACTAATTCCTTCTCTCTCCCGTACCAAATGCCTGGACACCTAGGGTCTACGTACCATGTGTTGAAAGCAGAAAAAAATGGGCATTGCAGTTTGTTGTGTATGGAACTGCATAGCTGCAGATCGGTCACGGTGTCCACAGCCAAAAGCACCTACAATGGATATGTGGGCATCAGAACTGGACCACGGAGCAACGAAAGAAGGTGGCCTGGTCTCTTCTTTTACATCATGTGGATGGTGGAGTGCACACCAGGATGCAATATGGGAAGGAGGCAAGCTGGCGGAGTCAGTGAGATGCTTTGGGCAATGTTCTGCTGGGACACCTTAATTCCTGCTATTCATGTGGATGTAACTTGACACATACCACCTCCCTAAACATTGCTGGTGACCAAGTATACCTCTACATGAAAATGGTATTCTCTGATGGCAGTGGCCTCTTTCAGAAAGATAATGCTGCCTGCCACATTGCAAAAGTGGTTTAAAATGGTTTGAGGAACACAAAAATGAGTTTGTGGAGTTGACTTGGCCACCAAATCCTCAAGATCTCAATCCAATCGAGCACTTGTGGAATGTGCTGGAAAAACAAGTCCAATCCATAGAAGCCTCACCTCACAAAGTACAGGACTTAAAGGATCTGCTACTGACAGCTTGGTGCCAGATACCACAGCATACATTCGGAGGTCTATTGGCATCCATGCTTCCATGGGTAAGGGGCTGTTTTGGTGGCAAAAGGGCGACCTACTCAGTATTAGGTGGGTGGTCATAAAGGTATGGCTGGTCAATGTATGCACCATTGCGTTTTATTAAATAATGTAAAATTTATAAAAGTCGCATTCCCATTTTGAAAAGCATTGTTAGGTTTAACTGTTTGCTGCTTGTTCTAAAATTTACCAGTTGCAGTCAATTTCAATAATTCCTGTAAACCTCTAATTTCTGTGTGGAACGTAAAGATGTTCTTCTTCTGTTTCTTTTTTTTCTTTTTTTTGCAGATGTCCTCTCCAGCTGCGAGTAATGGAGAAGTTTCTAATTGTCAGACAGTAAGTAATAGAACATTTATGAATCTCTGAATGCAATTAATTTTCTATCATAGAAAACAGTCATCAATGTTGCTATACTTTTTTTTTAATAAGATCTAGGTATTCCTTAGTCCTCTGCAAAGCAGATTCATAAAATCCTACTACATCATTGTTGGTAAATCTGCTGCTAAGAGCCACAAAAATGTCTAAGGTGTTTGGCCTCCACATCTTAGTGAGAATCATTTATAATTAGGCTGATAGGAGGCTTAGGGTTCAATTCACTAAAGTTTACCACATGCGATAACATGGTCACGTGACTCATTTTCATAAATTATCGCATGTGGTAAAAAAAGTCCAATTCACAAAAAAAAAAAAAAAAAGATTATGCGATATTTATCCGCATTAAGTCCAATTCACAAATGGAACAGAGTAAAAAAACATGGGGCCCCCCTCCAATAGCTAGTTGCTAAGGAGCGGGCGGGGAAGCTGGCTGCCGCATCCTTAACAACAGATGACTCTTCAGCTGTCAGCGGGTTTCCCGCTGACAGCTGAATGTAAAGAATGTAAAGAAAAAATGCCGGCAATTAAAAATTATGAAAAAAGAAACAGCATGGGGTTCCCCTCCCTCAATGCATACCAGGCCAGAAGGTATGGATTTCAAGGGGAACCCCACACCAACATTAAAATCCATACCAAACCCTTATCCGAGCATACAGCCTGGCAGGTCAGGAAAGAGAGGGCATGAGCAAGCATCCTCCCTCCTGAACCATACCAGGCCACATCCCCTTTGGGGGGGCTCTCCAAAGTCAATCATGATGCCCGACGCACCAAAAAAAAGAAAATAAAAAACCTCCGGCCCGAACGAAGGCTCCGGCTGACTGCCTGCTCCTCCGTCTGTTCTTTAAAAGCTAAGGGGAGGAGTCACCCGGTGATGTCACTGGCCAGGAGCATGCTGGTGCAGTGATGTCACAAGGGGTTTGGGGCACCCGGTGATATCAGCGGGTGACTCCCCCCTTTGGCTATTTAAAAACTGTCAGATGGCGGAGCAGGCAGTTGGCTGGAGCCTTTGTCCAGGCTGGAGGTTTTTTTTTTCTATTTCGAGTCAAGCTGTGCGGTGGGCACCGTGATTAATGTTGGATTTACTTCGGGGGACATTTTTTTTTAATAGATTAATAAAAAACTGTGTGCGTGTTTTTGTTTCTTTTTGACACTTTCTTTGATGAATGAGTATGGGTACAAAGAACCCCATACTTATTCACATTGGGGGCGGAATCTGTGGGCCCCCTTGACAAAGGAAGCCTCCAGATTTCGATAAGTTCCCTGCCAGCAGATCCCCATAACCATCCATCCCAGGATGTGGGGAAGAGGCCCTTGGCCCCATCAACAAAGCACCACCCCATGTTGAGGGAATGTGGCCTGGCATGGTTCAGGAGGGGGTGGGGCGCTCGCTCATCCCCTCTCTTTCTTCACCTGCTGGGCTGCATGCTCGGATAAAGATTTGGTATACATTTTGGGGGGGATTTGGGGGGACCCCACACCCCAACCCCCTGATTTTTACATTTAGGCGCAGAGTTCCCCTTAAAATCCATACTAGACCAAAAGAGCCTGATACGCATTGGGGGGGACCCCTTGCTGTTTTTTTTTTTTTTTTATATAAATTTTATTTGCCGACATGTTCTCTTTACATTCAGCTGTCAGCGGGGAACCCGCTGACAGCTGATGAGTCATTGGTGGCCGGCTTTCCAGCAACCAACAACCAGCTTAATGCGATAAATTACCGCATGAAAATATGCAGTAATTACTGCATTATCAAAACTTTACCGCAGTAGTTATTTACCACACAATTCTTAGTGAATTGAACATTTACACATTTATTTCCGCATTAGTTATTTTACCGCAACTTTTTCAGCATTATTTAACTCTTTTGACCCCTTGATGGGCAGCCATAACATTAAGGTCTCCGACAGGTTAAGCGAATAACATTGACTATTTTATTACAATGGCATCTGAAAGTGGGTGGGATATATTAGGCAGTAAATGAACATGTGTTCCTTAAAGTTGATGTGTTGAAAGCAGAAAAAATGGACAAGTATAAGGATTTGAAGGCCCAATTGTTATGGCTAGGTCCATGCTGTGTCCACAGCCAAAAGTGCCTACAATGGGCATGTGAACATCAGAATCTGGCCACTGAGCAATGGAAGAAGGTGGCCTGGTATGATGAATGACATTTTCTTTCACATCATGTGGATGGCTGTGTGTTTGTGTCACTCACCTGCAAAAGAGATGGCTCCAAGATGCAGTATGGAAAGAAGGCAAGCCGGTGGAGGCAGTGTGATTTTTGGGTAATGTTCTGCAGGGAAACCTTGGGTCCTGCCATTCATGTGGATGTTACTTGACACATACAACCTATTAAACATTGTTGCTGGCCATGCTTCCTTCATGGAATGGTATTCCGTGATGGCAGTGGCATGTTTTAGTGGGATAATATGCCCTGCCACACTGCAAAAATGGTTTAAGAATGGTTAAGTAACACGACAGTGAGTTGAGATGTTGACTTGGCCTCCAAATTCTCCAGATCTCAATCCATCGAGCATCTGTGGGATATGCTGGAAAAACAAATCTGATCCATGGAGGCCCCACCTTGCAAATTACAGGACTTAAAGGATCGGCTACTGATGGCTTGGTACCAGATACCACAGCATACCTTCAGAGGTCTAGCGGTGTCCATGATGTGACAGGTCAGGGTTGTTTGGGTGGTAAATGGGGGACCCAACTCAATATTAGGTGGGTCATAATAGTGTTATAGCTGGTTGATATATAACTACTTATAATAAATAAGGATGTGAATATTCATTCTTAAAGAATAAATATCTTTTTTTCTATTCTATCCCCTATGGGACAAACCATATGTAGTACTTTAAACCATGTTGCTAGGTGTTTCCTAACCCTTGCTGTGAGATCCAACCTGCACCCCCTCCCCTCCTGCCGTGGCCAATATAACAACAGCTAGGAAGGAGATGGGCTTCATAACGCTTATTTCAGCTCAACAGCAAGAGGGATGAAGAGGAATAGGTGAGGTACATCAGCCTTGTTGCAGGGTCTTAAAAGCTGGTGATTTTGTAGAAAAAAGGGGTGAAGACCTGTCTTAGGTATGGTGTCCCAGCAAAGTCTATTTGACCCGCGATTGAGGTATGTGTATACGCAGTACATTTGTGTAAATGTCAATGTGGTGTAGTGAGGCAGGGGGTCATTATACGGGACATTGGTCTGCAAACACCATCTTACATCTTGATGTTTGCTCCAGTGTCTTCAAAGACCACTAAATCAATTTGGCATTCATTTCTGTATTTTGGTATTGTTATTTATTGATACATTTTGTACATTTTATACATTTTGGTATTCATAATAAAAGGTTGGGTAATGGCATAGCAGTGTGGTTAGCAAAGTCCTTCTGAAATAACTTGATCATGACAAGGAGAGCATAAAAAGAGGTAAAGACGAGATGTCCAACCAGTTTAAGGGATGCTGTAATCTTGGCAGTGTCACCCAACTGTGAAAAGGGTCCGTTCTGGTTTTCCAACGACTTGATGGATAACCCAAAATTCCTGCTCAAATTGGTAGAATTAATGTCAAGTGTGCACAGGGTTAATCAATAAAGCTCATTACATTGAAAAGTTGATACAGTTTTCATGCCTCTTATATACCTATCTTGAAGTAATACATTTTATGATTATTAACACATCCTATAATAATCACCCCATTACTTCACTATCACATGATCTTTGATTAACACCTGCATAGGAATAGAAATGGTTATCTCCCTGTCTCACGATCTTGATTAATCTGTAGAACTTGCAAGCAAGACATTTCTATTGGGTCAAGAGGGCATCTTTACTGGTCGTGACTTATTGAATTTTCCAATTTCCTTTAAGAATGAATTAAATGTAACAGAAAAGGAGAACTAGCAATTCAGGTTCCTCACAACAAACAAGATTAAAACATGCTAAATCAGCAATATATTCTTCTAATATTCTGCCTGTACAGCCTTCAGTAATACAGCCTTGTTACTCTCCTACTCCCACCTGTGACTGGACTGACTGGCCCCAGGTTCTGTCTCTCCCAGTTGTGCTACTTCTTCTTTCACTGTCCAGTCACAGGCAAAGGAAAAGGGGGTCCAGGATGGGCTGGGCTCAGAGGTTGTGGAATAAATTACGCTGGACATCAGAATGAACAAGAGAGACATTTCCAATGCAGACCCTTGATACAGTGCCAACTATCTAGGAGAGAATTCTATGACTTACTCTTGTGTCAATAGGGCAAGAAGTAAAGGGAAATCTCTTGAGTGAAGCACAGATGACAAAAACACCCAACAAGGATTTTACTCTTTTCTTAGGCCTTGTACACACAGTACGGAAATCAGAAGGGAAAAGTCTGAAGACAAGCTTTCTGCGGATTTTTGGATCGTTAGTACGGTGCATTCGACAGACGATTTAACTTTTACAACAGACAAAAGCAGGCTATAAAATTTTTGTCTGATTTGAACTCAACGTCTGATTTTCGGATGGTCAGTACAGAAACACACAAAAGTCGAAAGTACAAAAAATCTAGAATCGTAATCTAGAATTAATATTCGTGACCCAGCAATTGATGAAATGTCAAAAATTCTCATTTTCTTTAATGGAATAATAATGAAGCTGCTTTGCATGTAGTTATGCCAAACGCATTTTCAAAAGCATTTGTTTTGTACGATCTGAAAATCGCAAATCCACGCTCACCAAACTTCTACTAACATGAAATTAGCAGAAGGGGCCCAAAGGGTGGCGCTTGAGAATTGAGCTTCCTCTTTATACTCTCATAGTCACTACGTTCGTGTTTGTCAAACGACAATTTGCGAATAGTTAGTATGCTAGACAAAATCCTGCACACGTCCTTTTGACAAAAATCAGACGCTCGGTCATCCAACAATCAGACTGTGTGTACGAAGCTTTACTTTAGCCAGGTTGGAAAAAAAATGGCTTTAGATATACTCTAACATACGTTATTAATTGTGAGACCCACAGCTGAGCCGTACTTTTACCACCTCCTAACCGCTGCCCCTTTAGCTGTTGAATGGGGCCACTCTGCAACCACCCCACAACCACATTCAATGCATGTGGTTGGGGCACAATAGTTTGGTGAGCAAGGGGTTACATCAGGTGATACAATCAAATGGTCTCTGAACAAGATCAGAAAGCAAAACTCTCTTCAGAGATCAAAGCTCATGTGAACAAACCCTAAAGACAGCATTCCAGGGTGAGTGGATATTTGTTCATTCAGGTTTGGGTGCCATAATATTGTCCCTTTAAAAAGTGTGATGTGCTGTAATTTTTAAACATGATTTATTCTAGCTGGGATAGACAGGAAGATGGATATTATTTGAGCTACAGGGAATACAGGGTTTGGATCCTGGGAGGGGATGGATGAGGAACATGTAGGCAGGTGCAGCCTACTTTTTCCCCTGCAGGTGGTGCTCTTCTGCAGCAGCATAGTAGGGGAAGAGGAAGTCAAATGGAACACAGTTCCCATATGATTTCCTGGGACACTAGGGAAGCTGTCCCATTGGATGCTGCCACCCCATGTGACTCTGGCAGCCATCTTTGGTCAGACAGAACCTTTTTAAGGCCCTGGCTCCCAGATTTTGTGAGTGGATAGAGTAGGGTCAGGTACCCCGTCTGTGAGAGACAGAACTAGCGGCAGGGAAGTATTCCTGATGGGGAGGGAAAATATAGGGATCACAAACCCTCTAGACATCTTCCCGCTTGGGCACAGGCTACATTCTGACCCTTCTAGCAGGTGCTGTCGGTTTGGCTGGGAGCTGCTCTACACATTGTTGGAATATGTGAGTGTTCCTGGCTGGGTTGCGTCCCTCTGGGTTTACTGTGAACTGTTTTGCATTACTTGTAAGCGTGTCGGGACCCCATGGGGTAAAGGACCGCTCTATACCGCAGATGGACACCGGCGGCAAAAAACGACCTGAGGCGATTCAGTTCGCATAGGTAGCACTATACAAGTCATTCATTCATTCATTCATTCACTTCAGTACAAGTTCTTTGCATCGTACCGGACTGTGTGTGTTATTGCTGCATCCCACCTATAAACATCTAAGGGCTGCAAGAGGAGCTGCATGGGTTCCCCCCATACTGGGACCAGACCTCCATTCCACTGCTTCTATATTTGCCAGAATGCCTATAGAAAAACGTTTTGCTTTCTCTGTGTGCTTTAGATTCTTGCACGTAGGGACGAATTCTACGGAATGAATCTCTGCCTTCTGTATGGTTGCGTGCCTTCATCACTGTGTAAGTGAACTATAAAGAGATGAAAAGCCAGTGGATGGAAAGACTAGAAATGCAATATGCCCTGAAGCTCGCCAAAGGGAAAGCGAAAGGTCAGCACTGCCTGAATCATAGAAGATGGGAAGAAGGGGTCAGACAGGCTGGTTGCTTCTTGATGAAGATGTACATACTGACTCACTTCTGGGACTCTCTTTATTGAAAATGTATGCAGGGCTGAACATCTGAGAGGAGACTCTCTGATCTCACTGTCTGTTGTTAGGGAGGTCCCCAATCTATCACATTTTTCGGTGGAAGCAAACTGTGTCTGAAGCCCAGCTGGCAAGCAGTTATTATCACAGCAAATTGCATGGCTGGAAAGACTTTTTTAAAAATCATTTTCTAACTTTTCCTAAAGCTACGGCACCCAAAGTGGTCCCAGGGTGCATAATAAATGTGTTCTTGTATAGGAGCTTTGTTGGAATCTATGTGTTGAAGAAACACCTAAAGCGGTATTGAACCCAAAAGCAAACGTTTATTATATTGCAGCCTACCAATTCTTTGATGTGATGGCTGCATTCATTTTCTTTTTTAGGCTTCTATTTTCTGTTTCATTAATTTTCATAAAAATTTTAGAATTGTAGTTATACAATGAATAAAGAGGTAGAGCATTTCACAATGGCTTGTACCAAAGTTGCAGTGCAGAGATTGTTCATAATTAGACATCGGAGATCAGTAAAGGGTACCAAGGGTTAAAGGGTAACTTCCTTAGCAAATAAAGAAAAAATAATATAGCGTATACATTTGAGACACACGTCATATTGTAATTGCATGTTATTAAAAAATGACCTTTCCTTTTTAATCTGCAGCTCTGTAATTTTCTGAAAATCCAATGCAATATGGCTACCTGGAGGTGTTCTGTACACAGAATGTGTACTGAACACCCCCCAGAAGCAATATTTCCTGCTTGTGTGATTGGCTCACTGATCTTCCCAGAAGTCTGCACTAAGATACAAGTCAGATATCAGGCATCCCCTGCAACAAAATGTAATTTTTGGTGAGATACTCCCAATAGGAAATCACATTTAAAGGGATGCAGGCCCAGCGGCTTTCCTCATTAGTGCTCTACAAGTGCTCAGCTGATTGAATCTAATGGGAGTGGTTTCATACATAGTACATAGTAGTAGTATGAATGAATGAATGAATGAATGAATAATTTGTAAAGCGCTACAAATTGCGAACTGAATCGCCTCAAGGCGCTAGATGTATTCTCTGTAGCCAGCTTCTAGAAAAGGAAGGTCTTTAGTTTTTTCCTGAAGGCCTGGTGGTTTTCTTCCATGCGGAGGTTGGTTGGGAGAGCATTCCATAGTCGAGGTCCTTGGACTGCAAATCTACGTTCTCCCTTTGCTTTGTAGCGGTATTTGGGAATGAGGAGGAGGTTTTGGTTAGCTGATCGAAGACTGCGATTCGGTGTGTAGTGTTTTATTTTTTCCCGGAGATATTGCGGAGCGTTTCCTTGTATGCATTTATGGGTGAGGCAGAGGGTCTTGAATGTGATCCGATTCTTCACCGTTAGCCAATGTAGGCTTTTTAGGGATGGGGAGATGGATTCCCAGGGCTTTTTCCCTGTTAACAGCCTTGCCGCCGTGTTCTGCATGAGTTGCAAGCGCGCAAGCTGGTATTGGGGTAGACCTACGTAGAGGGAATTTGCGTAGTCGAGTCGGGAATTGATGATCGTTCCCACAACTGCCGCTTTGTCCTCTTCTGGGATGAAGGGGATGAGTCTGCGAAGCAGGCGGAGGAGGTGGTGAGATCCGCTCACCACCGATCCTATTTGTGCATCCATTGTCATTCCTGAGTCAAAGATGACTCCGAGACTCTTGACTTTGGTGCTGGGGGAGATGGTCTGTCCGAGGATGGAGGGTGGTGTCCACGGAGTCTCAATTTTGGAATTTTTGTTGGCTTGCAGGAGAAGAAGTTCTGTTTTTGATTCGTTAAGTTTGAGGGAGCTAGCGGTCATCCAGTCATTGATTAAAGTGAGGCATTTAGTAGCAGTAGTAGGTGAGGTTGAAAAAAGACACAAGTCAATCAAGTACAACCTATGTGTGTGATTATATGTCAGTATTAAATTGTATATCCCTGTATGTTGCAGTCTTTCAGGTGCTTATCTAATACAAGTAGTTTCTTGAAACTATCAATGCCCCCCGCTGAGACCACCGCTTGTGGAAGGGAATTCCACATCCTTGCCGCTCTTACAGTAAAGAACCCTCTACGTATTTTAAGGTTAAATCTCTTTTCTTCTACTCTTAAAGAGTGGCCACGAGTCTTGTTAAACTCCCTTCTGCGAAAAAGTTTTATCCCTATTGTGGGGTCACCAGTATGATATTTGTAAATAGAAATCTTATCCCCTCTCAAGCGTCTCTTCTCCAGAGAGAATAAGTTCAGTGCTTGCAACCTTTCCTCATAACTAATATTCTCCACACCCTTGACACTGTAGGGGTATAAGCACAGTCTCCTACTATTTTACATTACCCCACATTACCCTCCCTCCAAAAACATTATAAACGACTCAGACTAGTTTTTGGAGTAAATGGCCTCACGGCCTTAAATTTCTTTATTAAATATAAAATACCATAAAATTATACATAAATAACCGTAACTTTTAATAATACTTTATTGTGAAACTATCAGTAAACAACTGTCACCATGGTCACTGTAAACAATTCTTTTCTTGAACCTACCAGTCGGGAACCCCTGACTCGGCAGTACCCTAACTTCCGGTGACCAAAACCATTTTACCTCCTCCAAGCCCTACATAGCCTGAAAGTACACCACTTCAATCCCCAACCTTCATGGGTGGGTACCATCAACAACTCCCCATCCAATGGATGGGTACCATAACCAACCCCCATCCCCTGGATGGGTACAACATGTTTCATACATGTAACTAGAGCAATCCTATTCAAGGAAACCAAACAAACTGCCACAGCGCGAAAGGGGTAACCCCTTACCCTTGAGCGCACCTCCACACCCTCAGGCCTCTCTGAATCCCTTCTTGCACACCCAGGGCCCACAGATCAGTCCCCACGTCATTCAAATGTACCCCATCACTGCGTAGATATCTCCAAGTATCTACCTCTAGCTCTCTATGCCTGATGGCTAAGCCCCCATTCTTCACAAAGAATCTACTCACTTCTTTATTCACTTTGATCCTTGCTCTGTTCACCTTCTTTGCTGACCATGCCCAATGCCATGACAACCTGCCCACCATGTCAGACCAGACTAAGACCATATTAGGGTATGCCGCTTTTAGACGTAAAAAATCACATTTTATGTCTCTAATAAGGTCCCTCATGGATCTGGCTCCCATGTCATTCCCACCTACGTGCAGAAGTAATACATCAGGGGCTCTATCAAACCTGGCAAATCTATGTACCTCCCCGAACACCCTATTCCATCTCATACCCAGGACCCCAATCCACCTGACGAGTGCTTCTTGCCTGGGGATCCTTAATTGTCTGCCGTTCAGCCGAACGTTGGCTCTCTTTGCCCCCCAAAAAACGTACGAGTGGCCGAGTATCCATACCAGGCCCACTTCATTACCTGTAAACAAGAAGAACAATATGAAAAAACGCCCATGAACATACAGTATCCACCAACATGCCCTTTAACTTAACCAACTATACTTACAACAACTGTGGTCGGACGTACAATTTAAATCTATCCGAATCCCACCTTCCAATCCGTCGAATGACGTCTTGGCTCAAACCTGCCCTAGCTGCCTCTGTGGCCGCCCCAATCCTGAAGGAATGGGAAGAAAATTGTCGCGGGTCGCACCCCACCCTGACCACGCATTTTTTAAAAACCGGTACAAACTGGAATTTTGATAAGAACCCACCATCCTCATGTATTAACAGGGGCCCTTCAAACTCTGATCTAATCTCCAAAAAGGATTGTACGACAGTCACCGGGCAGATACTTACCTCATCAATCCTGCCAACCTCCAAGTACCTGCCTTTGCCAGCCTGATCAGTCTTAGACCTTCTGATCCACACTCTAATCGACTCATGCCCCAACTCCATATCTCCCACCATGAGACCCCCTGGTATTGACTTCGACGGGCTGACCAACTCGCTGATGCGCAGTGCCCCAAAAAATGCCAAAGCAAAAGCTGCCCGAAATAACTTGTGTTCGTAAACGGATATACATACCATTTCCAAACAACTAAACATCTTTCTCAACATGTCAAACGATACCGGTAGCCTCCCATCCCTGCTTTTGTGTGACTTCCTATACCCCTTGACAGCCTGTCTTACCCAAAACTCCTTGGTGTAATCACATAGCCCTTGCCATTTGAAAAGAAAGGCCAAACCTGCCAACTCGCGGTCTATGGCAGCTGCCGAGATACCCTTTTCAAAACCCTGAACGATGAAATACAGAACCGCATGTCCGACTGTCGGATCATCTGCGGCTACACCCAGTTCGTTTAAACAAGTAAACCAGGCTCTCCATACCTTAGAGTAGGCATTCCACGTAGCCATACTCACGGATTGCCGAATCCACTTTGCTGCGATTCCAAAGCAATGTTCCACATCCAGATGGGACAGGCGATCCCTTGTTGTTCCGCCTCTGGCGCCAACGTCCGGAACCTGTCCCACTGAAAACGAGACAAAGCGTCAGCCAAAGTGTTGTCAACCCCGGGGAGGTGTACAGCATAAATAAATGCGTTCACTTGCAAACAGCGAAGCACCAAGTGTCTTAACAACCTGACCACTGGCACTGATGCCGCCGTCAGCCGGTTAACCACTTGAACCACTCCCAAATTGTCACAATTGAAGCGTACTTTTAGGTTCCTGAAGGATTCTCCCCACAGTTCCATAGCCACCACAATAGGGAACAGTTCCAATAAAACAAGGTTCTTCAAGAACCCTGCCTCTTGCCATGCCTCCGGCCATCTGACCGCGCACCAATGACCTTTGCAGAAAGCCCCAAACCCTGTGGAGCCGGCCGCATCGGTGAATAGCTCCAGGTCACAGTTGCTAACGGGACCCGACATCCAAAGAGCCCTTCCATTGAAAGACTCTAAGAAAACCTGCCATACACGCAAATCTTCTCTATGTTCCCGAGTAAGACTGACAAAATGTGTTGGCGCCCTGATCCCAGCTGTAGCAGCCGCCAAACGCCTGCAAAAAACTCTGCCCATCGGCATGATTCGGCAAGCAAAGTTCAGCTTTCCCAATAACGATTGAAGTTTTCTCAGCTGTATTTTTCTAAGCCCTCTGGTCCCACGCACTTCTTCCTGCAACTGCATCAGCTTGTCCATCGGAAGCCTGCACTCCATCTTAGTTGAGTCTATCTCAATGCCCAAAAACGTTAAAGTCACCGTCGGACCTTCCGTTTTTTCAGGAGCTAAGGGAACCCCAAAACGCTCCGCCAGGTGTTGCAGTGTACCCAACAGAACCGCACAAATTTTGGAACCCGCCGGTCCAACACATAAAAAATCGTCCAAATAATGGATGATTGAGTTGATCCCCGCGACGTCCCTAACTGCCCATTCCAGGAAGGAGCTGAATGTCTCAAACAGGGCGCAAGATATAGAGCATCCCATGGGCAGGCATCTATCCACATAGTAAGCCCCTTCCCAAGTACAGCCCAGTAACCGAAAACTGTCCGGGTGCACCGGCAATAGCCGGAAAGCCGATTCTATATTAGACTTAGCCATTAGGGCACCCTGCCCATACTTCCGTACCCACGCCACCGCCGCGTCGAAGGATGTGTACGTCACCGCACACTCTTCTGGAGCAATGGCATCATTGACCGACCCCCCTTTTGGAAAAGAGAGGTGGTGTATGAGCCTATACTTGTTGGGCTCCTTTTTGGGAACCACTCCCAAAGGGGAGACCACTAAATCCGGCAGTGGCAAGTCTTTGAATGGGCCCACCATGCGGCCCAAAGCTACCTCCTTCCCCAATTATTCGGCCACTATCGCTGGATGTTGCATTGCCGACTTCAGATTCTGAGCCTCTGGCGGTGTTGTTGCCAAAGAACACGGAATCCGAAAACCGCTCGTAAATCCAGCTTCTAATACAGCAGCCGCAGTACGATCGGGATATCTATTAAGATAAGGAAGCATCCTTTCCACCCGCACCGGGGTCCTCCCTCTTACCCGAAGCATCTCCAACCCGACCTTTTCCTTTTTTAAAACATTTGGACAGCGCATGAGATCCCCCGCAGCTGGAGCACATGTGTTTAAAGCGACAATTGGATCCGAATCTGCAGGTGCCCTCGTTGAACTGCCAGCAGTAACCCCATCTTTTTTCGGCCGGTTGTCCTGGAGCTGCGGAATCTCCGACCCCTGCCTGAAAAAACTGATTCGGGGCCCTCGCCGCCGTCATCAACCTCATCCATAGGCTTATGTCTTTATGGTCCCAGCGCAGAGCTGGTCTTACCGACATCCGCTTATGAAATTGTTCATCATACTGTAGCCAAGCCATACCACCATACGTCCTGTGAGCTTCGCTAATGGCTTCCAAATAAACAAATAATGCAGAGCAATTCTCTGGTGCCTTTTCACCTACCACACTCGCTAAAATGGCAAACGCCTGCAGCCAATTAGCAAATGTACGTGGAATTAAGCGATATCTCGCTTTTCCTCATCCTCCTTCTTGCCTTCCACTGGTTTTAACCTATCCAGGTTAAATTTTTCCAACGGCAACAACGTGAAAATTTCCACGTATTCGCCCTTCCATATCTTTTCTTTTATTTCCGTCTTTAAATGGGCTCCCAAAGGTCCCTCAAAACACACGTACACTTCGCTCCTAGCCGCATCTGCCAACCTAACTGAATCCGGCCTTTTTTCGCCCGTCTTACCTTGATCCCCCGAAGTCGTGGCCACTACTGTCGGGCTGACGTCCTCTACCGGTGTCACAGGTAGAACGCCTGTGACCTGCGTGTCCCCAGCTGTCTGCGGAAGGGTAGGTGCCGTCCATGCACTCGCGGGACTACCACTCGTCCCTGCCTCAACCCGTGTCACTAGCTCCTTCAGCCCGACTAACAGCTCCCTTAAACCCATGTTCCCAGACCCGGGTACCCCCACTGTCGGTGCGGCTAAGGTAGGCCCAGTTACCCCCGACCCTGTTTCCCCCCCTGTATGCTGTAGTCCCCCCTGTTTTCCTTGACCCAATAAGGCATGTAATAAAGATATAAAAGAATTCGAAGAATCTGACTCACCGGGCTGACCTGGACAGGGCCCAACAGCCGCCTCTCCTGGAACCACCGCCGCAGGGAGTCGTTCGTCTTCTCCTCCATCCGACCCGGACACTTCCCCTTCTGATCGGTCATCACTGGGTTCATTCCTGACGATCGCCTGTTGCACCCCAGGCGCGACTGCCCTGGGTGCCGAGGGTCTGCGGTGCTGTGGACGGCCTTCTCTTTCAGAAGTACCGCCAGACCCGTTAGATGCCCCCTTAGCTGAACCTCTGCGACTTCCGCGTGGTGGGGTACTTAACACTTGGCTGCTGGCTGCACTGGAGCCCGAGTGTTGCTAGCCGACCCAGCCATCTGTGCTGTCTCATGGCAGGCTGATCCCCTCTCTCTGGTGTCATTCCTCATCTCCATCCCTGCTGCTCCATCCCTCAATGTCATACACCTGTGACGCACTGGGGGGGGAAGAGCCACGTGGTCTGCTGGGCGTCCTGGCACTTGTCCCTCTGCCTCTGCGACTGGCTCCCCTAGCTTCCCCTGCTCTGGTCACAGGGGGCCGATCACTAACCATACTCTGGGGATCCCTGTTGTCCTCCTGTCCTCCCCTCCCCCGGGACTCACTTGGGCCTGAAGCTGGGCTGTACCTCCCAGGAGGCCGGGACCGCCGAGCACGAGGTGGGGGCGCCCCCCCCCGCTCGCCGCTGTTCTCTCCCCAGCTATCTGTGTAAGCTGCTGCAGCCAGTCCGCGCCGTGAGCAGCAACCGCCGCTCTCAGATCATCCAGAAATCCCTCCATCGCTGCCATCCTGTCTACTCTCAGCTTAAAAGGGGGTAAAACGCTTGATTTTGCAGAGCGGTGAGGAGCTGTGATAATCTTCTTCCACCGCCGCTCTCGTACTCGCTCCATTTCCAGTACATCCTTCCCGAGGACTGGTGCCCAGAGCTGGTTAAAATTTTCATAATTACTTTCCCACATGGACACAGAGAATCATACAGGGATTACTTCAGAATAACAAAAGGTAGGAATCTACAATAAAGTTTAATATAATCCTTGCAATGTACATAGATCACCCAGAGGGGAATTTTTTTTCTCAACAAATGTGGAGTTATGCTTTAAAGACATTTTTATGTAACTGAATCAGAAGGCCACCCTCATACCAAGATAAAGTGAGCTCTCTGGAGGCTACATGTTCATATAGGTGTAAGACAAAAGACAGAGCTGTTCTCGTGGGGTTCTTTGCCCCTTCACTTCTATATACTGTATACTAAATATAGGTGTTGTACCGTCCTTTGTCTTGCCATTTGTGGCTTATGACCTTTTTCTATCTATGAGACTCCTTTGGGAAAAACCTTCCTTTGGTGTCAGATTACACCACAACATTGTGGCTTTCTTGATCAGAAGTGATCCTTAAAAACAACATCGATAGGTCTATACCGTGGTGAAAGATGATACATTAGCCATTAAGGAGTGTCATTTGGCTATCCTTCCTACCTTTGAGCCAGTGCATTCCTCCTTGTTCTCTTCATCTTCCCATTTTATTTCCCCCCTAGTCTGCCCCCATTCTTATTTTTTTGGCGATATTCTGGTGGCACACAGGAGGACCTTGCATCTTACCTGACATTCTTCTGGTTTCTTTATGTGGACATCCTTGTTTGTTCTTTCTCGCCTTGAGCATTTGATCTCCAGTCCTCACAGTATCAAACACATGAGATTGTTCGTATTTACTGTATATGGAAGTCTTCCAGCCCCTTCCCCCTTTTCCCTGAAGAAGACCCTTATTTCACATGTCCGAACGCGTTCGATTTTACCTGTCTGTCTGGCAGTTGGTTTGGGCCTCTTCCACCTTTTTATGTTTCATCTCATGTGCACTTCAGTGTCATCATGTGTTTTGGCATTTTTCTCTAATATGATGTTAAATAATAAAATTTACACTTCGTACTAAACATTACTTCTTGAGTGTTCATAATCCTTTAAAGTCCTGTCTTTTGAGGAAACTTTTCTTTTACAAGGTAAAGTGAGCAGCAGGACTATGGACTCCTCATAGGGGTGACACATGTCATAAGCGGGGGGAAGCCCCAAAAAGATTTGGTAGTATATCGAGGAGCACATGCTGTCTCAAGGCTTACAGTGCCCCCATAAAAAGGGGGCCCAAGGGATACCGATGTGGAGCAATAAGCCATGTGGAATTTGGCATAGGGTAAAAGGCTTAAGGAAGAGCAGAAGGTAAAAAAAAGAGAAGAAGAATAGACAGGAATGAGAAAAAGAGAAAAGGAAAAAAAAAGAGGGGCGTGTAAGGTAGGAAAGGAGAGACAAGGGGTGGGTTAGAGCAGGACTAAGGAGAATCCCAGAGCCTGGGACGAGCCCCTAGATGGTAGCTAGATGGTTGGTAAAGAAACCAGAAAAGAAAGATTTTTTTCTTCTTTTCACCTGGTGATCTGGCCAGTAAGTCTGTTGTTTTTTAAAAGAACAAGTTTTCTTGCAGAATACATCAGTTACAGAGATGAGACAAACCATTTACCAATGACAGGGGTTCGTACAATAAACAGATTTTATTTATTTATGTAAAACCTTTATCTGGAAAATAAAAACTGAAGGTGACTTACTTGGTCAGATCATCAGGTGAAAACAGTGGGGGAAAAAAAGCCTAAAAAAGAAAACGAATGCAGCCACCACATCTAATGATTAGTAAATTACAATATATTACATTTTTGGTTTTGAGTTTAATACCACTTAATTTTTTTCTGAAATAAAAAAAAAAACAAAAAACCCCAACCCCCCCCCCCAAAAAAAAAAAAAAAATATATATATATATATATATATATATATATATATATATATATATATATATATATATATATATATATATATATATACAGTATCTCACGAAAGTGAGTACACTCCTCACATTGTGAGTGTACAGCTTGTATAACAGTGTAAACTTGCTACCCCCTCAAGATAACTCAACACACAGCCATTAATGTCTAAACCGCTGACAACAAAAGTGAGTACACCCCTAAGTGAAAATGTGCAAATTGGGCCCAAAGTGTCAATATTTTGTGTGGCCACCATTATTTTCCAGCACTGCCTTAACCCTCTTGGGCATGGAGTTCACCAGAGCTTCACAGGTCGCCACTGGAGTCCTCTTCCACTCCTCCATGATGACATCACAGAGCTGGTGGATGTTAGAGACCTTGTGCTCCTCCACCTTCCATTTTAGGATGCCCCACAGATGCTCAATAGGGTTTAGGTCTGGAGACATGCTTGGCCAGTCCATCACTTTTACCCTCAGCTTCTTTAGCAAGGCAGTGGTCATCTTGGAGGTGTGTTTGCGGTCATTATGTTGGAATACTGCCCTGCGGCCCAGTCTCCGAAGGAAGGGGATCATGCTCTGCTTTAGTATGTCACAGTACATGTTGGCATTTATGGTTCCCTCAATGAACTGTAGCTCCCCAGTGCCGGCAGCACTCATGCAGCCCCAGACCATGACACTCCCACTACCATGCTTGGCTGTAGGCAAGACACTTGTCTTTGTACTCCTCACCTGGTTGCCGCCACACATGCTTGACACCATCTGAGCCAAATACGTTTATCTTGGTCTCATCAGACCACAGGGCATGGTTCCAGTAATCCATGTCCTTAGTCCGCTTGTCTTCAGCAAACTGTCTGTGGAATTATTGTGCATTAGAAGAGGCTTCCTTCAGGAACGTCAGTCATGGAGATCAATTTGATGCAGTGTGTGGCGTATGGTCTGAGCACTGACAGGCTGACCCCCTACCTTTTCAACCTCTGCAGCAATGCTGGCAGCACTCATATGTCTATTTCCCAAAGACAACCTCTGCATATGACGCTGAGCACGTGCACTCAACTTCTTTAGTCGACCATGGCAAGGCCTATTCTGAGTGGATCCTGCCCTGGTAAACCGCTGTATGGTCTTGATCACTGTGCTGGAGCTCAGTTTCAGGGTCTTGGCAATCTTCTTATAGCCTAGGCCATCTTTATGTAGAGCAACAATTATTTTTTTCAGAACATCAGAGTGTTCTTTGTTATGAAGTACCATGATGAACTTCCAGTGACCTGTATGAGAGAGTGAGAGTGATAACACCAAATTTAACACACCTGCTCCCCATTCACACCTGAGACCTTCTAACACTAACAAGTCACATGACACCGGGGAGGGAAAATGGCTAATTGGGCCCAAGTTAGACATTTTCACTTAGGGGTGTACTCACCAGCGGTTTAGACATTAATGGCTGTGTGTTGAGTTATTTTGAGGGGACAGCAAATTTACACTGTTATACAAGCTGTACACTCACTACTTTACATTGTAGCAAAGTGTCATTTCTTCAGTGTTGTCACATGAAAAGGTATAATAAAATATTTATAAAAAATGTGAGGGGTGTACTCACTTTTGTGAGATACTGTGTATATATATATATATATATATATATATATATATATATATATATATATATATATATATATACAGTATACACCACATACATATATACAGTATATACCATTTGTACACAAGTTTTGTAGATATTTGTAGAGAAGACTCCCTGGAGAGCTGCTGTAAATAATTGTTTTCTGAACCTATCCCATGGTTACTTGCTCAGTGTCTGGATCCAACAACTCACTCACAAACTCTGGTAATAATCAGGCTCCAGTTATTTTTTTTTTACCATTTATTGCAGTACTCAAACTGGAGACAGGGTTTAAAGGGCACACAATACCCAAAAGAGCACAAAACAGAAGAAGAAATCAGCAGTAGGAGATAGACTAAAGCCTCGTACACACAATCGGACTTTCCGACGGGAAATGTTCGATGACAGGGCTGTTGGCGGAAAATCCGACCGTGTTTATGCTCCATCGGACAATTGCTATCTGACTTTCTGCGGACAAATGTTGGCTAGCAGGTTTTAAAATTTTCCGTGGACAAATGTCTGTTGTCGGATTTTCTGAGCGTGTGTACACAAGTACGTCAGACAAAAGTCCATAGTACAAACACGCATGCTCGGAAGCAAGGACGAGCCAGAAGCAGTCGGTCTTGTAAACTAGCGTTCGTGACGGGGCAAATTATGAAATCTCTAAAGGCAGCGCACATTCTATTCTTCTTTAATGGGATAATAATGAAGCTACTTTTCTGGTGATACTGATGGAGTTATTGCAAACGCATTTTCAAAGGCTTTTTTTTTCTAGTGATATCAACAATAACCCTTTCATGACTAAGCCTATTTCTGACATTTGGTGTTTACAAGTTAAAATCTGTATTGTTTGCTAGAAAATTACTTAGAACCCCCAAACATTATGTATATTTTTTAACAGAGAATCTAGAGAATAAAATGGTGATTGTTGCAATATTTTATGTCACACGGTATTTGTGCAGCGGTCTTTTAAACGCAACTTTTTGGGGAAAAAGACACTTTTATGAATTTAAAAAAAACGAAACAGTAAAGTTAGCCCAATTTTTTGTCTAATGTGAAAGATGATGTTACACCGAGTAAATAGATACCAAACATGTCAGGCTTTAAAATTGTGCACACTCGTGGAATGGCGACAAACTACGGTACCTAAAAATCTCCATAGGCGACATTTAAAAAAAAAAAAAACGGTTACCAGGTTAGAGTTACAGAGGAGGTCTAGTGCTAGAATTATTATCCGACGATCGCAGCGATACCTCACATGTGTGATTTGAAACCATTTACATATGCAGGCGACTTCCGTATGCGTTTTCTTTGCTGTGCAAGCTCGCGGGGATGGGGGTGCTTTACGTTTTTTGTTTTTTTTTTTAATTTAATTTTTTTTTTTTACATTGTGTTTTTTTTTTTTTTTTAAATTTTTGATCACTTTTATTGCTGTCACAAGGAATGTAAACATCAGGTGACAGGTACTCTTTATGGAGGGATCGGTGGTCTAAAAGACCTCCGATCCCTCCTTTGCACTTCAAAGTTTTCAGATCCCCATTTTTGGCGATTCTGAATACTGTATAGTTTTTAAAAACCGCCGCCATTGGCAGCCAAGTAAACAGAGAGAATTTACAGAGAGAAGACTGGAACGAAGCTGTTTCCAGCTTCGTTCCAGTCTCTCTCTAGCCACCGGAAGAGGCGGATCAATGATCGGGACACCCGGTGGGTCGGGAAGCCTGGTAAGAGCAGCAGAAGGCTGTCCCCTCCCGCTCCTCTGGGATAACAACCGAGTGCCTTTTAGCCGCATCGGTTGTTATCCCTGGATAGCCGATCACCCGCTCTAAAAAACGGTACCGGGATGATGCCTGCAGCTGTCCCCGAAAGCCGAGGCCGTGTATCTGCGTATGCTCAGTGGCAAGGGGATAATATTATTATGTTTTTTTTTTTTTGTTTTTTTTTTTTTATTTGGGCAAGTTACCACAACACCATTATCCCGTAGTTTTTAAGATCAAAGATACATCTATGTTGGTGTCCCTTGTCAATTTTACATTGTATTTTTTAAAATGTAACTGCCTACTCCCAAACTGTCATTTGAAGTAAAACACATAGCCAAGTATTATTCTACACAATTTTTTTATTGTGCATTAAAAAAAGAAAACAAATAAAATTAGACATGCTATCTGCCAATAGAACTTAACCAAAAAGTGGATTCTATGCATCCAAAAATATAGAAAATATACCAAATCAAAGCATTATTCTTTTTTTTTTTTTTTTTTTTTCTCTTCCTTTTTCCCTTTCTTCCTTTTTTTTTTTTTTTCCCTTCTTTCTTCAGATTCATATGATCTTTATTGGCATTGGAATAATAGAACACGGTCAGATCGCAATGAAGAAAAAAAAAAAAAAAACTAAAACATCACAAAACATATTTTAAACAGGCAATCAGCACTTTAGTTTAGTTAGAAAGGAGCTAAATAAAAAAAAAAAAAAGGAGAGAAGTAGTGTCCCCTATGAGCTGTTATAATTCTCGTCAATATAATTTACAGCAATAGACTATAGTTTAGAAATAAAATATTAACACTTTTAAACTTGGGGGGAAAAAAAAAAAATCTTAAAGCCATAAATGATGGCGTTAGTGAGTAAATACCAGTCAAATAAAAAAAGACTAGAAATAGGACTAATACTGATAAGCTCGTCGAGCGTTACTTTTATTTCAAAATACCTTTTTTTTTTATAATACAGTATACATTTTTTTATTTTTCTTCCTGAAGGCAGTACGCCTTTTTTCCTCTCTAATAATTACTAAACTGTGCATAGCTAGAAAAAACAAATACTTATAGCATCAAATGTCAAAGAAAATATATATAATACTGGTGGAGGGAGGACAGGGGATGCCAGCATGGGACTCTAACCACCAAGGTTTGAAATACGCTATCCAGGAGGGGCAGGAGGCGGAGCCTAGCAGAGCAGACATGCATTGTTAGAGCTCCACACCGCTGAGGAGAGAAGAGAAGGACAAAGCGGAGCCTGCAGGCTCAAAAGGTATCCATTTGAACCTTTTTGCCCCAGGGAACAAACTGTGAAAGTTTGGGCAGGAAATATGGTACTGGGAGGAAACCGTGGCAGAAATAAAAATCACCTCACAAAGAGCTCACAGGCACTCACTGCAGCTGAAGCAGCTCCAGTCACCTCACAAGATACAGCATCAGGGCGCTCTCACAGACAGAAAATGTCACAGCAAGACTCTCCATTTGAGTCAGATACAGAACAAATCCTCTCACAAACTTCTCCACAAGCCTCCTCAGTATCCCCAGTAATATTATTACAATTTGAAAAGATGCTTCATAAGGCTTTAAAACAAACCTCAGACCAAATAACAAAAAGCCTAACCAAAGAAATAAGAGAGCTGGGAAACCGCACCGCAGCCTTAGAAATAAAAATGGATGAAATTGAAATTACAACCCAAGAAAATATAACAGAATTGGAACAATTAAAAAAAGAGAATTTAATACTTCAAACTAAGCTCGAAGATTACGAAAATAGAGCCAGACGTTCAAACTTGCGCATAAGGGGAATACCTGAAACTGTGACAGACCTGCAATCTACTATTACTGCTCTATTACAAGAACTAAAGCCAGATATCCCTATTGAATGTTTAGAACTGGACAGAGTACACAGAGCCCTCACAGCCAAAAAGAAAGATGGACCCCCACGTGATATAATCACAAAATTTCATTATTACAGAACGAAAGAACAAATACTAATTGCTGCAAGAGAAAAAAAGGAACTTAATTTTCAAGGACACAATTATCAAATTTTTGCTGACCTATCCCAACTTACTATTACTAAAAGACGATCCATGAAACCCCAACTAATGGAACTGCAACGCCACAACATTATGTATCAATGGGGCTTCCCCTTTACAGTCAGATTTAACTACCAAGGTACAATTTACAGAAGCAGATCAGCAGATGAACTACAACAAACCCTTTTAAAATTAAATCTGACAGAACCCACAAGCAGCAACACTCCCACACGCAGAAGAATGGCGTCATCTTCACCTTCAGGCAGCACCCAGAAAATTTCAGAACAAAATGGGAATCATCATTCTCACAAAAGAGGCCGTTATGCCACATCATCCATGGACCAAGAAGATTCAATGGACTGACATCCTAATTCCTGATATCTCTTCATTTATTATACTAAGAGATGGTTCTCTATAAAAAACCTGTTTTTATAACTGAATGTAACTGCATTCTGATAGTCACACACTGTGTAGGATCATGTTACATTCCAGTTATATTTCTTATTACTTCTGATTCATATAGCCTTAGAATATATAAGTGAAATAAGGAAATTCTTGTTCAGTTATATATTATCAGGTAATAACAATAGATTTATTACTTTTTAGGACAAATATGTTCAATAATCCAGAAGTAATGGAAGCTTTTTCTTTCTTTTCTAAAAACAAATATATTATTACCTAACTAGTTCCTAGAATTATGTTTTTGTTTATTCTAATCTGAAGCAATACAACCTCAATTTTATGAGTTAACATATCTAAACAGTTACATATGAATAAAATATGTAATTGTTTACTCTAAAAGGGTTAAAATCCCAAAATAATTCAAACTATCTTCATCAATACCAAAGTTATTAACAGTACCTTTCTAACTGAATTATTTAGCCTAGGGCAAGACTAACCATATACAACCACCCTGGAATAAATAATTTCAACAAAAACTATATTCTGCACTCCAATTAATGAAACATCATTTTGATGTCTTTTGACATAGCACTTCTCTCCTGTAAGTGGAAGATCCGTGTACCCCCATTAGCCCTCCTCATTCTCCCAACCATATTATGTGGGAGTGTGACGAAGGCATTTATTCCCCTGAGAGAGATATTTATTCTCTTTCACGGGTAAATTGTGATTACTTGCAAAAAATAATTTATACAATGTATCATCTAATCTCATATGTTTTTTGTTTACTCTTTACTCCAGAATTCACTGGTTTCTTTTCTATCTATTCATCTCTTCAGTCCACACAGGTTGATCTGCGCAGTCAGCTCTGCATAACAAAAAGTAAGTCAAAACTATTTGATCTATTGCCATGGCACCACTGAATATACTTTCCCTGAATGTTCAGGGAATAAATGTCCCTCAAAAAAGGACCAAAGCCTTCCGTACTTTCCATAACAAGAAGGCTCACATAGTATGCCTCCAAGAAACACACTTCACCAAAGATTCTACTCCAAAATATATTTCTCCTTTTTATCAACAAATTTACACGGCTTCTGCCTGTACCAAGCAAAGGGGAAATCTAATTGCATTTCACCGATCCACACCATTCACCTTATCATCAGAAATTAAAGACCCAGAAGGTAGATACCTGATACTCATGGGTTATATAATGGATACAGCAATCACGGTGATTTCCTACTACGCTCCTAACAAACAACCTACACCATTCCTCTCACATATATTACAAGTGATTAATACACACAAAATAGGAACAGTGATAATGTGTGGGGATTCGAACCAGGTCCTCCTCCCATTTCTAGATAAATCACCTTTTACACCATCCAAAATAACCTCTAGATTACCTTTTTCTCAACTTCTTTCCAAATACAATCTGGTAGATTCATGGAGAGAAAGTAACCCAATGAAAAAGAAATTCACTTATTTCTCACACCCTCATCAAACCTTCACCAGAATAGATCATATTTTTCTAACAATAGGAATGATACCAGAAATTATTGCATCAGATATAATTCCGATTCCGTGGTCTGACCATAATGCAGTATACACTACTATAGCCTCAGCCATACCAAAAGCACATGACCCAACGTGGTACTTACCGGACATAATGCTCAAACACCCACTACATCAGATGGCCATTGAACAAGCTTTAAAGGAATACATATCAATTAATAACACAACAGACATCTCCCCAATAACACTGTGGGAAGCTCATAAGCCTGTCTTGCGTGGTACAATACAACGACAAATGGCACTATTTAAACGGGAACGCAAAAATCTAGCAAAAAAACTAGAACTCAATTTTAATGCAGCCTACATATCATTTCAAGATAATCCATCTCAGAGTACAAAATCTCATCTGGAAAAATCTAGATTGGAATACGATCTATTTCTCACTCAGTCAGTTGATAAATCCCTCAAATGCTCCAAACACAATTTCTACATGAATACAAACAAACCAGGTACATATTTGGCTCGGGCATTAAATTCAACTAACAAATCTTTCAAACCAATACGTTTGAAATTATCAAAAAATGTTTACACTTGTAATCCAGTTAAAATAGTCCATAAATTTCACTCACATCTCGCAACTTTATACAAGACAAACAATGAATTTAATCCTACAGAAGCTGAATCCTTCTTCTCAAAAATAACCTTACCTGAGTTATCTCAGAATCAAAAAAGCAGTTTGGATGAGCCTATAACTATAGATGAAGTTGCTAACGCCATAAAAGACCTAAAACTTAACAAAAGACCAGGCACAGACGGCTACTCGGCTTTATACTATAAAACATTCTCAGAAATACTCTCTCCCATTCTCACTGAAACTTTTAACAAACTTCTAGATGGACATTCTTTTCGGCAAGAAACACTAATGGCAATTGTTTGTATGATCCCAAAACCCCTTTCTGATGATACTTCCTGTGTGAATTATCGGCCTATCTCTCTGTTAAACCTCGATATTAAATTATTAGCAAAAATAATAGCAAAACGCCTCAATAGCATTATAGGAAAATTAATACATAGAGATCAAGTAGGCTTCATGCCAAATAGACAGGCAGGCGATAATATACGCAGGGCAGTGTTATTGGCACATATTGCTAAAAAACGGAAAATCCCTTTATGTTTTCTATCTCTCGATATTAAGAGGGCATTTGACACAGTATCCTGGCAATATATGCAATATTCATTACAAAAATGGGGTTTTGGACCCCACTTTTTAACATGGATCAAAGCATTATATAATAAACCCAAAGCCTATATAAAATATGCTGGATACAAATCTGAAGCCTTTAATATCGAAAGAGGTACCCGACAAGGTTGCCCATTATCTCCCTTATTATTTGCCCTTATACTCGAACCCATGGCCCAATACATCAGAACAAACCAAACTATAACTGGCATTGAAGTAGGAGGTATTACACACAAATTATGTATATTTGCAGACGATATATTACTTTTTCTATCATCACCACAGGTCTCTGGTCCTAACTTAATACCAGCTCTTGATGGATTTGCAGCCCTATCCGGCCTTATGATTAATCCTAAGAAATGCCTAGTGCTTAATATTTCACTCACAAACATGGAATTGATCCCGGCTAGGGCTGCACTCCCATTCACATGGGCAGAAAAATCAATCCCATATCTTGGAATTCATTTAACAGCATCTCATTCTGACTTATTCTCAACCAATTATCCTCCTGTATTAAGACAGATCACAAATCTAATAAAACAATGGTCGCAACTTCCTTTATCCTGGATAGGGAAGATTAATGCAATCAAAATGACTATTCTACCCAAATTGCTTTATCTATTCAGAGTCCTCCCTATTCCAATTCCTTCCTATTTTTTGAGAATAGTACAAAAAAGAGCAACTTCGTTTATATGGGGCTCTTCTAAACCACGTATACCTATACACACACTACATCTTCCCAAAAATAAAGGAGGCCTGGGATACCCTAATTTTACTAACTACTACAGAGCAGCACATTTGGCCAGTCTGTCCAAATACCATGCAAAACAGGAAATCCCATTATGGGTATTTATAGAGGCTTCAGAAAATGACCCTCTATTAATATCAAATTTATTATGGCTTGATCCTAAAGACCGCTTTAAAATTCATAATCCCATAACTAAACACTTCTTATCTCTCTGGGATAAACTAAAAACCAAATATCAGTTACAATCTCCACACAATCCTCTCCTTTCTTTTATCAGAAATCCGGCCTTTTATCTGGCATGGATCTACCCAAATTCTTTTAAAGCTTGGACAACATCAGGCATTCAGACACTAAATGACTTCATAGCATCTAAATCATTCCTTTCATTCCCATCACTTAGAGAAAAATATGATCTACCAAACTCTGAGATATTTAGATATCTCCAAATCAAAAATTTCTATACACCATTCCTAAAGGGGGATACACCATTATCCCAATTATCCATTTTTGAATCAATCTGTACAAAAGATCCATTTGCTAAAGGTACAATTTCATCAATTTATAATCAATTATATGGAGTAGCAAATCTTAATAGACCCTCTTACGTTCAGAGGTGGGAGGAGGACCTGGGACGAACTTTAGAAGACACGGACTGGTCTAATATATGGCTCACATCTAAGTCATCTTCACCCAACATCTTAGCACTGGAGACAAATTATAAAGTCCTAACTCGCTGGTACCTTGTACCCGCTAGAGTGGCAAAATATTCACCTAATACCTCAACTCTTTGTTTTCGAGGATGCCCAGAAATAGGCACATATTTACACATATGGTGGACGTGCCCAGTAATCCAAACCTTCTGGAAGGAAGTCTTCGTGATTGCATCTAAAATATTTAAAAAAATAATACAACCAGATCCATATTTAACTTTACTTAATCTAAAACCGGAATGGTTAACACTCTCTCAATTCAAACTTATGATCCAACTAATAACGGCTGCAAAACAAACAGTGGCCAAGGCATGGAAATCTCCTACATTGGTACTAGCAGAAACAATTCACAGAATGAATAATACAATGTCCCATGCTAAGATGGTAGCCATCGATCAAAATCAAATTCCAAAATTTGAAAAACTTTGGCATCCTTGCATAAAACAACAGTTCCTGTCAAATTTCAATGACTCTGTCCTGTTGCCATGGTAACAGATTAAATGACTTACAGAGACACCCATTCTAAGGCTTCAAAGAGAACTAAAAAGAATAATAAACTGACGAGCGGGACAACCTTGTGGACCATACCTCTACCTTTCAACCCTTTTTCTTCTTTCTCTTTCCTTTTCTCCACCTTATGATTAAAGCTCATTATCAGAATTTATTTGACCTATATACACTCTACTTGTTAACAATATGTATAGTAGGTATAAATCTTTTAAATACCTACAAAAGTAACTAAGGAAATGATATATATCTTTAATTTAGGTTTACGTGAACCCAATGTTTAATATTTGAAATTTCATGATATTTACCTATATAAACCCTACTGTAAAACAATGAGCTTACTTTATAGATCCTTGTAAACTTACTTTATGTATCTTTATGTATCTTTATAACATTGTATACTCAATAAACTTCTTTTGACAAGGAAATACGCTATCCAGCAGCAATGGAGATTTTATTTAGGTTGGTTCCCCCGATGACCATCAGCAGCAAAAGCTCACACAACTAATGGGATTAACGTTTGCTGGGTCCAGCTTACTTGCCTCTAATTCTCATTACACTACATCTGGAGGGCCGCTGAGGATGCCACCATCATTTAGCGTTGACAAAATTCAGGCAAGAGAAAATAAAAAAGGTAGCCAATGCTTTTTGGAGTCCAAACAATGTTTGACCACTAATTCTCAACCACAAATTATGAAGGACTGAAGAGGATCTTCTCAGTGAAGGCCATTGCTGGTTTTTGGAGGGGGGCCCAATCTGTGGTAGAGCTGCCAAGGTTTAGCCATCAAGCTCAACAGGACGTCAAGCTGGACTTCTTAAGGGTCCATCTTCACTAATTGATGGTACAAATTGAGACAACAGGAAGACAAAATTTGGCCAAGTGTTTCGGGAATCAAACACTGTTCGGCCTCCAAAATATGACGGCCACCCTTTATCTTCCCGCTTCAATCCTATCAACAACAAATGATGGACCCCTAAAACAACTGGCTGGCATTATACTTGTTTATTTTCCCAGTAGTTGTCATTGTCAGTTTTTGCAGAGGGGACCAATCTGTGGTAGAGCTAGCAAGGTTTAGTCATCAAGCTCAACCAATGCATTTATTATTGATAAAATTGGTACAGAAGGTAGGTAGCCAAAGCTTTTCAGGGGCCAAGCAATGTTTGACCTCCACTGAGATCCAAGGGGAATTGACAAAAAAGCACCAGTCTTTCTCCTTAAGAATCTATCAGCAAGGGACATTGACAAAAAGAGCACCAGCCAGTCATCCTAAGAATCCACCATTTACTGTCCAGAATTGAGACAACAGGAAGACAGGAGGCGGCCAAAGCTCTTTCGGGGACCAAGCAATGTTTAGCCCCCGAAATGCACTGGCCATTTTCCGTCTTCCCCCTGTCTAAACTCTATCATCCACAAAACGATGATGGACTCTTAAGATGATCATTTCAGTAGAGGCCATTACCAATTTTTGGAGGGGGGGGGGCAATCCATTGGTAGAGCTGCCAAGGTTTAGTCATCAAGTTCAACCAATGCATTTATTGTTGATAGAATTGGAACACAAGAAGAGAACAGGTAGCCAATGCATTTCGGGGGCCAAACAATACTTGACCTCAACTGACAGCATCCAGGGAACATCCACGTCTTAAGGGCCCCATTGTCATTGATTGTTAAAAATCGAGACAACAGGAAGACAAAAGGTGGCCAAAAGGATCAAACACTGTTCAGCCCCCAAAACATGATGGCCACCCTTTATCCTTCTGCTGTCCTTATTCTATCAATAAACAATGGACTCTCTAGACGACCGGCTGGCACTCTTTCCGTCGATTTTCCTTAGATTTTCCCAGTAGAGGTCAGTTTTTGGAGTGGGGGGGGGGGGGGGACAATCCATGGCAGAGCTGCCAAGGTTTCCAAGCTTTAGTCATCAAGCTCAACCAATGCATTTATTGTTTATAAAATTGGGACAACACATTTTAGGGGCCAAACAATGTTTGACCTCCACTGAGAGCATCCAAGGGAAATCAAAAAGAGCACCAGCCGGATGTCCCAAGAGTCCACCGACACAGATCCTTGATAAAACCGAGACAGCAGGAACAATTAAAAAATAAAAAGGGTGGGCAAGTGTTTTGGGGATCAAACATTGTTCAGCTCCCAAAACACGTTGGATACCCTTTATTTCCCGTTGTGTCAATTACATCAACAATCAATGATGGTGGACTCCCAAGATGACCATATTGTGGTCTTTTTTGTTAATTTCCCTGGGATCCTCTCAGTAGAGGCCATTAAAGGTTTTTCTTCAAGGGGGGGCCTACTCTGTGATGGAGCTGTCGAAGCTTAGTCATCAAGCTCAACCATTGCATTAATTGTCGGGAAGATAAAAAGGTGTCCAAAGTATTTCTGTGGCCAAACAATAATGGACCCCCCCAAAACCAGCCGGTTACCTTTTGTCTTCCTATTGAGATGATCAGCTGGCGGTCTCTGCCGATTTCCCTTGGATCGTTTTAGTAAAGGCCATGGCCCGTTTTGGGTAAGCAGAGCTCAATCTGTGGTACAGCTGCCGAGGTTCGGTCATCAAGCTCAAACAATGGTCCCCGACTGACAGACGAGATCTGAGTCCAGTACTTTAGATCCACCTTTACTTGAGCTTGGATCCTTTGATCTTCTGGCTCAGCTGGTGAGAGTTCAGTAATGATAGGGGGTGGCTCAACCTCATCCATTCAAAAATTCTCCTGTACTCTTTCCACAGAACACAAGGTGTCCCGTGATTAGATGTGAGGAGATCGTGGTGTTTATATGCCCCTTTCCCCCCCGTCATCCATTCACAGAATGAATTGTACTCTCTGAAACACAAAACAATTTCTAAATGGATGAGCTGGAAAGAGTGACCCCCCCCCCCCCCAATCAACACTGCATGAGCAGTGGAACTCACAGCAGCTGAGCCGAAAATCAAAGCTAAAAGTGGCATCCGGTATAATACAAATAAGGTTTCCAGCATCCCCAATGGCCCTCCAGACATAGTACACCAAGACCCAGAAGTAGCAAAATTAGACCCAATAGTTATTTTTTTTTCTTCCCTGGAGTTCCACCTAAAAGACCGGTTCAATTTAGAATAAAAACTCCCCAGCTCTGCTCCTCTCTTTGACCTCCTTTTCTATTCTAAGATCCTCCCACTCATCTTACCTCCCTTTGATGGCCTGAAGCTTCCCACGCAGTAACTTCCCAAAGGATTTTAATGGGACCAACGATATGTGACTGGGTCATTCAAGTCTGAGAAGTTACTGCCCAGCAACAACAAAAGATGTCCGCACCGAGGCTGTAACATCACGGTAGACCACCGCCATCAGAAAAGAATACGTGGGTGGGCAGTGGTATAGCTTAGACTAGCTTAAGGGGCTAGGGAGTTGTTCTGTTAAAGTGAACCTGTCCTGTAAAGTGATAACGACACTTTGCCCATTAAGGTGCTCAAACCTAGAGACTGAACTCTAGACCTGAGCATTGCATCATGGGAGGCAGTCAATGCTCCCCCATATCCGGAATCACTGGATATTTTTCAGTGGCAGCCATGGAAGAAGGATCGCTGCAGAGATGAGTAGTGGTGGGTTGGGGAGACCTTGGATGGACAAGGTGACAGGGTCTTCTTAATGACACATTCACACCACAATGCATGCCACATATATACATTTGGGGCCAAATGGGGCCACTTATTCAAGGCAACATAGTGGTCACCCTGTGTGGGCCTGAAACGTCAGCTTTACTGTATTTAGAGCTGAACTCCAAGAATCAGACAAAACTCTACCCTTGCAGTTTGGAGAACTTACTTTACTTTTGGCTCTGGCAGGATGCCTCAATCCATGTGATCGGTCCAGTGTTGTCCCTCTAAGGAGCTCTCCCCACTCTCCCTAATCCTCAATTACAATGCAGGGTAAATGGACCTGCACTGCAAGTGATGATGCCAAGGGACCACCTACAGTCTTGAGCTTGAGGGCAATGCTGGAGCCTGCCAGAGCCAGGGATTGTTTCCTTGACACCAAGTGCGTAACAGTGTGAATGAGCCCCAAGGACAAAAAAAAAAAAAAAAAGATGGAATGAAATCATTTCCACCCTTTTCAAGCAATTTGAAGGACCTATTCTGTGTGTGATGACCGCCAATTTTCAGATTGTTTAAAGCATTATTCAACCAAAAAAATAATGTCAAAGCAATAACTCCAAGGTCAATAATAAATAACATGTTATCTCCTCCGATTCTGAACTGAAAATATTTTTTTATAATTTTTTTTTAGACAAACAGAGGTTTCTTTTGATGGTATTTAATCACCACTGGGTGTTTTTTTTCTTAGTTTCTGTTATAAAATTTGACAAATTAGTAATTTTTCTCCTTTGCTCATGTGTACTGATGGGCACTGGTAGGCTGCACTGATGGGTACTGATGAGCAGGCACCACGGAGGCTGCACTGATATGCGGCACTTATGAGGAGGCACTGAAAGGGCAGCACTGATGGCCAGCATTGATGGACACTGATGGGCAACATTGATGGGGCTGCACTGATAATCAGGACACTGATCAGTGCCCTGATTATTTGTGTATGTGTCCCCTTTCAGGATTGCCGGTTGGGGTTCTCCTCTCCTAATGCTGTGACAGCGCGTGAGGAAAGTACTGCCGATAACCGGAAAGTCTGTTTAAACTGTGATTAGCTGTGATTGGACACAGCTGATCATGTGGTAAAGGGCTGCTGTGATTGGCCCTTTACCACAATCTGTGATCGGCTGTGTCCGAAGGACTATAATCTCTACCTGCTGTAGCTGAGGCAGCAAGATGGACCTCCCATGGCTAGCAATCAAGATTTAGCAGCATTCAGGCCAGTAACAGAACGACTTCTCACTGTGTCTGGCTACAGAGGGAGAGATTCCATAGGAACACCCAGGCAGCCCCTTTAATGATCCTTCTGCTAACTATTTGTCTCCATAGTCCAGCTGAGAGAAGATACAAATTAATTATGTTCAACTTTTTAAAAAACAATTTGTGGAACCTTAGAGGAAAAAAACATTTTTAAAGCATTGCCTAGTTTGTTTTAAGATTTTTTAAATAATTGCTTCCTGATCCCCAAAGGCAATCGGATAAATCTTTGTAAATGTCAGAAATCCTTTATATTTTATGCTTTTAGAAAAGCTTCCAACTCTAATTTGAGGCTGGGTTCACACCTGTGCAAATAATTCGCATAGCAGGAGAATGTGACTGGCTCTCTATGAAGCTGGTTCACAAATCTCTGGGGCGTTTCTGTTCGTCTTTGGCTCAGTTTCAGGGACGAATTCAGGCACAGATTCGGCCCTGATTCATTCCTGAAACAGAGAACAGGGACGCACATCTAGTTTAGGTGTGAACCAAGCCTGACGCAATCGACTGAATTCAAGACCACTTCATACAGAAGACTATTCTACATTTTATATTATTATTGTAGCCAAGTCCCGGCCTCTCCAGGCCTAATGGTGACCTCCAGAGTTAGGGACAGCTGACATCCTTCTGTGTAGAGTGGGTTACGAGGCATGGTGGGTGTAAGGTAGATTGATGGGCTCCAGACACTTCTTGAATGCAAAGAGATTTATTGTCTCTTAAACAGAACTGTGGGAGAGAGGGTTTAGGGCCAGGACACCCTTTAGTAGTTGCAATGTTAATTGGAAGACTCTGAGATTTATATAGGTAGACAGCCATGCAGGGAAAGGCATCCAGCAATACACCATATCTGCATGAGTAGGACTGCTATCTCCTATGGCAACAGTCTTGTAACAGTTTCTAACACAAGTTGCAATGAACTCCTTTACTTCCTCTACAATTTCTTCTTGCAGATCTTCACTCCACTGAGCTCCTAGTCTCTTTCACTAGACTTGCTGGCCCACAACCACTGGATCCCCTGAGCTCTTCCAATCTTCTCACTCAGTATCTTCCTCAAGCGTCACCGTCGCGTCCCTGCTGGGTCCCTAGCTTGGCACTCACAGGTACTCCTCAAGCATCACCCCGCGGGCCTGCTTGGTCCCTGGCTTGACACACAATACTGCTCTGCAAGCGTCACCTCCACTGGCTGAGTCCCTGGCTTGGCACTTGCTGAAGTTTCCCAATTCTTCACCGTCCCTGGCTGGTGAGAATACTGCTCTGGTACTCGCTTCAGCTACTCACTGTGGTCCCTGGTAACAAGGTGGATAGTCCCTTAGCGGTGACAGCTTCCCCTCTACCTCTGACCATGACAGGTTCTGCACCCAGCAGAACTGTCACTTCTGGTTGGACTGCAAGCCGCAGTCCCAACCCTACGCTGCTCTCTTGCTTCTGGATAGGCCCTCAGACAGCCTAGCAGCCAGATGTCCCCGGGATAGGCCTAAGGCTCTGGCCTAGCAGCCCAAGGGAGCACAACACATGTCCACCCAGACAACCATCCAGGTGGCACAGAACCCTGATCACCTGACCCCACCCAAATAAATAGGCTCTCCCAGGAGGCCAAGTAACCCAAGAAAATCCCTGCCCATTTGCTTAGACACCCCATTGATTCTTAATCTGCCTTTGCAATGCCCTTGTTTTATCTAATGTCACCAGGTACCCGGCCACCTAGCGACAGAAGAGAGAAGTGCGGCAGTTCCAGAATTGGGGGAAATCAATTGACCTCCTAACAATTAGCTGAGGCAACTACCACCTGGTATCTAAATTTTAACAGCATCCCTGCTCAAACATCAGGGTGCTACATCTGGGCCCCATTCACACTATGTTGCTTCTTTGCAGTACACTATTGCATACAAGTGTGTTATATTAGGGAAGCCCTTTCATCAATAATGGGCTGCCAATGCATGAAAAACAAACAAACCTGCAGCTCAATAACAAATGTACATTACCACCAAGCATAGGTTTGAAGAAGTCTAAAGAAGGGCCAAGGGCTAACTATACTATGAAATTACCTAATCTTATGATCTACCCACCAGTGCTAATTACATCCCCTTGTCTTAGATCAGCAAGCAATGTTGTCCAAGAGATGAAAATGTGTATAAACCTCGCACCAAAAATTGTGTAAAGGTAACTACCGTATTTATCGGCATATTACACGCACAGGCGTATAACACGCACATTCATTTTAAGAGGGAAGTTTCAGGGAAAAAACTTAAATTTTAAATAAGGAATGCCCATCTGCAGCCTCACAAGTGCCATCAATGCAGCCTCATCAGTCCACATCAATGCAGCCTCACCCTTGCAATCAATGCAGCAGCCTTGCCATTGCCATCAATGCAGCAGGCTCACCATTGCCATCAATGCAGCAGCCTCACCATTGCCATCAATGCAGCAGCCTCACCATTGCCATCAATGCAGCCTGATCGATGCCCATCTGCAGCCTAGAGGGGACAGGGAGGGGGGCGGGATGAGCACCGACAGATTACATACAGTGAGAATCTCCTTTGATAGACAGAACAGTGGTCCAATGGCGTCCCAGGAGATGGGACTTTCTATTACAGAGGCTGCCAAGTAAACAGGAGATTCTCACTGTATTTAATCTGATGGCGCTCGTCCCGACCCGCTCCCTGTCCCCTCCGAGGCAGCTAAAATTTAAGTATTGGCGTATAACACGCACGCACTATTTGCACCCAATTTTCATGGTGAAAAAGTGAGTGTTACACGCTAATAAATACAGTAATTAAATATAAGCTGCTTACCCCTAAACTAGATGAGAGTTCTAGTGAAAGTGATAAGGTAGACTGTGGGGGGCGCTAAGTCTTTATAAATGGTAAACTGAATATCATCTAAATAGTTATGTTCAAATAAATTTGATGTAAACACATCAGTGTACCATACAAAAATAATAAATAGGTGTATAGGCTATATACCACAAGTGCATATGACAAAAGGATGACAACCATGCAATCCCTGCGTATATGGTAAAATAATATCTTAGTGACAAACAATATAAATTCCAATAAAAATTAATGAAAAATTGAATGAATAAAAATAGTTCACATGCAACTGAAGGATAATAGACAAATCAATATAAATGAATCTTCCACTGTTGCAAGATATATGAATCAATAAAAGTGAATCTTCCTCTGTGTGGTTGAACAACCTCCACCAGCTGTATTATACACCCAAAGTGCTCAGAAAGCGGATGTCCGCTTACCAGAAGATGTTGACCTTTTTAATTAAAAAGAGGTCAATAATAGCCTTTGCAAGATTTGACTTGCTGTCATGGTATGGATAAGCCTTGTGGGTAACCTGTTCCTCTCCCCCAGTAGAACGTCAGGTAATATAAAGAAGGATACAAGGACTGGAATAGTGTAATCCCATTTATTGAAAATGATTAAAAACAGAAAGCCAAATGGCTGCTTACATTTGGGAGTGCCCTCGCCCGGCACTGAGGCTGAACCGCTTGTATGATCTATTAACTCCGCTCTGCGCGTGGTAGCTGCCGTCCTCAGGAGGCGTCATGTTGTTAATGTTGTCCAAGAGCCTGCACCATGTTGGGCGGTGCTCAGTCAAAGAACCTAAAAAACAAATAATTTCCCAGCACATTTACTAGCTAGCTTGCAAAAAAACAAACTGGCCCTGTCTTAGGCCTCATGCCCACAGGCGTTTTTACAGCCGCTTTTAGGAGCATTTTTACAGCTTAAAAATGCCTTTCCATGTTATTCTAGGAAAAGAACAGAATCCCCTTGTGGTGGACTTTAAAGGCACGAGAACTTTTGAGATATATGTTTTCGAGTTTTAAATGATTTATTAAATATAGTATGTACAGAACATGTATAAAAAACACATGGTATATTTGAACATATTTACAATGTTGTCACCATAACATAATAGTACAAACTGTAAGATAAGTGATTCTTGCACCCGACGCATTTCAGAGTACATGTATGTCTCCTTCTTCAGAATTTTCCACAGAAAAAGTCCAACGGGAGCTTTTCATTGTATATTCCGATCCTTCGTATGCCCCATCGGACTTTTTACGTCGAAAATTCTGACCTAGAAAGAGAACATGTTCTAAATTTTTCCGACTGAACCAATTCCTATCAGGAAAACCACTCGTCTGTATACTGTTCCGACGGACCAAAAACGACGTATGCTCTGAAGCAAGTACGAGACGGAAGCTATTGGCTACTGGCTATTGAACTTCCGTTTTCTAGTCTCGTCCTACGTGTTGTACGTCATCGCGTTCTGGACGGTCGGAATTTGGTGTGACCGTGTGTATGTAAGACAGCTTGAGCGGAATTCCGTCGGAAAAACCTTCAGAGTTTATTCCCACCGGGAAAACCGGTCCTGTGTACAGGGCATAACAGTTTACAATAAAAACAGAGGGTTTTTTTTTTTTTTTAATTCTTTATTTATTACTTTTTATGAATAACAATACAAAACCCCACGGGGATAAATCTTCATACATAACCATTTTAAATTCTTATGACCAGTTATCCCCCCCTCCCCCCCCCCCCTCTCCCCTTCCTCCTCCCCTCAGGGCCACGCTCAGCGAGAAGATAATATATACACAGTTGTGTAGATTATGCTATTTATTTATGCTGGGCCAACGATCTCCTTCAGATAATCCCAGGTCCCTTTAAACTTAATCCAGGCTGCCCATTTCCCTAAGTGCTCCTCCTCTTCGGATTCAACTCCTCCCTTATCTAAACGCTCAACGTTATATACTTCATTGAGGCTGTACAGCCAGTCTCGAGTGCAGGGACTCGAGATGTTCAGCCAATTTGTTGATATCTGCCTTTTAGCTTCGTGTAGCATAATAGGGATCAGGGAGGTTTTGTAGTTCTTCGCCGGGTCCGGGGTCCCATGGAAGAGGCAGACCCATGGGTCCTCTGCTATTACTTTCCCTGTGATAGCTTTTATCAAACTTAATATTTTTTTCCAGAAGACTTTTATAATAGGACACTCCCACCAAATGTGGGCCATAGTTCCTGGGGTAGCACAACCCCTCCAGCAAGTATTTGATTTAGTCCTATCAATTTTACTAACCCTGTCTGGGGTGGCATACCATCTCGCGAGACATTTAAAGTGGCTTTCTGATCTTCTAGAGTTGGCTGCTACATAGTGAGCCATTTTCAGGATCTTATCTGCCGCATTTTCACTACATTGAGAACCCAGTTCCAGTTCCCACCTCCTGATATATGGGGGCACCTCCAGCTCCTCCGAGGCTCCCAGGATCTTGTATATTTGTGTTATTACTTTCCCTGCTTGTTCCTTTACACAGAGCTGTTCAAAAGGTCTGAGCTCCTCCATGCTCCTGAGAGGTTTCGGGAGACTTTCCACAAAGTGGGAGAGCTGGAGGTACCTCCATTCATTCATTACCCACAGGTGGGGTTCTGTACATAATTCAGAGAAAGTGCGTAGTTGCCCCTTATTTAGAAAATGTTTCAGTTGTACAGTGTCACCCTTCAACCAATTCCCTCCCACCTCCCTCCTCCCTGGTGCAAAAAAAACGTTATCTTTCATGTGTATAAGTGGTGAGTTATATGACCATTTATTCTTATCCTGTATCCTATCCCAAAGTTTGAGCGTGTTAAGCGTTAATAAAGATGTGTGGGTGCTCAGTGTTCTAAATTTTGGAGGGTTCCAAAGTGCCTGTCCTAAATTCATGTTGCTCAGAAAGTGTTCAATGTGAACCCAACGTTTGTCCGTGTCTTTTTTATTCCATTCTGTGATCCTGGACAACACCACTGCACTATAGTATCTATTAAAGTCTGGTAAGGCAATACCACCCTTTCTCTTCCCCCTGCTTAATACTGTATAGGCGATGCGTGGTTTTTTGCCCCCCCAAACAGCCTCGCTTATAAGCTTCTTAAGAGCTTTTAAATAATATCCTGGTAAAGGAATGGGCAGCATCTGGAATTTGAACAGGATCCTGGGCATTAAACTCATTTTTATCGCGTTGACTCGCCCGAACCACGATAAGGGTCTGCCCTGAAGTCTTCTCGTTTCTCGCCTAATGTCATCTAACATGGGAATGAAATTTTTTATGAATAGTCTATTAAAGGTATTGGCTAATTTAATCCCCAGATATTCCATCTCCTCCTTCCAAGGGAAGGGGAAGACAGCGGCCAAATGGTTTTTTTCCTGCTTACTTATATTAATATTCAGACATTCAGATTTGCTGGAGTTAATTTTAAAATTCGAAACTTCTCCATATTTTTTGATAATCTGCAGTATATTGGGGAGAGTTATTCTAGGGTTTGTTATAAAGAACACCACGTCGTCGGCATAAGCCGCTAGTTTATGCTCCTCCGTTCCGACCCTTATGCCGCTGCAGTCCGAATTATTCCGAATAGCGGACAACAGTGGCTCGAGGGTCAGAACAAAGAGGAGGGGGGAGAGAGGGCAGCCCTGCCTTGTTCCGTTGAACATCCTGAAGGGCGTTGATGTCACCCCATTAACTCTCACCATCCCTGCCGGGTTGCTATATAGAACCCTAACCCAGGAGACAAACCTCTGCCCAAAGCCCATGGCCTCCAGAGTGTTAATCATGAACCCCCAGTCTACCCTGTCAAAAGCTTTTTCAGCATCAATTGACAGGAATAGAGCTGGGGGTCCACCTTGTTTGCATACTTCCGATAAAAACACCGCTCGAACCCCATTGTCCCTACACTGTCTCCCGTTGACAAAACCGACCTGGTCTGGGTGTACCAAATTAGTCATTTTCTCTCTAAGCCTATTCGCTAAAACTTTTGCGTATAGTTTAACATCAGCGTTCAGAAGGGAGATTGGTCTATAACTAGAACACAACCTAGAGTCTTTCCCCTCCTTCTGAATTAGGGTGATTGTGGCGGTTAAAGCTTCCCTGGACATTTCAGATCCTGGACCGAGGTCATTCCAAAATCGGCATAGCCTCGGGACCAGGATATGTTTCATTTTCTTTAGGTAGAGGGAGGTAAAGCCATCCGGGCCTGGACTTTTCCCTTTCGGAGAATCCCTTAACGCTACCAGAATTTCTTCTTCTTCCAAGGGTCTGTCCAGTAGATCCCTCTCCTCAACTGACAGGCCCTCTAGTCCCGCCTCCTTCAGAAATTCCTTGCTCCTATCTAATCGAGCAGTGTCGCTTGTCCCCCGTTGCCCGATCGAATACAGGTCCCCATAAAACTTTTGAAATTCTTCTGCTATGGCGTTACTGGTCACACTCACTACTCCTCCTTTACTGAGTATTTTCTCTACATAGTTTCTACTTTTCTTCTTCCTGATAATCCTGGCCAAATGTTTACCGGACTTATTAGCCCAGAAGTAGTTGTTCCTAGTTATAGCCTTTATAGCTTTCTTGGCTTCTAGGTCCATCAAGTCTCTTAACTCCTCCCTTTTGGCGACCAGAAGGTGGTAACCGTCCAGGTCCTGGCCCTTTGTTTTTTTATGTGCTTGTTCCAAGGAGTAAATTTCCCCTAATAATTTTTCTCTTTCTTCTCTTTTCTTTTTTTTCAGACCTGTGCCTATTGATATCAGTATACCCCTGATGTAGGCTTTGTGTGTGTCCCATAGTATAGCTGATGGTACATCCCCCGTGTCGTTTGTTTTAAAAAAAAATTCTACCTCGTCTTGTAATCTCTCTACGATTTCAGGGTCCCTCAATAGATCTTCATTTAGTTTCCATGAGCCAGAACGCCCTTGCACATCCGGTATTTTAATCCGCATCGTGATCGGGGAGTGATCGGACAGAGTTGTTACTTCTATTTTTGTTTCTATAACCCAATCCAGCAAACCATGGTCTACTAGAAAATAGTCCAGTCTGGAGTAGGTCCCGTGCACAGGGGAGAAGAAGGTGTAATCTCTCTCGTTAGGATGTTGTAGCAGAGGGTTTTGTTTGCACATGTTTGCAAATATATGAGTAAGCCGCAGTACCGACACCAAGGGACCTCTGTATATACTGCAGTCCTAACTCTAAATTTCCAGAGCCTCCATAGTAGGAGCACATATATGAATGGATAGATTAAGGGCAAGTATGCCTGAAGGGAGCCCACCCCTCTATAAAGGCACAGGGATGCACGTGATGGCCAGCAAAAGCACAATGACAGCGAAGGTATCCAATGCGTTCCTGCACCCAATTCAACCAACTTTACAAAAAAGTGGCAACCACCCCAACCTATAACTGGCCTTTGCAGCAAGGTGCACATGGAAGGGCAAGTCACATCACAAACAAGCAAAACTGGGCATCAAGTGTGTCCCTGTGCCTTTAAGGAGGGGTGGGCTCCCTCCAGGCATACCTGCCCTTAATCTATCCATTCTTTTTTGTGTTCCTACTATGGAGGTTTTGGAAATTTAGAGCATGCCACCTGTCAACCTCGGCATACTGCATAAATGCTTTGCAGCTTGCGAACAGCCTCCTGCGGCTGCATTTTAGACTTTACACGTGCAGGTAGTGAGCTGACTGTTTTCAGCTCCCCTCCCTCCACCCATGTGAAAGGGGCTTTAATCAGGCTGAAACTAAGGGGGAAAGATGTTCAGAAGCTGTAGGAGACATTCGACAAAACTGCACCAAAAATGTGTTCCTTAGCTACAGTCAAAGCTTTGGGCAGACAGGTGAAGTTCTAACTACAACGTTGTGTGCCTGCAGTATGAGTGGGCCATTTAAAGCTCAACTCCTACAAAAAATTTAATTTAAATAGTACATGAATTTCCTTACTCCTCAGTCTTGATTCTGAACACCTCTTCCTAAGCCATCCTGTAGTGTAACGGATCAAATAGCAATTTCCTGCCTTGGGGACCAGACATTTTTCCCTGCTCAATATCTTCTTTGGCACTGGTCTCCACAACGCCCCCATAGATTTTCCTGCCTGTGAACAAGGGGCAGCTGGTGGGTCAGGAAACATGTCTCAGACCCGCTTCCTGATTGGCGGTGAGGAGATTTAGTGTGAAAATAGGAAAATATTTATTCGCTATCCTCACTCAACTGGGTGGGCTCGGAGCGCAGTGCTCTGCACCCCGAGCCCACCTTTTTTGAAGCCTATTAGAGTCTCTGGCTCTAAACACCTGCTTCAAAAAACACTCCCCAATTGGAATTCATGCATCCGGCATCCTGTATGTAGATCACGGTGTTGGATGGGGGGGGCGGAGCCCGTGCGCCCTCTATGGACGGGCTGCCACTGCTGTGAACCCTATGAGAGGGGATCAATCCACTGGAATTGTCACCTCCACAAATAGATGATGTCCACAGTGCAAGCCTTGATGTGGCTGCCAGAAGAAGGACCCCAGGAACTAAACAGAAGAAGAGAGAAGGATTGTCACATGACTGTAGCTTCACGTAAATAAAATGGCCATTTGGATAGTTTTTGTTTCTCCATGCTAGTGGTTATTTAGAGAGGGTGGTAGTTTCTAATATCCTGGAGTTGGGCTTTAAATGGCTGGTGTGCAGGTATGTAGAACCAGAACAATTATGGGGCTACTTAAAGGATAAGTGAATGCTTACCTTGTAAAACAACCCATTTAGTTTAAAATAGAGATGAAAGGAAAAACATTTGTATATACAGTATATATCATTACAAATACCTTTTTTTTCACATAATCTTTGTTAGAGAGCTCAGCAAGGAGAAACAGCAGTGCATTGATCTTCCCAGTGAATGGCTGTGCAGGGGGGTTTGATTTTTGAAGGACGTCCAGGCTGTGGCAGAGAACTGACCATGCTGGGATGGATATACTCTCATGCCTAGTGTGGTCAGTTAGAAATTGGAAAGCTGGGGAACTGGCAGAATCACCCAGTATTGCACACAATTGAACAGATAGTTTTAACATGTACGTGATACAACAGTCACATATCAGGAATATGAAATGTTGAAGTAGCATATTCTTGAAAGCAGAGCCAAAAATCTGCTGCTGGTGCCCAGGACTTCTGTCATAATCTGCACAACATATTTTTACATTATGGCAGACTTACCTGCCAAAGTAAATTGCTCCAGTGATGCGACAAGTGCAATCTTAGTTGTCACCAATACTGCCATCTTCACCCAGTTTTCTTCCCGATTTGGCATCTTCAATCTTGATTAGCTAGTTCAGAATGACTCAACTCCTGCACATGCATCTGAGAATTACTTCATCCCTGCGACCAAAGCACAGCAAGAACGTACCACTAAGCTGTATACTTCTGTGCAAAAGTTTTAGGCTAATGTGAAAAAAAATGCTGTAAATTAAGAATGCTTTAATCATTTAATCGTTTATTTTTATCAATTAACAACATGGAAAGTAAATGAACAGAAGAGAGATCCAAATTAAATCAATATTCGCTGTGACCACCCTTTGCCTTAAAAAAAGCATCAATTCTTGCACAGACTTGCACACAGTTTTTGAAGGAACTTGACAGGTAGGTTGTTCCACACATCTTGGAGAACTAACCAAAGATCTTCTGTGGATTTAGGCTGCCTCAAATCCTTCTGTCTCTTCATATACTCCCAGACAGACGTAATGATGTTGAGGTCAGGGCTCTGTGGGGGGCAAACCATCATTTTCAGAACTCCTTGTTGTTCTTTACATTGAAGAAAGTTCTTAATGACATTGAATGTATGTTTGGGGTCGTTGTCCAGCAGCAGAATAAATTTGGGGCCGGTCACATGCCTCCCTGATGGTATGGATAAGTGTATGCCTGTATTTCTCAGCATTGAGGACACCATTGATCCTGACCAAATCTCCAACTTCATTTGCAGAATGGCAGACCCAAATTTGCAAGCAACCTCCACCATGCTTCACTGTTACCTGCAGACACTCATTATTGTACCACTCTCCATTGCTTCGGCGAGCAAACTGCCTACTGCTACAGCTAAATATTTCAAATTTTGACTCATTAATCCAGAGCACCTGCTGCCATTTTTCTGCACCCCAGTTCCTATTTTTTTCTGCATAATTGAGTCCTTTAGCCTTGTTTCCACGTCGGAGGTATGGCTAATTCTTCCATGAAGACTACTTTAGACAGACTTCTCCGGACAGTAGATGGGTGTATCTGGATCCCACTGGTTTCCACCAGTTCTGTGCTGATAGCACTGATGGACTTCTTCCGATGTCAAAGGGAAATAAGCATGATGTGTCTTTCATCTGCTGCATTAGGTTTCCATGGCGGACCACTGTGTCTATGGTTCTCAGCATTGCCCGTTTCTTTGTGCTTCTTCAAATGAGCTTGAGCAGCACATCTTGAATTTTTTTTCCTGGGAGAGATCTTGCTGATGCAGTATTGGGTGTTGTTGCTGTGCTCAGTCTTGCCATGGTGTATGACCTGTGACATGAACCTCATCTAAGTAGCAGAGTCTGGCTGTTCTTCACCCAGTTTTAAGCCTCCTACACCACTGTTTCTGTTTTAGTTAAAGAACAGGCCTGGAGCAAAGGAAACATGGGTGGAGGGCCCACATGACTGGAGGTTTCTGTTAGTGGTTGCACAGGGTGTATCCTGGAAGGTGGGTGGTTAAAAAGGTTTTAGAATGGGTGTGGTGCAATGAGAGAGATAAGAGGTGTGGTTTACATAGGTAACATGGTCAGTGGGGGTGGGCATTAGTCAGTTGGGGGGTTAGCAGGAGAAGAGGCAACACCATAGAAACTTTTTGTTTGCACTCACAATGGAAAATTTTGATCGATTGCTGGGGCAGCTGTGGGGGACGGGGCAGGTTGCTGCTTCCCCTTCCCCTGCCGGTCCACATGCAAGGAGGTCTGTGCCTCCTACGTGCTTCAGACAGGAGGAATCCCCCAGGGTGAGCCGCCGCTCAGGGAGCCCGATCGCGGACCCTCCAGAGCCCAGGGCAAAGAGACCGGCTGCTTCTCCGGCCACTTGGGCTGGAAGGAATCCCCAGCACAGGCGAGACCCAGCCCGAAAGGTGTGCTCTGTGTCTCCCCAAGGCCGCTCTTGTTGCAGGCACAGATTCGGCGTCTCGGACTGATATCCGGAGGGGCCCCGGGTGCGACGGTCCAGCAGGGATCTGGAACAGCGGCTGGTCGGTTTCCCCTGGGCAGCCTGGTAAGTCCTCATCTGTCCCTGTGGCTAACGCTGTGAACATGCTGTCTGTGTCTTCTCCCCTATTGGTGGGTCTCCTGGGGTGCCATTAGGGGGTGGGCTGTTCCCGACGCCGGTCATGGCGTCTGGGGTTGGGGGGGGCCTGGGTAGTGGGATTTCCTTTCCAGGAACGGGGAAAGCATTGCTGCAGCACCTGTTGTTGGCTCTGGTGGGGCGTCAGGGACATGGTGGGCAGGGGTGCCATTGAGGGCCCCCTCACATCCACGGTGTTACCGGTCTCAGCCTGGATGGCTGGGGCCACAACCACCTGTCGAGGTTCCAAAGTTGGCTTCGGTGCTCCCCGGCAGTGCGAAATCTTCCCCAGGTAAGTACGGTCAGGGGGCCGCACCGGGGGTGTCGCCTTCAGATGGCATACGGCTGGCGGATGCTGCGCGATGCGAAGTGTATGTCTGTTACGAAGGCCCCTTGGGTTCTCATTTAAAAGAGGAGGTGAGGGAGGAGATTTGGAAAGGGGACTACGTGGAGATTTTTTCATTGCTACCGCTGGAAAAGTTTAACCTGGACAAAGTTAAGCCTGATGAGAGCAAAAAAGAGCTATAGACTTATTCCACGGACGTTCCCCAACTGGCTTCAGGCATTTAATATACTAGCGAGCGTTATAGTGGAGAAGGCGTTGTTTTGTTACTTGGATTCCATCAATGAAGCCCAGTGGGTGTATGCTGGCGTGGCATGGCTGCACTTTGATGAGCATTTCCGGCTGTGGATGGCTGTGAGACCGTCGTTACGATGGGATCACAAAGACATTGGCTTGTGGATGAAACTCATGACACAAGCTAGGGTCACGCCAACTTCCTTTATTGGGGGGTGCCCAAGATTCTTCACCATTGGCCACATAGTGCAAGGGGTTCTGTTGGCAGTTTAACAGGGGCACCTGCAATTTTGGAGGCTCCTGCTGTTTCCGGCACGAGTGTTCAGGCTGCGGAGGAGCTTACCCCTTGTCAAAATGCTTCAGAAAAGGAAAGAAATTGGCCGACGCTGGAAAGAGGGACGACGCCAGTGAGGGTGGAAAAAATGGCGCCGCATCTAAGTAGGTATCCAAACAGGGTAGCTGCATGGATGCTGTGGTTGGGCTTTAATGAGGGCTTCCCGATTCCAAGAACGTTGGACTGGGTCCCCCCTGTTTCGGCTAACCTTAAATCTGCTTATGAACATCCTGATGTAGTTTCTAGTAAGCTGCTGAAGAACGTGACATTGGAAAGGATGGCCGGCCCATTTGTGTTGCCACCCGTGGGGAACTTAGTGGTTTCACCGTTGGATGTTGTACCCAAGGGGGAACCAAATCAATTTAGGCTCATTCACCACCTGTCTCACACTAAGGGTGGGTCGGTGAACAATGTGATCGATCCTTCCCTTTATATGGTATCTTACGCCTCATTTGACCAAGCGGTGTGGTGGGAGAAGAAGTTCGGGAAAGGAGCTCTTATGGCTAAGACAGACATAGAGTCCGCCTTTGGTTTGTTGCAGGTACACCCAGACAGTGTTCCATCACAGGCATACCCCACTTTTAAGTACACAATGGGGTTTATTTACTTAAGCTGGAAATTGCAAAATCAGACTCACTTTTGCAGAGAAACCATTGAGCTTCTAACCCCAGCTTGTTCAATTAAGCTTCGGTAATAAAACCTGGAAACTTATTGGTTTCTATGCAGAAGTGAGCCTGATTTTGCACTTTCCAGCTTTAGTAAATAAACCCCATTGTGTACTTAAAAGTGGGGTATGCCTGTATTGGGTGGTCCGTTTGCTTCGTCACTTGGTGTTGACGAATATTTTTGTGTGTGCTGTTCATATTCTGGGGAATGAGAACAAGGTGGCTGATGCACTTTCTCGATTACAGTGAGACAGATTCCGACAGTTGGCCCTGGAGGCGGAGCAGCTTGGAGTCCCGTGCCCCAGTCGTTTGTGGGATCTCATATTGACATTGTGATGTCGTTGGTTCGTAAGTCAGTGGCAGAGGCTACTTGGCGGGCTTATGAGCAGGTGTGGAGAGAATGGTACAAGCTGGTAAGCAGGGTCGGGGGTTGTTCCAGTGATGAAGACCGGCTACACACGTTGCTGTACTTTCTGGGTAAGAAATGCAAGGACAGGATGTCTGTTGCTCGGGTTAACAGTAAGATGCCGGGCCTGGCTTTTTTGTTTAACCATTTCCCGGCCGGCTTATAGCAAAATGACGGCCGGACGGTGGTTCAGTTATCCTGACTGGGCGTCATATGATGTCCCTCAGGATAACAGCCACTGCGCGCCGGTGGGGTCGCGCATCGCGGTGGTCGGTGGAGCGGTGTGTCAATCTGACACACCGCTCCACTGATCTCGATAAAGAGCCTCCGGCGGAGGCTCTTTACCACGTGATCAGCCATGTCCAATCATGGCTGATCACGATGTAAACAGGAAGAGCCATTGATCGGCTTTTACTCACTTAGTAGAGGAGAGCTGATCGGCGGCTCTCTTGACAGGGGGGGTCTGCGCTGATTGTTTATCAGCGCAGCCCCCTCTCAGATGACCACACTGGACCACCATGGACGCCACTAGGACCACCAGGGAAGGGGGCAACATGTGGATAGCCAGGTATGTAGCCCATGGCCATCCACATGTTCAAATTAATGCCCAATCTGTGCCATTCAGATTGGCACCAGTATGTAGTAACAGACATCAGTGATGCCCAGCAATGCCACCCATCAGTATCGTCAGTCCCACCCATCAGTGACATCAGTGCAACCCATCAGTGCCACCTGTCAGTGCCCATCCACGCCCATCAGTGCCCACCTATCAGTGCCCATCCGTGCCACCTATCAGTGCCACCCATAAGTACCCATCAGAGCCACCCATAAGTACCCGTCTACAAGTGCCCATCAGTGCCGCCTATGAGTGCCTATTAGTGCCGCCTATGAGTGCCAATCAGTGCCGCATACCAGTGCCACCTATCAGTGCCCATCAGTGCCGCCCATCAGTGCCCGTCATCAGTGCCCATCAGTGCCACCTCATCAGTGCCACCTCATTGGTGCCACCTCATCGGTGCCCATCAGTGCCGCCTTAGCAGTGCCGTCAGTGCAGCCATATCAGTACCCATCATTGAAGCAGAAAACTTACTTATTTACAAAAATTTTTTACAGAAACAAAGAAAAACTTGTTTTTTTTTGAAAATTTTCGGTATTTTTTTATTTGTTGCGCAAAAAATAAAAATCCCAGAGGTGATCAAATACCACCAAAAGAAAGCTCTATTTGTGGGAACAAAATGATAAAAAATTTGTTTGGGCACAGTGTAGCATGACCGCGCAATTGTCATTCAAATTGCGACAGCGCTGAAAGCTGAAAATTGGCTTGGGCAGGAAGGTGTCTAAGTGTCTGGTATTGAAGCGGTTAAATTGGGTGGTGTGGAGGATGTTACAAAGGCTTTCATTGTTCAGAAGGCATTGAGGGGTTACAGAAAAGGACGCGGTCGGCCAGATACCTGGCAACCAGTGTCTTTGGGGATGTTGGTGGAGTTGACAGTTTATGTTTCACCCCTTTTAAGGTTTAGCTGTTTAGGACAGCTTTTGTCTTGGCCTTTTTTGGGGAACTGAGGGTGGGTGAGTTGGTTAGTCCTTCCAAATCGGTGGCTGGGGGTTTGGATGTCTCAGATGTTACAGTCCGGGGTGACACTGCTATACTCCTTATTCGTAAGTCGAAAACTGATCAGATGGGTAAAGGAGCCAGGGTGGTACTAGGGGCAGTGGAGGGTCTGGCGTTGTGTCCGGTGGCGCTGATAAGGGAATAGGTGGGGTTGTGGCCTGTTGGGCCTGGCCCTTTATGGTCCACAGAGACAGGTCGGCGTTGTCTCGGTATCAGTTTGTGAGTGTGCTCCAAAAATGCTTGGAGGCGAGTGGTTTCTCTTTGAGGAACTACTCTTTTCATTCATTCAGGATTGGAGTGGCCACTGAGGCGGTGGGTTGGGGTGTCAGCGATCAGATACTTTAGCGTATTGGTCGTTGTGAATCTCACTGATTTCGGTTATATGTACGCCCTCATCTCCTTTGAAGCAGGTAAAAAAGGGGGGGATGTGGAGCCCTCAACTTAAGGGGTTGGGGGGTCTATATCCTTTTTGGTGTTGTTGTGTGGTGTTGATTGTGTGTGGCCTTACCTGGTTGCTGCCACACACGCTTGACACCATCTGAACCAAATAAGGTTATCTTGGTCTCATCACACCACAGGACATGGTTCCAGTAATCCATGTCCTTAGACCGCTTGTCTTAAGCAAACTGTTTGTGGGCTTTCTTGTGCATCATCTTTAGAAGAGGCTTCCTTCTGGGACAACAGCCACGCAGACCAATTTGATGCAGCGTGCAGCGTATGGTCTGAGCACTGACAGGCTGACCCCCCTACCCCTTTAACCACTGCAGCAATGCTGGCAGCACTCATATGTCTATTTCCCAAAGACAACCTCTGGATATGACGCTGAACACATGCACTCAACTCCTTTAGTAGAGAAAACATAAAAAACAAAAAAATACTGCGCTACACATAAAAAACAAATAAAAAAGAAAATAACCACGCTAAGTGAAACACGTGAAGTAATCTGTAAAACTTCCGTAAGGAAGTACATATATGAATGCAAAAACAATAAAGAATATTTTAAAAATTAAAATATAAAAAAATATATAGGTCTACACATGTATCTATGGATCAAACATGAGTGTCCATATATGGTATCTGTGAATCAAAATAAGTGTCCATATATAATAAAAAAATATATTGTAAGGTAATGATCTGAAATCAGTCCAAAAGAGACCCTTTAGGTGGCCCAACCAGAGTCAATGGTGAGAGGTATGAGTGACACCCCATACAATATCCTCAAACACACAATAAATGCGCTTACCACAAGGCAAGCGAACACCAGCTTGTATCTCGTCTTGGTATAGAGGATCCAGATGGTACACTTTAGGATGCATACATCATGGCTGGAAGGATGTAATAAGGACACCAGACTTCCATCTCATAGACATGTAAATAAAAAGAGACTGGCCATAGTGTAATACTGCCAAACTAGTTAGAGCAGAAGAAGGTAGAAAACTTACACAGGTGTGTAGGGATACAGCAAAAGGGAAGACCTAAAGTGAACGCTAGCAAACTCCGTAGTAGGGATGAAACACCACACTCTGTGCAAATAATGCGCTTACCACAAGGCAAGCTAACAACAGCTTGTGTTCAGTATCAGTATACCACACCACACTCCGTGATCCACCACCAGGCAAATAATGCGCTTACCGCAAGGTAAGCCAACAACGGCTTGTGTTCAATAACAATATGAGAGATCCAACTGGCGTTCTGGACAGCTTACAGCATGGGCCGAAGAATATAGCAAGGACTCCAGATAGACAGCTGAAATTCAACTGCAGAGATCTCACCACCAGAGTCCCCTCCTGGAACTTAGCTAAGTTCCTTTGGTCGACCATGGCGAGGCCTGTTCTAAGTGGAGCCTGTCCTGATAAACCGCTGTATGGTCTTGGCCACCGTGCTGCAGCTCAGTTTCAGGGTCTTGGCAATCTTCTTATAGCCTAGGCCAGTGATGGCGAACCTTGGCACCCCAGATGTTTTGGAACTACATTTCCCATGATGCTCAACTACACTGCAGAGTGCATGAGTATCATGGGAAATGTAGTTCCAAAACATCTGGGGTGCCAAGGTTCACCATCACTGGCCTAGGCCTTCTTTATGTAGAGCAACAATTCTTTTTTTTCAGATCCTCAGAGAGTTCTTTGCCATGAGGTGCCATGTTGAACTTCCAGTGGCCAGTATGAGAGAGTGAGAGCGATAACACCAAATTTAACACACCCGCTGCCCATTCACACCTGAGACGTTGTAACACTAACGAGTCCCATGACACCGAGGAGGGAAAATGGCTAGTTGGGCCCAATTTGAACATTTTCACTTAGGGGTGTACTCACTTTTGTTGCCAGCGGTTTAGACATTAATGGCTGTGTGTTGAGTTATTTTGAGGGGACAGCACATTTACACTGTTATACAAGCTTTACACTCGCTACTTTACATTGTAACAAAGTATCATTTCTTCAGTGTTGTCACATGAAAAGATATAATAACATTTTTACAAAAGTGTAAGGGGTGTACTCACTTTTTGTGAGATATTGTTTATATTTAAATGGAATTTAATTTATGGAATTTTGTTATGGTTGTTAACCACATCAATACTGGGCACTTTCGCCCCCCTCCTTCCCAGACCAATTTTCAGCTTTCAGCGCTCTCACACTTTCAATGACAATTGCGCGGTCATGCTACGCTGTACCCAAATTAAAATTTTATCATTTTGTTCACACAAATAGAGCTTTCTTTTGGTGGTATTTATTCATGACTCTGTTTTTTATTTTTCGCGATATAAGCGAAAAAATAGCGGAAATTTGGAAAAAAAAACAATATTTTCTTCTTTCTATTTTAAAACAAATCCAATAAAATCAAATTTTGTCATAAATTTAAGCCAAAACGTATTCTGCTACATGTTTTTGGTAAAAAAAATCCCGTTAAGTGTATAATAATTGGTTCGTGTGATCACGGACACATGTGCGCAAATATTCATGTACAGATGTGCACAGGTGACATATGTGTGCAGATAAACATTGGGACATGTGATTTTACTGGGACATATGTGGGGACATGTGTTTTGGGGACATGTGTTTTGGGTTTGCCTAGCTACCGGCTCTGTGTTTACATCACATGACGGCTGTGATTCGACACGGCTGTCATGTGATCAGGAGGGCCAATCGCAGAGCCCTCCTGCCGATCGGAGATGCGCCGTGTCCGGGTGACACGTGCCTAACGGGATTGCGCCGCTGAGTGGGCACGCGTGCGCGATCCCACTCCTTCTGAGGGACGTTCCTGAACATTCACTCAGAAGGAGAGAGCTCCCACCCGGCCGTTTATGTGCAGTGGCCGGGTGGGAAGTGGTTAATAAAGGGGCCAGGCGGCCATTTAATCCAGAAGGTTTGGTGTGTTTTATTGGGAAGGTAAGGGTAAGTAATACAAGAGTGGGGTGGTTAACAGGTTAGAAAACCATACATCAGCATACACCAGTCATGACTCTGCAAGTGTAAGAATTAATGCTGATTTGAAGCCAAGGGTAGCCATACCAAATATTTGATTTGATTTAGATTTTTCTTCTGTTCGCTCACTTTGCATTTTGTAAATTGATAAAAACAAACAATTAAAATATATATTTTTGAAAGCATTCTTACATTACAGCATTTCTTCACACCTAGCTAACATTTGTGCACAGTACTGTACATGCTTCAGAATATCACTTACCAACAACACCCAGCGAGGAAGAGACACCATAAAAATAGGTAAGTGTTTACCTGTTTTCCTAAAACTAATATTTCAAGAAAAATGCTAATTTTGATTGCTGAAATCAGAAATTTAATAGAAACTGTAGACTAGGTGGTGTTGCTCAGATAGAATTTAAGAGGGTGAGCCATGAGCGCAAGGCAAGAGTACCCTGCTTAAAAAAAGGCACCCACAGCCCTCCCTAAAATGTGGCTCATTCAAAAGTAGATGGGTTAGCCAGTGATTAGGCCGGCATCTGTAATGAATGAATTGTGGATCCTGTGCTATCTGCCAGTGCCATGCCGCCAGCACTGTGGGGTACAGGTAATAGAGGGAAAACAACACTTACTGACTGCTGTGCATATCTGGATGATATTTCTGTATGTTAATGTTCACTATATATATAATGTATATCTGTTGATCTATTTCTGGAAAAAATATAGTGTTTGATTACTGTCATTTATGGCACACATTACTTAGCTATATTTTTCTCACTGGCAGTGATCTTGGGAATAATAACATTAGTGAACCTTCCATAATACTTATCATTGTCAACGTAATGGTACACAAAACTGATATCTGCTGTATGGACACTTAGTCAAGCTTAAAGTACAAATGTCATTTTACAGAAGGCAATAAACTACAACGGAGGTGGATAAGGACCCATTAATGGACATTTCTAAAAATGAACAGAAGCTGAAAGCCTGGCAATTTGTTCCTTCACTAAGATGGGCATTTTGCTAATTATTGACCTTAGTAAATAGTAAAAAGCATGCCATTGAAAAAAAATGTGTGCAGGAACAATATGCAGAAATGTATAATATGCTTTGCTTATTTCTGTTACTATGGCAACACTAGGCAGTTAGAATGTGGGAGAGTTGGGGGTTTTGATGACTTTCTGAGAAGATGAAGGGAGTTGGGTGTCTTGATGACTTTCAGAGAAGATGAAGGGAGGTCAACGCAACCTACAGAGAAACATCTGGAGGAAAAGAAAAATATCAAAACCAGGTTAGAAAGAATTTGAAGCTCCATGTTTTTTGTAAGGATAAGCACACCCAACTCTCAGCCTAACCCTTTTCATGGTAACATTAATACCATGAATGCACAACTAAAGTTTGGAAAGTGAGGGTTGAACCGCCACAAGACTAGATAACAATAACATCTTGACCGAGATTCTATCATATATCTACAGGTAGGTTTTAACTAAAAAATTTACTCAAAATTGTTTTTCCTGGCCAGGTGCAACATGTGGCCACAAGCTGAGGTTCCCAGTGCAACTAATTGGCAATGATGAAACAAATCTGGCCAATAACTTTTAGATTTCTAAATAACAGGTTCACTTTAAAATTGTCAATTTAGTGCACAAAAACTTTCATTTACATATGTTTTTCAATGGTCGCAAAGGCTATAAATCCATTTTATGTGCACCAAATGCCTTTGCAAATCCAGATATTCCCTTTAAAAATTAGTGTTGACATCGTCACTGCACTGTATATAGCTTGTGCAGAGAGCAGAGCTGTGAGAGGGACCAAAGGGACCCCACCCACTAGAGGCTGCCTGCAGAAAACTAAAGGAGGGGCGGAGACAAGACCAGTCATCCTGCACAAGGAGAGAGAGCAGCAGTGACTGGTCTTTGTTACAGGAAGCTCTTGCTTAGAGGCAAAGTTTCACACTGGAATCATGTTCAGATGTGGAAGAAATACTCAAAGCACGCCAAGGTTCATGTAAGAATACACATGACAAGTGTATTTGGAAAATATTTGCTTATCCTGAAGTTCAGTTTAAAGACAGTGTGTAAGGATAGCAATACAGAAGTCGCCATTGCTAACACAATTTTAAAAAGTTTAAACTTTGTGGCAAGCACCCTGATCCAAACTAACTAAGGGGAGATATGATCAGCATGTGTATATATACAGTACATAAGTGGTCCATATAATGAACTTGGTGTTGAGTTATTCACTTTAAGGTCATCACAGAGGACAAGGGGGCACTCTTTACGTCTGCAGGAGGCCATATATGAATGCAAAATATAAATAGGAAACAGGGTGCAATGACTGGTGCAGATACAAACACTTTTAATGAGTAAAAATTAATTTAATTGCACTTGCACCAGGAAAACTCATCCAGTGGTGATCACTGGGTTATGCCAACAGTTGCTTTAAGCACTCTTGCTAGGTAGATGATATAATTGCACACTCTGATAAAGGGGCATTACAGTGGAGGTACTTTACTACTCAGATTACAACTTCGGCCCCTTCTTTGTACTAGCTGTTGGGACAGGCTTGTAGAACCCTTTCTTTTTGGCTTCTGCAGTACCCACCCTAGAGAATCCATCACTGCTTTCATTATTCCTTTTGTAGGTTACCTAGCGAAAGTGTTCAAAGCCAGCTGTTTCACTGGAGTTTTCCTGGAGATATGCTGACTGGCCAGACTTGCTGCTTGGAAGCTGAACAGTAGGAACCTTGAGTGGAGAGTGTAAACAAGTGTTGCATTTTTAGGTTCTTTTTGGGGTTTTTCCTTGCAGCTTTTTTAACACCTTTTCTGTCACTTTTTAAACAGCCTTTTTTTTTTCTTTCCTTCCTTCAGCCTACTAATTAAGGGGAGTGGTTAATTGGTGACAGGTGCTTTAGGCCAATATAACTTTCTGTAGAGCACATCTGAATTTGCCAGACTTGCTGGTTGGAAGCTGAACAGTGGGAACCTTGAGTGGAGAGTGTGAATAAGTGTTCACAAGGGGAGTGGTTAATTGGTCACAGGTGCTTAAGGCCTATATAACTTTCTGTAGAACTCATTTTGAGCCTACTTGTCAGGAAAGGGTCCATTCGCTGGTAAGTTATATTATTTGGCATGCAGTACTGGGGTCCACCAGCAGGTGTCTCCTGGCAGTGTTGAACTGTCAGGAGAATATTTCCCTGCTGGTGTCCTGTCATCTTTTGGCTGCAGTACTGATGTCCACCAGCGGATGGATCCTGGCAGTAGGGGGCAGACAACACTCCCTGCGCTCAGGTGTAACTTGAAGCCAATTAGTCAGCCCTATAAATACCCGGCGAGCCCTCACTTGCTCGCCTTGGTATCTCTCTCTCTCCCTGCACTCTAACCTTGCTGCCCGTTACTTTGACCTTGAGCCTGCATCTGCCTTGTCCTGACCTGACCTGATCTTATCCCATCCCTATCCTGAGCCTATCCCCTCTGTTCCTGGTTACCTTGGATCCCTGCCCTGTATCCCATCCATCCACCCTCTTCCTGTCCTGCTGGTTTGATCTCCCTGTGTATGACCTTGGCCTGGCTTTGTTTACGATTACGGTATCTCCATTTCCTTGTATATATTGTTGTTTGTAGTGGGTTTGTTGTATTGGTTTTGCACTGTTTATATTTCTTTTACTTGTCACTTATTTATTAAACACCATTATTTCACTTATATGTGTTTTGGGTTTCCTCTGTGCAGTCCACACAGTTTGGTCAATTAGATTCTCTGACAGTATACCAAGGCCATCCCTGACCAGACGTGGCTGCATTGAGGAAACCATCCTGGTTTATCGGGTCTGCTAATATGGATTTCGATGAAATCCTTTATTATTCTCTGCTAGCAGAAGAGGATGGTGAATATTGTCGCCAGATTTTAAAAGGGTGGACTAGTGACAGGCTGATGGAAACTATCCGATCAGCTCATTCCCTAGTGGATCAGGGGTATATGTCTTTTGAAGATGTTCAGCCCCTGATCCAGTTATGTGCAAAACCAGCCCTGTCATGCATTCCCGAGGGAAGTGATGATTTTTCACCCCCCTTCAATTATGGCCAAGTTGAATCCCTGGTTTGGTTGTTAGAGGATGATCCAGCCTATTTTATGGAACATTATTCCAACTGTTCACAGCAAGTGTTGTCTAATTGCATCCAGTCAGTGCAATCCTTGATTAGTCAGGCTGTGTGTGAATCAGCGTTTGTTCAACCTGTGCTGCAGGTATGGTCAGATCTCCTGTCTTTTGCTAAGCCACAATACTCCAGCCCTACCATTAATCCTCTGTCTCCCCAAAAATGTATCTCCCCGTCGCCTATGGCAACCTCAGCTACAGCCCAGTTTATCAAACCCCCTACCAAATACTACTACCCAGTCTCCAAGTGTAGCACCTATCCCGCCTTCAATCCACCTGTCTCTTCTCCTCCACCTGTAACAGTCCCACAAAACCCCTCTCTAGCTACAGTTCCTTGGTCTTCCTTCGATCCAGCTACTTTCTTTTCTTTCAGCCCTGCACCTACATACAAGACTGCACGGGCTAAACCAAAAAAGAAACAAAAATTCTTTCCTACCCACACGATCCTGCCAGTAACCCAACTTGCTTCCACACCAACTAACCCACCTGATTCTGTCAAACCAGTGCCTGCTACCGAGCCTGATGCGCCAGTGTCTTCTACGCAACCTGTTGTGCCAATGCCTGTGCCTGCTGTCCAGTTTGATGTCCCTGCCTTCCAGTCTGGTGTGCCCACCTTCCAGTCTGATGCACCCGCTCTCCAGTCTAATGCACCTGCAATCCAGTCCGATATGCCTGCCTTCCAGCCGGATGTCTTGAAGCTTGCCTTCCAGCCTGAAGTCCCGGTGCCCGCTTTTCAGTCTGTGCCCCCTCCCCAGTCTGATGTCTTCATGCCTGCCTCCCAGCCTGATGCCCCGAAGCTTGCTTTTCAGCCTGATGTCTTGGTCCCTGCCTTCCAGCTTGATGTCCCTGCCTTCCAACTTGATGTCCCTGCCTTCCAGTCTGGTGTGCCCACCTTCCAGTCTGGTGTGCCCACCTTCCAGTCTGACGCACCCGCTCTCCAGTCTAATGCACCTGCTATCCAGTCTGATATGCCTGCCTTCCAGTCGGAAGTCTTGAAGCTTGCCTTCCAGCCCGAAATCCCAGTGTCCATGTTCCAGTCTGACGCCCCAGCGACTATTGACCAGTCTGATGTACCTGCTGTTCTGCCCGATGTGCCAGCGCCTGTGTCTGCTGCCCAGTCTAAAGTTCCAGCACCCGCTGCCTGGTCTGATGTCTCGGTGCCGGCTTTCCAGTCCGCTTTCCAGCCTGATGTGCCAGTGTTTACGACTCAGCCAGTTGTGCCAATGCCTGTGTCCGCTGCCCAGTTTGAGGTCCCAGTGCCTGCTGCTCAGCCCAAAATCCCAGTGTCCATGTTCCAGTCTGACGCTCCAGCGACTACTGACCAGTCCGATGTACCTGTTCCGCCTGTTGTGCCAGTACCTGTTGTTCTGCCTGATGTGCCCACTGTTCAGCCTGATGAGCCTGCTTTCCGGTTTCATGTGTCCATCCTCCAGCCTGATATCCTGGTACCTGTCTTCCAGCCTGATGTCGTGATGTTGGTATCCCAGCCTGAGGTTTCGGTGCCCGTGTCTCCGCCTGAAGTTTCGGTGCCCGTGTTTCAGCCTGGAGTTTTGGTGCCCGTGTCTCAGCTTGCTGAATCGGTGCCCGTTACCCAGTCTGTTGAATCGGTGCCCGTTACCCGGTCCGCTGAACTGGTGCCCGTTACCCAGTCTGCTATACCGAAGTCCGTCACTTGGCCTGTCAAGCCAGTATCCGTTATCCGGCTTGCCAAACCAGTGCCCGGTGTCCAGCTCGCTGAGTCGGGGCCTGTTACCCAGCCCACTGGGCCAGGGTCCGTTACCCAGCTTGCTGAGCCGGTGCCTGTAATCTGGCCTGCCCTTACGGTGCTCGCTGTTCGGCCCAATGTTCCAGAGCCTGCTGCCCAGCTCGATGACCCGGAGCCTGCTGCCCAGCTCGATGACCCGGAGCCTGCTGCCCAGCTCGATGACCCGGAGCTTGCTGCCCAGCTCGATGACCCGGAGCCTGTTGCCCAGCTCGATGACCCGGAGCCTGCTGCCCAGCTCGATGACCCGGAGCCTGCTGCCCAGCTCGATGACCCGGAGCCTGCTGCCCAGCTCGATGACCCGGAGCCTGCTGCCCAGCTCGATGACCCGGAGCCTGCTGCCCAGCTCGATGACCCGGAGCCTGCTGCCCAGCTCGATGACCCGGAGCCTGCTGCCCAGCTCGATGACCCGGAGCCTCCTGCCCAACTCGATGACCCGGAGCCTGCTGCCCAGCTCGGCTTGTTCCTATCTGCTGCCCAGCTCGGCTTGTTCCTGTCTGCTGCCCAGCTCAAGTTGTTCCTGTCTGCGGCCCAGCTCAAGTTGTTCCTGTCTGCTGCCCAGCTCAAGTTGTTCCTGTCTGCTGCCCAGCTCAAGTTGTCCCTGTCTGCTGCCCAGCTCAAGTTGTCCCTGTCTGCTGCCCAGCTCAAGTTGTCCCTGTCGTCTGCTGCCCAGCTCAAGTGTTTCCTGTCGTCTGCTGCCCAGCTCAAGTGTTTCCTGTCGTCTGCTGCCCAGCTCAAGTGTTTCCTGTCGTCTGCTGCCCAGCTCAAGTGTTTCCTGTCGTCTGCTGCCCAGCTCAAGTGGTTCCTGTCGTCTGCTGCCCAGCTCAAGTGGTTCCTGTCGTCTGCTGCCCAGCTCAAGTGGTTCCTGTCGTCTGCTGCCCAGCTCAAGTGGTTCCTGTCGTCTGCTGCCCAGCTCAAGTGGTTCCTGTCGTCTGCTGCCCAGCTCAAGTGGTTCCTGTCGTCTGCTGCCCAGCTCGAGTGGTTCCTGTCGTCTGCTACCCAGCTTGAGTGGTTCCTGTCGTCTGCTGCCCAGCTTAATGACTCTGACATGCCAGCCGTCTGCCCAGATGTGCCTGATGACCAGCCTGACATACCTTCCTCCACCATTCTGCCTGATGCCATAGACCATGGACAATTAAGACCAGTTGGAGCGTCCGGAGGCCGCTCCTTTAGGGAGGGGTACTGTCAGGAAAGGGTCCATTCGCTGGTAAGTTATATTATTTGGCATGCAGTACTGGGGTCCACCAGCAGGTGTCTCCTGGCAGTGTTGAACTGTCAGGAGAATATTTCCCTGCTGGTGTCCTGTCATCTTTTGGCTGCAGTACTGATGTCCACCAGCGGATGGATCCTGGCAGTAGGGGGCAGACAACACCCCTGCGCTCAGGTGTAACTTGAAGCCAATTAGTCAGCCCTATAAATACCCGGCGAGCCCTCACTTGCTCGCCTTGGTATCTCTCTCTCTCCCTGCACTCTAACCTTGCTGCCCGTTACTTTGACCTTGAGCCTGCATCTGCCTTGTCCTGACCTGACCTGATCTTATCCCATCCCTATCCTGAGCCTATCCCCTCTGTTCCTGGTTACCTTGGATCCCTGCCCTGTATCCCATCCATCCACCCTCTTCCTGTCCTGCTGGTTTGATCTCCCTGTGTATGACCTTGGCCTGGCTTTGTTTACGATTACGGTATCTCCATTTCCTTGTATATATTGTTGTTTGTAGTGGGTTTGTTGTATTGGTTTTGCACTGTTTATATTTCTTTTACTTGTCACTTATTTATTAAACACCATTATTTCACTTATATGTGTTTTGGGTTTCCTCTGTGCAGTCCACACAGTTTGGTCAATTAGATTCTCTGACACTACTCATCTTTGAGCTTGCCACCTTTTTGCTTGCTGAAACTTAGACCAAGTGGAACTGGACTAAGTGGTGAGTTAAAAACCATAGTTAGAACAGGAGATTATAACAAGGGTCAAAGTACCTGTGTAGTGTGAGTACCTGTGTAGTGTGAGTGTGTACCTGTGTATTGTAAGTACACTAGTGCTATGAGTGCATGTGGGCTGTATTGAGTATTAGTGTCAGGTAGTACCTAGTATAGTATCTGAGTAGTGTGTGTGTGGATCATTAGTACCTATGAATTGTGTTTATCTGTGTATTGTGAGTGCGCATGGGCAGTGAGTACACGAGTGCTGCAATTGCATGTGGTCTGCGAGTGCACAAGGTCTGCAAGTGCACGTAGGCTGCGAGTGCACGTGGTCTGCAGATGCACGTGGGCTGTGAGTGCATGTGGGCTGCGAGTGCAAGTAGTCTGCGAGTGGACGTTGGCTGCGAGTGCACGTTGTCTACGAGCGTACATGGTCTGCGAGTGCACGTGGACTGCAAGTGCACATGGGCGGCGAGTACCTGTGTATTGTCTTGTTGAGTACCTGTGTATTGTATCGTTGAGTATTAGTCAGGAAGCTAGTTGTTAGGTAATTTGGACAGGGTATAATCCCCAATGCTCATTAAATTAGTAGGTACGATGCCCGGAGGGTATGGATATGTGACTTGGTCCGTTCCTTGATCATCTGATCGAAGGCGAATACTGCTGTACAAAAATGTAAGCACATTGTTTCCCTGGAAGCCCAGGTTCTGAATCTAGGGAAGCAACTGTCAGCACCCTCAATACTAAAGTAGAGCCAGGAACATACCCTGCAATTGCCGGCAGGGGCCAGCACAGAGGCGGGTGGAGACAAAGAGGTGCGGGCACTAGAAATGAGTAGATGGGTCAGGAAGGATAGAGGGGGAAGTGTCAGGGAGGCCAATCCTGGGCTGGAGCATCCCAATAAGTACGCTCCATTGAGTGACAGCACTGCTGGAGCTGAGGGACTCTCCTAGCTGCCAGGGGAAGAACTCTTTCAGTGAAAGTGGGGGGAAGCGAAGGGAAAGGATAGACAGATTCTGGTGGTAGGGGACTCAATTCTTAGAATTCTCAATTCTTAGAAGGATAGAGAGGGCAATCTGTGACAAAGACCTGAAGCGCCGAACTGTATGCTGTCTTCCGGGTACTTGGGTTTGGCACATCAGGGATCTGGTGAACAGATTACTGGGAGGGGCTGGGGAAAAGCCAGCTGTCATGGTGTACGTTGGCAACAATGACAAAGTCAGAGGCAGATGGAGTGTCCTAAAGAACGACTTTTGGTACTAAATTGAGGAAAAGGACCTCCGAGGTAGTATTCTCAGGAATACTACCGGTACCTCGAGCCACACCAAAAAGGCAGAGGGAGATTAGGGAAGTTAACAAGTGGCTGAGGAGCTGGTGTAGTAAGGAGGGGGTTTGGGTTCCTGGAGAACTGGGCCGACTTCTCAGTCGGTCACCAGTTCTATAGAAGGGACGGACTGCACCTAAATGAGGAGAGTGCAGATCTGCTGGAAGGGAAGAAGGCTGAAAAGTTAGAGGGGTTTTTAAACTAGGTGACGGGGGAGGGTCCAGAGGTAGAGATAGTCAGCAATAAACATATTCCAGGGGGTAGTATTGGGGGCATTAGTGGTAGGTTGACTAAAGCACATAAACCCGAGGTAAGTATAGTAACAAGTCCTGTTTGCAATCTTGGAACATCCAATAACACGTGGCATGTTCACCAATGCCAGGAGCCTGGCGGACAAGATGGGTGAACTAGAGATACATTTGAACAAAGAGGATTTAGATTTTGTGGGAGATTCAGAGACCTGGTTCAAGAGCTCTCATGATTAGCTGGCAACCATTCAAGGGTATGCCCTTTATCGCAAGGATAGAGAGGGTAAAAAAGGGGGAAGGGTATGCCTATATATCAAGAATAATGTACAAGTGAATGTGAGAGATGACATCAATAAGGGAGCTAGGGAAGAGGTGGAATCTTTATGGGTAGAGCGCCAAAGGGATGAAACTAAGGGGAAAATAATACTGGGAGTATGCTATAGGCCCAATATCCTGAGGGAGAAGGGGGAGACGGACCTCCTATCACAATTTGGATTAGCAGCAAGGATGGGAAGTGTTATCATAATGGGGGATTTTAATTATCCAGACATAGACTGGGTGGAGGGAACCACACATTCGTCTAAGGCTCGCCAGTTCCTAAATGTCTTGCAGGACAATTTCATGGGTCAGATGGTAGACGCACCAACTAGAAACAAGGCGTTACTAGATCTACTGATTACCAACAAAACAGACCTGATCACGGATGTGGAAATACAGAGAAATTTAGGTAACAGCGATCACAGGTCAATTGGCTTCAGTATAAATCACACAAATAGGAAAAACGAGGGGAACACAAAGACACTGAATTTCAAAAAAGCCAACTTCCCTAAACTATGAACCTTGCTAGAAGATATAAATTGGGATAAAATCTTAGAAACAAAGAACACGGAGGAGAGATGGGTTTGCTTTAAGAGCATATTAAATAGGGGCATTAGCGAGTGTATCCCATTGGGAAATAAATTTAAAAGAGCGAACAAAAGTGCTGGGTGGCTTAACGCTAATGTAAAAAATGGATATAAAGGCAAATGATAAGGCCTTCAAAAAATACAAGGCTGAGGGATCATCATCAGCATTCAAACTTTACAAAGAATGCAACAAGAAATGTAAGGGTGCAATTAGGGTGGCTAAGATAGAACGCAAAAGACACATAGAGGAGGAGAGCAAAATAAATCCCAAGTATATAAACAGTAAAAAAGGAAGGACAGACCATATTGGCCCCATAAAGAATGAGGAAGAACATCTGGTTACAAAGGATGGGGAGATGGCGAAGGTATTGAATTTATTCTTCTCCTCAGTCTTCACGAGGGAATCGGGGGGCTTCAGTCACCAAAACTGCAGTGTTTGTTCTCATGACACATCACAGGAAGCACCCTCATGGCTAACAGGGGACAGGATTAGAAATAGAATCTTTATATTGCTTTTGGTTCACATTCATGAATCACTATATAGATTTTGGTTTAGTTTTGGGTAGCGCGATTTTAATTTTTCTCAGGATTAGAAATAGACTTGGTAAACTTAACATTATTAAATCACCGGGTTCATGACTTGCACCCGAGGGTACTTAGGGAACTCAGTCAAGTAATTGCCAGACCATTGTTCCTAATTTTTACTGACAGTCTACTGACTGGAATGGTACCAGCTGATTGGAGAAAAGCCAAAGTAGCACCAATATTTAAAAAAGGGCCAAAATACAACCCTGGGAATTACAGACCAGTTAGCCTAACATCAACTAAGTATAAACATTGTAAAGATTTGTCCTTTAGATCAAAGGAATACACTTCGGTGTGTAAATGAGGGAAGTTTACCCACTTAACAACTTCAGCCCCGGAAGGATTTACCCCCTTCCTGACCAGAGCACTTTTTGCGATACAGCACTGCGTCGCTTTAACTGACAATTGCGCGGTCCTGCTACATTGCACTCAAACAAAATTGACGTCCATTTTTTCCCACAAATAGAGCTTTCTTTTGGTGGTATTTGATCACCTCTTTTTTATTTATTGCATTATAAACAAAAAAGACCGCCAATTTTGAAAAAAAAAGCATTTTTGTGCTGGCCGGCAAGCGGTTAAACACTAAACCTTTTTCTGTCGTTGGTTTCAAGTTAAAATCATTTTTGTTTGCTAGAAAATTACTTAGAACCCCTAAACATTATATATGTTTTTTTTAGACGAGACCCTAGAGAATAAAATGGTGGTTGTTGCAATAATTTATGTCACACTGTATTTGCGCAGCAGTCTTTCAAATGCTATTTTTTTGGAAAAAAATACACTTTAATTAATTTAAAAAAACTAACCAGTAAAGTTAGCCCAATTTTTTTGCATAGTGTGAAAGATTTTACACCGCGAGAATCGTGAGAGAATCGTGATCTTTATTCTAAGCAAAAAAATTGTGATTCTCATTTTGGCCAGAATGGTGCAGCTCTATAACAAAGCAAACAGACGTAGTTCTTTGTCTTCGCTTGGGACCTGGATGTCTTTACAAATCCATCAGCAGGATTTCTTATCTGACTATCTGATGAGCCTTGGTTGACCTTTGGGTCATTTTTGGAGGTGAGTGGCCAATTCATAAATATAACAGTCGATGTTTGGATTGACGTGCTGTCTGTTTTTTCTTTTATCAAGTTACCCCTATGAGATTTGTATCTTTATATGAACTGACTCCTACCATTGGGCTTTAGTTGGACTGTCATTCACATTTATTTATTTGTATGTTTTGGATACTTATCATGTTCATTCTTTAAGTATATTAATTCATGCCACATTACTGAATAAGTGCACCATCTTATTTCTTCTTTTATACAGCTGCATTAAAAGTCAACTGTCTGTGCTGGACCAATAAGCTACAGGCAGGGGATTCCCTGGTCTACAGCTGCATGTACACAAAGGGTTGGGGATGCTCATGACATTATTGACCTAATATGGCCACATAGCCATAATAGATCAATGATGGCAATGTGGCCATATTAGGTCAACAGCTCATTGGCTCAGCCCTGACAGCTGCCTACTGGGTTTGGCTGAAATCAAGTTCTGACTTAACCCAAGCCCATCAATAACCGTAGGGGACATGTACCAATGCCAAAATTGAATAAAAAGAAAAATTAAAAAACTGTATCTCTCTCTTATACAATGGCTGCTTGACTGTTCTGAGCCCTCTTTTTTTATAAAAAAAAGTGGGCTGGGTTATCCATTTCCTCAAATTTTTCACTCCTGTCACTCAGCTGGCCAGAGGCAAATGCTATGCACTTCATTATAGAACGTTCCCTTTTTCTGCCAGCAAACCTGCACAGCTTTCAGTGAAAAACATGACTATGGTATTAACCATGGCTTGTTACCTGCTATACCAATAACCCCACCCCCTATTCATTTTAATGACCACACCACACATAACTGGAGTAAATTGGCCATAGCAGCCATTTTATTAACCAAATATAAATACCAATAATTAACATGCCAATAACCTTACAAAACATAAGATATATCTTTATTAAAGATAATGTAGCCCAAAGTCATAACCGTACCTGCTAGTCTTATCAGGCCTCCAGTCGCGAAACCCCCTACTCGGAGACAACTAGCAGGTACCCATACCAACTGGGAGCCGTACCTCAGACGGGTCCCTACCAACTGGGAGCCGTACCTCATACGGGTCCCTACCAACTGGGAGCCGTACCTCATACGGGTCCCTACCAACTGGGAGCCGTACCTCATACGGGTCCCTACCAACTAGGAGCCGTACCTCATACGGGTCCCTACCAACTGGGAGCCGTACCTCATACGTGTCCCTGCCAACTGGGAGCCGTACCTCAGATGGGTCCCTACACCATACCTTTTAAGTGCCCATATGACCTAAAAGGACCTTGCACCCTGCCATAACATGACAAATTACCCCAAAATTGTAGGGAGGGAGGGTGGGAAGCTGATTCTCCAGCATTTCCCCTGCAACTGAATAACCACCCCCCTTTCCTCTCCAGCTCACTTCCCCCCAGTGCTCCACCCATATCTCCTAAACAATTTAGAAACGCCCTAACAAAAACCTAACCATGTACTCCCCTCCCCTCTTACCATTACTCCCAGTCTCAAGCCCCATTAACCCCTGTCATGCCGGCCCTTCGTTTATTGCTTTTGGGGCGTACTACGGGCCTCTCTTGACTATGGTATTAACCATGGCTTGTTACTTGCTATACCAATAACCCCACCCTCTATTCATTTTAATGACCACACCACACATAACTGGAGTAAATTGGCCATAGCAACCGTTTTATTAACCAAATATAAATACCAATAATTAACATGTCAATAACCTTACAAAACATAACCTATATCTTTATTAAAGATAATGTAGCCCAAAGTCATAACCATACCTGCTAGTCTTATCAAGCCTCCAGTCGTGAAACCCCCTACTCGGAAACAACTAGCAGGTACCCATACCAACTGGGAGCCATACCTCAGATGGGTCCCTACCAACTGGGAGCCATACCTCAGATGGGTCCCTACCAACTGGGAGCCGTACCTCATACGGTCCCTACCAACTGGGAGCCGTACCTCAGATGGGTCCCTACCAACTGGGAGCCGTACCTCATATAGGTCCCTACCAACTGGGAGCCGTACCTCAGACGGGTCTGTACACCATACCTTTTAAGTGCCCATATGACCTAAAAGGACCTTGCACCCTGCCACCCCCACTCAAACCTGACCCCTTAGGTTTGGGCGGACCTCCACCCCGCAAGGCCCTCCGGATATCCCCCTCTAGACCCAGACACCTCATTTCAAAACCAACAGCATGCAAATGAACACCGCCCCCACCAAATCTATCCAGGGTTTTACTTCCAACCCATGATAACGTGCCACCTCCCGATTAAACTTTGTAACACGAACACCCCTGGTGCTCTGTTGAGGCGAGCATATCGCTCAACTCAGGACAACTCTGCTCCCTAATAGGCCGGGCATCCCAATCCAACGGACCCCTGCCTCCTCCTTAGGAATGCCCAATGGACGTCCGTCAGGCCGGATGTAAGTTCTCCTCTCTCCCCAATGGACCTATGAGTGGCCCATTATCCAGATCAGGCAAGAGCCATTCCCTGTAAACAAAAATTAAAAAAAAAAAAAAACACCCCACACACATAGAAGCGGGAACACCCAAACCCAGCTACCCCAAAACAGAGGAGACATACATGACATATACAAGCAAAACCATACATTGACTTAACATAAATCACACATGATGAAGTACATACAGGCAGTATCACTGAGACTGCCCCTATCAGTACCCACCACGACTCCTCATTCAACCCCCCAACGCGCCGCCTCCTATGCGACCCCAGTACAAAAGGAATAGGCCAAGCAGCTGGACAAAGTCCCCAGACCCCCAAACATCTCCAAAAACTGCCTTGAACTGATACTGAGGAAGCGCCAACCCATCTGCGATGCGCCCCGGGCGAAAACTCAAAAATTTTTGTGAAACAACCCGCCCGTACGAGCCAGAGCCCTTTAACACTGAACAAAACCCCCCACATACCATGTCCTACTTTATCGGTCTTGGATCTTTTTATCCCAAAAGCCCACCTATTCGTGACACTGGTTGCACACAATTGACAGCAAGCCATAGTCCCCCATCTGTACGAACAAACCAATTCCCCAATCTGCAGAGCCCCAAAATGCCTACCAAAATTGCCATCTGGAGCAAGATGGCCTAATAATCCTACAAACCCACAACTGGAAGCACCCGAAACAACGCACCCCACAAATCCAAGGGCACCAGGCAACAGATGCCACATGCGACCTATGAAATACCACCAAGAACCCCTCATCATTTTTCTTTTTTCCCCGCCCAAGCCACGGACCAGGCCGAAACAATGAATCAGAGCCCCCCGAGGCATGAACAGCATATACCAAAGCATTGCAACATACACAAGCCAACACCAAATGCCGCGAGAGACACACCACCGGTGTAGACGAAGGTGACCGCTATAAATTGCCTGCATAACTATCAAATTATTGCCATCAAAACATATCCTTATTGCCATTTAGAACCCCAAAGCTCCACTGCTAACCCCCGAAAACAGTTCCAAGATTGCTAATTACTGGTAAACCCAGCCTATCTCCATTCCAACAGCTGAAGGGGCCACAATCTGCTGCCCCCAAATCCGCCCCCATAGCCCAACGATCCTACGTCCTAAGTGAACAGCTCCCATTCAAAACTGGTCATAGCTTCAGCCCTACACATCGACCTCTTTTATAGGCATCCAAAATGATGCCCAAACCAACAGGTCCCCCTATGTTCCTGGGACATACGAATGTACTATCCAGGAGACTACACAACGCCAGCCAGCGATTAAAAACCCTACCCATCGGCATGATCCAACACGCAAAGGTTAGCGTCCCCAGAAGCAGCAAAAGTGGGCGCAAGGAAACCTGCCAGCCCCCCCCCCCCTGCTGAAACCACCGCCACCCGCAAGTCCGTCAGGTTGTCCTGCGGGAGGCGGCGTTCCATGGCCACAATGTCACTCAAAATACCCAGACATTTGGAACCGTAGCTGGACCTTCCATTTTATCTGCCGCCGGCAGAATGCCCAGTCGCTCCGCCATGTGCTGAAACCCAACAAAACCTTACTCAGATTATCAGCTGCCAGTCTAATACCTAAGATTAACCAAATTTTGGATGACACATGAAAGCCTGGACACCTCCCAGACCACACCCTCAAAGAATGAACTCAAGGTTGCGAATGAAGCACCCCACGGTCAAACATTGATTAATGAAATAACCTATACCCGTACAACCCAACAAGTGTAAAACTGTCAGGATGAAGAGGCAACAAGTGACAAGTGGGCTCAATATCAGTTTTTCTAATAAAGCCGGGGGAACCATAGCCACGACCCAGCGTGCCACTGCTTCAAAAACGTGTATAAAACGGAACACAAACCAGGATCTATGAACTCATTCACCGAACCCCCCCCTGTGATCCGACCCAAATGAATCCAACCTAAACTTGTTACTTATTGGGAACTACCCCCCCCACCGGAGAAACCACTGAATAATCCAGCAGCAAAGATATAAATGGACCAGCCATGCGGCCCAGTTCCACCTCTTTTCTGGTTTTGCCAACACTACTACCTCCCGGGTGAGCCAACGCCGACCTCAAATTGTCCGCAGCTCGTGGAGGGTGGGGAAGTCTACACAGGATATGAAAGCCCTCGGCGAGTCCCAAGGCCAGCAGCTCCCAGTTTGGATACCTACCTAGAAGCGGGCGCATCCTAACTATGCTCACCGGAATCATTCCCCAAATCTGCCCTAATCCCTTCGAGTGCCTCTATTTAAGAGAGTGCGAGCCCTCGCAGCCCGAGCACTCGTGTGTGCATTCGCACGACGTTCCAAACTTGCGAGTCCCTTCCTTGAATGCCCAAAAAACTCCTCTCTCTTGTTGGCCGACTGTCCAGAGGAATAAGATCCGCCAGCCCCCGATGAGCGAAACTAAGTCCCCCAGCCCGCTCCAAGGCCATGCTGCATCCAAATACTAATGTCTTTGTGATCCCCGCGCAGGGACGTACCTAATGCCTTGCGCTACCGGACATGCAACCTGATCCATGGCAGATGCCCCATAGGCTTGATAAGCCTCCCCCGGTCGCATCCAAATTACGGAACAGGACCGAGCAATTCTCTGGCGCCAAATTCCAAATTGCAAATGCCTGAAACCAGTTGGTAAATGACTGGGGAATGAGCCCGATCGACTCTCCTTCTCCACCTCATTCTTCCTATCATCAAACTTACCTCCTTCCCATTTAAATTCTCCAGTGGGAGAACATTTTGACGTACTTACCCTTGCAGATTTTTTCCTAAACTCCTGCTTGAGGTGTTCCCCTAGCGGCCCCTCGACGAACGTCCACCAAATTAAACCAATCTACCTCCGTATTAGCACCCTACCTTGTCCGCCGTCCTTCACGCCCTCTCCCCTTGTTGAAGGTACCTGTCCTGCCACTGGTCCCGGAGAAGCCGACACCCCCATGGCCGTCTGCAGCAGACCCGACAATGTCCCTGTCTCTGCTGTCAATGCAGCCCACTTACCCCTGAATCTGCATGAGGAACCCCAGGCTGCCATCGGAACCCAGCACCAGCAATAGGATCTAACCTTCCCACGACATCCCTCCATCCTGCCAATAACTGCACCGACTCCTGCGCACCTGTCCCTGCAGTCCTAAAAAATCCCCTGACAACACAGAAACACCATGCAACCCCCCCCCCCCACCCCAGCAAACAGGCCACAGGCACACACACACAGACAAAGAGGGTCGGCCTTGAGGCCACTTACCAGGCTGCAGCAGAATAGGCATTCCACCAGCCGTCACTGCGCTCTCCACCGCTGCAAGCACCGCCACCGGCTCGTCCTTGCTCACCTCTTCTCGCTCCCCAGCTGATAGGGGAGCATCCGCATGAACTGTTGTGCTGGCCCAGCCCGTTCCTCTCAGCATCTGCTCTGCACCATCCTGCTGCCAGTGACGTCAGCTGCCGCCATCTGCCATGGGGGCCCAGGCCATTCCTTCAATAACACGCTGGGCCCGCGACCCCGCCAAGCGGGACGCCGCCGCTCTACTCGCGTCTCTTGTTGTCCCCCCTTGTGCACCGCCCTCAGCCACATCGTTCAGAAGATTCCCCCCCATCACTCCCGGAACAGAGACACCGCCCGCATCTGATAACAGGTCAGTTCCCGAGTCTGCAGCATGCAATGCCGAGCTGCCCGGGTGGTCCTGGGGCCAATACCGAGCGCCGCACCTCCGTCTGAACCTGCACCTAGTACAGGCTAGTTCCCAAGTCTGCTGCCTTCTACGCCGAGCCGCCCGAGTGGCCCCTGGGGCCAAGACCGGGCGCCACCCATACATTTGAACCCCTGCCGAGGGAGGGGCTGCCCCCGGACATCACAGCTCCCATCCCGTGAGTCCCACTGAGGAATGGTTTCCCCCAGGCCGTACCACCACCGCCTGTACCCGGCGCTGTGGAGAAGGGGCCGTAGGGTCACTGGAGGCTCACTCCATGGGGGGGGTACCAGGTGACATTGTAATCAAGTGCTAGCCTCAGGCCTGCGGCGCTGCGGTGGTCTAAGTCTCCGAGCACGTGTCCCAGCGGGGGGGGGGGAGTGCAGGGATAGTACCCCCCCGCCTCCCACAATCAATTCAGCCAGCCATCCTGTGAGCCTGCAGCCAGGCCATGCCATGCACAGCTGCTGCAGCCCAGAATAGTACTATCGGGGGGAGGCTACAAGTCCCCCATAACGTTAAGGGCAAAAATGGAGCCTTTCTTGCTAGAAGCTGATTCCCTATCTCTTCCCCTGGCCTCTGAGCACATGTCTCAGTGGTGCAGGGATAGTACCCCCCGCCTGGCTCCCACACCGATCAATCCAGCCAGCTTTCCCATGAGCCTGCAGCCAGGCCGTGCCATGCACAGCTGCTGCAGCCCAGCATAGTGATATCGGGGGGGAGGGGCCTATAAGGCCCCCCTAATGCTAAGGGCAAAAATGGAGCCTTACTTGTTAGAAGCTGATTCTCCAGCATTTCCCCTGCAACTGAATAACCACCCCCCTTTCCTCTCCAGCTCACTTCCCCCCAATGCTCCACCCATATCTCCTAAACCATTTAGAAACGCCCTAACAAAAACCTAACCATGTATTCCCCTCCCCTCTTACCATTACTCCCAGTCTCAAGCCCCATTAACCCCTTTCATGCCGGCATTTTGTTTATTGCTTTTGGGATGTACTATGGGCCTTTCTATTCGTTGTGAACTGTCTGCTTTGATTCGTTAGTGTGTTTTCTTTCATATATATGTATATATATGCTCTTTCAACTCAGTAACTGAATCAATATTATGTGATACTTTTGTATAAATGGATCAGGAGAGTGGCCTTAACTTATCTTGATTGCTCAGGTAGATACTGGTTGCCAGTAACTCTCTGATTTGGTAATTAGCTTCCCTACAGAGATTCACACAGAAAAGCCCTATTTTGAGTCCAAAGTTCTTATTTTAAGTGAAGTCCTGATGAAGGAGGATTTTTTTCTGACCCCCGAAATGCTTTGGCTGTTTTTTTAGTGTAAACCAATAACTAAATTTGGACTCTTTCATCTTTTGCACAAATGAAAAATTGTGAAAAATAAAATGAAGTCAAAATATGACCAACCAATTAGGGGAAAAATCAATTGATAAAAGTAAAAGTCCCAATAAGAAATTATATATGATCAAAGTTGTGTGTTATTCCAACAGTGCAGATTGTGGTAAAAAAAATGTGCAGTCCAAAGACCAAAGAGTCCTTTCAATAATAGTTACACCGTCCCACATCACAAAAGAAGTGATACCTCTACCGCAAGAGATGCCTGCTTACCAGCTGATGCGGACCTCCTATCACGGGAGGTCTATCTCGCTTGTGGCTAATACTTAGCCAGGGCCTTTGCTTGCATAGGGAGATGTGTATATGGCCGTCTCACCATATATCTACTTCTGGGCTCACAGGTACCACAGCTGATATGGCTCAATCTCTAGTGTCTTTAGAGATGTCCTCCAAACAGTCATACTCGTGGAAGTTTTGCAAAAAAGATAAAGGCTTGTGTGTAAAACTATAAACATTTATTACATATAAAAAGTAATGCACTTACATCAAGTTTGCATTAACACGCATGGGAAATCTCAAGCCGGACGGTGACGGCAGCACGTCGCTCCACCCGACGTGTTTCGTCACACATTACGTCATCCTGGGGCACTGGCTAGACTGGCTTGAAATGAAAGACTAACCAACTGTGGCACTGGCTAGACTGGCTTGAAATGAAAGACTAACCAACTGTTCATATTGCAAGTCAAAAGTTGACAAGTTACATTCTGTGACAACACTTAGGTTAACCTATGGTAATCATGTATTAAACACAAAATTGTGTGTTACAGGCCTAGCAGTTAAAAAAGTAAAGAAAAAAAAATCTTTGTCTTATACTATGGGATTAATATCCTAAAGCAGCAGTCTCACAACTGCGGCCCTGGGGCCAAATGTGGCCCTTTGCTTGCCTCTTTCTGGCCCATAGGGCACTATTCTATCCACAACTACCACTAATGATGGGGTGCTATTCCTCCCACTGTTATCAACCACGGGGCACTATTATTACCACTGATACCAACAATAGGGCACTATTCCTTCCACTAAAACCAAAGATGGAACATTGTCTACTTCGACTGTCCACAGTCTGGCCCCCCTAAAGTCTGAAGGATAGTAACCTGGCCCTTTGTTTAGAAAGTTTGGAAGCCCCTGTCCTAAAGGATTAGAGCATGTTGAATTTTCACTTATTTTAGAGGGTGAGGTAAAACAAAGTAAATTTCATGGAAAAAAAATGGGATTTGTGCTGACACATAATTGGATGACTTTTTAATTACTTTTTTGCAAAAAAATTCACTTAGCAAAAAGAAAATTAATTTAGCGCAGTGACCGAGGCAAAGTTGTGCTTACTTCAATCATCCAACCACGTGCAAGCAAAATCTTTTTTTTTTTTTTTTTTTTCTTACACATTCTTTGCAAAACTACTTTTAACTTAGTTTCTCCTCTAAGATACAGTATGTGAAATTTCACTTTACAAAATTAAAATACACTTGGAACGTGAACGTGCTCCACTGCCTTAGCAACTTCAGCCCATTGTGTCTTTACAGTGATGTACAAAATTATACTTTTATATTTATGCTTATTTGGAAAAACGGTGCTGTGCTGCAATAGGCCTAAGAAGCACATAGCAATTACACATGCAAATTCGTAGAAGTACATGTCAGCTAAAAGCATTCCCATAAAATCACAGCAGAATGCAATAATCCTACTACTGCCTAACAAGTATAGCAATCATATGTATAAGAATAGGGTCTGAAAGATAAAAAAATATCTAACTATAAAGATATTATGGAACTGGTAAGGGGTGTTAGGAAAGCTTTCATTTCTTTTAAACAAAATTTGGTATTTTGGGAGCTGAGAGTAGGGTGTGTGCACGTTAGATGTTGTGCATGGTTGGTTCAAATCTATTTAAGAAGATACTTGCAACACAACAAGCCTTTTTCCTGTGAACATACTTTAAAATAAAAAGGAAAAAAATGTGTCAGCTTTGATGTCAAGTGGAAGAGGTTTTCCAAAAGCACAGACGTTTTCCTCTGTAGTCCATGTCTGAAATACTGATATAGAATGCTATTGCAGTCTTAGAAATAAATGACCCTACGAGTTCAAAGCAGCAGCCTACCACGGGCGCGGGAGCGGTCTTTCGGGTGCGCCATCATATGACGCCCATCCAGAACGAGAGCCTCACTGTCCCTCCGTCATTCGACGATGGGCGGGCGGCAAGTGGTTAAAGAGTAACTCCACTTTTGCAGGGAGAAAACAATCCCCTCTGGGTGATCAATGCACATTGCAGGGATTTTAATAAACTTTGTAGCGAATGCCTTCGTTTTGTTGTACAATCACCTTGTACAATCTCAGTGTACAAGGTGATTGAGAGAAGCTGCAGTGTCTGCCTTCCTTGAGGTGTATTTAACCCTTGGGGAGTATCTCACCAAAGCTGAAATTCCTATTGCAGAGGATGCCTAAAATGTGACCTGTATCTTAGTGCAGGAAGTCAATGAGCCAATCCCACAAGCAGGAAATGACATTTCTGCAGTCACCAACTGTACAGTACACAGAACAACTCCTGGTTTCCATATTGCATTGATGTTTACAAAAAAATTGCAGCAACTGCAGAGTAAAGGCAAAGGTACTTTTTAATGACTTTAGCATATACAATTGCTACACAAGCCATGTTGTAATTTATATTATTTTTTTATTTGCAATATTTTTTTACAAAAGTGGAGTTACTCTTTAAAACCATCCCCCCCCCCCCATGCACCTATAGCAGATTGACGGCCGAGCGGGGGCTTTACCGTTCTGACTGGACGTCATATGACGTCCTTCACATTGCACCGCTCATGCGCGCCCCAGTGGGCACACACGCGGTGAATGGTGGTGAGCTGAAACAGGTGTATCGGAGCTGCTACCTCCTATGCAATGCCTGGTGAGCCTCAAGAACACAGCACTCAACCTGTGAAGTCTCTATAAACCTTCACGTAATCCATGCAAAAAAGGGAGAAAGGCTGGGGCCATGGAAGTCAGCTAAAACATTGTTTTATTACAGCATGTGAACAATAGTAAAAAAAGCCAACATGTTCCAGCCATCAGGCCTTCATTATGGCTCATGATGAAGGCCTGATGGCCAAAACGCGTCAGCTTTTTTGACTGTTGTTTACATGCTATAATAAAACAATGTTTTAGCTGACTTCCATGGCACCAGCCTTTCACCCTTTTCTGAACGGTGGTGAGCTGTGTCCTTCGGACACAGCGCATCACCAATCAGGGTAAAGAGCCAATGATGTAGACTGTTTACCATGTGATCACCTGTGTCCAATCACAGCTGCTCACATGTAAACAAATGCTGGTTATCAGCATTTCCTTTCCTCAGCAGTGTCTGAGGAAAGGAAAGCCAATAACCAGTTACAGGGGGCATTTACACTAATAATCAAGACACTGATCACCAGTGCCCTGATCACCAGTGTAGCCCCATCAGTGCAGCATAGCAGTGCCCATCAGTGCCGCCTTATTAGTGCAGCCATATCAGTGCAGCTTATCAGTGCCCACCAGTGCAGCCTCATCATTGCAGCCTCATCAGTCCCGATCAGTGCAGCCTCACCAGTGCCCTTCAATGCAGCCTATCAGTGCCCATCAGTGTAGTTTATCAGTGCCCATCAGCGAAGAAGAAAAAAATACTTATTTGCAAAACTGTATAACAGAAATGAAGAAAATGTTTTTTTTCCCCCAAAAATGTAAAAAGTATTTTTTTCGTTTGTTTAGCAAAAAATAAAAAACCCAGTGTGGTGATTAAATACTACCAAAGAAAGCTCTATCTGTCTATATGGGTACAGTGTAGCATGACCACACAACTGTCATTTAAAGTGCAACGGCGCTACAAGCTGAAAATTGGCCTGGGCAGAAAGGGGGTGAAAGTGCCCTGTATTGAAGCGGTTAAGTGGATTATAAAAATGAAAAAAAAAAAAAATCTGAAAACACTAGCTCTGAGTTTATTAACAAAAAAAAAACAAAAAAAATAGCAATGTTTCCACACATAGTTAAGTCAATAATTCAAGTGGACTTACTATTTCTGCTGTGAACAGCACTGAAGTATGAGTACCTACTATAAATTGAAGGATAGAGAAAAATGGACTTTAACGGCACATGGAAAATATTATAATATATTTTTAATAGTTCACATACAATGCACAAAGTACCTACTATGGCTTTCACCCTCTCTTCTGCACATTACACAGTTGTGCCTTGCCTGAGGGAGACTACAGGAATATGTATTTCTGTATAGGCAATACCTTGTGCCTAAAGCAAAGCACACAACAGCTGTAACCACTAGCATATTTGTTCTGCCATAAATACTTGTTCAGTTTTCAGTTACATGTACCAGAAAACATGCTTACACCATAGCTCCCAACTGTCCCTGATTTGGAGCAATGTCCCTCTGTCCCTCATTTCTCCTCATTTGTCCCTCATTTTGGTCTGATCTTTATAGTTGTATATAAAATGCACTTTTTATCTATGAAAAAGGGTTTTCCAGCATTAAAACTTTCATCTGATTTCTAAATTGCTGCATTTGTAAATTCCAAAAGCCAATATAAAGGAATAGTAGAGGTAAAAAAAGCAGTTGTGGGTTTAACCAATCTTGTTTTTTGTACAATTCCCCTTTAAGGGGGTGTGGCAAGGGGTGTGTCCTATGTCTGCATACTTTTGCTGATAGGTGTCCCTCATTCCCATCTCAAAAAGTTGGGAGGTATGCTTACACCATTTGGTATGTATGCCACAAAGGTGAATTACATTTTATTTTTACAGCATAAACTGGTTTTACAAAGACACCCAAAGTTACAGGAAGCCATTCTAATGTGCTGTGACTTCTTTAGAAACAGAAAATATAAATATTACAAGAAATGAGGCATTGAGGATTTACATGTGTAGTCTGGACTGTCCTGGTTTAGCCAGCAGTTTCCTTTATTTTGTATTTGTACCTCCTTTGTGTAGTGGTTCTGCTGGACCTGTCCTTTGTGTAGTGGTTCTGCTGGACCTGTCCTTTGTGCAGTGGTTCTGCTGGACCTGTCCTTTGTGCAGTGGTTCTGCTGGACCTGTGGTTCTACTCCTATGTGCTGTTGGCTTCTGTGTTTACCTATGGTTCCTGCTTACTCTAATAAACTAAATAACAAATCACTATTGACCCATTCTGGCTTAACCACTTCAATACCAGGCACTTAGACACCTTCCTGCCCAGGCCAATTTTCAGCTTTCAGCGCTGTCACAATTTGAATAACAATTGCGCGGTCATGCAACACTGTACGCCAAACAAATTTTTTTATCATTTTGTTCCCACAAATAGAGTTTTCTTTTGGTGGTATTTGATCACCTCTGTGGTTTTTATTTTTTGCGCAACAAATAAAAAAAGACCAAAAATTTGGAAAAAACATGTTTTTCTTTGTTTCTGTTAAATATTTTTGTAAATAAGTATGTTTTCTTCTTCAATGATGGGCACTGATATGGCTGCACTGAAGGGCACTGATACGGCGGCACCGATGGGCACTGATGAGGTGGCACTGATGAGGTGGCACTGATGGGCACTGATGATGGGTACTGATAGGCGGCACTGATGGGCACTGATAGGTGGCACTAGTATGCGGCACTGATGGGTACTCATAGGTGGCACTGGGCACTCGTAGGTGGCATTGATGGGCACTGACAGGTGGCACTGATGGACACTGATGGGTGGCACTGATGACATTGATTGGTGGCACTGATGACACTAATGGGTGGCATTGCTGGGCATCACTGAAATATAATGGTGCCAATCAGTGCCCATTTGTGGGCACTGATTGGCACAGATTGGGCACAGACTGGGCACATTGGGCACATGTGGATGGCCATGGGGTACATACCTGGCCATCCACATGTTGCCCCCCCTCCCTGGTGGTCCTTGCGGCTTCCCTGGTGGTCTAGTGTGGGCATCCGAGTAGGGGCTGCGCTGATAAACAATCAGCGCAGACCCCCCCTGTCAGGAGAGCCGCGGATCGGCTCTCCTCTACTCGCGTCTGTCAGACGCGAGTGAGGAAAAGCCGACCAACGGCTTTTCCTATTGACATCGTGATCAGCCGTGATTGGACGGAAGCTCTTTACCAAGATCGGTGGAGCGGTGTGTCAGACTGACACACCGCTCCACCGATCGCTGTGATGCGCGCCCCGCGCGGTGGCATGTTATCCTGCAGGATGTCATATGACGCCCAGTCAGGATAACTGTACCACCGCCCGCCCGTCAATCTGCTATAGGCCAGACGGGAAGTGGTTAAATACTCCTTGTATGCATCAGTTTTCTGCTGCACAGCCAGGATTCGGTCACACGTTTAGTCCGTGAAACAAGGTGAGCGCTTTTCTCAGAGTTTAAAAACCTGCATATGAGTCTTATTGTACATATCTGTTGCAAGGAAAGTTTATCTATTTTCTTTATTGGAATCCAGCTAGATTTGGGATTTATCGATATATTATCATATTTTTTGTATGTATATTTTTTCTAAATTTGACTGCAACTGATGTGCAAAAATGACTCATCGTTAAGAATGAATATACATTTATTGATACCTTTCTATATTTATTACTTTTTTGTTAGATTGACGGCTCCTTGACTTTATGGCTGTTCCTTGCAAGTTTTGATTTGCTGCTTAATGGTGCAGGCAATGCACACCACGGCATACTTTGAAACACAATCTGAAAACATCCCAGTCCAGGGTTTTTCAATGTTTACCACTTTCAATGACCAGCTATTTAACTGGCTGAATTTTGTATCTCTGGCACAATACTGCTGTTTAAATATTTTTTGAGACCTGAGACTCCATCGCTCTTCAGTGTTTTTTGTGCACTATCCTACAACGGATATTGTAATTGTGAGTACAGTGGAACCTCGGATTACGAGCATAATCCATTCCAGGAGTATGCTCTTAATCCAAAGTGCTCACATATCAAAGCGAGTTTTTCCATTGAAGTAAATGGAAACGAAGAAAGTAATTTGTTCCGCATTGACTTCAACGGGATGCAATACCGCATGCAGCCAGAGGTGAGGGGGGGGGCTGGAGAGCCTCGTAAATGGCCGGAAAGGCCCGAGGACACATCGGCTGACCTCGGCAAACGTCGGAAAGGCTCAGAAACTGAGTATTTCTGTGTCTTTCCGAGCATTGGCGAACGGCGGCGAACGGCTGCGATCGTCGCTGATCGGCTCTGCTCGGCTTCGTTGCCCCCACACCTCAGGACAAATGCGGTACTGCAGGCCCTATTAGGTTGAAGTCTGCTTGTCTTGCGAGACAACACTCGCAAACCGAGTCAGAATTTTTAAAAAGTTGTTCGAAAATCAAAACGCTCTCAAACCAGGTTACTCTTAAACTGAGGTTCCACTGTATATCTCTTATCCCATGTCCTGATTTGTTCTGCTATGTTTATACAATTGTTGCTATTTTAAGTAAAAATACTTTATATATATACTCTCCATTGTATGTTTTATCATACTGAATTACAATTGTTTCTCTTTATTAGACATATAACAGTTCGCTTCTATTTAACCCCTGAGGAAGGAAATGAAGAAATTAATATGTTTATCCCTATTTCCCTGTATTTCCAAAACATGTTGGGATTTTTTTGTGATCGTATCGTCTGCATGACCCCTTTGTTGGAGTCCATATGTGATCCAAACAACAAGCAACTGTATATGCATATATATCCTATTCTATGATCTAATTGTATTTTGTAATTGTCATTTTGTAATAAAATTTGTTTGTTTCTTTTTATATACTCTAGTGCTTTTTTGCTTCTATCCCTTAATTATACTCCTACCCGTACAATCCCTTTAAGGGCATCCTCTTTTCCAAATTGTTACAATATGGGATGTGGTAGGAGTTTTTCTGGGAATTAACTCTTAGGTGATTTCTCTTGATTTATTTATTGTTCGTGTTCACCTATGGGTATCACCTAATCTACTGTGGACTTATATCCTTTTCCTTTCTATCATTTCCTGGTCCACCTCCCTATCTACTTCTGTATATATAGACATGCTCAGTGCAGGTCATGTTGCCTAAGCAACTTCCTAGTTTCTCCATGCTCCTGCTTTCCCATGTATTACTTGTTTTCTCTATCTGACTTCCTGTGTACCTAGACTGCTTCATCTACTGTTTTTGCCTGTCTGCCACGTGCCAAGATCTTGGTTTGTTTCCTGGCTCTTCTTTTGTCTCCTGACATCTGTGCTCTGTACACATGAATGGTCTCTGCATCTGCAGCTGGGTGTACCTGTGGGCTTTGACCTGGTTCCAGTCTCCTGCAAGTCTATCCCCACCATCAGGAGTCCTGGTGAAGAACGAGGCTGAGGCTTAGACTTCGTACCCTGGGGATCCCCCGAGTTGGCCTTCTACAAAGGCTCACTACCATAGAAACCTGACATGGAAAACTCCACATTCTATAATGTGGTGCAACATTGGGGGAATTAACAAAGAGTTGTGCAAGCACCATGTTTGCACAACTCTCCTAAACTTCAAAAATAGAGCAAATGTTGCTCCTAATTAACAAAAGGGGCACAAGCCCTTTTGTTAATTAGGATCGATCGGTTCTCTGTTTTGTGGCTGACAATGACAAGCACAGCACACAGGATAGAAAATGGAAAGTTGGATCTGCATGCTCCGATCTCACAGATATCCCTGCCCCCAGCTCAGCTCAGAGTAGGAGGAAGGAAGAGAGTTAACCACTTCAGCCCCCGGAAGGTTTTACCCCCTTAATGACCAGAGCATTTTTGCGATACAGCACTGCGTCTCTTTAACTGACAATTGCATGGACGGGCGATGCTGTACCCAAACAAAATTGACATCCTTCTTTTCCTCAAAAATAGAGCTTTCTTTTGGTGGTATTTGATCACCCCTGTGGTTTTTATTTTTTGTGCTATAAACAAAAAAAGGCCGACAATTTTGGAAAAAAAAAACCTTTTTATTTTTTGCTATAATACATATCCAAAAAAAAATATATAAAAAAACAAATGTATTCATTGGTAAAAAAAATCGTAATAGGCGTATATTGATTGGTTTGTGCAAAAGTTATCACGTCTACAAACTACGGGATAGATTTAGGGACTTTTATTTATTTTTTATTATTTTTACTGGTAATGGCAGCGATCATCTATTTTTAGCAGGACTGCGACATTGCTGCGGACAAATATGCCCCCAATTTCACTTTTTGGGGACCAGGGACAATGTTACATTGATCAGTAAAAAAAAAAAATGCACGGATCAATGTAAAAATGACACTGGCAGGGAAGGGGTTAACACTAATGGGGCGATCAAACTGATCTAACTGTGGGGGGGGGGCTTACTGAAACATGACAGAGATCACTGTTCCCGATGACAGGGAACAGAAAATCTCTGTCATCTTACTAGGCAGAACCATTGCCTGTTCTACCTCTCCTCGCCGCGATCGCGGGCCGACCGGGGGACATCGAGTCCACGGGACCCGCAGGCATTTTCCCGCAGGGGGGGGCCCACATGCCCCCTATCCTGCTTTTGCAGACTGATGTACAGGTAGGTCAGTTTGCGCAGGAGAGCTGACCTACCGCAGTATATCTGCGTGAGCAGGTCGGCAAGTGGTTAAGCAATCTTGGCTCATGTAGTGTAATCCTTGCATGGGCAGAGAAAGGTACATGAACTGTCTACAACAGGCTGCACCTAGCGGTAATCTGCAGCTCTATATCGAAAACTGCCCTATTCCCTCTGTTAATCAGGTACAGACCTGTGTTAGTTTCTATTTGGTTCTGAAACAGAAACTGGTGCAGGTGGCGCAAATACACCTGTAAACGTTAATCTGCTTAGTTATTGTGGCGCACATCACTCCTGTCATCGCCCTGCACCATTATAGTGGTGCAGGAAGCTTAGTCAACTACTCAAATTGTTTACAACCATGCATAGGAACATGGTGTCCATGGTTTGTTGAAGTTGGCCCTCATCCACACTTTGCTCTGTGTCAATTCTGGGTTATGCAACTAAGGCATGGACACAAAATAAGGAAAGTAAAAGATAATGAAAGAGAAAGGTAAGGATCACTAAAGAAATAATGGCATGAGAGTAGCATAAACCCAAAAAATGATCCAGTTGATCTAAATAGCAATGTATGCTGAGTACCAGTCATGACGTTGAGCCATCAATACTCTTTGGCATCGTACATTAGCCAAATCATTGCTTCACCCTATCATGGTTTGGGCAAAGGTGGACTTCTAATGTCTCAGAATCACATTCCTGGCAGCCAGTAGGAAAAAAGCACAACTGGTCCTACTGGTTGCCAAAATAAACCCGGGAGTACAGAGAGTGGGCCTGTAGTGGGGGTGCTATTTTATCTGTGTGGATTACATTTTCGTTTTTTTTTTTTTTTTAATGGTTTAAGCAGAAGTCTATACCTCCCAACATTTTGAGATGGGAATGAGGGTCACCTACTAGCAAATGTATGTAGGCATAGGACACACCCTCTGCCACACCCCCTTAAAGGAGAATTAACCACAAAAAAAAAGGTTAATTAAATCCACAAGAGCTTTTTTTTTTACCACTACCATTCCTTTATATTGGCTTTAAAAACTTACAAATGCAGCAAATTCGAATTTGGATGGAAGGTTTAGCATTGGGAAACACTTTTTGAAAGATAAAAATGCATTTTATATACAATTATGAGGATCAGACCAAAATGAGGGACAAATGAGGAGGAAAGAGGGACAGAGGGACATTGCTCCAAATCAGGGACAGTCCCTCCAAATCAGGGACGGTTGGGAGCTATGGAAGTCCTATTCATTGAGAAGACTGCAATAACAAACATCTTACAACATTTTATCATCACATGCATATAAAACATTTACAATAAACTTAAATATGAGCTCCAGGTGGATATAAAAGGCACAAATCAATGTATCCCTGTAATTAGTAATACATCAGTAAATGTATTTTTTTTAAACAAACTGAGCAAGTAATTGAATGTAACTTAGCATCAGCCTTTTGCAATCCCCTATACGACAGAACTCAAAATACGGAGGAAGAATTAGTACAAGTTGCCAATCAGGTGTTCCGCAGCGCACAGAGCATGCTGATAGAGAAAAAGAGCAAAGTGACAGAGAGGTTATCTCAACAGTCTACTGCTTCTCCTTTTAACTGCCCAGTTACAGGGTTAGGTCGGGAATAAGACCTGTAAGTAAAATTGAAACCACAGCAGAGAAAGATCAGTTCTACTTTTCGCCAAGTAGGACTTGATGTAGGTAGGGTTGTGTAAATCTCAGGACCAGATGAACAGAAATACATATCTGAGAGTTGTTTTACCTGTCAAAGGATTTGTATTTTTATTTGTGTATTTAGTGGTTTGCCTGGAATTCAGCTTTAAAGTCTGAAAGAAAGAACAGGCAGTCCCATGGGAAGCCCTGTGAAGTAGGCAAAAATGTAGGAAGATCTTACAGTGTAAAAATATATATAAAAAATGGTTCCCTCAACACTTTGTGTTTGCAAGCAGCCTACGCAGCTCACTTTCTCCCAGATGCATCTTGGGAGACTAATATAATTAGAAAACCTCCCCCTTTGTAGCTTCACAGCAAACAGTCTTATGTAGAACTCTGCTTACTCTCATTCCCTATGGTCCAGTTGTTTTCCTGAAATGTGCGTATTACTGTTCTGCCTTACTGTGTAAATACCCCATTTTTATACAGTCAATCTGGTGAGAAAAAGGAACATTTTCAAGTTGCCTTAATTGAAATACATAAATTATTATAAAAGGTAGACCACAACTACCCTATACAGCATTTCAATACAGACTGCAGAAAACTCAACATTACAGAAATGCCAGCTATATTATAGTCATGGCTTCTGAGAAAAGGCACCTTTGGGAGGAGAGTGCTGTTGACCCCTGTAAACAAAGGGAATAGGCGCAAAGGAATTGGCAGCACTTACTGCGTTGTTAAAATACATTGCAGGAATATAATAAGTAACACACATTAAAAGTCTCAAAAACGTATTATTAGTCCTTTAGGTAAAAAATAATAAATTGGAAAATGGTTCTTTATGAGTCCATCCACTAAGGGCAGGCTTAATCTTGGAATAGAAGCTGGCTCTGGTAGTTGGAGACAAAAGCAAACAGGAAAAAGCCTCTAAGTGAAGTGTAGACTTCTAATAAACTTTATTGACATTGATTGTTACATGTGAGTTGCCTACTTATTGGGTGAATACATTTTAGTAGGAGTCTACACTCTGCACTCTTTCCTGTTTGCTTCTGTCGACTCCTCCAATTGCTGTTATTAACAAATACTTCTTCATTACAAGATTGGCCAGCAGATCACTAAACTATCCTTTAATGTGCACCTGTGCCACACCAGGCATTTTGTTGTTTTTTTCCAGGCTATGTGGAATCCATTCCACCATCCGTATGACCCTCAAGTGGGCTTAGGATTGGGCCACAAGCATTGAGTATGACCACCTCTACACCGCAGGAAAACAGATATATTCTCCAGTGCTGATTAAAGACTTTATCCATCATTGTTTGGACACTCGCAAAGTCTACAAATGTGCTGGGCTGCATGATCTCCATATTGAGGCTTCATGCACAGGAGACGCTAGTGAAAACTCTGCTGAACACATGTTTTTAAAAGCTGAAACCGGCGTTTAGAAACGCCCATTTTGCCGCATTTGCATGCTGCGTTTAGCCGAGTTTTACCGCGTTTGCGTCTAGAAGTGTCTGCCGAACAGTGAATAACATTTTACGACCCAAAATGTCGTGAATGAACCCAATGAACCAAATGAACCCAAAAGTGGCCCCGTATCTCGGGGCCACTTAGTGCTAGGAACCCCAACACTTTTTTCATCTGCCCTTGAACTCATTCAATGTTATCCTATGTGTCCTTGTACACAGTCTCATTTTTTGGCATTCATAGGCAGTTGTGTTTAACCTCGTTTTTCCAGAAGCAAAAAAATGGGTTCAGACGCAAACATTTTCTATGTTTCAGACGCCAAACGCGGTTTACGTTTATAAGTGTTTTTAAAGGAACCCTATTTTTTGGACCAGAAAACACAGAAATATGATGGTAAACTGTTATTCTAAAAGAAAAATTTGCGCTAGGTGTACAGATATTGTGAATAAAATAAAATTATGAATATAAACCTGTGAAAAGGTATCCTGCGGCTGAACACTATAACCCTGATAGGGGGCACCACTAAGCATGTATACAAAAAGTGCAGCGCTGGATATAAATAAACATTAAAGAAGTACTGTGCTAAATACAAACAAATGCTGAAAATATATAAAATTAAAAGAACTGTGCACAATGATTCACTTGAAATAAATATTGTCCATGAGTATTCCCACTATAGTGAAGACAAACTGAAATGTGAATAAAACGTGCTTATTCATTTAAAATAGTGTCCATAGAGACATGTGTGAGAATCGCTGTTGGATATATATATATAACTTCCACCGCTGTTAAACCCGTCACCACAGAGAGATTAAAGGCTTACCAGACAGCCCTTAAAGAAAGGCATGAAAACGACCTCCACTTTGGATGTTGTCCCTTAGGTGGATAGGTCCGGATCAGATGGATCTCAGGTTACATTGGTATCATTTTTGGATTCTTGAGTGCATTGGTATCATTTTTGGATTCTTGAGGGCTCATCTGATCTCACTAACCTGAGATCCATCTGATCCGGACCTATCCACCTAAGGGACAACATCCAAAGTGGAGGTCGTTTTCATGCCTTTCTTTAAGGGCTGTCTGGTAAGCCTTTAATCTCTCTGTGGTGACGGGTTTAACAGCGGTGGACGTTATATATATATCCAACAGCGATTCTCACACATGTCTCTATGGACACTATTTTAAATGAATAAGCACGTTTTATTCACATTTCAGTTTGTCTTCACTATAGTGGGAATACTCATGGACAATATTTATTTCAAGTGAATCATTGTGCACAGTTCTTTTAATTTTATATATTTTCAGCGTTTGTTTGTATTTAGCACAGTACTTCTTTAATGTTTATTTATATCCAGCGCTGCACTTTTTGTATACATGCTTAGTGGTGCCCCCTATCAGGGTTATAGTGTTCAGCCGCAGGATACCTTTTCACAGGTTTATATTCATAATTTTATTTTATTCACAATATCTGTACACCTAGCGCAAATTTTTCTTTTAGAATAACAGTTTACCATCATATTTCTGTGTTTTCTGGTCCAAAAAATAGGGTTCCTTTAAAAACACTTATAAACGCAAACCGCGTTTGGCGTCTGAAACATAGAAAATGTTTGCGTCTGAACCCATTTTTTTGCTTCTGGAAAAACGAGGTTAAACACAACTGCCTATGAATGCCAAAAAATGAGACTGTGTACAAGGACACATAGGATAACATTGAATGAGTTCAAGGGCAGATGAAAAAAGTGTCCAACTGCCTCTGAACGCGCGTTTAACAGCTTCTCGTGTGCATGAGGCCTTACAATCAACCGAATAGTGGGAAAGCATGTGCAGTCTTTAAAACATTCGTACCAAGATATTGGATGGTCCCCTAGACCTAATTGGGTATATTGGACATGGGATCCTCCACAGAGTACCCCTTGAAAACTGCCAATACACAAGCAAACTCTGGGAGGTTCCTAGCCTGGCCTAACCAGTCCCCATCAATTTATCATTTCATACCTGCTTCAGGCCTTATGGCAATAGATGGCAATAGATACCAATAGAGGCCTCATTCAGCACCATCTGTCTCAAGAGGATATCCCCATCTTGTAGTTAAGAGAAGGATAAGTCCAAACAAAAAATGTGCTTCAACTGTTTATTGAACACGTTTAATTAAATTTTAAGCTTCTTCTCAATCATCCAAATGGAGATAAAACATTCCTTAAGGTTGCAAACAATAGATAGAGTTGAGGAGCCCATACCTTCTATGGGGATTTTGCCAGAGTCCTGCATCCCATGCAAAGGGAATGTGAGTAGTCTTAAAGGCCTGAACCTTTCCTCCCCTGCTTCCCACCTAAGGGGAAGCTCTCAGAGATGCAGCCTCAAAGCTTACATCCCTGCTGTGGCTTTGTCCTCCAGAGACTTTCCATGACATCACCCTGGCAACCTCCTGCCATTCTATTTATGTTAAAGATTGAAGAGAGGAAGGAAAATCTGGCACAATAAAATACTTTGATTAAAATGAAAACAAAGAGTTTAAAACTGCACTCATTTGTACCAAAGAAAAGGACCACTGTACACAGCCTTAAAGCCAAGGTAAAATACTGATCCAGGGCAGTGGTGGCTGTGTAGCGGGTCCGGTGTATGTGACTGCCATGTGCGTTCCATAGAACGCCGTCTGCGTTTCAGCAGCCATCTTGTCTCTACATGCTGGGTGCCACATAGGGTAAGTTCCCATTTGTCCTTTTTTGTATATGAAAACTGCAGGTGAACAAATATATACCGCCCAAAAGAAATTTTGTCACACCACCACTGCGCTGTGAATGGATTAAAATAAAATAAAGTAAAATACTGAAATACTTATACCTAAAAAGCTGCCACCTAAAACAGAAAATATATAAAAACCGAATTTCCCCTATAATAAAGATGGAAAAGTGGCGCTGACCTAACTACTAATTGGATAAACGTTTACAATAGTTACTAGTGACGTTTATAGTACCACAATCGTGATGAGAACGATAACACAATGTGCAGCAGTAGGTGTAGTAAATGACATTACACCATTCACCTCCCAGTGCTAATTACCACAAAACATAAAATGATTTAATCCTTAAATAATGAACCCTTGATGTATATAACATCAAAAATTTACATAAAAAATAACATAATTTAAAAAACATTAAATATCAATAAATTGAACACCCCGTGATGTTTAGATACACTAGTGTAATACTTATGGTATACCAAAAATCTCACAACCCAAAATTACATAAAAAAACTGGATAAAAAAAAAAATCAATAAACTCGTGCAAAAAAAAATATAAAAAATGTATATAAAAGTGAAAAGTGAAAGTCCACATCCAATGTGAAAAATAAGAGGACAGTTCCAAAAGTAAAAGTGTCTCCACTTGATAGTGCTGCAAATCCGAGTATCCACCACACCTCAGTGACGTGATTCCACTCCCTTGTGAATTTCAAACTCACCAGAAATAAAGGCCTCCCACTCTCGTGTTTGGCCCAAAATAAGCCTCAACCCACTCTTATAGGGGTTAAACAATGCCACTGTCATCCACCGTTAGTAATCCAGACTCCCTCCTCAGGGTGATGTTTTACATAAAAGATGAAAAGAAATGCTCCAATAGTGTAGTATCGCTTTAAAAGATTTATTCAATACTAAAACACACTCCAATGCACTCACATGGTGAATAAAAACAATGGGCAAATTTTTATTCACCATGTGAGTGCATTGGAGTGTATATGCTTGGTTATCAAGGTGATTTGCAGGTCCCCTTTTTCCAAGCCTGGAAGCACACGGAGATTGAACTTCCTTAAAAACAGGCCGCTGATACTTGGCCTCTTGTAATAAACTCCTGCTGGATAATCATTCCGGATTTATAAAAGAAAAAACAGAGACTCAAATAATTTTTTACTTATCTGGAGTATAGTGTGATATTATTTCTTATTTATCAAAATTTCCACCAAAAAGGAAGGGGGGGGGGGCAAGTTCAGTGTAACTGTAAGATACCTGCTACAATAAGAACACGGTCCACAGACAGAAAAATGTGTATTATGTTGAAAATTTAGTATTTCATGAGTAGTATAAGAACTAATAAATACATTGGGCATTTTATGAGCAGTAAAAAGAACGAATAAATAAATTGGGCATTTCATAAGTATAAGAACAAATAAATAAACTGAAAAATTCAAAAGTAATATAGGAACTAATAAATAAATTGGGTATTTCACGCAAAGGATAACAACTAGTAAATATATTGGATAATTCATGCGTAGTATATTAACTAATAAATAAAATGGGTATTTCATAAGTAGAATAAGCACTTATGAATAAATGGGATATTTCATGAGTAGTATGTGAACTAATAAATAAGTTGGGTATTTCATGAGAACTACAGTGCCTTGGAAATGGAAAATTTCGAGGGGTGTGAATACTTTTTCAATTGACATTTTGTAATGTTACAACCAAAAACATAAATGTATTTTATTGGGATTTTAGACCAACACAAAGTGGCACATAATTGTGAAGTGGAAGGAACGTGATAAATGTTTTTGATTTTTTACAAATAAATATGGGAAAAGTGTGGCATGCATTTGTATTCAGTCCCCCATAGTCAATAATTTGTAGAACCACCTTTCGCTGCAATTACAGCTGCAAGTCTTTTTAGGGATGTCACACTTCAGAATTCATCCTGCTGCTTTTGTCAGCAGTCACATCATCAATAAATACAAGAGAACCAGTTCCATTGGCAGCCATACATGCCCACGCCATGACACTACCACCACCATGCTTCACTGATGAGGTGGTATGCTTTGGATCATGAGCTGTTCCTTTCCTTCTCCATACTCTTCTCTTCCCATCACTCTGGTACAAGTTGATCTTGGTCTCATTTGTCCATAGGATGTTGTTCCAGAACTGTGAAGGCTTTTTTAGATGTTGTTTGGCAAACTCTAATCTGGCCTTCCTGTTTTTGAGGCTCACCAATGTTGTACATCTTGTGGTGAACCCTCTTTATTCACTCTGGTGAAGTCTTCTCTTGATTGTTGACTTTGACACACATACACCTACCTCCTGGAGAGTGTTCTTGATCTGGCCAACTGTTGTGAAGGGTGTTTTCTTCACCAGGGAAAGAATTCTTCGGTCATCCACCACAGTTGTTTTCCGTGGTCTTCCGGGTCTTTTGGTGTTGCTGAGCTCACCGGTGCGTTTTTAAGGATGTTCCAAACAGTTGATTTGGCCACACCTAATGTTTTTGCTATCTCTCTGATGAGTTTGTTTTGTTTTTTCAGCCTAATGATGGCTTGCTTCACTGATAGTGACAGCTCTTTGGATCTCATATTGAGAGTTGACAGCAACAGATTCCAAATGCAAATAGCACACTTGAAATGAACTCTGGACCTTTTATCTGTTCCTTGTAAATGGGATAATGAGGGAAGAACACACACCTGGCCATGGAACAGCTGAGCAGCCAATTGTCCCATTACTTTTGGTCCCTTAAAAAGTGGGAGGCACATATACAAACTGTTGTAATTCCTACACCGTTCAACTGATTTGGATGTAAATACCCTCAAATTAAAGCTGAAAGTCTGCAGTTAAAGCACATCTTGTTCGTTTCAGTTCAAATCCATTGTGGTGGTATATAGAGCCAAAAAGATTAGAATTGTGTTGATGTCCCAATATTTATGGACCTGACTGTATGATATAATATAAACCCCATAGATAGTATGGAGACAAAGTATATAGGGTACCACTTACATAGTAAATACAGCCCTCTTATAAGCGGCATGCCATGTGCTACCCAGGCACAACCAGATCAGCGGGGCATTCACTAGATCAAAACAGATCAGATAATACTTCTAATGCCCCAATCTAAGAAGGACAAAAATGTGATGAAAAAAAAATATAACATATAATAGGTCCCCATATAAAGATACGGGGTAAAATATATTAATAATAACTGCATCTTAGCAAAGTACTCACAGGAGCAGCAGATTCACAACAATACTACATCAAGGTGACTATTCCTTTCCCACAGTAACTAGGGCCGCCTTCCTATTGATTCTTACCATGTAATATAGATATATATATAGATTACATATAAATATTCGCTATACAATGTCATATATTATGACATGACAATATCAATCCAAAATTCATAAATAAAGATGGTTCCAATACCGATATCCAATGGTTCAGGATGAGGGCCAGTGATAAAATGGACTGTGTAAAAGCTTCCAAATAACCAGCAGGAGTTCAACCAGAACTTACATAAACCAGTGGGTGTGGTAGTCACCATTATTTAATATCCAGCTTATGGCAGATAGAGCTAAAAGCAAACCACATTGTAAATAAACTTACCAGTTAACTGGCATACATTAATTCCCAATGATCTTTATTAGCAGGTACTAGGTCAGATCCATGCTAATTGTGGCTGCAAAAGTAGATCTAGGGAGCAAAGTAACATAAATTTCTTCACAACCTAGTCAACAATTTAGATATCCTAAATGAAAGGGACAGAGAAGGTCCCAGTGTGTAGACTAACCTGTTCCACTTCATAATTATGTGCCACTTTGTGTTGGTCTATCACATAAAATCTCAATAAAATACATTTAAATTTTTGGTTGTAACAGGAGAAAATGTGGAAATTTTCATTGGTTATGAATACTTTTTCAAGGATTTATGTATAAGAACTCATAAATAAATCAGGTTTTTCATGAGTACTATAAGAACTATTAAATATATTAGGTATTTCATGAGTAGTAAGGACTAATAAAAATGAATTAGACACATTTTTACTAAGGACCAGGACTATTTTCAGCAAAATGTAACACTCAAAAATAAATTCCTAGAAAAGGGGTACAAAGAATGTTATTTTAATGAAGTGTTTAAGAAATTCCTATATAGGTCACAAAAAGATACCTTGGAAACCACAGTAGCCTCTATCAGCATTATTATCAGTCTGTTACATAATGGGTTTATGTGAAATCTTCATTGGCTGTAAATAATATTGCAATTAGAAATATATTTCAGTTAGAAGGAAATATGTTTAACCACTTCAATACAGGGCACTTATACACCTTCCCGCCCAGACCAACTTTCAGCTTTCAGTGATGTCGCAGTTTGAATGACAATTGCGCGGTCATACAACACTGTACCCAAACTAAGTTTTTAATCATTTTGTTCCCACAAATAGAGCTTTCTTTTGTGGTATTTGATTACCTCTGCGGTTTTTATTTTTTGAAAAACAAACAAAAAAAGACCGAAAATAAAAAAAAAAATAAAAGTTTTGCTTTTGTTTCTGTTAAAAAATTTTGTAAATAAGTAAGTTCTCTCTTTAACTGATGGGCACTGATAAGGCAGCACTGACAGGCAATGATAAGGTGGCACCGATGAGGTGGCACCAATGAGCGGGCACTGACCATGGGCACTGATATGCGGTACTGATGGGCACTGGTAGGCGACACTGATGGGTGGCACTGATATGCAGCACTGATGGGCATTGATAGGCGGCACTGATGGACACTCATGGGTGGCACTGGTGGGCACTGATGGGCACTGATAGGCGACACTGATGGGCACTGAAAGGCTGCAAAGATGGGTTCTTATGGGTGGCACTGCTGGGCACTGATAGGCGGCACTGCTGGGCACTGATAGGCGGCACTGCTGGGCACTGATACGTGGCACTGATGAGCACTGATACGCGGCACTGATACGTGGCACTGATAGGCATCCCTGGTGGCACTGGCAGTGGTAGGCATTGTGAGTGGGCACTGATTGGCAGCTGCCTGGGCATTGATTGGCAGCTGCCTGGGCACAGATTAGTATTTCCCTGGGGGTCTAGGGGGCATACCTGGTAGTCCAGTGTGGATGGATTCCCTGGTGGTCCTGGGAGGCTTCCCTGGTGGTCCTGGATGGGATCCGAGGGGGGGCTGTGCTGAAAAACAATCAGCACAGACCCCCCCTGTCAGGAGAGCAGCCGCTCCGCTCTCCTCTACTCGTGTCTGTTAGACACGAGTGAGGAAAAGCCGATCACCGGCTCTTCCTATTTACATCGTGATCAGCCGGTTTTGTGCTTGCAAATAGTAGTCCCCCTTCCCTTCCTTTTTTGGTGAAAACTAATAAAAAAAAATAGATAACAAAACTTTTTCAGTCTAGTTTTTTTCTATTAAGAATCCACAATGGTCATCCAGCATGTCAGGAGTTAATTATAAGCAGACGAGTATCAGTGGCCCCATTATTAAGAAGTTCAATCTCTGGGGCTAGTCCCCTTTTCTCAAGCCTGCCAGCACACAAGGTGTTTTTACTCTCTCTACAGTATATTTGTGTTAGAGCCCTACATCCTAAGATGCCCTACTCCTCACAGCATTACATGACTGCACAATCTGCAGTTAAAGTAGCGCAGCCCGAACTGCAACAAATGGCCTGGTCAGGAAGGGGGTAAAATTTTCCGAAGCTCAAGTTGTTAAGTAAAAGGCAAATAAAAACCCAATTCTAGCTAACTGTTTGAAATCTTGATCCCTGTATGAGTAAATTACTTTTCACTATTCAAAGCAGACAAGTGAGACCTCTGGTGGCAATATAGCCCTTTCAATGTTTTGTTACGTTAACATAGGAGATCAGTTCATATTAATCATATTCAATCCTCCTCAGTGTGCGCTAAAAATATAAAACCTATTGTTTCTATTATGACAGTACTGGGCGCTAAAAAAAAGTAAATGGCACACATGGTTCTCAAAGATGCAGACTGAGAGGCTCCTGAATGGCTATTATGTACTGAGAAAATTGGGGTTTTCCAGAAATTCCTGTATTGGGTTCTGGAGTTCAGAGACTTCACAGAGTCTTGGGAGGGATGGAGCATCTAATCTTGTATCCAAGTCTTACTGAAAACCAGCAGGCTGAGTGTACAGGTAGGCACATGCTTTATAATCAAGATCCTGTCTGTAGTTCAGGGGTCTACCCAGAAGACAGGAGGGGCCCCAGCCCAGAGGCCTGGGCGTGGGCCAAAGCGGCAGGGAGCTGTGAAAGTGCGAGGGGGGGATATACAGATGTGATATGAATTGTTCTGAGGGATCAGACAAAAAAATCAATGCTTGCGGCCTGAGAAATGACATTGCAAGAAGAAGGCAGGAGGCTTAATACTAGTTTTGCTTTTTCATTTTGAAATGGTGTGGTAAACCCCTGCAAGGGAAACGCTGAAGTTATTTTTATTTTTCCTTTAGATAAAAGTAAGCCCCTAGAACAGTATGTCTTGGTTGGACTGAACTCACTAGAAAGCACTACACCTTGTATGAAACCCGCACAAATATCCTATTATGTATGATTTACATGTACATGAGTCCAGCCAAACCTGCTTATTAGATATTCAGGCTCAGATTTCCGCTTGCAGTGTTGCACAATGGTTTACTACTCCTCAGAGTGCTCATTCATTAAAAACACTACACTCTCTATTTAACTGATATCTCATTTTAGTGTTTTTTTCAGAGAAGGACAGAGTAATTGCACTGAGCCACTGACAGCTCCCTCTAGTGGATAATATTATATTACTAATAACACATTCAATGTGTTTCTATAATATTGAAGAGCAAGCTTGTAAAAATCTGAAAGTTAAAAGCAAAATTTGTTTCAGGTAAATGCTGCACTGAGCCCCTAAGAACTCCCTCTAGAGGATATTATTATATTATGTAGCACCCTCTAGTGTGTCCTACTAGAAGTGAGAGTAGGCAAACTAGAGCTTGGCCCAGGGATAAACCTGAGTCACTGAATCTGGGTCAGGGTTATTAGAGGCCAGGGCTGAATGACTCATGCTGGAAGCTCTCTGGTGCCTCCTCATTTCTAGAATGTTGTAGAACATTCTAAAAAATGGTGGATGGAAGCTAGTAGGGGTTGCCTCCTTCTACTTGAAATTAGTTAATCAGCTATGTAAGGCTGCATACCTGGGCTCAGGTGAGACATATGAACCTAGTGTTCTGGATTTTGTAGTCACTGAGATTTTGTACCACCCACATTTGACTGAAGGTCAAGAGAACAGAGAAATAAATCAGAGTGGGGCAACCTAGAAATTGGGAATGACCAGACTGATTTAGTCAAAACTGATCTCATCATTAAATGGCCAATTTTGCCAAAGCAAAAACTCACAATTTTGCATACTAAGCTGATTAAGTGAAATCTGCTAAGCCAAGCTTTTTTTAAATTTAGTAGTTTTGTTTGTTTAATTTAGTGTTCCTTGTATTTGATTGTTTTTTCTGTACTGTCACCTAACTTTTTTTAGTTTTCCTTTTTTTTAATTGTCTCTTTGTCTGTATTTTGTCTGTAAAAAAAAAATGAGAATAATAGGGCTAATGAGGGTTTGTTTGTTTGTTTGTTTGTTTTTTTCCAAAATCCAGGATAGTTGAAAGCACCCTTCCATAATCCTCAGTTTAGCCTTCTTCTCTTTTGCAAAGAACTATTTAATTTTGTTTTACCCATTTTCTTTAGTTTATTTTGCCAAAATGGCAAAATTTTGCCAAATTTCCAAGCTGTAAGTTTTTGCCTACATTTCAGTTTTGCTCCCTACAAGAGATTCTTCATCCTGTACCGCTGTGAAATCTTTTGGTTGACCCCCTATGATGTTTGATAGAGATCATTAAATTCATACATTCTTCCAGTAAAGGCAGATCCTTGCACTTTGCCGGTTCAAACACATACTTAAATTGGCCCAAGATATATGTGGCAGGATTATCCCTGTGCAAGCTGAAAAAAATCTACGCTGTGCACTGCCACTACCCTGATCATCGCTAGCTTCCAGGTTCCATGTCGAGAAGCTGCCCTGATGTTACAAAAACACTAAATGAAATAAACAAAAAAAAACAAAGCTCACCTATGCAGCTTAGTATGCAACATTTGGAGTTTTTCCCTTTTCTGTGAAATTGTTCATTTTGGGACAAGATTAGTTTTGCCAAAATGAATCGGATCACCTCTAATTTCTAGTTTTCTTAATTGGAGGTTGCTCACTCGTAATATGTTTTCTGATGAGGCAGTGTATAGATCATGATGTCATCACCCCACCTTTCCCAATTAGAGAACATTTTGTATTTATTAAGAAGCTATAAAATGTTCTCTGAATAGTGCCCATGATGAGCGAACTGGAAGCTAACAGCAATAACAGTAGTAGCCGTGCCTAATACAGTTATTTCCAACTTCCATGGGGATCGGTCAGGTATGGAATATCCAATCTTACATTGGTCCTAGCTGCACCAATGAAAATATGCAAGATTTACCATACCGATCACCCTCCTAGTGCAGAATTCTTGGTAAATTTAGTTTTTGGTAAAACTACTGGGGTGGCGCTACACCTGAAAATCAGTTCTAAACTCCCTAATCTATAATATTATGAGACAGCAGAATTTTCTAAACAAGGCTTAGTTATTCTTCTCTATTATCCCATGTGTCGCTGCCAGGCAGTCTGGCAGAATCCACCCTTGCTGCCTCATTAAAATGTTTGAAGTATGAAAAAAAAAAAAGTTCTACCTTGGGATGCTTTGCTGTCACGGTTCTTAAATTATGTGCTAACTTGGGACACTGTTTGCACTGACAAAATTGAATTTTGCTGTGTGACTCTATTATCTAGCTTAGCTGTAAAGCTAGGTATGAAATAATTGCTAAAACACTATTATGGCTTAACCCCTTGGAAGAATAGGACCCTTGTTAATAATATTCGTATTATATTTGTCTATGTGGGCTGATATATTAGGCAGCACTGTAGAAAAAATACTTTAGAAAGCAAGCTTACCAATGCCCCAAACTTCTGCCTCTGCTACAATATTTGCAGTTTTTTTAAATTTCTGTTTTTAAGGACCCCTTCACATTATTGCATTGTGGCTACTGCAAAGTACTGCAATGAATGCTACATGCATTTGTGCAATGTGGCGCCATTTGTGCACCATTTATAGTGCGTTAGGCAGCCCATTGCAATGTAAGTTAAAATGCATGTACTAATATACTGTAATTGTGTGAATGGGCCCTTACCATACAGGCAGAACTACTGCAGCCTGTAAACCATCTGAGCTAAATTATGAAGCAACAGTGGTTGGGATGGCCATATAAAACAATGACAGTCCATTGGCAAATGTACTGAAGTGCAGGTGGGTAATGATATTATTCTTTGTGGCAGACCTCTATGCTTTAAATGGCACATGCACTGGGCTAAAGCTTACAGCTTGTGTGGCTTACATGCTGCTCCTGTTGAGAGAAGACCCACATCTGAAGCTGGCCATACAGCATATGACAGTGTGAGGCACTGCCACTGTGAAAATAGAAATAGAAATGACATGACGAGTTTGCATATATGCAGAGTTCAGGGCTCTGGAATATCAATTGTGAGGGAAAAAAACTGTTTTTACAGCTTTCTCTGGCATTTGTTATTCCTGGATTGGGTTCCAGAGTTTGGAGACTTCGAAGAGTTTTGGGTGTAAAGAAGTCTCCAACCCAGTGCCCAGGTCTTGCAGGAGACTAGCAGGCTGGGAGTGCAGGTGTGTACAGCCCTTACAATAAAGGACCTGACCATAGCTCAGAGCTCCCATTAGGAGACAGGTGTGCTCCACTCCAGAGACAGCATTCCATGCTGGAGGAGAGATTCCCTGTCCATAGGACAGAGAGGGTCGAGACGGCTAAGGGAGTCTGAGAGACTGAGAGAGATGAGACACTCAGGCGAGTTCAGGGAACTGAAGGAATCTGGAAGCATCAGAGGAATGAGAGAGCTCGGGGTGTCAGGGGAGCGCCTATTGAGAGGCCAGGGAATGGGCCCGCGCAGAAGGGTGCTGAAACCGAAACAGCCGAATGAGCCAGGAAAGCTGAACAAGCACAGAGATTCTGTGTAAGATGGTCTGACCAGCCACAAGCCAAAGTTAAGGCTTAAGCAGCAGAGCTGCTGAAGAGGGAGTCAGGTGGATTGATGTTTTACCTGTTTTTTTGATAGTGAAAATCCCCTGTCTGAGCAACTGTTTTTGTGGAACTTTAATTTTGCTTAATAAAAGTGGGCCAATAAGCTCTAAACACCAGTTTGGACTGGCATGAGCTCACTAAAATTGCATCTACTACTAAACCAGTACAATTTCATACATTCACATGAAAATTTTGAAAAATCAGATTTCAGAGCCTTCAATAGTACCATTATGGACTTGACAAATTTTGTATGAAAACTCTGAAATTAAAAAACTTGGCATGACAATCAAACTAAATTTTTCAATTTGAAGTTCAATTTTGGAAAGCACATTTACAATAAACCAGTTAGCAGTTAGAAACTCAAGAAAAACTTCAAAATTTTGTCCTTCGATTTTACTTCTCATTGTAATCTAAAACCATTATACATCGTATCCAATTTACTTTTAGAAAATGTATGAACATTCTGAAAACAAGTTTTTACAAAATAAATTCTACTGGTGTCTGGCCAGCTTAGGTTTAAAATCTCATTTTTTATTGTTGCAGAAAATATCTAAGGACTAGCAAGTTACAATATATACAAGTGTTTTGGGGATTTAATACACTTTAAATTTGTGGCTACCTTAAAGTTCTTTATATGGATGGTATGCAGTTTGTAGTGTTGAATATTGGGAACTGTGTTGCATACTTACCAACATCTTCACCCCAGTTCCCAAGATACTGTCATGCCTACCCATGGCCCACACTTGGTATGCCCACCTTCTGGGCGAGATCATGCCCAAATTTCAGGGCCCTGCCCTTTATTATGCAGGAACTGCCCATTTGTCGCTACGATCCCCTCAGTTGATACCCTTTTTTGAGTTATTGCACATGCTCAGTAAAACAAATAATTTTAATACAGTCACACTGGGACACAACCTAGGAAAGAGGATAGAGATAGGGGACTCTCCCAGTAAATCCAGGACAGTTGGCATCTAGGGTACTGATAGTCTCTTCAGGAGAAAATACTCTGCAGTTTCAAAGTGTAAAGATACTTTGAATGCATTTTCTAATTTGTGCAAATAGCAGGTCCCAGCAACCCTCCATTACCGGCAGGAAGATGACAACTGATAACATTTTATTATGTGTTACATTAAGCTGCTAATGTAAATTACCTATTAAGTTTCGTAGTCGGTTAAGCCGTAGGTTATGTTGCGGAACTGCTTATGTGTGCTGTTGCGAAAACAAATGTGCAGAATTTGTTGGAATCAAACTACAGGTAAAACTGTTCATTTTGCTTTCTCTACCCTACCTATCCTATTAAAATTAGAATGTCTATTGTGGGGTACCTACTATAAGAAAATCAAGCAGTCCGATTTTCCTCGTTGTTTCACAGCAAATTAGAACCCATGAAAGAAAATTTGTACAAAAAATTCTCGTACGACAAATCAGTACACATTAAGCAAAAATAGTTCATTCTGTTCTCTTATGAGAAAAAGTTTGGAGATTGTCCCTTCAAAAATTTTCGATCAGAAGGTCAGAATCGGTTGTAGAAAGTTGTGTACACACTATATGAAAATCGTACGGAAGTTCTTTGGATGAAAATTCTAGCCCGATTTTCTTATAGTGTGTACAAGCCTTTAGTCATTAGTTGATATTTATATGGTTGAGTCACAGGCATGCAAGATAGTTGAAGGGGGAATGGTATTTTTCTGCCGAGCAAAGTTGCCGCTACTTGGTTTTGATTCAAGTAGAGCTTAAAGAAGTATTAAATGCTCTTAGTTTTTTATTTGCTGCATACTAAGCAATCTGGTAAACTCAACCCAGGACATAATTTGATTGAAAAGTGGGCACAAACAGTTTACTTTTCACCATCGCCAGTTCCAGGTCCAACAGTGGTAATTCCTTGAACTTCCAGGTAGAGGGTCGTGTGCACTGAGTACTTTCAATGTACAGCCCTGGTGCCCAATATGCAGCCCTTTGGCATTTACTGTTTCAACCTTGTGACACCTGCAAAATATAGGGCTAAGAGGCTACTTGCACACATTTTTATTCTTATAGACATTATCAGAGTCCAGTAACTCAGTAAATGTTCTTAATAGCTGCCCTTTGGCACTTACTGAACAGCCTTTGGGGCCCCTGTAGGCAGTAGTGAAGGAAAAACATTATTTAGACTGGCTTCTAGTTACTTTTTCTGTACTGTCTACCCCTTTTTTAAATTTACGCCCCCCCCCCCCGCCCCAATCTGTTAGAATAGATTTTGCGGAGGGAAATAACAAATGTGGCCATCACTTTTAACTAAGGGATGCACTACATTCACTGAATATTATTTGTGGTCCTTTGGTGATGTCAGGGGACACATTTGAGGCCCCCTATTTGATGTACGTTGACCACTACTGCTGAACAGTGCACCAAGGGCAGTCGCTGTTAATCACTTGCTTGAAGTAAGGAGAAGGGCAAGCATGAAAATGCCTTGCAAGAAGGGCCTAGCTGATTCTGTGGATGTAAGCAGACTTTTCGGTGGTGCCAGTTGGCATTGCACACACAAACATGTCTCCATAGAATGGAACAGCAAGCAGGGAAAGGCGCACGTGGAGAGGAGGCAATATTGCCTCTAAAACATAAAGCAGACATGTAAAAATTGTAAGTTTTGAGGTCTGTAGCAGTACATGGTTTTTTAAATTAGGGTTTAAAATTAACGCTCCAAGCCAAAATGTTTTCTTCTTTTCTTCCTCCCAAAAAGTGCAATACATTAGTTTTAAGTATTGGAAGTTTGTTCTGTGTGGCAAAAACTGCCAACCTCAATGTTCCAATCAACAACTCCCCCCCCCACACAGACACACATTTATCCTTCCTCTAACCCTACAACTACCCTTCTTTCAAACCTTAACCCTACCTATAACCATCTTTAAGAAAATGTAACCCCTTATTTCCACAGGCACTACTCCTGTGTAGGGATCCCCTGCCCTCAATATCAACTCTTCTTGTGCCAAAGTAGCTGGGATTCCGACAACAGAATCTACTATCTTGATTTACTTGCATTGCTTGAGCTGTACAAACCTTATCACTCATTGTGACAGACCCAACTAGGACAGGGACTTTTGGAGGGGACTACAGGGTAGCCTCTTGTCTACTGACTATGGGCCCTGGCTTTTGAGGGGGCTCTATTCTTGGAAGGCCTGTGCCTAGGGGACGCGTGAAGGGGTTTTGCTTTGGATTCGGGTCCATGTCTCCCCTAAACACACAGACTCTGGGAGCCTAGGACCTGGATACAGATTTATGGCCTCTGTGCTCAAACTAACAATGACTGCTTCACCCGCTCCTAGACTCAGAGATTCAGAATAGATTTTAATATAATCAGCTCAAAACAACCTGATGCTGGTGTCTCCTGCCCATTCTGTTTCTCCTAGGTGTGAATCCCCATTGTTAATTGAGTTACTTATCGTTTCTGTCTGTCTGCTAGTATTGTGTTCACTTCACCTTGTTACCAAACTATTCTTGGTTGTTTGTGTTTATGTTTGTATCAGCTGTTTATTAGATGTACTATTAGACGTACAGATAATATTACTGTTTAAAGCTTGCATTGTTTAGGATAATGAGATCAAGCTCGTATGATTTTGTGTGGTATAAATTCTGTGTGAGTTTTCAATAAAGAATTCCAGTTTGCACCTAAGCTAGTGTGGTCTAGTTTCTGGGTGCAATGTTCAGCTATAATACCTGGTTCCTGGTTCCAGAGTGAAGCTGTATCTCGGCGGAAGCACCCAGGTGGGGGGGCCAGGCGGTCCGTCATGCGCATCATGCAGAAGAGGTATATTTTTTGTAAGTATTGGTTAGAGAGAACCAGTCACCATTTACTTGATATGCAGGAACCAACAAGAGAGCACAGTTGCACTTTATCCACTACACTATTGATCTACTAAAAATAGTGTACAAAATCTGTTGCAGCTGTCCACAATAGCCAATTAGCTTCTAACTTCAGCTTGTTCGGTTAAGCTTTGACAAAAAAAAACTTCTTACAGGCGTTCAGCAACTTCACACATATGAGGACACCACTTCAACATGCCCTGTCTATTTCTGGTTCCTATACATTGAGTTCCAACTGTTACACTGTAGGGTGCTCTCTCTGGGGCTTTTTTGCAGTTTTTCCCCTCTCCTCGTGAGATATTCCTGTGAGACACCTTATTTCATTAAGCACAAATTTGTGTCTGTGAAATATTTAAAGACAACTCAAGTCAACTCTAAGTCCTCTAATAGGGTTCTTCCAAAGCAGATGTACTCATGGCAAATGACATGAGTTGGCTTGACTCTGGGTTGGTCGGGGGCCAGACTGATGCTTGATAATAAGGCAAAACTATACTAATCTCTCCTCCAGAGAAGCAACATCCACGTGTTACTTCACTTGCACTGAAATCTTCACCTTTGGTCTTCTTTCACATTTGTTATCTTTGGCCATTTTGATTGATCATGCCAAGATGATGTAACCCCTATGCATTCACAGTAGTTTATTTATCCTGGGAAAATGCAAAATATGTACACTGAGCTACCTCAGTGCAGCTCAGGGTACATCGTCACTAGGAAAGCAAACAGGCAGATAAAAATTCATAGGCATAGTATGTTTCTTCTGCAATAAAAAGCCATCCTGATTTCCCTTTTTAAAATTGTTACTGAAAGTTATACTTTAAGTTTCAAGCCATTCATTCCTTCCATACTGCTATATTAAAGGGTGTGGAAGTGCACTTGGGCCTAGTAAAAAAAAAAACAACTATTTGTCAGAATTCTGAGACCACTTTTTAGAGCCCTCGAAATTCTCACTGTGACAGGACAAGGCTCTGTCACTGTGAGAATATAGGAAATGTGACACAGGATTAACATTTAGGGTAAATGCGACATTCCTGGCTATTGTTTCTAGGCAGAGAAAGCTGTGTATTTTGCTTTCCCTTGATTCTGTGGTTCTTGATCCGAATATTCAATGTGTCATTATATACTCAGGTCTGAGGATAGCTCAGAGTTCCCAGTTTGGAGACTGCTCCCAGTGGGGAAGACGGAAGGTCTCATCAAGGGGTCAGAGGGCCGATGGGCCCTCAGAAGCCAAGAGACAGAGGGTTTCATCAAGGGGCCAGAGGACCCAGCCAAAAGCCAAGAGACAGAGGGTTTCAGAAGGCTCAGCCAAAAGCCAGGAGACAGGGGGTTTCATCAAGGGGTCAGAGGGTGCAGCCAAAAGCTAAAAGACAAAGAGTTTCATTGAGGGGTCAGAGGATTCAGCCAGAAGCCAAGAGACAAAGTGTCTCAGTTACAGGAGTCAGATCGTTTCCTATAGGGTTGTCAGGAGAAGCCCAATCTATATCTATGGATGTCCTCCCACATGCCCCCGACGGCGCGCTCTGTAACCGCTGCGTCATTTGGACACAGTTGATCACAGATTATGGTAAAGGGCCAATCACAGAGGCCCTTTACAATGTGATTAGCTGTATCCAATCACAGCTGGTCACATATAAATAGACTTGCCAGGTATCGGCGTTCCTTTCCTCACAAGCTGTCTCTGTGTGAGGAAAGGAGAGTCAATAACTGGCATGTCTGTCAATACACAGTGAGTACATTGTTTACACTGATAATTAGTGCAGACCAATGCAGCCTCATCAATGCTCATCAGCGCACATCAGAGAAGAAAAATAACTTATTTGCAAAATTTTATAACAGAAACTAAGAAAAGGGTTTTTTTTCAAAATTATCAGTCTTTTTTTGGTTGTTTAGCAAAAAAAAAAAAAAAAAAAAATTTAATGCCACCAAAAGAAAGCTCTATCTGCCTAAAAAAAAAATATAAAAATGTCATTTGGGTACGGTGTTGCATGTGCAATTGTCATTCAAAGTGTGACAGTGCTAAAAGCTGAAAATTGGCCTGGGCAGGAAAGGGGGTGATAGTGCCTGGTATTGAAGTGGTTAAGGCACACACTGGCTGAAAAGGTGTCAGTTAATATCATTCATTACACTGTCTCATACTGTATATTCAGACAGAAGACACTTATTTCAGTTTTCGCCCTTCAAGTCTTCAGCTTCCTATGTTACGTTGGTGTAGCGCCCTCCCAGTAAGGCAAATAGGTAAATTTAGTTACTGGCTCCGCTAAGTGGTTGTTTCCAGTTGAGCTGTTAGGACATTTTAGTTTTCGGCTCCACTTTAGTAAGTGGAGTGGTGATTGACTGTACTGCTCAGGATTCCTGGAATGAGAGTTTGATTGCTTTCTCCTGCCTTTGGAAGAAGCTTCGAGAGCATAGGATGGGAGATTCAAATGATCAGCTGTACATTTATTATGCCCTGGCCAATCCCTGGAGGGGGACATCCAGAGGGTGGCTGGGGTGGTGATAAATGTGCAGGAGCTCATTCGCATAGGCTGACGGGGTCAGTAAATCAGGCAGTTAAGCTGCAGTTTTACTGCTCCACCTAAAAAAGGACCTTCATCCGCACGGGGCTGTACAAAAGGGCTGCAAAAAGATCATTGCTGTCATGCATCTGGCTCTGCCAAAGGGTGGTGGCCCCCAAACTGTGCAGGCATAATTTTCCTCTGTGGCTATGGCAGTTGACCCCTTCTGATCACATCCATTGTCCCTGTCCCAGCCTTGTCAGATTTTACTGCTATCTAGGGCTCTGTTAGTGAGATTTTCCCTCACTCCCTTCCCGGGACAGAGCCTGGATAGCAGTAGCAGTACTTTTACAATGAAACATCAGCAACAGCAGCTTCCATGTATCTCCCAGGATAGGTTTTCTCTCATTTCTGTTCACATAGAAGCATTGAATCGCTTTATTCCACACTACTTACTCAATGCAACATACTGTATGTAGTGATCTCCACTGTCAGATTTGTAGTGGCATTGTCTACCCTACTGCCAACAAACACTGCCCATTCAAGTGAATTAGGCTGTGCCACAACTGACCTGCAACAGAGTGCAATGCACATAGTTGCAGAGTGGTGATTTGGCCTTTGCAGGGGTAAACAGGCAGTGAGGAGGTGACATCCTGCCTCCCAGCCACCTGTCAAATGCCCTCTGAAAAAAAATCCACCAAAGATTGCTTTTTAGAGGGTTAGTAAGGGCCATCTGCCACGTCTGAGGCCTAAAAGTGGAGTTCTGCTTTATAAACTTTACTGTGTCCGGTCATGTCACTCTAAGGTTTCTTTGATTTTGCATAGCTAAAGTCATATTGTGTTTGAAGACTGTGATCAACATTACAGATTACCGCTTAGTAAGGATAGGCTGAAGTGTCCCGTAAAAACCTTATATATATAGACGATACGTTACAGTGCAGCAGTAAAGGTACATCATTAGGAGTACTGTGCACTGTGTAAACTAGACAGATTAATCCTGCACTGCCAAAACTTCTAAATTACCCACAGACGGAGCCCAGCCTGAGCTACACTGCAGAAGCTTGTTCCCCAGAGGAATTCTGCTTTATTTCAGTTTATTCTGAAACAGTATAAAAAAAGGAAAAAATGTAAAGCCGCGTACACACGAGCGGAATGTCCGACAGAAAAAGTCTGATGGAAGCTTTTCATCGTCTATTCCGATCGAGTGTAGGCCTCATCTGACTTTTTTTTTTTTAAATCTGACGGACCTAGAAATGGAACATGCTCTAAATATTTCCGACGGAACCAATTCCTATTGGGAAAACCGCTCGTCTCTATACTGTTCCGATGGACCAAAAACGACGCATGCTCTGAAACAAGTACGAGATGGAAGCTATTGGCTACTGGCTATTGAACTTCTTTTTTCTAGTCCCGTCGTAAGTGTTGTACGTCACCGCATTCTTAACGGACGGACTTTGGTCGGACTTTGGGTTGACCGTGTGTAGGCAAGACCGATTGAATGGAATTCCGTCGGAGTTCCGCTGGAGAAACCTTAGGAGTTTATTCCGGCGGCAAAAACGGTCGTGTGTATGCGGCATTAGATTCTGTTTGGGCCATTCTTACCATAACGTGATGTAAAATCTTGTTTTTGATGGTACACTCTAACCAATTGAAGACAAGTTTAAATCAGTATTTACTTATAACCTCCAAACATATACACACAGTATCTCACAAAAGTGAGCACAGCCCTCACATTTTTGTAAATATTATATTTACATATTTAAATATTATTTTATGATATCTTTTCATGTGACAACACTGAAAAAATGACACTTTGCTACAATGTAAAGTAGTGAGTGTACAGTTTGTATAACAGTGTCAATTTGCTGTCCCCTCAAAATAACTCAACACACAGCCATTAATGACTAAACAGCTGGAAACAAAAGTGAGTACAAAAAAAAAAAAACACAATATATACCCCAGTCTTTTTTGTATAATATGAAAGATGGTGTTACGCCGAGTACATAGATATCTAACATGTCTTATTTTAAAATTGTGCACGCTCGTTGAATGGCGACAAAGTATGGTACTTAAAAATCTCCATAGGCAATTCTTTAAATGCTTTTACAGGTTACCTCTTTGGAGTTAAAGAGGAGGCCTAGCACTAGAATTATTGCTCTCACTCTAACATTCGCAGTGATCTCACGCATGTGTGGTGCGAGCACCATTTGCATATGTGTTCACTGCTGCGCACAAGCACGGAGGGAGAGGCTTTTTTTTTTTTTTTTAATTTTACACTGTCCCTTTTAATTTTGTTTTTTTTTATCACTTTTATTCCTATTACAAGGAATGTAAATATCTCTTTTAATAGAAGTAAGGATGAGCGGACCTCTTTATGGAGAGATCTGGGGTCAAAAAGACCCCAATTCTCTTCTTTACCTTAAAATCTAAAGAATAAAAAAATGTTTTTGATCTTTTGCTTTAAAAAAAAATGGTTTACTTCCACCCTGTACTGGAAGAGACGTCATGACATCGCTTAGGTCCTCCAAGGCCATTGAGGCAATCAAATATGATCTAGTCTTTTATCGCCTCTGTGACCAGCCAGCGGATCATCTCTCTGGTGAGCTGGCGGAAACAGCAAGCTTGAGAGATACCGGCAAACAGCAGGAACACTTCTGAAAGTGTTCCAGCGGCTCATGAGCTGCTTGGAATGCTTTCACATGAAAGCCAGCTGCCAGTTGTAAAAAACAATACTGGGGTTATGGCTGATATCTTCAGCCATAACCCCGGAAAACCACTTTGAAACCGCAACGTATATATACGTATTGCGGTCGGCAAGTGGCTAACACAGCCTTTCTCAACCTTTTGTTTAAGAGAAACTGAAATTTTTAGGTCTCAGGAAAGCCCTGCAAAAATCAATTTGCTGTCAGTTCCCTATATCGATGGGCAGTGGGAAAAATGCTCCCATTACAGTAATGGTCAGAAGCCCCCCCCCCCCCCCCAAAGACAGCCAAAAAGATCATTGGTGACATGCATCTGGCTCTGCCAAAGGGTGGTGGCCCCAAAACTGTGCAGGCACAATTTTCCTCTGTGCCCAGGGCAGGTGCCCCTTTTGTATCCCCCCCTTTTGCCCCAGCCCTGTCAGATTTTCCTGTTATCTAAGGCTCTGTTAGTGAGATTTTCACTCACTCCCTTACTGGGACAGAGCCTGGATAGCAGTAGCAGTATTTTTACAATGAAACATCAGCAACAGCAGCTTCCATGTATCTCCAAGGATAGCTTTCCTTTCATTTCTGTTCCCATAGAAGCATTGAAACGCTTTATTCCACACTGCTAACTCAACGCAACATACTGTATGTAGTGATCTCCACGGTGAAACTGATAAATTCATCTTCAGATTTGTAGCGGAATTGCCTGAACTGAGTTTTAAAATATGACAGAAGCAACGAGCTGGAGAAACTGATTTCTTAAATCTCGGTTCATTTTTTGTAATGGATTTAACACATTTTTAAATAGGAACTTTGTTCTCAACTTAAAAATTATAGTCAGGGTACCTATTCCCTTTGGTGCTTTGTTATGCTGCATAAAAATAGTTAGAAGCCCAGTGGATGCAGAGATGTTTCCTATTTCACAACACTGTCCTACTCTAGGTCTTGTTCCACATTGCCATTTTCCACTTGTATGTCATTGGGAGCCGGCTGACTCTTCCTGGTTCAGCCAACCCATGGCAATGACGTAGATCCAGATGTCGCATCTGGTGCCATATCTGTTTGCATGGTTTCATTTTGGCAGGAGTGGGAGGGAAGCACATCACACCTTTTATAAGAAGTCAGGGCAGCAACTCAACCCATGATGACCAGATCTTGTCAAACTTTTGGGGGCAATTGAGACCCATATATGTAATCTGATAGAGAGGAAGCACAGCATTTACCGTATTTACTATAGATCTCCAGGCAGCAACCCAATTTCCATTTTGAGAGTATTGTTTTCCTAGCATAGTAGGGAGTGTAAAATATAAACAGTTTCTGAAGTTTAGAGGCAGTAATACCCAGTAAAGGGACCAGAGGATCAAGAGTTATATGCACTGTACCTATTGCATTTATGTCAGCAACCACCGCCAGCCAGAAGTTTTGAATATACGAGCAGGATCAGACCATGTGAATAAAGTTCCCTACTGCAGTGAGACATTTGGGGCAGATTGCCTGAGCAGTGGGGTAGATAACTGACAGTCACTGAGGGGTGTAATAAACCCTGTGAAGGAATTTGAGTTGGGCTAGGCGATCCCTAGCAGATACCATCGGGGGAGATCCTGTTGAATTCCTTCATCCCAATCCTCTCTAGTTAAAGTGGTTGTAGACCCTGTTACACCACTTTTACCTACAGGTATGCCTATAATAAGGTTTACCTGTAGGTAATGTGAATATCTCCTAAACTTGCACAGTTTAGGAGATATTCACTGTATCCACATGTGCCGATGTCATCGGAACATGCGCACTGAAGAAACGGCCCGCTCGCGCCGTTTCTTCAAGAGCCATGCCATGCCCGGAGGCTTCCGCGTGCATTCGCTGGAGTGACATTATCATGGCTCCGCCCAATCACAGCACCGGAGCCCGCAAACCCGGGGAGACATAACTCTGGGAGACATGTCGCCAGTCACAGCTGGTGTACAGGAACTGCTGCAACAGCTTCGATCTAAGGTAAGTATTTCATAATGATCTAGTATGCGATGCTCATTATGCCTTTTGTCTTGCAGGTTTTTTTTGTTTGTTTTGTTTTTTTGGAGTTTACAACCACTTTAAAATGGGTATGTCCCGGTGCCATAGCTGATATAACTGAGTAATCTTGGCATCGTCAGCCACCGTGACAACAGTCTGTAGATGTTACAAGCTGTTTAAAGTCTCATTAGGTTGATTAACTTTTAAGTGATGGTGTTAGGATCTGCTATTTTTGATTGTGGATGGGGAGGGATTAGAATGCTGCAAAGAGTAGCATTAATTTCATGTATTAGAGCTTATTCACAGCAGAAGCAGTACTAAGCGCATGGCAGCTGGTGTGCGCTTGGAGGAATGGTAACAATGCGCTTGCAGTGTTCACTTTTGCTTTTAGTTATTAAAATGTCACTTGTAACATTTTAGTACAGTTTAAGTTCTAGGGCCGCAGTGCAGTAAGATGCAGTGGGTTGTGTTGCAATGCTGCACTGAAAAAAGTATTGCATGCCAGCGTTTTTCAGCACACTCCACCACATTGCAGTGTAATTGTTGTCTTTTCTTGCATTGGGGCTGCACTGGGCATGGATGCCCAGCACAGTTCCAACATACCTGGTTTGGGTAGCATACATAATTTAAGCATGAGTCTAGAATCAGGAAGTGGCTGCATACATAGAACTACAGGCTTAGATAACATAGTCACATTCTTCAGTGTAAGAGATCCATACAGCATGGGGACACTAAACCATGGGAGGGCACCAAGCATATAAGGTAGAAGGGGAGCAGGGAGTTATCCTTGTTTGATTTGCAAATGCAAAAAAGATCCAGATGGTTCCAGAAATCATTTGTGGCCTGCCACTGATTGGTGGGTATCTATGGGAGTATACTTCTGCCTGCTGCAGACTTCTCCTAGGCCAGTGGTCATCAACCCTGTTCTCAGGACCCACCAACAGGCTAGGTTTGCAAGATAACTGAAATACATCACAGGTGATATCATTTGCTGCTCAGTGATTGCAGTATTCTAGTCTGCATCTCCTCAAGGTAATACTGAAAATCTGGCCTGTTAGTGAGTCCTGAGGGCAGGAGTTGAGAACCACTGTCCTAGGTAATCAGGATATTGCAGGTGGAGAACAAGAGATAAAGAGATTAAGCTGGCCATAGATTGATTGTGTCTCAGTGAGTAAAGCACAGACCAGCCAAGATTCAAACCATCTATGGGCAGGTTGGTTTTACAGAAGTCGATTCATTGATTGACTTCAGCACAACCAGCCTGTCAGATTTTTTACATGTGAATAATGCTAGCAGCTATAGCCGCTAGCAGTAATCAATGTGTTCTACCACCCCCCTGACAGAACACAATAGCGCTGCAAGAATAAGTGATGGGGAGAGGAGGAGAGGATGAGTGTTGGTGGGGAAATCAAGTGATTTTTTTTCTCTCCTCCCATCACCTATGGCTTGCCTTAGTGACAGCTGTCAAGTGATTGAGTCTGTGGGAAAGGACTTGAAAAGCAATTACTCCTTTTTCTCTGTAGTACACCTCTTTCCAGCAAGCATATAGCCATTCTCAACCTGGGTTTCTTGGAACCATATGGTTTACCCACAAGTTGTAAGCAGCTCCTTGGGCTGTGGTTGATTGATTGCCTTTGATGGTGCCTGCGTACTTTTGGGACCAATGCTATTTGGCAAAACCAGAAATATAAGGCATTGATTTTTTCAATTTCCTGTAAGTCTGTAAGGGTGGCATTCCGACTACCACTGTAAGGGGGAATTCTTCCTATCGACTGCCAATGTAAAGGTGACATTCTTCCTACTTACCACCAACGTGAGGGGCCATTTCCCTATTGATTCCCCTTGGTTCCACATGACCTGATAATTATTTTTTAGGGGTTCCTCTGGGGTAAGAAGGTTGAGAAAGGCTGCTCTAAGATGCCAGCACATACAAACTTTTCAACCTGCTGTGCTTCCCTTCTGAATAGTGGATAGTTGACTAAAACGTTCAAATTTAAGTTTTGTATAAGTTTCTATGCGTGGACCTCAGATTATTTCTAACACCATGAAAGCCTGTTGAAATGAGAGAGGTTGTCTGTCGGAGAAATTTATATGAGATGTGGGCCTCATAACACTTGCAACCAGCATCTCCCAATATATACTCCCACTTCAATATCCCTCTTGTAAAATGGACCATCATAGACTTTTATATAAAGCATTGTTCCTCAGAACAACCATTCCTAAACCATAGCTTTTATTTCTCCATTAAAACAGACATAGAGCTTTGTCATACACTTTTCCCATTTAACAAAATCATTCCCCACCTTCACATCACATAACCCTTACTCTCACTATTCTTATTTTTGGTTTTAAACTTCATCACATTTCTAACAAGGAGAAAATAGAATACTTTTTGTCATGGAAGTCAGAGAGGCTTTTCTAGGAGAAATGCTTTATTCATAAACCTTTGATGGTCTTGAAGAAGTTGCTTCCGATTCAATGTTTTGGGTAGAGTAGCCGCCATGTTCCTCTCCTGGTGCATTCAGGAGTGGCGGGTAGAAAAATCTTCTTTGAACTATACTCTGACACACTTATTTTCCTTGTTCTTTATGTTTATACCATTTGAAGCAAGGAATTTAGAAGCCACCAAAATTTAACAAGTTCGGCTCTAGAGCAAATTTTTTCATTTTTGTAAAGATCTTAATTTTTGGCACTAAAATTACATAAACCCCCAGAACATTATATATTTTCTAAAAGCAGAGGACCTGTAAAATAAAATGATGGTTGTTGCAAATTTTTATGTCATATCACATTTGAACAACTGTTTATTAAACACAAATATTTAGTAAAAAAAAAAACAAATTTGTGCAAACACACACAATATAATATAACTTTTTGGTAAGATATAAAAAATGAGGTTGCATTGAGTAAATAAATACCAAACATCCCAAGTCTTAAAATTGTGTGCGCCTGTGATATCGCAAAAAACTACAGTACACAAAAATCTCCATAGCTGTAAAGGCTTTTAAAGCGTTACCTAATTAGTTTATCGTTAACCAGGAGCTCTTGTGCTAGAAGGATTGCTCTAACGTTCACGGTTTACATTCCCATATACTCCATGGGCATGCATTTGCACATGTGTGAGGCACAAGGGGGGTTATGGCAATTTTTAACATTTTTTAATACATTTTAATATATATATATATACATTTTCTTTTATTTATTTATTTTTACTTGATTGCTATTACAAGGGATTAATAAACGTCCATGTGATAGCATTGGGCAGGTGACAAGTACACTTTTTGGAGGCATTAGGGGTCTAATAGACCCCACTGTCTCCCCTGCCCCTCACACAATCTAACCAAGCACAGTGCGGCTTGGTTAGATGTGTCACCTTGCTGTACCATCCAGGAAATGGTGTATCTGAAACTTGAAGTGACAAAATCATCGTCGCTCCCGGTTTCTTCATTTACATGTGAGATTGAGGCATAGATATGCCTCTCTCTCACACTGCTTTCCATCTTGAAGCCGGTGTTCTATCAGAATACCACTACCCATCAGAAAATGCAACCGTAGTGACGTTCCATCATGGCCAATCCATCTTGGTACAACCACACTCATCCGCAGTAAGCCTATAGTCAGAAGGGGGCAAGTGGACATCTTTTTACACCCACCAAAGTCTTGCATTTCACACTTGTTTTTACCAGTAAGCGGAGCTTATATAGTGAAATACAGTATTTGGAAGTCGGTTACACTGTTTTGTTGTTGAATTTTAAAAGCATCGGCAAGCCTGCTGATCTCACAGGTTTGCTAGTCTGACATAACACCACTGATTTTAAAATTCAACATCAAAACAGTCTGACTGATTTCAAAATACTGTATTTCACTAAAAAAGCGGAGTTTACAGGTAAAAATAAGTGTGAAAGGCAAGACTTCTGTGGGTGTAAAAAAATGTTTGCTTGCCGCCTTCTGACTGTAGGCTTACTGCGGATGCGTGCGGGTGTACCAAGATGGTTGTGACGGAAGTCACTTCGGTTGCATTTTCTGATGGGTGGCGCTATTCTTATACAACACTGGCAGTTTGCAGTCCCACAGGGGCACAGCTCTGCCTGCTCTGTGAAAGTGATTGGCACCTATACAGCTGCCATATCACTTTCACTTTCAATCCGGGAACCGGCTGAGCAAGCAGAGCTCAAGCTGACGTCTGCAGTAGCAACCATCTTTGGACGCTGAACTAGTAAGTCCCTCAACACCATCCTTCCATGGGTAAAGTGGATTAACCACATGCAGAGAATCATGAAATCAGCTTTACAATAAAGCATTACAGCTCCCATCAAGTTTCTATTGCAATCTGTGTTCTTGGGGAGATTTCAGCTTGCTTCTGTCAAATAGTGGATTCCCCCACTCTTCAGCCATCTCTTGGATAGGAAGTAACGCCCAACAGCACCACAATAAGACCAGGAGTGCAGGGCATTATCGGTCTACCCATCGCTGCAGATCCCTACACTTGCTGTGTTATTATGCAGAGAGCATTGCTGATATAATGACATCAGCACCCCCTTTTTTGAGCCCAGATTTGGGCTTAAAACCATAAACCTAAATATAACCTCCTCCCATGGTAGTTATGTAGATGCTTATCAAAAAGAACTTGATAACTGTGTAATTTGTTACTAAATGTAAATTAGACAAACAACATTATAATATTAAAGATATGGGATAATTCATAAATTACCACTTGCTGACTGCAATACGTATATATACATTGCCGTTTGCAAGTGGTTCAGCGGGGGTTTTGGCTCAAGCTGTCAGGCAATAACCCTGGTATGTATTTTTTTTCAGCTGGAGGCATGGGCATCTGCAGAACTTTTTTCAGGGGGGGGGGGCGCTTCGGCAGCGGCGATACACAGTCGCATTTAACCCTTTCTTCCACCGCTAGCAGGGGTTAAAACCACCCCCCTAGTGGCCAAATAGCGCTGCTAAAACGATGGTAAAGCGCCGCTAAAACTAGCGATGCTTTACCGATAACACGGCCAGATGGCAGTGTGAAATAGCTCTTGAGATAATTCAGCTTCACTCCATGCCCATATAAAGCATACTGTACTGTATACGCTGTTTTCATCAAGATCAAAATATGGCCACAACAGATGTATTGCAATACCTTGCAATATAGAAAGATGTACATTCTCTAGGCTATATCTATATGGGCATCATGGACTGGTATGCCTGGGAGACTGAGTAACTTCCATACAAAGTGAAGAAGATATTATAACACACAACACAAATATATTTTTCCAGCAATAGCTCAGCTGTTATATTCTCCTCCTAACTGGCACAGTGGCACTGCAGTGCTGTTACCTGTGATACTTCAGTGATGCGATAGCACTGGCAGCGTATTTTCTCTCGGTCACTGCACGCACCTATGGGAGGAGCCGGTGCCACGCCGGCTGGATCGGCATATCGACGTTACACAGGCAGGCTGAGGAGGCCAATCACGTTCCGGAACAGCCGAGATGTCAAGCAGAGGCCCGAGCGGCAGTCAGAGCCAATCCGATGATCGGGCCGCGGGTGAGGGAGGGAGGGACAGATGTCTGTATCAATCTGTGATAAGTCGGAACAGACTGAGAGCAGCCTAAGGCCAACAGATGTAGAAAAAAATTCCACGGCTGCCGCGGAGGCCATTGCATTACACAGGGCAACTGTCTTCACTCTTCAACACCTTCCTAGAGGTTGGCCGATATGGGTTTTCCGGGGCGGCGGGACCCAGCAGCTATCCAGCCATTGATTGGGCTGTTTAAGAAAGAGGTGGGGCCACATACACGTAGCAGCCTGCCCAGATCCCATCCCATTGGCTGGTGTTGGATAGCTGGGTCCCGCCCACCCCCGACATCCAACCTCAATTTTGACAGCTCCTCTCTCTCTCCATACAGTTTCTCACACCGCGGCGCTGCTCTGCCAACAGCGTGTGGAGAAGGGAGGAGGAACCTCACGTTCCTCCTCCCTTCTCCAATATATCGGTCGACCTCTACCTTCTTACGATTCCAGGGGGGGCAATTGCCCCCCCCCCCGCCCTATGCTGCAGACGCCCATGGCTGGAGGTTGTCTTTCTCGTAAAAGCAGTCCAAATAGCTCATTAGCCACTGGATTGATTTCCAAAGCGCCGGAGGGTGACGCCCCCTCCTGCTGCTTGCCGGTGTTTCTTGGGCTTACTATTTTCACCAGCATGCACAAGAAACGATCCAATGGTGCAGCTGGCTGGTCACAGAGGTAATGAGAGGCTAGATTGTCTCTGATTAACTCTATGGCCTTGGAGGACCAGAGCAATGCCATTGTCATCCTTATTTCTATTACAAGGGATGTTTACATTCCTTCTAATAGGAATAAATGTGATAAAAATTTAAAAAATGAAAGAGTCAGTGTAAAAATGAAAAAAAAAAAAAAGTGCTTAAGTGCCCCCATCCCTCAGTAATCGCGTGCAGAAGCGAACGCATACATAACTTGTGCACGCATATGTAAACAGTGTTTGCACCACATGTGTGAGGTATCACCATGAGTGTTAGAGCGAGGGCAATAATTCTAGTGCTAGACCTCCTGTTAGGGACATGCTGGCCATAGCGAAGCCGAGGTTCCGAGGCAAAGCCAAATGCACAAATATTCGCACACAGGTACTAATGTCTATGCGCATGCTACGCGTGTTTGCACTTAACGCTGGTGCCAAATGGCCTATATAAGTGCAGGCAGCTGCACTAGTCCATTGCTGTCTGATCCGCAGCTTTACCCGTGTTCCTGTTACTGTGCCCTGTGTTTGACATTGGCTTTTCCTGACAACACTTGAACTCCACCTGTCCTGACCTTGGCTTGCCTTTAAGACCTCATTTATCTCTACACATTTGCCTGTTATATTGTTGCCAACCTCTGCTTGCATCTTGACCATTCTCTGCCTGCTGTTTATGCTTATACCTGATCGTCCGTTACTGACCAGGCTTGTCTGACCCTGCATCCAGTTATCCATCTGTCCTGCTCTGCCTGATTACACAGGTCCTCCATATGCTGTGTGCTGCCATCATTCCTGCATCTGCTACCACCTGCTGCGTACCCAGTCTGGGATCTGCTGTTCCTGCTGCCATCTGCTGCTTCAGCTATCCAGCCCAACTCTGGTGATGCACCTGCCACGCACCCCTGCGATCAACAGAAGATCTTACAGGCACTCTTATCTCACCGCGCTCTTGCGGCCACTGTCGCAACATCAGTGGTCCTTGAGCTGGGGCTGTATGAGGGGTCTCCCTCTACATGTCAGGCTCTGCCACAAGGTATGTGACACCTCCTTCGTAATTGTAACCTGTAAAAAATTTTACAGCATTGCCTATGGAGATTTTTAATTACCGTAATTTGTCGCCATTGCACGAGCGTGCACAATTTTAAGGCGTGGCATGTTAGGTATCTATTTAGTCGGCGTAACATCATCTTTCATATTTAAAAAAAAAAAATAATAGGGGGTTTTTGTTTTTTTAACTGATTAAAATATATTTTTCCCACAAAATTGCATTTGGAAAACTGCTGCGCAAATACTGTTCGACATAAAAAATTGCAACAATCTCCATTTTGTTCCCTAGGGTCTCTGCTAAAAAAATACACTGCTCAAAAAAAATTAAAGGAACACTTTTTAATCAGAGTATAGCATCAAGTCAATGGGTTGTTAACCAGTATCAGCTGCTTTGGTGTTATTAAAATTATCAACAGGTGTACTAGATGGGCAACAATGAGACATCCCCCAAAACAGCATGAGCATGAGGCGATATCTGGACCCTATAGAGGTTGCACAGGCAGTCCAATTCCTCCAGGATGGCACATCAATACATGCCATTACCAGAAGGTTTGCTGTGTCTCCCAGCACAGTCTCAAGAGCATAAAGGAGATTCCAGGAGAGTCACAGGAAGTTACTATAAGAGAGCTGGACAGGGCCGTAGAAGGTCCTTAACCCATCAGCAGGACTGGTATCTGCTCCTTTGTGCAAGGAGAAACAGGGTAAGCACTGCCAGAGCCCTACAAAATGACCTCCAGGAAGCCACTGGTGTGAATATCTCAGACCAAACTTCATGAGGGTGGCCTTATTGTGCAGAGTATTGCAAATAGGCACTGGAAGCTTTTTGGATACAGCAGTACACTTTGCTTTTATGGAGAATTGCAATGCATGTCTTACAATATGAGAAACATGAACAGGAAGCGGGAATATACAAGTACCCTGAGCCAGGGGCGGATCCAGAGTCTAGTCTCGGGAGGGGCACTGCCAGAAAATACGTTTTTTTGGGGGCAATTTATCAGGGAAATGGCTGATGTTGGCGCTTCAATCATCACGGCACCATGGTTATTATAGTGTCAGGAGGTTTGAAACACATTATTTCTATGATTACATTGTTATAGAAAATGAAATAGTTCAACTCACCATAATGCAGAATCAGTGGGAGCCCCGAGTGTGTCACTTGCCACCATCGCCTGCCACCAGATGCAGATTATCACCTGCCACATCACCTGCCACACATTGCTGATTGTTCACTTGCCACGTCACCTGCCACAAGTTGTGGATTGTCACTTGCCACGTCACCTGTCACACATTGTGGATTGTTCACTTGCCACGTCACCTGCCACAAGTTGCGGATTGTCCACTTGCCACGTCACCTGCCACAAGTTGCAGATTGTCACTCGCCACAAGTTGCGGATTGTCCACTTACCACGTCACCTGCCACACATTGCGGATTGTCCACTTGCCACAAGTTGCAGATAGTCACTTTCCTGCTAAGGTGGGGAATGGGGATTGTCAATTCCTGCGTCCCAGTCTGAGTCAGGCAGCAGAGAGATGATTTAATCTCTCTGCTGCCTGCACAGTGAGTGAGGGCGGAACTGCCAGGATGCAGGGCGGGCGCCGGGCGGTGAGAGATGATGTCATCTCTATGCTCCGCCACCCACCAATTGGCCAGTCCACCCACCGAGCCTCCCAGCTGGCAGCTTCCCATCCATCCCTCCCCCCGACGAGCCACCCAGCTGGTAGCTTCCCGTCCATCCCTCCCCCCCACTGAGCCACCCAGCTGGCAGCTTCCCGTCCATCCCTCCCCCCTGCTCAGTGTGACTGTACGAGCGCCGAGCAGGTGAGCCGCCGGGCAGCTCGGCGGCTCACCCGCTACCCACTCACTTACACGCAGACTGTTTTGAGGCTCAAGCAGGCAAGAGCTCCGTCTGACCTGTCACAGTCACGTCGGCTTTCATACTCGAGTCCGAGTCCGACGTGACTCACTGACGTCACTCGTTGCTAGATGCCAGGCTGCCCTGGCGTTAGCAACGAGTGCAGGGAAGAGGCTCCACCCACCTCCTCCTCCTGGTATCATGCCATGTCAGTGTGAGTCTCTCTCTCGGCGCCGCTGATCGGCTGATGTAAGAGAGAGACTCGGGTAGAGGCAGCGGCAGCCGCATTGGCACTGGCTTCAATGACATGTCAGTGCTACTATTTAGGGGAAGCAATTGCCCTGTTGCCCCCCCCCCCCTGGATCCACCCCTGCCCTGAGCATAGACAAAACGTACATCCTGTGACTACATTAACATAAAATAACACACTATAACACTGCAGTGCCACCTGCTGGTATAGATAGGTATAATGCATATGTACATATATATAGTTCACATTATAGAAAACTACTTGCTATTGCTTCTTTCAACGGGCCTGAGGGCCCCGGGGAGCTCGATTGGCATTTGCCATTGTACACCAGAATTGGCAGGTCCGCCACTGGCACCCTGTGCTTTTCACAGATAAAGGCAAGTTCACTCTGAGCACATGTGAGAGACATAAAAGGGTCTGGAGAAGCCATGGAGAATGTTATGCTGCTTGTGAGATCTTCAGCATGACCGGTTTGGTGGTAGGTCAGTGATGGTCTGGGGAGGCATATTCATGGAGGGATGCACAGACCTCTACAAGCTAGACAATGGCACCCTGACAGCCATTAGGTATTGGGTTAAAATCCTTGGACCCATTGTCAGACACTACGCTGGTGCAGTAGGTCCTGGCTTCCTCCAGGTGCACGATAATGCCTGGCCAGTTCCTGGAAGATGAAGGAATTGATACCACTGAATGGCCCCCCACGCACGTCTGACCTAAATTTAATAGAACACCTCTGGGATATTTTGTTTCAGTCCATTCTGACGCCATCAGGTTGCACCTCAGTCTGTTCAGGAGCTCAGTGATGCTCTCGTCCAGATCTGGGAGGAATTACTCCAGGAAACAATCCTTCATCTCATTAGGAGCATGTCAGGAATGCATACAAGCACGTAGGAGCCATACAAACTACTGAGTACCATTTTGAGTTGCTGCAATGAAATTTCAGCAAAATGGACTAGCCTGCTGCATCATTTTTTCACTTTGTTTTTCGGGGTGTCTGTGAATTCAGCCTTCTGTAGGTTGATAATTTTCATTTCCATCAAACGATGTGGCATCCTTTCGTTCCTAACACATCACCCAGTCCATATCAGTATAGATATTCAGCACAATATTTTTCCCCATTGAAATCTGATGTGTTTTCAAAGTGTTCCTTTAATTTTTTTGAGCAGTGTATATGTAATGTTTGGGGCTTATAAGTTATTTTTTAGCAAAAAAACTTGTAAACAAAAAGTGCCACAAAAGACTTGATCTTCAAGTGAATAATATATATATATATATATATATATATAAATTTAGAATTGTGAAACTTTGCAAAGACAATAAATGATACCCTATTCTTTTTAGATGTGGCGCTTATGTTGGTAAAACCAAACGTCAGCTTAGACACTGCATCTATGACCCTATTTACAATAATAAAAATGGGTAAATAGTGACACCCATAAGTAGATATGCTGGACTGATACATAATTTGTATCAGTGTTTTTGCATTAGACCATATGCATAAGCATCCTATGGGAGGGAAAGATGACATAACGATAGACGTGAGACTCGATGGGCATACTCATTACAGGCCACACAACCCCCTGTTATCCTACAAGCCATTTTATATAGTTGGGGAACTAGGTATAGGGTCCACATTGAGATATTTCGTTTTTTGTCCTGGATTCCTTTTTTTCCCCTTGATCTTTTCTTATGTACAGTTAGGTCCATATATATTTGGACACAGGCACAATTTTAGATTTTGCAGGTATTTACCAAAACATATTCAAGCTATAGTTATATAATGGATATGGGCTGAAAGTGCACACTCTCAAGTTTATTTGAGGGAATATACATCCAAATCAGAGGAAGAGTTTAGGAATTACAGCTCTTAAGAATAGCCACCCCCTCCCCCCCTTTTCAAGGGACCAAAAGTAATTGGATAACTGAATCAAAAGCTGTTTCATGGCCAGGTGTAGGCTACTCCTTCGTTATTTCTTCATCAATTAAGCAGGTAAAAGGTCTGGAGTTGATTCTAAGTGTGGTGTTTGCATGTGGAATATATTGCTTTGAACCTACAACATGCGTTCAAATGAGCTGTCCATGAAACGGGCCATTGTAAGGCTTTAAAAATGAAACAAATCCATCAGAGAGATAGCAGCAACATTAGGAGTGACCAATTCAACAGTTTGGTACATTCTGAGGAAAGAAGAACACACTGGTGAGCTCAGCAACATAAAAAGGCCTGGACGTCCATGGAAGACAACAGTGGTAGATGATCTCAGGATCTTCTCTATGGTAAAGAAAAACCCATTCACAACATCAAGACAAGTGAAGGACACTCTCCAGGAGCCTGGAGTATCATTTTCAAAGTCTACAATCAAGAGAAGAATTCACAAGAGCAAATACAGAGGGTTCACCACAAGGTGCAAACTATTCATAAGCCTGAAGAAAAGAAAATCCAGATTTGAATTTGCCAAAAAAATCTAAAAAAGTCAGACCAGTTCTGGAAAAGCATTCTTTGAACGGATGAAACTAAGATTAATCTGTACCAGAATGACGGGAAGAAAAAAGTGTGGAGAAGGCTTGGAACAGCTCATGATCCAAGGCACACGTCATCTGTAAAACATGATGGAGGCAGTGTGATGGCATGGGCATGCATGGCTTCCAGTGGCACTGGGTCATTGGTGTTTATTGATGACAGAAGACAGAAGCAGCTGGATGAATTATGCAGTGTTTAGAGATATACTGTCAGCCCAGATTCAGCCAAATGCAGCAAAGTTGAATGAATAAATAAATAAATAAAGTGATGCGCTCGTATTATCCCATTAATACTACCTCATTGTGTTGCCAAAACACATCCTGCGAAGTGTTAACTGACCATTTAACTGGAGAATGCGATCTATGTTGTAGAAACCATGTGAGTGTATCTATTTGGGTCTCTGCTTCATGTATACAGTGGTTGATATATGCGCAATAGTATTTTCCCATTCTTGTGTTACATATGGGGGAGAGCATTAGAACCGGAAAGTAATCGATTCAAGCCGGCGGATGATCGGGATTAAGCCTATGCACCGCTGATCCATTCATACTCACCAAGCCCTGAATTACAACGAAGAGGAGGTATCATTTTGCTTCTAATGAGTGACATAATTACCATTTAGGTGGATTGGATTTTAGACAATCTATTTTATTTATTTATATATTCTTATCACTATTTCACAAGAACACTGGTTATTTAATATCTTATATTGGAATAAGATCCCCGGGAGGTCTTTCATTAATAAGGGAATCTCGCATGAAGGTTCTGAACACATTGTATTTTATTTATCTATTTATCTTATATGCTTTGATGTGGTCTCACTGCTTATGATTTGTAACAAGTTTATACAATGTATTCATTTAATTTAGGATGTGTTTTGGCAACACAATGAGGTAGTATTAATGGGATAATACGAGCGTATCACTTTATTTATTTATTTATTCATTTTCAAGTGGGGTGTCACTGATTGATTGCAGCTGTATTATTTTTTGATACCTATTTTATTTTATTTTATTCTCACATTAATTTTATATTAATTTCCACTTCAGCGCTTTAGTAATTACTTTATAAAGTTGAATGGATGGTGCTTTACAGTACAGATGGACAATGATCCAAAACACACTGCAAAATCAGCCCAGGAGCTTTTAAACGAAAAGAAGTGGAATATTCTTGCTGGAGGCAAAACTAAAGGCAGAAAGACCCTCAAAGAACAACTGAAGACAGCTGCAGTTAGAGCCTGGTAAAGCATCAGAAAGGAGGAAACCCAGCCTTTGGTAATGTCCATGGGTTCCAGACTTCAGGTAGTCATTGCCAGTAAAGGATTCTCAACAAAATATTAAAAATTAACATTCTATTTCCGATTATATTCATTTGTCCAATTACATTTGAGCCCCTCAAAATGGGGGGACTGTGTATAAAAATGGTTGCAGTTCCTAAAATTTGTACTTGATATTTATGTTCAACCCCTTGAATTAAAGCTGAAAGTCTGCACTTCAAATTTGTTTGGATTGTTTTAATTTTATTCTAGTGGCATACAGAGCCAAAAGTATGAAAATTGTGCCTTAGATCCATATATATTTGGACAAAGTGTACTTCTCGGCAGGTTGGCTAAATAAAATGTCTCAAAATGTAAACAATTATCTATGAGGAGGTGATTAGCTAAAAGGTAGAGGTGGTATATTATTGGCAACCTAGGACTGGACAAATATGGTGGGCTGTCCATCTTATTAGTACATTGCACATGTGCAGTGGCATTTTACTGTGCATGCACAGTTGACATTTTATTTTGTGCATTAATTCCCATCACACATGCATGGTGGAGACTCTGTGATTACATCACCTACTGGCCTGATGCCAACTGGGTATTCAATCAGTCATGGTGGGGGATATGAGGTTTGCTACCTCTTGACACCAGTGGGGAAGGACCTAACTCTCCATATGACCAGTGGCTCCAAATATATGAATTAGAATTTGAGGGAATTACAAAAGAATCAGCTACATGCTTTTGATAATTGAAGTCTCCAATGGGATATTATATATTTGTATGTACCCATAGGGGAAGTGACAACTTCTAGTGGCAAAGTTTGCGCAAATGGCAGCAAATTCAGCAGCCTTATGCCGCGTACACACGGTCGGAGTTTCCAACAAATGTTTGATGTGAGCTTGTTGTTAGAAAATCCGACCGTGTGTATGCTCCATCAGACATTTGCTGTCGGAATATCCGACAACAAATGTTTGAGAGCTGGCTCTAAAATTTTCCGACAACAACACTTGTTGTTGGAAATTCACAATTTCGACGCACAAAATTCCATGTAGCTTGGAATCAAGCAGAAGAGCCGCACTGGCTATTGAACTTAATTTTTCTTGGCTCGTCGTACATGTTGTACGTCACCGCGTTCTTGACATTTGGAATTCAGAACAATATTTGTGTGACCGTGTGTATGCAAGACAAGTTTGAACCAACATCCGTCGGAAAAAATACACGGTTTTGTTGTCGGAATGTCCGCGGCATTAGAGTAATTGTAAACCTTTTTTTTTTTTTTTTTTAATAATAAACATGTTATACTTACCTGCTCTGTATAATGGTTTTGCACAGAACAGCCTTGATCTTCCTCTTCTGGGCTACCCTACCGGCGCTCTTGGCTCTACCTTTTCTGCAAGTGCCCTCAAAGGAAGCCGCTTCCCATGGGGGCACTCATGTGGGTTCAGAGAATACATTAAGGTAAAAAAGGCTTTAGAAGTACTTTAGTAAACAGTGTACAATTTCAACAGTTTTTCTTGGTTTAACTGGGTATTAGGTTGGTTATATTCCCTGTGTTGTTTGTTTGCCTTACTTTGTAATGATGGGCTCACATGTTGCTGCTGCAGTTTGTAGTGTCATGGCTGATTGATTCCGCTATGCAGAAGGTAATTTGGTGGCCTGGGATTTTTAATTGGCACCAAGAATACAAACAACTGAATTAAAATTCACAATATTTATTAATACAGTTTCTGAAAAGAGGCAAAAGTCTACAACATATTAAAAGGCAACAATGAAAATGTACATAAATTCAAATCACCTTATATATATATATATATATATTACAGCACATCAATGACTAAAGTTTACAAAAATTACTCAGCATAACATGATGTTGGATGGATGCCTTTACTAAGAATGGTTACATGACAGCGTTCAATATAGCACAAAAGATGCAATTAACTCTCCACCGAATGACCCAGCAGATCACCTTAACTGCTTGCCGACCTTATAATGTACATATATGGCGGCAAGGCAGCTCTTCTGTGCAAAATCGCGCACAGGTACATGATTTTGAACGTCCGGGTCTGGGGCGCACACACCCCACAAAGTTAGCAAGCACTCTGTAGGAACACATTTAACCCTTTGATCGCCCCTGATGTTAACCCCTTCCCTGCCAGTGTCATTAGTGACAGTGTATTTTTCATAGCACTTATCACTGTATTAGTGTCACTGGTCCCCAAAAAGGTGTCAAAAGTGTTAGTTAGGTGTCTGTTTTGTCCGCCGCTATGTCGCAGTCCCGCTATAAATTGCTGATCACCGCAATTGCTATTAAAAAATAAATAAATACCATTCATATATCCCATAGTTTGTAGACGCTATAACTTTTGCGCAAAACCAATCAATATGCGCTTATATAAAATATGGGATTTTTACCAAAAATATGTAGCAGAATACACATTGCCTTAAACTGATGAATACATTTGATTTGTTAAATTTTTTATTGGATGTATTTTATAGCAGAAAGTAATAAAAATTGTTTATTTTTTTTCAAAACTGTCGTTCTTTTTTTCGAAAAATAAAAACCACAGACGTGATCAAATACCACCAAAAGAAAGCTATATTTGTGGGGAAAAAATGAACATGAATTTTATTCAGGTACAGTGTCGCACAACCATGCAATTGTCAGTTAAAATAACGCAATGCTGTATCACAAAAAATGACCTGGTCATAAAGGGGGGTAAACCTCCTGGAGCTGAAGTGGTTAAAAAGTCTCAATCAAAACGTTTCAGGACAGGTGCCTAAAAATTCCACCCCAAATAGCAAAATGTATTATAAAAGGCTTCAATGGCGTTAACCCGATTGGTCTAAAAAAAGGGGTAGAAGGCACAGATCATGCAATCACAGCAACAGCTGCATCACCACATCAATAGATATTCAGAATTCAACAGCAATGATTCCGCTATGTCCTTGTATTCATTCACCTAGCTTGTCCATGGTCGCTAAAGGGACAGGCAACGTTGCCCCATCTCACAAACTTTGCTTCACCATTTCATCTGTGTTGCATCACAAATGTGGGAGTGCTAATGTGATGAAAGCCTGTATGGTGAGCTCTCTGTTAATTGCTCTGCCTGCTTGTGCCAGTGTCAGATCTAATTACTATTTATCTCTCACCTACAGAGCACTAGAGTGAGAGATGTAAAGATTTAGAGATATGTAGTTTCTTCACTGGCAATATCAGTTCTTAGACAACAGACAGAGGTTACATAGTTACATATAGGGATGAGCTTCGAGTTCGAGTCGAACTCATGTTCGACTCGAACATCGGCTGTTCGCAAGTTTGCCGAACAGCGAACAATTTGGGGTGTTCACGGCAAATTTGAATGCCGCGGAACACACTTTAAAAGTCTATGGGAGAAATCAAAAGTGCTAATTTTAGGGACATGACGGGACTTCCCTGTGGCATTCCCCGTGACGTCACAAGGAAGTCCCGTCAAGTCACCGTGCATCAGAGAGAGGCGGGGTCACTGGGTGGCCCCGCCCCCCATTAATTAAGAACCGTCAGAAGAGGAGACGCGTCACACAGCGGGAGCCTCCCACCATGCCAGCATGGATGCAGAGCGGCCCGGAGAAGAAGATGAAGAAGAGAAGAAGATGAAGAAGAGAAGAAGATGAAGAGATGAGCGGGAGCCTCCCCCCATGCCATGGGTGCGGAGCGGCCCGAGGAGAAGAAGATAGAAGACGCCGCAGAGGAGATGCTGGACGAGAACACCGGAGGAAGAACCAGAAGAGCCAGAGGAACCAGAAGAAGAAGAAGATGAAGGAAGATAGAAGAAAGAAGAAGTATTTAAATAAAGGAATTGTCAAAAACTCTCTTGTCATTTTTAACAGTTTTGACAGTTTTTTAGTGAAATGGTAGGGGTACCTTTGTACCCCCTTACCATTTCACACAGGGGGAGGGCTGGGATCTGGGGGTCCCCTTGTTAAAGGGGGCTTCCAGATTCCGATAAGCCCCCCGCCCGCAGACCCCCACAACCACCAGCCAGGGTTGTGGGGATGAGGCCCTTGTCCTCATCAACATGGGGACAAGGTGTTTTGGGGGGCTACCCCAAAGCACCCTCCCAATGTTGAGGGCATGTGGCCTGGTACGGTTCAGGAGGGGGGCGCTCTCTTGTCCCCCCCTCTTTTCCTGCGGCCTGCCAGGTTGCGTGCTTGGATAAGGGTCTGGTATGGATTTTTTGGAGGGACCCCACACCGTTTTTTTTTAATTTTGCTGCGGGGTTCCCCTTAAAATCAATACCAGACCTGAAGGGTCTGGTATGGAATTTAGGGGGACCCCCACGTCATTTTTTTTTTTTATTTTGGCCGGGGTTCCTCTTAATATCCATACCAGACCTGAAGGGCCTGGTATGGAATTTAGGGGGACCCCACGTCATTTTTTTTTTTATTTTGGTTCGGGATTCCCCTATGGGGAATTCCCATGCCGTTTTTATCAATGAACTTTTATGTGTATTGTCGGACCGGCAATGCAATAGCCGCGAGTAGTTTTAAATGACTTTTTTTCTTTGAAATGTCATTTTGCTGTCAGACTGTTCTAAACACGGGAAACATGCGCCCCTTTACAGGCATACTATAGACACCCCCCAGCTATGAAATTTAAAGGGATATTACACTTTTATTGTTTGACTTTAAGCATTATTAAGATCACTGCTCCTGAAAAAACGGCCGTTTTTAAAACTTTTTTTGCATTGATCCATGTCGCCTGGGGCAGGACCCAGGTCCCCAAACACTTTTTATGACAATAACTTGCATATAAGCCTTTAAAATTAACACTTTTGATTATTCATGTTCGTGTCCCATAGACTTTAATGGTGTTCGCATGTTCGAACAAACTTTTTTCCTGTTCGCATGTTCTGGTGCGAACTGAACAGGGGGGTGTTCGTCTCATCCCTAGTTACATAGTAGGTGAGGTTGAAAAAGTCCATCAATTCCAACTTATGTGTGTGATTTCATGTCAGTATTACATTGTATAACCCTGTGGTCGTTCAGGTGTTTATCTAATAGTTTTTTGAAACCATCGATCCTCCCCACTGAAACCACCATCTCTGGAAGGGAATTCCACATCCTTGCCACTCTTACAGTAAAGAACCCTCTACGCAGTTTAAGGTTAAACCGCTTTTCTTCTAATTTTAATGAGTGGCCACATGTCTTATTAAACTCCCTTCAGAGGAAAAGTTTTATCCCTATTGTGGGGTCACCAGTATGGTATTTGTAAATTGAAATCATATCCCCTCTCAAACATCTCTTCTACAGAGAGAATAAGTTCAGTGCTCGTAACCTTTCCTCATAACTAAGATCCTCCAGTCCCTATATTAATTTTGTTGCCCTTCTCTGTACTTGCTCCATTTCCAGCACATCCTTCCTGAGGACTGGTCCCCAGAACTGGACAGCATACTCCAGGTGAGGCTGGACCAGAGTCTTGTAGAGTGGGAGAATTATCGCTTTATTTCTTGAGTTAACCCCCGTTTTAATGCATGCCAAAATTCTGTTTGCTTTGTTAGCAGCAGCTTGGCATTGCATGCCATTGCTGAGCCTATCATCTACTAGGACCCCCAGGTCCTTTTACATCCTTGATTCCCCCAGAGGTTCTCCCCCCCAGTGAGTAGATTGCATTCATATTTTTGCCACCCAAATGCATTATTTTACATTTTTCCACATTAAAACTTATCGTCTGCAAATACGGAGATTGAACTGTTTACCCCATCCTCCAGGTTGTTTATGAAAAAATTAAATAGGATTGGTCCCAGGACAGAACCCTGGGGGACCCCACTTTCCACTCCTGACCATTCCAAGTACTCCCCATTTATCACTACCCTCTGAACTCACCCTTATAGCCAGTTTTCAATGGACCTTACTTTGTACAGTAAACGTTTATGGGGAACTGTGTCTAATGCTTTTGCAAAATCCAGATACACCACGTCTACGAGCCTTCCTTTATCTAGATGGCAGCTCACCTCCTCATAGAAGGTAAATAGATTGGTTTGGCAATAACGATTCTTCATGAATCCATGCTGATTACTGCTAATGATACAATTTTCATTACTAAAAACCTTAGATAGACTTACCGGTGACGGTATTTCTACGAGCCTTTCAGGACAGCAACTTGGAGAGAGCGCAGCTCCACCTCTTCACAGGAAACACTGCATGACAATGCCTCTTTTAAAAGCATTACCGAGAAGTCCTCCGACATTCTGGAAGATATAAGCAGACAATTACCGAGCCCCAAAATGATATTTTACGTATGATAATCTAGGGAGGGAAGTAGGCTGCTGAAAGGCTCATGGAAATACAGTCACTGATAAGTCTAACTAAGGTTTTCTCCCTTCGCCTTTCAGGACAGCACCTTGGAGATTATAACCGAGCACTTACTTCAGGGTGGGACCACTGCCTGTAAAACCTTCCTACCAAAGGATTGGTCCGAGGCTGACAGTAGATCCAAACAGTAATGCCTTTTAAAGGTCAAAAACTAGACCACGTGGCAGCCTTACATATCTGCTCAGGTGATGCCCGGCCCTCTCTGCCTATGATGCCACCACTGCCCATGTAGAATGAGGCAAGATTCCCTCTGCAGGTTCCAGACCTAATAAGTATGCTTCTTTAATGTCTTGTTTCAGCCATCTCCCTAGGGTACTTTTGGAGGCTCTACTCCCTTTGTGACTCCCTTCTATTAAGACAAAGAGTGAAGATGACTTCCTAATGCTCCTTGTTATCTCTAGATACCTAAGAAGGCACTTTCTAACGTCCAGAGTATGGAAGGCTTCTTCTCCTGGCCCAGAAGGCAAGGGGCAAAAGGTAGGGAGAATGATCTCCTGTGTCCGGTGAAAGACCAGGGATACTTTTTGCAGGAAGGCTGGGTCTGTCCTCAAGACTATCCTGTCTGGCAGACATCTCATAAAAGGCTCTTGGATTGATAATGCCTGTATTTCACCAATTCTACGGGCAGACGTCACTGCAACCAGGAGTATAGTCTTTAGTGTTAGGAATCTTAACAATGTTTCTTCTATTGGCTCAAATGGCGACTTAGTGAGTCCCTGAAGAACTAAAGATAATTCCCACTTGGGAAAACTAATAAGAGGTCTAGGCCTAATTTTAGCCCTAAAGAACCTAACTATCAAGGGCTCCCTTGATAGGGTTTTTTCCAAAAGAAACTGATAAAGCAGCTACTTGCGTTTTGAGGGTACTCACTGCTAAACCCTTCTCCATACCTTCCTGGAGAAATTCTAAAACTGAAATAATACTAAATAAATTAAAGTTTTTGCTGGAACACCAGGAGTTGTAACACTTCCAGACTTTGAAATAGATAGCCCTGGTGACCTTCTTCATAATGGCTAGAAGGGTGTTGATGAGCTTTTCTGAGAGTCCCTTTTTTCTTAACAGTTCCTCTTCAGAAACCAGGCCAGATTGAGGTAAGCTGGATCTGGATGGATAATCTGCCCTTGACACAGAAGATCCACCCTGAGTGGTAATCTCCATGGGGTTTTGCTGAGAGATTTACTAGGGTGGAGAACCAGGGCCTGTTCGGCTAATAAGGAGCGATTAGTATCAGATTTGTGGACTCTGCTCTGAATTTTGCCAACACCCTCGGTATTAGTTGAAACGGGGGAAAGGCGTAAGACAAAGGGAAGTCCCATTTGTGGGCTAACGCATCCACTCTAAGGGCTTGATCCTGCTTCTGAAGAGAGAAGAAGGCTGGAGTTTTTGCATTTCTTTGATTTGCAAAGAGGTCCATATGAGGAAAGCCCCACCTTTCGGAGATTATCACGAATAACTCCTGGTTTAGAGACCACTCTGCTTCTCTTATTTCTGTCCTGCTGAGAAGATCCACTAGGGTGTTTTCCGTGCCATTCAAATGGACTGTGGACAACAAGGCTAAATTTTTCTCTGCCCAACTCAGAACATGACGAGCTTGTTCCATCAGGGTCTTGCTCCTTGTGCCCCCTTGTTTTGTTAGGTATAATAATGCCGTCATGTTGTCCGACAGTACCTGAACATGTTGACCTTTTAGAAACTGGTGGAAACAAAGGAGGCTTAGGTGGATATCCTTTAACTCTCTCCAATTTAAGGACCTTCTTGCCTCTGGTTTGGACCATACCCCCTGAGTTGTCCGTTCCTCGAGGTGAGCACCCCACCCCCATGCACTCGCATCTGTTGTTAACTTCCGAGTTACTGGGAAAGTCCATGGGAGACATTTTGAGGTGTTTTCCTGATCTCTCCACCACCAAAGTGATCTTTTTTGCCTTTACCCCTATCCTGAACTTCTTCTCCAGAGGTTCCTGGTGTGACCAGTTCAGCAAAATGTCCGCCTGCAGGGGTAAAGCATGAAACCTGGCCCGCTGTACTGAGGGGATTGCTGCTGTCAATAGACCTAGAACAGACATGGCTTGCCTTATAGAAACCTCTGTGTTGGTCTGAAGTATTCTCACAGCCATCTGCATTTTTTGCACCTTTTCCTGAGTGAGGAAGATTCTTTGTTCTAATGAGTCTATTTCGTACCCCAGAAACCTTACTCTTTGAGATGGTACCAGATTTGATTTCTGAAGGTTCAAAAGCCAGCCCAAACCATTTAGATGTGCTTGGGTTACTTGGAGGTTGACCTCTACTTGATCTTTTGAGTCTGCAAACAGTAGTAAATCATCCAAGTAGGGTACTATTGGGATCCCCTTCAGTCTCAGGGACTCCAGAGCTCCTGCCATCACTTTCATGACCACTTGGGGAGAGGAGGGAAGGCCGAAAGGCAGGGCCCTGAACTGCAGGTGCCAAATCCCCCCCCCCCCCCAGATTGTCTGCTGATAGCAGGAACTTCTGTGATGAGGCTGCGACTGGTATATGGAGATAGGCATCTCTCAGATCGATAGATGCCATGTAACATCTGGGGGTAAGTAGATTCCTCACGGAGAAAATCGTATCCATCCTGAATTTTTTGTATTGTATGGATTGGTTCCGAATTTTCAGGTTGAGAATCAGCTGAAATTTTCCTGAAGGTTTTTTGACCAGGAAAATGTGGGAGTAAAACCCCTTCCCCTTCTGATCTTTCGGGACTTGGGAGATGACACCCTGCTGCATCAATTCTCCTAACAGATTTCATAGCCAAGGCCTTCTCCTGATCCCTTGGAAGGTTTGTCACATAAAACCAATTCGGAGGTGTCTGTAATAACTCTAGCTGATATCCCTGATGGATTAAATTCAGAACGAAGGGACTTTTTGTTGCTCTTTCCCAAGCTGGCAGGAAGTCCCGTAGCCTCCCGCCTACTGGGAGATGGTCATTGCTTTTTTGGGGTCTGCTCAGGAGGTCTAAAGAGCACCCCTCCTCTGCCTCTCCCTTTCTGAGGGTTTGATCCCTTTCTTTATGGGCTTGTTGAAAAGGAGGAAAATTCTTCCTTTGTTGCTTCGCCTTCTTTTTCTGTGGGGAAAGCTTTTTTCTTATCGGCTGTCCTATCAAAGACTGTCTCTAATTCTGGACCAGGTCCCCTGTAAAGCGTATGCCACAAAGTTTTACCTTTGATGCCGAGTCTCTTGACCAGGTTTTCAGCCAAAGAGCCGTCCTGGCAGAGTTAACAAGTGCTGAGGATCTGGCAGACATCCTGATGGATTCCCCTGAGGCATCAGCCATATATTTGACCGCTCTCAAAAGGGTAGGGAAGGACTCCAACAGATCTTTCCTAGAAGTGCCTGCTACCACATGGCCTTTGAGTTGTTCCAGCCAACACTCTATATATTTAATACACTCTATACATATTTCTAGCAACACCTGTAGAGGCCATTGCCGGTTTAAGGTTAGAAAGGGACGAGTCCCAGGCTTTCTTTAATAGCGCATCTGCTCTTTTGTCCATGGCGTCCTTCAGCACACCCATATCCACGAATGACAGATCTATCCGTCTGGACACTTGAGAGAAAGTGGCATCAATATTTGGTTTCTTGTCCCAAACTAACGCTTCCTCCTCCTCAAAAGCTTTGGAAAAAAATGGCTTTTTTCCAGATCTTTCCATTCCTTTTTGATCGTATCCGACAAAACTTGGTGGACAGGAAATACTCTATGGGTTTTTCTTCTTGAATCTCTAAGGTGGTATATACTGCCTTAAGTAGATCGTCCACCTCATCAAGCGTTAGTTTGTACCTAGAAGATCTATTTTCTTCTTCCCCCTCATCCTCCTCCAAATCAATGGTTGAAGGAGGAATACCTTGTTCCTCTTCCTCTGACTCACTTCCCATTAGTCCAGAAGTGGTAGGAGGAAGACTGGACCGGGAGCTCTGTTCTTGGCTGGAACCCTGGCCCTGTATTTTCATAAGGGAACGTACTGTCCCTAAGGTCTCTGCTAGTTCTTTCCTTACAGAGGAAAAGAGCTCTTTACACTCCTGTGTAGATTTTTCTCTCACTAAACCTTCAATGCAGGATTTGCACAGCGGTTTGGGCCAGGAGTCCCTTAATGGGTTCTTGCATGAAGGGTATTTTCTCCCTGTTGCTCTCTATGATTTGGCGGTGGCTTTCTGAAAAGACAGTAAGATATAACCCACAGATCCCCCTATTAGGGCGATAAATAGCCAGCAGAGAGAACACACAGAGCCCAGAGCAGACATCCCTAAGTGCCCCAGAGTCCCCCTCCATGCTGAGCTGCTATTAGCCAATTACCACTATAGCAGACAGCTGCAGGACCTAGCATAGTCACACAGAAAAAAAAACACCCAGTAAGAAAAGGAAAGAGGAGCACCTCTCCTACCTGGGCCTGGCCGGGAACCTGGGCGCCTGCATCCGTCATTGCTGCTGACAATTCAGCCTCCTCTATTGCAACGCTGCAGCAGCCACCTGTGTGGTTTAAATAATTCCTTCCTTGTGTAGAGAGGAAGGAAGTCCCAGCCAGAAGACCCGCCCCTTCTTCCTGCGTTCCAGCAGCTGGAACCAATTGCTGCTACGCCCCCCCGGAAGTCTCCGCCCCTGGAACTGACATCACCTGCCACCCGGGACTTGGCGCCGACATGCTGAGACCATGGATGCTTAGAATGAGCACACTCATGGCCCCCCGAGCATCCTGGGTGGACAACCTCCCACGGACCATTACTCCTGTGAGCAAGTGAAGGAAGGGACACCGAAGCACCCCTCTCTCGTGCGGGATGGAGCTGGGCTGGTCCTAGCATGTAAAGCAAAAATGTACTGCTCAAAACCCTCACTTTGAAGAGAACGCAGCCCCTCTGGTTCCCCAAGCAGTGTTTCCATGGCGGAGGAAACACTAAAACTGACAGCATGGTGGAAGCAGCTGCTTTTAAAAGAGGCGTTGTCATGCAGTGTTTCCTGTGAAGAGGTGGAGCTGCGCTCTCTCCAAGGTGCTGTCCTGAAAGGCGAAGGGAGAAATCTTGTATATAGTCCCTTATCATCTCCTCCAAGAGCTTGCATACTATTGATGTTAGGCTAACTGGTCTGTAATTCCCAGGGATGTATTTTGGCCCTTTTTTAAATATTGGTGCTACATTGGCTTTTCTCCACTCAGCTGGTACCATTCCATCAGTAGACTGTCAGTAAAAATTAGGAACAATGGTCTGGCAATTACTTGACTGAGTTCCCTAAGGACCCTCGGGTGCAACATTAATAAGTCCCGGTGACTTGTTAATGTTACGTTTTTCAAGTCTATTCCTAATTCTGTTCTGTTAGCCAAGAGGGTGCTTCCTGTGATGTGTCTTGAGGAAAAACACTGCAGTTTTGGTTACTAAAGCCCCCCCGATTCCCTCGTGAAGACTGAGGAGAAGAATAAATTCAATACCTTAGCCATCTCACCATCCTTTGTAACCAGATTCCCTTCCTCATTCTTTATGGGGCCAATATGGTCTGTCCTCCCTCTTTTACTGTTTATATACTTAAAGAATTTCTTGGGATTTTTTTTCGCTCTCCTCCGCTATGTGTCTTTCGTGTTCTATCTTAATCGCCCTAATTGCACCCTTACATTTCTTGTTGCATTCTTTGTAAAGTTTGAATGCTGATGATGATCTCTCAGCCTTGTATTTTTTGAAGGCCCTTTCCTTTGCTTTTATATGCATTTTTACAGTGGAGTTAAGCCACCCAGGACTTTTGTTCGCTCTTTTAAATTTATTTCCCAATGGGATGCACTGGCTAATGCCCTTATTTAATATGCTCTTAAAGCAAACCCATCTCTCCTCCGTGTTTTTTGTTCCTAAGATTTTATCCCAATAAATATCTTCTAGCAAGGTTTGTAGTTTAGGGAAGTTGGCTCCTTTGGAATTCAGTGTCTTTGTATTCCCCTTATGTTTCCTATTTGTGTGATTTATACTGAAGCTAATTGACCTGTGGTCGCTGTTTCCTAAATTGCCCTGTATTTCCACATCCGTGATCAGGTCTGTATTGTTGGTAATCAGTAGGTCTAGTAACGCTTTGTTTTTAGTTGGCGCGTCTACCATCTGACCCATGAAATTGTCCTGCAAGACATTTAGGAACCGACGATCCTTAGACGAATGTGCGGTTCCTTCTGCCCAGTCTATGCCTGGATAATTAAAATCCCCCATTATGATGACACTTCCCATCCTTGCCGCTAATCCAAATTGTGATAGTAGTTCAGTCTCCCCCTCCTCCCCCAGGTTAGGGGGCCTATAGCATACTCCCCTTAGTTTCCTCCCTTTGGAGCTCTACCCATAAGGATACCACCTCCTCCCTTGCTCCCTTATAAAGACCTTAATACATATAGTATGTTACTAATGCCCAGGAAAAGCATAGAGAAATTGGAGATGGCTGATATTTTTATGTGTAGGGATGAGATATATAGCTATCCAATTACTTCCTGGGTAATTTAGTCATATAAAATATCAAATGATAAGATAAAACTAGAGAATTTTGACACATTTATGTAACAAATGTTAATTTTCCTCTGAATCTTTACTTTAACTACTTCAGACCCGTGCTATAGTCAAAAGACGGCCACAATGTGGCTCTGTTATTCTGGGAGGGCATCCATGGATGTCCTCCAAGAACCACGCCCTCTGTGGGCCCCCTGGGGTGCGCATCCAGCGTGCTCTGTGATCAGCTGTGTCCTTCAGATACAGCTGATCACAAATAGTGGTAAAGGGCCAATCACAGTGGCCCTTTATCATGTGATCAGCTGTGTCCAATTGCAGCTGATCACAGGTAAACACACCTGCTGGTTATTGGCATTTCTTTCCTCGGAGAGGAGAGCCGGTAACCGGCAAGTGCATCAGGGGACATGTACATAGATAATCAAGGCACCGATTATCAGTACAGCCTCATCAGTGCCAATCAGTGCTGCCTATCAGTGCCCATCAGTGCCGCATATCAGTACAGCCTCATCAGTGCCCATTTATTTTATTTATTTATTTCAGGTACTTATATAGCACCATCAGTTTACACGGCGCTTTACATATACATTGTACATTCACAGCAGCCCACCATCAGTGCAGCCTCATCAGCTCACATCAGTGAAGGAGAAAAAATACTTATTTGCTAAATTTTATAACAGAAACTAAAAAAAACTTTAATTTTTGGTCTTTTTTTGTTTGTTTAGCAAAAAAAAACAGTGGTGATTAAATACCATCAAAAGAAAGCTTTCATTTGGGTTCAGTGTTACATGACTGCACAATTTTCATTCAAAGTGCAACAGCGCTGAAAGCTGAAAATTGGCCTGGGCAGGAAGGGGGTGAAAGTGCCTGGTTTTGAAGTGCTTGATAAATTGATAAATAGATATCATTAAATCCTAGAATATCAATTGATGAGTGGGATGTATCCATCATGTATGCCGTGGGATCCACTGAAGGTAAATTTCACCCAGGAAACTGGTGTGTCATTGAGGTGTACTGTATAGTAAATGTACAGTATGTGAACACTAGACTATAGAATACAATTCGGTACTACAAGTGGAAAAAATAATCCATTTCTTTCATGTCTTATAGTAACGACTGTATAACTTTATAATACTACATGTAAATAAAAATCTTGTGTTTAATAATATAATTTTTATGGTTAATGATGTGACACCTTGAAAGTCCCCAATGGTGCAGTTAAAACAATATTCTGCTGGGATGTGGTATCCAAAATATATATATAAAGGACAATATCTTTTGACCTTATTATGTTTTCTACACTAGTTCTGTTTCAATTAACTTTATTACTGTCAAGGCCCTATGTGTGACAGTATACCCAAATTATGATAGATCAGCTCTAAGGGGTCACTTTGTAGAAGTGATCAAGTAGCTGCAAATCACTTCTTTACACAGATGCTGTGCTTGGGAAATAAATTGAAGATTTTAACTATTGTTTAAAATACATGGATTTCCATGAAATATTCCATATAGTACTGGATACCTAGAACAACAGCCCACCATGTCTCCACTTCCTAGTGGCACCATACATGTGTAGTCAGGTGCTGGCTAACTTGCCTGTATCATCGTGGGACATTCTGTAACAAGGGCTTCAGTGAACTTGTTTCCCCTCTAAGTGTTCAGAATGAACATTGTGTTATCATTTTCTGAATGAAAAGAGAGACCACTACTGAAAGCAGGGGATCATGGCATATGTGGTCCGGAGAGCCAGGACTTACATTGGAGCCAGTGTTGCTGCAAACTACAAGTTACAGCCAGCTGGAGAGAGTGGAATGCTGGGTGAGGACATAAATAGCCTAGTCTGGGGAGGAGCTCTTCCTCTTGGTACCATGTGGACAACGTTGGGAGACTCCAGCAAGTAGACATGTGCACACTGAAATATTTTGTTTCAGAATTTCGTTTTCGTCCGAAAAATAAATTTAGTTACTCCCGAAATTCGTTTTTATTTATTTAGTTTTTCGTTAAAAATTGCATTAGTCTGAAAATCCAAATTGAGGTCGAATCTGTCATTGAAGGCTTAACGCCGTATAGTTTACCTGCTCCGTCGAATCCTCTTAGAACTTTCAACAGACACCATAAGCTCTAGCTATTTTACTGCTCCTCCTCTTTGGTTACAATCAGCCAATAACATTCATCATCATCATTATTTTTATTTATCTTTTCTCCCCTACGTCGAATCTATTCTCCCCTACGTCAAATCTTTCTCCCCTGCGTTGAATCTTTTCTCTCTATGTCGAATCTTTTCTCTCTATGTAGAATAATCTTGGACTAATAGAGTTAAGGTTAGGCACATTCAACCACAGGTTTGATGGACACAGATTGTTATTGTCATCATCATGTTGAATCTCCTATCTATACCGAACTGTTGTAGCAACGAAAACGAAAATAAAGCATTTGTCGGATCTTTCGTTTTCGGATTTTGCACTTTCGTTATCGTTTGTTAAAACGATAATGAAAATACCTGAAATTCGGACGAAAATGCATTCGGACGAAAACGAATGCATATGTCTACCAGCAAGTGAGTGTTACACCTGAAAGCAGATCCACCATTACCAGCTCCCTGCCGGCCGAGTGACTGTCATTGTCACTGGTACAGAGCCTGTTCTGGGACATCCCATTCCCTTGACTTTTGGTATCATCAGGACTGGTGAGTGGGCAGAAGCCCATCCTGTTTACATATTACAAAGACACTACATGCAGACACCTTTATCCCATCTCTTAACATGAAAGCTTCCAAAGGAAATACTTTGCATATGTTATTCTTTATTGCTGGTCGCTTTTGAGGTCATTCTCTTCCCTTTTATACCTGGAGTCATACTGCATGCTCTTTCAGGACCTACTGGTTACTTCTGTTTGACTTCTTATGATCTCCTTTGCATTGCATATCTTTTGTATACTTACTAAGACCAAAGTTTATTACTGAAAGATATCTGCCTTAGAAATTCTTGTTCTTATCTGCCTTAAATAATTCTAAGTAAAATACTAGTTTACTCTGCTACAATCTGATGTCTGTATATTTGCATTATCACTTTGAAACATGTCTGAACCCAGGGTGTCAGAGGTGTCGGGTGGCTTGCAAAGTCAAGGCAACCTTTGGGGACAGTCATCTTCCAGCGAACATCACGGGGGTGGCGCTACAGATGTATAACTCCCACCCTCAGACTAGGGTCTATGTGGTGGCATGTACACTTACTGGCCCCTTTATTAACCACTTGCCGACCGCCTAACGTATATATACGTCGGCAGAATGGCACGGGCAGGCAGAATCACGTACCTGTACGTGATCTGCCTCCCGCGGGCGGGGGGTCCTATCGGACCCCCCCCCCCGGTGCCAGCGGCGGTCGGCATCTGACTGGGAGCGTCGGGAGGCGAGGGGGAGACCATCCGATCGTGGCCCCCCCCTCGCGATCGCTCCCAGCCAATGGGAATCCTCCTCTGCCTGTGTGTAGTTTCACACAGGCAGAGGATGTGATGTCATCTCTCCTCGGTCTGGCAGTTTCCGTCCCAGCGCCGAGGAGAGAAGACATGTAAGTACACACAACACAAACACACACAGTAGAACATGCCAGGCATACTTTACACCCCCGATCCCCCCCCCGATCGCCCCCCGATCCCCCCCCAATCACCCCCCCCCTGTCACAAACTGACATTAGCAGTATTTTTTTTTTTCTGATTACTGCATAGTGTCAGTTTGTGACAGTTACAGTGTTAGGGCAGTGAGTATTACCCCCCTTTAGGTCTAGGATACCCCCCTAACCCCCCCTAATAAAGTTTTAACCCCTTGATCACCCCCTGTCACCAGTGTCACTAAGCGATCATTTTTCTGATCGCTGTATTAGTGTCGCTGGTGACGCTAGTTAGGGACGTAAATATTTAGGTTCGCCATCAGCGTTTTATAGCGACAGGGACCCCCATATACTATCTAATAAATGTTTTAACCCCTTGATTGCCCCCTAGTTAACCCTTTCACCACTGATCACCGTATAACTGTTACGGGTGACGCTGGTTAGTTCGTTTATTTTTTATAGTGTCAGGGCACCCGCCGTTTATTACCGAATAAAGGTTTAGCCCCCTGATCGCCCGGCGGTGATATGCGTCGCCCCAGGCAGCGTCAGATTAGCGCCAGTACCGCTAACACCCACGCACGCAGCATACGCCTCCCTTAGTGGTATAGTATCTGTACGGATCAATATCTGATCCGATCAGATCTATACTAGCGTCCCCAGCAGTTTAGGGTTCCCGAAAACGCAGTGTTAACGGGATCAGCCCAGATACCTGCTAGCATCTGCGTTTTGCCCCTCCGCCCGGCCCACCCAAGTGCAGTATCGATCGATCACTGTCACTTACAAAACACTAAACGCATAACTGCAGCGTTCGCAGAGTCAGGCCTGATCCCTGCGATCGCTAACAGTTTTTTTGGTAGCGTTTTGGTGAACTGGCAAGCACCAGCCCCAGGCAGCGTCAGGTTAGCGCCAGTACCGCTAACACCCACGCACGCAGCATACGCCTCCCTTAGTGGTATAGTATCTGATCGGATCAATATCTGATCCGATCAGATCTATACTAGCGTCCCCAGCAGTTTAGGGTTCCCACAAACGCAGTGTTAGCGGGATCAGCCTAGATACCTGCTAGCACCTGCGTTTTGCCCCTCCGCCCGGCCCAGCCCAGCCCACCCAAGTGCAGTATCGATCGATCACTGACACTTACAAAACACTAAACGCATAACTGCAGCGTTTGCAGAGTCAGGCCTGATCCCTGCGATCGCTAACAGTTTTTTTGGTAGCGTTTTGGTGAACTGGCAAGCACCAGCCCCAGGCAGCGTCAGGTTAGCGCCAGTACCGCTAACACCCACGCACGCACCGTACACCTCCCTTAGTGGTATAGTATCTGAACGGATCAATATCTGATCCGATCAGATCTATACTAGCGTCTCCAGCAGTTTAGGGTTCCCACAAACGCAGTGTTAGTGGAATCAGCCCAGATACCTGCTAGCACCTGCGTTTTGCCCCTCCGCCCGGCCCAGCCCAGCCCACCCAAGTGCAGTATCGATCGATCACTGACACTTACAAAACACTAAACGCATAACTGCAGCGTTCGCAGAGTCAGGCCTGATCCCTGCGATCGCTAACAGTTTTTTTGGTAGCGTTTTGGTGAAGTGCCAAGCACCAGCGGCCTAGTACACCCCGGTCGTAGTCAAACCAGCACTGCAGTAACACTTGGTGACGTGGCGAGTCCCATAAGTGCAGTTCAAGCTGGTGAGGTGGCAAGCACAAGTAGTGTCCCGCTGCCACCAAAAAGACAAACACAGGCCCGTCGTGCCCATAGTGCCCTTCCTGCTGCATTCGCCAATCCTAATTGGGAACCCACCGCTTCTGCAGCACCCGTACTTCCCCCATTCACATCCCCAACCAAATGCAGTCGGCTGCATGAGAGGCATTTTCTTTATGTCCTCCCGAGTACCCCTACCCAACGAACCCCCCCAAAAAAGATGTCGTGTCTGCAGCAAGCGCGGATATAGGCGTGACACCCGCTATTATTGTCCCTCCTGTCCTGACAATCCTGGTCTTTGCATTGGTGAATGTTTTGAACGCTACCATGCACTAGTTGAGTATTAGCGTAGGGTACAGCATTGCACAGACTAGGCACACTTTCACAGGGTCTCCCAAGATGCCATCACATTTTGAGAGACCCGAACCTGGAACCGGTTACAGTTATAAAAGTTAGTTACAAAAAAAGTGTAAAAAAAAAAAAAAAAAAAAAAAAAACACATACAAAAATATAAAATAAAAAAAAAAAGTTGTCGTTTTATTGTTCTTTCTCTCTCTATTCTCTCTCTCTATTGTTCTGTTCTTTTTTACTGTATTCTATTCTGCAATGTTTTATTGTTGTTATGTTTTATCATGTTTACTTTTCAGGTATGCAATTTTTTATACCTTACCGTTTACTGTGCTTTATTGTTAACCATTTTTTTGTCTTCAGGTACGCCATTCACGACTTTGAGTGGTTATACCAGAATGATGCCTGCAGGTTTAGGTATCATCTTGGTATCATTCTTTTCAGCCAGCGGTCGGCTTTCATGTAAAAGCAATCCTAGCGGCTAATTAGCCTCTAGACTGCTTTTACAAGCAGTGGGAGGGAATGCCCCTCCCCCCCAACGTCTTCCGTGTTTTTCTCTGGCTCTCCTGTCTCAACAGGGAACCTGAAAATGCAGCCGGTGATTCAGCCAGCTGACCATAGAGCTGATCAGAGACCAGAGTGGCTCCAAACATCTCTATGGCCTAAGAAACCGGAAGCTACGAGCATTTTATGACTTAGATTTCGCCGGATGTAAACAGCGCCATTGGGAAATTGGGAAAGCATTTTATCACACCGATCTTGGTGTGGTCAGATGCTTTGAGGGCAGAGGAGAAATTTAGGGTCTAATAGACCCTAATTTTTGCAAAAAAGAGTACCTGTCACTACCTATTGCTATGATAGGGGATATTTACATTCCCTGAGATAACAATAAAAATGATTAAAAAAAAAAAAAAAAATGAAAGGAACAGTTTAAAAATAAGATAAAAAAATAATAATAATAAAGAAAAAAAAAAAAAAAAAAAAGCACCCCTGCCCCCCCTGCTCTCGCGCTAAGGCGAACGCAAGCGTCGGTCTGGCGTCAAATGTAAACAGCAATTACACCATGCATGTGAGGTATCGCCGCGAAGGTCAGATCGAGGGCAGTAAGTTTAGCAGTAGACCTCCTCTGTAAATCTAAAGTGGTAACCTGTAAAGGCTTTTAAAGGCTTTTAAAAATGTATTTAGTTTGTCGCCACTGCACGTTTGTGCGCAATTTTAAAGCATGTCATGTTTGGTATCCATGTACTCGGCCTAAGATCATCTTTTTTATTTCATCAAACATTTGGGCAATATAGTGTGTTTTAGTGCATTAAAATGTAAAAAAGTGTGTTTTTTCCCCAAAAAATGCGTTTGAAAAATCGCTGCGCAAATACTGTGTGAAAAAAAAAAATGAAACACCCACCATTTTAATCTGTAGGGCATTTGCTTTAAAAAAAAATATATAATGTTTGGGGGTTCAAAGTAATTTTCTTGCAAAAAAAAATTATTTTTTTATGTAAACAATAAGTGTCAGAAAGGGCTTTGTCTTCAAGTGGTTAGAAGAGTGGGTGATGTGTGACATAAGCTTCTAGATGTTGTGCATAAAATGCCAGGACAGTTCAAACCCCCCCCAAATGACCCCATTTTGGAAAGTAGACACCCCAAGCTATTTGCTGAGAGGCATGTCGAGTCCATGGAATATTTTATATTGTGACACAAGTTGCGGGAAAGAGACAATTTTTTATTTTTTTTATTTTTTTTTGCGCAAAGTTGTCACTAAATGATATATTGCTCAAACATGCCATGGGAATATGTGAAATTACACCCCAAAATACATTCTGCTGCTTCTCCTGAGTATGGGGATACCACATGTGTGAGACTTTTTGGGAGCCTAGCCGCGTACGGGACCCCGAAAACCAAGCACTGCCTTCAGGCTTTCTAAGGCCGTAAATTTTTGATTTCACTCTTCACTGCCTATCACAGTTTCGGAGGCCATGGAATGCCCAGGTGGCAAAAAAAACCCCCAAATGACCCCATTTTGGAAAGTAGACACCCCAAGCTATTTGATGAGAGGTATAGTGAGTATTTTGCAGACCTCACTTTTTGTCACAAAGTTTTGAAAATTGAAAAAAGAAAAAAAAAAATTTTTTTTCTCGTCTTTCTTTATTTTCAAAAACAAATGAGAGCTGCAAAATACTCACCATGCCTCTCAGCAAATAGCTTGGGGTGTCTACTTTCCAAAATGGGGTCATTTGGGGGGGGTTTGTGCCACCTGGGCATTCCATGGCCTCCGAAACTGTGATAGGCAGTGAGGAGTAAAATCAAAAATGTACGCCCTTAGAAATCCTGAAGGCAGTGATTGGTTTTCGGGGCCCCGTACGCGGCTAGGCTCCCAAAAAGTCCCACACATGTGGTATCCCCATACTCAGGAGAAGCAGCTAAATGTATTTTGGGGTGCAATTCCACATATGCCCATGGCCTGTGTGAGCGATATATCATTTAGTGACAACTTTGTGCAAAAAAAAAAAAAAAAAAAAAATTTGTCACTTTCCCGCAACTTGTGTCAAAATATAAAACATTCCATGGACTCAACATGCCTCAAAGCAAATAGCTTGGGGTGTCTACTTTCCAAAATGGGGTCATTTGGGGGGGTTTTATGTCATCTGGGCATTTTATGGCCTTCAAAACTGTGATAGGTAGTGAGGAGTAAAATCAAAAATTTACGCCCTTAGAAATCCTGAAGGCAGTGATTGGTTTTCGGGGCCCCGTACGCGGCTAGGCTCCCAAAAAGTCCCACACATGTGGTATCCCCATACTCAGGAGAAGCAGCTAAATGTATTTTGGGGTGCAATTCCACATATGCCCATGGCCTGTGTGAGCAATATATCATTTAGTGACAACTTTTTGTAATTTTTTTTTTTTTTTTTTTTGTCATTATTCAATCACTTGGGACAAAAAAAATGAATATTCAATGGGCTCAACATGCCTCTCAGCAAATTCCTTGGGGTGTCTACTTTCCAAAATGGGGTCATTTGTGGGGGTTTTGTACTGCCCTGCCATTTTAGCACCTCAAGAAACGACATAGGCAGTCATAAATTAAAGGCTGTGTAAATTCCAGAAAATGTACCCTAGTTTGTAGACGCTATAACTTTTGCGCAAACCAATAAATATACACTTATTGACATTTTTTTTACCAAAGACATGTGGCCGAATACATTTTGGCCTAAATGTATGACTAAAATTGAGTTTATTGGATTTTTTTTAGAACAAAAAGTAGAAAATATCATTTTTTTTCAAAATTTTCGGTCTTTTTCCGTGTATAGCGCAAAAAATAAAAACGGCAGAGGTGATCAAATACTATCAAAAGAAAGCTCTATTTGTGGGAAGAAAAGGACGCAAATTTCGTTTGGGTACAGCATTGCATGACCGCGCAATTAGCAGTTAAAGCGACGCAGTGCCGAATTGTAAAAAGTGCTCTGGTCAGGAAGGGGGTAAAACCTTCCGGGGCTGAAGTGGTTAAGTACACCTTGCTAGTATCGGGTTGGACCCCCTTTTGCCTTCAGAACTGCCTTAATTCTTTGTGGCATAGATTTAACAAGGTGTTAGAAACATTTCTCAGAGATTTTGGTCCATATTGACATGATAGCATCACGCAGTTGCTGCAGATATATCAGCTGCTCATCCATAATGCAAATCTACCATTCTTCCACATCCCAAAGGTGCTCTATTGGTTTGGGATCTGGTGACTGTGGAGGCCATTGGAGTACAGTGATCTCATTGTCATGTTCAAGAAACCAGTGGTGAGATGATTTGAGCTTTGTGACATGGTGCATTATCCTGCTGGAAGTAGCCATCAGAAGTGGGGTACACTGTAGTCATAAAGGGATGGACATGGTCAGTAACAATACTCAGGTAGGCTGCGGCGTTTAAACGATGTTCAAATGGTATTAAGGGGCCCACAATGTGCCAAGAAAATATCTCCCCCACCATTACACCACCACCACCACCCTGAACCATTGATACAAGGCAGGATGGATCCATTCTTTCATGTTGTTTATGCCAAATTCTGACTCTACCATCTGAATGTTACAGCTGAAATTGAGACTCATCAAACATGGCAACGATTTAGCAAATTTTTATTGTCCAATTTTGGTGAGCCTGTTTGAATTGTAGCTTCAGTTTCCTGTGTTTCCTCTTAGCTGACAGGAGTGGCACCCGGTGTGGTTTTCTGCTGCTGTAGTCCATCTGCTTCAAGGTTCGATGTGTTGTGCATTCAGAGATAGTATTCTACCTTCTTTGGTTGTAACAAGTGGTTATTTAAGTTACTGTTGCCTTAAGTTTGTCACCTAAAAGTCTGCCCATTCTCCTCTGACATCGACAAGGCATTTTCGGCCACACAACTCCCGCTGACTAGATATTTGGGGTGGGGTTACGGGTTACGTGTACAGTGTGAGCCCAGGAGGTGAAAGTGTCTGAAACATAAACTGTCTGTATTGCCCTTAGGAACCAATTATCTACTGTCTTCTGTCTGTGGCTGAGTGACAGGCGGATGTGATGACGTCCCCGTCTATGCGAGGTGGAGGACTGTAACAAAGTCCCGCCTCCTAGATAGATGGAACACTGCTCCAATGATACATAGAATCAGTGTGACATGTATCATAGGAGGCGGGAATTAGTTACAGTTGCCCTCAGGATATTCAAATCCATTTCAGAGCTCTGTGCAATCAGGCTGTATTCCATGGGCACTAGCAAGGCTCCATTTCATGGGCACTGGTAAGGCTGTATTCCATGGGCACTGGTAAGGCTGTATTCCATGGGCACTGGTAAGGCTGTATTTCATGGGCACTGGTATAGCTGCATTTAATTGCCACTAATCAGGATGCATTTAATTGCCACTGATCAGGCTGCATTTAATTGCCACTGATCAGGCTGCATTTAATTGGCACTGGTAAGGCTACATTTAATTGGCACTGTTATGTCTGCAATTAATTGGGAGGGGGGTCAGCGCGAAGCGTCACCTCCCTGAAATTAGTCTTTGCAGGTTGGGATGTCTGTGTTTGATATGCTTTCCCAATATACTTTCCTCACTTCCAGTCATCAAGGTATTGTCTTAATTACTTAATAGAACTTAATTAATTTAATATATTCCTATCAATAAGTTTATAGGATTTTGTAACACTGATCAAACAGGCACACATTTGCTAGATATATATTAGTAGTTTAGTATTGTTTGCTCTGTATTGTTCAATAATTCATCTATTTTCCCCATCCCATGTTCTGTTCTAAATACAGATCCAACACAATATGCCATTTTGTGGTTCCAGCCTGCTGAAATCTTGCTATTCTTCCACTAGTTATACCCTGTCTAATCTTCATTCTACAAGAGTAACACTTACAGTATGTCAATAGCAGAGCCAAACTCCTACACACGCACAATCCATTCACATGCCGTGTGTGCAGACGCTGTGCCAGTCTTCCTGCCACAGCTTTCATTCAACACAAGAATGATCAGTATGGGCAGAGACTGTGCCAGGATTTCCGAAAGAAAGGCAGTTAAATGCTCTATTCAGATGCAGAATCAGAGCAGTAAGGGCAGATTTCTCTGATGCAGGCAGGCAAATATGCTATTTGCACAAAAAAATAATACATGCGATCACAAATTTAACCAGTGCAGTAGGAGTTAGGCCAATCATACAGTACCTTATTTTTATAAGCATTAAAAAAAATAGTTACAAATGTAATAAATTCGATAACAAAAGCAATATTTTAGAGGTAGGTGAAATTGGTGGTCCTAGTCACCCACTAGCTTCTTATATCTCTTGATCTCTTTGCAATGGTTTGGATCTCTGTTCCCATCCAACTTGTAGTTTTGGGTGTTGCATTCAATCTTCAGGTGTTTTACTCCTCCTGCTGAATCCTTCATAATTTAAATAATTGAACATATGTAGCGCTTACCCCTGCAGGAGTAACTGCAGGGTTCCTGCGCAAATATTACAGCGCACTCTGACACACTTAGCTGGGTGGGGAATATTTATTGCAGATGCACAGTATATGCAGTACCCCAGTGGAAAAAGAGATACGAACAACAGTATTGTCACAGCAAACAGTTAAAAAATAGCAAAAAATATGCCACAAATGGGTGAACAGTATCAAGAAATATACTGCAAAAACAAAAAATGGTATAGAGAGAAACTGCTCCAAAACTGTATACTGGGGCAAGTCTAACTAAGAAGATTTATGCCACCCCAACAGTTCATCTGTCTGTAATATACTCTCTCTCTCTTCTGTTGGCCAGCTCGTTGGGGCCCAGGATAATTTCCTTTTAAGCAGTGATAAAGACAATAGCTCGGTGATACCTGCAGGCAACACTGTTCTTCTTTTGTCAATGTGTAGTGAGGTCTAGCCAATAGCCTTTTCACCAACTCCTGTTGTAGCAGGTGATCTCCCTCTGTTTCCTGTTGCCAGTATAACTGGTCAGTTAACATTTATGTCTGACGTCTCTGCTGTTCCAGTGTGTCTTTTATGTGATGTGGTGAACGGTCTGCTGGCAGCCTGTAGCACACTCTTATGCCACGTACACACGGTCGGAATTTCCGACAGAAAAAGTCCGATGGGAGCTTTTGGTCGGATATTCCGACTGTGTGTATACCCCATCGGACTTTTTCTGTCGGCATTTCCGACGGACTTAGATAGAGAAAATGTTCTAAATCTTTCCGTCAGAAATGCCGACGGAGGTTATCCCGTTGGCAAGTCCAACTGTGTGTACGGGGCATAAAAGCCCTCTACACTTTCCTTCTCCTCAGCTGGAAACAACACTCCTTCTATTCCTCTGCTGAAAGCACCAGTGCATACGGGATCTGTAATTTCTTTGCTCAATCTACCAAGCCAGCTTAATTTGTAGCGAATTACTCCTACCACAATCCTCCATTCCTCCCAGCGTTCCTAGCAGTCCACATAGTCTTCCTCTGTGTATTCCTATTAGGTAGAGGGCAGGCTTAACACTGGCTGTACACAGCTCTGTAACAATAGTGTCTATTTACAACTGTGACCTCCAATATAATAAGCCAGTGTTGTCCTCCTCTGTCAATGCTAATCACATTTTTGTGGAACGCTGGCCACATGTGCTACAATCTAACATACAAGCAACTATGTAGTGTGCGAGGTCTTCTTTAGCCTGCCCCTAATGGCCCATACACACGATTGGAAAATCGGACAAAAGGTCATCGATTTTGTTTTGCATGCTAGTCACATATCGAACATGAAGAGTTCTACTAAAGTTAAGAAAATTCTTGTAAGACGGAATACAAAATCTTATTACAGAATAAAATGTCCTCCAAACAGGAAAATATCTATATTGTCATAGAGAACAATGAAAATATGATAAAAAAGTTTCATTGATAATTTTGTGTTTATAGCTGAAGCACCGCAACGGTCATTCTCACAGTGGCTCCCCCACAGCTCCTGGAATTTTTTGTCCAGCATAGCTGACATACATCATCATTGGAACCTGTGAGTGTTAGACACATCTTGGACCTTTCCAACGGCGGACAAGCAAGTATCCCACAACCTTGAAGGTTGGCAACAACACCTGACACGTGATTGTATGGCCTTTCTTTCACACATGTGATGGAATGGTTCTTTATTTCAATAAACTACCACTTCTTGGTTACCAATACTGGTATTTCCATGGTTTATGCCAGACAATACAAGCAACACAGCTATACCTGGACCTAAGCGCTTATGGATTTTAATTGCAGCTTTTTTCACGGTTCTTCTTCCCAGGAGTGAGTCCTAGCAGCTAAGGTCCATCGCTTTGCCTAATTTTCATTTCTCATTAATGTTGTCCCTTCCATCAGGAACCTGATCTTTTTTGTGGCTTTCTGTTTACAACTGTTCCTGTGAAAAGTCTCTGTTTCTGATCAGACCCAGTGTTTCCTCCACAGAAACATTTGTCCACTATATTCCTCTGCAAACATGAACGAGGACAGCGGTAGACATTATGAAACTGCAGCCGCTCCTCTCTGCCATCGCTGTGGACCAGAGCTACACTTTTAATTGTTCTATTAAAATATATAAGCACAAATAATAAATTCAGAGATACTAAATAACTTTGTAAACATAAATTCTTCCTCTGTTCTTCGTTCACATCAGCGAGTTGCACTAATTGCATGGCTGCTAGTGTGCTCTGTGAGATACAGTGCTGATATGTTTACTTCTCCTTTTTTTAAAGAACTTTTATGACTCATTACAATAATCTGTTCACAGCAGCGGAGCTACAATGCAGTGGTTCATGCTGCAACAAAGAATGCATGTGGACTGACATAAGTGAAAAAGGCATTTTCCTTGTCTATGCATTGGGGCTGAGCTGGAAATAGCAGTTATTGTAGCCATACCTCCCAACTTTTTGAGATGGGAATGAGGGACACTTATCAGCAAAAGTATGCAGGCATAGGACAAACCCCTGGCCACGCCCCGTTAAAGGAGAATTGTACAAAAAAACAAGATTGGTTAAACCCACAAGTGCTTTTTTTACCTCTACTATTCCTTTATATTGGCTTTTGGAATTTACAGATGCAGCAATTTAGAAATAAGATGAAAGGTTTAGTGCTGGAAAACACTTTTGAGAGATAAAAAGTGCATTTTATATACAACTATATAGATCAGACCAAAATGAGGGACAAATTAGGAGGAATGAGAGACAGAGGGACATTGTTCCAAATCTGGGACAGTCCTTCAAAATCAGGGACAGTTGGGAGCTATGATTGTAGCCCCGACACATCTAGTGTGAATGGGTCCTGAAATTTGCCAGTGGTGGTTGTTCTGTCAACCAGATGTTTTTCTGATGTTTTATACTGGTTATTTGTACCTGTGTTGTTAAATTTACATGCAAAATGTGTAATTTACTTAAGACAATCATGTGTGGTGTGCAGGCTCCATCTAGCATTCCTCTTTGGTATTGCTGCAGTTCTGTTTCTTTGTTTATTTGTATGTGTAACTAAGGAAGTTGTCAGCAAGCAGGGAATTCTGGGTAGGATCTTAGCAGGAAGTGAAACAGCCACCATTTTGTGAGAAGACATTCAGAAAACAACACATGTATTTCTCTATCTATCGCCATCACCCCTTAGAGAACTTAAAAAGTAAGTTTTTATTATCTCATCTTGTACTGTATATCATTGTTTATGCAATGTATGCTGTATTGTATGCAATATTGTACTTATTGAAGTCTATTTCTGTTATTTAGTAGTTTCACCTGGCTTGTTATAATAAAACTGAGATCAAAGAAATATGGTATCTACAGTTATTGGTATAAGAAGGTTTAGCTATCTGCTCCTTGAGACAGAACAGTGGTCAACTTACTTGATATAGAGCTATACATTTCTACAAATGTAAAAACAAACTTAAATAGAGAAAAATAATGGAAAGCACAAAACGAGTAAAATAGTAAATAAAAAAATACTACTAGAAGCCTATAGCACGAGCTGTTAAGGCAAGTCCCCTAGATACAATTTAGTCAGCATGTTATCACCTCTCCCAGCAGGTTGTTAAGCCAGTTTCTGATGGAGGGATATTTTCCCTATCACACAGTTAGAGGAGACCAGAAATCAAGTCACTAAACTCAGGGTCCACCTCTACACACTTAAGGTTCTCTCAGGACCACTGTTCACTGTTTATCTAAGTCCATTACTGACACAGAATGTCCAGATGGATTTGTCTTGCCCATCCCAGAAGGCTCTCCCAAACAAAAAGTTAAAGTTTCCTGTTATGGAGTTTTCCATAAGTACTGACAGCATTGTGTAGCCTCTATTCTTGAGCACATGTAATTGCTACTATGTAAATATGTAAGCGCCTAAAATACACCTGTGCCTCACCTCATGGCTCCTGGTCTTGCTGTAAGAAAAGCCCAGTACTACATATTGGAACTTGAAGACTATTGCATGCTCATAATTCTGAGCAAAGGCTCACTGCAAGAATAGCATTGACAGGCAAACATATTAGCATGCACACAAAACAGAATGTGCACACATGCAAGTGCATGCCCATTACTGGCATTGACTCCAAATGGCCTATTTAAGCTGGACTATGGCATGAGAAGATTGCTGAGTGGTCTTTAGCTAGTTCCTGCTTTACCTAAGCCCTGACCTATTATTGCCTTCCTGTGCATGACCTGGCTTGTTCCTGATCTGCCTCTGGATTCCTGTCTGCCTGTTGTTAAAATGTACTTGAGCTTGTACTCTGACAGTGCTTCTGTCCTGCGTTACTGTACAGCGCTGCATGGCTGTGCATTAATCCCAGATTGTACCCTGACTCTCCCCTTTATTCCTGTAAATTTCTGCCTGGCTGTTAATGACTTTCTGGCTTGTGTTTTGACTACACTTCTGTTTGTTGATTAAGTGTCACTGTGTTGCAGTTCCTGTCTGGAGACCCAAGGTCTTCTGAAACAAAGCAAACCAGCTAGGATAACCTGCTACACCGGGCTTTGTGTTCTCATACCTCTTGCCATCACTAACAGGGGTGCTGTGCAAGAGAAGTCCCTTCTCCAGCTCAATCTCCACCAGGTACGTGACCCTTGTTCTCTTCCCATAAAAGAGACTTCAATGGGAAGAAGACCCGCTCCCTGGAAAGGGCCACCACATGGACCAAACTCTCATTTTCCAGTTATGGTGACTGTCCTCCCTGCTTTACCATATAAGACTCTCTTGCTGTGATGTAGTACTTGGCATTTATGTACCATGGCCTTGCCAAAATGGCCTCTGAAATCTCAAGAGACCTTGGTCCATTTGTGACACAGAACTCTCTGAGTTGGCATCTGAAGCCCACAGCAGAGGACACACTATTCCTATGCTGAGCTCCTCTTAAAAAATTTCCTACACAGATAAACTGTGGACATTTGGGGATATCTAGTTGCACCCAGGAGTATTGCAGCAGAATTCCTAAAAGGAATTACAATGGGGTCCTAACACCCTGCTAAAATCCAGTCTAAACAATATATCTCCTCCATTTCCCTGATCAAATAATAGGGAAGGACAGCTAAAACTAATGTCTCCAGAGGCACTGAAGTCCACACAATATGTGCCAATGGCTGCATGTGGTCCTGGGCCACAGGCTGGGCACCGGGGTACTGGGCTCTGTTTGTGCTAAACAAATAAGCCCTTTTTTCACTTGTGGCTCCAGATGCTACACACACAATATTGCATCTAGCATTGCATGAATTGGATTTAATGGCAGGGATTGTGGCAAGCTCTGGCATAACTTCTGCCATCTTTAATTTACTAGCTGTGCTGATATTGATTTCTGTACATTTTCTTGCAGTTTGAACTTCTGGCAGCTTATACGGTTTGCAAAAAACACATCAATTATTAATAAAAAAAGTACATCTCTAAGGCTGAATGGGGCAGTCAAAAGCTTTTAGTGTAGTTCAGCTTAAAGAGAAACTATAATGGTTTTATCTTACTTTTTTACAGCCCATTGCAGCTAGAGAAAAAACAAGCTAGATCAATAGGGGGTTCACAAGAAACATAGGTTTCTAAAAGTCCTACGTTAATTACTTGGTTCCAGCCCCAAGAGTCAGTTTCGCTGCAGTACACTTAAGATAAAGACTGCTGCCTTCTATGTGAGATCAACGGATGATCTCCAGCAGTTTGACTCGCCCCCCTGCATAATCACAACTGCTCCAATGAACATTGCTTGATGGAGAGCAGTAGTTGGGGGCTGCAGGGACGTGCGTTGAGGTCGGTGGCTGGTGAGGCTATGGCTGGTATCAGAGCCGGACACACACCACATCACCATTTAGTGAATAAACCCCCACAGTGTAGCTGAATGGTGCTGTGAGATGAAAAATTTCATCTTCGTCTTCAGCCAATTGGCTTTCGCTTAAAAACCTGCGCGTCAGAGCGCAGGCAGTCAATTAGATCGCCCCAGACAAATAAGCATCTGGTGAAAGGAATCTATTGGACAGCAGATTTTTATTTTGTATTTCTGCATTCTGTAACAGCCCTGTAAATGCTGAGATTTCACTGCTCAAGTACAGGGCTGTTACAGAATGCAGAAATAAAAATGACACTGTGCTCTATATAGCTACCAACAGTACTGATTTTATTAAAACAAGTCCTTATGTTGGTTAAATTAGTAAACTATGAGAACTAATGAAAGTGCCATATATAATATATATATTATATTATATTATATTATATATTATCTATAAAAGAATAGAACTTGAACCATTCCCTGAATCTATAGATTATATATAGCACCTTCATTAGTTCTCATAGTTTACTCATTTAAACAGCATAAGGACTTGTTTTAGCATATTGAAACGGCGTTCAAACCACACATGTGAGGTATCACCATGGATGTTAGCATGAGAGCAATATTTCTAGCACTAGACCTCCTCTGTGACTCTAAACATGTAACCTGTAAAAAAATTGAAAGCGTTGCCCATGGAGATTTTTAAGTGCTGAAGTTTGGTGCCATGCCACAAGTGTGCGCAATTTTAAAGCGTAACATGTTAGGTATCTATTTACTCGGCCTAACATCATCTTTCACATTATACAAAAATATCGGGCTAGCTTTAGTGTTTTTTTTTTTCTTATTCGTGAAACTGTTTTTTTTTCCAAAAAGACGCGTTTGAAAAATTGCTGTGCAAATACTGTGTCACATAAAAAGTTGCAACGACCACCATTTTATTCCCTAGGGTGTCTGCTTAAAAAAATATATAAAATGTTTGGGGGTTCTGAGTAATTTTCTAGCAAAAAAATGATGATTTTTACATGTAGGAGAGAAGTATCAGAATTGGCCTGGGTGGCAAGTGGTTAATTACCATAGGTATGTAATATACAAATAATTATTATATATTGTTTTTAAGGTAATTTACTATATTTTATAAAAACTGTACTCAAGCAGGTGGCAAATTACTGAAGTTATAACTTCCAACCAGTAATTTCACGGTAAACAGATAAATAATAAATTATTATGTTATAACATATAGCATAATAATATATTATTTAGCTTGATTAAAAAAGTACCTTTTCAGCAGCAGCAGATTCTCCCTCTTAACTGTGTGAGAAAAACATGGGATTATGGGTAAATCTTTTAGACACATGCCCCCTTCTATGACACTGCAGTGAGAGGAAAGCCTCCACTGCAGCATTTTTATTTGACAGCTTGGGCCAATGGTGCTTTACTATTGGTCCAAGGCTCCAAGCTGTCCATTGACCTCAGTGCCCATGGCAGGAAGTCAGAGGCACTGTGAGCTCATCCTCTCAGTCTGCTGCAGAGTGTGCCAGCTTGTATTTAAACTGGCTGCACTGTATGTAGCTTCTGACAGGCTGCGCAAGTAGCCCCGTATCTTTGGAACCATAGGTGCCCCAAATTTTGACCAGTGGTGGGGTAGGACTTTAGCTACATACCCCCCAAACCCCTCAAAACAATACCCCCAAGTCACCAAGCTTTGACCCTCGAAGCTCGACCGTTTTTATTTTTTTTATGTTCACAGCAGGTGAGGCTCATGTAGACCAATTTGATGCAGTGTGCGGCATATGGTCTGAACACTGACAGGCTAACTGCCCACCCTTTCAACCTCTGCAGCAATGCTGTCAGCACTCATAGTTTTATTTCCCAAAGACAACCTCTGGATATGATGCTAAGCACGTGCACTGCACGTGCGAGGCCTGTTCTGAGTTGAACCTGTCCTGTTAAACCGCTGTGTGGTCTTGGCCACCGTGCTGCAGCTCAGTTTCAGGGTCTTGGTAATATTCTTATAGCCTAGGTATCAGGAATTGGTAAGATCAGAGCTGTGTGGACAGCAACAGAGGAACAAATGCAGGTAAGGTGAAAATATATGATTTATTAAAGATAAGTGAATAAATATAAATGCAACCACCTCCAATATCACTCAGCGCACAACAACCAATACCAAACAGACACCCACAAATAATAATAGTAACAAACAAATATATACAAGTAATGGGGAGTACCAGAATCATAAACAGGGCCAGGCCAGGGTAAACGGGAGGTCAGCAGCTGGGGAAAAGGAAGACAAACAGGACAAGGAGAGGATGGATGGATTACAGGAGGGGGTACAGGTACAAGGCCCAGGGTTCAGAGTACAGGTAACAGACAGGATCAGGGTCAGGTACAGATACAGAGCTTCTCAGGTTCAGGGTCAGGGCGCAAGGAAAGATAACAAGGCAAGGCATAAGTGCACCTGCCAGGTACTTATACACATCTCAATTAGACTCAGGTGATGCCTGATTGCCGGAGATGATGTCGGCCCCACACTGCCAGGAACCACCCGCTGGTGGAAGCCAGTACTGCGGCCCAAAGATCACATAATACTACCAACAGGGGAAAGCTCCCCTGGCAATTCCAGACTGCCAGGAGACACCTGCTGGTGGACCACAGTTCTGCACGCCAAATATCAGGCAGTGTCATCAGCGGATGGAACCTTCCCTGACAGTACCCCCCTCAAAGGAGCGGCCTCCGGACGCTCCATCTAGCTGCTGCTGGGACAAGTCCATGGCATCAAGCTGGGCAGCGGGCAGAGTCACACTAAGCTGGGTATGAAGACAGTCCAAAGTATTAAACCAGGCGATGGGCAGCTCAAGCTGGGCAGCAGGCGGAGACATAACAAGCTCAGCAGCAGGCACATCAAGCTGGGCAGCAGGCACATCAAACTGGGCAGCAGGCACATCAAGCTGGGCAGCAGGCATGGGCATGGGCACATCAAGCTGGGCAGCAGGCACGGGCACATCAAGCTGGGCAGCAGGCTTTGGGTCATTGAGCTGGTCAGCAGGCACATCAAGCTGGGCAGCAGGCTCCGGGTCATCCAGCTGGGCAGCAGGCTCCGGGTCATCCAGCTGGGCAGCAGGCTCCGGGTCCTCAAGCTGGGCAGCAGGTTCCAGGTCCCACAGCTGGGCAGCAGGCTCCAGCTCCTCCAGCTGGGCAGTAGGCTCTGGGTTGTCGAGCTAGGCAGCAGGCTCCGGGTCATCGGGCTGGGCAGCAGGCACTGGGAGATCAGGCCGAACATTGAGCACCGTAAGGACAGGCTGGATAATAGGCACCGGCTCAACAAGCTGGGTAATGGGCCCCGGCCCAGTGGGCTGGGTAATGGGCCCCGGTTCAGCGAGCTGGACACCGGGCACTGGTCCGACAAGCCAGATGATGGGCACCGGCTTAACAGGCCAGGTGACGGGCACCGGTTTAGCAGACTGAGTAACGGTCACCGATTTAGCAGACTGGGTAACGAGCACTGGTTTAGCAGACTGGGACACGAGCACTGGTTTAGCAGGCTGAGACATGGGCACCAAAACTTCAGGCTGAGACACTGGTTCTTCAAGCGGGGACACCGAAACTTCAAACGGGGACACCGAAACTTCAAGCGGGGACACTGGGACATCAGACTGGAAGGCAGGCACCGGGACATCAGACTGGAAGCCAGGCACTGAGACATCAGACTGGAAGGCAGGCACCGAGACATCAGACTGGAAGGCAGGCACCGAGACCCCAGACTGGAAGGCAGGCACCAAGATCCCAGACTGGAAGGCAGGCATCGAGACATCAGACTGGAAGGCAGGCACCAGGACATCAGACTGGAAGGCAGGCACCGAGACATCAGACTGGACAGCGGGTACTGGGATGGCAGACTGGAGCAGGTTGGTCGGTGTGGAGGCAGGTTGGGTTACTTGCAGGATTGTGTGGGTTGGAAAGAACTTTTGTTTCTTTTTTGGTTTAGCCACTGCAGCTTTGTAGGTAACTGCGGGGCTGTAAGAAAAGGATGTAATTGGGCAAAAGGAAGACCAGGGAACAGTGGCTGGAGGAGGGTTTTGTAGGATTGTTACAGGTGGAAGAGAAGAGGCAGGTGGATTGAAAGCAGGATAGGTGCAGTGAGTAGAGACTGGGTATTGGTATTTGGTAGGGAGCAGTGTATACTGGGCTGTAGCTGAGATTGCCATTGGCGACGGGGAGATAGACTCTCAGGAAAGCAGGTGTCTAAAGGTAGGGCTGGATTGTTGTGGCTTGGCTAAACGCAAGAGATCTGACCATGCCTGTAGCACAGGTTGAACAGAAGTTGGATCACATACAGCCTGTCTAATCAGGGATTCTACTGAACAAATGCATTTAGACAACAACTGCCAGGAACAAGAGGAATAATGTTCAGTGAAAAAAGCTGAATCATCCCCTAACAGCCATATTAGGGATTCAACTTGGCCACAATTGAAGGGGGGAAAAAATCGTCACTCTCTTTGGGAATACATGACAGGGCTGGCTTTGCACATAGCTGGATTAAAGGTTGAACATCTTCAAATAAGATATAACCCTGATCCACTAGGGAATGAGGTGATCGGATCATTTCCAGCAGCTGGTCACTGGTCCAGTTGTTTAAAGTCTGACAGCAATATTCACAATCCTCTGCCGCCAGCAGAGAATAATAAACAGTTTCATTACAATCCATTTTAAACAACCCAACCGAACCAGGATGGTTCCTCAGTGCAGCCACTTCTGGTCAGAGATGGCCTTGGTATACCATCAGGAATTGGTAAGACCAGAGCTATGTGGACAGCAACAGAGGAACAAACGCAGGTAAGGTGAAAATATATAATTTATTAAAGATAAGTGAAAAAATATAAATGAACCACCTCCAATATCACTCAGTGTACAACAACCAATACCAAACAGAAACCCACAAATAAAAATAGTAAAAGACAAATATATACAAGTAATGGGGAGTACCAGAATCATAAACAGGGCCAGGCCAGGGTTGTCAATGGGAGGTCATCATCTGGGGAAAAGGAAGACAAACAGGACAAGGAGAGGATGAATGGATCACAGGAGGGACGGGTACAGGTAAAAGACAGGAACATGATCAGGGTCAGGTAGAGATACAGATTCAGATTCAGATACAGAGCTTCTCAGGTTCAGAGTGCAAGCACATATACCAAGGTAAGGCATAAGCGTGTCTGCCGGGTACTTATGCACATCTCAATTAGACTCAGGTGATGCCTGATTGCCGGAGAAGATGTCGGCTCCACACTTCCAGGAACCACCCGCTGGTGGACGCCAGTACTCCGGCCCAAAGATCACATAAAACTACCAACAGCGGAAAGCTCCCCTGGCAGTTCCAGACTGCCAGGAGACACCGGCTGGTGGACCACAGTACTGCACGCCAAATATCAAGCAGTGTCATCAGCGAATGGAACCTTCACTGACACTAGGCCATCTTTATGTAGAGCAACAATTATTTTTTTCAGATCCTCAGATCTGAGTTCTTTGCCATGAGGTGACATGTTGAACTTCCAGTGACCAGTATGAGAGAGTGAGAGCAATAACACCAAATTTAATCAGCATGAACCCCATGGCAATTGTGGGGACCAAACCAACTGCAGGAAAAAGCGGTCCTGGAGATAGGACAAACGGAGCATAAGAAACATGTCTGTAAATATTCATTCAAAGGGTGGGTCATAATAGTGAAGCAAATGTACCTCGGAGACTTGGTACCGGTTTAAAGCGCTGATGAATACAATGGTTGCGGATAACTAGGACTTGAAGCATATATTTAAATTCAATCCAATATAGGGAATACATGTATGTATGATTATAACTTTAACTATACTTGTCGAAGTAGACCGCAAGACACTAAAAAGTTTCAACACTATTGACTATACAATACATAATATATCCCACAACTAGGATGTTAGGACCTGCACCTGAGGTACCTTATAAGCACCCACTGTTATAATGATGGTGCGTTAGCTCTAAAATTTCCTGTCTCACACCAATGTTGATAGAATGCTGTTTTCACACAGACGTAGTGGTCCTTATGTAGTCAGGTTGAAATGTATATGTGTAGCAGCCGGCACCAGGCTGGGGAAGGGGTTTCAGCTCAGCTCCCAGGTTTTTGGTTTTGGTGGGTCCACCTGTGATATAAATACGGGGAAAGCCAAGATCAGCGGGTACATGCATACCGACTGGGGTTGGAGAAACGTAACAAGGACACCTGTGAGTGCAGTGTGGCGCTGAAGTTACCGGGAGTCACAGACAGCATCCAAATTATGGACCTTTCCTATATGGACTCTGACCTCATGGAGGTATGCCTGGGCCACTACACTACTTTAGTTTATTCATCGTGTATTACCATGCTGGATGCAATCGTAGAAGTTATATTATCATTCTAAGCCTGGTTTTCAGTTATTCGAGTTATTCGAGGGGTGCGTATTCCAAAGAACCTGGGCCTGTAATTGCACTATGGGGTATAAAGTGACACTACTACAAAAGGTTAACTTGGCAAGACAAGGAAAAGGAGGAGTGTAGTTGCTGTGGGTAGCTAAGTGAAGAAACAAGCTACAAGAAATCAGTTCTCAAGCGTGGTACCTGGTAAAGGGGGCAGGTCCTCTGGTAGCGAGAGGGTTGATGTTCTGGTTCCCTCCCTAGAAGTGACTCTCCAATGGCAACTGGGAGCCGACTAGCGTTAAGAGATCTATGGCCTAGTCACGAGGTGCGAGAAGGACAGAGATAAGTGAGAGCATGCATAAGGTGTGCTCGGCAGGACCCCATTCTGTTACTGGGAGTGAGGTAATAGAGATACCCTGGATGGGTGGAGTGGGTGCGGTCCCTTCTAATGCAAACATACATCAAGTTACAATGTATAGTGGCATGGGACAAGTCCCTTTTTAGAGAACTCTGTACTTTATTACTGCACATAGTGAAGGCTCATCTCTAAGTTGGGAATTGCCTTAATGTTTGACTTTTCACATGACCTGGTCCTGTGCATTCATGAGCTCTCTCCACGCAAAATGTACTGCACATGAATGGGAGCAGTAGACCCACACTTACCTTTTGTATGCTGCAGGAAAATTACTTTTTGTGCATGTGCTGGTGTAAAATAATATAAATAATTATTGTATTGCAATAATACAACAGCTGCAAAGTGAAGATCTATAGATTTTTTTTATAGTTGTTTCTATGATGTCCTTGGAGAATGAGCAAATTCTGCCTCTCAGTGGCAACTATGATGTTTTTAGATATCTGTACCAGCATTTTTCACATTGCCAATGTAAGAAGCATTCTTTCCACTGTCCATCAATGTAAGAAGCATTTTGACCACCAAAGTAAGAAACATTCTACCAACTGACCACCAATGTAAGGGACATTCTTCCAACTGACCACCAAAGCAAGGAACATTCTTCACACTGACCACCAACGTAAGAGAGATTCTTCTCACTGACAATCAATGTAAGGGACATTTTTCCTACTGCCCACCAATGTATGGCACATTCTTCCCACTGATCACCAATATAAGATACATTCTTTTTACTGATGACCAATGTAATCAACATTCTTCCCACTGACCCCCAATGTAAGGAAGATTTTTTCCATGGACCACCAATGTAAGAGGCATTGTTCCCACTGACCAGCACACTAATGTACCAAGTGTTGTTTATATAGTGGCAACTGTTGAAGGTTCCCTGAGCCCAAAAAGTTATTTGATGGTTTCTTCCATGTTAAACAGATTAAGAAAGTCTGCCTTAAAGTGACCCTTTTCAGTATAAGGTTACCTATTTCCAAAACCGTCCCTTTAAAAGTTAATACAGAAGTTGGAGTGCATGTGGACAGGGGTTGGCTGCAAAGAACCTGCAGTAGATCAGATTTGAAGAAGTGAAAACAGTTTTTCATTAAAAGAAAAAAACACGGTCATTGTTTGTGACACACAACGCTTTAGTACCTAAATGTTATTACAGTTCATGTTAAAAAAAAAAATTAACTGTTAAGCATTAGGGGAGATTTACTAAAACTGGCGCACACAGAATCTGGGGCAGCTGTGCATAGTAACCAATCAGCTTCCAGGTTTTATTGTCAAAGCCTAATTGAACAAGATGAAATTTGAGGCTGATTGGTTACTATGCACAGCTGCACCAGATTTTGTCTGCACCAGTTTTAGCAAATCCCCACACACACACACACACACATACACACTCTTTTTATACATATCAAATAAGAATGAATGATCTGGTTGAATGTATTTTTCTTTCTTAATGTTAAAGATACATTAGTACCAGAAGCATGACTACTTCTAGAACATCTACACTTTTGACAGAGCGTAGAGCTTCTTCTATTAAAGAGTAATGAATGATTTAAAACTAATTGGTTCTTGCCCACTGAAAAAATGTTAATAGGAAGACTGTTCAGACACCATGTTCTTGTCTATTTCTTCAGATGGTTTGTAGCTCCCCACTAGAGGCGTTTCTGTAAAAATAAAATAAAGCGGAAGCTATAAAACTGGCTGCAAAAACTGCTCATCTGGCATCCCACTGTGGCTGACCAAATACTTCTGGTGGGAAAGGATCAGCTCTGGAAATGCAGCTAATTGGTGTGTCCTCTCTTTCAGAAAATGGCCAATGAGAAAACACTGCCAGTAGATGGTGCAGAGGATTTTAAGAAATAAGTATTTCCTATAACCCTTACTGCCATCTAGTGGCCATAAAGCAATATTTTTCTAAATCAGTCGATTTTTTATTTACCACTTCCCGACCGCCTACCGCAGATGTACTGTGGCAGGTCGGCTCTCATTGCAGGAAACGATGTACCTGTACGTCATTTCGTACAATAGACACTGGGTGGCGCGCAAGTGCACTGTTTAGATAAAGGGGAAGTCAATCAGCGGGTCCGGCAGACCCGAAGTCCAACAGCCACCCGTGATCGTTCCGGAGAGAGGCAGAACAGTGATTTGCCTATGTAAACAAGGCAGATGGCCATTCTGATAGGGAAGAAGATAAAGATCTTGTGTTTCTGTAAAAGCAGGACTTCATCCAGTCAGACCATCCCCCACACAGTTAGCAAGCATCCCCTAGAGATACGCTTAACCCTTTGATCGCCCATGATGTTAACGTCTAACTTGCCAGTGTCATTAGTATAGTAAAAGTGCATATTTTTAGTACTGATCACTGTAATAATGTCACTGGTTTCCAAAAAAGTGTCAGGTAAAAATCGCTGATCCCCGCCATTACTAATAAAAAAAAAATTAAAAAGTCATAAAAATATCCCATAGTTTGTAGACATGATAACTTTTGCGCAATCCAATCAATATGCGCTTATTGGGATTTTTTTTACCAAAAATATGTAGTAGAATACATATTGGCCTAAATTGATGAACATTGATTTTTTACATTTGTTTAATTGGATAAGTTTTATAGCAGAAAGTAAAAAAATATTGTTTTTTTTTTAATTGTCAATCTTTTTTTGTTTATAGCACAAGAAATGAAAAACGCAGAAGTGATCAAATACCACCAAAAGAAAGCTCTATTTGTGGGAAAAAAGGACCTAAATTTTATTAGAGTACAGCGTCACACGGCCGCGCAATTGTCAGTTAAAGTAACGCAGTGCTGTATCACAAAAAAAAGCCTGTTCATTAAAGGGGTAAAACCTTTTGGGGCTGAAGTGGTTAATGATTAACATTTGATTTTGGGTCATTTGCACAGAAATAATTTACCAGCTGTTTCACTTGACAAAAATAATAATTTACCTAATTGGAATTTGTAAAGTGTTCTGAAAACTTTGCAAACTATTTATATGAATATCCCAATGCCAGCGGCGTCGCTAGGGGGTGGCTATTGGGGCTATAGCCCCGAGTCTAGGGCCCATATCCCTGAGTCTCAGGTGGGTGCAGTCCCACAATTAGCAGGTATGTCCTGGTACGGAATGCAGGAGACAGGGGTGGACTGAGCCATGCTAGCGCTGGCTCCGGCTCCGGCCCTGCCCCCACCTGACTCTACTCTTGGCCACTGGTTGCTAGAGCCGCCTAGCATCTAGCAACCAGTGACGTCACGGCCACAACTCCCTCCCTCAAAGGGCCTGGTATTGTCGGGATCAAAGTCGGATCTTGTTCATGGAAGCAAAGCTGGATCCACAGTAGTACGAGTCACCATAACCTAATGCCAAAAACTACTGATCTGTTCAGAGTAATAACACCTTCTGTCACCAACTGATATATTCTTGCACAGTTGCATACTCTTAATCTGTGACAATATACTTTATGTGCAGTTAAGTAGTCTGTTGTCCATTTTTCTGGTGCCCTTTTTTAGCTGTGTGCAGGATATTTACATTTGTGCATGCGCAGGTGTTTGCAAACAGCATGGCTGGCTATGTGTAGAATTGCTGCAGAGTCGTAATACCAGAACAGAGAACCTGATACATCCAGTGGCTCCTCTGGGGGTGTGTTGGTGGGTAGGGTTCAGTTGAGGCAGTTGACCACCGGATGTGACCGTTTCTAAGCTCCTAGGGGGTAGGGATACATATTTTACAGAACAAAAGGGAATAAAACAGGTTAATTGCTAGGGATTACATAAACTTTATTGTTAGAAGCATATGAACCCCATAATATTTTAACAGAATTTCTAATAATTTCTGGAGCCTCATTAGAGTTATATTATGCAGACTTGGCTTAGTGGAGCTCTTCGTTAATGAAATATTTGAAGATTTCCCCTAAAATAAATGTCAGAAAGTTTATTTGAATATAAATGAGGCAGGTTTCACATAATAAACACGAGTTTACACTCCAGTTGCTTTGGCATTTCAGTATCATTTCCATGTTGTCTATCTGCTCGATGCTCCTTAATCCTCCGCTGTCCAACGAGATACAATTTGATGGGCGTAGATTAAGCAAAATAAACAATATCGGACTCTTGTTATCCAAATATGATAGCTATAGGAACTTTTATCTGTAATAAAGTTGTTGTGCACTAAAAAGGCCATTAATATTGTTGAGAAATGAACAGTAATAACAAGGATTTATGATTATAAAGTACACTTCTATTACTGTAAAGGAAGAAAAGGGAGAAGGCATGCTTAATTTAACAATGTGCTAAATTTGCGTGAATGCTGTGTATGCTAATGTCATATTTGCTCTTACAGCTCTAAACTGCATGCTATTACTACCCAGAATACCTTGCAAAGTGTTAGGAGAGTCACCAACCGATTAAGTATTCTTGTGGAATTAATCATTTCACCACTTTAGGCAGAATGCACTTGTTTATTGTGTTTATTTCAAACTCTGTGCCAGTATAATGCCAACCATAACAAAAGAATAGAATATGCGGGAACCCTGATATTACCTTTATGCAATACACTGTAATTTACTGACACGCACTTTGGAAAACAGATAGCATTTAAAGTGTATGTCTTGCCATTGTTTTTTTTTTTTTCTGTAAAAGAGATCGCTGTTACAACAGTTTCACGAGACAGAAAGTGCCCTGCCCCACCTTTATGTATTTTTTTATGTCTTGTATTGAGCTGTGTTGGGTTATATATTTGTTTATTTTTTTGTAGAATGCTGACATCTAGTGGCAGTTTTTTTGACCACTGCAACTTGTTTACTGTTTTTGCTATATTCCTCTGTCTGCCCCTCCTCTTTATCATAGCATACCTCCCAACATTTTGAGATGGGAATGAGGGACACCTACTTTCAAACGTATGAAGGCATAGGGCACGCCCCTTGACACACCCCCTTAAAGGAGATTTAACCAAAAAAAAGGTTCATTAAATGCACAAGGACTTTTTCTTACCACTACTATTCCTTTATATTGGCTCTTAAAATTTACAAATGCAGCAATTAGAATTTGGATCAAAGGTTTAGCACTGGGAAACACTTTTTGAAAGATAAAAAGTGCATTTTATATACATCTATTTTAATCAGACCAAAATGAGGGACAAATGAGGAGGAATGAGGGACAGAGGGACATTGTTCCAAATCAGGGACAGTCCCTCCAAATCAGGGACAGTTGGGAGCTATGGCATAGCTCTCTGTCAGTGTTGCCAACCGCCAGTATTTTTACTGGTAGCCAGTAAAAAACAGGCGCTTTTCTCCTGCCAATAAATGCCAGTGACAGGAAAAGGTTGCCAGTAAAAAAATATGTCTGTGACGCTAGGCACGGAACTGCGCATGCGCAGCTCCGGTTTGGAGCCGGCAGAGACCATCCAAGTGGCTGCTACAGTGTGTTTGGGCGGGTCTGGTGGAGGTGGTGCCTGAGCATGTTGTGTGATGTTTTGGTGCAAGGGAGCCAAGCCTATTGAACAGAGCCTTGTGTGCGGGTCTGCGGGATGGGAACAAGGCAAGCTCGGAGCTGGACTGTCACTGCTGTTTGAATTGGAGTGGACTGAAGTGACCACCTGGTGTGGAGAGAGACTATCACTGTGACTTGGGGACGTGTCATGTCGCTGAGGTGTCATCATCATCTGTGCTGCTGCACAATGCTGTCCGTGTCACTGTGAGTAGGGATGAGCTTCGTGTTCGAGTCGAACCCATGTTCAACTCGAACATCGGCTGTTCGCCCATTCGCCAAATTGCGAACGGTATGGGCCGTTCATGCGGCCAAATTCATGTGACACGTCACGGCCCATAATTCACTGAGGCATTGCAGTGCATTGCTGGCTGATGATTGGCCAAGCATGCACTATGACCCGCATGCTTGGCCAATCAAAGCGCCGTCTGTAAAGAGAGCTGTAATTGGCAAAAGCCAGGGGGGCTTTGGCCAATTATGGCTCAAGGGGTTTAATACACGCCCCACAATATATAAGGCCGCCTGCATGGTGGCCTTGTGTAGTGTGTTCCGGCGTTGAGAGACAGAGACAGAGAGACAGTGTCATTTGATTTAAGTTAGATAGATTAGGCAGAACAGTCAGTCAGTTAGCTGCACTTACAGTGTATTGTGTATATATATATATATATATATATATATATATATATATATATATATATGCATCCCAGGTGTTGTGTGTATATATATATATATATATATATATATATATATATATATATATACACACTGTATTTAGTTTAGCTAGATCCGTTCCTGTTATTATCTTCCTACTGACAGGCAGGCTTGTGTTACAGTATTTACAGCTACCTGAAGATAATTGCTGGTGTTCTTCTGATCCTATTAGTACCACAGTCAGGCAGCTAGACTATTTACAGTTAGTGTAGTGCGTCCTCCTCACAGTGTTCAGCTAAAGCTACAAGTCAGTTTAGTGTGACCTCTGCACAGTGTTCAGCTAAAGCTACAAGTTAGTGTAGTGTGACCTCTGCACAGTGTTCAGCTAAAGCTACAAGTTAGTGTAGTGCGTCCTCTGAACAGTGTTCAGCTAAAGCTACAAGTTAGTGTAGTGCACAGTGTTCAGCTAAAGCTACAAGTTAGTGTAGTGCGTCCTCCTCATAGTGTTCAGCTAAAGCTACAAGTTAGTGTAGTGCGACCTCTGCACAGTGTTCAGCTAAAGCTACAAGTTAGTGTAGTGCGTCCTCTGAACAGTGTTCAGCTAAAGCTACAAGTTAGTGTAGTGCACAGTGTTCAGCTGAAGCTACAAGTTAGTGTAGTGCGTCCTCCTCACAGTGTTCAGCTAAAGCTACAAGTTAGTGTAGTGCGTCCTCCTCACAGTGTTCAGCTAAAGCTACAAGTTAGTGTAGTGCTACCTCTGCACAGTGTTCAGCTAAAGCTACAAGTTAGTGTAGTGCGTCCTCTGAACAGTGTTCAACTAAAGCTACAAGTTAGTGTAGTGCACAGTGTTCAGCTAAAGCTACAAGTTAGTGTAGTGCGTCCTCTGCACAGTGTTCAGCTAAAGCTACAAGTTAGTGTAGTGCGTCCTCTGAACAGTGTTCAGCTAAAGCTACAAGTTAGTGTAGTTCACAGTGTTCAGCTAAAGCTACAAGTTAGTGTAGTGCGACCTCTGCACAGTGTTCAGCTAAAGCTACAAGTTGGTGTAGTGCATCCTCTGAACAGTGTTCAGCTAAAACTACAAGTTAGTGTAGTGCACAGTGTTCAGCTAAAGCTACAAGTTAGTGTAGTGCTTCCTCTGAACAGTGTTCAGCTAAAGCTACAAGTTAGTGTAGTGCACAGTGTTCAGCTAAAGCTACAAGTTAGTGTAGTGCGTCCTCCTCACAGTGTTCAGCTAAAGCTACAAGTTAGTGTAGTGCGTCCTCTGCACAGTGTTCAGCTAAAGCTACAAGTTAGTGTAGTGTGTCCTCTGAACAGTGTTCAGCTAAAGCTACAAGTTAGTGTAGTGCGACCTCTGCACAGTGTTCAGCTAAAGCTACCTGTAGAAGGTTGGTGGTGTTTTCCTGATCCTATCACTACCGCAGGCAGCTACATTATTTACACGTTAGTGTAATGCAACCTCTGCACAGTGTCCAGCTAAAGCTACCTGTAGAATGTTGATGTTTTCCTGATCCTATCACTACCGCAGGCAGCTACATTATTTTAACGTTAGTGTAGTGCGACCTCTGCACAGTTTTCAGCTAAAGCTACCTGTGGAAGGTTGGTGGTGTTTTCCTGATCCTATCACTACCGCAGGAAGCTACATTATTTTAACGTTAGTGTAGTGCGTCCTCTTCACAGTGTTCAGCTAAAACTACCTGTAGAAGGTTGGTGGTGTTTTCCTGATCCTATCACTACCGAAGGCAGCTACATTATTTTAACGTTAGTGTAGTGCGTCCTCTGTACAGTGTTCAGCTAAAGCTATCTGTAGAAGGATGGTGGTGTTTTCCTGATCCTATCACTATCGCAGGCAGCTACATAATTTACACGTTGGTGTAGTGCGACCTCTGCACAGTGTTCAGCTAAAGCTACCTGTAGAAGGTTGGTGGTGTTTTCCTGATCCTATCACTACCGCTGGCAGCTACATTATTTACACGTTAGTGTAGTGCGACCTCTGCACAGTGTTCAGCTAAAGCTACCTGTAGAAGGTTCTTGGTGTTTTCCTGATCCTATCACTACCGCAGGCAGCTACATTATTTACACGTTAGTGTAGTGCGTCCTATTCACAGTGTTCAGCTAAAGCTACCTGTAGAAGGTTGGTGGTGTTTTCCTGATCCTATCACTACCGCAGGCAGCTACATTATTTACACATTAGTGTAATGCGACCTCTGCACAGTGTTCAGCTAAATCTACCTGTAGAAGGTTGGTGGTGTTTTCCTGATCCTATCACTACCGCAGGAAGCTACATTATTTTAACGTTAGTGTAGTGCGTCCTCTTCACAGTGTTCAGCTAAAACTACCTGTAGAAGGTTGGTGGTGTTTTCCTGATCCTATCACTACCGAAGGCAGCTACATTATTTTAACGTTAGTGTAGTGCGTCCTCTGTACAGTGTTCAGCTAAAGCTATCTGTAGAAGGATGGTGGTGTTTTCCTGATCCTATCACTATCGCAGGCAGCTACATCATTTACACGTTGGTGTAGTGCGACCTCTGCACAGTGTTCAGCTAAAGCTACCTGTAGAAGGTTGGTGGTGTTTTCCTGATCCTATCACTACCACTGGCAGCTACATTATTTACACGTTAGTGTAGTGCGACCTCTGCACAGTGTTCAGCTAAAGCTACCTGTAGAAGGTTCTTGGTGTTTTCCTGATCCTATCACTACCGCAGGCAGCTACATTATTTACACGTTAGTGTAGTGCGTCCTATTCACAGTGTTCAGCTAAAGCTACCTGTAGAAGGTTGGTGGTGTTTTCCTGATCCTATCACTACCGCAGGCAGCTACATTATTTATACGTTAGTGTAATGCGACCTCTGCACAGTGTTCAGCTAAATCTACCTGTAGAAGGTTGGTGGTGTTTTCCTGATCCTATCACTACCGCAGGCAGCTACATTATTTTAACGTTAGTGAAGTGCGTCCTCTGCACAGTGTTCAGCTAAAGCTACCTGTAGAAGGTTGGTGGTGTTTTCCTGATCCTATCACTACCGCAGGCAGCTACATTATTTTAACGTTAGTGTAGTGCATACTCTGCACAGTGTTCAGCTAAAGCTACCTGTAGAAGGTTGGTGGTTGTTTTCCTGATCCTATCACTACCGCAGGCAGCTACATTATTTACACGTTAGTCTAGTGCGACACCAGACGTTAGTCTAGTGTTCAGCTAAAGCTACCTGTAGAAGGTTGGTGGTGTTTTCCTGATCCCATCACTACCGCAGGCAGCTACATTATTTTAACGTTGGTGTAGTGCGTCCTCTGCACAGTGTTCAGCTAAAGCTACAAGTTAGTGTAGTGCGACCTCTGCACAGTGTTCATCTAAAGCTACCTGTAGAAGATTGGTGGTGTTCTCATACTACAGTTAGTGTAGTTCACAGTGTTCAGCTAAAGCTACAAGTTAGTGTAGTGCGACCTCTGCACAGTGTTCAGCTAAAGCTACAAGTTGGTGTAGTGCATCCTCTGAACAGTGTTCAGCTAAAACTACAAGTTAGTGTAGTGCACAGTGTTCAGCTAAAGCTACAAGTTAGTGTAGTGCTTCCTCTGAACAGTGTTCAGCTAAAGCTACAAGTTAGTGTAGTGCACAGTGTTCAGCTAAAGCTACAAGTTAGTGTAGTGCGTCCTCCTCACAGTGTTCAGCTAAAGCTACAAGTTAGTGTAGTGCGTCCTCTGCACAGTGTTCAGCTAAAGCTACAAGTTAGTGTAGTGTGTCCTCTGAACAGTGTTCAGCTAAAGCTACAAGTTAGTGTAGTGCGACCTCTGCACAGTGTTCAGCTAAAGCTACCTGTAGAAGGTTGGTGGTGTTTTCCTGATCCTATCACTACCGCAGGCAGCTACATTATTTACACGTTAGTGTAATGCAACCTCTGCACAGTGTCCAGCTAAAGCTACCTGTAGAATGTTGATGTTTTCCTGATCCTATCACTACCGCAGGCAGCTACATTATTTTAACGTTAGTGTAGTGCGACCTCTGCACAGTTTTCAGCTAAAGCTACCTGTGGAAGGTTGGTGGTGTTTTCCTGATCCTATCACTACCGCAGGAAGCTACATTATTTTAACGTTAGTGTAGTGCGTCCTCTTCACAGTGTTCAGCTAAAACTACCTGTAGAAGGTTGGTGGTGTTTTCCTGATCCTATCACTACCGAAGGCAGCTACATTATTTTAACGTTAGTGTAGTGCGTCCTCTGTACAGTGTTCAGCTAAAGCTATCTGTAGAAGGATGGTGGTGTTTTCCTGATCCTATCACTATCGCAGGCAGCTACATAATTTACACGTTGGTGTAGTGCGACCTCTGCACAGTGTTCAGCTAAAGCTACCTGTAGAAGGTTGGTGGTGTTTTCCTGATCCTATCACTACCGCTGGCAGCTACATTATTTACACGTTAGTGTAGTGCGACCTCTGCACAGTGTTCAGCTAAAGCTACCTGTAGAAGGTTCTTGGTGTTTTCCTGATCCTATCACTACCGCAGGCAGCTACATTATTTACACGTTAGTGTAGTGCGTCCTATTCACAGTGTTCAGCTAAAGCTACCTGTAGAAGGTTGGTGGTGTTTTCCTGATCCTATCACTACCGCAGGCAGCTACATTATTTACACATTAGTGTAATGCGACCTCTGCACAGTGTTCAGCTAAATCTACCTGTAGAAGGTTGGTGGTGTTTTCCTGATCCTATCACTACCGCAGGAAGCTACATTATTTTAACGTTAGTGTAGTGCGTCCTCTTCACAGTGTTCAGCTAAAACTACCTGTAGAAGGTTGGTGGTGTTTTCCTGATCCTATCACTACCGAAGGCAGCTACATTATTTTAACGTTAGTGTAGTGCGTCCTCTGTACAGTGTTCAGCTAAAGCTATCTGTAGAAGGATGGTGGTGTTTTCCTGATCCTATCACTATCGCAGGCAGCTACATCATTTACACGTTGGTGTAGTGCGACCTCTGCACAGTGTTCAGCTAAAGCTACCTGTAGAAGGTTGGTGGTGTTTTCCTGATCCTATCACTACCACTGGCAGCTACATTATTTACACGTTAGTGTAGTGCGACCTCTGCACAGTGTTCAGCTAAAGCTACCTGTAGAAGGTTCTTGGTGTTTTCCTGATCCTATCACTACCGCAGGCAGCTACATTATTTACACGTTAGTGTAGTGCGTCCTATTCACAGTGTTCAGCTAAAGCTACCTGTAGAAGGTTGGTGGTGTTTTCCTGATCCTATCACTACCGCAGGCAGCTACATTATTTATACGTTAGTGTAATGCGACCTCTGCACAGTGTTCAGCTAAATCTACCTGTAGAAGGTTGGTGGTGTTTTCCTGATCCTATCACTACCGCAGGCAGCTACATTATTTTAACGTTAGTGAAGTGCGTCCTCTGCACAGTGTTCAGCTAAAGCTACCTGTAGAAGGTTGGTGGTGTTTTCCTGATCCTATCACTACCGCAGGCAGCTACATTATTTTAACGTTAGTGTAGTGCATACTCTGCACAGTGTTCAGCTAAAGCTACCTGTAGAAGGTTGGTGGTTGTTTTCCTGATCCTATCACTACCGCAGGCAGCTACATTATTTACACGTTAGTCTAGCGCGACACCAGACGTTAGTCTAGTGTTCAGCTAAAGCTACCTGTAGAAGGTTGGTGGTGTTTTCCTGATCCCATCACTACCGCAGGCAGCTACATTATTTTAACGTTGGTGTAGTGCGTCCTCTGCACAGTGTTCAGCTAAAGCTACAAGTTAGTGTAGTGCGACCTCTGCACAGTGTTCATCTAAAGCTACCTGTAGAAGATTGGTGGTGTTCTCATACTACAGGCAGGCAGTTGATTTTGCTAGCTGCAGTATCAGTATATATATATATATATATATATATATATATATATATATATATATATATATCCCAGCTTAGTGCAGCTACATCTCACTGCAGGCCATTAGTATGTCTGGAAGGCCAACAAGGAGAGGCAGAGAGTCACAAGCCAATAAAAGAGAGCAAGCAGGCTCTGTGTCTAGAGGCAACAGTGCTGGTCGTGGAGACGGTGCATCCTCATCAGTACATGGCTGTGGGACACGCTTGGCCTTTTTTTCGGCAGCTGGCCGTATTGAGCCGCAACATGCGGAAGACTTGGTGGAGTGGATGACCAAGCCGTCCTCATCCTCCTCATCCTCTTTCACCCATGCTCAGGGTACATTGTCTGGCAAAGCAGCTGCCAAGGCGGCCTCTTCACTCGGCTCAATGGCATCATTGACTCCTTCCCTAGCCCCACCATGTCCTCCTGAGGAGTCCCTTAAACTGTTTGACCACAGTGTTGGGTACATGCTCCAGGAGGATGCCCAGCGTTTAGAAGGCTCTGATGATGATACTGAGCTAGATGAAGGCAGTAACGTGAGCACGGACAGAGGGTATGCCCAAGAAGGACAGCAATCTGGCAGTCATGCTCCCCCTGCTGCAGCATACTGCCAGGTTTGCTCCAGTGTTGAGGAGGGAGGGGATGATGAGGTCACTGACTCAACGTGGGTGCCTGATAGGAGAGAGGAGGAGGAGGAGGCACATCACCAACGAGGCAGGATGCCCTCCAGGGGCCAGCCTAAGGGCAGCACACTGACTGCATCACACCGCAAAGCTCCGCATGTGCAGGGCTCTGCTGTCTCTGCGCGTTATTCCAAAAGTTCTTTGGTGTGGGCCTTTTTGAGACAAGTGCATCAGATCGCACCGCTGCTATTTGCAACATATGTTTCAAGCGTATCTCGCGTAGCCAAAACATCTCTCGCTTGGGCACCACATGCTTGACCAGACATATGTTGACCTGCCATGCAGTTCGTTGGCAAGCGTATCTTAAAGACCCACACCAAAGAACAAAGAGGACCTCTCCTTGCTCCTCATCAGCTGAGATCTCCAACCCCACTATACCTTCAGTCCTCTCTGAGACCTGCACTGAGAGGAATGAAGGTGTAGAATTAGGTGTGTCACAGCCAAGTACTTGTGGGCAATCTGCTTTCGGTACACCGACGTCAGATTGTACCAGGCAAATTTCCCTGCCCCAGCTGCTGCACCGCCGAAAGAAGTTCGCTCCCAGCCATCCACATGCCCAGCGGTTGAATGCTAGCTTGACAAAATTGCTAGCACTTCAACTGCTACCTTTTCAGTTGGTAGACTCTGCCCCCTTCCGTGAGTTTGTGGAATGTGCGGTTCCTCAGTGGCAGGTACCCAAACGCCACTTTTTCTCACGGAAGGCGATTCCGGCTTTCTACCAGCATGTGGAAGGCAATGTTCATGCCTCGCTGGACAGGGCGGTCAGCGGTAAGGTGCATATTATCGCTGACTCATGGTCCAGCAGGCATGAACAGGGACGTTACCTAAGTTTCACAGCGCATTGGGTGACTCTGCTGGCAGCTGGGAAGGATGCAGGACAAGGTGCAGTAGTGTTGGAGGTTGTTCCGCCACCATGCCTCCAAAATGCCACTACTAATGATTCTGACACACCTCTCTCCTCCACCCCCTCCTCTTCATCTTCCTCCATGGCCTCTTCCTGTGCTTTGTCCTCGGAACCAGCGGTGCTCTGTAGGCGTTCAAGGGGCTACTCAAGTATGCAGGCCAAAAGACGCCATGCGGTGCGGGGTTCCCCTTACTATCCATACAAGACCCAAAGGGCCTGGTAATGGACTGGGGGGTACCCAGGCCGTTTGTCTCACTGATTTTCATCCATATTGCCAGGACCCGACATTACATTAAAGCCGCAAGCAGTTTTAAATGACTTTTTTTCCTTTAAAAATTACATTTTGTGCAGGGACTGTTCTAAGCACGGGAAACACGCGCCACTTTATAAGCATACTATAGATACTCCCCAGATATTTAAAGGAATATTTCACTGTTTTTTTTTTTACTTTAAGCACCATTAAAATCACTGCTCCTGAAAAAACGGACGTTTTTAAAAAAAAATTTTGCATTGATACATGTCACCTGGGGCAGGACCCATCCCCAAACCCTTTTTAGGAAAATACCATGCAAATTAGCCTTTAAAATGAGCACTTTTGATTTTGAACGTTCGAGTCCCGTAGACGTCAATGGGGTTCTAACGTTCGTGCAAATTTTCGGTCCGTTCGCAGGTTCTGGTGCGAACCGAACCATGGGGTGTTCGGCTCATCCCTATCTGTGAGAGTCAATTTCATGTGTTTGTGCCTACCCATTCTAATTTCTTGCCCTCCTGAGTCCTGTCCCTGAGCTTACTATATCGAAAATAAAATAAGAAATATATTTTTTGCCTTAATATCTACCTAGGGGTTGTAAAGCTTCGTGTTTTTTCACCTTAATGCATCCTATGCATTAGGGTGAAAAAACACCTTGCAGTCACCGCCCCCACCCCCGAGCCCCCGTTTTACTTACTTGAGACCCCAATCCCGCTTTCACCAAGCTCTAGTCGGCTCTTCATTGAATGATTGATAGCAGCGCAGCCATTGGCTCCCGCTGCTGTCAATCAAATCAATGACGCAACGCGCCAGGGGGGCGGGGACGAGTCATACACTTGGTGACTATGGCCGCCGAGTGCATCACATGGGAGTGTGCCCACAAGGTAACCTCCTCGGGAGAGAGCTTCCCAGAGGGGGTTAGCTCTTGCGGGGAGGAGCCGCGAGAGCCGCCATGGGACCCCAGAAGAGGACGTTCAGGGCCACTCTGTGCAAAACGAACTGCACAGTGGAGGTAAGTATGATATGTTTGTTTTTTTTTTTTAAATAAAAAATGAACCAATAGTATCCCTTTAAATCACATTGCTAATTGCATATTATACTAGTTTGTAGCCTAAATACTGACATTTGCACTTAAAACTGTAATTTTGTAAGATTTGGAAATGCCAGTAAAAACTTGTCTGTGCCAGTGAATTTTGGGTGCCGTGTCAGTAAATTTCAAACTGGTAGGTTGGCAATGCTGCTCTCTGTTCCTGATTTTGAGGGACTGTCCCTGATTTGGAACAAGGTCTGATCTATATAGATATATATATAAAATACACTTTTTATCTTTCAAACAGTGTTTCTGAGTGCTAAACCTTTCATCCAAATCCTTAATAGCTGAATTTGTAAATTTCAAAAGCCAGTATAAAGGGATAGTAGTGATAAAAAAAACACTTGTGGGTTTAACTAATTTTTTTTGTTTTATAATTCTCCTTTAAGGGGGTGTGGCAGGGGGGTGTCCTATGCCTACATACTTTTGCTAATAGGTGCCCCTCGTTCTCAAAAAGTTGAGAGATATGTATGTAGTGCTAGTTGGTTTTGTCCTAGCTAGACGCGCCCCACTACTTCCATTTTTTCCCTCATTCAATATTAGCCTCCCTGGCGGTTTTCCCGAGTGTGGCTCGGGGTTAAAATTCAGGACCATTAGCGGTAACCCCGAGCCACACTCGGGATTACATCGCAGGATCCTGGTGCCTCCTTACTTACCTTGTCCCCGGGATCCTGCGATGTCCCCCGCAGTGTCCGTGGGCTCCGTCCTACTCCGAAGCCTCTCCGTGCCAGGCTCCGTTCCCTGCGAGCGGCGCGACGCACGGGGGCGGAGCCTGGCGGCAAATTCAAAAAAAGTGTAAAAACATAACACATACAGTACTGTAATCTTACAGATTACAGTACTGTATGAAATGATTTCACATCCCCTTTGTCCCCAGTGCTTTGGCCCATGCCCTGCATGCAGTTTTATATTGCATATACTGTTCTTTCTGCCTGGAAACTGGAGATTGTCCATAGCAACCAAAAAGTGTCCCTTTACGTCAAAAATGGCTTTAGACCAGCTAGAAAACAGCGATAGAAAATTAGAACACTTGCAGAATTGAGCGATAGTGAATCGTGTGGAAATTAATTTTATTACTATTTATTTTTATTTTTTTTAATTATTTTTTTTTTTTTATTATATTATAATTTATGTTTTTGTGTTTCAAACTTTATCATACCCGGGATATCTACTAGACTCTTGTTTGGACAGATTTAAGTGTGTTAGTGTTAAGAATTACAGACCTACAATATAAAACGCCAAATTTCCATGCAAAATAATTGTACCGCTTTCAGCACCTAAAATCCAAAATAATCATACCGCCAGGGAGGTTAGTTATCCTGAGAGAAAGAACTCAGGAAAGTCATTGGGGTTGATTTACTAAAACTGAAGCGTGCAAAATCTGCTGCAGCTCTGCATGGTGGCCAATCATCAAGATTTTACCCCCTTCCAGACCAGAGCAGTTTTTGTGATTCAACACTGCATCGCTTTAACTGACAATTGCGTGGTCGTGCGAAGCTGTACCCAAACAAAATTGTCGTCCTTTTTTTCCTACAAATAGAGCTTTCTGCTGGTGGCATTTGATCACCTGTACAGTTTCTATTTTTTGTGCTATAAACAAAAAAATGAGCGACAATTTTGAAAAAAAAAGCAATATTTTTTACTTTTTGCTATAATAAATATATAAAAAAAAATGTTTTCCTCAGTTTAGGCCGATATGTATTCTTCTACATATTTTTGGTAAGAAAAACTGCAATAAGCGTAAATTGTTTGGTTTGCGCAAAAGTTATAACGTCTACAAAATAGGGGATAGTTTTGTAGTGCTGGTAGATTTGCAATCTACCGCATGTTAGGTAAATTTAGTAAATTGTGCGTTAGGAAGTTTAAAGTTTGCCTTGGTTCCAGCTTGGCTGACGTTGTGTGTGTCTCCGTGCTGACCGGTGGGTGTCGCTATCGCCACTGGTCAGGGTTGGAAAGGCAACGTGTTGAAGCGTATGGATGCTCCTCTGTCTCAGAGGCAAGCTCGGTGGAGGTGGTCCTCCGAGTTGCATTCTGGGCGAGGGTATTTATGGGACAGACGCCATATTTTGGGGTTTGTTTTACAGCCACCTGCTGGCCCTCCTGGCCAACAGGTATGCGTTAAGGAGCTACCTCGTGGTCCTCCGTCCGGGAGGCCCAAGATACAGCGGTGCAGGGTTGGGTCCAGAGGCTTGTCTGGAGCCTACCACCGCGGCCGAGGAATGGTCCTGAGCTGTCGGTCCTGTGTGACGAAGCTGAACAGCCGAGGAGATCCCAGGGGAGGACCCGTCTTGGAGAGATCACGCGGCGTGCTGGTCTATAGAGGGGCCTGGTGACTCGGTTGGAGGACGTATTCAAAAGTAACTATACAGCATAGTGTTGCCGGCTCGGCTTAAAGGTTCAAGCACTGTGACTGACTTTCACTACAGAAAAACCTATACATCCTGTGGCAGAGGATTGTATGGATTTTGTTCCCAAACAAGTCTGTGGCAGAGACTTTGATTGAGAGACATTGAAAATGTACTCCAGTGTTGGTGCGTGTGTTGTCCAGGAGTAAACGCAACGGAACCCCTAGACTCGGTGCCAGTGAAACAGAGGGAAGCAGAGTGAAGGTAACAGACCCGCTTAAACCAGCAGCTCCACCGTGAGTTAGTGCTACAGTTTATGGCATTTTTATTATTATTTTTTTTTAGTAGTAATGGTGGCGATCTGCGATTTTTATCGTGACTGCGACATTATGGCAGACACATCGGACACTTTTGACACTATTTTGGAACCGTTGTCATTTATACAGCGATCAGTGCTATAAAAATGCACTGATTACTGTGTAAATGACACTGACAGAGAAAGGGGTTAAACACTGTGGGGGGGGGGGGGGGGGCGATCAAAGGGTTAAGTGTGTCCTAAGGAGTTTAGCCGCGTTTAGAAGCATTTGGCGCTTGAAATGCCTCTAAACTCAGCGTCTGAACTAATGTTTTTGCTTTCCAAAAAAGGCCTCTAAACTCAACTGCCTAGAAATGACTGTAAACGACCCTATGTACATGTACTGATAAGATAACATAGAAGAGAGTTCAGTTGAAAAAAATGACCAATTGCTCCTAAACGTCCATTTACCAGCAGCAGTGTGCATGAGGCATTTCAAGCGCTTCTAAACGTGGCTACACGTGGTAACTTGCATTTAGCCGCATTTCGTTTACAGGCATTTTTCATTTTTGGCTATTTTGAAAAAAAAAAATATATATATATATATATTTTTTCAAACGCTTCTAAACGCAAACACAGCTAAACGCGGCATGTAAACACGGCAAAACGAACATTTTAAATGTGGGTTACTATCTGTCAAGTTAGATCTTTCAGGAGAGGTTGTAAAAACGTCCCGTGTACATGAAGACTAACCGCTTGCCAACCAGCCGCTGTCATTATACTGCGGCAAGGTGGCACGATCCCGCAAATCGTCGTAGCTGTACGTCAGCTTGGGTACTCGCTTTTGTGGGCGTGTGCGCGCCCCCATTGGTCAGCGAGGGAGCCAATCAGCAGGTCCAGTGAACTCGATGTCCACCGGTCACCCGCGATCGTTCCCCACAGTGACAGAAAGGGGATCTGCCTATGTAAACAAGGCAGATCTCCGTTCTGACAGGGGAGATCACACAATCCTGTCTTTATGCTATGCAGGAAGACGGATCTGTGTGTTGTCCCAGTCACACAGTCCCCCATACAGTTAGAAAACACAAACAGGGAACACATTTAACCCCTTGATCGTCCCTGATGTTAACCCCTTCCCTGCCAGTGTCATTAGTACAATGTCAGTGCATATTTTTAGCACTGATCGCTGTAAAAATGTTACTGGTCCCCAAAAAAGTGTTGAAAATGTCAGTTAGGTGTCTGATCTGTCTGCCCCAGTGTCGCAGTCCAGCTAAAAATCACTGATCATCGCCATTACTAGTAAAAAAAAATTATAATAATAAAAATGCCATAAATCTATCCCCTATTTTGTAGATGCAATAACTTTTGCGCAAACCAATCAATATACGCTTATTGCGATTTTTTTTTACCAAAAATATGTAGCAGAATACATATCGGCCTAAACTGATGAATAAATTAATTTTTTTTAATTTTTTTTTTTTTGGAAATGTTTTTTTAGCAGAAAGTAAAAAAAAATTATTTTTTTTCAAAACTGTCGCTTCAAAAGAAAAAAAAAACCCACAGAGGTGATCAAATACCACCAAAAGAAAGCTCTATTTGTGAGAGAAAAAGGACATCAATTTTGTTTGGGTACAACATCACACAACCGCGCAATTGTCAGTTAAAGTGACGCAGTGCTGTATAGCAAAAAATGGCCCGGTCAGGAAGTGGGTAAATCCTTCCGGCGCTAAAGTGATTAAAGAGTTAAGCTGCCTATGGATGGTTCCAAGTCAGCAGGCAACCATACTGCTTGACAGACTGGGTCTAGGGTGGTATGTCAATGCATAAGGTGGCAGGCAACAAAAATCTTTTTTTTTTCCTAAAGAGTAGGAGAAGGGTAAGCCCCTATAAGCCATGTTTTGCAGTATGTGTCACTGATGGAGCTTTCCCCTTACCTCCTGCCTGGTAAAAACCCGGAAAACCCAGCAGGGATTCCAGGACTTAGTCCTGCCTTTATTTATTTTCAGGCTTTTTTCCCTTATTTTCAGTTAGTCACACACTACACTACATACACACACTGCTCAGCTACAATGCAGAGTGCATAAGCATCATGGGAAATGTAGTTCCAAAACATCTAGGGTGCCAAGGTTCGTCATCACTGGCCTAGATCATGACAGGTGTCTCAAGGTCAGCACCAGAATAACCGATCATGTAGTGAACTCTATCCAGCCCAGAACGTCCATCGTGGCAACACAGGAACCACTCGGCAAGAGCAACACAGCATGGCACTTCTTCTCCCCTCCTATTCCAGTTGGCGTGCTGCCCCACTCCTTCCCTGGCTTTCCTTTTTATGTGACCTCTCCTGCTCTGAGGTGTACATGGGTATTGTAGTTGCTCTTCAATGATGGTTAAGGCTTGAATCCTCCTCTAGACCAGTGTTCCTCAACTTCAGTCCTCAAGGCGCCCCAACAGGACATTTTTTCTGGCTGTCCATTATTTTGCACAGGTGATGTGATCAGTTTCACTGCCTTAGTAATTACCACAGCTTTTTCATCTGAAGGAAATCCTGAAAACATGATCTGTTGGGGCGCCATGAAGACTGGAGTTGAGAAACACTGGTCCACAGAACCACCTGGTCTTCTCCAGTGCTCCTGATATTGGAAATAGGTTGTGCTGCAGATCCCTAGGTTGTGGTTCTCAAACATACCTGAGCAGGCAGCTACTGGGACCTATGGGCTGATAACAGATACAAAACCCCTTACAACACTGAGGCGCAGGGATCATTTACAAGACAGTAGGGGGTACAACCCAAGCTGGAAGTTGTGCATACCACAGCTTTTTCATCTGAGGGAAATCCTGAAAACATGATCTGTTGGGGCGTCTTGAGGACTGGAGTTGAGAAACAATGCTCTAGACCAGTGATGGCGAACCTTGGCACCCCAGATGTTTTGGAACTACATTTCCCATGATGCTCCACTACACTGCAGAGTGCATGAGGATAATGGGAAGTAGTTCTAAAACATCTGGGGTGCCAAGGTTCACCATCACTGCTCTAGACTATAGCACCAAGAGTTTGCCTGCATAAAGTCAGTCAAGAAGGCAAAGTTGTCACTGCACTCTTGTGGGAGTAAAAGAGTTCTGCAATCAGTAACATTGACCTGTGTTACATAACCCTTATATAATAAATATAATAATTATGAAAATAGGAGAGTTTAACTAAATTTCTGGCAGGATCAACAAATATTTGTTTATACTTTCCGAAAAGATTATAGGAAATTATTTTTAGTGATATATTTACAGAACAGGAAGCTAATAAGAGAAATTCTTTTTTTAGGGTTTACACAAAGGGGTAATTTGAGATTAAAACAACTGCCCCCCTTATCAGACACCTTTGCCGGGTCTAAAGCTGGCCATACACTAGTTTTTTTTTCCTTACTGGACCAACAAAGTTCGTTTAGTGTATGGCCAGCTTTAGTGTCACTCTTTGATGTACATTACTTATGGTGGTGTGGCTGCAGCCTCTCCTTTCTCTACCTGTGCTTACGTTGCACCATATTGTTGCAAAGTATGCAAGGAATAGTCCCTTTCATATAGAGTACTGGAGAATGTAATGTGCTAATGGTAAAAAAGAAAATTCCATAGAGATATGATTTAAAGCTGAACTCTGCACTGCATGGGTTAACTGCTCGTTCTAGGGGGCACAGAAAAGTAAATTTCCTTCCCTCATCTTCCATGCTGCTAGACTGGTCCCCACAGTAACTTCTCCCCCATGCTCCAAAGATCTAAGGTCCTGATGTCATCAAGAGCAACATAGGATTCAAAGCTCTAAATTGGATGTGCGGATGCCAAAGGATTGTCCACAGCCGAAGCATGGGGGAAAATCATATGCTATGCAACTGCAAGGAAAAAAATGTTGTCCGATATTTTGACTCCGCATTATAGGTTAGACATCTTGGAGTAGAGGGTAAAAAAAAAAAAAACACATCAACGAGCATAAAATTGCACTGAAACATTTTTTATGCACATATTGTATGAGTGAGCCCTAAAAGAGAACTCCAGATTAAAAACTTTAGGTAAATTCTGGTGTGTAAAAAAAATTACCTCTACTAAGATTTGGCTCTTTTCTTTAAAAATGTACCCTCACTATACTTCTGCCCCTCTGCATATATGAAAGCTGTGGCTCTCATATACAGAAACGATAGTACCATTATCCGCCCCTCTTCCCTTGGCCATTCACAGAAGGATATGTATTCTGTGGACCATTTACACAATACAAGGTGCTCTCTGAATGGTCAAGGGAAGAGGGGTGAATAAGAGCAACAATTCTGGATGTGGTGCATATCTCCAGTATTTTGACCCTTCCACTGCCCTGTAAGGTCAGTAATCATGCAGTGTAGGGTAAACAAAGTGTAGCACCCACTTGTGTTTGCTAGAAGTAGTTGGTAGTGTATGAAAATTTAGCTTGGTTGAGGACCAAGCTTGGGTTGTGAATCTGAGTCAGGGTTCAGTGACCCAGGGGCTTGATGACTCATCTGGCAGCTCTCTCTGGCACTTCTCCCTGGTCTGGAAGTTAGTAGAAACTTCCAGAGCTGGAGGGTGGGGGTAAGGAGGGGCTGCCATGCATATTTATGAGGCTTAGCCAATCTCCAGCTTTGGGCCGGCAGAGGGCACAGCTTACCTCAAAAATAGACATGAGCTATGCCAGCAGGAGCAGTCGGGTGGAAGATGGAGTGCTGAGGAGGCCATTGGTGGCCCTTGAGGGGGCCCCCTAGTCTGAGGGGGGGGACCTCAGGCCTGGGAGCTGGGGGCTGAAAGATTCCCCCTAAAACACATGTAGAGAAAGCCCTTCCTGGAGGCACTGGAGCAAGGACAGCAGGAGCAAGTCAGCACGTCTGGGAGATCTCCTGAGGGTCAGCCGGGTGGGTTGGTGAGTGTCAGTCTGGAGGACTGTTGGGAAAATTTAGCCTGGAGAGCTAGTGAAAGGGGCACCTACAGCCAGGCAGGTTTGGCAGTGCCTGAAGAGGTGGTGCTGGGATCAGTAGCCACATGATGAATGTAAGCTGGACACTGAACTTTTGCTACACAACCAAGGGGCCTCAGGTTCCTGCCTGTAATGAGCTATTGCTTCATCTGACTGAGTGACTGTTGGATATTTACAGTGTTCCATCTGGGTTTTGTAAGTGAGTGCTGGAGGAAAAGGAGGAACTGTACATAGAGACTGTATATAGGAAGCGTTGTCCCTGAAGTTTTTTCTGACGTCAAGTGAGCATCCCATAATCTCCCATCCCTATCCAAGTTATTATCCCTCAATAAACAAACAAAAAAAAAAAAAACAAAGCCACGGACTGTTCTCTGTCTCTGAAGTGCCTGTGGAAATTTGGTGTGCCTGACTGTGCAGGGAGAGGAATCCCAGTTTACTTGAGGCTCCTTAGGGAGTGCGCTACAAATGCATGAAAAAAAGAAAACATACACCAGTTTCTATGCACCACAGCTGAGCTGCATGTGATAATTGCTGACATATTGCAGATTTCAGCACGGCATGTTACATAAGTGTAATGAAGAGCTCGGGATGACGTGACCTCTTGCACAATATCCATCTGAGCACCACTGAAAGTTGAGGCAAGGACTGCTAGAGCTAGGGAAGGGTGCAGGTGTAAGGAAACTGGAACCACGGATTTGAACTTGGGACCACTGGTGTCAGGTAATCAGGAGTAGAGTAATGAGGGCACCCCAACTTCACCTAGACAGAGCAGGGACGGTTCACAAGTTCGGTATCAGATGGGTAGGAAAGTACCAAATTGTGAGCAGGATCAAGGTCAGAGACGAACAGTGGTTGGCAAGGTGTGGGCAACAAGGTGCAAAATCGATAGGCAAAATCTTGGTCAAGAATCCAGGCTGAGGTCGGTAATACAGGTAGGCAGCAAACATAAACAGGTAGGATTAATACAAAGGCAGGTGAGATGAAAGTTGAGTCAATAACAGAATTAAGTGGTTTCTGGATCAAGGATAACAGAAGAACAAGCTGAAAGACCATCCATCAATAATCCCATGCAGGGCCCAGGATTAAATAGGCCACTAACCACTAGTATCTGTGATGGGCATGACAATGAACTCATGTCACATAATTGAGCTCTTATGTGCAGTCTTGCATGCTTAGTTAGGCTCCCCTGCCTAATACCTTGTGCACATTTATGCTCTTTATGGCTGGCATGATCTGTCTGACAGCTGACATTATGTTCCTGACACAGCAGCTCATACAAAGGGTATGCCTAGGTGTGAACAAGGCACATAGAAAATAACGTTGCTGTGTGCCCCTGCAGAAATTAACATTTTTCTACTTCTGAAAAACAAGTCCTACATTTTTTTTGCCTGGAATTCTCCTTTAAGGGCTTACTTCCCATGTTTATTCATCACTGTTGCATCAAACATAATGCAAACGGTCTTCCCATTTGGGAGGGGGGCAATACAAAAAAAATTCCACTACTGTTAGCTTATTTCATAAAACATTACAGTCTAGGCGGCCATCCACAACGCTACTGTGGACCAAGGGGGGCTGTATGTCACAATAAAATGGCATCTATTCAATCTGCTCAGACATATTTTTATTGTACGGATTCCCTTTAACAGCTACCTGTTTTCTGGTAGTAGAAGTCCACAGTGATTCATTTTATCCTTGCCTTCGGCTTCTCCACTGTCTAACGCTTCCTTACACAAAAGAGGAGTCAAGTTAATCCTTCTTAGCATCAGATAATCACAACACTGTGCAATATGTATGAAACACGCAACACTACAAGCCCTCTTCTCTTGACCCCTTGATTATGTTCGCTTTTTTTTTCCACTCTCGGGAAAACATTTTAGCTCACGGACTGCTCTTTCTGCAGCCAGCAGTTGGTCTTGTAGTCTCTTCCTGAAAGTGTAGCTGGTCGTACCTAAAAGGATTTCCCATTGATTGTGAAGTGAGGTTTACAGTGGGGTGCTGAGTGCCTAAAAAAAAAAAAAAAAAAAGAATTAAGAGTTAACGGAAATTTGAAGGTGCCGTTTCTTTCCTTATCCAGCAGTTTTCTCACTTTTCAACAAAACATTGTACCTGTGCTTCAGATATATATGGAATTTTTTTTTTATTTCATGCAGCTAATAGTCTCCGTAAATAGACTGAAATAAATAATTTATACAGCTTAATGGAAAAGAAAACTTAAACTTGTAATTCAGAAAAGTTGCATCAAAAGGAAGAAAGGGCTTCCTCTGAAAATGAAAAGAGTAAAGCCGCGTACACACGAGCGGAATGTCCGACAGAAAAAGTCAGACGGAAGCTTTTCATCGTCTATTCCGATTGTGTGTAGGCTTCATCGGACTTCTCTTTTCGAAAATTCTGACGGACCTAGAAATGGAACATGTTCTAAATATTTCCAACAGAACCAATTCCTATCGGGAAAACCGATCGTCTTTATGCTGTTCCGACGGACCAAAAACAATGCATGCTGTGAAGCAAGTACGAGACGGAAGCTATTGGCTACTGGCTATTGCACTTCCTTTTTCTAGTCCCGTCGTAAGTGTTGTACGTCATCGCGTTCTGGATGGTCGGACTTTGGGTTGACCGTGTGTAGGCAAGACCGCTTGAATGGAATTCCGTCGGAGTTCCGTCGGAGAAACCTTTGGAGTTGGAGTCAAAAAATAGATGATGGACCTCTTGTTTGGTAAAAGGAAGGAACCCTTATTTCCTGCAGCTTGCTAACGAACAAGACCTCCATCCAGATATTTATATTACTAATCTGCCCAGTAAAACATAATGATTCTCCTGTGTTTATTTAACTGCTGTATAGCCTTTTTTTTTTTTTGCTTTGGGCAAAGTAGGGAAGGATAAAACCTCTGTCAGGTGTGTACTAGGGGAAATTTCCCTTCACTTTCTGCCCCAGAGATCCAACAGGAAGCTAGAGGAAATCTCCCAAAGTGGGGGGGAATTCCCTTCGTACACGGTTGGTCCTGGGACATGTGTCTTAGTTTGAAGATTTTCCCTCACCTATTGATCTGGGAACCCTGGTTCACAAAAAAGATATTGATCACAGAATTGATCACAGGCCTGCTATAAAGCAAGATTAGCCTAATTGAATTTATTCTCTCCTAAAAAGAGGTGTTTAATTGCTTCCTGCCTGGCCTCCATTTGTTTATAGGACATTTGGCATTCTGGGTGGGCGTCATATGATGTTCTCCCCAGAACGCACCTCGCGCAGGCCCCATGGGCCTCACTGCAGCGCTGTCACCCGCTGTGTCCACTGGACACAGCTGATGACAGATCACTGATCACATGACAATTGTATACAATGGATGGCTTTCATTCATTGTGTACGATTGTGTTGCTTGCTGTGATGACATGGTACAGACAGGGCCAATCACAGCTAATCACAACAATACACATTGAATGAATCTATTTCACTCAGTAAAAATGGTTGTTTATAACAGTTATATTCACTTTAATAAGCAATCGTAATGTGTAAAAAAAAAAAAAAAACCCTGATCACCTCTCCAGAGTACAGTGTTACTATGGTAACTGTATTGCTCTAGTCAAAGTATGCACACAAAAAGAAAATTGTAAAAAAAGGGGGGAAAAAAAGGAAAAAACTCATTTTAAAAAATTGAAAAAAATATATATATATATATTTTTTTATACACATTCACCAATCAGTGTCCCTGATCACCGCCACACCAGTAATATGAAGCTGTATTACACTGGTGACAGTATGTAAAAGAAAAATGGGGAAAAAAAATGGATTTTTCTTTGTTTCTGTTATGAAATTTTGCAAATAAATAAATCCTTCATTAATTTACACCAAAATGTATTCTGCTACATTTCTTTGGTGAAAATAACCCAAATCAGTGTATTCTTTAGACTGTAGGAAAGTTATAGCTTCTACAAACAAATATATATATATATATATATATATATATATATATATATATATGTGTATGTATATATACACACATATATATATATATATATATATATATATATATATATATATATATATATATATATATAAATCAATCCTGATGTACTGATGGCCTATATCATTTCTTGAGGTCCAGAAATGCCAGGAAAGTACAAATATCCCCCAAATGACCCGTTTTTGGAAAGTAGATAGTCCAAGGTATTTAGTAAGAGGCATTGCGAGTTTTTTGAAGTTGTTTGGAAAATGAAAAAATAAAAAATAGCTTTTTCAAAAATGTTGGCGATTAAATAACACCAAAATAAATCTCTATTCGTGAACAAAATGATAAATATGTAGTATGGGTACAGTGTTGCATGACTGCGCAATTGTGACAGTGCTGAAATCTGAAAATTAACCTGGTAAGGTAGGGGGTGAAAGTGTCCGTTACTGAAGTGATTAAGGGGGGATATGGTTACCATATATAAATATATAAGTGGTCCATATAGTGAACTTGGTGTAGAGCTATTTACTTTAAGGCCATTAGAAAAGACAAGGAGGCACTCTTTATGTCTGGAGGAAAAGAGACTTAAAGTGTCATCAAACCCAGACTATGAAAAACTCTCATTATATGTTATATAACAGAGTGTGAATACTCACAAAGCCACTAAAGCATTAGTTTTGTGTAAAGTGAAATATACCTGGTTAATCCTGCCTTCAGCTATCCCTCCCATCTTCTCTGTGTCCCCACTGCAGCCTGAGGTTGTGTAGATCAGCTGGTGTCCCCTACAGAACATGCTCATATTTCAGTTCCCCTCTAAGGACTTCCTTTCCTCCTTTTTCTTATCTGTGCAGCCCACATGACTATAGAGTCACACATGTGGGCATATACACAGTGGTAAATGACACTCCGCTCCCGCCCTCCTCCTCCATGTCTTCCTATCGCTAAACACTATGGGGGGGTGATATAGTATGCTGATTGATTGCAATCACTTAGAGACTCTCAAAAAAGCTTAGTTTTAATATAAATTAGTATTAAATATATCAAATGTACTTGCTCATACCTGTAAAGTAAAAAAAGAGCGTTGGATGCCGATACCGTGTGGGCTAGTGTCAGTCATCTTTGACTCCGCCTACACCATATTAATGCACAAAAAATACATATCTGACATTCAATAAGGATTTATAGGGAGCTACAAACCAGTCTTTTGATATTTAGAACTTTTCTTTTAGTCATGTGACTGGCACAGTACCAATCAGGGCTGTGCAGACTCACACTGTAGAAAGCACAGTAGAGTAATAGAAGCCCCTCCCAAGGATCTTTCCCTGCAGATGCCATAGAACAGGGAAAGATCATGTGACCACACAACAGCATTGCAGGAATAAGGTACTTAGACTCGATTCACATCTATGCATGTTGCTTTTGAGTGTTTCTGCAGTGCTTTGTGCATTTTTATAACAGCGATTTTGCCGCAATCTGCGTTTTTACATTTATTTTGCTTTACATTTACTGTATATAGCCGGTTGCTAAGGAGCTAAGAAGCGAACCTGTTCCATAGGAACCCGTGTTAAAAAAAATGTCCTGTGTTTCTGCAAAAAAGCAAAAAGCAGGAATAAACACATTGGTGTGAATGGGGCCTTAGAGGATTAAAAATTAAATAAATACAGTGCCATGATATATATGATTTATGTGAATGAATGATGGCAATTAACACTTCTCTGTTTAATCATACCTCCCAACTGTCCCTGATTTGGAGCAATGTCCCTCTGTCCCTCATTCCTCCTCATTTGTCCCTCATTTTGGTCTGATCTATATAGATGTATATAAAATGCACTTTTTCAAAAAGTGTTTCCCAGTGCTAAACCTTTCATCTGATTTCTAAATTGCTGCATTTGTAAATTCCAAAAGCCAATATAAAGGAATAGTAGTGGTAAAAAAAGGACTTGTGGGTTTAACCTCCCTGGCGGTATGATTATTTCGGATTTTAGGTGCTGAAAGCGGCACAATTATTTTGCATGGAAATTTGGCGTTTTATATTGTAGGTCTGTAAATCTTAACAATAACACACTTAAATCTGTCCAAACCAGAGTCTAGTAGATATCCCGGGTATGATAAAGTTTGAAACACAAAAACATAAATTATAATATAATAAATAAAAATAAATAATTAAAAAAAATTAAAAAAAATAGTAATAAAATAAATTTCCCCACAATTCACTATCGCTCAATTCTGCAAGTGTTCTAATTTACTATCGCTGTTTTCTAGCTGGTCTAAAGCCACTTTTGACGTAAAGGGACACTTTTTGGTTGCTATGGACAATCTCCAGTTTCCAGGCAGAAAGAACAGTGTATATCATGTAAAACTGCATGCAGGGCATGGGCCAGAGCACTGGGGACAAAAGGGATGTGAAATCATTTCATACAGTACTGTAATCTGTAAGATTACAGTACTGTATGTGTTATGATTTTGACATTTTTTTGAATTTGCCGCCAGGCTCCGCCCCCGTGCGTTGCGCCGCTCGCAGGGAACGGAGCCTGGCACGGAGAGGCTTCGGAGGAGGACGGAGCCCTCGGACACTGCGGGGGACATCGCAGGATCCCGGGGACAAGGTAAGTAACGCCGCCCCAGGATCCTGCAATGCGATCCCGAGTGTGGCTCGGGGTTACCGCTAATGGTACTGAATTTTAACCCCGAGCCACACTCCGGAAAACCGCCAGGGAGGCTACCCAATCTTGTTTTTTGTACAATTCTCCTTTAGAGGGGTGTGGCAAGGGGTGTGTCGTATACCTGCATACTTTTGCTGTTAGGTGTCCCTCATTCCCATCTCAAAAAGTTGGGAGGTATGTGTTTAGTATCACTTTAACCTCCACATACGGAAAGGCTTCTTCACTATAAGAGCTGTGAAAATGTAGAATACACTCCCTCAATAATTAGTTCTGGCCAGTCTTTTTGACCCCAGATCTCATATTTAAGAGGTCCTGTCATGCTTATATTTGTATTACATTCCTTGTAATAGGAATAAAAGTGACACTTTTTTTTTTAAAGAACAGTGTAAAAAAATAAAATAAAAGGTAAAATAAATAAGAAATTTTTTTTTTCTAAACGCGCCCCGTCCCGCCGAGCTCACGTGCAGAAGCAAACGCATACGTGAGTAGCGCCCACATATGAAAATGATGTTCAAACCACACATGTGAGGTATCGCCGCAATCAGTAGAGCAAGATAAATAATTCTAGCCCTAGACCTTCTCTGTAACTCAAAACATGCAACCCATAGAATTTTTTAAACGTATGAAGATTTTTAAGGGTAAAAGTTTGTCGCCATTCCACAAGCGGGCAAAATTTTGAAGTGTGACATGTTGGGTATCAATTCACTCGGTGTAACATTATGTTTCACAATATAAAAAAATTGGGCTAACTTTACTGTTGAAAAAAAATTTGAAAAAAAAATGTATAATGTTTGGAGGTTCTAAGTAATTTTCTAGCAAAAAAAAACCTGTTTTTAACTTGTAAACAACAAATCTCAGAAAGAGGTCGGTCCTTAAGTAGTTAAACCCTGTCATGCATTATCAGCAAATCCTATGGTCGTACTGGAACTTTTACTAGCAGTTGAAATTAGAAATTGACCCCTGTGGTGTTGAGAATGATCATTTCTATCCTGCGTGGAGACAGGGTATTCTCCACCTACGCACTCGGGAGGTTGTGAGTTTTCACCCCATAGGGTGACTACAGTCTCATCAGATAGAAGTTATTTACCTGTTTTTGAACCTCTTGAGCTAATTATCATTTTATAACAACTTAATACACTATAAGGCTTCATGTACACTGCAGCTGATAAACGGACGTTTAAGAGCAGGAGTTGTTTTTTTGAGCTGTCCCTGAACTTTCCTCTATGTTATGTTATCAGTACATGTACACAGGGTCTTTTATAGGCAGTTGAGTTTAAAAAGCATTTTTTGGAAAGCAAAAAAATGCATTCAGGACAGATGTTCAGAGGCATTTGGAACGCCAAACACCTGTAACAGCTTGTAAATGCGTGTAAACGCGGTAACTTGCGTTTATCCGCGTTTCGTTTACAGGCGTTTTTAATGGAAATACATTTTTGACCATTTGCAATGCAAAAAACGCGGCATGTAAACGTGGCACAACGGACATTTTTAAACGTTGTTTACTATCTGTCAAGTTAAATCGTTCAAGAGAGGTTTTAAAATGTCCCGTGTACATTTTCCGCCTGTCTATTTTCTTTTTTTAGTGGACAGAGACCTTGAGCTGCCCCAGAGATAGCTGGCCAGTTTTTTAGGACTGACCCCTCTGACCTTTGTAGACCACCACATCCTAACCAGTGGTGGCTGGTGGGTTCTTCTTTGGGGGGGCAGCAAACAATCATCACCCCCCTCGGCAGTGTGGCACAGCACCCCCCCCCACGAGTGGTCTGGCCCAGCACTTACCCGCTCATTTGGCAAGGGCTGTGGTGTCCACTCCTGGAGTGTGGGCAGTGGCTGCACCGGCTCCAGTGTCCGACCCTCCAGCTTCCTCCGCCGCGTGTCTTCCGCCAAAGCGCTAGGCATCCAATTGGATCGCCTGTCGCTTTGGCCATTCAGGAAACAGGTCTTGCAGACCTGCCGACTGATTGACAGGGATGAACTTCAGTGTGATAATACCGAAAATTCATTCGCTATGGTCACACAACTGGGTGGGATCGAAACGCAATGCTCTGTGCTTCGAACTCACCCTATTTTGAAGCCTATTAGAGCCTCTGGTTCTAATCAGGTGCTTCAAAAAAACACCCCCCCCGCATGGTCAGGCACCACTGATATGTAGATGAGGGGGCCGGATGCATGGATAGGGGAGGTGGCTCTCGTGCGCCCTCTATGGATGGGCTGCCACTGATCCTAATTCTAATCTATGTACATATTTGTTTATCAATCCTCCTGATCTCTGTTACTTTTGGTGACCCCTATTGAAGAAACAGGTAAGTAAAAAGGGACATGCAGAAAAGATGAGATTAAAATAGTGCAGGACTGGATTAATAAAAAAAATCAAGTTGAAAACAATAACAAGTTACATAATTAAGCTAAAAAAGACAAATGCCCATTGAGTTCAACTAATAGAAAAATAAGTAAATTAAAACATTCATACTGAAAACTTTAAAACCACAGCAAGGCAAACAATCTTTATAAAAGCATCATCCAATTTGCTTCAACTGGGAAAAAAATTCTTTTTGATCCCCTAAGGCAATCAGATATTACCTAGAGTGTTACTACTCATAAATATTAATGGCCAGTTCTATTCTGTGCACTTAAAACACAGACCCAGCTTTATTTTTTTCATTTACTAAGTTATCTACAACGTAAAACTAGTTCCTGTGAAAGTATCTTCCACATTTTCAAAAGCCTTTCCTTATGTCATGGTTAAACCTCTTTTCTTGCAGATACAAAGAGTCCCCCTTGTTATTTGCAATGGGCTTAATGTGAACATTTTTTGCACCATTATATGGTTCATTTATGTATGAATATGTGGTGATCATGTTCTCCAACACATCTTCCCAAATTAAACCACATTTAGTTCAGTTAATCTTTTGTGATGATGGAAGTGTAGGCAGAACAGAACGCACATGGAAATCAACAGTGGTTTAGGACCCTTTGGCCAAGGGGTTCTTTATTGAAGGTTTCAAAAAACAAAGGGTTTATAAATGGGGTAAGCCCCAGCAGTTCAGGCAAGGGGTAGGCAGCAATATGGTACAGCAAATATTATGTCCAGGGTCACAGGGTTGCAATTCAGACACAATAAGCAGCAGGTGGCAATATTACAGGGCAGCAGCCCAGGGCACGACCTGGAACAATCAGCAGGAACACAGGGCAGTAATATGGAACATTAAAGGAGTACAGAGTATAGGAAGGGGCTGTGTCATGTTTGCCTATACAATGTGGCACCTGGAGGGGGAAGTTAGTAGCCAACATGTAGCAAATCCACATGCAGGCACAGCAGGGAATTAGACTGCAAACAACCTGCACGTAGGTGGTGTGAAGTAGTGGGGTCTATGCACACCGGGGAACAGGATATCAGCTGGCTAACAGCTCGTAGCACAAAGGTGACAGAAGAACACAACAGGTGGTCCAACTAGATGTATACCATTAGAATAAGAGTAGCGATGATTAAACTACTAACTGTATATATAATGAATGAAAAATTATTTATATAATCTGAAATTTACAGTGTAAAAAATATATAAATAATATCACAGTGATAAGTGCAAAAAATACAACAAAGTGCCAAGTGCCACACAATGAGTGTGAATATCAAATCCAAGATGTGATACGTGGTTATTAAAGTCCAATTTATGAAAGAAATGCACACAAAGTCCATAAAAACAGTTCATAAAAAATCCAACGTGCGTGCATTAATCTTAGTGCTCAGAATTCCATGCTCAAATGCCATCCAGTGACCCCCCGGGGACAACCGCTCACCTCAGAGTGTGCGACTCAGCTGTGAGACTGAGTCTAAACACGCTTATGAGCCATCCCACGGCTCAGTGATGGAATCCAGATACACAGTTTTCAGCAGAAGCTCCACATTTTGGAATAAAGGAAAAGAAAAACTGGATAGTGTGATAACGTTTATAAATGTTTATTGGAATAAAAGCTCCCCACATTAGGGTACTCACATTTGCAAGGTGCGTGAGTGCACCAATCTGATAACAGTCTCCAAAGTTTGCCTCAAAGTTTGCCTGTCAGGAGGGATAAGCTGTGCATCGCATCTCAGTGGAGTGAAAGGCTCCATGCTCTGTCCTGGCCCCTCCCCTACGCGTGTTCGACACAGGGTCACGTGTCTTCATCAGGGGGTTGTGTCACACACTTTGACACACTTTGAGGCAAACTTTGGAGACTGTTATCAGATTGGTGCACTCACGCACCTTGCAAATTTGAGTACCCTAATGTGGGGAGCTTTTATTACAATAAACATTTATAAATGATATCACACTATCCAGTTTTTATTTTCCTTTATTCCTAACTGTGGAGCTGCTGCTGAAAACTGTGTATCTGGATTCATCACTGAGCCGTGGGATGGCTCATAAGCGCGTTTAGATTCAGTCTCACAGCTGAGTCGCACACTCTGAGGTGAGCGGCTGTCCCCGGGGGGGGAGTCACTGGATGGCACTTGAGCATGGAATTCTGAGCACTAAGCACTAAGATTAATGCATGCACGTTGGATTTTTTATGAACTGTTTTTATGGACTTTATGTGCATTACTTTCATAAATTGGACTTTAATAACCACGTATCACATCTTGCATTTAATATTCACACTCATTGTGTGGCAATTGGCACTTTGTTGTATTTTTTGCACTTATCACTGTTATATTATTTATATATTTTTTACACTGTAAATTTCAGATTATATAAATAATTTTTCATTCATTATATATACAGTTAGTAGTTTAATCATTGCTACTCTTATTCTAATGGTATACATCTAGGATATTATTTACACATTGCACCTTATAATCACTTTTAAAAATTTTTTTTTTTTTTTTTTATACATATATCCTTTGTGCCTTGCTGTGGCTGGATAAGCCGCTTATGCGGTATTTTCAGTATACCTCATATGCATTAATGATCTCCAGATTGACATTTTCACCTTAGCGCAGCGTATCTCTTGTATACATTATATTGCACGGCATATGAAACGTGTTCTGCGCGGGCAGCTAGGTGATTTCCACATTTGAGGCAATATACCATCGTGGCTCGTAAAATCCCCTTTTATCTATCTAGGTGGTCCAACTACCTAGCGCCCAGCACATACAGTAGGTGGTGTGGAGTGGCGGGATTTAGATGCGGATGATTTACTGGGTGTGCTGCTTTTCTCCCCACACCCAGGTGGTGCGGAGTGCTGGGTTAAGGGGAAACTGCACTAGGTTGTAGGGGCAGTTATGGGTTTGGGTAGCCTATGACCCCACCACCCATACTATTTTCTCTGGCAGCTCTCCCCTCACTTAACCCTCCAACCTCTGAGTCAAAAAGATTGTACTATACCGGAACTGTATAATTTAGTACATTTGGCAACATCCAATGGTCATGGACTTGTGGCACGTACTAGCCACTGAAATCAACTTATTCTCCTGCAAGGAACCTTCTCTTCTCTCCCAATCTATCCATTCTTCCCCATTCATCCACTCTCCACCACTCCTCTTTTACATTCACCTGATAAGTCTTTTGTTGAACTTGAGCACTCTCTTGCAGTCATACAGGAGAGGTTTCTTATTTGCAATGAGGACAGTGTAATACACATCTGAAGCTATCCTCTGAAGGTAGGTCCTGGGAATAATGAAGATATCGTAGATTAGTGACAGTATCTGCCAACAGATACTTTTATATCACAGAGTAAATAAAACTCGGAACAAGGGTATATCAGCTCAGTCACACACCAGAAGTAGTACAAATAAACACAGGAAAATTATACATCCTCCTCAATCTTATATGTAACAAACTTTTCTCTTGGATCTCAAGAAAAAACTTCCAGGGCAATCCTATTTTGCACCAATTTCCTTGATGCTGAGAAGTTAAAGATGAGGCGATAGTAATTGGGATATGTGTTTGGTGGATAGAACAATAGCATGCAGAGCATGCATTGGGTGAGAATGGAGCCACGCACATTATCAAAGAGCATGCACACAATAAAGAGCTCCCTTACAATAAAAAAAATATTGTTCCACTTCAGTACAACAAGGTGCTGATTTCTTTGTGTACTTTAGGATGGACTTTGTGATTTATCACTAGGTTGTTATTTCATCTTATATCCCTGTGGTACCTTTGCTCATCCTGCACTTAATGTGAACTTGTGCTTTGTCTTTCCATGTCTTGCTTTTAGCATCCAGCTAAGTTTTGCTGATTCTTTGAATTAGCAAAGTGCCACTTTAAAGTGTTACTTTAGTGTGCAAGGAAAGAGACAGCATATGCTTCAATGTGCAAGTATGTAATAAGTCCTCTGGTTATGTATATGTTCATTGTATAGGGTTGCCACCTTTTCTTCAAGCCAAACCCGAACACTTTAGCAGCCTGGGACACCTTTGGGTGCCCCAAGGAGAGTAGTAATATAGCGGTGCACATAGCCGCAGCAATTGGCGGGTGTGGCCAGATTACTCTTCCTGACATCATCACCCTGCCCTCCAGTGATGCCAAACCTGCCACCAGATGGCTGCTGCAGCTCTGACGGCAACAGATTTGTGTGTGACTATCTTAGTTGCTTGGGGAGCCACAAGCTGGTCTGAATTTAATGTGTCCGGGTTTCAGTCCGCCAATTCAAAACCCAAACTATCTGGGTGAATCCCGTACAGGTGGCAACCCTACCATTGTACTTTAACAGTCAGATCTTCCTACAATACATTCAGTTGTTTGTGGAACTGGATGTGTCAGGTATCTGTATGAGAAGTGTGAGACGATGAGGGTAGTCTCTTGCACGATGCTCATATGAGCAACCCTGGAGTTGAGGGTGAAGGCCCTTCGCGCTACCAAGTGAACTGATACTAAAAACGTGAATGAATTAACAAAACTGTGATAATTGGAAACTCAAAAATGGCTGCAAAACCTATTTGTGTTCACAATACAAAGATAAAAAATGAATAGAGTGATCTTGCGCAGTAAAAAATAATCAGAAACAAAAATATAATATAAATGTGCAAAGATGGTGTATTATATCAAGTCCCCAAAACATCTAATCCATATGGTTATCATGCTAGGGATGTCTCTAATGCCGTGTACACACGACCGGACAGCAAAGGTCCAACGGAACAAACCCGTCGGACAATTCGATCGTGTGTGGGCTTTTCTGTTGAAAAATCTGATGGACTATAGAAATAGAACATGTTTCAAATCTTTCCGACGGACTCAAGTCCTATCAAAAAATCCGTTCGTCTGTATGCTAGTCCGACGGACCAAAAACGAAGCAAGGGCAGCTATTGGCTACTGGCTATGAACTTTCTTATTCTAGTCCGGTCGTACGTCATCACGTACGAATCAGTCGGACTTTGGTGTGATCGTGTGTAGGCAAGTCTGTTTAGTTGGAACTCCGTCGGAACTCCGTCGAAAAGTCCTTCGGGGTTCAGTCCGTCAAAAAGTCCGCTCGTGTGTACATGGCATAATATGTATTTGTAGTCAGAGTCTTCAAGTGGGAAATGCGATACTCCTAAGAACCAAGGCCTGAAGTGTACCATGGCCTAGCTGGTCAGTATGCCTAAAAAGAGGGCATACCCTGAATGTAAAATAAGAAAAAGTACTATGAGTATGTAAGAAGGCTGGGGGAAACCGGTGGGTGGGACCCAGAACCTCCGACAACCTGACCCTGACAGAGGAGGAGAGTTAAATAGCCCTCTCAAACTCCTCCCACAAATACAGGCTAGCCTCTGGCCAGCCTTACACTTGTAGTCAGAGTCTTCGAGTGGGAAATGTGATACTCCTAAGAACCAAGGCCTGAGGTGTGCCATGGCCTAGCTGGTCAGTATGCCTGAAAAGAGGGTAAAAAGACACAAATTTAGGTGAAGAAGGGAATGTAACAATCCATCAAGTGGAGTAGTGTGCGCCCGGATGGCAACAGTATGTATCCGCTGTGGTAGGAGGAATCCACCGACTCCTGACTTGGTGATGAGAAGGAACCCCCCCATAGAACCTGCAAAGCTGTCCAGAACCCAACTGACCGTCCCATGAAAGATTGGATTGAGCTTGATGCCTGAGACAACCCAGACCTGAGAATGAAACTGCTTGAGAATGAGAGGATACGTGGGGGAAAGGGAGCAAGGGCTGGCCCGAGGAGCCCCTGCAAAATGATGGCCGAGAAGATCAAAATGCTTCAAACGAACACCAGCGAAGTAGCTCAGTGAAATGCCCCCAACCCCCGGCCTACCCATACTTGGACTGGGGAAGTGAGAGGGTTAGTGCAAAAAGACAACTGGCAGGAGTGCAAAATGTTAGATACCTGATGGATGAGAAGAAGTAGGCGGATAAGGCTCATGCGCTATGGTAATAAGCATCGTTAAAAAAATGGAGAACCCATGCCAGAACACTGGTCCCACCTGATATGATTGCGTCATTGCTCAGCCTGTGACCTGACAACCGAGACTGAATCCTGAACCGAGGAAGTAGGGCCAGACTCCATCCCGGGGAAATAAGTCCCATGGCATGATACAGTCATACCCAAAGTGACTGAAGCCCCCCTACCTGGAACAGGCTGGGGATCAGAAAAGATGACTGGACTGAATCCCTGGGCGGTAACCAGGGCCTCTAAGCAACAGGATGTCAACTGAAAGAAGATTGACGACTGCTTCCGACCCAAGGGTGAGCCCAGTGTTGAAACAACATCCACTCCAAACAATTAGCCTAAAAACGGGCAGGACTGATGAAAGTGAGAGCAAGCATGGTTGATAACGGTATGGATGCCAATACAGCCCAACCTGAGAACACAAACTAGAGAAATGACAGACAACCAGACATGAGAACAACAACGCCCCTCTGTGCCTACCCAAGTATGAAAACATGAGCAGAAATGTCAAGACCGCTGCGCATGAATGAACCTGATGACGGAACCCCCCCCCTCGTGTAAGTAATAAGTGAGCCCGAGTAAACTGCAGCGCAGAGACAGGTAATTAACTGAAAAACTCAGGGCTGGTGTACCCACAGATTGTGGTGGGTAGTCGTACAGGTGTGGTGAATGAACATGCATCGTATGACGTATGGTATACGGGCGAGAAGATTGTGGTCAACAATCATTAACAAACTAAACCTCAGCCCGTATGGATCTGTAGACGTGACAGATCCTGACATGTGATCCCTAGTTAACTGACCCAGGTACAAACATGAACAAAGATACAACGACGATGACAAACAAAGACGATAAAAAAAAAAAAACAGCTACCGGAGTATGCCGTGACTGAACAACAATGCCCCTCTGAGAAACGATGTAACAGGAATGCTGAGACTGAACGCTGAGGTAGAAACTCTATGACAGAAATCCTGGGGCAGAAGCGCACGAACAGCAATGTTGACAGAAAACCCTACAACAGAAATGCTGAAACTGAAAGCTGAGGCAGGAACGTGAGAACCGAAACCCTGGGAAGAGCGTAATGACAAAAATGCTGAGACTGAAATCCTGGGGCAGAAATGCAATGACAGAAATCCTGGGGCAAAAACGCTATGACAGAATGCTATGACAGAACGCTGAGGCAGAAATGCTGAGGCAGAAATCCTGGGGCAGAAACGCAGAGGCAGAAATGCCATGACAGAAATCCTGGGGCAGAAACGCTATGACAGAACGCTAAGGCAGAAATGTAATGACAGAAATCATGGGGCAGAAAGGCTATGACAGAACGCTAAGGCAGAAATGTAATGACAGAAACCCTGGGGCAGAAACACTAAGACAGAAAAGCTGAGACTGAACGCCAAGCCAGAAATGCTGGGGCAGAATGCCGCCATGACAGAAGGACGCCATGACAGAAATCTGAGGCAGAAACGCTATAACAGAAATCCTGGGCAAAAACGCTGTGACAGAAATCCTGGGCAGAAACGCTATGACAGAAATCCTGGGCAGAAATGCTATGACAGAAATCCTGGGCAGCAATGCTGTGACAGAAATCCTGGGGCAGAAACGCTATGACAGAAAACCTGGGGCAGAAACGCATTGACAGAAATGCAGAGACTGTGCGCTGAGACAGAAATGCTGTGGCAGAACGCTATGACAGAAATGCAGGGGCAGAACGCTATGACAGAAATGCTGGGGCAGAACGCTATGACAGAAATGTTGGGGCAGAACATTGTGACAGAAATGCTGGGGCTGAACGCTATGACAGAAATGCTGGGGCAGAACGTTGTGACAGAAATGCTGGGGCGGAACGCTATGACAGAAATGCTGGGGCAGAACATGTGACAGAAATGTTGGGGCTGAACGCTATGAACAAAATGCTGGGGCCGAACGCTGTGATCGAAATGATGGGGCAGAACGTTGTGACAGAAATGTTGGGGCCGAATGCTATGACAGAAATGCTGGGGCAGAACGCTATGACAGAAATGCTGGGGCAGAACGCTATGACAGAAATGCTGGGGCAGAATGCTATGACAGAAATGCTGGGGCAGAAATGCTGGGGCAGAACGCTATGACAGAAATCTTGAGGCAGAACGCTGTGACAGAAATCTTGGGGCAGAAACGCTATGACAAAAACGCTGAGACAGAAATGCCGGGGCAGAATGCTTATGATGGAAATGCTGGGGCAGAACACTATGGCAGGAATGCTAGGGCAGAACGCTAAGACAGAAATGCTGAACGTTATGACAGAAATGCTGAGGCATAAACGCTGACAGAAATGTAGGGCCGAACATGACGAGAGAAACGCTGGGGCAGAAACGCCATGACAGAAATGCAGGGCCGAATGTGACGACAGAAAAGCTGGGGCAGAAACGCCATGACAGAAATATTGGGGCAGAACACCCTGACAGAAATGCTGGGGGAGAATGCTGCGACAGAACTGCTGAGGCAGAAAACGCTACGACAGGAACGCTACGACAGGAGCACTATGATAGAAAAACGTTGACACTAAACGCCTAGATAGAAATGCTGTGACAGAAACCTGGGGCCAAAACGCTATGACAGAAATCTTGGGGCCGTAACGCTTTGACAGAATCCTGGGGCCGAAACGCCATGATGAAACACTTGTGACTGAAGCGGTGGATGCCCGGGAGGCGTGCAGGGATCTCCCCCCCACCATGATGCCCCACGTGAGTACCAGGAGGTGAGCAGGCGGGTGAGTGCCCCCCCATGAGAACCGGGAAGCGTGCGGGCGATTCCTCCATGATGCACAGAGTTCCAGGGAGGTGAACTGGCGGGTGAGTGGGTGGAAGATGAATGAACAGATGCCCCCCCCCCCCCCCAGGAGAAGCGTGCGGGTGGCCCCCCACGCTGGCAGGAAACACAGGGATGAGGGAGAAGCGAGCGGCGCCCCCCCTGACCATGCGGGATTGAGCCCAGCGAAGGTGGAGGATGGACAGACGACACCCCCCAAACACCATGGGAACCGGGCGGGCGGCACCCTGGCCAAACGGAGCCCTGGGGGAAGTGGGTGAGTGGAGGATGGATGAACGGACGCCCCCCCCATGAGCGCCGGGAGAAGCGGGTGGGCTGCATGCTGGCCACATACAGCTGTGGGGGGAAGGATGGCCCCTCCCACTCCCCCCCTGCATGAGCACCGGGTAAAGTGGGCGGGCTGCACGCTGGCCACATGGAGCTGTGGGGGGAAGGATGGCCCCCCTCCCCCTGGCATGAGCGCTGGGAGAAGCAGGCGGGCTGCACGCTGGCCACATGGGGCTGTGGGGAGGATGGAAGGATGGACGGCCCCCCCGCCAGGAGAAACAGGCGTGCGGGAGGCATGCTGGCCACATGGAGCCGTGGGGAAAGTGGGTGGGTGGAGGATGGATGGACTGACCCCCCCCAGGAGCGCCGGGAGAAGCGGGCGGGCGACCCCCCACGATACTGGATGGAGCATGGGGCTGTAAGGGAGGACAGACTGGGCGGCCCCCACGATGCTGGTGGAACCCAGGGATGACAGTGGGGGGACCGGGTGGTCCCCAATGGTGCCCGGGATAGGAACTGACACCATAGCTGCGGCTAACCGCCGCTCTGTAAAGAGGCCGGAAGTAACGTGCGTCAACCCAGAACCTCCGACAACCCGGCCCTGACAGAGGAGGAGAGTTAAATAGCCATCTCAAACTCCTCCCACAAATACAGGCTAGCCTCTGGCCAGCCTTACACTAATTTCATGCCTTCACACACCTGTTATGTTCTCACAGAACTCTCACCTTAAAACAGTGAATATCCAGCCTCAAATTACAAAGGAATATCCAGCCTTCAAATGTATCACTCCAGGACCCTTTTACTGGTATATTCACACCTTCCTGAAACCCACAGAGTAAACCAGCATCCTGTCTCCAAACCACCAGACTTTAAACTGCTACCAAATCTCTATAGGTTTGTAAATGAAGGTATGTGGCCAGAGCAGGATAAAAACACCAAAACTGGGTAATTTCCAGAGGGTCGCCCCTCCAAGAGGGAGCGGGGTTCGGGAACCCCGAAACGGCCTACAGGAGGTCACACTTGCTAGGTATGGGGGGCGCGACAGTACCCACTGAGAGTCCTTCCCCAGATAATGGTGTGTTGATGAACTGTGTTCGGAAAGATGCTGACAAGCGGGGTATAAATGGTTAGATGTATCAAAAGCTGCATGCATCACTGTCCTGCGACCAATTATTCTCACAGAAATATGTAAAGTGGCAGCATCAGACTGGACACTGATCCATGCATCAGTGCAAAATGGCGTGATGACACCCCAGCAATACATTTCCCAAAAAGATAGAGAAGTTATCAGGTGTTTTAAAAGAGAAGTATGGCATTCCTTAAAAAAACAAAAGTATTATCTGCTAGCCGCATCGGTCTGATGATGCATCTGTCCCCCGCTGGTTGCAGACCGAGAACTGAGCAATCAAACACCGCTGATTGCTCAGCTCTCAGTCTTCAAGCTACAGGGAGCCGGTGACTGTCAGTTACTGGCTCTCTGTTCTGCCCCTCCACCACTCACTGGAGTGCTGAACTGTGCAGAGGAGAGGAGCAGCTGGCTCGGGCTCTCAGTAGCTTGCTAAGAAGCTGATCCAAATGCCTGTCCAGGCATCTGGGTGGATCTGAAACTGTAAAGTTGGAATCTTTCTGAAGCCTGGACCGGCTCTGTGATGTCAGCTGACAGCGAGCTTTAAAATGGCTAAAAACAGATCGCAGGAGTGCAGAATGGACTGCACTCTTGTGATCCATAGGAGAAATACAGCCAAAAAAATCTTTGGCTATACTTCTCCTTTAATTTTCAAGCATCTAACAAACTCTGAAAATGTTAGCCAGAAAATTAAAACATTTTCAGTAAGCCAATCCAAGTTATTACCAATATTTTGTCATGCATGCTTTGGAGAATACCCAGTACTTTTCTTTAGGCAGGGTGTCATACAAATAATAGAAAATCACATATTTAGGTATACAAAATTACAGTGCACAGGCACAGCAGGTTGCTTTTGTAAGCACTTTACTAACAGAACTTTTGCTGGCAGTAACTGTTTCCATGGAGTTTCTTATTTCTCACATCAGTTGCAAGCTGTTCTTCGCAGCAGTACTTCTCTACATCAGCACAAGTATGGTAAAGCATCTTGGCACAGGTGGATACTCAGTAGCCTGGCCATATCCTGTGCCATTTTCCTAATGTAAACCTTTCATGAGAGAAATACAGGGTCTTCATTGGCATCCCCCATATTGCCCTTATTAATCAAGTAAAGCACACCCCCTATGTAGTGTGGCAGGCTAACACCGGCATCTTCAATCTCTACTAACAATTGGGAGAATGGTTCCCAATCATGTGGTCACCGTGAGAGCTTTGGTATAGGGATCCCAGTGAAGCTGCCAGTTTTGTTTACAAAAAAAATCCTCTAGATTGCAGTGGCCACTCCAGCCTGAAACTGTAATTGTAAGATACAGTTACAGTATTCAAAAGATACAGAAAAAAATTGTTTAACATTCAGGTAAGCCTAAAAACGAAGAGCTGGGAATTTAGCAAAATGTACCAATATACAGTAATATACAGTATATGTCATTAAAAATGTAACTAGCCAGGCAACATACTGTAGTTATAGAATTATTGTCACATTAATCGACACATAGACCATGCTGCTAATTTTGTTATGGGATTTTTTTTCTTTTTTCGTTCCAATGACAATGTGGTAGAAAGTAAAGTGGAAATCATTAATAGGTACACACACAACAGTTAAAAAAAAAAGACAGCAATTAAAAAAAAAAAAAAAAAAAGCTAATGGAGGCTCCAGCCTACCCCAATCCGAATAATAAAAAGTGTGTTTGTTGCCATTGTGTCCATTTACAAGGTATTTCCCCTTACTCCCTCTCCAGAGGACATTATTGTCAGTGGAACAAGGAGGAAGGGAGGATCTGTATTAAACATTCTCTGTTAAAGAAATCAAAATAAATTTCATACCGCGCTCCAATAACCATAAATATGTAAATACATGAAATGGTAAACGTGCTAAAAAAACTGAATTAAATATCCATATGTGAATACCTAAAGTTATCAAATTGAATTATACGTGCTGAAAAACTATAACAATTAATATTAAATGCCCATATAGAGACAATTTTAATTCAATGTCCGTGAACCACCACCAGAATCTTCAATCCAAGGGAGTGATGAGAAGCCTTATTAGCTGGGTGAGATAGGTAATGTCTTCCACCACCACCAGGCAAACAGTCTACTCACCAGACCAATTTGGCACCCATTACAGGTAGTCAAAACAAGCGTAGATACCGATGGAGATATGTATTCTAATGCAAGACTGGTCCCCGGCATGACCAGGGACCAGTGACCCATGACTCCTGATGACATCAGACATTGACGAAATGCATCAGTTCGTACAGTACGTGACACGTCACTTCTGCTAGTTGGAGCGCGGGTGGAACGCAAATGGCGTACCTGCGTGATTTGAATTGGGCAAATCGTTTTAATCGTTTTTATGTCAATGCCACGTATGGAATAAGGCTTTTTTATATACTACACCATGAGGAGCCCCTTCTTGTTTTTTGATACATGATCGATCATTGGAGTTCATCGTGCCCAGGACCAGTCTTTCATCAGAATACATATCTCCATCGGTATCTATGGTTGTTTTGACTACCTGTATTGGGTGTCAAATTGGTCTGGTGAGTAGATTGTTTGCCTGGTGGTGGTGGAAGATGTTGACTATCTCACCCAGCTAATAAAGATTCTCATCACTCACTTGGATTGAAGATTCTGGTGGTGGTTCAGGGACATGGAATTAAAATTGTTTCTATATGGAAACTTAATATTAATTGTTATAGTTTTTCAGCACGTATAATTCAATTTGATTACTCTAGGTATTAACATATGGATATATAATTCAGTTTTTTTAGCACGTTTACCATTTCATGTATTTACATATTTATGGTTATTGGAGCGCGGTATGAAATTTATTTTGATTTCCTTAACACATTATTAGACTTTTGGTCTCACTACCAGCTGCTCCTCAGAGGTTCACAGCACAATTTCTAGTTTTATTGGTTCAGTGTGCGCGGCTTATAGGTATTTCCGATAATTTTTCAATCAAACATTCTCTGCTCTATACAAAATTAAATATTATATTGAACAATGAAATTAATTTTTTGGGGGATAAACTAAATAAAACTAAAATAGAAAAATGAACATATTGTATACAAATGTACTGTAGATTAAATATACATGGGCGTAGCATCAGGGGTCGCAGGGGTCCCCATTGCGACCCGGCTCCTAACTATGGGCATCCTGTGCAGCTCCCTGCTGTCATATTAGCATGTTGCATTTCCCCCACAAAATCCCAGAGACAGAGTCCAGCTCCGATTCCCCTTGTGTCCCACAGCCAAGCTATGTACTCCAGTGCTCAGCTTCCGCTTTGACTTCTCCCCACTTCACACCCCTCCTCCGCTCTTATTGGCTGGGGAGAAGGCTGCTGTGCTGTGAGACGTGTGCACTGAGCGGAGGGGAGGACTGACAGCAGCCCAGGAAGGTGAAGTGTGGCACTGTGCTGTTGGGTAGCTGACATCAGCAGGGTCAGTAAGCTCAGCTCCCTTTCACACTGAGCGAGCCAAGAGGAAGAGGAGGAGAAGAGTGCTGCCTGATAGTCAGGATGGGATCACTGCAACTGAGCTAAGACACCTCTCTGCTCAGCTCAGTCTGTCACCTAACAAGGATACTCTGTACCCCCTAACTCTGGGATGTCCGCTCATGTGGGAACACTTACAGCTTAGAAAAAACACCCTACTCCCCACCACACCTGCCAACACTAATGCCGCATACACATGCTCGGAATTTCTGACAACAAATGTTTGATGGGAGCTTGTTTTTGAAAATTCCGACCGTGTGTAGGCTCCATCGGACATTTGTTGTCAGAATTTCCGACAACAAAAATTTGAGAGCTGGATCTCAAATTTTCCGACAATTCTGCCGCACAAAATTCCACGCATGCTCGGAATCAAGCAGAAGAGCCACACTGGCTATTGAATTTCATTTTTCTCGGCTCGTCGTACGTGTTGTACGTCACCGCATTCTTTTTTTTTTTTTTTTTTTTTTTTATTTCCTTTATTTTGACACTGAGCATGTGCAGACAGTTACATATTCTGTTGTAAAACAGTGTAATAGACAAACAAGTGAGATATAGATGAATAGTTGCAAACAGTAATGTCAAAAAGCAACAAGGTCGACAGTTCTGGTTATTTAAACAAGCACCATAATCAGGGTTTGTGGGGATGGATCCCCGATTTATCAATACTGCCAGTGTATGAGACCTGGGAGGTGCTCTGGGATCTGAGTTGTTTGGTTTATTACTGACTTCCTTGTCTGTTAGACATCGTCACTCAGTGGAATGCAATGTTTTCCATATGATTGGTAAAGTGGGGATCCGAAAAACTGTAAGGCCCATACATGGGATCAATAAAACAGGTAATGGATTATAAGATTTTCTTTATATCTGGACCATGGAGAAACCCAAGTATGAGGATGCGTGATATAGAAACTGGTGTCCCCGGGGGTATGAGAGGGATATGACCGGGATAGGAGGTGGCGGAGAAGTATAGAAGAAAGAGGGAACAGGAGGAGAAGCAGAAGCGGTAGGGGGGAAGTAGTATAGAGGAAGGGTAAAGAAAGAATGCAAAAATACAATATGACAAGGTAAAGGGTGATCTGCCTGAGGTATGGTGCTAGCCCGTTAAATTAGCTAGATTGTGCCATTTCCTGAAGATAGGCTTCCGTGTATATAAAGTTCTGCCAGGGTCTCCAGGTCTCTCGAAAGGTCTCCTCTCTATTGTACAGGGTAGCAGTGAGATCCTCCATATCCCTTAATTTGTTTACTTTAGCAAACCACATGGACATCGCCGGTGGTCTCTCCGATCTCCAGCAAAGAGGGATGCAAGCCTTTGCGGCATTCAGAAGTTGGATGGTGAGAGAGGTCTTATATTTCTTAATGGGTCGCTCTGATAGATGGAGCAGGCAGGCTGCAGGATTCCCTTCCAGGGAAACACCGGTAAGATGTCCGACCATGCGTGCAACCCCGAGCCAGAATGGGGCAAGCTTGGAACAAGACCAGAAGATGTGTAACATTGTCCCTTCCTCAGAGCCACAGCGCCAACAGAGGCCGGACACCCGAGGAAAGAAACGATGCAGGATGGCAGGGACTCTGTACCAACGTGTCATAATTTTGTAACAGGTTTCCTGAACCCTAGTGGCAATTGAGGATTTCTGAGCAAAGTAAAGAATTTTTTGTCTCTGTACCTCGGTGAATTGGACTCCAAGTTCCGCCTCCCATTTGGAGAGGAACAGGGGAATGTACCCTTCCTCTGGTTGGGTTAAGCATGAGTACATCAGTGAGAGACAATGTCGAATCGGTTCCCCACGATGGCAAATGAGTTCCAGTTCTGTAAGATTACGGGTAATGCCTGATTTCCTCAGACAGCTGCGTAAGAAGTTTCGCAGCTGCAAGCCACTCCAAAAATCTAGGGGGGGGGGGGGTCTGTCACCAATGCTCCAGCTTCTAAGGAAAGTTGACCATTGGGTACCAGAAAATCGTGTAGGCGAAGTTTAGTGCCCATGGCCAGTCGCTTAAGTTGTGGACTCTGAACTCCAGGAGGGAATTCCGGATTCCCTAAAATCAGAACCATGGGGGATGGCTGGGGGGACAATGAAGAGCGCCTGAAAGCATCTCTAACCACTGTTAGGGTATTGCCCAAGGTAGGGTGTTCTATAAGGTCCTTCGGCAGTGGTGTAGTAATCCAAGGCCAACTCTTGGCCGACCCCCCGGAGTCCTCTTCCTCCATGGCGACCCAGTGCTTCGCCTTTGCGTGACAGTGCCAGTCCACCAACCTAGTTAGGTGGACTGCTCTGTAATAGGCCTTAATGTCCGGCAGGCCAACCCCACCCCTACTTTTTGCTAGGTAAAGGAGTTGGAGTCTAACTCGAGGTTTACGGTGGGACCAGACAAAACATGGAGTCAATTCCTTTAAAGAACGCTGGAGGTAATCGGATGGGTAGTGCCTGTAGCAGGTATAACACCCTAGGTATCAGAGTCATCTTGAGGGCACTACATCTGCCGAACCACGTCAGCGTCAAAGAGTGCCAGTGTAAGAGGTCAGTTTTAAGGCGTAGGAGTAATGATGCAAAATTAGCCGAGTACAATTCAGCAGGATCTGAGGTGATGTTGACTCCTAGATAACGTATATGCTTGGTTGCCCATCTCAATGGAAAGGACGAGCGTACACGATGGACATTTCCCTTATCTACCGTTATGTTAAGAATGGGGGATTTGGTTAGATTGATCTAGAACGATGAGAGATTGCCATATTCTTGAAGGGATCGTAGCAGGTTAGGGAGAGAGGTAAGAGGTTCTGTTAGAAAGAAGATAAGGTCATCTGCAAAAGCAGCCACCTTGTGGGATCCCGAGGGCTTCGGGTAGCCCAGAATGTCTGAATTCGCCCTTATCGTGCACAAAAGAGGTTCTAGGGACAGGATAAAGATCAGAGGGGAGAGGGGGCATCCCTGACGCGTGCCATTTCGGATGTCGAAAAAATCCGATCTCGTCTCGTTTACCCTAACCGAAGAGGTGGGGTGCGTATACAGGGAAAGAATCCACTGTAGCATGGAGGAACGAAGGCCTATGTGCTCCAGAGTTGCCCAAATGAAGGACCAATCGACACGATCAAAGGCCTTCTCCACGTCGGTTGACAGCAGGAGAAGGGCCCGTTTGGTGGTCCTTGCCGAATGTATCAGGTTAATGACTCGTATAGTGTTGTCCCTTGGTTCTCGTAACGGTACAAAACCAGCCTGGTCTCTATGAATCAGACTCGGTACATGAGGGAGCAGTCTATTGGCTAAAATTTTTGCAAAAAGCTTGAGATCCGAATTCAGAAGAGCAATTGGGCGATAGCTCCCACAAAGTTGTGGGTCTTTACCCTCTTTCGGGATAAGAGAAATATAGGCCCTAAGGGTGTCTATGGGGAATAAGTTCCCCTCCGTAAGGGTGTTGAGGGCAGAAACTAAGGGCTTCGCCAGTAAGTCAAAGAAGGTTTTGTAGTACACTGGGGTTAGACCGTCAGGGCCAGGGGCCTTTTTTGGTTTTAAAGAGGCCAGAGCCGCTCCCAGTTCTTCAACAGTCAAGGGTTCATCCAATTCTTCCCTCACCTCGTCAGGTAGTGATGGCATGCCTGAGGCAGCTACGTAAGATTGAGGGGTATGCCTGCCCTCCATAGGGGAGCCTGTGGATTGTGATCTGTCTAAATTATAGAGGCCTGTATAGAAGGAGCGGAACTCCTCCGCCATGTTCGAGGAGGTATTTAGTTTCTGTCCCGTAGATGATTGTATGTGTGGGATATATGTTTTCGTACGAGGGCCCTGCAGGGCTCTGGCCAGGAGTGATCCCAGTTTGTTTGAGTACTCAAACATAGTACGACGTGCCCATGCTAGCTTCTGTTTGGTCTTCTGGAAAAGGAGAGTGCAAAGTTCCTCATGGGCCTTCTGTAGATCCCGAAAGGTTGTACGGGCAAGGCTAGCCTTATGTACACTCTCTAGCTTACGGATCAGTGCAAGTAGTTCCTCCGTGCGTTTCAGTCTGTCCCGTTTGAGTCGGGCCCCTATTTTGATCAATATCCCTTTCACAACCGTCTTGTGGGCTTCCCAAACCACAAGGGGGTTGGGAACTGATCCCTCATTGACGGAAAAGTACTCCCGCAACGCATTCAGCAGCTCTGCACGAGTTTCCTCCGATTGAAGCAATGCTTCATTCAGTCGCCAAGATGGAGGAGACCGAGTCATTGACCCCAACTGAAGGGTCAAGTGGATTGGTGCATGGTCGGAGAAAGATATGACATCAATGGACGTAGAGACTACCTTGTCTAGATCTTTGTGTGACAGCAGTAGGTAATCTAACCGCGAGTAGGTGTGGTGCACTTGGGAGTAAAATGTATAATCTCTGTCTTGATTGTGGAGCAACCGCCAAGGGTCTACAAGGTGTAGGGTCTGTAGGTCTGCCTTAAGACGCCTCAGGCGAGAGTAGGACAGATGTGAGGCTCCCCGTGAGACGTCCATGGTTGGATCCATGGCGAAGTTAAGGTCTCCGCCAAAATTAAGCATCCCCTCCGAGAACTCCAGGAGCTCAGAAAGAAGCTTACGTAAGAACTGGGGATGATTCACATTGGGGAAGTAAACATTTGCGAAGGTAACCCGCAGATCAGACACCCCTCCCTTTAGGAGAAGAAAGCGACCCTGCTCGTCTGCTCGCTGTGCCTCAAACACCCATGGAACCGACCCGGCCAGAATAATGCTGACCCCCTTCGATTTGGAGATCGGAGAGACACTATGGTATGCCACAGGAAAGGCCCCATTAGTCAGCCTCGGTATAGAGTCTGCACGGAAGTGCGTCTCCTGCAGAAAAGCGACATGTGTTTTGCCCCTGCGCAGGTCGGCCAAAAGCTGCGAGCGCTTCTCCGGTACATTAAGGCCACGTACGTTTAGAGAGGTGATCTTTAGGTGACCCATTATGCCTTCTGGCAGGGAAATGGGAGTCGATATGCGTGTGGGAAGGTCCCAAAAGCAGAAACCCCCACAGGCAGAGGGCAAGAATATGAAAAAATAGACCAGAGGGGAAAGAATAGTGAGAGGGAGAGAGAGAAGGGGAGGAAGGATGGGGTAAGGGGAGTGAACGGTTTCTGTCGTAGACTAACTATGGGCCCCTGATGCACACACTGGAGTCCGCCCTAATGTGGGGGTGGAAAGAGCGTTGAAATCTACTCTAAGGTAAATAGAGTTTAGGCAGTGATTTGAGTAGACAAAATATGTGGAGATGTGGGGGAGTAGTGCCTCTGAGAATTATGGAGTGTCCAATATGAGAACCAAAACAGCTGAAAATAACCTTTGATGATTGGTACCTGCATCATATCTGACAAACACCCTCTGTCATGACCATTAGGTGAAGGTGTCCCCAAGAGGCTCATGGACGTCAGAACGATCCCCATTGCCAATGCAATCAATGGATATTACCAGCGGGATCCATTCTGACGCCTCACGGCAAGGCCCACAACACCAGCACCAAGGGTCTTTCACCTTATCACCAGGGAGTACCAGGGCGAATCATGAGGGGCGAGGTCGATACCAACAGAGCAAATATAAAACAATGAAGTAATAAAATAATGTAGTAAAGCGGTATGAAATAGCACAACAAAACATAACATAACATATAAAGCACGTCACCAACTATTGCCACATCCCTGGGATTGTTACCCGCTATGGCCCTACGCCTCCCTCCCCTTCCTAACGCATGACAACTTGCACTTCCATCAGAAAGAAGCTAAGGGGAGTAAAGGGTCCTGGAGGTGCCCCGCGTGACTAGTAAGGTGCCCAGCAAATAGGGGGAACAAAACAAAACAAAAGGGCAAATAGAGGGAAAACAGATAAACAGACCGGGCCCCCATGACACTTATCTGGGAGTGAAGGGCCAATTTTTCCAGACGGTGACAAAGTTCTGCATAACCATCTTGAGGTGTCGGGGCTTAGCTCCAAGTCACTGGTTTCCCTATTGCATCTGTCTCCCCCATCAGCCACCAATGGTGAGCCCGTACGAGGGAAGCGGCGTGCAGGACAGGGCTTAGTACGAATCCGGAACAGTCCGGCCCCTCATCGATTTAGCTGGTGGGTGATAGCTGACATCCCGTAATTCCTGGGTGGGGGTTGTATGTAAATCCAGGGGTCATTATTCCTTAGGTTGCACTAGGAAGGGCAGTCAAAACAGGCCCAAGAAATCACCCAGTAACCCAGTTCCACATGCCTCTTGGGAAGAAAGATCTAATGTTCTTGGAAACCCAGTGAGGTAATGTAACATAAGCGTTCATCTGGTCTTACCGGGTCTTGGGAGAAGATGGGAAGTCACGCTTCGGGGGATCTCGGGTGAGGTCTAACAGTCTCTCGACTAGTGGCTCGTGAGCGCGGTCTACGGACACGTTGCGGCCTGGGCAGAGGTGGGCCCAGGGCCTCCAGGGACAACAGGTAGTCAAACCAGTTGGGGACACTCACCGGAGGTTTGGCTAGGAAGCTGAATAGGTCTGGAAGTTGGTCTGGAGAGCATAGGTAGAATTCTGCTCCCTGCCTTCGCACGATTAGATGGAAAGGTTGACCCCAGCGATACGTCGCCTCTGACGCCCGGACGACCTCCAACAGTGGTCTCATAAGGCCTCGCATTGCTCTTGTTTGCCTGGAGATATCCGGGTAGATCCGGATCAATGCGCCATCAAAGTCTATGGGGCCGCGCTCCCATGCCAACCGCATGATTTCCTCCTTTATGGTGAAAAAGTGTACTCTACACAAAACATCTCGTGGGAGGTCTGTGGCATCAGGATCCTGGGATGCTGCGGGGGGAGTCCTGGGTCCTGGGATACGGTGGACCCTGTCCAGCTCTAGCTCCGCAGCCGGTGGTTTTCCAAGAACCTGGTTCAGAATAGCCACCACCGTTGCGCGGAGATCTGAACCCATGGTAGCTTCAGGAATACCGCGGAGGCGCAATTTATTGCGTCTACTCCTGTTCTCACCATCATCCAGCTTGAGTTGTATGTCCACAAGATGGCGGCGAAAGCCACGCTGTTCCTGCTCCATGGCGGCAATACGGGCATCAGAGGTGGATGCAGAGGACTCTAGCACAGTGACCCTTTCATCCACCGTATCTACCTGCTGGCGCAAGTCATGTAGTTCCCTGGAGAGTGCATTAACTATGGATGCCGCCATTTCCTGCAGATCCTGTCTTGTGGGCAGACCGGACACAATGTCTCTGAGAGATCCCTCCAGGTTACCGCCTGTCTCCCTTGTATGGCCGCTGCTAGGTTGGGTGTCAGTGATTGGGATCACAGGGGATAAAATAGGAGATGCTGACCTGTCATCTGGAACTGGACGGTCTCCTCCTGCATTCGTTCCCGGCTGAGTGCTTTTCTTAGCTGAGGCGGCAGCGCTCGTCGGAGGCACTCGAGGCGGCGCCATCTTGGCCGAAGTGGCGGGGGAAGAGGCAGCGTGTTGCCTAAGGAAATAATGGGTTATTTCCGAAACCTTCTGTACCCCCAAGTCCAGCGGGTGTTTGCGGTCCCCTGGCATGAATTCCGTCTCTCACTGAACAAGATTACTGTCCGTTCTCAGGGCTTCCCCACACAGAGCTCCGAGGTGTGCGTCCTCACTCTGCCATCGCTCGGCCACGCCCCCCCGTCACCGCATTCTTGACGTCCCGAATTACCGACATTTGTGTGACCGTGTGTATGCAAGACAAGTTTGAGCCAACATCCGCCGGAAAAAAAAATTCAGGATTTTGTTGACGGAATCTCCAAGCGTGTGTACGCGGCATTATTATTATTATCTTGGCGCATAATGGGAATGTCTTGGTGGGCAGTGGAAGCGACGGGTGGTAGTGGGGGGCCCCAGGTCAACTTTTGCATCGAGGCCTACAAGCTTTAACTTATGCCTCTGTATATATATATATATATATATATATATATATATATATACACACACACACACAGTATCTCACAAAAGTGAGTACACCCCTCACATTTTTCTAAATATTTTATTATATCTTTTCATGTGACAACACTGAAGAAATGACACTTTGCTATAATGTAAAGTAGTGAGTGTACAGCTTGTATAAAAGTGTAATTTTGCTGTCCCCTCAAAATAACTCAACACACTCAACAGCGGATTAATGTCTAAACCGCTGGCAACAAAAGTGAGTACACCCCTAAGTGAAAATGTCCAAATTGGGCCCAATGTGTCAATATTTTCATGGAGCTGGTGTATGTTAGAGAACTTGCGCTCCTCCACCTTCCATTTGAGGATTCCCCGCAGATGCTCAATAGGGTTTAGATCTGCAGACATGCTTGGCCAGTCCATCACCTTTACCCTCAGCTTCTTTAGAAAGGCAGTGGTCGACTTGGAGGTGTGTCTGGGGTCGTTATCATGTTGGAATACTGCCCTCTTGCCCAGTCACCAAAGGGAGGGGATCATACTCTGCTTCAGTATGTCACAGTACATGTTGGCATTCTTGGTTCCCTCAATGAACTGTAGCTCCCCAGTGCCGGCAGTATTCATGCAGCCCCAGACCATGACACTCCCACCACCATGTTGAAGAAATAGTTTCTGGACAGCCGCACTCCGATAAAAGCCTTTTTTATAGTGAATAGTCAACGTTCATGAGACAACAGAAGCAGGACAAACAACTGACACGTTTCACAACATCATTGTTGCTTAGTCATAGCTAAATGACCACATATTGTTTGACAAATATACCAGATTCAAACATGTCACATGATGCATTCAATGATTTTTAAATTGCAAACACGTGTGGCAAAAAAAAGGGGGGGGGGGGGGAAGAGATACATACATACATGCGAGGCCCCTGAGAATACCTGAAAAAAATGGAAAACATGAAAATAGACCACAAAACGAGATGGTTAACATAAACAAAAAAAGAAAAAGGGATTGCTATATATACATGTACATATCAAAGAGACGCATATATAAGAAAATCCAATATCTCAAAATAGTCAAAAAAATAAAAACATAATAATAAAGACATAGTAAATCATCACAATGTATAAAACGGGAGAAACGCATGAAAACATGAAATCGTAACAATAAAAACTAGATACATTTATAAACAAAAGTACATGTGCAAATTGTTGCAAAGCAACCTTTAATATTAAAACCATGTTTATAAATAATGTCTAAAAATCTACCAAAACATGTTGGAACGTACCATGTACATATGTAGGAACTTTAGTTCACGGGGTGCCACTAAAGAATAAGGGCACAAATACAAATGCAAAGTGGCGGTGTGATGATGTCTAGTAAATAGTTAGAAAAACTCTATTAATTAGTGATGACTACATCAAAGAACACCGCTAGTTAACCACATGAACATGCAAAAATAATATTTAGTAGAACCCCTACAGATATCTAAATCTCGGGAGACCCGAAGACTAATCGGAATATATAATCACCAGAAAACACAAACGAATGAAATATGGTGGAAAAGCGACAGAAAAAAAGCAGGAAAACAGCAGGAAGACTATCAGAAACCAGCAAAAAAAAAAAAAAGACGCAGGAAAAAACACTGAAAAAAGATCAGAAAAAACGCACAAAAAAAAAAGAAAAAAAAAACGCAGGAAAAACCCCATACAACATCCATTTAAACATAAAAAATTTATATATGAAAAAAATCAACCTCAATTGAGAGATAATTGTAATAATGAGACATCCCACTCAAAATTTAATCCTGCTGGTTTCCTGGTATGGTGGGAAAAAATAAATAAACTTCCCTCTTGCAAAGCGCTCTAAATCTATCGCCTCCCCTAGGGGGTGTCACTATAGCTTCAATCCCCTGAATAAATAAACTGGAAACATCCTTGTTATGGACTATGTTCCAATATTTGGCTACATTCGTGGAGTGTTTTTTCTCAATGTCTCTTAAAATGATCATAGAGACAATCCTTCAGTCTGCACGTTGTGCGACCCACATACTGGATGTTGCATAAATCGCATGTAACTACATATACCAGAAACCTGGTGTTGCAGTTAATAAATGAAGACACAACAATACTTCTACCAGTAGTAGTAGAACAGACTGAAGGACCCCTCTTGATATGGCAACAATAAGCACATCCTCGAATTCCACATTTGAAATTACCTTTAAACTTCAAACAGTGAGAGCCAGAGCTCTCGCTGGTGAACAGACTGGGTGATAAAAATCTACCTAGCATCGGAGCCCTGCGAGAAACGGTTTTGATGCCTCTAGAAAGAATCTGAGTGAAAACAGGCTCAGGAACTGTCCGACCGGTATGCCCTGATAGTGTGCCTTGGATGGCTAGAATCTGCCCGCAATAGAGCATTACCAACGGATGGTTTCCTATATAAACCGGTGACAATGGTGTTGCCCTCACCAGACAACTGTACATCAAGGAACTCGATGGATCTGGCATGGGAATGGCCCATAAATTTTAAATTGAGTTCATTGTCATTCAAGTAGTTAAGCCATTCATCAATATCTATTTGGTGATTGGACACAATGAAAAGCAGATCGTCTACGTAACGACAATGGAACACTCCCACCACCATGCTTGACTGTAGGCAAGACACACTTGTCTTTGTACTCCTCACCTGGTTGCCGCCACACACGCTTGACACCATCTGAACCAAATAAGTTTATCTTGGTCTCATCAGATCACAGGACATGGTTCCAGTAATCCATGTACTTAGTCTGCTTGTCTTCAGCAAACTGTTTGCGGGCTTTCTTGTGCATCATCTTTAGAAGAGGCTTCCTTCTGGGATGACAGCCATGCAGATCAATTTGATACAGTGTGCGGCATATGGTCTGAGCACTGACAGGCTGACCCCCCCACCCCTTCAACCTCTTCATCAATCCTGGCAGCACTCATATGCCTATTTCCCAAAGACAACCTCTGGATATGATGCTGACCACGTGCACTCAATTTCTTTGGTCGACCATGGCGAGGCCTGTTCTGAGTGGAGTCTGTCCTGTTATACCGCTGTATGGTCTTGGCCACCGTGCTGCAGCTCAGTTTCAGGGTTTTGGCAATCTTCTTATAGCCTAGGCCATCTTTATGAAGAGCAACAATTCTTTTTTTCAGATCCTCAGAGAGTTCTTTGCTATGAGGTGCCATGTTGAACTTCCAGTGACAGGTTTGAGAGATTGAGAGCGATAACACCAAATTTAACACACCTGCTCCCCATTCACACCTGATACCTTGTAACACTAACGAGTCACATAACACCGGGGAGGGAAATTGCTAATTGAGCCCAATTTGGACATTTTTACTTAGGGGTGTACTCACTTTTGTTGCCAGCGGTTTAGACATTAATGGCTGTGTGTTGAGTTATTTAGAGGGGACAGCAAATTTACACGGTTATAAAAGCTGTACAGTAGCTGGCATGTCTCCAGACCTACACCCTATTGAGCATCTGTGGGGTATCCTCAAATGGAAGGTGGAGGAGCGCAAGGTCTCTAACATCCACCAGCTCTGTGATGTCATCATGGAGGAGTAGAAGAGGACTCCAGTGGCAATCTGTGAAGTTCTGGTGAACTCCATGCCCAAGAGGGTTTAAGGCAGTGCTGGAAAATAATGGTGGCCACACAAAATATTGACGCTTTGGGCCCAATTTGGAAATTTTCACTTAGAGGTGTACTCACTTTTGTTGCCAGCGGTTTAGACATTAATGGCTGTCTGTTGAGTTATTTTGATGGGACAGCAAATTTACACTGTTATACAAGCTGTACACTCACTACTTTACATTGTAGCAAAGTGTAATTTCTTCAGTGTTGTCACATGAAAAGATATAATAAAATATTTACAAAAATGTGAGGGGTGTACTCACTTTTGTGAGATACTGTGTGTGTGTGTGTGTGTATATATATATATATATATATATATATATATATATATATATACATATATATGTATATATATATATATATCCAAAACTGTGAGTTTACTCCATGCCAGAAATAGTTTTCAGGGCTTTTCGGCCCACTTTTACCTAAAAGAATGTCAAAACTTCATACAGGTATGTCTTCCCACGCAGGGGTTCTCAACATCAATACAAACAAAACATAACACTCAGCCTCCTGGCTCTCTTGACAGCTTTATTCCTCTGATTAGCACCTATAGTTTTGGCTATACACACGCTTTAAATGGCAAGGAAACGTTCCCACAAAGCGTCCTTACTCTTTTGCCCCCACCCCATTAAGCAAGCATAGCCCACCCTCCTCCCCCTCACCCAGTCAACCTCTATACTTAACTAAATTATGATCTAAATCATCTACAAGTCCTATAGAAGTATATGGGTCCAAACTGCACAAGAGAAGGCATTGAATCAAGAAGCCAAGTAATCTAATATAATGATTAGTAAGCTGCAATTTATAACATTTCTGGTGTTGGGTTTAATAATGCTTTAAAGTGACACTAAATGATATCTTTGTGCTCCAAAAATAATACATACACCATACTTAATGGCGCTGTAATCTACAGTGTTTTTTATGAAATAGTTTCTTACTGTGTTTTTCTGCCTACTTGTAACAACCTTTGTGCGCTCCTGAATCTTGCCTTTTCCCTCCTCACTTCCCTTTGTTTGGAACAAGCAGTGCATGTTAGTTGTGGTCATGTGCACTGCTCTATGCACACTACAAATCCCATAGTCCATCTCAAGAGTAAGCAAAAGAAGATAGCTACATTCCTGCATACAGTGGGCTCATGGAAAATGAACATAGCCACCCTCAAGCAAGAAGGTAGTTTAAAGCAGCTAAAAAATGAACTTGGACATTTGGAAGTGGCTAAGAGCAATAGAAGGGATTAGGGTATTATAGCAAATTACAAAAGAAGAGGGTATATTTGCAGGCTAGACAGAAGACCTACATCTCAAGTCATAGAAAAGGTACAAACAATACCTCATATATTTGTACTGAGAAAAGGTCACAGATGTAAGGTTGCAAAAGGAACAAAGCTGGCAAAAACAATGCAACATACACATTGTTGCCAATAGTCCCTATTTCCCCAGTATATTCAGAGAAATCAGACCAGTGTCCTGGTCTGAGAATGTCCTGGGCAAAATCCCAAAAATCCGCCTCTGTCACAGATATCAAGACATGACAGAGTGAGTGGCGGGTGCGGTGGGGACGTGGCGGATGCAGGAGTGTGTGGAGAGGCAGCCCCAGCCGATCACTGGAGCCAGCAGCACTGCTTGCTGAGCCTACGGATGGAGAGCTCGGCTGGCGTGGCTAGGACCAGGTAAGTCCTTCTCACTACTAGGTCTGCATTGACAAGACTGCTCTGACAAGACTGCTCTGATGACATTGCACTGATGAGACTGCTCTGATGACATTGCACTGATAAACCTGCTCTGATGCAATTGCACTGACGAGACTGCTCTAATGACATTGCACTGACGAGACTGCTCTGATGACATTGCACTGATGAGACTGCTCTGATGACATTGCACTGATGAGCCTGCTCTGATGCAATTGCACTGACGAGACTGCTCTGATGACATTGCACTGACGAGACTGCTCTGATGAGATTGCACTGACGAGACTGCTCTGATGATATTGCACTGATAAGACTGAATTGATGAGATTGCACTGACCAGACTGCTCTGATGAGATTGCACCGATGAGACTGCTCTGATGAGATTGCACTGACGAGTCTGCTCTGAAGAGGTTGTATGGATGAGACTGCTCTGATTAGGCTGCACTGACGAGGCTACCCACTCTCCCTCAAAGAAAAAAAAAAAAAAAAAATGTCCAAAAGTATTGGGGGGGGGGGGGGGGGGGGGCTGGACAGAGCTGAACTCCTTAGGGTGAAGTTCTGCTTTAAACTCTCTTCCCCATTCTTGCCTTAACTATTTTTATTTTTAATCCTTTTTTATGTTTTATAACCAGCAATACAGTAGAGGCTTTATTATAGGGAGATTTTAAAAAAACATACAAAGAATACAAAAAAAACCCCACAAAATTTGTTAGTTCACCATGTGTTGTAGCAGTAGCATACTTTTAGTGTTGTGATTAATGGAGACCAAGAACACTTATGCCCTGTACACACGGTCGGATTTTCCGATGGAAAATGTGTGATCGGAATGTCCGATCAATGTCCGACCGTGTGTACGGGGCATAACTGTACAATCATCAGAAATGTGAAAGAGAATAATATTTGAAAGACACTACCACTAAAAGAGAAAGCTCTCCTAAAAAACAGTTAAATGTCAAATGGGGTCCAGGTCCATAAGGGTTAAACAATCACTGTCCTGGGGAGATTGAACGGATACTACAGCTTAAAGTAGATCTAAATCCTAACCAGATGACATTTAGTTTGCTCCTTTCTGTACTTCAGTGCTGCTGATCTCTACCAGTTTTTTTTCAGCCAAGCAACGGTTTCAGCATTGGCTGTACGTCAACATTTAAGGTCGTCTTCCTGATAATTCCAGGACAGTGTAGCCAGGTTTGCTATTAGTAACAAATGTTTCAGTGTTTGGAGGCTTTTCTCATGGCTGTGACCCTAGGAGGGTTAAATTAATTGCCTGAAAACTTGAGCTGCAGTGACCATTTTGGGGAAGATGATGGACGATGCTCAACCATGCTTTTACCCTGGGGGTGGCCATTTTGGGTGAGCTGTTATGTAGGCTTGGATGGATCGTGATCAGCCGAAGCACAGAGGAAAGGGATATGGGCTGCTGTGCATCCTGGGCCAACAAGAGCCTGCTGGGAGGAACTGAGACTTGTGGGGGGTGTAGTTCCTAGATAGAATGTGCCTGTGTATAAGACTGGCAATGGAACTACACATCCCAGCATGACCAGGGCTCTGTGGTAAGGAAAAGGAAGGACTGTTCCCAGCTCAGGGCAGAAGTGGCGGAGTAGCGAGTATCTCCGGGTATATGAGAATGCTACTGAGTGGTGCTGCCGCCTGATAATTGGGGAGAATGCACTGTTATTGACTTCACTGAGCCACCACAGGAGAACTGAGGGAGACCAGCTGTCGCCTCAGGAGCTGACTAGAGGGTGCTGGCCAAACCCTACTGCACCCTATTACAAAGAAACAAGATTGTTTGTTTGGGACACATTGCAGGCATTTATGCTGAGGAAATTTATCTGAGCACTCCAACACAAGCTTTGGGCCCAAGTGTACTGGCCATTATTGAGAGTTTTTGATAAAAACTGCCAAACTATTATCTTCCTATTGCCAACTGTATACTTTATTTGATACTACTTATTTGCTTAAAGGGTTGTTGCCATTTCCATTTATTTGGTTATTGTAGTATTATATACAATATATGGTTGCAATAAATATCCCTTCTTCAGCCAGGTGTGTCAGAGAGCATGGTGCTACATACAGAGTTGTGGGCTCTTGGAATAGGGGACCGGAGAAAACAGCGCCTCCTTTGGGGGTAAGCACTACACCAATGTGTGCCAGTACAGCCACCTGAAGCCTCAACCAGCTTATCTGACAGGGTGACAACTTGGGAGTATACACTTTGGAGACGGCTATCACTCTTTAAGAAAGTGCTTAAACAAGGACCTCCAATGCAGGTTCACAAGATATTCGTTGGTTTGGGCCCATTTTATTAACAACACCACCCCCCCAATCCTGCCATCCTAGCCACTGTCTCTCTCCTAAATTTTTACATGCCAATTGATCCTGTGACTGTCTGCCAAAGGGTAATGATCTAGACAGGGGTGTTGGCGCTGTCCGGCTATATGCACATAAAGGTATATAAAAAACTACTCAGATAAATAAAGCAGAAGTACTTGTGAAAGAGGTGATGCGTGTAAACAATACGTAACAGGGCTAGGGTGTATTAAATGCAAACAATACCCTAGGCAGATAATAATACTAATAAAGTGCTGCGTGCTCCTGAAAGTGAAAAATGTGCCTTAGTTCCAATTAATCAAATGTCCATATGTGTGTAAAAGAATATACCACTAATGCAAAGTGTGTAAAATACAACCAGTCTCCCTGGCATAAAAATGCAGTAAAGTGCAAAGTGCTCCTGAACAAATGTGTCTTAACCTCAATGCATCAAATACCATAAAAATAAATAAAAATAAAAAATAAAAAATGTACCCGCAGGTGAATAAACAATAGTGGCAATCAAAACAGAAATTTTGCAAATCAAGCACACAATTTGTGGCATAAAAATGGAAAAAATAATAATTTAGAAGATATCCCCAACAAGTGTGCATAAAAATATATAGAAAGGTATATAAATGTCCAAAGTTCAAAATCCCAAAAAATGTGTCCTTATAGTGAAAAAACAGTGATCTCAGCTTTAACTGATGTAGTCCCCGTCCTCCACCGCACACCCACTCGTGCTTGCACTCACCGGACTACCTCACCCCTGCAGGGGTAAAGGCATATGTGGAAAAATCCCACGATGGCGAATCCAGGGGGGGGGGGGGTGTTTCCTCCGTTGAAGGGTGTTATGTCCTTAGTAATATCCCCAGTAACGAACATCCATGTAAAGTGAGGAAGAAGGAAACTTCATAGCGTAACTCCACAAAAATTATATGAATTTTATTGATAAAAGTCCATGACAAACGTGATTGGTGGGTGCCTACCCGGCACTGGGGCTGCTTGCATGTCAGGGTGACTTCGCAGTCAGAAAAAGCCTTTCATGTCTCCTCCACGCTGGCGTGCGTTCCAGCTTACACAGGGGGGCAGCCAAAGGATCCGGATGTTGTTGGATGATAGGACATGTGACCACGTACCGCTCCAACGTACGTTTCGTAGTGAACGTCTTCAGGGAAGCGTGCCAAAAGGAACACTGGATTACAATGAATAAAAAGCATCCAAGAGGTTCAGGGACTTTATTCTTATGTCAATAGTTACCTGTCCTCCTGCTTGATGTCCTGTATCTCCTTTCCTCCACAAGATGTCCTCAGTCATTTAGGTAAAATTACCCCTAGTATTGTTTAACCTAGAAGTCCGTGGCCATAGTGAGTATAGGACTTCATGAACTACAACACCATAAAATCACATGGTAATAACATTATCACATCAGCACCACTTTCTGCAAATTGAAGAATGACCACTGTCAGAAAATATAGGCTGGGAGAGGGGAGGCCACTGAGGGACTGAGTCTAGAACTCAGTTGGACTATAGAACAGATTGTGCTTCAGAAAAGCGAGATAGGCAACTTATGTCTACGTATGCATGATAAATATATATATACAGTAAGTACAGATTTTTTAATTTTTTTTTTTAAAGGAGATGATATGAAAATATCCTTCTACTTGGTAAATGTATCTTTTAATATATTTCCAGGTTTCAGAAATAAAGTTTCTTTATTACATGAAAATATTTAGGAAAACACAAAAAATACACACTGACATGAAGTCTAGGGCCCTCTCTATGTTTCTATTAGATTTTGTGCATGGTATTTTCATGTTTTCATCATTGTATTTTGTTAAAATGTAAATTGTGCTACTTCTGTATTTGTATGCACAGGCTAAAAGGGCAAAGGATCCATGTTGGTAATTAAGATATACAAGAGTATACGGAAATCTATTAAACAGAAAGCATTTCCTATGTACACAGCTTACAAATCGAAGGTCTACAAGTCAGAGATCACTGGCTTCAATAAGAAAAATCACATTTATTATTCATATGAAAAAATAAACAGGTCACAACAGCAACCGAAACAAAATATGTGAGATACATCAAAGCCAATTTGTAACTCCCCGGAGGACAAGAAGGTGACAGAATGGTCTGATGCCAATAGCTGTATAACGTCATGCCTTGTCAGTAATGTTTCCTGTCTGTGACAACTGCCACAGGCTAAGGAAAGAGCGGCTACCACCCCTGAACATTGTTAACCACCTCTATCACCTGTCAATATAGCTAAGCCCTCTATTACCCTTAAACACTTTGGGCAGATATTGTTTAAACCAGTGGTTCTCAACCTTCTAGTGCCGTGACCCCTTGATAAAATTTCCCAAGTTGTGGGGACCACTAACAGTAAAATTATTTTCGTAGCGTGGGTTGTCAGCACCCAGGGCAAGACAAGTAATTTGCACCCCTAGCCCACAGACATTTAGCACTCCCTGAGTCCCTCCCACTCGTACAGTATTAAAACCCATTATGGTACATTTTAGGATGCAACACTCTCTTTGTTCTCCTTTCTTTCCCCCTTTATCTCTCTCTATCCTATTTCTTGTTTTTTTTCCCCCCATCCCTCTCTCTAGCCATCTTTCTTGTTCTCTTATTCTTTCTCTCTTATTTCTTTGTTCCTCCCCATCTTTTCCTCTCCCTTTCATGTATTCTCTATTTTTATTCCTTGGTGGGGGGAATGGGATGAGTGGCAGTGCTGGTGGGAGTTCTGATCAGCCGCTCTTGATCAAGGTCATCTGTTGATCTGAAAACTGTAGTGGGGACTTTTAATGGCAACTATAATCACAGGTAGTGTTACTCACTGTGTCTCTGACTTTGCGGTGTCACGTAGCAGTGACACCTATGCCAAAATCAGGAAATAGGGTCTACTCCAGCTCCTTCCTTCACATTCTTCACCAGTCAGCTGATCTCTAGTCTCTGCCCCCCAGCCATGCCGTGAACTGAATGTGCGGCTGTGAAGAGCCTGAGTGGGCGGCTGCGGGCTCCAGGGACAGCCCTGCTGGGTGGCCACAAAAAGGCTGGGAGAGCAGTGCAGGCTTCAAGAACAGCCCAGGATTCGGTGACCCCTGGCAAAGCATCATTGGACCCCCAAGAGGGTCCTGACCCCCAGGTTGAGAATCACTGTTCTAAACCAATGTTTCTCAGCTGAGGTACTGTTTAGGTTCCTCTGTGGTGCCAGTTTGTCTTGGCTGAGCCTCATGAGTTTCCATGGTGTAGGTATTTCTTGATAATGTCCCCTGGGCATCATTTGCATGTACTTTGTTACTTATGTTGATGTGTGTGGGATGACGGAAGTATTGTTTCTGTACCTGGCGACATACAGTAATGCTTATTAGCCTTTATTTTAATGATATACAAATACTTTCAAGGGTATTTGAAATACATAGCAAATAATCAAAAAAACAAAGAATTATATCAATTTTGTATCTCAAAGTCTTTGTTTCCTGATTCATTAATATGCTAAAAGGAATCCTGCGAAGTCCAGGAAAGCCTACAATTTGTGGCCAACCACAGATACTGCCCAAAGCTTCTTGGGAAAATAAGTGTTTAGACAGATTAAACATTTCTGGTCCCTGTTATTCCCTGAAAAGCCAGCGCTAAAAGAGTCAGCAGCAAGCCTCCCCTGCTTTGCACAGTTTGTGCTTAGTGACATTAGTACCTCTTCTTGCATCCATAGAGGCTGATTGACAGCATAATACTTCCCTGTGGCATGCCTATTGAGTGTTTGCAGAGCATATCTCTTTTCAGTGTTATCGACTAAAGCCTCTACAGCAATGCCTCCTCCCAGGCTGCATTTTTAAAACAAGGAACAGGATAGCAGGGATTATTATTATAAGTGAAGGTTTTCCATGTATGTAATATGGGTTTCTTTACTAAATTATGTCTTTATCTTTGACTTGACATCCACCTAAAACTGGCAGCAGTAGAAAACAGCTATACATTCTTAACGTGTGTCTTTACTACACTGATTAGCCTTCTAGCCCTGCTCTGGGAACCTATTATACAAATACTATAGTAAAAACTACTATTGCCATAAACATCTCCCTCAAGGGGCTGGTGATAGGTTAGCACCAGGAGTTATGGCATATGAACAGGAGGTTGTACCTAATCTTCACTATCGGCAAGTGGAGATACCTCAAGGGAGACCCAAGCAGCGCTGGAAAAAAAAGAGTCCTAATGCTCTGCTTCAAACACATGACTGCTGAGGCGCAATGGGCCTAGGTCCCAATTAACGTAACACAATGGGGTCAAATCCCCCACCACCCTTGCCCGTTACCCCATTAAATGAGTCCTAATGCTCTGCTTCAAACACATGACTGCTGAGGCGCAATGGGCCTAGGTCCCAATTAACGTAACACAATGGGGTCAAATCCCCCACCACCCTTGCCCGTTATCCCATTAAAAGAGACACTTACAACCATTAGGTTGGAAAGGGCGAGGCCAAAGCTTTATTAAATTCCAACACATGACATGTGAAGATATTTAACCAGTGCCAGTCACAGTCGTACTGTGAGCACTCAACCAAAAGAGGGAAGTGGGGCCTGTCCTTACCATAAGTGCTGGACAGACAGCCTACTTCCAAATTTCCATCAAGGGCATAGCCCATTACAGCAACTTTAACTGCTGGCAAGGTCAAGATAACCGCAGCAAGCTGTGGCATACCATAACAGAGGAAAAAGGGGGCGGGAGGGTGGGCAGCTCTTTCAACCGACTCCTCTGAAAGACCCAGAATTCCCTAGGGCACACGTTTCCTGAGCTCAGGCCCATCCCAACCCCCATGTTTCAACCAATCGTTCCCCTTGTTCGGCACCTAGCCATGCCCCCATCAGTCAAGACTCTCTTTCCCTAGGGAGGGGGCTCAAGAGGCCTTCATTGGAAGGATTGTTTTTGAGTGGTAGGAAAAACTGTAGTTGGGCCAATATGTGGGCATGATTAAAAAGCAGATGTGGTCTTACTGGAGTCTGGTTTACCATGACCACTTTTGTTGCCTTTATACACCATATAGGCTCCCAGAAAAAAAACAACCAAAAACTGTTTCAAAGACTCTAATAGACAAAATGAAGTACACAACATTCTTAACAATATACTAATCCAAAATTAAAACTTCATTACGGGAACCATCTTCCCATACGCTTTAATGAAAAACCTCTAAAACCCCATTAAATGCTCACTTCTTTCATTAAAGTGTATTTTATGGGAAGATGGTTCCCGTAATGAATTTTTAATTTTGGAATAGTATTTTGTTGTGTACTTCATTTTGCCAGAGTCTTCAAAACAGTTTTGGTCGATTTGTTGTGACTATTAATCTACTGCAGACTCTGGATATATCTAGTAGAGGGTTTGTAGGTCCTAATTTTGTTTAGTTGGTTTGTATATGCTATAAAGGGAATTGTAAAGGATGAGGTTCTTGAGATGAACAAAATGTCTCTTGTTCTATTAATAGATATGTTAGATTTTAAGTACAATAATAATGAAACACTCTACACTGCTTGAAAAAAGAAAACGCAAAACTTCTTTGCATTTTGTCTTGTGCATTGTGCATTCATGAGTGTAGTTTATATAGGCATATTTAGCACTGCAATATCATGTACCTTCCTCCCTTCCTGCCCAGGCCAATTTTCAGCTTTCAGCGCTGTCGCTTTTTAAATGACAATTTCGCGGTCATGCTACACTGTACCTAAACTACATTTTTATAATTTTGTTCCCACAAATAGAGCTTTCTTTTGGTGGTATTTGATCCCCTCTGGGGTTTTTATTTTTTGCTAAACACACTGCTAAAGACAGAAAATTGGGGGAAAAAATAAATTTTTCTTAGTTTCTGTTATAAAATGTTGTAAATAAGTTTTCTCCTTCACTGATGGGCACTGATGAGGCTGGCACTGATAAGGTGGTACTGATGGGCACTAATGAGGTGCCACCAATGTGGTGGCACTGATGAGATGGCACTGATGGGCACTGATGATGGGCACTAATATGAAGCACTGATGGGCACTGATAGGTGGCACTGATGAGCACTCATAGGTGGCACTGATGGACATCACTATAAAGGCATCACTGGCAGGCATTACTGATGGACACCGTGCAGCATTATATATGGGAACTGATTGGCATACTCATAGGGCAAAGATTGGCATCCCTGGTGGCCATGGGTGGCATACCTGGTGGTCATCAGTGGTGGCCATCCCTGGTCGTCCTGGGTGGGCATCCTCAGGGGGACCCCCCCTGTCAGGAGAGCAGCTGATCAGCTCTCCTCTACTCGCGTCTGTCAGACGCTAGTGAGGAAAAGCCAATCAACGGCTCTTCCTGTTTACATCGTGATCGGCTGTGATTAGACACAGCTGATCACGTTTTAAAGAGTCTCCGTCAGAGATTCTTTACCGAGATCAGTGTTGCGGTGTGTCAGACTGGCTGTTATCCTGAAAGACATTATATGATGTCCAGTCAGAATAACAGAACCACTGTTCCCAAACATCATTTTGCTATAGGCCGGGCGGGAAGTGGTTAAAGCATATGTCAAGGCAAAATGATAAAAACACAATATACATGCATATTTATGCCTTTAAAGATCCTGCAAATGCAGAAAAATACTTGTTGACCTGCCAGAAATGCATTGAGCTCCTAAGCTACTAATACAGGCTGACAACACACAGCATTTTTTGGACTGAGTGGTGTCAGCCCATCCCATTGTTTTTTGCTAAACTTCTCAACCACTCCCACTGTCCTCTTATCCACAGCATATACCAGGAGTCTCAAACTGGTGGCCCTCCAGCTGTTGTGGAACTACAAGTCCCATCATGCCTCAGCCTGCGGGAGTCATGCTTGTAACTGTCAGCCTGGCAATGCCTCATGGGACTTGTAGTTTTGCAACAGCTGGAGGGCCGCCAGTTTGAGACCCCTGACTAATGAACTCAGATGGAATCCAAGATAAGAACAGGTAGTGCTATTAGTCTCTTTGACATAACACAGGCAGAGAGAACAGGACAGCTGTGAATTTCTGACAGGATCAACAGGAACATTTTGCACTTGATGAGCATTGCATGCCTAAGTGCTAGTTCACACCAGATGCAGTTCCATTCAGTTCCGTGCGCTTTTTTTCTGCACAAAATGCATGCACAGTGTTTTCAATCTATTTCAATGGCTCTAGTTCACACCATGCAGTCAGTTTCCGGTCAGTTTCTGCACCGGAAACTGACTGGAAACTGACTGCATGGTGTGAACTAGAGCCATTGGAATACATGGAAAAACTGCGTGCATTTTTAGTGCAGAAAAAAAAGCACACAGAACTAAACTGAACTGAATCTGGCGTGAACTGGTCCTTAGTCTTTTAAAGGGGTTGTAAAGGTATACATTTTTTCACCTTAATACATTCTATGCATTAAGGTGAAAAAACTTTTGAAAATACCGCCGCCCCCAGCCCCCCCGTTTTACTTACCTGACACCTCGAAACTCGGCCGCTCGCTCCCGACCTCCATTCAGCCGATCAGCCTGGTCGCTGATTGGCTATAGTGGATGGATTGAAAGCAGCGCAGCCATTGGCTCGCGCTGCTGTCAATCACAGCCAATGACGCGGCGCGCCGGGAGTGGGGCCGAGTGATACAGCGAGCGGCTATAGCCGCCGACTGTATCACGGGAGCGCGCCCGCAATAACTAACCACCATGCGACAGAACTCGCATTAAGGTGGTTAGTTATTGCGGGGAGGAGCTGAGACAGCCGCCGAGGGACCCCAGAAGAGCAGGTTCGGGGCCACTCTGTGCAGAACGAGCTGCACAGTGAAGGTAAGTATAACATGTTTGTTATTTAAAAAAAAAAAAAATTTACCTTTACAACCCCTTTAAGGAGATCACTAGGAATGAATGAATCTGCCTGAGTTCTGTTATGGAAAGGGGATGATTAATGCACTACCCAGAAAAAAAAAAAAGAAAAAAAAAAAACTATAAACAAGCTGCTACAAACCATGTGACAAAAATGTAAACGAATATTAAATAAATTGTAGCGCTAAAACACACATGCGCAATGTGGATAAATCTAAATGAAAACTCTCTGTGCATGTGAACATAGTGTCCCAAAATGACGTGTTGTCAAAGTAAAGATAGTCCACAATAAATGTGAATAATCCGTGTGTCAGTTCTATCTGCTTCTCAACTGTCAGCTCAGATGTCATCAAACTTGACGAATAGATGGGATACGCTTACTGGAAATGTTGGATTCTACTGCCATAAGCATAGAATCAATTGAGCTTTATGCCACCCAGGGCAAAGGTGTAGAGTGTTGGAGGCAGGGTAGAGCCTCTGCAAGGCCGAGATGTCTCCTCTTGATCCGTGGAAGCAAGGCAAGATGGGTTCCAAAGTAAAAGTGGTTTCTCAGTTCCCCGAAATATGTGGAAAGAAAGAGGAATGCTTCCGCATAGTGTAACTCAGGGTATTTTATTACTAAAAAAACCTGCAATACATAAAAAAGTGATCACGAATAAAAGGCAGTGTACAGGGTATATAAAAGCCACCCTACGCGTTTCGGTCCAATGACCTTCAACTGGGGCTGTTCCCAAACATTTACTCAAACTTTGCTAAGCCCGGGTTCACACTACAGTGGGCTGCGGATCGCACAGGAGCGCTGTGCGTCCCTGTTCCCCGATTCTATGCCTGAATTCGGCCCTGAAACGGAGCCAAAGACGCACATCGTTTTTGTGCAGTGCGCTCCGCAGCCGCCCCGGAGATATGTGAACCGGCTCCATAGGGAGCCGGTCACATTCTCCTGCTATGCGAATTAGATGTGCGGAAACGCACATCTAATTTGGATAGGTGTGAACCCGGGCTGAAAGTTTGCAAACTTTGCAGTGAACCCAGATGAAGTTAATTGGGATATTCTTGTTATTCAATTCTAACCATTCGTAGTGCTAAAAAGCAAGCTATTGCCAAACAGAAGGCATATAAATTCCATCACTGCCATGGGGGAACATGTTCGAATGCTGGAAAACCAAGGTAGGAAAAAAAATGTATCTCTCTCTACACAGATATGTCAGCTCTCCCCACCAGGTCCAGCACACACTGACAATATGTCTGCTGTGTGCCCACCTCGGTAAAGAAAGAGGCTGGATTATCAATTTCCTAAAGTTTTTGGTTTGGTTTTGGTCTCACGATGAATAATGACAATCTACTGCATTATAGATTGCTCCTTATTTCTGGTGGCATGCTTGTAAAGTTTTCTTCCAAAAGTTTGCTATTTGGGAATCCCAGGTTATGGCTGTGAACCCATGGTAGTGGCAAACCAGAACCTCACCCCCAGAGATATACATACAGTATCTCACAAAAGTGAGTACACCCCTCACATTTTTGTAAATATTTAATTACTGGTATATCTTTTCATGTGACAACACTGAAGAAATGACACTTTGCTACAATGTAAAGTAGTGAGTGTACAGCTTGTATAACAGTGTAAATTTGCTGTCCCCTAAAAATAACTCAACACACAGCCATTACTGTCTAAGCCACTGGCAACAAAAGTGAGTACACCCCTAAGTGAAAATGACCAAATTGGGCCCAATTAGCCATTTTCCCTCCCCGGTGTCATGTGACTCGTTAGTGTTACAATGTCTCAGGTGTGAATGGGGAGCAGGTGTGTTAAATTTGGTGTTATCGCTTTCACTCTCTCATACTGGTCACTGGAAGTTCAACATGGAAGCTCATGGTAAAGAACTCTCTGAGGATCTGAAAAAAAGAATTGTTGTGCTGCATAAAGATGGCCTAGGCTATAAGAAGATATATTATGGTCTAATACAAGGTATGCCTCCCTCGCAACCCCCTGTTCTGACAAGAAATTACCCTTCTAGCTATGTTTTTTAGCTTTTTCATATCCATAAAACTCTTAACAGGCTTTGTGCTCACATTCACAAAGTGGCACGCTACCTGCTGTCTTTATGACGGAAACTTTTCCCCCAACTACTCATGAACTACATAACCGTGTCAAGGAATTGAGAACAATAGAGAAGCTTACAGCCAATTTACACAACATCTTTGATAAATTTCAAATCATATGTAACCCTTGGGATATGTTACAACCCTAACCTATTGATGGTGATCCTGCCACATGCTGGTCCAGTATCCGAGGGCTCTACCCACATCCTCACCTGCCAATGATCTAATCTCCCCGGATTCCATCTCTATTTCTCTGTCTTCTTTTGCTGACGTTTTTGTTTGAAGGATGGTTGGAACAAGATCCAAAAACTTTGCTTTGATAATAGACGGGCTGTCTCTCCTGTATTATGCTGAAGGTTCCTAAGTAATTTGTATGTAATAATTATGCAAAGCTTGTTTGATGTATCTGCCTTTGGACAACCTTGTATGGTCCAAGTTTTTGTTAACCTGTGAAACCCTTTTTAGAAAATTCTATTTAATCTGAAAAAGTAGAAAACCACAGAGTTTGTTTTAGGTAGTATGCTGTGAGCTATACACTCTACTAAAGCAAAATAATCTATAAATCAAGCACGGCTTGACAACAGTATATTTACAATTTGTTACTACCATATAACACACTTTGCCAATAACAACTTGACAACCTCATATAATACAAAATGGTACAACACAGCTCACCACAGTATTATGTACCAAAATATAGGATAAAAAAATGACATACAAAACCCACATGCATGTTCAGCAAAAACACTTGGCTATTCAACAGGAGTCTTCACTTTGTCCCCTGATGTAATTTACTGCAGCTGAAATGTGTTGGATTTGTGTTTTCTCTCCTGGGGGTGCTAACATTATGATGTGGTTTATGTTCCTGTTAGCTCTCAGCTGGCAAGAGAACCTTCCAATCTCACTGGCTTGTAACTGACATGTTGGTGTACTCTCTAGCGTCTCACTCACTCTGGTACTAGTGCTTTTTATGTCTGTATCCCACCTGTATTTAGTATTTTTTGTGCCTACATATGCCTAATGTTTATTATTTTTATGCCTGTTCGCTTTTCACCGCCATTACTAGTAAAAATAATAAAAAAAATAAAGTCCATAAATCTATCCCATAGTTTGGTTTGCGCAAAAGTTATAGCGCCTACAATAAATATACGCTTTTTGGGATTTTTTTTTTACCAACATTATGTAGAATACAAATTGGCCTAAACTGATGAAGAAATTAGATTTTTTACATTATTTTCATTAAATGTGTTTTATAGCAGAAAGTAAAAAATATTGTTTCTTTTTCAAAATTGTCGCTCTTTTTTTATTTATAGCCCAAAAAATAAAAACCGCAAAGGTGATCAAATACCACCAAAAGAAAGCTCTATTTGTGGGAAAAAAAAGGACATCGATTTTATTTGGGTACAGTGTCGCACGACCGCGCAATTGTCACTTAAAGTAACACAGTGCCGTATCGCAAAAAAATAGCCAGGTCAGGAAGGGGGTAAAATCTTCCAGAGCTGAAGTGGTTAATGTAACGCAGTGCCGTATCGAAAAAGCGGCCTGATCATGAAGGGGGGTAAACTTTCCAGGGGTCAAGTGGTAAAAACGGTATTAAACCAAAAATAACCAACATTTTATATAATGCAGCTGACCAATCCCTAAACGTGATGGCTGTGGTCAATTTCTTATTTAGCCTTTATTCCTTTATTTTCTTTACCTGTGATCCAGCCAATAACACACTTCCTGTCTTACGATGTCACCTGAAAGTGGAGTTCCACCCCCCCAAAAAAAAAAAAAAAATTGTAATGTTCTTAAAAAATTTAAAAAAAAAAACATTTGGAGAAATTTTTTTTTTTTACTCACCTCTAAATGCCTGTTGCTAGGGGGTCCCTCGTAGTCTGCCTCCTTCGGTGCCTGGGCTCCTGACGTCACTTCCCTCGGCGCAGGAAGGGAGATCGCCTCTCCACCCTCCCTCTTGTCAATCATCTGGGACACGTGACAGGTCCCAGATGATTGCTGGGCCAGTGACAGCGCGTGGCGTGGCTCGCGCATGCGCAGTGGGTGCCCGGCTGTGAAGGCACACAGTTGAAATGCCGGCGCCACCTAGCGGGGGGGGACGAGCGGGGCTTCGATCCCCCACATCACTGGACCCTGGGACAGGTAAGTGTCCAATTAAAAGTCAGAAGCTGACAGTATTTGTAGCTGCTGACTTTTTTTTTTTAAATGGGAACCCCGCTTTAAGATGAAGGAACAACAGAGACATCTTTGGACATCAGCATTGACAATCTGGGTGTAGGGTAGTGTTATGCCGCGTACACACGAGCGGACTTTTCGAACTGACTGGTCTGACGGACCGAGTCCGGCGGACAATTCAACCGTGTGTGGGCTTAATTGGACCTGCAGCGGACCTTTTCGGTCAAAAATCTGACAGACTTTCGATTTGGAACATGTTTCAAATCTTTCCGATGGACTCGAGTCCGGTCGAAAAGTCCGCTCGTCTGTATGCTAGTCCAACAAACGAAAACCGACACTAGGGCAGCTATCAACTTTCTTATTTTAGTCCAGTTGTACGTCATCACGTACGAATCCGTCGGACATTGGTGTGATCGTGTGTAGGCAAGTCCATTCGTTGGGAAAGTCCATCGGAAGTCCACCGAAAGTCTGTCGGATAGACCGTCGGACCAGTCCGGTCGAAAAGTTTGATCATGTGTACGCGGCATAAGATGTAATACCGTGTTTCCCCGAAAATAAGACCTACCCTGAAAATAGGACCTACTGTGATTTTTGGGGAGGGCTGCAATATAAGCCCTACCCCGAAAATAAGCCCTAGCTTAAAGTGGTTGTAAATGCTAGAATCCACTCTCCTGCAATAGTATACAATGTTAAAGATTTTTTTTTCTGCAACAGAACTGTAGCAAATACCTTCGGTACAATGCCGATATCTTCTCCTGGCTGTCAGCAGGGAGAACTCGGCCCTCCTCCGCCCAATCCGCTATCTTCTGGGAGACACACAGGTCCCAGAAGACAGCTGGGACCAGCTGGGACCAGTGAGGACACGCAGAGCAACTCACGCATGCGAGGTAGGGAACCAGGCTGTGAAACCGCAAGGCTTCACTTCCTGATTCCCTTACTGAAGATGGCGGCGCCTCCACCCGAGAGCCGAGGGATAGATCGGCTTCGGGTGAGGACATCGCGGGCGCCCTGGACAGGTAAGTGTCCATATTTTAAAAGTCAGCAGCTGCAGTATTTGTAGCTGCTGACTTTTAAAAAAAAATTTTGGCGTAACTCCGCTTTAAGAGGGCTGGGCTGGAAGGGAGCATATGTCTTTTAGACACATGCCCCCTTCTATGACATTGCAGTGAGAGGCGTGCATTTTTTTTTGGACAGCTTGTTCCAATGGTGCTTTACCATTGGTCCAAGGCTCCAAGCTATCCATTAAAGCGGGGTTCCACTCAAATTTTTAACTTAATCTTACCCCCTTCAGTTAATTGCGTAGATGTTCAAATGCCGCACGAAAAAATTTTTTGTCGCTGTAATTACCTTTATATTGTACTTTATTGTGGCACTTCCTGTCTCTCCTCCCATGGGAGTAGGCATGTTTATTGCCTTTCCCCGGCGCCGTACTGTCTCCTGGGGGCTCAGTGTCAGGCTTCCCAAGATTCAGTGCGAAAACAATGATCATACGTGTGAACAAGCTGTGAATGAACAGCATTCACCGCATCCCGGAAATGAATGCTTGTGGGCTTCACATGCCAGCCAGCATCACATTTTTTAAGTTATTCTTCAGTACGAAAACAGACAGAGGCGGAAATATTACACCCAAACTGTGAGTATTATTTTGGGATTAGCAAAGTGTCTCAATGACCTAAAAAAAAAAAAGATTGGTCGCCAGACTCCCGCTTTAAGCTCAGTGCTTCTGACAAGAAGTGAGAGGCACTGTGAGCTCATCCTTTCCGTCTCCTGCAAACAAAGTGTGCCAGCTTGTATTTAAACTGGCTGCTCTGTATGCAGCTTCTGACAGGCTGCACAAGAAGCCCCATATCTTCGGAACTATAGATGGCAGGAGCCCCAAATTTTGGCCAATGGTTGGGTAGGACTTCAGCTACCTACCTCTCAATTTGGGGTCTCTGTGACCCCAGGTCGCCAAGCTTTTTTTTTATGTTCATGGCTCTGCCTCACCTGCCTCCCCTGACTGCATGTCCCTGTCTAAATGGCAGTTTGGGTTTAAAAGTGGCCGTGTAACCAGCTTTATTACATTTGGGGCATCAAACAAACCTAGGCAGCATTTTCACAAAAAGCCACAAACAAATCCTAGCCTCTCCAGCACTTCATAATTAAACTCCCTCTCTGACTGGGAAGTAGACCTTGTGTCCAGGTCCATAGAACAAAATCTTTCTACTCGCAGAACGGCCATCACAGGCTCTCTGCAGGTCAGCCTGTTTCTTTCCCAGTTACAATACACAATTTCCTGTAAATAGAAAAACCACACCAGTAATGTTTTTAGGACTACATGGGCCAGGAAAAATACAAGACTTACATACACCTTAAATACTGGCCATACATCGGTAAAATTTCAACCAACAATTTTAAGAATTGTCTTGTTAAAATTCCCTTTCACTGAAAAGTTTTATCCCTATTGTGGGGTCATCAGTACGGTATTTGTACATTGAAATCATATCTCCTCTCAAGCGTTTCCTCTCCAGAGAGAACAAGTTCAGTGCTCGCAACCTTTCCTCATAACTAAGGTCCTCCAGTCCCTTTATTAGTTTTGTTGCCCTTCTCTGGACTCTCACCAGTTCCAACACATCCTGCGTGAGGACTGGTGCCCAGAACTGGACAGCATACTCCAAGTGCGGCTGGACCAGAGTCTTGGGAGTGGGAGAATTATAGTTTTATCTCTGGAGTTAATCCCCTTTTTAATGCATGCCAATATTCTGTTTGCTTTGCTTGCAGCAGCTTGGCATCTACTAGGACCCCCAGGTCCTTTTCCATCCTAGATTCTCCAAGAGGTTCTCCCCCTAGTGAGTAGTTTGCATTCATATTTTTGCCACCCAAGTGCATTATTTTACATTTTTCTACATTAAACCTCATTTGCCATGCAGTTGCCCACCCCATTAATTTGTTTAAATCTTCTTGCAAGGTTTCCACATTCTGCAGAGAAGTTATTGCCCTGCTTAGCTTAGTATCTTCCGCAAATACAGAGATTGAGCTGTTTATCCCATCCTCCAGGTTGTTTATTAATAAATTAAATAGGATTGGTCCCAGGACAGAACCCGGGGGGACCCCACTTTCCACCCGGACCATTCCGAGTACTCCCCATTTATCACTACCCGCTGAAGTCACCCCTGTAGCCACTTTTCAATCCATGTACTCACCCTATGGTCCATGCCAACGGACCTTACTTCGTACAGTAAACGTTTATGGGGAACTGTAACAAATGCTTTTGCAAAATCCAGATACACCACGTCTACGGGTCTTCCTTTATCTAGATGGGAGATCACCTCCTCATAGAAGGTTAATAAATCGGTTTGGCAAGAATGGTTCTTCATGAATCCATGCTGATTACTGCTAATGATACTGTTGTCATTACTAAAATCTTGTATATAGTCACTTATCATCCCCTCCAAGAGCTTACATACAACTGATGTTAGGCTAACTGGTCTGTAATTCCCAGGGATGTATCTTAGGCCCTTTTTTAAATATCAGTGCTACATTGGCTTTTCTCCAATCAGCTGCTACCATTCCAGTCAGTAGACTGTTTGTAAAAATTAGCAACAATGGTCTGGCAATTTCTTGACTGAGTTCCTTAACCACTTCATTACAGGGCTTTTATACACCCTTCCTTCCCAGACCAATTTCTAGCTTTCAGCGCTCTCACACCTTGAATGACAATTACTTAGTCATGCTACACTGTACACAAACCAAAATGTTATCATGTTTTTCTCACAAACAGAGCTTTCTTTTGGTGGTATTTAATCACCGCTGGGTTTTTTATTTTTTGCAATATAAGTGAAAAAAGAGAGACATTTTTGAAAAAAAAAAAACACTTTTTTTTAGTTTCTATTGTAAATTTTTGCAAATAAGTCATTTTTCTTCATAAATTTGGGCCAAAATGTATACTGCTACAAATCTTTAGTAAAAATAACCCAAATAAGTGTGTGTTATTTGGACTCTGTGAAAGTTATAGAGTCTACAAGCTATGGTGCAAATCATTGAAAAATTATGACATCTGATCACACCTGATGTACTGAAGGCCTATCTCATTTCTTGAGACCCTAACAAGCCAGGAAAGTACAAATACCCCCCAAATTACCCCTTTTTGGAAACATTGGACATTCCAAGGTATTTAGTAAGAGGCATGGTGAGATTTTTGAAGTTGTAATTTTTCCCACAATTCTTGGGAAAATAGTTTTGTTTTTTTTGCACAAAATTGTCATAATAACAACTTATTTCTCTCACACAGCACATGCATGCTTGCAATGACACCCCAAAATACATTCTGCTACTCCTCCTGAGTATAGTGATACCACATGTGTGAGACTTTTACACAGCCTGGCCACATACAGAGGTCTAACATCCAAGAAGCACTGTCAGGCGTTCTACGAGCATAAATTGCACATCTCATTTGATGACAACCTATCACAATTTTGAAGGCCCTGAAGCACCAGGTCAATGGAAACGCCCACAAAATTACCCCATTTTGGAAAGGTAACTCCCAAACATATAATCTATGAGGCATAATGAGTCTTTTGAACGGTTCTTTTTTTTTTTTTTTCCAGAAGTTCTTGGAATATGTGGGGAAAAAAATGAAAACACATTTTTTTTCCACAAAGTTGTGCATTTATAAGATATTTCCAACACATAGCATGTACATAGCAAAACTGACACCCCAAGATACATTCTGCTACTCCTCCTGAGTATGGCATTACCAAATGTGTGAGACTTTTATACAGCCTGGCCACATACAGAGGCCCAACATTGAAATAGCACCTTCAGGCATTCTAGGAGCATAAATTACACATTTCTCAACCACCTATTACACTTTTGAAGGCCCTAGAGCACCAGGACAATGGAAGCATGTGCATAGCAAAAAGGACACCCCAAAATACATTCTGCTACTCCTCCTGAGTATGGTGATACCACATGTGTGAGACTTTTACACAGCCTAGCCACATACAGAGGCCCAACATCCAAGTAGCACTGTCAGGTGTTCTAGGAGCATAAATTACAGACACAAATTCCTGCCAACCTATCACATTGTTGAAGGCCCTTCATATTTCTAACACATAGCATGTACTGTACATACCAATTACAAACCAAAATACATTCTGCTGAGCAAAGGGTAAAGAAAAGATTACCTGCGGTTTTAGTAGTGCAGGGTCACCATTATAATGACACTTTCCATTCTTGCCGCTAATCCAAATTGTAATAGGAGGTCCGTCTCCCCCTCCTCCCTCTAGTTAGGGGGCCTATAGCATACTCCCAATATTACTTTCCCCTTAGTCTTTCCAGTCTTAAAAAGACCCTGTCAACAAATTAAAGAGTTAAAAACTCAGAATAACAAGTATTTACATGCATACTTGCAGTGTTTTTTTCTTTCCATAAACTATTTTTTATTCACTTGCAATGTGCCTTTGAACTTGCTAGAAGTGTTTAATTACTGTCTGTGCTAACCCAGCTCCTCTACCCTTCCCATCACCTCCCTAAATAACCTTTTATGTAGATGCTGGAGAAGGAACGAAGTGGAATGTTATAGAGCATTCTTTTTTGGAGGAACCCTTGAAATTTCTTTCCAGTCTCAGGGAACCCCTTCTAATAATTATTATAGCTACAGTTCAGAGTACATTAGGGTGATGGTCACTGAGAAAAATGTTTCTTACATTTGTAGTCATTGGGAATAATCCCCTTCTTACAGATAGCTACAAAGATTATTGGGGTAAGTGGTTACTGGTTGCTTAAGTAACCCCTAGGAACGTCTAGAGCAGGGGTCTCCAAACTTTCGAAATAAAGGGCCAGTTTACTGCCATTCAAATATTAGAGGGGCCAGACTGTGGCCAGTGGAAGTAAAATGGCCAGGCATCTGTGTGAGTAAACAATTTCATAGGCTTGGCGGTGAGTGGGAGTTAAAAAACATTAATTATTGGTGTCAGTGGGAAAATTAGTTCCCTATCTCTGGTGTCATTGGTTGGAAAAGTTGATGTCAGTGAGAGGAATAGTGACCAGTGGCGACTGCTCATAAGGGGCTGAGGGGCGCTGCCCCCCTAATCCATGCATCAGGCCCCTAATCTCAATGCAGGGCGCTGGATGCATGGATTTCAATGGGGTTTTTTTTTTAAGCACATGATTAAAGCCTGAGGCTGTAATTGGCTTCAAAAGGGGTGGGCTGCCTGGCAACCTGGCATGCGGATGGGCGAGCGAGCAACGGGGGGGGCTAGGTTTGTTTGCTGCCCCCTCCCAAAAAAATTGAGCACCAGCTGTCACTGATATTGACCCATCATTGGTATCAGTGTGAGGAATAGTGCCTCATTGTTGGTGTCCATGGGAGGAATATTGCCCCATTGCTGATGTCCGTGGGAGGAATAGTGCCCAGTCTTTGATGTCAGCAGTTGGAATAGTGTCTCGAATCAGTGGAAGAAATAGTGCCCCAAGGTCTGGATAAAGGCAAGCAAAGAGCCACATCTGGATGCAGTTTGGAAATCCCTGCTTTAGAGCAACCCGGGTTGTAAAAGACCATATATAGTGTCGTTTGAAGAATCGCCCGAAATCTACTGGGGCTACTGACATCACTTTCAAGGTGGTAGAGCTCAACAGCAGTCTTAGCACATTTAGATGTCTGCACAAAAGAGCTTTTCACAGGAAAATAAAATGTATAAAGTACAGTACATGCATATAACTTTTGTTAAAATAATTAGTCTGGCAAAAGGGTTTCGTCATTTAAAACCCAAATTGGACTTGCGTTATGCAATTGACAAGCAATTTGTGGAATCATTCCTTTTCCTGCACCTCGTTCTTCTACTAAATCTTTGCAGGTATGTAGTTAATAGCTACCAACCGGATTAAAGCTTTCCTCTTTCTGGTTAGAAAATGAAAGCTGCATTTTCCGGATTTTACAAACCTGATATCCAATTCACTGCATCGCTCTAATCCATCCACAAAACCTCAACAATCATCAAGAATCCTACAGGAAAGGTAGATGTTAATTAATGAGGAAGGAGGTGTTCATATTAAATTTGGAGAAATCAAAATTAATTTAATAACTTTTTGATAACCGCAGGCTAAACTGGATAACTGTAAAGTAATTTTGTGTTATTTCATATAATTTGATGGGTTTACTGTATTTTTTTTTTTTTGTAACTACGAGTTCTTCTTGGAGGTTATAATTATTTTGTACAGATTATTAATGATATGGTGGTTTTATATTACCTAAAAAAAAAAAAAGCTAGAAGATATACAATGAATGTTACTGTGTTAACACCCTACTCTCAATATGCCAGGTACGTCTTGCGTCCTCGTATTCTGAGCCTATATTTTTTTAAAGTGGAAGTAAAGTCTTTTTTTGGACTTGTACCTACAGGTAAGCCTTAACGTTCTGTGTTTAGGAGATATTCCCAATGGATGCAGCCAGTGACATTACCAGTGCATGCGCTCCAGACCTTCATAGCTTTGTGCCACAGCTGATGGCTCCTGAGCACATGCGTGAGAGTGACGGCTCCGGTCACTCATACAGCCATATCCCACAAACCCGGAAGGAAGACCGGGTCAAGATGGAAGCCCTGAAAGCGGTGACAGCGTGCCGCTGGAGGGCTTCGTTCTTAGGTAAGTATTTCATAATGTGCTAGTATGCAATGCATACTAACACATTATGCTGTTGCCTTTGCAGGGGATTTTTTTTTGTTTGCCAGCTGCGGTTTACTACCGCTTTAACTCCAGATTAGGGAGGCAGTGTCTGCCCCCAGAACACATTGGATTGTGTTCCCAATTAATGTTTGGGACAATTTTAATATTAGACTCTAATATTTTACTGTGGCACTCCAATTCTAGATCCAAATGCCAAGTTACCTGGCTGCATTTGCTTCAGTACTCTGTAAGCAGGAAAAGTGTGGTCATCGTGATTGAAAAAAAAAAACAAAAAAAACAGGATATCAGATTACTATTGAAAATATAGAAAAAATGTATTGTATGGTCACAAATGTTGAAAAGTCCTCACCCTGCTTTAAAATGATATTGAACGCTCAGTTTTTAAGCATATTCAGCAACTGATTTAATCCTTTGCCAAGTATGCATCTTCTTTACCTTGTATTCCTTTCCTATGTTTCAGTTTAAACTGGTACCACAACTGCTCCCCCAGGTTTCCTGTTACAGAGTGGCTCCTATCTTTTGCTGCATCCTATGGAGCCACCCTTGTATGCAGGGACTAAAGCTGTGTCTCCCAACACGGTGTGCATCAATGAAAACACATAGAGCCATAGCCTAGGATGGCATGGCAACCCTCACCCCCCATTCCTTCTACTCCCCCTCCAAGCTAACAAACTGACTCAAGACTGCGCTGTCCACCATTAACTCTTCTTTTGTGAAGATCAGAAGTTCAGAGAAGCAGCACTGAGAAAGCAGGAGCCAGCAACATTGTAAACTGCAGGTGCTAGGATAAGAATTTTACCCAATAGTTTACTGGGCAATGTTGTATTTTTCTCATTAACAATGTCCGTCGTGTATAGAGCAAACCTATGCAGGCTACAGCTGACCTGGTACATGGAAGAACAGAGACTAGGATTTTGGAAACCACAGACTACTGGAATGGCAGAAGTATAATGCAGCAGTGGGGTGCTGGTCTATAAGTGGGGTGCAGCAGCAATTACACACACATTCCCAGTGTGATTAAGCAACTTGTATTTTAATAAGGCAAACATAGTTCACAAACACCCGGTGGGAAGGTAGCCCAGCCAGGAACACACAGTTCTGACAGCAGGTTTCAGCCGAATTGACGGTATCTGTAGAGAGACCTAGGCCTGGCCATCTTAAGCCCAAGAAGGCAAATGTCCAGAGAGGTTGCAAACTCTATGCCTCCCCCCCTCCAACTAGTACTGTCCCTAACAGGTGGGGTACCTGTTCCTACTCTATCCACTTGCATAAAGCACACCAAACCCAGGGGCAAGGGTCTTATATAGACTCCACCGTGCTCAAGATGGCTACCAGAGTCACATGGGTGGCTAGCATCCAACCGAATCACTGCCCCAGTGCCTCAGACAATAGAGCAGTGATGGTGAAACTTGACACCCCAGATGTTTTGGAACGACATTTCCCATGATGCTTAACTACACTGCAGAGTGCATGAACATCATGGAAAATGTAATTCCAAGGTTCGCCATCACTGCCATAGAGGAACCCTGTTCCTCTTGACTTCCTCTCCATCTACAGTGTTGCTATAAAAGAGCGCCATCGGCAATGGAGAAAGCAGACTGCACCTGCCTACAGGTCTGATAGGCAGGCAGGACACAAATACTCGTAAGAGACACTTACTACACTGGGGTGCAGGGCTCACAGGAAAACAGGGGTTCAGAAGTATCTAGCAGCCATGGGATGCTGAGCTTACAGGAGCACAGAGGAACAATATGTATGAGGAACACTGAGATGTACAGGGGTCCCAGGTAATGCAGGTACACAGGATACAGAAGGGTACATGAGGAGTGTAGGTCAGGAAGGAACTGTTTAAGGAGAACACTGCATGTACAGCAAAGGTGAGTCTACAGCAGTGTTTCTCAACTCCAGTCCACAAGGCGCCCCAACAGGTCATGTTTTCAGGCTTACCATTATTTTGTACAGATTTGATCAGTTTCACTGCCTTAGTAATTACCATCGCAGTTTCATCTGAGGGAGATCCTGAAAACATGACCTGTTGGGGTGCCATGAGGACTGGAGTTGAGAAACACCTGTCCACAGAAACACCTGGTCTTCTCCAGTGCTCCTGATATTGGAGATGGGTTGTGCTGCAGATCCCTAGGTTGTGGTTCTCAAACTCATCTCAGCAGGCAGCTACTGGGACCTATGGGCTGATAACAGATACAAACCTCTTACAACACTGAGGCACAGGGATCATTTACAAGACAGTAGGAAGTACAACCCAAGCTGGAAGTTGTGCATGGCAACACAGACATTAGGAACAGGTGCACAGAGACATGACCAAGGTACCCCAGATGTATCCAACCCTTTTGTATAATTACATGCTGCACCCATCACCCTGTTACCCCAACTAGACTTTACCAAAAAATACCCAGAGACAACCGTTGGAGTAAATTGGCCGTTTTGGCCCCTTTATTAAACAAATAACAAGTTATGTAAACCAATATTACCAAAACAAAAAACATAACATTTTTTTAGGTTGCAGATCCTTGGAGGCACAATGTATCAAATTTTCCTTGTATCTGTGTAATTACTTTCACGGTCCCTGCTGCACTGCACCGGCTTGGAGACGAACCACAATCTGCAGATACCACCATTGTAACTACCAGTTAATCCACCATAACTGGCATTTCAGATACCTTAGATGGGTCCCTAATAATATAATAACAGCAGGTTGTTTTAAAATGCCTCCAAAGACCCAACCGCCACAGCGCAAAGTGTGAAAGCCTCACACCTTTGTGCCCTGCCAATAACGCTATGCCCTCTGTACCCTGTCTTGTAAACCCAGGGACCACAGATCCGTGCCCACCGCGTTCAGATGAACCCCGTCACTGCGGAGATACCGCCACAAATCCACCACCAGTTCCCGATGCCACACTACAAAGCCGCCATTTCAGGCTATGAATTTCCCAATCTCCTTGTTAATCTTTACTCTGGCCCTGTTCAACTTATCCACAGACCTGGCAAAACGCCAAGTAGTGTGACCTACAATGTCAGACCAAACCACCACAGGATGAGGAAAGGCCACCTGCAGGTGGAGTAAGTCAAACTTGACGCCTCGAATGAGGTGTCGGCTGGACCGAACCCCTAGATCATTGCCACTAGCGTGCAAGACCAGGATGCCAGGGGGCCTATCCACCTAGAAACCCTATGTACCTCCGGGAGCACCATACTCCATAACAATCCCAGGACCCCTATCCACCTGATGCTGGCCTCAGACTTGGAAAATCCCAGCTGACGGCCATTAGGCCTGACATCAGCCCTCTTGGCCCCCCCAGTGAACAAAGGAGTGTCCCAAAATCCACAGGAGGCAAGCATGATCTGAAAAGAAATACAGAAAAAACATAATACAGAACAGGGAACGTACCAAACACATAACAGCACACGTAACAGGAATACTATAACAGATGCCCCAGAGAACCCGGGGATATTAAATCAAGTGAGGATGCACATAAAGTTTAAACCTATCTGACTCCCACCTGCCAATGCATTTCACCACCGCATTATCCAATCCCCACCGGGCAGCCTCAGTGGCAGCCCCTATACAGAAAGAATGAGAAGTAGCTGCGTGGCTCTAAACCGGCAGCCATGAGACAGCACCGAAGAAGTGAATAAGAAAGGAACCAGACACCCCGGGTCGAAGCCGTAAATACTCCTCCACTGCTGAAACCGGGCGACCAGGAATCCATAGCAACCTAAAGTGAGCCCCCCTTCCTGCTTGATCCATCTTGGATCGACAGATGAACAGTACTACAGAAGAGCCATCGCAGCGGACGTCTGCTGCTGACAAGCCCCCCCGTGTGGCCTTGGACGGACTGACCAACTCACCCACCCTAAGAGCTCCATAAAAAGCTAAAGCAAAGGCTGCCCGGAAAAACAAAACTTCAAAACTTCAAAAACACCACGGGTATCTGCATGAACAAGGACTGTAGGATGTCAAAAGTAATAGGCCGGCGGCCGTCCGGCCAACGAGCACCCTTTCGATAACCTCTCAGGGCCTGTTTTACCAAAAAGTCCCCGGTAAAGTCTGGGATGCCCCGCAAATTATAAAGGAACGCCGAACAGGACAACTTCCAGTTCATAGCGGAAATGGACACGCCAGCAGAGAAACAGACAAATGAAATAAATCACAAGATGTCTGACCTCAGAACTGACAATTACAACCCCCGCCCGCTGTAGCAGCTCCCCCCAATCCCACCAGACCTTGGTGTAGGAAGACCACGTCGACTCACTCAAGGAGCTGCTAATCAAACCAGAGGTGAGTCCAACACAATCTGCCACAGCCGAAGAGGACAAGGGGTTTCCCGTTGCTCCGCGCCCGGTGCCAACTCCTGAAACCTGTCCAACCGAAAGCGAGAGAGCATCAGCCACTGTATTCTCCACCCCTGGAATATGCACAGCGTACAGAAACACATTTTGCTGGAGACATAGCAAAACTAGATATTGCAAAAAACAGATTACAGGGGGGAGGACCCTGACAGAGAGTTGATAACCTGAACCACCCCCAGGTTGTCACAGTGAAGAGGAACCTTTTTTGTTCCGAAACGACTCCCCCCAGAGCGTTATGGCAACCACGGCCAAAAAAGTTCCAGAAGCACTAGATTCTTTAGGAAGCTCGCCTCCCGCCATTCGGCAGGCCAGCGCTCTGTGCTCCACCGACCCCATAAGAACGCACCATAGCCCGTAGAGCCGGCCGCATCTGTGCAATGCTCAAGATCATAGTTGCTGACTGGCCCCTCCATCCAGATCGACCGACCATTGAAAGTGCCCAAAAATTCGTGCCACACCAGCAGGTCAGCCCTGTGCTCCCTATTCAGTCGAACAAAATGTCTGTGCGAACTGAACCAAGCAGTGGCGCCGAGAGCCGCCGACAAAAGACCCTGCCAATCGGCGTAGTACGACACGAAAAAATTAAGCTTGCAGAGGAAAGACTGTAGTTCCCGGAGCTGGATCTTGCGTTTGCCAAAGGCCAAACTAGCCTCCTCCTTAAGAGCAAGCAACTTGTCGTCTGGCAGACAACACTCCATCGCTTGGGAATCAATCACTATCCCCAGGAACTTGATTGTCGACGCTTGGCCCTCGGTTGTGTCCACCGCAAGAGGAATGTCAAAGTGCTCAGCGAGGTGCTTAACCATAGCCAGCAAAATACCACATACATTTGAAGAGGGAGGGCCAACACACAGAAAGTCATCTAAGTAATCACCAAATTGACCCCAGCCACCTCCCAAACCACTCATTCAAGAAAAGAGCTAAATGTCTCAAACAAGGCACAAGAGATGGAGCATCCCATAGGCAGGCAGCAATCAACATAAAAGGTGCCCAACCATCTGCAGCCCAAAAGATGAAAACTGCTCAGGTGGACTGGCAGCAACTGAAAGGCAGCCTCGATGTCGGTCTTAGCCATAAGGGCACCCTGACCGTAGTGCTGAAACCAAAAAATGGCGGCGTCAAACGAGGTGTAAGACACCGCACACCCCTCAGGGTCAATGGCATCATTAACTGACCCGCCTTTTGGAAAGGAAAGATGGTGGATCAGGCAAAATGTATTTGGCTCCTTCTTTGGAATGACTCCCAAAGGTGAAACCACCACATTATCCAAGGGGGGATGAGTAAAAGGCCCAGTAATACCTCCTTAGCGAGTTTTTCGGAAACCACTTCAGAGTGTAACAGAGCCAACCGCAAATTGTCAGTCATGGGAGGGATCTGCGAAAAGGAACAAGGGCTCAAGAAGCCCTCGGCGAAACAACCGAGCTGCAGGCTGATCCGGATATCTACTTAGAAAGGGGGCCTTCCTGTCCACCTTCACTGGTGTCCTGCCTTTTTCCCATAGTATCGCCGGGACGTGCCCTGCCGGCCGTGAAACAGCGAGACAGAGGGTGAGCCCCCCCGCAGTGAGAACATTCATATTTGTATCGCCAGCCGGTGCCAAATTTACACGAACCCTCATTGTACTGCCAACACCGGCCCCGCCGTTTTGCGCCCGGTTGTCCAGGGGAGGTCGAACTCCCAGCCATCGCTGGAAAAAACAATGCAGGGGCCCATGGCGAGGACATAAGTTTCATCCATAAACTGATGTCCTTATGATCCCAGCGTAGTGAGGACCGTACAGCCTTTCGTTGACGAAACTGTTCGTCGTACCTAAGCCAAGTCACTCCCCTGTAAACCCTCTGGGCCTTGCTAATCGCATCCAGATAACAACAGAGGGGGGGAACAATTCTCAGGGAATTTTTCCCCGATAACGCTCGCAAAGATGGCGAAGGCCTGGAGCCAGTTGCTAAATGTCCGCGGAGTCAGACGGTAATGACGCTTTTCCTCATCCTCCTTCTTGGACTCTTCTGGTTTTATCCGGTCCAAGTTAAACTTCTCAAGAGGCCACAACGTGAAAATCTCCACACCGTCCCCACAGTGGTTGTATCCCCTGAAGTCACTCCAGCCACTTGTCCCTGACCGGGCGCAGGCACAGAAACTGCCGGAACCTGGGTAACCACCCAACCCGCCCCCAGTCAGTCCAGAACCCAAGCCGCCGACAAACCTGCATTGAAACGTTGCACCAAGGAATACAGTCCAACCAAAAGGTTGTGGACGGCTGCGGAATCGCCCGTCCCAACGAGCCCAGGGCCCGCTGGCCATGGGGGGGGCCCTGCCCACTGGAGAGGTAGTGATACCCAAACCCGCCATGGGACCCTATCTAACCCTACACAGGGGACACTGAAAGCTGCAAAGAAGGGACAGTAGTAGATGTGGACTTACCAGACCGACCAGGACTGGATCCCATAGCCGCCGTACCCCCAACAGCCGCCGCTCCCGCCTTCATCGGTGCCGTGCGACTCCTCTTCCTTTGAGCAGGACAGCTCCCCTTCAGACCATACTTCTGTTGCTTTGGCCTCTGCAGCCTCCCAGGCGAGGAGGGCCTGGAGGCCGTGGATCTCTGCCACAGCTGGGACCGCCCATGAGCACTGGATCCGCTTACAGCTGCGCCACTGCGCGTGCACACTCGTGTGGAGCCCTGGCCAGTCCTTCCCTGATGTCTGCCTCCACTCTGCTCCCCTTCCGGCACAGCTTGTGGACCCCTCAGAGCTCTGAAGCCACAGCCCGCATCAGCCTGCACTCCTCCCTCGCCGAGCCTCCCCCCATGTGGGAACCACTGAGGGGGGGAGACTGCTTGCTATTGACACATGCTATGGGCGGGTGGGGAAGAGGCTCGATGGCAGTCTGTAGCCTTGCCCACCGAGCTCCATCAGTGGCAAGGATTCCGACTAGGCCCTGCACCGGCGGAAGCCAATGGTCGCTTCGCCGAGGGGCCCAACGGGTCCCATGGAGGGCTCCTAGTGTGGCGCAAAGCTCTGGGGGAAAGCCCTGGCTAAAAATGCTCCAGAGGCCTAGACCTCCGAGCATGTGGGGATACCTCACCTCCTGCTGCCGACCCCGAGGCCTGAGCCTCAATGAGGGTGGACACTTGGCTGTGCAGCCACTCCGGTCCCCTGGTCGCTGCAGCCGCCCACAACCGGGCTAAGATGAGGTCTATGTCGGCCATGTTGGTGGAGGACAGCAGCGTATGTCCAAACTGCTTCCTCCTTTCTGCCCCTTCCTCTGCTGCCTGGAAGTCCTGCTTCCCCCTTAATAAATACCACTCCTCCCACTCTGCCTTCTCCAAGCTTTACCATCCCCTTCCTTTCACACTTTCCTGATTAACCATTTGTTGTCTCCCATCCACACACATGCCCGGCCCTGCACTACTTTCTTCTTCTCTTTCCGTTCCGGGTCTCACTGTATATGACAGAATTTATTACACTAAATACATACGAAGTTATTTTAATTAAACATACACAGAAAACAGTATAATAGTGCACACAGAATGGTGCACCCCAGATAACCACCAGAAAAGCCCCTTATCTAGAGATAAATTATACCATTGACTCGGTTGAATTGATGATAGGCAACTCCTATCCTCATATTGATTAGTGGTTCCAAATTAATAATAACTACTGCAGTAGGGAACAGACACAAAAGATACGCTCAGCATCTTTCCAAATTACTGTTCTGCCTTATTATGACGCAATTGAAGGTTTTTATGCACATGATTACGTAGGTATCACATTAATATTACAATTGTACATTTATGGTAACAAGGGGCGTTACATAGGCAGGCTAATTCTAATCAGGACTCGAAAGAATGTAAACATTTACTGAAAACATTATTAGTGCCGTGTGCACAGTGAGGGCAGTGTGCAATACATACAAAATACAATACAATTATATACAGAACTTACAAATTTCCATTACAGTCTCCCCTCTTTTGATCAATATTTTGATCACTAACCATACCTGCTATCACCTTTAACCTGGAACCTCCACACGCTTAGGTGGAGGTAGTCCTGGCCAAAGAGGCAAAAAACTCCATTGTGGAGAAAATAATAGCTGAGCAACTTTTTCATTACAAAATGACTTTTCATTGTGAAAAACAAATGATTGATAAGACATATTTACAGAGTACTGGCTGTACACTCCTGTGGCCAGAATGGCCTTCTAGCTTAATTGTTGGCATGCTGACTTATCAGCATATGTAAACACAGACAATTCTACATATAATGGAAGACATACAAAAGACAAATATGACTTCAACATGGCTAAATATGACTTCAACTACTTTTCAAATATATATATCCCTTACAATTAAAGTAATTGAATCAAAAAGTACCCTAGACTGTGATCACAAGAGGGAAACAAATCAAACACAGAGATTTCTTTAATTTAGTCATTTTTGCAGTGTCTGGTGTGGATCCAGGTGACTTTTCCTTCAAGTTTTGCAAAAACTGTACATGAAATAGATGCAGTATTGAGTCTCCAAACTTTTCCTTATATATAAATGTCTCTTAACAATCCAAAAGTCACCTGGCTTTAGTTTTAGATCCTTCCAAACTTTTAGGATCTGGAATTGGGGAGAAAACACATAAATGAGTTTGTCAAAAAACCTTAAAAGATCAGCAACATTCTCCGTGAGATCCGAATGGAGGACTTCAGCTGCTGAGACAAAATATTAGCAAGTGAGTAACACACTCCCAAACCAAATCCCATAGGGAGAGAGTCCAACATCCCCCTTAGGGGCTTCATAAAATATAAGAAAACATTCAGGCAAAAGTTTTCTAGTTTCTTACTCTACTTTGTCCGCTACATTGTAGACAGTGGGGGTGTAAAAATAAAACCGCAAAACTTCTAGTAAGGACTCTCCTATAAAAAATGATTTCCTCTGTTACTCTCTGTACTTTCTGGCACTCTGTACTTACAAACTACTTCTGATAACACTTTTTACTGTGGCCTTTGCAGTAGCATTTGCCACTGGACATCCAAAAAACATGTCCATACAGACAAAATGCATACTCGTAAGATCCTGACTTGGGCATCTGGATATATCTTTTATGTAATCTCTGGGAGGGATGTTCAGCTTTTGGTAACACCTTTGGTAACAGGTAAAACAAGAAGTGGTATGTTATAAAAACAACTGTGGAGAACCCTGGCTCTATCCCACGCTCATTTACTAAGGCAGCCATAACTGCTTGTGACTCATGACACGGTCCATGTGTCAAGCTGAAGGGAAAAGAGTGGCTGGCAGACATAAATGATCACTTTTTCCAAAGTCCTGTTTCATAAGAAGTTGCCCCCTGTGGACCACTTGTTCTTCTCGTTCTGGGGTCCTTAAAGTTGAATTATTAATCCCAGCTATACTGGGCCAGAACTAGGGTGGAATCTGTGAGTTGCACAGACCCATCAAGTGTCCGGGGCTGTAAATGCAGCATCCTTAGTCACCTGGTCTGCTTCCATGTGTGAAAGTTAATATGGCTACCTCAGCAAGAAGCTGGAAGGCTGAAAACAGCCAATCAAATTAACTTGGCATGCTTGGTTGGTTTACCTGCCGAAGTAAAAACAAACTTCTGGCCCTTCAAATGGAACCAAAAGCTCTCTATATCTCGACTATCTATATAAATATACACTCTTTTTATAGCTCACAGGCTTTGCTAAAACATGGAGCTCTGCTTCTTGAGCTGGGCAAAAAGGATCCAATGACTTTGAATACAGAGTATCTTTCTGTGTGATAAACTGCATACTCAAATCTACAAAAAATGTAATATCTGGGTCTTCAGGGAGTGTGTCCCGCACTGGGCTCACAGCAGCTGATTCCTACACCATCAATTTAACACATGTGGTTTTTCCTTTCTTTTGAATAAATGTCCACATTTTTCATTGTTAGATTTGTACATAAATAAACTCATATTTTAAACCTTTCATTAGACAAACATTTAGTTAGCTGTATATTTGCTGCACAGAATTTCGGACCATTAAAAATTAAATGTTTGACCAAAACAATATCTAACTTTGTCTAATAGCACCTTTGCATAAAAGCTGCAGCTCTGATATATCGGGATGAACCATTCATTACTGGGTCCAGCTTGCATAAATATATTACAATGGCTTGTTTTCTATCATGCTATTTGTGTAAGAACTCCAGTTTCATGTTTCAAAAGACAACTTTTTCCTGGCAATATTATAACAAATGATAACAATACCCTGCGGTCATGGAGAGATGCCCATAAATCCAAAATATTCTTCTGCTTATACCACTGCACTTACAAGGAAAAGGGGCACATCATTTCACAATCCACACATTCTGCTTTGGATTTCAAAAATAAAAATAAATAAAAACAAAAAGACCAATAATCTGTATGATGGACCAGAAAGCATCAAAAACTATAACACAACTGGCTGCAGGTGGCATCTATCCTAACAGGGTGTGTGGACTTGATGTGATGGGACTGTTATATTTAAATTTTATTTATTATTACTCTTACATCATGGACCGCACATCAAGTTATTATCAAAAACCTTACAATATTATTTTTGTAGAAGAACTTCTTATGTATCCCATCCATCTTGGCTTTGTTAAATATTATGGCAGCTTTATTCCAAATAACAACCTCATCTTAATCTTTTTTTTCTCTCAATAAGGGCTTATTGAATAAATGTAAAATTACAAAATTGTTATCTTAATCTAAACTAATCTCATTCATTACAAATTTCCCCATTAACCTGGATTTCATTTCCAACCAAAGGTTGTCTAAACCAGTTTCAATATATCTATATAATTGTTAAACTCATATTAGAAATTAATACTCATTATTACTTAATTTTACTTAATTTCCCTTTTTTAAATGCACTGTTTCCACTATCAAAGGATATTCAATTTGTGTAATACACGGTTAAATGTAACCTTCATTTTACCGTGTTTGGAAAACAGATTCAAAATAATTGTGATCACATTGTTTACCATTAGATTCGTTAACCCGGCACATTTTGTTATAAATGTTTTGTCTAAAAAACAGAAATTGGCAATGTGTCCTTCCAGCTTATCACTAACCACATTCTTTCAGGAGAGCACAAAGGAGGGGGTCACATCTGCGTACATGACACACACAAGCAATAGAACTAAAGGTCCCAGCATTCGCACACACACCAATATATCTCTCTAAAATCGCTTACATTTTTCCCATTTGTAAACAACACATGCATATCATTCTCTCACTTTCTTTTAACTCTTTAATATTTCCCTGCCTAAATTTTGCTTTCCTTATTTTGTTTAAATAACTTTTATATCTAGCTTCTATGATTCTATGATTCTATGATCAGATGGGGAGCCACAGTGCTCATCCCATCTTCCCTCTCTGACAACATATAAAGTATTCTGTTTTAACTCTCATTTCTCTGTTTCTGACTTTTACTAGTAGTGCCTGACCCCAAATTCATCCCACAACTTAACATGAAAATGTCCCTTTCTGTCTAGTGTTAATGTCACCCTTGATCCATCCTGCTCACATAGATAACTTGTTTCTCTAGCTGTTTACTCTGCATTATTCTTAGTCCCTGTGGACCTTGGTAACCCAATTACCTATTGTGGATCTCTGTCCACTTTAACCATTAATATAGGGGCTCAGTATAGGCGGAACCACACCTTCAGTTCATATATAGCGCTTCTCTTGCGCTGGGCATTTTTGAGGGTCTCTTACCCTTCATTCCCTTACTTAATTTAATGCCCATAATGACTGGCCAGTCTTCTCTCTTCTCTACTTGTGCCTATACCCTCTTGCCTCTAAACTACTTTATCTAGCAGATGTACTACATATACCTGTGAACAGTACTATTCTTCCCTTTCTTATTTATAACACTCCGATGGACAATAGACAGGGACAACATAACATATAACCACCAATCAATACAGTTCGATTAAGGGGAGTAAAATAGGTACCCTTTGTCCCGAAAATGCCTTACCGATCAAGGAAGTCTGATAACTCAAATGTAAGCAAAAGGCTTACCTCAGCCGGCTGATTATCAGAAATTCCCGGATCGTCTCAAGCTCCTCGTTTCGGATACTCAGGGTCACCTGGAATCCCCTCCTAAGGCAAAGCTCGCCATGCATGACTCGGTTGAATTGATGATAGGCAACTCCTATCCTCATATTGATTAGTGGTTCCAAATTAATAATAACTACTGCAGTAGGGAACAGACACAAAAGATACGCTCAGCATCTTTCCAAATTACTGTTCTGCCTTATTATGACGCAATTGAAGGTTTTTATGCACATGATTACGTAGGTATCACATTAATATTACAATTGTACATTTATGGTAACAAGGGGCGTTACATAGGCAGGCTAATTCTAATCAGGACTCGAAAGAATGTAAACATTTACTGAAAACATTATTAGTGCCGTGTGCACAGTGAGGGCAGTGTGCAATACATACAAAATACAATACAATTATATACAGAACTTACAAATTTCCATTACACCATTCTTAACTGATTTATATTAATCAGAAAAAATATACAATACATATAGATGCATAGAGGCAGAAAACAAAAGGAAAAAAAGGGGAAGGGGCAGAACGGGAAGGGAATGTTAGGGAAGGGCCAGATGAAACAAGGAGACGACCCATGATTGTGACAACAGTTGGTAATCAAGGAATGGCTTAAAACTAACAGTTTTGTTCAAGCCAGGGTATACAGTAGCTTTGAGGTTATGTATCCAATGAGTCTCCAGCTGTAGCAGCATTCGATTAACACTGCCACCTCTGGTATGTGCAAGGATGTGTTCAAGAGCTGTAAATGTATTCATGCGTAGGTCAAAGTTGTGATAAAGACCAACATGTCGACTTACAGCTGCTTCCATCACTTTTTTGAATGGGAGATGCATGGGAGTTTATTTACTAAAGGCAAATCCACTTTGCACTACAAGTGCACTGCAAGATCTGAAATGAGGGGAGGCTCTGCTGATTTCTATCATCCAATCATGTACAAGCAAAAATACTGTTTTTTTATTTTCCTTGCATGCCCCCTCAGATCTACAGCGACTGCAATTCCAAGTGCACTTGTAGTGCAAAGTAGATTAGCCTTTAGTAAATAAACCCCATTGCCCTTTATTTGTATAAAAAAGGGGCGTTTCGTTTTGCCTATGTAAAAACATCCATATAGGCATTTGTTTTCTTTCAGCCCTTTGCCTCCCTGTCTGTGGTCAGTGTTTTCCTTCCCTCTGGCCTTCGGTCATTGATGGGGCATGTCATCTGCATTTGGCTCTCTCCTCCCTCCCTGGGCCGCAGTGTACCCTGGTCATTGTAGTATTACGATCCTGGACCTTGGCGCATGCGCAGTGGCGCCTGCACGTCTGCACTTGGCCGATGACGTCAGACGCTGCTCGAGTGGAGGATACATAAAGCCAGCATATCCAGCATACACCTTGCTGTTTACTGGAGGGTGGCCACATACTACGATAAACAATTTAAATTCAGTGATGAATCCATTTTTCTTAACTAATCTTTAGTGCTGTCTGTAGTAATTGCAGCTGATTAACTTATCAGAACATTGCTATTATGTACCCACATATCCCTTGATGTTGACTGCTGCCGCCTAAAAATCCTCGATTGGAGGATAAAGTCGATTTGTAGCAGCTTGGTCAGTGATTTATTTAATCACTGATGTATTTTTTGCTTTTCAGCCGTTGATACCCAGACCAAGTGTATGCACGGTTCCCATATAGTACCGTTGCATATACAGTATGTGTGCTATGTATCCTAATTATAATCATTCTTTAGCATGTTCTGTGTTTTGTACACAGCAAACATTTTGCCTTATATTTATCTTTATTTTTATTGTTTATTTTATTGTTTCTTCCAGCGTGTGCTGGTTTATTTTTTGACAATCAGTGCTTTAAATTGGCACCCTCAGCCATTCTCAAATCAACAACTTGTGCCGTGAGTATAGTTTTTCAAAGATATGTATTTGTACATGTGTATTTTTTATTCATTGTGCCCACCTGTTGTGCATTTAGTGGTCTGTTGAGTAATTCACGGATTATCATTATGTTATAGCGTGGTCTTTGTGTGCCCTCTGTGGTTGCATGGCACTCCTGGTGTATTCCGCACTGCCTCATCTGCTCCTGTCCGGAGGTACTGGGAGGCTGTTCTGGGTAAGCAATGATATGACACATCACAACCTTTTTCCTATTATAAATGATAGTGGTGGATTCACCTGCAGTGAATGTTTTAGGTTCACACCCACAGTGATGCCATGCTTCCAGCAGTCAAGGCTCCCTTTCCCTAAAGGTGGTTCAAGGGGCCTTCAACAGTTCTACTTGTGCGCCTGTATTCTTAAAACAACCCCAATACAAAATATTCTTTTTTGTGTGTTGTACCAAGTTCATTGAATGTTTAGTAGAAAAATAAAGGTAAAATATAAGTTATTGGTTATGAAAATCTTAATCAATTCCTATTTAGTCAACTTTAGATTCAATCAGAATAAAATGACTGAACTGAAATATTGTTTAATATGCATCATATTTTAAAATCTTTGATTAAATATGTTATTGACTTTTTGAATGCATTACTTTCTATTGCGACCTGAAAAATCAATTGAAAGTGATTGAAAGAAACTCTGGGGTCAAGTTTATAGATTTGATTAGAATACTGAACAAATAAATGGATTAAAGAACTGGATTGCATCACGTGGGCACTATAAAGGGTACCTGTCAGTCACATCAACATGTCCAAACTAACAACACTGCTTAAGGTAAAGCAGATTGTGGTGCTGCAAGTACTTTTGATAATCCTCTAATTAATGAAGAGCCCCAGATCCCACCCACATACTATACACAGGGTCAGACCACATATTGTACAGATTTTATTTGACCACTTCCAATTGTTTTTTGGCAGTTTTTGTTGAAGAGCAAACCATATTGTTTTGAGGCCAACCAACTCCAAGGCTAGTCATGTGACCAGGGTCCTCTTCCTCTTTTTCCTGGGGTGTCGGTCATCACTGATGCAGAGGAAGACACCACTAAGTGACATGGGTGTCATTCTCCGCATCATTCTCCTGGGAGTCCAGGGTGGTTAAATAAAGCACCAACAGGGGGGGTGTCCTTGATGCCTTGACCTCACTGAAAGTGATCTGAATGGTGCCAGGAGTCATTCAACCCAGAAGAGTAACAGTGGCTAAAACTAGAAGAGGACGTAAAGTGCAGCTTTTTTGTGTGGGGTTAAGATGAGAAGGAATTTTTGGCGTTTTTTTTCCAGTTTTATAATATATATTATACAAAAAAGCCCCACTCTGGGCAAAGACTTAGGCCTGTAGCATCAGGTGACTGCTTCTTCAGGTAAGTAAAAAAGCTTTTTTTTTTTTTTTTTTTTTTACTAAAGCAATCAGTTAGAGAGGAGGGATGTTTGTTTCTCAGAGAGGGGCTTCAATACAGAACAGAGAATTTCCAAAGCACTCTGGGTTAGCTAAAGATACAACACAAAGGTAGTCATCGCCTTTAAGGCTGGCTCTGTCTGATTCACACTATAGGCTAAGCCATTTGATGACTTATTCAGCTTGAGCTATTGACCTTTGTAAACAGGCTTTTTTCAATACCATGGTTATGAGAAACTGCAATGTCTCTGAAAAGCAGCCTAAAGATCCATATTCTGACTTAATGGAAGACTATTTAATACTCACATACAATATTTCTGTCAGAAACCATGAAATCAGACCGAGACAGAAGTACAGTTAAATCACACTTGTTTAATAATAAAAGTGAAAAGAACAAACGTAGTCAAAACATAGCCAAAGTTCAGTAACCGGAACGGATAGTCAGCCAAGCAGAAGTCAGGGATCTAAGTAGTGGAACAGCAAACAGGATCTGGAGCCAGAAGTGATGTCAGCAAAGCCAGTCTTTAAACAGGAACAAAGGAGATAGTTTCTTGTGATGTGACCAAGGCAAAGGCAGAGCTCCTCTGAACTGGATGGCTTAAGCAGGCAGGACTGACGAGCAGGACCATCAACAGCTGGGTAACTGTGGGGAGAGATGGGAGCTGCCAACAGCTGAGCGGCCAGCTCAGAGAAGGAAGGGCTGAGCTCAGCCCTGACAATTTCATGTTTACCTGAATTGAAAAAAAAAATACAACTGTGTTTAACTTTTTTTTTTTGTCCTGACTATTATAAATAAAATACTTACAGAATCACAACACATTTCCTTTAAAAGTTTCAAGATTTCTAAAACGTGGTTCTACTTAATTTTTAATTCTCTGGCTCAAGCAATAGCCGCATGTTGGCATTTCTAATTCTCCAGCCCAAGGAAAAGCCGCATGTTGGCATTTGTCTGTATATTTGTCTATGTCGTTTCCTCTACATCTCTACTGTACCTGTCAGTATTTGTAATGTATCTCTCTGCCAGTCTGTTTGTCTATATATCTTGCTTTAACTGTGTACTTGTCTATGTACCCAAGGATTTATTCTGCTAAGAAAGAGTGGCATAGTAAAGGCTGTTTGTTTGCCTTCCTCTGGATAAACACAAAAGAGATCTGCAGAAGGTCAGAGCTTTGTGTCATTATTCAGCCTTCACTCTTGACAGCTGCTTTTCAAACCCTGTAACGTTAAAGGGAACGAATCAGCTGAAAATTAGTTTAAAGGAGATCATCTACCAATATAGAGGAGTATATCTAAGCTATCAATTAAGTCTATGTGAATCTGTGATATATGTATTTATTCTGTCCCTGGATCCATTCATTCCCCAGAGAAACATAGTTGCTAGGGTCATGCTTTGCAATGTGCATTGTGTTAAGGCAAACCAACTCAATGCATCAAAATGGACTAATAATTGAGCAAGCACCTTTTTTGACACATCTGCAGTGCGCCACAGTGCACAAGCGTTAGAGGTGCCTTAGTGCATTGGTGTCTCATTGAAAATGAATGGCACCACAGTGCATGAATGCATTTATAGTGTGTTGCCATGCACTGCAGTTAACTGATGTCAGTAGGCCCTTAGGGTTTGCATATGTGGTGTGTTTTGTATTTGCCATGTGTTTGAGAAGCATGTTTGAATGATTTGAAACAGTGGCAGCAGGTGGTATATATATATATATATATATATATATATATATATATATATATATATTTTTTTTTTTTTGGGGGGGGGCAGCAATTGATGCACCCAAAGCCACCCCCCCCCATCCCAGTGGCTCCGGGCTTCCCCTGGCCGTGCGTCTCCTCATTCCTCTCCTCCATGCGTCTCCTTCCTCCTCCTCCTAGGTGGCCAATCGGATCGCCTCTTCCTTTGGCCAGTCGGATGACCCGCTTCCTGATTGGCCAGGAGGAGAATCAGTATGATATTAGCGAATACTTATTCGCTATTGTCACACAAGTGGGTGTGCACTGCGCCCCGAGCCCACCCTTTTTTGAAGTCTATTAACCACTTCAATACCAGGCACTTAGACACCTTCCTGCCCAGGCCAATTTTCAGCTTTCAGCGCTGTCGCAAATTGAAATACAATTGCGCGGCCATGCTACACTGTACCCAAACAAATTTTTATAATTTTGTTCCCACAAATAGAGCTTTATTTTGGTGGTATTTGATCACCTCTGCGGTTTTTATTTTTTGCGCAACAAATAAAAATAGACCGAAAATTTTGAAAAAAAAACAAGTTTTTCTTTCTTTCTGTTAAAAATTTTTGTAAATAAGTATGTTTACTTCTTCAATGACGGCACTGATATGGCTGCACTGACGGGCACTGATAAGGTGGCACTGATGGGCACTGATAGGCGGCACTGATGGACACTGATAGGTGGCACTAATGGGCACTGATAGGTGGTACTGGTATGCGGCACTGATGGGCACTCATAGGCGGCACTAATGGGGACTCATAGGCGGCACTGATGGGTACTTATGGGTGGCACTGATAGGTGGCATGGATGGGCACTGATGGGCACTGATAGGTGGCACAGATGGACAATGATGGGTGGCACTGTTGACACTGATTGGTGGCACTGATGACATTGATGGGTGGCATTGCTGGGCATCACTGCTTTATAATGGTGCCAATCAGTGCCCATGTGTGGGCACTGGTGGGCACAGACTGGGCACATGTGGATGGCCATGGGTTACATACCTGGCCATCCACATGTTGCCCGCTTCCCTGGTGGTCCTGGCGGCTTCCCTGGTGATCTAGTGCGGGCATCCGAGGGGGGGCTGCGCTGATAAACAATCAGCGCAGACCCTCCTGTCAGGAGAGCTGCCTCTGGCTCTAATCACGTGCTTAAAAAAAAAAAAAACCCATTGGAATCCAATGCACCGGCGCCCCGCATGTAAATTAGAGGGCCAGATGCGTGGCACCTAGCAACACCCCTGCCCGCAGCCCTTACGAAGGTATTGCTACACATAATATCTAGGCAGCTCAGTATCACAATATGGAGAGTGTCTAGTAAAATGCCTCTCCAATCCTATGGAATGCCCTACCCCAATCTGTCCGCTTATCTCCTACTTTTCTAGCTTTTAGACAATCCCTGAAAACTCTTCTCTTCAGAGAAGCCTACCCTACCCACACCTAACAACTGTATTTTCATTTTTTCCATCAGCTCATCCCCCACACTTATTACCTTTTGTTTCCACTTGACCCTCCCTTCTAGATTGTAAGCTCTAATGAGCAGGGCCCTCTGATCCCTCCTGTATTGATTTGTATTGTAAGTGTACTGTCTGCCCTCATGTTGTAAAGTGCTGCGCAAACTGTTGGCGCTATATAAATCCTGTATAATAATAATAATAATAATAGAGGGGGCAGCACCTCTGCGCCCCATATGGATGGGCTGCCACTGGTTTGGCATGAAGTGTTTCAGTTCTGATTTGGATTCTGTAGTGTGACATGCGTCGTGTTTTTGTAAATACAGCATGTCCTGTTATGCTTTGCTTTCTTGCTCTCCACATTGCTTTTTATCTGTGATCACAATTTTATTGTATGCTGGTTTTTATGAAAATAAACACCCGATTTGTTTTTGATCTGCACCATCCGGAGCCTTCTTCTTTTTTACATATTTTCATCATGAGCCTGCTGGATCCATCCATCTGGCCATCATTGGCCCAAGGGCCGGCTCTCCTGTGGTAACCGTATTGGAGAAGTACTGACCCCCGAGGACACTGGTGTCTGTTCCAGTCTTTTTGCTGACTACTCCAGGACACTTTGAACCATTCCTGTTACATTTTCCGCTATTCATGCTCATTTGATCTGGTGTCGCTGACATACAGGTCCACCGGATTTGGTAAGGGTACCCATTTACTTTCTTCTGTGATATCTGCTGTCAACAGTATACCTGGTGTTCCTGACTCCCTGTATGAAGACATTCTCAGTCTGATGTGCTCTTGGCCCCTATATGAATTATTCTTCACTTGTGGTTTATTCACCACCCTTTGGGACTGACCCACTTGAGATTTATCACTCACTACTGTATATATTGTATTGGTACTTATTTACTTGTTGATTGCATTTTTAATTCATATGTTTTTCCATATGTTTTTCACACTTTTACACAGTTTTTTGCACTGTTTTCATTAGCACTGCATTTCTACTCATTTCTGCTTCGTCCTTAGATTTTTACAAGATAGAGCAATAATTTTTCGTGATTATAGTTATTTTCAGTTATGCCCAATGAAGCTTTGATTTGACACTTACAGTTACCTGAATAAAATCAAGATCCTTATCCTTGTGCTAACGCTTCGTGAACCGAACCTATAGTACCTTGCACCCACTATATGTTGACGTACCCATATCCCTTTATTACACACTCAACAGTTGTATGCATTCTACTACAATTGTTGCTCAATCTCTGTACAGATCCATTGGGTTTACCATCAGCTATGCAGTGTAAGGCATCGTGCAAACGATAAGAAAATCAGAAGGGAAAATTCATGAGACAAGCTGTCTGTGGATTTTCGGATCGTTAGTATGGTGCTTTCGACAGCCGATTTGACTTTTTCGTCAGACAAAAGCTGGATGTGCAGGCTCAAACAAATGGCCCCTGCCCCCATCTATAACTGGCCTTCACAGCAAGAAGCACATGGAAGGGCTATCACATGAAAGACAAAAACAGAACATTCCATAGCTCAACTCACCAACCAGACTGGTTGGTGAGTTGAGCTATGAATGTTCTGTTTTTGTCTTTGGATGTGCAGGCTATAAAATTTTTGTCGGATGTGAACTCAACATCTGATTTTTGGATGGTCAGTACAGAAATTGTCACACTAAAGTCGAAAGTACAAACACGCATCGGAATCAAGGAACGAGCCGGAAGAGTTGGGTCTTGTAAACTACTGTTCGAAATCTAGAATTAATATTCGTGACGCGGCAATTGATGAAATGTCGAAATGCAGCGCACATTCTCATCTTCTTTAATGGGATAATAATGAAGCTGCTTTGCTGGTGATACTGATGTAGTTATGCCAAAGGTATTTTAAAAGGCATTTGTTTTGTACGATCTGAAAATCGCGAATCAACGCTCACCAAACTTCTACTAACATGAAATTAGCAGAAGGGGCCCAAAGGGTGGCGCTTGAGAAATGAGCTTCCTCTATATACTCTCATAGTACGTCACTATGTTCGTGTTTGTCAAACGACAATTTGTGGATAGTTAGTATGCTAGACAAAATCCTGCACACGCGCTTTTGACAAAAATCAGACGACCGGTCGTACAACAATCGAACCTTGTGTACGAAGCCTAAGGGTCTGGCAAAACAATCCATTCAATTTATATATACAGTAGTCGTTGGTTAATGTAAAGGAGAGCATGCAATCATATTGTAATACACGTGGCTAGTTCTACAATCCATCCATGTTCCGTCTTGTCTAATCAATGTTTGATACAACCTCATCCACATTTTAATAATGAGTTGGATCTTGCTTGAGCAAAAGATTTTTTTATAATGCTTTGTAAATGTAGAATCAGATTTAAACATGTGTGCACAGTTGTCTGTGAGTAAAGTCATTTAACCATTTAAGAATTAAGCCTATTTCTGACACTTGTTGCTTACAAGTTAAAATCAGTATTTTTTGCTAGAAAATTACTTAGAACCCCCAAATATTATAGATATATTTTAAGCATAGACTCTGGAGAATAAAATGGCGGTCATTACAGTATTTTATGTCACACGGTATTTGCACAGCAATCTTTCAAACGCATTTTTTTTTGGAAAAAAACACTTCACTGAATTAAAAAATTAAAAACTAAACAGTAAAGTTAGCCCAATTTTTTTGTATAATGTGAAAGTTGATGTTATGCCGAGTAAATAGATGTTACGCTTTAAAATTGCGCACACTCGTGGAATGGCGACAAACTACGGTACTTAAAAATCTCCATAGGCGACGCTTTAAAAATATTTAAGGGTTACTAGTTTAAAGTTACAGAGGAGGTCTTTTACTATAATTGTTCTTGCTCTGCCGATCGCGGCAATACCTCACATGTGTGATTTGAACACTGTTTACATTTACAGGAGCGACATATGTATATGTTTTCTTTGGTGTGCGAGCTCGTGGGGACGGGGGCATTTAAAAAAAATAAATAAAATTCTCCTATTTATTTTATTTTTTAATTTTTTTTACACTGTCCCTTTTATAAAAAAAATCCCAAATCCCTCATTTGCACTTAAAACTATTCAAAACAACAAAATCAGCATTTTTGAATACTATTGATTTTTTAAAATCAATGCCATTGGCAGCCAAGTAAACCGGAAGTGACGTTGCTTCCGGGTTACTTCATTGGAGACCCAATCAAAGCCAATCCCAGCTCTGTGCAGGACTCCGGCCAGCCGGCGGGGATGTGCTGGCTGGTCGCTCAGGTCTTCCAGTGGGACGTGAGACCCGGGCGGAGCAGCCGAAGGTGGTGAGGGGACGCTCCTTGTGATAACAGCTGAGTGGCTGCTGAGCCACATCGGTTGTTATCAGGAAGCATCAGGAAGCCGACCACCAGCTCTATAGAACGGTATCGGGGTGAAGTCTGCAGCAGTACAACCACTTCCTCAAAGTGATGTACAGGTACGTCAATTTGCGGGAAGTGGTTAAGGACACCATTTAAATTATATATATATTTTATTAAACACATACAGTACCTTGAAAAAGTATTCATACCCATTGAAATATTCCACATTTTGTCCTGTTACAACCAAAACCTTAATGTATTTTATTTGATAGACCAACACAAAGTGGCACATAATTGTGAAGTGGAAGGAAAATGATAAATGGTTTTCAATTTTTTTTACAAATAAATACGTGAAAAGTGTGGCGTGCATTTGTATTCAGCCCCCTTTACTCTGATACCCCTAACTTAAATCTAGTGGAACCAATTGCCTTTATAAGTCACCTAATTAGTGAATAGAGTCCACCTGTGTGTAATTTAATCTCAGTATAAATACAGCTGCTCTGTGAAGTCCTCAGAGGTTTGTTAGAGAACCTTTGTGAACAAACAGCATCATGAAGGCCAAGGAACACACCAGACAAGTCAGAGATAAAGTTTTGGAGAAGTTTAAAGCAGGGTTAGGTCATAAAAAAAATATCCCAAGCTTTGAACAAATGGAAAGAGTATGGCATAACTTCAAATCTACCAAGACATGGCAGTCTACCTAAAGGGAAGCAAGGGGAGCATTAATCAGAGAAGCAGCCAAAAGGCCGTGGTAACTTTAGGGGTGCTGCAGAGATAGCTCAGGTGGGAGAATCTGTCCACAGGACAACTATTAGTCGTGCACTTCACAAATATGGCCTTTATGGGAGAGTGGCAAGAAGAAAGCCACTGTTAAAAGAAAGCCATAAGAAGTCCTGTTTGCAGTTAGCGAGAAGCCATGTGGGGGACACAGAAAACATGTGGAAGAAGGTGGCTTAAAGCAAAATACTATGTGTGGTGGAAAACTAACACAGCACGTCACCCTGAACACACCATCCTCACTGTGAAACATGGTGGTGGCAGCATCATGTTGTGGGGATGCTTCAGCAGGGAAGCTGATCAGAGTTGATGGGAAGATGGATGGAGCCAAATACAGGGCAGACTTAGAAGAGAACCTGTTAAAGTTTGCAAAAGACTTGAGACTGGGGCGGAGGTTCAGGTTCCAGCAGGACAAGGGCCCTAAACATTCAGCCAGAGCTACAATGGAATGGTTTAGATCAAAGCATTTTCATGTGTTAGAATGGCCCAGTCAAAGTCCAGACCTAAATCCAATTGAGAATCTGTGGCAAGACTTGAAAATTGCTGTTTACAGAGGCTCTCCATCCAATCTGACAGAGCTTGAGCTATTTTGCAAAGAAGAATGGGCAAAGATGTCACTCTCTAGATGTGCAAAGCTGGTAGCGACATCCCTAAAAAGACTTGCAGCTGAGTGAAAGGTGGTTCTACAAAAGTATTGACCTAGGAGGCCTGAATACAAATGCACACCACACTTTTCACATATTTATTTGTAGAAAATAAAAATAAAAGCCATTTATAATTTTCCTTCCACTTCACAGATATGTTCCACTTTGTGTTGGTTCATCATAAAAAATCCCAATAAAATACATTTAAGGTTTTGGTTGTAACATGACAAAATGTGGAAAATTTCAAGGTGTATTGTGAAGGAATGTGATGTAGATAATAATAATAGTAATCTGAAAATGTCTATTTTCTTATGTGCATACATATTTTTCTCCTTACTCATTATATAAGTATACAGGTTTGCTCTGTTCCTATATTTTCTCAAGATGGCGGGTACCCCCTACATCCCACACATCAGAAGAACGCGGAACAAGATAAAACCAAAGATCAGCCAGACCTCGTTATGAAAATTCTCCATCTTCTTTATCTTCTTAACCAATGAGATGTACCTATTAGACTAACATAGCAATGACGTATTTGTGTGTATAAAACATTAACACCGCCTTGAATAAATTAGAAGTGAAACAAGTAATAGCGCTGAGCGTGTCTCAGAGTGTTTACTTTTATATGCATGCATATCAACACTTTTCAAATTAGAGACAGCAGCAGATAACCTTGGGCTCGATTGGAGCTCTTAATCATTTCCATAACAGATGGTGCCGAAACCCGGGACCTCAGGCTACAGTCGGAGCTATACCGCGATAAGCATTCGGGCGTTAACTGATTGATGAGACGGGGTTTGCGCAGCCCTAACAGTACCGGTGAGTTTGATTAATATTCTTACCACTGTACGACTCTCTTATCTTTCGGTTGACGGCTGGATTCTGTCGGTATGCTGAGACTGTCTTAGAGGCAGGTATTTCCTCGCCTGAGGTTGTTTTAACGAACCTGCCAATGGGTTTCTGCTGACTGTATTTTTTGTTCACTGTCTGCCATTCTTTGGGCTACGAAGCTCAGCAGTCTAAGGGTGCTACATGTGTGAATGGGTAGTCTCATCGCCAGATGAGCTTTCGGCCTCTGGCATGAGATTGTTTCCCGTGTGGCAAACGTTATAGACGGGTTACTCTAGGTTCGACGAACCTTTGAGGGGAATTTCAGCTGCTGGCTTTGCAGCCTGGAGTGCTACATGTGAGAATGGGTAGTCTCATCTCCAGATGAGCTTTCGGCCTCTGAGATGAGATTGTTTCCCTTGTAGCAAAACGTCTATAAACGTGTTTATTTTGCAAGGTGGTCTGCCCTTGTGGTTATTTTAGCCTGCTGAAATTTTGCAGTTCGAAGAGTGGCAGGTGTAATGTCCTGTCGTGATTGTATTTGTGGTTTATTGTTTGCTATACATGAGAGGGGGTGGGGACTGGTGAAAGTCAGAGGAGGGGGAGATGGGTCAGAACAATTCTAAACCGGAGAAAGGAATTTGCTGATAAGAACGCTGAGAAAAATATTAACTCCTTGGTTGTATGTATTCCCCTCTCAAGCCGTTAGTCGAGAAACAGAAAGTGATATTGTAAAGAAGGAAAGAAGAAGATGTTGAAATAGTTAACAAAAGTTATGTTGCTGAAGAAACAGGGAGAAAAATCCTGTGTGATAAAGAAAATTGGATAAAGGGAGTTAAGAAAGATGGCGATTGTATTATGTATGTGTATCACAGAGCTGATGATATGTTGGAACTTGAAACAAAGGAGGGGAGGGTCAGCACTGCCCTCCGTCTAACAACCACTCCTTTCTCACCACCCAAGCACAACCCACTGTGACAACTCAGCCCGGCGGCCATCTTAGTGCACCCATGCCTTCACTTTCTACCCAGTCCAGTGCACTTCCTGCCGGCGGCCATCTTGGTACACCCAGTAAGCTTAAACAGCCTGTACCCAGCCCTCCCTGTTTTAAACCAAGATGGTTCATACCACACACCTGTCTTCCCCAATACGGGAGCATCACATTCCCAGGCCGGATATGTTAATGATGAAGAAGCATCTGAGTGGGAAGCCCAACAGCAGGCAGCAAGGCCACCCACTGATTTAACCCCCAATCCGGCTCCAGACTCTCAGTTCCGAGAGGATCTCAAACACATGCTGGCAACCGTAAAGAACAGTGCCCCTTGCCAGACCCTGCCCCAACAACAGCTTCGGTTACCAGAAGGGGCACCAGTGATGTATGTCGCTTTTACTCTATCACAAGCAGCGGCCTTAGTGACAAGTCTGCCTGACCCAGAGAAGCAGCCAATTCCCTTCTACCACAGGATAGTGCAGATACAAGAAACTTACTCAGCTGCCTGGAGAGACTTGATCAGCCTATGCCAAATCAAAGCAGGATATGTCTTTTGGCCAGTCATGCAGATGGCCTTCAATGATGCCTGCCTGGCAAGTGCCACTTCCTACACCTCAAGCGTGGAGTTCTGTGCACAACTCCACGACTGGGCAAAGGAGAAGTTGACGGATCAGAAGACCACAATTCAAGATATTAGAAAGCTAAAAATAATAATGCGCCAACTAAAACAGAAAAAAAGCTGCCGACACAACAATCAGACTAATTGTAATGGAACTATAGGATAAATAAGTGTGGCGCTAAATAGTTATGTGCGTTATTGGGCAAAGCCTGACAGAATGGAAATCCGTGAGGACAACAGCTCAATAAAGTGTATTTAATGAAACACCAAATAACTTGTGTATAATACTAGTGAAAGTAATGTATAAATGAATAGGGGAATGTGTGAATAGATTAATCAAAAACTCTAGTGTGCGTTGGGGATCAACAATGGTAAGATCAACTCACTATAAATAGTGTGAAGAAGTAAGTGGAGAAATTCTTCCCCAAAATCTCAAATCAAAAAATGGTAAATTAAACAAAACTTGTGAGTAGTGTAGTGACACACATGAGAAATATAAAAACATGAAGCACCATAGCAACATACATTGCTGTCACGACCAAAAGTCCAGCAAATAATTATAGATAACTGGTATAACTGCAGTCCAATGATAAATAAAAAGATCTGTAGCTGTCAAGATGAATGGTAGAAAGGCCTCAAATCCGGGGATGGCGTCCACAGGATAAGGAGCCCTGCATATATATGGACGGGATAGGCAAAAATACCCTTACCGGCAATGGTGGACCCCTCGGCCAGCGGCCTGGGGGTCGAACAGGCTTAGGATAAGGAAGAGGGTTCCACAGCAGCTGGAGATGTTGGGGGGAATCCACGACACTCACCAACCGACCTCTCTGATTGTAACAACTCCCGGTCTCCGAGGGGTCAATCAAGAACTGCTTACAGGAAAAACCGCTTCCATAAACCGGATCTGGATCCTCAGAAAATGGGGTTCAAAAAGACCTCCCCATAGTGTGAATCCGCTTATTAAAAAGTATTTATTTGAAAATCAAGAGCTATACAGCACACCATGACCTAAACATCACAGTCAGGTATAAAACAATAAAAAGCGCTATAAAATGAAAGTGGCAAGACAGGCATAACCACCCGTCGCGTTTCGTCCTACGGGACTTCAACCGAGGTACCCCAGTTGAAGTCCCGTAGGACGAAACGCGTCGGGTGGTTATGCCTGTCTTGCCACTTTCATTTTATAGCGCTTTTTATTGTTTTATACCTGACTGTGATGTTTAGGTCATGGTGTGCTGTATAGCTCTTGATTTTCAAATAAATACTTTTTAATAAGCGGATTCACACTATGGGGAGGTCTTCTTTTTGAACCCCATTTTCTGAGGATCCAGATCCGGTTTATGGAAGCGGTTTTTCCTGTAAGCAGTTCTTGATTGACCCCTCGGAGACCGGGAGTTGTTACAATCAGAGAGGTCGGTTGGTGAGTGTCGTGGATTCCCCCCAACATCTCCAGCTGCTGTGGAACCCTCTTCCTTATCCTAAGCCTGTTCGACCCCCAGGCCGCTGGCCGAGGGGTCCACCATTGCCGGTAAGGGTATTTTTGCCTATCCCGTCCATATATATGCAGGGCTCCTTATCCTGTGGACGCCATCCCCGGATTTGAGGCCTTTCTACCATTCATCTTGACAGCTACAGATCTTTTTATTTATCATTGGACTGCAGTTATACCAGTTATCTATAATTATTTGCTGGACTTTTGGTCGTGACAGCAATGTATGTTGCTATGGTGCTTCATGTTTTTATATTTCTCATGTGTGTCACTACACTACTCACAAGTTTTGTTTAATTTATCATTTTTTGATTTGAGATTTTGGGGAAGAATTTCTCCACTTACTTCTTCTCACTATTTATAGTGAGTTGATCTTACCATTGTTGATCCCCAACGCACACTAGAGTTTTTGATTAATCTATTCACACATTCCCCTATTCATTTATACATTACTTTCACTAGTATTATACACAAGTTATTTGGTGTTTCATTAAATACACTTTATTGAGCTGTTGTCCTCACGGATTTCCATTCTGTCAGGCTTTGCCCAATAACGCACATAACTATTTAGCGCCACACTTATTTATCCTATAAATCCAAGATATTACACAAGATAAAGAGGAGTCTGTGAAGAAGTATCATGCTAGACTCATAAAGGCACACACACACATGTTATCAACTGCTTTTGTTTCAGGGCTCAGAGAGGATATCAGAAAAGGCCTGATGGTGGCCCGCCCTGAATACCATTCAATGAAAATGTCTGATTTATTGTTGGTGACCAGAGGTATAGAAAATCAAAAAGGTAAAAAAAAACAACTCCCCTCATGGTAACCCATGACGAAGATCCCGCCTACACTAGTCCACCACCACTGCTCAATACCAGGGAAAGGATCACCTGTTACAACTGTGGGAAACGGGGTCACTTCAGAAAATAATGCAGAGCCCCAAGATGTCCCAGACGAAAAACCTACCACTTTCCTCATTGACAGGGGTGCAGCCAAAAGTGTTTTGAGGGCGGTGAACCTGCCTAATAGTTCTTTCCTTTCCACTATTGATGTTTCCTGCGTAGGAATGGATGGGGTGCCCCGCTCCAGTCCACTTCCTGATTTGCTTGCCAGATTTATGGTGTCCTCTACATGTCCCTTGAATCTACTAGGAGCTGATGTGTTGCCCGGACTACAGGCCTCAATCAGGACACGCCTGAAGGGGGGGTGAAGTTACATACTCCCCTATCTTTAGAAGACTCATCTGCTTTGTGTTCTCAGCCTTTCCTGATGGCACTTAATGAAGAAAAAAAAAACTTCAAGTTCAATACTGCAGGAAGTACTTGACAGAATCCCTGCGTGCCTATGGTCCACAGGACCGGAAGACAACGGTCACTTAAAGGTGCCACCAGTTTCAGTCAAGCTAAAAGAGGGCGCATCATTGCCCCGGAAACCACAATAACCCCAAGAACAGAATCCTAAAAAGAGAACCAGGTACCTACTGTGGATGCCTTTGACTGCAAAATACCTCACAGAGGTGGACCTTACAAACGTTTTCTTCAGTGTCCACCCTCACCCCTCCTGCTGGTACCTTTTTGCATTCATCCACGGAAAGAAACGGCAACATACCTACACAGTTGTGCCACAAGGGGCACAGAACTTTCCAAGCCAGTTTGCAAAAGCTATGGCTATCATCCTTGACACATCACAAGAGGAACACCCGGAAGTGATTCTCTTCCAACATGTTGATGACCTTCTCTTTTGTGCAGCTGACTTACCCCCTGTTGAAGTCACCTCAGAAAGCCTGTTGTGCTATCTTGCCAACCAGGGCTGCAGAACCACAAAGCCCAAAATGCAGTGGTGCTCAACACCTGTCATTTTCCTTGGACTAATTTCCTAGTGCAGAGCATGGATTCCAGAAGCCTTCCTACTGATGCTCTGCAATCAGACCCCTTCCAGATGTCTCCTGAAGAAATATCTAAGTTTGAGGCCCTCAAGTGTGCCATCTCAGGCGCTAGGGCTCCCAGACTATGACAAAACGCTCAAGCTCTTTGTATCCGAACGTCTGGGACATGCTGCAGGTGTACTCACCCAATCACACGGCATCAGCCTACGCCCCATAGGATATTATTCCTGTCGGCTGGATGCGGTAGCAAGAGGAGGCCTATTGTGTCTGCGAGCTGGATTTGCTACACAAGCCTTGCTTGACAAAACTTTGAACTTGGTCCTCGGACACTGCCTCGTTCTGCTTGCTCCCCATGACGTTGTTGCCATATTCAACCAAGATCCAGCCAAAACACTTGTCCACTACCAGACACTTGAGACTCCTGTGTTCCCTCCTACTGGACAGCATTACTCTATTAAGTTGTCAAACACTGAACCCTACCACCCTTCTTCCACTTCTCGAGGAAGGAAAGGAGGAGGAGTAGAGTCTTGACTTGTTACCCCATGACCACACAGGACACGCGGTCACCACTAAAAACACTGTTCTACAAGCTGAAGCCTTACCACTGGTGATGTCTGCACAGGAGGCAGAGCTGTAAGCACTTACTACAGCATGTAAATGGGCAGAGGGAAAAAGAGCCAACATTCATATGGACTCAAGATATGCTTTCAACATTGCCCATGATTATGGTGTTATCTAGAACAGAGGATTCCTGATGGCTGCAGGAACACCTGTGAAAACTTGATTGATGCCTTGCTTCTCACAACCCAAGTGACTATTCTGAGTAAAGCACACGACAAAATGAACTCAAAGGAAGCTTAAGGCAATCATCGAGCCAATACAGCTGCCAAACAGACAGCTGGTGGTCCACGGGAAGTGGACAGCAGGGTGGTAGAAGAAGACCACCCCGTGCTTACCTTACAGACTTTCCCAGTGGACAGAGTTTATCTAAAAGAACTACAGGAAACAACAAGTGCGGATAAGAAGGAAAGCTGGAAACGGAGAGGAACAACTCTCAGAAATGGACTATTCGAGTGCAACAAGAAGCCTTGTCTACCCAGGAGTATGTACCCAGCCGTGGTGCAATGGGCACATGGAGCTGCCCACTTGACAAAGACTTCTATGAACTCTCTTATCAACAAGTGTTGCACCAAGAGTTACTCCACTTTTATGAACTCTCTTATCAACAAGTGTTGCACCAAGAGTTACTCCACTGACCGACAGCTTCTGCAGATCATGCATTATCTGCACCAAATGTAATCCAGGATGCACAGAAGAAGCACAGAAGAAGCACAGAAGAAGCACCTGGCAAAAGCCCTATACCCCATTCCAGAGGATGCAAATTGATCATTCTCAAGTGCCAAGAAGTGGCAGATTCGAATACGCCCTAGTGGAAGTGGTCATGACTGCCAGGACCACAGCTAAGAAACTACTGAGTGAGATAGTATGTAGATTTGGGGTCCCAGAGTTGATATTGAGAGATCAGGGACCAGCCCTAACAACAACCCTTACTAAAGAGATTTGGGCAGCACTGGGGGTTCAGTTGGCACTACACATCCCATACCACCCTCAAAGTAGCGGGAAGGTAGAAAGGATGAATGGGACACTAAAAACAGGATGTTAAAGATGGCCCAAGAGACTAACATGAGTTGGCCAGACAGTTAGCCCATTGCCCTGTTCAGTGTCAGACACACCCCCGCGGGAAACATGCCCTATACCCTTATGAAATTTTGTTTGGTTCAGCTCCCAGACTTGGTTGTTACTTTCCACAACAGTTACAGTTACAGTCTGATGTGTTGACTAATTATGTAACCACATTATCACGAGAATTAACCTGAATGCATGTCCAGGTGTTTTCTTCCATTCCAGATCCTGAATTAGATACAGGAACACACTAACTACTGTCTGGAGATCCTTGAGCCAAGTTATGATGGTCCATTCCAAGTTTTGCTGACCACAGCTACCTCAGTCAAGTTGGCCAGGAAGAACACCTGAATGCACGCTTATCACTGCAGGAGAGCGTGTTTTCGGGTGCTGCATATCCTTTTTCTGTTTGATCTAGGGGGGAGGGGCCCAGGAAGTGGCCATCACAAAAATGATAACATAATTACGTTTTAGTGTAACTCTTCAGGTACACATGTGACCACCTTTACCTTAGATTACTGTGACATAGTACCTTGTCCGTTTGACCCTTCATGGTGATGCCATTGGTACAGTGATATCCCTGACGGTAAGGACATATATGTATGCCACACAGTCAGAGGAGGAAGCGAACAGCTCTCTCCGGAAGCTTTGATCCTCATGTATACATACATGTCATAGGGGTTACAAGGGGGGTCCCTGATGAGTTTAAAGCCAGGGATCAGGTAAAAGCTGGTTTTGAGTCTTTGATCCCCATAACAACTGTCAGCAAGAATGTAGATTGGATTAACTACATGTCATGGTTATGCAATAGAGTTTGTCGATCAGCATACCTGTCTCCATGTGTTCATCTCTAGAGACCAGCTGACCCTCACCAGACTGCTTTTGTAACCTCTCCTCTAAGCATGGCCCCACCCCAGGCCCTATCAGGGAACCCTATATTAACCTGTGCAATGCAAGCCAGCAGTGCTGATCAACCATTGTGTGTTAGCCTCTGTGTGTACTTGCTGTGTTTCCTACATCTGATTCCGGTTACCGACCTTGGCTTGTACCTTACTTTCCTTGTTGTTCCAGTCTGCTGCCTCCTTCCTCTTCTCCTGTAGTGTGAGCGTGAGCTGTGAGACCCCGGGGGCTGCGACCTGGAGCCAGACTGCAGCGCAGTCCATCCTCACCACTAGAGGCTCTGGTGAACACCTGCTGGCTCTTAGACTCCGCGCCCTGGGGAATCTATGCTCTAGCTCCCAGTGGGATCTGTGTCAGTGATCCAGTAGACCTGATCCCTGAACCTCCCAGGGTTCAATCCGCAGCAGTCAGCCGTAGGGTCCACTACCTTGCGGTGCACTCCTGATCCCAACGGTGTGCATCTGTCACCCAGCCTCTAGGTGACCTGACACTACACATATTATAACCAACAGAGATTTGTAAATTACACTAAAGATGCCCTCCAGGGAATTGCTGACCAGTTAGCCCCCACTTCCTACATGACATTCCAGGACCGGATGGCCTTAGACATGGTGCTAGCTGGGAAAGGAGGTGTTTTGTAAAATCATAGCAAAAAAAAAACGGGAACCTGTTGTACATACATTCCTGATGATACTGGGCCAAATGGTAAGGTTACTCTAGCTATAAAGAAATTAGAAGATCTGTCACTGGAGTTGAAGAAGAACTCAGGTATCACAGACCCATGGGACCAATATTTTAGCTGGATGAGTGGGTGGCAGAAGGTGCTCACCCAGATACGGATAACGGTATTAATAATCCTGGTTCTTTTAGCCCTGATTGTATGCTGTATTCTACCTTTTGTAAAAAGTTAATGAACAAAGCTGTAGACAATAGCACACCTACATTTCTCCACCAAGAAGAAGAGGACCTCCTTATGATGGAAGATGACAAACCCTTCACTCCCTTACAGTCACTCCCTGTCCATAATCTCACAATCCTTTAGGGTTTTAGGGATAGATAGCGCCTGACTGCACCTCTCCAGCTGTATTGAGGAGGGAAGTGAACAGTTGCTGCCCAATTCTATATACAGCCTAAAAGAGTTGCTGAGGAGAAGGGCCAGGCCAAAATGGGACCTTTAGTATTAGGGACAGAAAAGAGAAAATAGTCATTTTAGGGGGGATTGTGAAGGAATGTGATGTAGATAATAATAATAGTAATCTGAAAATGTCTATTTTCTTATGTGCATACATATTTTTCTCCTTACTCATTATATAAGTATACAGGTTTGCTCTGTTCCTATATTTTCTCAAGATGGCGGGTACCCCCTACATCCCACACATCAGAAGAACGCGGAACAAGATAAAACCAAAGATCAGCCAGACCTCGTTATGAAAATTCTCCATCTTCTTTATCTTCTTAACCAATGAGATGTACCTATTAGACTAACATAGCAATGACGTATTTGTGTGTATAAAACATTAACACCGCCTTGAATAAATTAGAAGTGAAACAAGTAATAGCGCTGAGCGTGTCTCAGAGTGTTTACTTTTATATGCATGCATATCAACACTTTTCAAATTAGAGACAGCAGCAGATAACCTTGGGCTCGATTGGAGCTCTTAATCATTTCCATAACAGTATGAATACTTTTTCAAGGCACTGTGTGTGTATATATATATATATATATATATATATATATATATATATACACAGTATCTCACAAAAGTGAGTACACCCCTCACATTTTTGTAAATATATTATTACATTTTTTCATGTGACAACACTGAAGAAATGACACTTTGCTACAATGTAAAGTAGTGAGTGTACAGCTTGTATAACAGCGTAAACTTGCTACCCCCTCAAAATAACTCAAAACACAGCCATTAATGTCTAAACCGCTGGCAACAAAAGTGAGTACACCCCTAAGTGAAAATGTCCAAATTGGACCAATTAGCCATTTTCCCTCCCTGGAGTCATGTGACTCGTTAGTGTTACAAGGTCTAAGGTGTGTTAAATTTGGTGTTATCGCTCTCACTCTCTCATACTGGTCATTGGAAGTCCAACATGGCACCTCATGGCAAAGAACTCTCTGAGGATCTGAAAAAAAGAATTGTTGCTCTACATAAAGATGGCCTAGGCTATAAGAAGATTGCCAAGACCCTGAAACTGAGCTGCAGCAAGGTGGCCAAGACCATACAGTGGTTTAACAGGACAGGTTCCACTCAGAACAGGCCTTGCCATGGTCGACAAAAGAAGTTGAGTGCACGTGCTCAGCGTCATATCCAGAGGTTGTCTTTGGGAAATAAATGTATGAGTGCTGCCAGCATTGCTGCAGAGGTTAAAGGGGTGGGGGGTCAGCCTGTCAGTGCTCAGACCATACACCTCACACTGCATCAAATTCTTCTGCATGGCTGTTGTCCCAGAAGGAAGCCTCTTCTAAAGATGATGCACAAGAAAGCCCGCAAACAGAAGACAAGCAGACTAAGGACAGGACATGGATTACTGGAACTATGTCCTGTGGTCTGATGAGACCAAGATAAACTTATTTGGTTCAGATGGTCTGGGGCTGCCGGCACTGGGGAGCTACAGTTCATTGAGGGAACCATGAATGCCAACATGTACTGTGACATACTAAAGCAGAGCATGATCCCCTCCCCTTGGAGACTGGGCCGCAGGGCAGTATTCCAACATAACGACCCCAAACACACCTCCAAGACGACCACTGCCTTACTAAAGAAGCTGAGGGTAAAGGTGATGGACTGGCCAAGCATGTCTCCAGACCTAAACCCTATTGAGCATCTGTGGGGCATCCTCAAACAGAAGGTGGAGGAGTGCAAGGTCTCTAACATCCACCAGCTCCGTGATGTCATCATGGAGGAGTGGAAGAGGACTCCAGTGGTAACCGGTGAAGCTCTGGTGAACTCCATGCCCAAGAGGGTTAAGGCAGTGCTGGAAAATAATGGTGGCCACACAAAATATTGACACTTTGGGCCCAATTTGGACATTTTCACTTAGGGGTGTACTCACTTTTGTTGCCAGCAGTTTAGACATTAATGGCTGTGTTGAGTTATTTTGAGGGGACAGCAAATTTACACTGTTATACAAGCGGTACACACACTACTTTACATTGTAGCAAAGTGTCATTTCTTGGGTGTTGTCACATGAAAAGATATAATAAAATGTTTACAAAAATGTGAGGGGTGTACTCACTTTTGTGAAATACTGTGTGTATATATATATATATATATATATATATATATATATATAATTTATATAATTTTTTTGTGTCTATGTGTATATAAATGCATTTTTTGTGTTGCTATTTACAGCAGATGCATTCATCTACATGCTGGTTTTCCCCCTGGTCCATTGTATAATGCACAGAATGACTTATTCATATATACATAATGGAGGCTTGGACTGTCCTTTCTTCTATTAGGTTCACGGCCCCAGCTAGGGGCTGAGAAATCAATGTTCTTTTTAAGCTTCCTTCCTCTCACACTTAGATAATTTTTTGTCAGAAATGATATCACTCTCTGGTGAATAAAACATGTATCCCAAACCCACAGCTCACTGTGTCATCAGGCAGAGGAGTGAGAGGACCTTTTGCGTAAAAAAAAAAAAAAAAAGGTGAATGGTTAAATCACAGCACAACACAAAGTGCAGCCAGTCAGAATTCATTACTTATGCTTTCAGCATTATGTAAAAAAAAAAAACTCGACATTAATTAGCGTTGTTAAATAACAGTGGAGTCATGAGTTCTTATCAGTCAATAAAATATAATTTAATGCAATTAAGCTTATTTACAATAGAAGTAGAGGCTGCTTACTTAGGTGAAGCTTCTCCTGCTTACTAAGACAAGGGAACATTCATTTTGCAAAGTAAATATTCTCTTTGATAACTGGACAACTTCTACTCCTCAGTTATCCCAAGGAAATTGAGTAGTTGACTTTAACCATATGCACTGATCAACATGAGAAGATATATTGGGGTTGATTTAAATATCCAACCCCATTGAATCCAGTAGGGTCTCAGTCTGGTTGTGGTGCATTAAATGGAAAAAATGCAGCGCTTAAATATATTGAGCTGTGAAAAAGTATAAAACTGTGAAATATTGTGTATCAACAATACTAAAAAATTGATATAATAAAGTCCACCACGTGAATTATGGCATCAAAAGTCAATGGAACAACATTTCTAAGGGCAAATAACACCAATGGAGACATGGTGAGAAGGAATGTTGAAAAGGAGAAAAATCTTGTGAGGAGACCGCCACCAATTGCATGAAGGCTTACCAGAGATGGTGGACTTAAAGGTGCATATACCTCTTAAGTCAACCAGGCTTGTAGTGATAAACACTATGTGCGATATGGAACCGTCAACGATCCAGATAACCACGATCACAATAGGGACTATGAACAGTACTGGTCAGCAGAATGTTCTCATGAGCGGGCAAAAATGGTTCAGATGGAGAGAGGGACGGCCAGAGGAGATTCACAAACCCACACGTTAAAACCAAGAAATGAAACAAAGTTCCACATAGTGCAATATCGTTTTGTGAATGTTTTAATAAAAGAAAGGTAAATTGAACACTCACATTTCAGAAGCAGTCAAAAGCTGAATGGACATACAAAGGCGCAGTAGTGATGGCAGTACTCGAACTGACGCGTTTCGCCTGAATAGACATCATCTGGGGTGTCTGCATGGTTGTGGTGCATTGCAAGTAAAGGTAATATGCTGTCCATTGACATGAGATGATGGTCTGCTGATCTGATCAAATTTGGCTTTGTCTAGTGGCCTGCATAGGAATAAAAATAGGATAAGTTTGCAAGCAGGAGTTAGTGTTCCTTTGTGTGAGATCCCTCCCCTAGGTGGGTATAGAGGGTGAAGCTAGTATGTCCTATATAAGGCCGGCCATACACGTTTAGAATCTCGGCCAGTTCAACAGGAACCAGCTGGGATTCGAACCGTTGATGGGCAGGCTGAATGTACCAAGTTGATCGATCGACAAGCCTGCCGAATGCGGTTGCTATTATCGCAAGCAGCTGCTATAGTCGCTAGCGATAATCACTGTCTTTGCACACACATGAACTTTAATGGCATCCCAGTCTTAGTCCATAGGGTTCAATATTGAGTTGGCCCACCCTTTGAAGCTATAACAGCTTCAACTCTTCTGGGAAGGCTGTCCACAAGGTTTACAGTTTTCTAGAGTTTCTTGATTGTTTGAAACACTTGTGATTTTCTATTTTTCATTGTTAGGAATTATAATGCTGCTTTGTAATGTGGACGTGTTTGCCAGAAGACTCTTCATTTACACGTCTCTTTAGTTATTAATATAGAAACAATATGCTGCATAAAATCCAATTAAAAAAAAAAAAAATAACCCTGTGAATGAAATGAAAACATCAGCGCTCCCTTGGAGACCAGAACACTCCTGGTCTGGTGTTTAGTTTAAAAATTTCAACTTTCAGCTGTGAAATTTTGGATATTTGCCTGCAGGGTGAGCTTCCCTATTGACTAGAAAGGCTTATCACCATTCCCATAACAAAAGCCATAGCAGCTGATGAGGTTGCAAAAGGGGCCTGAAGGTGGGGAAGGCCCATTAGGGAATAAAATTAAACATAGAAAATCTACACTATATTGTCAAAAGTATTGGGATGCCTGCCTTTACACGCACATGAACTTTAATGGTATCCCAGTATTAGTCCATAGGATTCAATATTGAGTTGGCCCACCCTTTGCAGCTATAACAGCTTCAACTCTTCTGGGAAGGCTGTCCATAAGGTATAGGAGTGTTTCTGTGGGAATGTTTGACCATTCTTCCAGAAGCACAGTTGTGAGGTCAGGCACTGATGTGGATGAGAAGACCTGGCTCGCAGTCTCCACTCTAATTCACCCCAAAGGTGTTCTTTCAGGTTGAGGTCAGGACTCTGTGCAGGCCAGTCAAGTTCCTCCACCCAAACTCGCTCATCCATGTCTTTATGGACTTTGCTTTGTGCACTGGTCCAAATCATTTTGTATAGGGGGAATTATGGTGTGGGGTTGTTTTTTGGGGGTTGGGCTTGGCCCCTTAGTTCCAGTGAAGGAAACTCTTAAGGTGTCAGCATACCAAGACATTTTGGACAATTTCATGCTCCCAACTTTGTGGGAACAGTTTGAGGATGTCTCCTTCCTGTTCCAACATGACTGCGCACCAGTGAACAAAGCAAGGTCCATAAAGACATGGATGAGCGAGTTGGAGGAACTTGACTGGCCTGCACAGAGTCCTGAACTCAACCAGACAGAACACCTTTGTGATGAATTAGAGTGAAGACTGTGAGCCATGCCTTCTCGTCCAACATCAGTACTTGACCTCACAGACGTGCTTCTGGAAGAATGGTCAAACATTCCCATAGACACACTCCTAAACCTTGTGGACAGCCTTCCCAGAAGAGCTGAAGCTGATAGCTGCAAAGGGTGGGCCAACTCAATATTGAACTCCACGGACTAAGACTGGGATGCCATTAAAGTTCATGTGCGCGTAAAGGCAGACATACCAATACTTTTGGTAATATAGTTTATATGTCGGGTCTGGAAGTGTGGAGATGAAGGTGGTGATGTAAAGGACTGTACATTGTGTTTCTGTCACAGTAAAATCGTTAAGACTTTTTGTTTCACACCAATGCCTTTGGCTGTGGGTGCAGAATCGCAGTGACTCCCACAAACACACGCAGGTTGCTGTGTTGAAATTGCATGGGGCTGCCATTCATTCTGAATATCACCCTCTCCCCACGCATGTAAAATCGCAGTGCAGGAACCGCAGGGAAATCACACAGTCAAAATGACCATGTTGGGTACGTTTTGAAAAAAGTGCATGCACCTTCTTCTGCGGGAAATGCAGACACGGGAGCCCATTAAATTGAATAGGCTGCCGTGCCTGCACAAACGCGGCCCGCAGAAACGGTATAATGTGAACCTAGGATAAAAGACTGAACATGTGGTCAATCCTTATTCTGAAGAAGGGCCTCAGGAAAGGAGAATGTGAGTGGCCTAAGATGGAGGAATTTCTCCCTGTAACAGGTCTGTGTGTATCCTATCTCATCCCTAGCAGGAGGACAATGGGAGGGGCCCTGGGCCACCATGGCCATTGCTGGTGACCAATTCGGGGGCTGCCAACAAGTTATAAAATGTTGCCATATTGCAAGCCAAACCATTTCCAAACCTACAAAAATAGTAATAGACAATGCGGTGCTACTCCAAATCAATAAAGTGACCGTAAAGTGTTAGTGCAAGACACCCGATTATACATAAAGTGGGCAAAGAGGCTCGAAATAGTATCCATGTGAATAAACTGTGCAAAAAACACACAAACAAAAAAACCTGCCAGGTGAAAATAATAAAAAAAAAAATGCACCCCCTAGGGCTTAGAAATACACTGTAAACATGTGTATGTGCACTAATAATGTAGTCCCCCTCTATGAATACTATAAAGATACAGAGGAATTGTGAGAAAAGCCTCAACCCTCTTTCTGCCCAGGCCAATTTTCGACTTTAATCGCTGTCACATTTTGAATGACAATTGCGTGGCCATGAAACACTGTACCCATATGACATTTTTATAGTTTTTATACAAATAGAGTTTTTTTTTTATTTTTTACTAAACAAACGAAAGGCTGAAATAAAAAGTAAAAATAAAAAATTTTTTCATAGTTTTGAAATTTTGCAAACAGGTAATTTTTCTTCTTCACTGATGTGCGCTGATGAGGCTGCACTGATGGGCACTGATTTGGCAGTACTGGTGGGCACTGATAGGCAGCACTGATAGGTGCAACTGATGTGCACTGATAGGCAGCACTGATAGGTGCAACTGATGAGGAGGCACTGATTGGCAGTACTGGTGGGCATTGTTGGGACTACACTGATAATCAGTGCCGATGTACCTTTAACACAAGGCAGTTAGCGGCTCTCTTCTTTACTCCTCATGCTGTCAGCTCGAGGAAAGAAAAGCTGATAACGGCTTGTGTTTACCACGTGCTCAGCTGTGTCCAATGACAGCTGATCACAGGATGTAAAGGGCAGCTGTGATTGGCCCTTTACCCTGATCTGTGATCAGCCCAATCAGGGGAAGACGTCCATGTATGCCCTCCCGGAAAAGTAAGCCAGGGCTGTAGCTGTCTTTCGGCTATAGCGCGGGCAGGATGTGGTTAAAAAACAACAATGTGCACAAAAAAGATAATATAACAGTAATGGTGTCACCCTACTAAAATAAATATAATCAGTGTCCATACCTATACCCTATAAATCTGAGCAACCGTTCACATATATATTAAGTGTGTGCTTGATAAAATGCACTTCTCCTGTAAGCCACATGCAGTGACTGGATGCTGTTTATAACACCATGTGACTCCTTCACCAGTGTGGGTGGCAGCTCAGCTCAAAGATTGGACCTAATAGATATAGGTCTAATGCGCATCACCCTTTTTGAGTGGGACCAACTCATATCCTGATAATCCTCCACTGGATACTTCTCTAGGGTAAGGCTCAGAAGGTCAGCTGGTGTGTTAAACTCCACTCCTTATAGGTTAGGTGCATGTGCTCAAAGGAACAAAATAGGAACCATCATCGCACGAGAAAACCATAAAAACTTGCAAAAGACTCATTAAAAGCTTCTTAAAATGCACTCACGTTTGAGTGTGCACATATTGGTGCATAGAGATAAAAGCATGTGCAGGTGGGCTCTGGCTCCTTAAGAAGCATAAAACATTGGCACACACTGTCCTGGAATCTGGCACTTCCGGTGACGTGATGACGTCATTGGCTCCGTCATTGTCTTTTACTATTTTCTGTGATTACATTTTATGTGAGTAGTACACATGTTAATGCTGGCAGCCACTCATTAGATATTAAATATTAGATATTAAACTAGGAAGTCCTGTTTATTTAGTACATTTCCAAATCTGGATGAATTCCCTTTTGCCTCCCGCCTCCATAGCATATACATGAACACTTTGGCAACCCAAGCATTTATGTCTACACTTAAACATGAATCTAAATCGTCAAGCACAATTACAATGTTCTCTGATGTTTCAGCCTTAGGGAGCTGGAAAGCTTGAGGACATTGGAATGTGCAATACTGTCTACTCGCAGTGAAGTCAGTAGCAGGTTGTTGGCAAGTGCATGATGGATTCTTTCAGATATAGGCCCATTTTAACCACTTGTCGACTGCACTATAGCCAAATGATAGCTACAGTGTGGACGGACAGTTCTGGTCAGTTCCCGAGAACGTGCACACTGAAACGCATGGGCAGCACGCTATGTGATCACAGGGTCCTCTGGACGCTGCTGATCACAGATTGAGGTAAAGAGCCAATCAGCAGCTCTTTAGCATGTGATCAGCTGTGGCCAATCACAGCTGATCACGATGTAAACAGAAGCCGGTTATCGACTTTCTTTTCCTCGCACTGACAGGATGGGGAAGGGAGAAGAGAGCCGATAACCGGCTTCTGTAAAAAGAACATGTACCCTGATAATCAGGGCACTTATTATAACTGTCCCGATTATCAGTGCAGTCCCAACAGTGCCCAGCAGTGCTGCCAATCTGTGCCCAGCAGTGCTGCCAATCAGTGTGCAGCAGTGCTGCAAATCTGTGCCCAACAGTGCTGCCAATCTGTGCCCAGCAGTGCTGCCAATCTGTGCCCAGCAGTGCTGCCAATCTGTGCCCAGTGCTGCCAATCTGTGCCCAGTGCTGTAAATCAGTGCCCATTAGTGCTGCCAATCAGTGCCCATTAGTGCTGCCAATCTGTGCCCAGTAGTGCTGCCAATCTGTGCCCAGCAGTGCTGTCAATCAGTGCCCAGCAGTGCTGCCAATCTGTGCCCATTAGTGCTGCCAATCAGTGCCCAGCAGTGTCACCGATCAGTTCCACCTATCAGTGCCCACCAGTGCCGCCTCATCAGCGCCACCTCATCAGTACCAATCAGTGTCAGGAGAAAAATTACCTGTTTGCAAAATTTTATAAGAAACTATTAAAAAGTTGTTTTTTCAAAATTTTCATCTTTTTTCGTTTATTTAGCAAAAAATAAAAAAACCCAGTGGTGATTAAATACCACCAAAAGAAAGCTCTATTTTTGTGAAAAGCATAAAAAAAAATGAGTTTGCGTACAGCACATTCAAAGTGTGAAAGCGCTGAAAATTGGCCTGGGCAGGAAGGGGGTAAAAGTGCCCAGTAGGCAAGTGGTTAAAAAAATATCAAAAAAAGCAAAGCACTGGTACTCCCTTCTTAACCCCACATAAGTATTCCACAGGTATTGGGGAAATGTTCAAGAATACATTATTTATTGATTTATTTGGGAATATATTAAAAGATATCATATATATATATTGACACAATATTTATATTATTATCTTAGATAATACATTTTTGCACTAATTATTTGATATTTGTATGTGGAATGTGGGATAATCAGTTTCAGTTGTTCAACGTCTTTTTTTTTTGCACATTTTTAATTATGTTTTTATATGTTTGGTAACACTATCATTTAAGATAAATTAACAATGTGTAGGTAAAGTGGGGGTACTAGTGCTTTACTGTTTTGATATTGCTAATCTGATTTATCAAATTTGCTTATAAATTGGCAGAGCAACAGGTTCATTAATTTACTATGTTGAGGAATTAACTTGGGGAGTTTTTTTTTTTCCAGTTTTTATTGTCAGATAATTTTTCGAAGGAACCTTCAGTGTTAACTCAAAAACATTACTGGGAGTCTTTGCCCTTTTATTTTACGTTTTTACGTTTTTTACGTCCCTTCTTTTTGAAAAGTAAATATCTGGTGCACAGAGCACTACTGGAAGTTCCACTGAGCACTGAGCTTCAGAACTTATGACATTTGTGAATGCTGAGCCACAAAGAAATGCTGTAACGGAAGACAGGAACCAGGGGAAAAAACGGATGGTTTATAGAGAAAGTGTTTACCTTGACCGTGAATATTTTTGCAGACAGAAGAAGGCAGAATGGGACATATAGGACATACTCTGAAAAAAAGTACACTGTTCTGCATAAAAATGGAATAATGCTTTTTGATTATCCTGCATTTATTCCCAGAAAATGTAGGCTTTAGATTCCGCAAGACACTTTAAAGGAAAAGCAATAATGCGCATTGATCTCCCATAAAAGAAAATGTGGTAAACATTTGTGCAAATATAAGCAGTCATACTTTAAAATACAGAACCGAGTTATTGTTGTGTTGTTTGTAAACCAGAATTATCTAAAATATGCGAAAGCAACATTTTATATGCAGTATTGAACCTTTTTTATGGAAATCATTATCTGGAAAATGTTTAAAATAGTCAGCGACATACCTTATTGGTGTTGCTTAATCATTTCAAAAGTAGAGGAGTGTTTGTGATCTCCTAAAGGTTTCACACCCCATTTCTGAATTTGCCGCAACAAAAAATAAAATAAAGCAGAATTAAAGGTAACCAATAAAAAACTGCAAGCAGGCAGCTGTTTATTGCAAACCGGACATGCAATGTCCCTTCTGCAATAACAAATGCTTATCTGCCTGCTCGCATATTGAATTCATTGGATGATGCCTCTTAACGCACCCAGTTGGGGAACCTGGAGTGGACACTCACTAGTGCCCCCAATGGCGAGCTGAGGTTGCCCTCACATGAAATCATTGTTAAGGCAGCACTCCATCTTAAAAGCGAGGCTTCTCCATGTGTTTATTTAACTCTTCAGACTCCAAAACAGCACAGTGTACACCGTTAAGGCACCTGCCCTTCCAGCCCACCCCTTGTCCCAGCCCTGCTGGTTGAGAAAGGATGGATCACAGAGTGATGATGGTGATCTAAAACAAGAAGTGAAGCTGTTTCCTAGCATGGCATCAGCATGCAGCAGTAATTAGGATCCATCAGTCTTCCCAGCCTCCATCATACAGTTTTGGTTATCTGCTGTCCACTGTAGCCTTTTTTTCCTATTTTTCGCTGAACCCTGTATGGTTTTCAGATGTGGCAGCTCATCCTGATTGAGAAAAGCTGGACCAAATAGTGAACTAAAAGATAGTGAACTAAAACAAGAAGTGAAGAAATTCTCCTCCCACCATCAGCATGCCACCGCATTAATTAAGATCCATCAGTCTTTCCAGCCTCCATCATACAGTTTTGGTGATCGGATGTCCACTGTAGATTGGTCTTAGCTGACAGGAACCTTGTATGGTCTTCTGATGTGTCAGATCCTTCCTCTCAAGATTGTATGCTCAGTAACGCTTCTGAAGATCATTGTTGTAAAAATATATTATTTAGACAGATGTGGGCTTGAATACGCATGGCTATTCTTCTCTGAAGTTTTTCATTGCCAAGAGGTTTTTTCTTCAAAACTGCAGCTAATAAGATGTCTGTATGTTTTTTGCACCAGTCTCTCAAAACCCTAGAGACGAAAGTACATCAAGATCACAGAAGGTCAATCATTACTGGGATACTGCAACCACCACATTTGGCATAAAAAAATAATTCCAAAGTAATTTAGACCTCTCGTATTGGTAATACTATCGCAATCTAATGTTTTGTTGCACATCAATTACATTTCTTGACTTTTTTTTTCTTTTAAAGCTGAATTGCAGTCATATTCACTGTTGAACTATTTGTGTCAACAAGTAGGCGCACCTAATAAATGTGCCACTGAGTGTGCATCAAGTTTAAATTCTTCCTATTCTATCACCCGCTGCATATATTAACACTAATTCCCATCATTAACAACGTTTCAGTTTGACAAATTGTTATAGTATCGATTTCCCAAGAGTCCCAATTAACTTTTTTTACTTTTTGTTTCTTGCACCTTCAAAGGCTCTATTAGCTGTGATTCTCCTGGGACTAATTCACACTGGAAGTGAAATGAGTTGTATCTTATTAACAGGGAGTAAGAATTGAAGGCAAGACACTAGTAGAAAATCAAAAATGGTCTCTGAAACAAACTTGGTTAGATTATAGCTGAAGCGTTTCTTTTTTTTGGGGGGGTGGAGGTTGTTTTTTTTTCATTCCTTTTTTCTCCTCTGTTGTCTTTAAAGTGAAGCTATAGTTTTTTAAATGATTTTTAGATGTATACAGTACATGAATGTGACCAGATTATGTAAAGTTTGCAAATATATACCTTGTCATATGGTGATCCCAAGATCACCAGCCAGCCACTTGTATATGTAAATAGTCTTTAATGGCTTGTCACATACCTGGTCAGAGGCCCAAGTGATGAGAGGGCTCCCCTTGCGGATGGGTGCAGAGCACCTCTGAAGGGGGTGGCATAGAGTGCTGTGCCCAAAGAAGCACCGGTTGCCATCGGTGTAGTTGCCTGATGATCAAGTTGATGAGACACCTGATGGAGACTGCACCATGCAGGAATGCTAGCAAGGCAGATGACATTCTAGTGAGACCAGTAGGAGAGAATAGACGGAGGGGATGCATGACTATGGGAGGAACAGGGGTCAGGGAACGGTCAGCCAGGTCAGTGGTGGGGCACAGGTTCAGCTCTTACCTGATTGGAGGTAGAAGTTGGTGGGGGCTGGATTCAGAGGTTGGGGTCCGGTGTAGGGGGTGGATTCTGCATCATTCGGAGAAGTTTGGAGAGGAGACATCTTCTTGGGACATACGTGCTGGTCACCTGCAGGTAGACAGACAGGGAGATGAGTGAGCTAGAGGCCTTGTTAGCTCAGGTCAGGGCCGCAGCAGTCAAACGGGGCCCTCAGTGGCTGCAGCAGCAGCTGGCTGACGTACTTGGGGGGTCGGGATCTTCTACTTCACCTGTCCCTTCTTCCCCGGGGAGGAAACGAGCTAGAAAGGTGCACCCGCCGGAGCGTCTGAGCCCATCTCCTGTCCCTAAGGCTCATCGAGCGAGAAGGAGCCCCTGTCCCAGGGACCCTCCAGGGCTTACTGTGGGGCTGCCTGCTCATGCCTCCGGTGTGGGCCCTGGGAGGAATCCTACCCCACGGCGCTCTTCTACTGCTCACAGCTCAGGCCGGAGCATGTGGCAGCCCTCCCCCTCCCCCCCCCGTGTAGATGTCCTGTGTGGGAGGGCTGCTCAGCGGGGGAGACGCAGCGGGATGCGCAGTGGGGGGCGTCCCTGCCCCTCAGCTGTCCAGAGAGAGAAGGATGCCCAGGCTTCAGGGATACTCACTGGGGGGGTGCCGTCATCGTCCCCCGCCAGCCGCCGACACAGGGCTCCGGAGCGTTCGGCTCCCTCTGCCACTGCTGCGCAGAGCGGAGCTCAGCTGGATGAGATTGTAGTCACGAACAGCGGTGGGGTGGGAGCGCCCTCTGCTGGTTCACCATCCACATCACAGGCGGGACGTCACAGCAGGATGAGTGTGAAGGCCCAGGCTGGGGGACACGCCCCCTTAAAGAGACAGCGCGTCCCTGCTGCAGCTGGGGGTACTACTGTGCCCAGCAGCTCTTCAATGGAGAGAACAGAGCCCGGGGCTGAAGAGGAGGCTTCCAGGAGCCCTGAGGAGGAGCCGCTTGTGCAAATGAGGCAGGGGACGTCGCCGCGGCAAGATTCTTCGGCTGAGTCCGGTGAGCTCACCAGCGCGGATGAAGACGATCGATCGGTCGGGAGGCGTCCTGCTTTGCGGAGCCAGCTGGGATCCGGACAAACGGCTAGTCGTGTGGCGGTTCGGCTGCAGCCTGGTAAGTCGCCAATTTTACCTTTACATACTAGTCAGATGGGGGGGGTTAATTTGGGGGTTTCCTCAGAGGTTAGTTCAGTGCCAGGAGTGGTGGGTGGAGATGCGGGTGCTGCGCCGGTTTTGTCCGCATTTTTTGCAGGCTTTCGGGAGTTATTGGCCCGTTTTGATCCGGCGGGGTCTTCTTTAGCATCTCAGGGGCCCGTTGGGGCATGGGCTCCCGCTGCCGCCGGCGTGGACTCTGTTGTTCCTCGCACACCCCCCCCAGCAGAGCCGCTTGCAGTAGCGGTATCCGGGGCGGGGGGGTCCTCCGGGGTTAGCGTGACGTCGGCGTCGCCGACGGAGGTGACTGGGGTGGACGCGAATAAAGGGAAGGAGTCCTCTGAGGATAAGGTGCGGTTGGCGGATGCGGCGAAGTGCGAGATTTATGTGTGCTTTGAGGGCCCACTGGGAGTGCATCTAAAGCAAGATGTACGAGAAAAGATCTGGAAAGGGGAATATGTTGAAATATTCTCTCTTTTGCCGTTAGAGAAATTTAATATCGACAAGGGTAAGGCGGACGAAAGCAAGAAGGAGGAGGAGGAGAAGCGACGCTGGAGGCTTATTCCTCGCACTTTTGGGAATTGGCTTCAGACGTTTGCCATTTTGGCTAGCGTAATTGGCGAAAAAGCACCAGAGAATTGTTCTCCGCTTTTTTGTTATCTGGATGCCATTGGGGAGGCTTATCGAACTTATGGGGGAATTGCTTGGCTGCGCTATGACGAGCAGTTCCGCCAGCGCAAGGCTTTGCGTCCGGGCTTGCGCTGGGACCATAAGGACATTGGGCTTTGGATGAAGCTTATGTCACAGGCGAGGGTTTCGGGACAGCCCTTTCTCGGAGGGGCCGGCGGTTCAGGTGCCGCTGGACAGTCGGCCACACAGCGAAAGGGAATTTGCTGGCAGTTTAACGAGGGGTCGTGCCGTTTTGGCGCAAACTGTCGTTTCCGTCACGAGTGCTCTGGTTGCGGGGGCTCCCACAGTTATGCCAAGTGTTTCAAAAAAGGAAAGTCCCAACCCGTTGAGTCTGCCTCAAAAAGGGAGGACGCCAGTAAACCTTCCCGAGATGGTACCGTATCTAGATAGATATCCGCGACGGGAGGCGGCAAGTTTTTTGGCTGATGGTTTTGCCCATGGTTTTCGGATCCCGTGTTCGGGACCTGTGGCCCCGTCTCCGCGGGCTCAAAATTTGAAATCAGTGCGCCAATTTTCCCAGGTTGTTTCGGACAAACTGGCAAAAGAGGTGGAACTCGGGAGAATGGCCGGACCATTCGCTCAACCCCCCGTTTTGTTTTTACACGTTTCTCCCCTTGGGGTGGTACCCAAAAAGGAACCCAACAAATTCCGGTTAATTCATCATTTGTCGTATCCGAAGGGGACTTCAGTGAATGATGCCATTTCTCCGGAGCTGTCTTCGGTGTCTTACACCTCCTTTGATGCCGCGGTTGGTTGGGTTCAACGGTTTGGCCAAGGTTCATTGATGGCGAAGACGGATATAGAATCCGCTTTTCGTCTGCTGCCGGTGCATCCGGACAGTCAACATTTGCTTGGCTGCTGTTGGGAAGGGCAGTTTTATATGGACCGTTGTTTGCCGATGGGCTGTTCCATCTCTTGCGCATATTTTGAGGTGTTTAGCACTTTTGTGGAATGGGTAGTTAGGGAAGAGACTCAGTTGAGGTCGGTGCTGCACTATCTCGACGATTTTCTTTGCATCGGCCCACCGGATTCCTCAGTTTGTTCAGTGCTGTTACACACTTTGGAATCTATTGCGTCACGTTTTGGAATTCCTTTAGCGCCGGGTAAGACGGAAGGTCCTTCTACAGTCATGCAGTTTTTGGGCATTGTCATTGACACGCGTCTGATGGAATGTCGTCTCCCGAACGACAAACTGGAGGACTTGCGTCAAGGGGTGGCGGAGGCTGAGGTGGCGAGGAAGGTCAGGCTTAGGCAGTTGCAGTCGTTATTGGGTAAGCTTAATTTCGCCTGCCGCATCATGCCTATGGGACGCATCTTTAGTCGTCGTTTATGTGCTGCCACTGCGGGAGTACTGAAGCCGCATCACTTCATCAGGCTTTCGCGTGAGCTGAAGGCCGATTTGAGGGTTTGGGGTGAGTTTTTGTCCACATACAATGGCAGGTCTTTATGGATGGCGCCGGTTGTGGCAGCCTCTGACCTGGATATTTTCACTGATGCAGCTGGTAGTTCTGGTTTTGGGGCTTTCTGCCAAGGGGCTTGGTGCACGGCGGTGTGGCCAGAAGAATGGAGTTCGGCGGGGTTCTTACGTAATTTAGTGTTACTGGAACTATTTCCGATTGTAGTGGCGGTTGAAATCTGGGGCTACAAATTTCGGGATAGGCGGATCTGTTTTCACTGTGACAATTTGGGGGTGGTGGAGGTTATAACGCGCTTGTCCGCTTCTTCTCCGCCAGTGGTGCGCTTGTTGCAGCACTTGGTTTTAAAGTGCTTAAGCTTGAATTGTTTTGTACAAGCTGTTCATGTCCCGGGGGTGTTGAATTCCATTGCCGATTCTTTGTCTCGTTTCCAGTGGGAGAGGTTCCGGAGGTTGGCGCCGGAGTCGGAGCAACTGGGGGTTCCTTGTCCCGACAGGCTGTGGAGACTGGCATTGGAGTAGCTGAGGAGCTGTTACGTCGATCGGTGACTGGGGGTACGTGGGCGGCGTACTCGTCGGTATGGGGTGAGTGGTCTACCCTGGTAAGTTCGGTTGGGGGGGATTTTTCATCACATGATCACGTGGCTTTGTTGCTGTATTTTATTGGGACGGGATTTACACAAGGCAAGTCAGTGTCCAAAATGAACAAGAGTTTAGCTGCCCTAGCTTTTCTATTTAGGATGCAGGGCCTGCAGGACATGACAAAGGATTTTAGGGTGCGTCAGGCCATGAAGGGGTTTCGGCGGGGGAGAGTACTGCCAGATACGAGGCGCCCGGTCTCGTTTGAGTTGCTTCAAGAGTTGGTGGAGCTGTTGCCCGGGGTTTGTACGTCTGTTTATGAGGTGAGGCTTTTCAATGTGGCTTTTGCGTTAGCATTTTTTGGAGCATTGCGCATTGGGGAACTAGTTAGCAAGAACAGGTGTGGAGTAGGGGGGTTAAGTTTGAAGGACGTGACCCTGTCTGGGGATTGTGTTCGGATTCATATTGGCAAGTCTAAAACTGATCAATTGGGTAAAGGGGTTTCCGTGTCGTTGTTTCGGGTGCTTCCGGAATCGGTTTGCCCGGTTTCTTCGGTGCAACGATATCTTGGGGTTAGGGGGTGGAGGCCGGGAACCTTTTTGATGCACAAGGATGGCTCATCCTTGTCGCGTTTTCAATTTTTGTCAGTTTTTCGACGTTGTTTGGAAAAGGCGAGCAGGGAGGTTTCCCAGTTTAATACTCACTCCTTTCGTGTGGGGGCAGCCACAGAAGCGGCTAGGTGGGGTTTGGGTTCGCAGGTAGTGAGACGCATAGGGAGGTGGGAGTCTGATCGTTTTAAGATTTATGTTCGCCCTCATTTGCTTTGAAGTTGCATTGAGTATGCGGGTGTGGTTTTATGTTCCTTTTTATGTTTCTTTCAGATCTTCCTCCTGGCCTGGTCTGGATTCTGGGGGATTCATACGTGTTCTGGGGGGCTGTTAGGGCTGATGTACGTCCTGAAGGGAGGCAACTGGGCATTTCTCGGAGTGAGGCTGTCTTAAAATGGTTGGGTATCCGTGGAATGATGTGGGGCCAAGTCCTTCCTGAATTTCACTATTTTTCCAGAATTGACAGGCCCCCAGATGTTCTAGTTTTACAGGCAGGGGGCAATGATTTAGGGGTGCGGGCTGCCAGGGATCTGGTGAGGGATATCAAATTTGATATTTTGCGTCTGCTACGTGATTTTCCTGGCTGCATTATTGTGTGGTCAGATATTGTGGCAAGAAAAGGGTGGCGGTTCGCCCGCTCCGTAAGCAGGGTTAACAAAGCCAGAATTAAGTTGAATAGGGAGGTTGGGAGGTTTGTGGCCCGGCTTGGGGGCATAGTAATTCGACACAGGGAGCTGGAGGATCAGTCTGTTCGCTATTGGCGAGACGACGGTGTTCACTTAAATGCAGTGGGCATAGACATATGGTCCTTGGACCTTCAGGAGGGTGTGGCAAGAGCGTTGCAGGTGTGGAGGGATTCGCTTGAATGAGGTTGTCAATCAAGCTCACGTGGCGGTTCAAGGGGTCTTTGGGTGTCAATACAAATTTTACATGGTCACAGGAGTAGTGGGGCCCATCTAAGGATGGCGCTTACATTTGTTAGCGGTGGTTCTCCCAGGAGATAAATCCCCTGGGGGAGGGGAATATGGAGTTAGTTGTGATGTCCGAGTGTCCTCGAGCCTGTTGGGGTACAGCTGAGGATGTAGACCGTTTACAGTTATAAAGTGTGCCTTTTTCAAGATACCCAAAGACCTCTTGCTGTTGGACATTATTTTGTTATTTGTTTTCATGTTCTTTTTGTTATTTATTATTTGGTTAATAAATTGGCTGCTGTGGCCTTATAAAACCCATGTCACGCAGTCTGTGTCTTTAATTTAATGGTAAGACCCAAGGTTGACGAATCCTTTAGTCAAGTGAGACCCGTAGGAGAGAATAGACGGAGGGGATGCATGACTATGGGAGGAACAGGGGTCAGGGAACGGTCAGCCAGGTCAGTGGTGGGGCACAGGTTCAGCTCTTACCTGATTGGAGGTAGAAGTTGGTGGGGGCTGGATTCAGAGGTTGGAGTCCGGTGTAGGGGGTGGATTCTGCATCATTCGGAGAAGTTTGGAGAGGAGACATCTTCCCACCCTCCCGCCCTGGTGTTAGGAGTCAGCAGGTTGGATAGGTATGGGGTGTATTGGTATTTTATGAATACGGTTGAAGGGTTTGTGTCATTCAACTTTATTTTCAAAAAAAAAAAAAAAAAATATAATAAGGAAAACAAAGAATAATTTAAAAAAATAAAGAAATAAATAAATAAATAATAATAATAATAAGTAAAATAAAAGAAATAAATAAAAATAAATAAAAAAAAAAAAAATATATATATAATTCACGTTGTCTACGGTAAAATGTAATGTTGTGGTGTATTTTAAACTTGTCACAGCAGTTGGCGGTTCAAGGGGTCTTTGGGTGTCAATACAAATTTGACATGGTCACAGGAGTAGTGGGGCCCATCTAAGGATGGCGCTTACATTTGTTAGCGGTGGTTCTCCCAGGAGATAAATCCCCTGGGGGAGGGGAATATGGAGTTAGTTGTGATGTCCGAGTGTCCTCGAGCCTGTTGGGGCACAGCTGAGGATGTAGACCGTTTACAGTTATAAAGTGTGCCTTTTTTAAGATACCCAAAGACCTCTTGCTGTTGGACATTATTTTGTTATTTGTTTTCATGTTCTTTTTGTTATTTATTATTTGGTTAATAAATTGGCTGCTGTGGCCTTATAAAACCCATGTCACGCAGTCTGTGTCTTTAATTTAATGGTAAGACCCAAGGTTGACGAATCCTTTAGTCAAGGTGTGCAGGTGAATCTTGACAGATGAGTACAACAGGAAGCCGAGTCAGAAGCCAGTCAGTATCATACACAGGAGATCAGTCAGAAACAAGGGCAGCTTAGTCAAGATTAAACCAGGGTCATGCACAGGGAAGCAGGCAGTAGCAAAGTCTGTGAGAGCAAGCCAGGGTCAGAGCTAGGAGAGAATCCAAGATAGGTCCAAGGGAAAGCTGGGTCAGCAACAGGTAATCAAAGAATGCAGCAAACACAGGAGCACAGGCTATAGGGGCTGATGATCATCCAGCAACTTGTGGTCCAGATTGCTATTCTTAAAAAGGCCACTTGACACCAGAACACTTTGCGTGCGCCGTGGTACACAGATGTGCGCACTTGCATGTGTACGCACACGAGCACGCTCCCAAGCACCAGAACACAACATCTGTGTGCATTTCCGTGTGAATTTGCGTGACCATGCTGAGTTTTCTTCAGTTCATCCCCTGACATGGCCTCTCAAACAAGCAAACACAAATACTGTTCTGCAGCAAAGGTAAAAGCCAGTAACAGTCCACAGTCCTAGTATAATTAAGACCACAAAATGGCTCACCACCAAAATAATCAGCTCCACACTTGGGTTTAGGGTTCCTGTCTGCTTCGGGATACAAGAAAACCAAAGTCCCTATAATCAGGGTTTGAAGGCTCTTTCCCAACTAGAGTCTTTCGGAGCCTCTGAATTTCAGGTCTCAATAGAGGACTTACTAATGTAGAGAATAGTGTAAATCCGTGCTTTCCTCTAACCAGACTACCCCGAACCCCTCACGTTAGGTGAGAACCCCAAAAAATACAAAAATACAAAAAAAACTCTTGAACTCTCTCTTAAGGGGACCACAACATAAATAGTGGAGAAGTATAACTCCTATCCAGGATCCATCTCTGCCACCCTGTACTATGCACAAAAATGGGAATTGTAGATACCTGACAATCACACCTACATGAGCATATTGTATATTCCATACCAAAATTATGGCCTTTGATATGGAGCTGCCCCCTTACCTCTTTATTGGCTATACCACTCTCCTTTGTTCTGGGAAGGCTGTGTGTCTGTTGTAATTTGTGTCCAGTCAGCCAGAAGAGCATTTATGAAGCCAGGTCTGATGTTGAACAAGTAGACATGGCCAACTTTAAAGGCGTTGTACACTTTTGAGTGTTTCCAATTTTTTAACTAGGTATTCATGTATTTATATTCCCAGTGTTGTTTGTCTTACCTTGTACTGATGGACTCACATGTTGTAGTATCATGGCCGATCAATGTATTGCTTCATGGCCAAAGGACCAAAGGGATAAGAGGACTTTCGGTTCTGGGTTACACAGCATCCAATACATAAATCGCCAACCAAGTGCTAATGTAATAAAAAAAATCTTCTAGATGTGTGGTGAGCTCTCTGTGTGTCTGAATGCTCTCCCTGCTTGTGTCCATGTCTGATCTAATTACAGTGTAGCTCTCACTTGTACCAGCACTAGACTGATAGACATGGATTGTAGGATATGTAGTTTATTCATAGGAAATGCCAATTCTCACACTGCAGGAAGAGGTCATCCATTGTACAGAGCAACACACGACATCATGAATCTATTAATCAATGCAGATTTTATGCGGGTGAAAAATGCAAGATGCAGGTAGGAATGTTTACAATGCCTTTGTGACTAATGGCTAAAGCCAATGGACACTATTCTGTACTACTTCTCCTGGATCTCTCTGCTGCCTTTGACACAGTGGACCACCCCCTCCTCCTCAAAAAACTCCACTCCTTTGGTCTCCGTGACTGTACTCTTCGCTGGTTCTCATCCTACCTATCCCACCGCTCCTTCAGTGTCACTTACAACTCTACTTCCTCCTCTCCTCTTCCTTTTTCCGTTGGGGTCCCCCAAGGTTCTGTTCTTGGACCTCTCCTTTTCTCAATCTACACCACCTCCTTGGGTCAGTTGATTGCCTCCCACGGCTTTAAATATCATCTCTACGCTGATGACACCCAAATCTATCTCTCCACCCCCCAGCTCTCTCCATCTTTCTCCTCACGCATTACCAACTTACTAGCAGACATATCAGCCTGGATGTCACATCACTTCTTCAAACTCAACCTATCCAAAACCAAGCTCATGATATTTCCTCCCTCGGGTGCCACTTCCCCTGATTTCCCTGTCAATATCAACGGCTCAACTATCAACCCATCTCCCCATGCCAAGGTCCTAGGTGTAATCCTGGACTCTGAACTAACCTTTCGACCCCACATTCTATCACTATCCAAAGCTTGCCGCCTCAATCTTCGCAACATCTCCAAGATACGCCCCTTCCTAACCAATGTCACCACAAAGCTTCTAATCCACTCCCTGGTCATCTCCCGCCTCGACTACTGCAACTCCCTCCTCATTGGTTTACCTCTAAATAGGCTATCCCTACTTCAGTCCATCATGAACGCTGCTGCCAGGCTCATCCACCTCACAAACCGCTCAGCGTATGCCACACCCCTCTGCCAATCCCTCCATTGGCTGCCACTCAGTCACTGAATTAAATTCAAGATACTAACTATAACTTACAAAGCCATCCACAACCTGGCCCCCAGCTACATCTCTAACCTAGTCACAAAATACCAACCTAATCGTTCTCTTCGCTCCTCCCAAGACCTCCTGCTCTCAAACTCCCTTGTCACCTCATCCCATGCTCGCCTTCAGGACTTCTCCAGAGCCTCTCCCATCCTCTGGAATGCTCTACCCCAATCCGTCCGATTTTCTCCTACTTTATCCACTTTCAGACAATCCCTGAAAACTCATCTCTTCAGAGAAGCCTATCTGGCCCCCACCTAACAACTGTACATTTATCTTCTCAATCAGCACATCACCCATAGTTATTACCTCTTGTATCTCTTGACCTTCCCTCTTAGATTGTAAGCTCTAAGGAGCAGGGCCCTCTGATTCCTACTGTATCAAAGTGTATTGTATTTGTACTGTCTACCCTCAAGTTGTAAAGCGCTACGTAAACTGTTGGCGCTATATAAATCCTGTATAATAATAATAATAATAATAAATAATGCTTTTAAATTCATTATAAACCTGTTTATTAGGATTCATGTCAGAGCTCTGTGTAGCCACTTGAGTTCCTTCATACTAAACCTCATAACTGGCTTTGGGCATTGGGGTGCATCATGCTGGACCAGAAAAGGACTTTCTTCAAACTACTGTCACAAGGTTGTAAACACAAAATTGTCTAAAATGTCTTTGTATGCTGTAGCATGAATGCTACCCTTCACTAGAAACAACTCAACTCAATAAATTGAAGGGTCTGTTAGATGTCACTTAACGATAACATGAAGACACTTGAGAAATTAACTCAGACTAGAGTGATAGCATCAGCAGGCTTGATTTATTCTTAGCATATGGAACAGGAGAGAAGCTGTATGGATGGAATTTGCTCCAAAACAAAAACACATTTACACAAAATCCATGACGAACAGAGTTCTTTCTATGGTAAACAATGATCTTAATCAGATCAGAAACTCCTCTCTTTATGGTATAAAGACTAAATATAGATGTGCACCTAAAGCCTTGTCCTTTAAATGCATGTAGAAAGGTTACAACGGTACCTTTATGAATCAAGGTCAGAGGTGCTACAATTCAGTCTTACAATTGCTAACAGGCCCACATTCTGTTGGTCATATTGTTTATGTAGATGGGGGTAGACATATTTGCACTTTACCTATTCTATCTGATTAGATACTGCACTGTGACTACTAATTTCAATCAAGGGAGACTTTATCTACAAATTTACATTTAGACCGAGAGAGAGGCAATTAAGTAATCTTTCTACAGACTATTGAAAAATTTTTTTAGAGTTTTCCAGTTTCATTTGTCCTTTATTTTAGAGGGACTCTTTACTAAATGTTATTTGTCTTTAAAATATCCGCCTAGATGATCCAGGTTATAATAAAAAAATTTTAAAAATTACTAACATTTCTAGGAACAAATAGTTATGATGTATCTCTACATCCAACGGCCATTCACACATGTCATAACTAAGACATACCAGAGGTAGTGCATAATGTACCACCGTAGACTGCTATGGTCCCGTGAACCCCACCTGCCACTTATAACTGAAATGATGAGACTGACACACTTTTGGAGTGAAAATTGGCCATAACGGCCATTTATTAACAATCAACAACAAACAAACATTCCTCTGAACAGAAATATAATAACAATAACGATAATGACCAAGTTTGCTGATCCTTGGAGGCACTACTGAATCAACAACAAAATTTGTATCTGCGGAACCACTTAAAAGTCCTCAGCTGCAGAACACTGGTTCGAGGAAAATACCAAATTTCCCGCTGACACCCCATTTCCACAAATTCCCGTTAACCCACTGTTAACTGGGATTGAACAGAGCATGCTGTACCATAGACGGGTCCTTACTCTGATGCTACACAGTAAAATTTGGACACCTCCAAGGACCCCAACCGCCATACCACAACAACCACCAACAAGTCCACCATCCACAAGATGGTAGGGTGGGAAGTTTCCTCATCGTCCATTGCCTCAAAGTGCCCTTGGACTTTAAGACCCCACCTCAACATTGTTGTTGCACCTCCCTAGCCATTAATTCTACCAATCTATTTATGTGCCCCTTCTACTAACTCTTGACCATGCTATTAATTTAAACCTCTGACTCCTGGACTACTCTGCTAGCCCAGTCATGCCTGCCTTTTGACTATTTTTTTATTTTTATTTTTTTATCTGGATCTGAATTTTAATTCATGCATGTGATGGTTCTCCTATTTTGTAAAAGCTAAGCTGCTCATTTTCTTGGAGTGAATGGGCAGAAAAGCAACTTATGGTATTGAAAATCACGATAATGGAGTCAGTATCCACCCATATGCCTGGACCAGCACCCGGCTCAGCCTCTCAGTGAGCCGCTTAGAGCCTGAGCTGGCCGCTCCCGCCCCTGGGGGGGTGCGGTCAGCGGTGTTAGATCACTCGGTTCTCAGTCTTAGAGGCACCAGGTGACAGATGCAGCATTGGACCAATGCTGCATCCACCTAGATAAGTATGATTATTAAATAAATAAAAAAAAAGCTTCTCTTTTAAGGTCATTGTTGGTGGTGATTAATGGTTTAATGAGCTACACGTGGCTCTTTAGTGTTACAGAAGCTCCTTTCAACTATCCTAGATCTGTCCTTGTGTAAAAAAAAAAAAACACAAAGGACTTGTTCACAAGGCAGCCAAGTAGCAGTAAAGGCAAGCAGTTGAGCCAGGGTTTTACAGCCCTGACCGCCCACCTAAACAAAGGCATGCCGCTGCTTAACGCTGTACACTTTCTATGCCACTGATGCATTGCTTCATGGTGTCCCTTCCCCAGCCTGTGGCTGAACAGTGAAAGGAGAAGCACCACACTGCTATCCTAGTGTAGCATGGCCTCCTTATGAACTGCTTGGATTTACCTGTTCACCTGCATCGCCATGACCCTGTGAACATTCCAACCCACCTTACACTCTGGGTTCGAACATGTTTTACAGCACCTTGAAATGACACGTCACACAAGTCAAATAGGTTTATATTATCTCAGCTTTTACTGGAGTTAGCAATGTGGTATTTATATACAAAAAAGGGTAATTGGAGGGTAAAAGTTCAACGGCATAAGAGCATAATATACATAAATGTACAATGAAGTACCACCTGGAGCATGACCTGTAAGGACAGTAAAGGGTTAGCTATCTAATGCAGGTAGTCACACACTAAAGGGGAACCCCAGGCCGGCCTATTTAACCTTTATATCCTAATGAGAGATCAGACAGAATAGGGATAGAATAGGGCCCTTTAAATGCTAACAACAGCAATGTCCAAGATGCAGGCCTGATGGTCTTTACCGGTCTTTATCTGCTGGGTTGGTGCCGTGTAGATGTCTGATGAACAGCAGACAGAGTTAAGCCCCCTGGGGCAGGATTAGAATCACTCGAGCACCACGTGGTAGGCCGCAGCCTCTCTCCCCGCCACAGAGAGATGTGCACTCGGCAAAACCCAGGAAGAAGAGAGCGCGGGGCAGATCTCCTGACTCTTTTAAGGTTCCTCCCAGAAGTCTCCTCGGGTTGCAGCAAGGATCCCTGGCATGTGTACTCCAGATGTAATGTCACGCAACGGAATCGCCAGTCTGAAAGACTACTAGTCCCAGAATCCTTTTGGTCGGGCTCACAGATATGATGACAATCACTGGCACCCAGCACAAGAGGGATATAACTATAAACTGAAGAATGACGGGTAAGTTGCATAATATTAAAACTGTAGCCCACTATCGTCAATGGTGTATCCTGGCCTAGGCCAACAAGGCCCAGGCCTAGGGCAGCACTTTGCAGGGGGGCAGCAAAATAGCTCCCCCCCCCTCGTACGAAAAAAACAGTCTCCTCCTGGCTCCCACATGAAAAGAGTCCCCACTGGCTTACCCTACACTTTTAGTGTACTTTTTTCGCCCATGGTTTTTGTAACCTGCTGATTTGTCTTAGGTTTTTTTCTATAGGAACCTCTTTATGCCAGTTATTCCTGTTTTATTTAGCAAAATGTATTGCAATTAAACATACACAGGTTAAAGATCTTTCAGTCTGTGTGTTGACATATTTTGGGGTTATTTTTGGCCTGATTGAGTCCTAATTCTTTGACTATGAAAAACATTAGTTGGGCAGGTCCCCATCCCTAGTGTTCCTCCTGGGATAAGTGGCACCGACAGCCAAGAGAGGTACCTGTGTGGTCAGATCACCATTGTATGTCCATTAAGCCACAAATATGGATTTAGACCAACCCTATCTGCTGACCCAATGTGATGTAATTTAGGGGTATTTTAACAGGTGAATATGAGCACTTCCAACACAACAAAGTGCCTTTGTTATCACTTAGCACTGGCATTTGTTCTGACATCAGTTTGAGTTGTTTCAGTGATCATTCAGAATCCACTGACAGGCGCACTTGACCTCCATCTGACCTGCATTTACCTGTGCTTCATGCAGAGTTTGCCTTCCAATAGACTGGAGGGTGAGCTTTAGGAGGAAAAGGTGGGGCCTAAAGATTAAGAGGTGTGGTTTACAGATGACAGGGTGGGTCTTAAGCAGGAAGGGCTGTGGCCTTGACAGGAAGGGGTGTACCATATTTAAATTAGGGGGTTCACGAGTTTAGTCAGGCCTAGAGCAGAACAAAACCTAAATGCACCACTGACCATCGCTACACTAGTCTGAACTCTGCTGTACAGTAGACTGCAAGAGGCTGATACCAAGTAAAATGTAGGTATTCATACAGTTTGCAGTTAAAAAAATACATTTAATTACGTATTACCGTATATACTCGAGCATAAGTCGATCTGAATATAAGCCGAGGCACCTACTTTTACCACAAAAAAACTGGGAAAACCTATTGACTCGAGTATAGGCCGAGGGTGAGAAATGCAGCAGTGGAAAAAGAGGGTCAACAATGCCCATCTGCAGCTGCATGCATCACTGTGTCCATTGCATCCCTTCCCTGTGTCCATTGTATACTTCCCTGTGTCCATTGCAGCCTCCCTGTGTGCATTGTATGCCTCCCTGTGTCCATTGCAGCCTCCCTGTGTCCATTGCATGCCTCCCTGTGTGCATTGCATGCCTTCCCTATGTCCATTGCCCTGTGTCCATGCCCTCCCTGTGTCCATTGCCCGGTGTCCATGCCTTCTGTGTGTCCATTGCCCTGTGTCCATGCCTTCCCTGTGTCCATTGCCTCCCTGTGCCGATCTGCCTGCCTGAGCAGCCTGTGTCATGCAGTCAGATGGTGTCCAAAAGCCGCTCCTCCTCCTCGTCCTTGTCCGTGGGATGAGGACGAGAGGACGTCTGTAATAGGCGGAACACTGAACACTGACTCACTGCTGGGAAACTGAGTGTTCCCCCTATCACGGACGAGCGCGGCTTTTGTACACTGGTCGTCTGAGCATGACACGGGCTGATCAGGTATGTCAAGATGGCAGTGACTCGAGTATAAGCTGAGGGGGGCACTTTCAGCACAAAAAAATGTGCTAAAAAACTTAGCTTATACTCGAGTATATACCGAGCTGGATTTAATTCTTCGTTTTATCTGTAACATTTTTAGTTTAAATGTATTTCTAGAACGCTTTCACTAAATATGGCTTAGCACTACATATACACACACACACACACACACATATATATATATATATATATATATATATATATATATATATATATATATATATATGTATATCTATCTATCTATCTATCTATAGATATAGATAGATAGATATACATATATATATATATATATTTATATATATATATTTATATATATATATATATATATATATATATATATATGTATATATATATATATATATATATATATATATAGATAGATCGATCGATCGATCGATAGATACACACACACAGTATCTCACAAAAGTGAGTACACCCTTCACATTTTTGTAAATATTTTATTATATCTTTTCATGTGGCAACACTGAAGAAATTACACTTTGCTACAATGTAAAGTAGTGAGTGTACAGCTCGTATAACAGTGTAAATTTGCTGTTCCCTCAACACGGGGCGTGGCCTGGAGTTACATGGCTTAGGGTGTGCAGAGTAAGAGCTCTGTCTGAGACAATATCCTTTATACCTATCCTTCGAGGAAATCCTGCTACAAGCACACAGATTGATTGCTCACTGTGTCTGCATACGTCCCAGCCCTCATGTCCCCACTGAAACGGACATCTGAGGCCATAGCCAAGCTGGCCAAGTACCGCCACGAGGGTCAGGATAATGAGGAGGAAGATGGCGTCAACCTTGTTCAGGCCGCAGAGGAGTCTCCCTCCAACGATTCCGCCCAAATCCTCAAGGCTGTTTCTGTCTGCCAGACTACCCTCACCTCAAAGATTGAGGAGGTCATCCGACAGGACATCCAGAAATTGAGGGACAGAGCCACCGAAACTGAGCGCAGGGTGAGCCGCATGGAGTCAGACATCACACCCCTGCAGGTGTCCACGGAGCAGCTCCAGCACCAGCTCAGCGTCATCCTACACAAACAAAACGACATGGAAAATAGACTCCGAAGATGTAACCTCCGGTTCGTGGGCCTCCCTGAGAGATCTGAGGGCTCTGACCCCCCCACGTACCTAGAAAACCTCCCCATCAAGACCTATGGCAGGGAGGCCTTCTCTACCACATTTGTGGTCGAACATGCTCACCGCTCGGCTGCTCGCTCTCCACCGGCCGGTGAACCCCCTGCAAACCTTCATCGCAAAACTACTCAATTATAGGGACCGGGACACTGTTCTGCGCCTCACCCGGGAACGGGGGAAAATTCTGGTAGGAAATGTCACCATTGCGGTGTTCCTGGATTTCTCCGCCAAGGTGCAGAAGAAAAGGGCGCAATTCACTGAGGCCAAGCGTCAGCTCCGCATCCACCATCTCCCTTATGCAATGCTGTTCCCGGCGATGCTCTGGGTGGTTCGCGACGGAAAGGCACAGTTTTTTGAAGATCCTGCCGCTGTCCTAACATGGCTGGAACAACAAGAGGCAGCGGGCCCTGCTAACAGCTGAACCTCCTCACACGTTCTCCCCCACCTGCTGCCTGTGACCCCCTGGATGTGTACTGATTGCTCCGGATCTGGACTGCCAACTCCCACACGAACCGTGAGTTTACTGATGCCTGTTCCCCCCTCTTTTACCACCCCCCTTTCTCCCATTCCCAGAGTCTTAATATGAACAGTTTGGCTCCCTCAGTCAGCCTCCATAGATGTGCCAACATACTAGGCACCCTGCCTTTCCCACTCCATCCCTGGTCATTGGATTTCCCCCCCTTCCACTGTTTTTCGCTCTGTTCTCAGACACTCCATGGGCACTCACTTGGACTAATAGCACACTTTCCACTCCACTCAGTTGTGTGCTCTGCAGTTTTTATTTGTTGTCGCCCCCATAAACCCGCCATGGTCGCACACGGAATTGTGCATCCCCCCACTGCTGTTTTGATCTGGCAGTTATTAACATTTCCACAAGTTTTGTTTCCCTGGTCAGCTGCCACCCCCACGGCCATGGCGGGTGGCTGTTTATGCATCATGCCACGCTGGTCCAGAGATGGCAAAGTTTTACCTAACATATTGCTCACATTTGACTTACTGTATGCTTCAATTTAACAGTATATACTTCATACTGTGTTTCGTTTGTTTTGCAATGCCAAGAGTGACACTCTGTGCAACTAGTCATGACGATCCTTTGACCTCAGCCATCTGCTTGCACAGATTCGCTGCACTCCCACGTGTAATGCCTTTTTCTCTATATATTTTGCATTGTTTTATGTTGCATGTTACATGTCTAACCCCTCTGCTGAGTGCCTCCATTGAAGTATCCGACTGCATGCCCAAACCCCCCCAAGACACCTCATGGCCTCGCTTAAGCTAATTACCTGGAATGTTCAAGGGCTATGCGCTAAGCCTAAGCGAGTAGCTGTCCTTTCTCACCTTAAACATATATGAGCAGATGTTTCTGTCCTAGTTGAAACCCACATTATGGGCCAAACCCAAATGGCACTCAAGAAACCCTGGGTTGGCTGGCTATATCATGCCCCATACACCTCTAACTCCCGTGGAATAGCCATCCTCATTGCCAAAACAGTGCAATTCCAACTTCACAATTTGCAGTCGGATCCTCAGGGTCGGTTCCTGTTCCTTCATGCTACCATGGGTGGCCTGGAGGTGCTTCTTATGGCATTTTACATCCCACCACCATTCTAGTTCCATGCCCTACAGGAGGGACTTGCTTTCATGGCCAAATACCCCACAGTACCTCCAATGTGGTTGGGCGACTTCAAGATGATGAGTAATCCCAGCTTGGATAGACTTAACACTACTGCCCAGATGCCACCCCCCCCCCCCCCATCTATCACCAGGTTTGTCAGGTTCATATCAGAGTTTGCTATGATAGACTCTTGGAGGCATAAATACCCAACCAAAATAGGTTTCTCCTGCTTCACCACCTCACAACTAGCCATGTCCTGTATAGACCTAATTCTGATCTCCGCCCTGTTGCCCAACCTCATAGACGTGGGGTTCGGCACCAGGGTGCTCTCAGACAATGAGACTTCCCTCAGCTTCCCCCCATATATGAACCCATTCTGGCTCACAGTTCTGCCAGACCTGGAAGCCGTCCAGAGAGAGTAGATACACTTCTTTCGCACTAACCTGGGCTCGGCGCCTATTGGGTTGGTCTGGGAGGCTTTCAGACTTCATGCCCGACTAGTCCTGTCTACATGCATAAATAGACACAAAGCCACATCCAAACTCATGCTACAACAATCTGAAGAGCGGCTGAGCTCCCTCAAATAGTTATTTCTTGCAGACCCCTCGGCAGCCAACCCTTCCCTTGTCCGCTTACAGTCTAGATTAACTAATCAACTACATTTTGAAAAGGCGAAGCAGGGTATTTTCTTCAGCAAGCAGCGTATATTTTAACATGGCAAACATGTGGGTAAACTGCTAGCCTACATGGCTCATCTTGACCACAGCCCCCCAGTCGTGGTCCAGCTCCAGACAGCTAATGGAGCTGTGATTTCGGACCCCAACTTGGTGGCAGAGGAGTTCAAGCGATTTTACTCCAATCCCTATACGTCCACAGCGTGCCACACACAAACCAAATTATGCCGGTTCCTCCAAAACATTGATTTCCCCAACCTCACCCACTCCCAAAGGTCCCAATTAGAAATGCCCATCACCTCGGATTGTGTCGCTGAGGCGCTGGCACATCTCCTGTCTTCTAAGGCGCCAGGCTCTGATGGCCTCCCCCTAGAATTCTACACACAATTCCAAGAAGTCCTCACTCCCAAACTACAAGCTCTATATGCCCACATCTTTGACTCCGCGACTCTCCCATCATCCATGAGAGAGGCTCTCATTGTCCTCATCTCTAAATCTGGCAAAGACCCCCTCTTTCCAGAGTCCTATCGCCCCATATCGCTCCTGCAACTAGACGTAAAAATCCTAGCCAAAATTCTTGGCCTACGACTCAACAAAGTAATACTTAGTTTGATCCACCCTTGGGAATGTCTCTGCAGATTTGGATTCGGCCCTAAATTTGTCAAATGGCTACAGCTTGTTTACCAGGCCCCCACTGCCGGGATCCAGGTCCATGGCAGGATTTCCGATCCATTCTCTCTGTCCAGAGGCACTCGCCAAGGGTGCCCCATATCTCCACTACTGTATACCCTGGCCGTGGAATCTTTGGCTATTGCCATCAGGGCACACCCCCATATCAAAGGTCTCCCCGCATGGGCCAGGTGACTGAGACCCTTAGCCTATACACGGGCGATATGCTCCTTTATTTAGAAGACTCGGGTCCCTCCCTTGAGGCAGCCCTGCGGCAATTTGGGCAATATTCCGGCCTGCAAATCAACTGGTCCAAATCCCAAATCCTCCCGCTGGACCTGGATGCCCCATCTGCAGCCCAGGCAGCACTCCCCCTCGTCAGAGCAAGTCAAATTAAGTATCTAGGTGTGCAATGTTCAAGAACCCTAGCAGACTATATAAGCCTGAACCTAGAACCTCTATTTGCCCTCCTTAAAACAAAGACCCAAGTTTGGTCCCGACTCCCTCTTGGAGTTATGGGACGCATAAACTTAGTTAAGATGATTCTCCTCCTCAAGCTGCTTTATTTGTTCTGGCACACTCCCTTCTACATTCCCCCCAAATTTTTAAGTCCATGGAAGCTATCCTCAACACATTTGTATGGGGCTCATCCCGGCACAAGCTCTCCTGGCCCACTGAAGTTCCTGTTCACCTGGGGGCACTGCCCTTCCCGACCTTGCCCTATATTATATTGCTTCCCAATTGTCGCATTTCTACTACTACAACCAAATAGATAGGGACCACTACTTATCCCTAGTGTGCTCCCCCTGTATTGGCCAGGTCGCCCACCCATTCCAAGTTCTCCTGCGTGGCACCCACGGGCCCTCGGACATCAGAAATAACATGTTGTCTCATCACTGTAAAATCTGGCAACATGCCATGACCACAACCAAGGCCCCTACATTTCACACCCACACGCCTTTGTGGGACAATTCCCAACTCCCTGAATTACGCACAGTCCCTGACCAAAATCTCTGGATAGCCAAAGGAATTCTGTTCTTCTCCCATGTTCTAGATAATGGGACAATCAGATCATTCCAAGCCATTAAAGACGAATTCGACCTATCCAACCAAATGCTCTTTCGCTACCTCCAGCTTCGACACGCCCTCAACTCCCAATTTGGAGAGTCTGTCCCCAGACTTGAGTCGCTGCCTCTTGTGTGTGTGGTCCAAGGTCAGGACCCCAAAGGACTGATATCCTTTTTTTACAACCACCTTATGTTACCAACGGCCATTCCGGCTGAGGTCCATATGGGAGACGGACCTGGGGGCCGTAGAGGATGAGAATTGGGAGGATACATTGGCCACCTCTAAGACAGTTTCTCCTAAACTATCAGACAGACTCACACACTTATACATTTGCATAGATCCTACCTCACCCCGACTCGCCTATCCAAGTTCAAGACAGGTTACAGCTCGGCATGCCCCAAGTGGGGAGGCCCCCAAGGCACATTTTACCATCTGCTATGGTCTTGCCCAAGACTTCAGGAATACTGGTCCCAGGTGGTTAAGTTCCTCCATGACCGTATGGGCTCTCCCCTATCTTTGTGCCCCCGCTAATGTCTACTCGGCATCCTCTCTCTTCCCAAAGAGGAGAAGTACCTCAACATATTCCTACAGGAATCTCTATTCCTCGTCAGAATGCAAATCGCCCGCACCTGGATCAAGGCAGCTCCCCCCACCATCCAGCAAGGGATGGGGGCGGTTAACGTCACCCTTCATTACAAAAAGGTGGCATACTTGCATAGAGGCTGTCCAGCCAAGTACAACAAAATTTGAGAAAGATGGCTGGAAGACACGTCCACATGTACTGAGTAGGACCAACCCCCAGCTGTGGCGTTGCCTTCAATGTGACCTAAGCACTTGCTTGATGCCCCCCTAACCCCATGATTTATTTGTTACTAAGTACAATGTTATGTGCCTTCTGCATTCTATATGTCTCCATGGGTGAGAGCTGCGGGTCACCCTCTTGGGTAGACCTACTGTTCCCCTCATCCAGGCTCCTGGACATGCTCTAATTGCTGAGATCAGTTATGTGTATCACTTATATGAAAGTAATGTCAAATGTGTCATCCTTTTGTTTAGTGCCTGTTGCACTTGGTACTTGATCATGTATCCTTTTTCTTTTATGCTCAATAAACGATTTCTTGATTAAAAAAAAAAAAAAATAATAACTCAACACACAGCCATTAATGTCTAAACCGCTGGCAACAAAAGTGAGTACACCCCTAAGTGAAAATGACCAAATTGGGCCCAATTAGCCATTTTCCCTCCCCAGTGTCATGTAACTAGTTAATGTTAAAAGGTCTCAGATGTGAATGGGGAGCAGGTGTGTTAAATTTGGTGTTATCGCTCTCTCTCTCTCTTTTTCATACTGGTCACTGGTAGTTCAACATGGAACCTCATTGCAAAGAACTCTCTGAGGATCTGAAAAAAATAATTGTTGATCTACATAAAGATGGCCTAGGCTATAAGAAGATTGCCAAGACCCTGAAACTGAGCTGTAGCACGGTGACCAAGCCCATACAACCATACAGGACAGGTTCCACTCAGAACAGGCCTCGCTATGGTCGACAAAAGAAGTTGAGTGCACGTGCTCAGCTTCATATCCAGAGGTTGTCTTTGGGAAATAGAGGTATGAGTGCTGCCAGCATTGCTGCAGAGGTTGAAGGGGTGGGGGGTCAGCCTGTCAGTGCTCAGACCATACGCCACCCACTGCATCAAATTGGTCTGCATGGCTGTCGTCCAGAAGGAAGCTTCTTCTAAAGATGATGCACAAGCAAGACCACAAACAGTTTGCTGAAGACAAGCAGGCTAAGGACATGGATTACTTGAACCAAGTCCCGTGGTCTGATGAGACCAAGATAAACTTATTTGGTTCAGATGGTGTCAAGCACGTGTGGGGCAACCAGGTGAGGAGTACAAAGACAAGTGTGTCTTGACCACAGTCAAGCATGGTGGTGGGAGTGTCATGGTCTGGGGCTGCATGAGTGCTGCCGGCACTGGGGAGCTACAGTTCATTGAGGGAACCATGAATGCCAACCTGTACTGTGACATACTGAAGCAGAGCATGATCGCCTCCCTTCAGAGACTGGGCAAGAGGGCAGTATTCCAACATAATGACCCCAAACACACCTCCAAGATGGTCACTGTCTTGCTAAAGAATCTGAGGGTAAAGGTGATGGACTGGCCAAGCGTGTCTCCCGACCTAAACCCTATTGAGCATCTGTGGGTTATTTTCAAATGGAAGGTGGAGGAGCGCAAGGTCTCTAACATCCACCAGCTCTGTGGTGTCATCATGGAGGAGTGGAAGAGGACTCCACTCTGCAGCATATATAAATCTCTGCAGCATATACAAAAACGTGTGATGGGAGCTGAGTGGTGGGATGCATTGTATAAAATTGTAATTGTGTGCTTACCACTCTACCTAATGGAATAGGCAAGTACAGGATCCTAGCTTGGAAGGGTAACAACGCATGAGAAATAAGCAGTGAGCCTTGAAGTCTTTAAGGCTTGAGAACAGATTGTGTGGTAATTAGGTTTTTTAATTACATTTTTACATCAATCTGTACATATCCCATCTTCCATTTTTAGGTGCAAACTTGCATTCAGATGGAAGGCCAAGGCAGTTGGAGAGAAAGTGGTGTCATCTTCCAAACCAAAGGCATTTTCATACTTAGATGTTAAAGTCCATGTTTGTGGCTACACCAACTTTATCTGAAGGCCAGTGCCTGTGATTTGAAGAATGAGGGGTAGCTTTGAAAAAAAGTGCTGCTATCAATTGCAGATCACTGGCTTCTGGAGTGCTTCCGAGATAGAACTGTCTGACATATTGTAGGTAAAGAGGGAAGATCAGGGAGATAATCCTAACATTGTAATTTGGGACATGCAAGGTCCTGAGTTTTGCAAAAGGGTGGAAGGTCTTCCAGACAAGGTCGAGAGGGAGGGCCTGGAGATCTGAGAGCTCAGTGCGCTTGATCAAATTTTATGCAATATGAGGGGGGTTTCCCCAGAATGTTAATGCGCCAGCTCAGATTGTTAAGGTCCTCCAAATGGTGCTGTTGTTCTCTATACAGGTGATCATCTGTATTTGAAGGTTGTCCAAATTCTGGAGTTCTTCCTTAATGGTTTCCACCCTTTGAGACAGATGTTTGAAATTGGTACACAGGGTGGCTATCTGTCAGAAACCATTAATCAGACCAAGACAGAAGTACAGTTAATCACACTTGTTTAATAGTAATAAAAAAAAACAGAGTAAGCGTAGTCAATACATAGCCAGAGTTCAGTAACCAGATCGGGTAGTCAGCCAATGCCAATGTCAGAGAGCCAGAGATCAACGTAGTAGTACAGCAAGCAGGATCAGAAGCCAGAAGGGACATCAGCCGAGCAAGTCTTCAACAGGAAAGCAGGAGAAAGTCTCTGAGATGTGACCAAAGGTGAAGGCAGAGATGAAGTGAGCTGGACGGCTTTAAGTAGCCAGGACTGACGAGCAGATCATCAACAGCTGAGTCACTGTGGAGAGAAAGGAGCTGGCAATTAGCCGACAGCCGAGCGGCCAGCTCACAGAAGGAAGGGCTGAGCCCAGCCCTGACAGTACCCCCTTCTCAATGACCCCTCCCCCTCGGAGGACCACCAGGCTTGAGGGGAAAACGTCTATGGAAATCACGGAGGAGGACAGGGGAATTTATATCCGAGGATGAGACCCAAGAACGTTCCTCTGGACCATACCCCTTCCAATGCACCAGGTACTGTATGCGTCCACGGAACCTACGGGAGTCAACACTGGATTGTACTTCATACTCCTCATGGTTCTCAACCTGTATAGGGTGAGGACGTGGCACAGAGGTGGTAAAGCAGTTGCAGACCAAAGGTTTCAATAAGGAGACATGAAACACATTAGAGATGCGCATACTAGGAGGAAGGTCCAACGCGTAAGCCACTGGGTTAATCCTGCGAAGGATATGGAAAGGCCCAATAAACTGAGGTGTGAACTTCAAAGAAGGAACACGAAGTCGGAGGTTGCGAGACGACAGCCAGACTCTGTCCCCAACCTGGCAGGAAGGCGCATGCAGGCGTCTGCGGTCAGCAGAGAGTCTGTACCTATCGTTAGCATGTCGCAAAGCCTCCTGGACTTGTGCCCAAGTGGAACGAAGGTCACAGAGATGCTCCTCTAACAAACGAGGCAGGCAACACAGAAGGTTGTAAACCATAGTTCACCATAAACGGGGACAAATGGGAAGCTGAATTCAAGGCACTATTGTGAGCAAACTCCGCCCACGGTAAGAGGTCTGACCAGTTGTTATGATGGTCAGAAATATAGCAACATAGGAATTGCTCCAAGGACTGATTGGTTCGTTCTGCGGCCCCATTAGACTGCGGGTGATACGCAGAGGAGAAAGCAAGCTGAATACCCAACTGTGCACAAAAGGCTCGCCAGAACCGGGACACAAACTGACTACCCCTTACTGAGACAATCCCCTTGGGTAGGCCATGTAAGCGGAAGATCTCCCGAGCAAAAATAGAAGCCAGTTCCTTAAAAGTAGGCAACTTCTTGAGTGGAATACAATGCAACATTTTCGAGAACCGGTCAACCACCATAAGGATAACTGTGTTTCCCTGGGAGTTACGTAACTCCACAATGAAATCCATAGACAGGTGGGTCCAGGGCCTCTCTCCATTGGGTATAGGTTGTAGGAGGCCCACTGGAAGGTGTCGTGGAGTCTTACTCTGAGCACACACGGAACAGGCAGCTACGAAGGCGGTTACATCAGCACGTAGACTAGGCCACCAGAATTGTTGGGAAATGGCCCAAAAGAGTTGATTCTTCCCAGGGTGGCCAGCAGCCTTGGGAGAATGGTAAGTCTGGAGCACAGCAGTACGAAGACTCTCGGGAACAAAGCAGTGGTCACAAGGTTTCTCAGGAGGAGCATCGACCTGAGCAGCAAGAATTTTGTCACCCAAAGGAGAAGTAAGACTGGTGCGAACCGTAGCCAGAATACGATCAGGAGGAATCACAGGAACCGGAATCGACTCCATCTTGGAAGTGGAGGAAAAGTGTTGTGACAAGGAGTCGGCCCTTACATTCTTAGTACCGGGTAAGAATGAGACAATGTAATTAAAACTCGACAAGAAAAGAGCCCATCGCGCCCTTCTGGGAGAGAGGCGCTTAGCCTCAGACAAGAATGTGAGATTCTTATGGTCAGTAAGAATGAGAACCGGCACAGTGGTACCTTCAATGAGATGTCTCCATTCTCCATTCTCCATTCAGGGCTAAAATGATCGCCAACAGCTCTCTGTCACCAATCTCATAATTGCACTCTGCCAGTGACAATTTCTTGGAAAAGTAGCCACACAGATGCATAGCGCACTCAGAGTTAGGAGGTTGAGACAGAAGGGCGCCAACTCCAGTCTCAGAAGCATCAATTTCTGGAATAAAAGGAAACATAGGATCAGGGTGTGCCAACACAGGAGCAGAAACAAGGGCAGCCTTGAGACTCTCAAAGGCCTTAATGGACTCCGGAGACCAACTCTGTGGGTTGCAGTCTTTCCTGGTCATATCAGTCAGGGGCTTGACCAGAGATGAGAAGTTACGAATAAATTTCCGATAATAGTAGGCAAAGCCAAGAAAATGCTGCAGAGGACGTAAACCCACGGGTCGAAGGCCACTGTAGGACCGCTGAAAGTTTCTCTGGGTCCATCGAAAAACCAGCAGTGGAAATTACATAGCCCAAGAATTTAACCTGTTCACAATGGAATTCGCACTTTTCCAATTTACAATAGTGATTGTTCTCTCTTAGAAAGCAAAGATATCACAAAACCTACTTTGCTTCTGTCCATGGGAAACGCCTGGGGCAGCATCTCAAAGTATATCTTAACCTGGTTGAGAAACCCTCTGCATTGGACTGGATCGCCCCCAAATCGCTGGGGAAGCAGAGCAGAACCAGACATGCCTCTTATAGAGGTAATACTCGAGGCAGGTGCCTGCACAGAGACTAGAGCAGCAGCAGAGACGACCTGCAACACAGGTTGTACCGGAGCAGCCATAGTGGAAGATTCCAAGTGAGCCGTGCGACTCAGGAGCGTTTGTAATGCCAAGGCAAACTGATCCATGAGGTGATCCTGGTCATCCAATCTGGAAAAAATATTACCAACAAGTGGACTGACTGCATTTTCTGAATTCATGGCCTTCACCTACTGTCAGAAACCATGGATCAGACCAAGACAGAAGCACAGTTAATCACACTTGTTTAATAATAATAAAAAGGTAAACAGAGTAAGCGTAGTCAATACATAGCCAGAGTTCAGTAACTAGATCGGGTAGTCAGCCAATGCCAATGTCAGAGAGCCAGAGATCAACGTAGTAGTACAGCAAGCAGGATCAGGAGCCAGAAGGGACATCAGCCGAGCAAGTCTTCAACAGGAACGCAGGAGAAAGTCTCTGAGATGTGACCAAAGGCAAAGGCAGAGATGAAGTGAGCTGGACGACTTTAAGTAGCCAGGACTGACGAGCAGATCATCAACAGCTGAGTCACTGTGGAGAGAAAGGAGCTGGCAATTAGCCGACAGCTGAGCGGCCAGCTCAGAGAAGGAAGGGCTGAGCTCAGCCCTGACACTATCTCTGAGGGACATATTTCTCTAACCTCATGGTTCAGTAACCGAAAGTCCTTTCTATTTGGGATTTGTTCAATAAAGTCTCTCCAGGAAGCATAGTCCTCCCTGTTTTCAACTGTGAAGTTGGTTCTGTCTTCCTGATGGGGTAAGGTTGCAGCAGTCCATGGCTGCGTGCATGTTTGTGATGAGGACAGTTGAACTTTTCATAGTTTAAGAAGCATAGACAAAACCCTTTGATCTGTATGGCAGCACAATGGTGTCATAGACAAAGTAGATGAGCCAGGGTATTCCTCTAAAGGAGCCAGATGTTGTGGGGATGCTGTTTGTAAAAATGCAGCTTGGTTGTCAGGTGTTGATCACCTGTGGCCTGAGGCATGGAGTGAGTGTCCAGGAGGTCCTCATCCTGTGTTTGTCTGTGTGCATGGAACTTTCCTTACAAGTGGTTTTGGTACACATGTGATGGCTGCTGCTCTGTGGCTTTATGTTGATCAGAGATGTTGCTGTTCTGGAGGTGGATCCTAGTGCATGCTATGCATGGAAATATGCTAGCCACTTCAGAGCTCCTTTGCCGGTGCCACCTTGAAGCCTCTGCATGTCCCCTTTATTCTGGAAAAACACTTTCAACAAGGGGTTGACAGGCTTTAGCCTTGGATGTAGCGAGCCCCTGGACCCTTAAAGGGCTTTTAGCTCGTCCATTTTTGACGACCTGTGTGTAGCTTTATACAACTGAGTGGAACAGGGCTCTAGCCTGTACATGTTACTCTCTCAGCATTCATACAACCCACCCCCCATCCCCCAAGGTAAAAATGATAGACTTTATAATATGTACAAAAAGCATATTATCACTCACAAATAAAGGTAGTAGCACAAGTGTTCTTAAAAAAAAAAATGTTAAGTAAAATCAACAATGTTAGTATGTGGGTACACTTGCTGTTCACCAAGGGCTTGTAACTGCTAAAGCACTTATCCTCTTGCTGACCATGTAGCCAGTGGCGGCTGCTCCCTTAGAGGTGCAGAACCCCTAATCCATGTGCCTGGACCCTAATCTACATGCCTCGACGCATGGATTTCAATGTGTTTTTTTTTTTTTTTAAGCACGTGATTAGAGCCCCAGGCTCTAATTAACCTCCAAAAAGGGTGGGCTCGGGGTGCAGAGCACTGCAAATTAATATTCGCTAATGTCTTCCTGCTTCTCCTCCCGGCCAATCAGGAAACGGGTCTTAGGACTCCCGGCCAATCGGGTCTCAGGACACACTTCCTGTTCAGATAGGAGCAGAAACAATGCCTGTTCGGCCAGGAGCAAGGAGCAGCCTCCTAAGGTAAGGCCGGACTGGTCACCGCCTTCCTGTCCGATCACCGCCTTCCCGTCCATCTCCCGCCGGTTGTGTGAGTAAGGGGGGGCAGGTTTTTTTGCCCCCCCAAATATTGAGCACCATCCGCCCCTGCATGTAGCGTATATGTGTGGCACCAGGGCGGGTGGACTTTAGTGCCAAGCTCTATGGGGCTTCAAAGTTCAGTTCTGAGAGCCCAAAACCTCAGTCACCAATAGCTCCACATCACTGTTTGCGATTGGAGAGCTCCCAACCATGTGGCTCTTGTGACAGCCAATCAAATACTTGGGAATTCACCTCTGCCTTCTGGGGTTAACCCCTTTCCACTGCCTCCCAGTGGCCTTTTTAAGTAAATGTTAACTATATTCCCATTTCAAAGCGTGTCGCTCAAAACAGCACCTATTCTACTGTATATCATACCACAGACAGGAACTCAGCTTTTATTTCTTTGTGTAGCCATTCTGACTCTGCTCCTGCACAAGCCACAGCAAGAGATAATACAACCACTGCCCTCTACTGACTGGGTTTTGTTACTCTCATCTCTCTTCCAGCTGGGTCACACATGATGCAGTCTAGGGGCCAAGCACTTTAAAAGTGAAAATTTAGTAGCTGGCTACCATGATATGATCATTTTCATTTTTATTCCCACCCTCCAGGATGTCATCAAAAATTAATTTCCATAAGGCCTGACAACAGAAGCAGAATATATGAATGATTTCCAAGAATTGGGCTTTTATTTGTCTTATAAAAATGTCTAAATGTATTTTCAAACTCTAATAATAAAAGGCCATGTGCATGTTTTTTTTTTTCGTATTAAACCTTGAAATGTCCCTGACTAATTGTGATGGAAATGTTGCAAGACTGAAAAAAATACATCCATTTATTCAGGGCGTAAAATAAACTGAAAAATGAGCATAGTATAGACAATGGCACAACCACTTTGCACAGTTTATTTATTTTACCATGGTCTAATACTGTGAAATAGTAGACATGTTGTGCTATATTAGTGAAAGATAACAATATGCATATAACAGATGATGTATGCACATTACATTTTATATGTTACACTACACAAGCACAACAAATGATCACCGTATTGTTTGTAAAACAAGAAAAGGGCCTAGTGCGCAAGGCACAGCGTAACCCCTCGGAATTAAAACCTTTTATTGAAAAAGTAATTAACAATAAAAACATTAAAATCAGTGTCAGTACAAAATTATATACATAGTAGTAATTGCCCTCTTAATTTCTGAGAAGCTGATACACGCAGCTGTTATGGATGACGCCTGATATGTTTCAGACTCATGTGTCCTTCTTCATAGGCTTTATGTCATCAAGAGCATACATGTTCTGTGATGTAAAAATATTTAAGCATTAATACAATAGTATAATCGCATTGGAAATCGTTTTTAAACAGAAATAGGATGATCATTGAACATGATAAACATGACCAAAAGGAAGACAGTATACTCACATGGCTGAGCTGTTCACTACCCAGGATAGAGGGGGACGGTAGTGTGGAAAATGCCTGTACAGGTGTTGGCTTGCGGTGCAAAACTAAGGATATGTGGCTGAGATGGTAAGCCAAGGTGAGGAAAGACAAGGGTTGGACAGACCCACAATGGTTGCAAGAACTCCCACTGACAAGAGTAACTACTCCACTCAGTATATGGTCGGCCAGCAAAAACAAGGTAAAACTTGTAACTTCCTGTCTGCATAAAGACAGAGAGACAGATGGTGAAGGCCTCTTGAACCCTTCGGGAAAGAGAGCCCTGACTGATGGGGCATGGCCAGGGCGGAGAAAAGGTGACTGTTGGGGTCACTCGGGATTGGTGCAGGACGGGATAGGGGTTGGGCCTGAGCTCAATAGTTTGGCACACCAGGGGATTCTGGGCCTTTTCGGATGGAAGCATGGAAGAGCTGCCCACCCTCCCGCCCTATTTCTGGTTGGTATGTCACAGCTTGCTGCGGTTTTGGTGACCTTGCCAGCAAACATGGATTAATAGTTATGCCCTTGATGGTAATTGGGAGATAGACGGCCATTCCGGCACTTATGGTAAGGACAGGCCCCTCCTTCATCTCCCTTTCCCATTTGGAATTGTGTGCTCACAGTGCAACTGTGACTGGCACTGTTAAAATGTAAATGTTATGTTTGAGTTAATAAAAGCTGTGGCCTTGCCCTTTCCAACATTAATGGTTGTATGTGGTCTTTATTGGATGGGAAGAAGGGGTAAGGTGTTATAAGTTGCTATGGTAATTTATGGTATGGGACCTGGGCTTATTGCACCTCAGCAGTCATGGTAGTGAGTGTAATGATCTGAGTTACAGATTAGTAGTATAAACAAATTTGCAAAAGTAGTTACACTTAAAACTCACCACATCTGAGAGTATGTGTAGGTCAGTGGGTCCCAGCAGCAAGCACCAGCAGTGTGAGTACTGCTAGTGATCGAATGTTTAAATAGCCAATAAGGCTATTGCAAACAGCTGAATGCAGGTTGCACTTAAGCAGCCAAATCAGCTGTGGCCGATGAGGCAGAGCGTTGCGCCAGCTGGCTGCAACGGTCTGCCTCAGAGTTCTCTGGTAGAGTGGGGTGCGGCGCAGGCCTGCCCGCAAGGGAGGGGCAGGGCTGCGTACCGCGTTGCCACGTCACCAGTGCACGTGTAGCCCGCACCTCTGTGCTCCACAGTGGAACGCAAACAGGAAAGAGCGCAGCCCGAAGGCTGGGCTCCTAAGGGCAAAGAGACCCCGAACCACTGCCAATAAAGAGCTTTAGTGGACAAAAAATGTTCATAAGTGAAGGTATCCCAATGGAAAAATTTCAATACAGGAACCAGGGTTTATGTTCTCCACCGCTTGTGCTGCCCATCACCTTACAATAAACAATGGAGGCTTACCAGAAAGCCTGCGACCGCCCTTCTCAGGGGGGTCAAAACAGGCTTAGTAGAAACAGCAGGAACACTGTTAAGGATTCCCAGGTGACCAGTTGGCATCAGTCAGGAGTAACTTCCATAGCTCACTTCCAGGAAATAAGTGCTGCGCACCAATGGAAGACCAAAGGGGCAAGAGCACACCGATGGGTGACCGATGAGACAGAAACTGAGCATCAATGGATAGCCACAGAAACCAATTACTGTCTAACATACGGAATAGTAAAACTCGTTCATTACTTTCTGTCCCTCCTCTGTTCCAGGGGTATATCCAGCATTCACTGCATATGAATATTCTTCCGACTTTAGACATGGACATCAGAGGGAAAACTCATTCGCATCCATCCAGACAGTGAATCACCTGTTCTGTGTAACGGAGCAGCCCTAATCCTCCTTTTCTTGGGTTGCCTGCTGGTGCTCCTGGCTTGGAACCAATTGCATTCAGAAGTCACCTAATTAGTCCACTTGTGTGTAATTTAATCTCAGTATTAATACAGTTGTTCTGTGAAGCCCTCCAGAGGTTTGTTAGAGAACTTTAGTGAACAAACAGCATCATAAAGGCCAAGGAACACACCAGACAAGTCAGGGATAAAGTTGTGGAGAAGTTTAAATTAGGGTTATGTTATAAAAAAATATCCCAAGCTTTGAACATCTCACAGAGCACTGGTCAATCGATCATCTGAAAATAGAAAGAGTATGGCAGAACTGCAAACCTACCAAGACATGGCCGTCCACCTAAACTGAGAAGCTGGGCAAGGAGAGCATTAATCAGAGAAGCAACCAAGAGGCCCATGGTAACTCTGGAGGAGCTGAAGAGATCCACAGCTCAGGTGGGAGAATCTGTCCACAGGACAACTATTAGTCGTCCACTCAACAAATCTGGCCTTTATGGAAGAGTGGCTAGAAGAAAGTCATAAGAAATCTTATTTGCAGTTTGCGAGAAACCATGTGGGGGACACAGCAAACATGTGGAAGAGGGTGTTCTGGTCAGATGAGACCAAAATGTAACATGTTGTCCTAAAAGCAAAACACTATGTGTGGGTGAAAACTAACATTGCATATCACCCTGAACACGCGATCCCCACCGTGAAACATGGTGGTAGCAGCATCATGTTGTGGGAATGCTTCTCTTCAGCAGGGACAGGGAAGCTGGTCAGAGTTGATGGGAAGATGGATGGAGCCAAATACGGGGTAATCTTAGAAGAAAACCTGTTAGAGGCTGCAAAAGACTTGAGACTGGGGCAGAGGTTCACCTCCCAGCAGGATAACGACCCTAAACATACAGCCAGAGCTACAATGGAATGGTTTAGATTAAACATTATTTATGTGTTATGCCACGTACACACGGTCGGACTTTTCGGCTACAAAAGTCTGACGGACGCCGACAGACCAAGTCTGGCGGACAATCCGATCGTGTGTGGGCTTCCCCGGACTTTCAGCGGACTTTTCCAGCCGCAAATCTGACGGACTTTAGATTTGGAACATGCTTCAAATCTTTACATCGTAACTCCGCCGGACCCAGAAATCCGCTCGTCTGTATGCTAGTCTGACGGATACGAATCCGTCGGATTTTTGTGTGATCGTGTGTAGGCAAGTCCGGTCGTTAGAAAGTCTGTTGAAAGTACGCCAAAAGTCCGTTGAAAGTCTGTCAAAAGTCTGTCGGACGGGCTGTAGGACTTTTGTAGCTGAAAAGTCTGACCGTGTGTACGTGGCATTAGAATGGCCCAGTTAAAGTCCAGACCTAAATCCAATTGAGAATCTGTGGCAAGACTTGAAAATTGCTGTTCACAGACACTCTCCATCCCATCCGATAGAGCTTGGGATATTTTGCAAAGAAGAATGGGCAAAAACGTCACTCTATAGATGTGCAAAGCTGGTAGAGACATCCCCAAAAAGACTTGCAGTTGTAATTGTAGAGAAAGGCGGTTCTACAAAGTATTGACTCAGGGGGGCTGAATACAAATGTACACCTCACTTTTCACATATTTATTTGTAAAAAATATTGAAAACCATTTATCATTTTCCTTGAGCCAGTTTGTGTCTATCACAATACTGCCATATAATCACACACATAGGTTGGACTTGATGGACTTGTGTCTTTTTTCGACCTCACCAACTATGTAACTATATGTAACATAAAATACCCAAAAAATACATTTACGTTTTTGGTTGTAATATGACAAAAGAGGTATGAATACTTTTTCAAGGCACTGTACAAACAATATGGTGATAATTTGTTGTACTCAAAGACATCTGCATAGCAAATTTTTAATAGGCACCAATGTTACAATATATATCTTATATTACATTGTTATTTTATGGTACATGTTCCTATTTTATGCTATCTTGGTTTGTTTTGCTGCATGTCATTTTATTTTATGCTGTTTTGTAATCACTCACTTAAATATTTGCTGCACATTGGTTTTGAGTACTTCAAAGCTAACAAGGGACATGTCCAGCTGATTTTCCGCTATCCTTTGTTCTATTTCATGCCTGTCAGTAAAAATAATGTTGTTATTTTATAACAGATTGTCTGAAAGCAGTATATATAGGCAAACACAGAATAAAGAATTACACATTTTAGGTGATTTGGATAAAGTTAAATATTGTGTTATTACTTTTCAGGGGAAAAAGAGGCATTCTCACTTTTAAAATGAACTTTGTTAGATTTCATTGGATCAAAATGATACATGACACTTAAAGTGGTTGTAATGGGTTTTATTTTATTTTTTATTTCTTTTCTTAAAGGCATTGTATGCTTTCGACATGAAATATGAACAAAACATACCCCTCTATAGTGTGTACTTGTCTCAATTAAGAGAATTACTAAGGGCTTACTACCACTTAACATTTCTTGTTTGTATTATTGTTACTTACTTTTTCTCCTTTTCTCTTTTCTCCATGCCCCTTTGGGCCTTTCATTATCATTCTCATTTCACCTCGATACTTTTTTAATGAGAGGGAACAGACAACCATATTAGAGAGGAGTTCCCATTTAAAAAAAAAAATAAAAGTCAGCAGCTACAAATACTTCAGCTGCTGACTTTTAATAATCAGACACTTACCTGTCCCACGGTCCAGCGATGTGGGGGGATAGAAGCCCCGCTCGTCTCCCCCCTCCATTCCTGCGGCGCCGGCATTACAACTGTGGGCACCCGGCTGTGGCTTCACAGCCAGGCACCCACTGCGTGATTGGCTGCTCAGTCATCTGGGACCTGTAATGTGTCCCAGATGATTGACAAGAAGGAGGGGGCAGAGCTGAGCCCTTCCTGCACCGAGGGGAAGTGATGTCACCAGCCCAGGCACTGAAGGAGGCAGACTACGAGGGACCCCCTAGCAACAGGCATTTAGAGGTGAGTTATTTTTTTACAAATTTTTTTTTTTTTTTTTAGGCACATTCATGCATTTTTTTTTGGGTGGAACACCACTTTAATCTCTAGATTTTTTTTTTATTTTGTGCACATTGTGGGGGGAAAGATGCAGTGAAATATAGAAACTCACACTTCAGGTTCTTACTGCCGCTAGATGCTCGATTGAACGATAGACCATTCGTTTAGTTCCAAATTCGTTTAACGAATTTTGACAAATTCGTTAATTCTGAAATTTCCAAATTTTTTAATTTCCGAAATTATGAATTTCTGAATTTCAAATTGCCGAATTTCCAAAATATGAATTTCCGAATTTTCGGATTTTTGGAATTCGAAAATTCAGAAATTAAAAAATTCTAAAATACAAAAATTCTAAAATCTGAAAAAAAAAGAAAATCAGTAAAATTTAAAATAATAACTAACTATTAAATTATAGGTATTGGAATTTCCTTTCAAAATTTGACTGTTAGTGAACGTAACGAGTACAAATTTATCAGAAGTTATGAATGATCTGAAATAACGAATAAACAAATACAAACAAATGGAACGTAACGATCTAATAATAATAAATAACAATAATAATAATAATAACATTTTTTTATTATTATTATTTATTATTAATTTGTTCCATTCCATTTGTTTAGATGCGGCATTCGTTATTTCGGATAATTCGTAACTTCAGATAAATTTGTATTCGTTACGTTCACAAACAGCCCAATTTTTGAATTTTTGAATTCCGAAAATTCGGAAATTCGGAGATCCAAAAATTGGAAATTTTGAAATCTGAAAATTCGAAAATTCGGAAATTTGAAAATCCAAATTTTAGGATTTCCGAAAAAAGCAAAAAAACAAATGAAACGAAAACAAACACATTTTTTGTCAGTGCACATGTCTATAATGTTACACTTACCTGCTCTTTGCAATAGAATTGTTCAGAAAGGACCTCCTGAACCTCCCCTGCCAGCGATTTTGGCACCTTCTGTTCTCCAAATGCCCCCATAGCATCTGCTTACTGTAGGGGCATTCATGCGGGCTCGATCCCAAGCCAGGCTGTATGGATCTATAGACACACATTGTGCTGCTTGGCCCTGCCGCCGCTCCCTACTTACAGAATTTAACTGACAGCAAATGGGTACCAATGGGTACCAATGGGTACCGCTGCTGCCGAGTCTCCTTTGAGAAGAGAGGGAGAGGGGAAAAGAGCTGCTGTAGACAGGACAGCCCTAGAGATAAGCATTTAAGGGGGTCTGAGGGGAGTAAATTTTAAAAGGTTTTTCACCTTAATGCAGAGAATAAGTGACAGCCCACCCCCTCCCTCCTCCTCCATGGCCACTAACCAACTAAACACAATGGGGGTGGGATATTACATCTTGATTGATGGAGGCTTCATCTCCCTGTTATTTTAAGACATAGACAGGGGGGGCGTAACACAGCCTGCGACTGTCAGAAATCCGCGCACACCATGTTATTGGCAAAAATAATACAGATTGGATTTCAAATATATATTTGTATATTGACCTTCGACTATATTCGAAGATTATCGCAAATAGACTTACACCAATATTACCAGCACATATTCACTCAGATAAAGTGGGTTTTATAAAGGGGCAAGAAGCGAGAGATAACACCTTGAAGACTCTGACATTTGTGGAATATGTCCGGAAACACACCATCCCATCCTGTCTATTGGCAATTGATGCCGAGAAAGCATTTGACAGGGTGGGATGGTGTTTTTTTAAGAGACACTAAGACAATGGGGGATAGGCTCAGTGCTTATGGAAAAGATAATGGCCAAGATAACAGCCAAGATACGCGCCAACGGAGATGTATCTGATATAATTTCAATATCTAACGGAACCCAACAGGGATGTCCTTTGTCCCCACTGTTATACGTATTAGTTATGGAACATAGGACAACAGCTATTCGAAAAAATGTAGATATACACAGAATAAAAGTTGGGGACAAGGAATATAAAATGTCGGTATACGCAGATGATCTGCTAATATATATAACAAATCCAGTGGTGACAATACCAAATTTAATCAAGGAATTCAAACGCTTCGCTGAAATTAGTAATTTTAAAGTAAACTATAATAAATCAGAAGCTTTAAACATCACATTAACAAATAATACCGTGATAAAAGACTTTGTTGTGCTAAATACAAAGAATAAAAAATAATAAAATGAAATAAAATAAAAAGCTGCTGACACTAAATTGCTGGGTACAATTGAAACAAATGAAAAAGAGAGTGTAGCGTTTAAAATAAACAATAAAAATTCATCAGAGACAATAAACGTTTGAGCAATCAGCACAAAGTCCATTGAAGGTGTCTTCATATATGGCAAGCCCTGATGATGCACTTTTGGTGACGAAACGTTGGGTGGAGCTAGGAACGTGTGATGCAGATTGTGGGCAGTGATGTGGCGGCCATCTGACTGGTTTGAAACGCTGGACGTTTCTACATGTCTGTTTAACCTGCGTTTTATGTGAGTGGATTCATTTTTATCTTCAATAAATCGTTTTTTATCGACCATTGCACAATGAGCGTTCCTTTCTATATTTTTGCTTATGTGGATGCTGGAGCTTGCCTGCAGATCTTTTCTGGAAGTGGAGTGATTTCCTTACACTTAATGGTCTTTCATGAGGAGGATCAGCTTCGACCGCATGTGAAGTGGAACAGCATTTGTAGGAAGGATTGATGGTACCGCTATCTAGTACATTTAAAGGTGTATACCCTATACACTGATGGTAAGGGTCAGTTTTATTGGGTGATGGTAATGGTCTTACTTTCCCTCCATATATGAAGACACCTTAAGTGGACTTCGTGCTGATTGATCAAACGTTTATTGTCTCTGATGAATTGTTATTGTTTATTTTAAGCGCTACACTCTCTTTTTCGAATAATATCGTTGAACTTCTCAAAAAAAAATTATTTTAAGTGGCAGAAAAATTTAATTAAAGATCTAGGAATATTTGGGGGCATGGCCTGACTCTGCATGGCGTAGGACGCATCTTCCCTGAGCTCCGGCAAATACTCCTGACAATCTAGCATCCTGCGACTCCACGACGAGATTACACCGCCAGATTGGTGGGGGAGGGTACCCCTGCTCCGTGGCTACATGTCTCCACCGAAACCCCAAAAAGCAGCGGCGGCTAAGCTTGCACAATACCGCAGGCAGGATGGAGAAGAAGGGGAGGAAGATGGCGACGCTGAGAGAGAAGCAGGAGGAGCGAGGGACACAGATAGACTGCTCAAAGCTATCACACTATGCCGTACCTCCCTCACTGCACAAATAGAGGGAGTTAAAACTGACATATCTTTAATCAGGCAGGATTTCCAAAAGCTGAGGGAAAGGGTCAGAGAAACGGAGACTCGCATCAGTGCAGCTGAAGACGCCATCCCGTCGTTACAAGCAGGATCAGAACGAATGCAGAGACAAATTACCCAGCTCATGGCTAAACAAGATGAGATGGAGAACCGGCTGCGGAGGTGTAACATCCGCCTCGTCTGACTCCCTGAGGGGGTGGAAGGTAAGGATCCAACAACTTACCTAGAGCAGCTGCTTGTGAATACATATGGCCGCGATGCTTTCTCCCCATTGCTGGCGGTTGAGAGGGCACACCGCATGCCTGCGAGACCCCCCCCCCCCCGGGGGGCTCCCCCACGCACCTTTATTGCAAAACTTTTAAATTATAAGGATCGGGATGCCGCTCTAAGGATGGCCAGAGAGAAGGGTAATATCCCCATTGGCAATAATAAAGTGGCGATCTTCCCCGATTTTTCTGCTGAAATACAGAAATGCCGCCAAGGATTCACGGAAGCGAAGCGGATGCTGCGAACTCACCAACTGAAATATTCCATGCTGTTTCCAGCCCGCCTAAGAGTTGAAAGTGGCGATCGAGTCCTCTTTTTCGACGACCCTCATTGCACTGCCTCCCTATGACATTATATTTTTTGCCTTTCCCATGGCCACCAAAAGCCCATCCTAAGCTGACATCCAACTTAGAACTTATTACATCGAACATAACGGCCTGAGAAGCCCATCCAAATTGGTGGCCACGCGGCCTGTAGTGTTGTCACGGAGCAGGGAGAGTGAGGTCCAGCAACTGTGTTATACCACAAAATAAGCGTCGACCCATTTTGCTTTGCTGCCCCTCCCCCCACGGGGGAATTCCTCTTTTCATACTCCTAATGTTTTTGGGGGTTTTTTCTCCCCCACTTGTATGCCGGGGATGGGGGGATATGTTTGTCCTGCGAATTGCATGCATAGTGCAGCGAAGTTTTGCTCCATTAACCACTGGGACTTATTATTGTTACGCCGACATCAGAAAGCATTGTGATTTGACTTCTACACTCTGTAACACCATCCAGAGACATGAGACTCAGCCACATTCCAAACAACAATACAAGATCAGACGCTCATACCACACCCAGAGGCTGAGATTATTTTGTCCCTTTTTTTTCTTTCCTTTGCTGATATGTCTAAAAGCGTTGTTGTTCCCAGTTGGTAGTTTACCAAAGTTTAGGGATGATGCCCGCACATGTTGGGGCGGGTGCAGGGCGGGGAGGGGGAGGGGGATATTACACTGTTATTTTTGCAAGTCCAAAGTGCAATGTTGATGCTACAGCAAGAGATAAAGCGATTATGCGAATATGTTGAATGGTTATCTTATACATGGTTAGTCTCATTTGTGATTCTAATGTCATCCATGTTCTGGGCTTTACATGATTTCCTGATGGACTGAGTAATAATAGTTATCATTGCGAGGGGTTATCTTCTTAATGCACTGATATGGCATCTATAAAATTCCTTACCTGGAATGTAAGGGGTTTACACAAGAAAATTAAGCGTTCAACAGCCCTTTCATTCCTTAAAAAGCAAAGGGCAGATATCATTGCTTTGGTGGAGACACACATAGAGGGGCGGCTTCAGATGGCTCTCCACAGACAATGGGTGGGATGGGCGTATCATTCCACCCACACAACCCATGCTAGAGGAGTCTCAATTTTAATAGCCAAAGCAGTGCATTTCCAAATGTGTGAAGTACTTACAGACCCGCAGGGACAGTATGTATTCATACATGTCAAGCTGTACGGTGAACCATTTCTTCTCATAGCTTGTTACATACCTCCCGCGTTTTGCATAACTGTAGTAATGGAGGGACTCACCTTCATGACTCGTCACCCCAATATACCAGTGGTATGGATGGGAGACTTCAATACCACCCTACGACCCGCCCTTGACAGACTACAAACTGCACAGAAAACAGGAACAGGCACTGAAGAGACAAAATTCTCAAAACTAATTTCCACTTTCCAATTAGTAGATACATGGCATCACAAATTTCCACAGGCAAAGGCATATTCATGCTTCTCCTCCACTCACAACTCCATGTCTCAAATAGACTTTATCTTTATATCAAATATCTTAACGCCACGACTCCTAGATACCGCTTTCTGCCCAAGATTATTGTCCGACCACAGTCCATATTGGGCCTCCCTAAGTATTCCTATAGACAAGCCTATGAGGCCCTGGCGACTAAACCCGTTCTGGCTGTCCCTAATGCCAGAAGATAATGAACTCCAAAATCTTTGGGAACAATACTTTTTAGAAAATGACCAAAAGGCCTCTATTTCAGCAATTTGGGACTCCTTTATAGCATATGCCCGCACAACCCTGTCTTCATTTATAAATAAAATCAAGGCGGACTCCGCTGGTGTCTTTGATAGGGCGGTAATGGAATTAACCTCCACAGAACAGGAATATGCCACCAATCCCACTCCAGAAATAGCAGCCTGCCTTAAAATGCAATCCAGAGTAGTGACTCAACTTCAATACACAAAAGCCAGACAAAAACTCTTTTTCACTAAACAAAGGCTATTCGAGCATGGGGAAAAAGCGGGTAGGCTTCTGGCGTATCTAGTACACAGCGAGGACAGACCCCCAGTGGTTATCACCTTACATGGGCCAGAGGGCCAACAGATTACTGATCCACATAGCGTAACAACTTAGTTCAGAGAATTCTTCGCCGATCTATACAAAACCACAACTGCAGACACCACAGAATTGAAAAAGCAGTTTTTCCGTGACATCACTCTCCCCCAATTGACAAGCGAACAAATTGATCTCCTTGAGGCACCCTTGACTACTGATGAAATAGCTACCGCTATGGCGAGCTTTGCTAGATCCAAATCCCCAGGCTCGGATGGGCTTCCAATCGAATTTTATTCCCAGTTCAGTGAACTAATCACCCCCAAATTGCTCGCACTGTATAATCACTTATTTGAGACTTTCACTCTTTCACCCTCAATGAGAGAGGCCACAATAGTTCTCTTCCCCAAACTGGGTAAAGACCCAGGCTACCCAGAGTCTTATCGCCCGATCTCCCTGCTCCAAGTAGATATAAAAATCCTACCCAAAGTACTATCTCTGAGACTAAATCAAGTCATCCTTTCATTGATACATGCAGATCAGGCGGGATTTATGCCAGGCCGCAACACATCTTTTAACCTACGTAGATTATATATCAATTTACAAGCCACACATGTAGAAGTTGGATCCCGGGTGGTAGTAACTCTCGATACGGCAAAGGCATTTGATTCTGTAGAGTGGGAGTATCTGTGGAGCTGCCTGGAGGGATATGGCGTTGGGCCTAAGTTTATCAAATGGGTACAACTGCTATATCAGTCGTCCACGGCCAAAGCGGTAGCTAACGGTTGGCCCTCTGAGCAGTATGACCTCAGCAGAGGCACAAGGCAGGGTTGCCCCCTATCGCCATTTCTTTATGCCCTGGCTGCAGAACCCTTGGCCATCTCCATCCGGGCTAATCCAGAAATAAGGGGACTGGGATCGGGCACCTTGACGGAAAAAATTAGTATGTACGCGGACGATACACTGTTATATTTAGAGGACCCTGGCCCCTCCCTGAGAAGGGCATTACAGACAATCGAGCAATTTGGGACCTTTTCCGGCCTGAAAATCAACTGGGAAAAGTCCCAGATATTGCAGATAGACAGCTTTCCACCGACAAAGTCACAGGACAACTTACCGCTCCAACGGGTCAGCACCATAAAATACCTGGGGATAAGTGTGTCCAAAACACCAGCAGACTATATTAATCTAAATATAGAACCACTAATATCCCATGTGAAATCCAAACTTAGGATTTGGGCTCACTTGCCACTAGGGGTATGGGGCCGTATTAATCTAATCAAAATGATTCTCTTACCTAAAATATTATACTTAATTTGGCACACCCCTGTATATTTACCTCTGAAATACTTCAAATCTATTGAGGCCCTCCTTAAACCCTTTGTCTGGGGATCTAACAGACATAAACTGACATGGCAGGTGCTCAAAAACCCAACCGATCTTGGCGGCACCGCATTACCAGATTTTAACTATACTATATTGCGTCCCAATTGTCCCAATTTTATCATGTAGATAAGACAGACAGTGACAGGTTCCTTCAACTTATTTGTCCCAAATGGGCTAGATGAACCAGAGACCCAATCTATGCTATAGTGCTAGATCCCAGTAGTATAGAACCACGGAGCAATAACAAAACTTTATTATATCATTATAGAAGAATATGGGATCTTGCATCTACCAAATTGGGGATTCCCCAATATAACGATTACACCCCATTATGGCACAATAAAAACATGTCCAAACTATTGCAACTGCCAGATGTAGACCTTTGGACCACTCGTGGCATCCTTTACCTGCATGAACTCACCATAAATGGAACCCTCAAATCCTTTAATATGCTTAAAGAAGAATTCACACTCCCCAATTACATGATGTTCAGATTTTTACAAGTCAAACATGCGGTTCAAACGCAATTTCCAATATCCCCTCCCCAACCCACTCCAAATGTTATTATGGCGATAGTTAAAAACACGGACCCTCAAAAACTAATATTGGCATTCCACAACATACTTATTACCCCAATGGCCACTAAACTGGCTTACGGACTCAAACCCCGCTGGGAAAGAGCGATAGGATGAGGAATGGGAGGAGGCCATGGAATCTTGTAAGGTGGTTTCACCCAAACTTTCTGATAGATTGACCCAAATCTACATACTCCATCAAGCATACCTCACCCCACTTAGAGTGGCTAGATATAAGAGCTCCCAGACCACTATGTGTCAGATGTGCGGGAAAGAGACAGGCACATTCATTCACTTACTGTGGTCGTGCCCGAAAATACAAGGTCTATGGACACAAGTGGTAACATTCCTACATGACAATATGGGCTCTCCAGTAACACTAGACCCCAAAACATGCCTTCTCGGGATATTATCTGACTCTATTGACAAATACACTAAGACGTTTATGCACGAGACGCTATTTCTAGCACGGAAAACGATAGCCAGAAAGTGGATGAGACCCTTATCCCCAAGGTTTTCGGAATGGAAGGCGGAAATAAACAATTCCTTACCATACAAAAAATTCATATACACTAATAGAGGGTGTCCCACGAAATACCACAAAAAATCTGGGATAGATGGTTACAAGAATCAGATACTTGTTCATAACCTGAACATCGCACAACGGAAAGATATTAAGGTATAGATTACTAATCCTAGAGGAACTATGAATGAAACGCATGGCTGCACTATGGAACAATTCTTTATCTTGTACCCCAACAGAACATGTAAACATAACTATAGATTAAGCTTTTAATTGTTATATATATATCTACATGACACGTTTTGTACTCTGAACAGTATATTATAACATGTATGCACTATGGACAAATTAATAAAATCTCTTTGGAAAAAAAAAAAGACCTAGGAATATTTATTCTTAGAGAACTGGGGAAACTTCAAGAATATATATATATCTTCTGATAATGCAAAAAAAAAATAAAGACACTTCAACAATATGATAGGGGGATATTCTCTTGGATGGGAAGGATAAACATCGTAAAAATGTATATACTGCCAAAGATATTGTATGTATTTCAGACCATTCCACTGTTTCCTTCAACAAATATTTTGAATTAACTTCATAAGGCTATAGGGAGTTTTATATCGGAGGGAAAACCTGCCAGAATTAGCAGAAATGTATAATGTAGGTTAAAAAAAGATGGGGGATTAACTCTCCCAGATTTTTCAATGTACCTTAGAGCAGTTTTTATATCCAGGATTGTGGACTGGTTCCATAATGCAGATTGTAAACAGTGGGTGAAGTTGGAGGAGGAGGTCACAGCCATAAAACTGAAATCACTGCCATGGATAAGTAGGGAAAAACAGACTCCTAGAGGGGATATGCTTTTTCTGGTTGGTTCAACACTGAAAGTCTGGGTTGGATTGAGGAAGAGAGGGATAGGGTCTACATATATAGGTCCAATGACTCCTCTCTTTAGTAATCCAGAGTTTCCACCAGCAACAGAGGCTATGACCTTCCTAAAATGGCAGAGAAATGAGGACACAAGGCTGGTACAGACAATGGAGGGGAATGGAAAATTGCTGTTAAAGGAGCAGAGACCAACTCACGCCCTATCTAACATTTATAGACACCTGATCTCAAACAATAAAGAACAGGAGGTATTATATATAAAGAAATGGGAAGGGGAGCTGGGGATTACTATCCCTAGAGTAAAATGAGAAAAAGCAATTACATTAATGCACAAACTTTCGGTTTCTAACAGACATCAAGAAAGAAACTACAAAATACTAGCTAGATGGTACAGATGCCCAGTGGACATGCATAGAACAAATGCAGACAATGAAGAGCTATGCTGGAGATGTCAGGGGGCAAAAGGGAAAATGTCACACATTTTGTATTTCTGCCCAGGAGTCCAGACATTTTGGATAGAAATTTATAAAATATATCAAGCCATAACAGTAGTGGATCTTCAACCAGATATATTTATATCAGTCTTGTCAATGATCCCAGGATCACTGAAAAAAAAAAGGTATCTTAAAATATTTTCTAACGGAGAGGGGCAGGAGGCGGAGCCTAGCAGAGCAGACATGCATTGTTAGAGCTCCACACCGCTGAGGAGAGAAGAGAAGGACAAAGCGGAGCCTGCAGGCTCAAAAGGTATCCATTTGAACCTTTTTGCCCCAGGGAACAAACTGTGAAAGTTTAGGCAGGAAATATGGTACTGGGAGGAAACCGTGGCAGAAATAAAAATCACCTCACAAAGAGCTCACAGGCACTCACTGCAGCTGAAGCAGCTCCAGTCACCTCACAAGATACAGCATCAGGGCGTTCTCACAGACAGAAAATGTCACAGTAAGACTCTCCATTTGAGTCAGATACAGAACAAATCCTCTCACAAACTTCTCCACAAGCCTCCTCAGTATCCCCAGTAATATTATTACAATTTGAAAAGATGCTTCATAAGGCTTTAAAACAAACCTCAGACCAAATAACAAAAAGCCTAACCAAAGAAATAAGAGAGCTGGGAAACCGCACCGCAGCCTTAGAAATAAAAATGGATGAAATTGAAATTACAACCCAAGAAAATATAACAGAATTGGAACAATTAAAAAAAGAGAATTTAATATTTCAAACTAAGCTCGAAGATTACGAAAATAGAGCCAGACGTTCAAACTTGCGCATAAGGGGAATACCTGAAACTGTGACAGACCTTCAATCTACTATTACTGCTCTATTACAAGAACTAAAGCCAGATATCCCTATTGAACGTTTAGAACTGGACAGAGTACACAGAGCCCTCACAGCCAAAAAGAAAGATGGACCCCCACGTGATATAATCACAAAATTTCATTATTACAGAACAAAAGAACAAATACTAATTGCTGCAAGAGAAAAAAAGGAACTTAATTTTCAAGGACACAATTATCAAATTTTTGCTGACCTATCCCAACTTACTATTACTAAAAGACGATCCATGAAACCCCAACTAATGGAACTGCAACGCCACAACATTATGTATCAATGGGGCTTCCCCTTTTCAGTCAGATTTAACTACCAAGGTACAATTTACAGAAGCAGATCAGCAGATGAACTACAACAAACCCTTTTAAAATTAAATCTGACAGAACCCACAAGCAGCAACACTCCCACACGCAGAAGAATGGCATCATCTTCACCTTCAGGCAGCACCCAGAAAATTTCAGAACAAAATGGGAATCATCATTCTCACAAAAGAGGCCGTTATGCCACATCATCCATGGACCAAGAAGATTCAATGGACTGACATCCTAATTCCTGATATCTCTTCATTTATTATACTAAGAGATGGTTCTCTATAAAAAACCTATATTTATAACTGAATGTAACTGCATTCTGATAGTCACACACTGTGTGGTATCATGTTACATTCCAGTTATATTTCTTATTACTTCTGATTCATATAGCCTTAGAATATATAAGTGAAATAAGGAAATTCTTGTTCAGTTATATATTATCAAGTAATAACAATAGATTTATTACTTTTTAGGACAAATATATTCAATAATCCAGAAGTAATGGAAGCTTTTTCTTTCTTTTCTTAAAACAAATATATTATTACTTAACTAGTTCCTAGAATTATGTTTTTGTTTATTCTAATCTGAAGCAATACAACCTCAATTTTATGAGTTAACATATCTAAACAGTTACATATGAATAAAATATGTAATTGTTTACTCTAAAAGGGTTAAAATCCCAAAATAATTCAAACTATCTTCATCAATACCAAAGTTATTAACAGTACCTTTCTAACTGAATTATTTAGCCTAGGGCAAGACTAACCATATACAACCACCCTGGAATAAATAATTTCAACAAAAACTATATTCTGCACTCCAATTAATGAAACATCATTTTGATGTCTTTTGACATAGCACTTCTCTCCTGTAAGCGGAAGATCCGTGTACCCCCATTAGCCCTCCTCATTCTCCCAACCATATTATGTGGGAGTGTGACGAAGGCACTTATTCCCCTGAGAGAGATATTTATTCTCTTTCACGGGTAAATTGTGATTACTTGCAAAAAATAATTTACACAATGTATCATCTAATCTCATATGTTTTTTGTTTACTCTTTACTCCAGAATTCACTGGTTTCTTTTCTATCTATTCATCTCTTCAGTCCACACAGGTTGATCTGCGCCGTCAGCTCTGCATAACAAAAAGTAAGTCAAAACTGTTTGATCTATTGCCATGGCACCACTGAATATACTTTCCCTGAATGTTCAGGGAATAAATGTCCCTCAAAAAAGGACCAAAGCCTTCCGTACTTTCCATAACAAGAAGGCTCACATAGTATGCCTCCAAGAAACACACTTCACCAAAGATTCTACTCCAAAATATATTTCTCCTTTTTATCAACAAATTTACACGGCTTCTGCCTGTACCAAGCAAAGGGGAACTCTAATTGCATTTCACCGATCCACACCATTCACCTTATCATCAGAAATTAAAGACCCAGAAGGTAGATACCTGATACTCATGGGTTATATAATGGATACAGCAATCACGGTGATTTCCTACTACGCTCCTAACAAACAATCTACACCATTCCTCTCACATATATTACAAGTGATTAATACACACAAAATAGGAACAGTGATAATGTGTGGGGATTCGAACCAGGTCCTCCTCCCATTTCTAGATAAATCACCTTTTACACCATCCAAAATAACCTCTAGATTACCTTTTTCTCAACTTCTTTCCAAATACAATCTGGTAGATTCATGGAGAGAAAGTAACCCAATGAAAAAGAAATTCACTTATTTCTCGCACCCTCATCAAACCTTCACCAGAATAGATCATATTTTTCTAACAATAGGAATGATACCAGAAATTATTGCATCAGATATAATTCCGATTCCGTGGTCTGACCATAATGCAGTATACACTACTATAGCCTCAGCCATACCAAAAGCGCATGACCCAACGTGGTACTTACCGGACATAATGCTCAAACACCCACTACATCAGATGGCCATTGAACAAGCTTTAAAGGAATACATATCAATTAATAATACAACAGACATTTCCCCAATAACACTGTGGGAAGCTCATAAGCCTGTCTTGCGTGGTACAATACAAAGACAAATGGCACTATTTAAACGGGAACGCAAAAATCTAGCAAAAAAACTAGAACTCAATTTTAATGCAGCCTACATATCATTTCAAGATAATCCATCTCAGAGTACAAAATCTCATCTGGAAAAATCTAGATTGGAATACGATCTATTTCTCACTGAGTCAGTTGATAAATCCCTCAAACGCTCCAAACACAATTTCTACATGAATACAAACAAACCAGGTACATATTTGGCTCGGGCATTAAATTCAACTAACAAATCTTTCAAACCAATACGTTTGAAATTATCAAAAAATGTTTACACTTGTAATCCAGTTAAAATAGTCCATAAATTTCACTCACATCTCGCAACTTTGTACAAGACGAACAATGAATTTAATCCTACAGAGGCTGAATCCTTCTTCTCAAAAATAACCTTACCTGAGTTATCTCAGAATCAAAAAAGCAGTTTGGATGAGCCTATAACTATAGATGAAGTTGCTAACGCCATAAAAGACCTAAAACTTAACAAAAGACCAGGCCCAGACGGCTACTCGGCTTTATACTATAAAACATTCTCAGAAATACTCTCTCCCATTCTCACTGAAACTTTTAACAAACTTCTAGATGGACATTCTTTTCGGCAAGAAACACTAAGGGCAATTGTTTGTATGATCCCAAAACCCCTTTCTGATGATACTTCCTGTGTGAATTATCGGCCTATCTCTCTGTTAAACCTCGATATTAAATTATTAGCAAAAATAATAGCAAAACGCCTCAATAGCATTATAGGAAAATTAATACATAGAGATCAAGTAGGCTTCATGCCAAATAGACAGGCAGGCGATAATATACGCAGGGCAGTGTTATTGGCACATATTGCTAAAAAACGGAAAATCCCTTTATGTTTTCTATCTCTCGATATTAAGAGGGCATTTGACACAGTATCCTGGCAATATATGCAATATTCATTACAAAAATGGGGTTTTGGACCCCACTTTTTAACATGGATCAAAGCATTATATAATAAACCCAAAGCCTATATAAAATATGCTGGATACAAATCTGAAGCCTTTAATATCGAAAGAGGTACCCGACAGGGTTGCCCATTATCTCCCTTATTATTTGCCCTTATACTCGAACCCATGGCCCAATACATCAGAACAAACCAAACTATAACTGGCATTGAAATAGGAGGTATTACACACAAATTATGTATATTTGCAGACGATATATTACTTTTTCTATCATCACCACAGGTCTCTGGTCCTAACTTAATACCAGCTCTTGATGGATTTGCAGCCCTATCCGGCCTTATGATTAATCCTAAGAAATGCCTAGTGCTTAATATTTCACTCACAAACATGGAATTGATCCCGGCTAGGGCTGCACTCCCATTCACATGGGCAGAAAAATCAATCCCATATCTTGGAATTCATTTAACAGCATCTCATTCTGACTTATTCTCAACCAATTATCCTCCTGTATTAAGACAGATCACAAATCTAATAAAACAATGGTCGCAACTTCCTTTATCCTGGATAGGGAAGATTAATGCAATCAAAATGACTATTCTACCCAAATTGCTTTATCTATTCAGAGTCCTCCCTATTCCAATTCCTTCCTATTTTTTGAGAATAGTACAAAAAAGAGCAACTTCGTTTATATGGGGCTCTTCTAAACCACGTATACCTATACACACACTACATCTTCCCAAAAATAAAGGAGGCCTGGGATACCCTAATTTTACTAACTACTACAGAGCAGCACATTTGGCCAGTCTGTCCAAATACCATGCAAAACAGGAAATCCCATTATGGGTATTTATAGAGGCTTCAGAAAATGACCCTCTATTAATATCAAATTTATTATGGCTTGATCCTAAAGACCGCTTTAAAATTCATAATCCCATAACTAAACACTTCTTATCTCTCTGGGATAAACTAAAAACCAAATATCAGTTACAATCTCCACACAATCCTCTCCTTTCTTTTATCAGAAATCCGGCCTTTTATCCGGCATGGATCTACCCAAATTCTTTTAAAGCTTGGACAACATCAGGCATTCAGACACTAAATGACTTCATAGCATCTAAATCATTCCTTTCATTCCCATCGCTTAGAGAAAAATATGATCTACCAAACTCTGAGATATTCAGATATCTCCAAATCAAAAATTTCTATACACCATTCCTAAAGGGGGATACACCATTATCCCAATTATCCATTTTTGAATCAATCTGTACAAAAGATCCATTTGCTAAAGGTACAATTTCATCACTTTATAATCAATTATATGGAGTAGCAAATCTTAATAGACCCTCTTACGTTCAGAGGTGGGAGGAGGACCTGGGACGAACTTTAGAAGACACGGACTGGTCTAACATATGGCTCACATCTAAGTCATCCTCACCCAACATCTTAGCACTGGAGACAAATTATAAAGTCCTAACTCGCTGGTACCTTGTACCCGCTAGAGTGGCAAAATATTCACCTAATACCTCAGCTCTTTGTTTTCGAGGATGCCCAGAAATAGGCACACATTTACACATATGGTGGACGTGCCCAGTAATCCAAACCTTCTGGAAGGAAGTCTTCGTGATTGCATCTAAAATATTTAAAAAAATAATACAACCAGATCCATATTTAACTTTACTTAATCTAAAACCGGAATGGTTAACACTCTCTCAATTCAAACTTATGATCCAACTAATAACGGCTGCAAAACAAACAGTGGCCAAGGCATGGAAATCTCCTACATTGGTACTAGCAGAAACAATTCACAGAATGAATAATACAATGTCCCATGCTAAGATGGTAGCCATCGATCAAAATCAAATTCCAAAATTTGAAAAACTTTGGCATCCTTGGATAAAACAACAGTTTCTGTCAAACTTCAATGACTCTGTCCTGTTGCCATGGTAACAGATTAAATGACTTACAGAGACACCCATTCTAAGGCTTCAAAGAGAACTAAAAAGAATAATAAACTGACGAGCGGGACAACCTTGTGGACCATACCTCTACCTTTCAACCCTTTTTCTTCTTTCTCTTTCCTTTTCTCCACCTTACGATTAAAGCTCATTATCAGAATTTATTTGACCTATATACACTCTACTTGTAAACAATATGTATAGTAGGTATAAATCATTTAAATACCTACAAAAGTAACTAAGGAAATGATATATATATCTTTAATTTAGGTTTACGTGAACCCAATGTTTAATATTTGAAATTTCATGATATTTACCTATATAAACCCTACTGTAAAACAATGAGCTTACTTTATAGATCCTTGTAAACTTACGTTATGTATCTTTATAACATTGTATACTCAATAAACTTCTTTTGACAAGGAAAATATTTTCTAACTGCAGCACGGACTATTATAGCCAGAAAGTGGAGAAAGAATATGGAGCCCTCTGTAGAGGAGTGGGTGTGTGAGATGAGCGAGATGCAATCCCTAGAGTAGAGGATGATGATGGAAAAAGGGTTAAAGGAGCAGATAGTAACAGTTTGGTAAATGTGGGATGAGTTTAGAACCTCAACATTTTTAATAAACCTAATATGAGCTAGAGGGTGCGCCCAATGAGAGAAGAGGGAGAGTAGAGGGGGAAAATGGGGGGGGGGGATTTTTTTTTTTCTTTCTCTTGGGTTAGGTGGGTGGTATGTGTGTCAGAGGAGATTGTTTGAGTTGTAACATGATGAAATGGAGATTAGGGAAGGTTATTAAATTTGATTATATTGTGAAAATAAAATGTAATCTAAATATATTAAGAGGAAAATATGGATTATGAATGTTGTTTAAAATGTAAACATTTTTTGTAAAATAATGATAAACATATATATATATATATATATATATATATATATATATATATATATATATATATATATATATATATATATATATTTGTATGACAATTTAACCACTTAAGGACCAGGCCTATTTATCAAACTAGTTGTTTACAAGTTAAAATCTGTTTTTTTTTGCTAGAAAATTACATGGAGCCCACAAACATTATTTATATATATTTTTTCAGGGAAAAATACACCTTTTTGTATTAAAAAATAAGAAAACAGTAAAGTTAGCCAATTTTTTCTTAATATTGTGAAATATAATGTTACGCCGAGTAAATTGATAGCCAACATGACACGCTTCAAAATTGCGCCCACTCGTGGAATGGCGACAAACTTTGACACTTAAAAATCTCCATAGGACTTGTTTAAAAAAATTCTACAAGGTAACAGTTACAGAGGAGGTCTGGTGCTAGAATTATTGCTCTCACTCTAATGATCGCGGCGATAAGTCACATGTGTGGTTTGAATATCGTTTACGTATGTGTTCGCTTCTGCACGCGAGTGCGACGCTTTAAATTTTTTATTTTTCTTATTCATTTTACTTTTTATTTTTTCATTTTACACTGTCCCTTTAAAAAACATTTTTGGATCACTTTTATTCCTATTACAAGGAATGTAAACATCCCTCGTAATAGAAAAAAAGCATGACAGGACCTCTTTAATGTGAGATCTGGGGGCAAAAATACCTCAGATCTCACATTTACACTAAAAAGCAATAAAAAAAATTAAATAAATCTAAAAAAAAAAAAGTCTTTTTCGCAAAAAAAACCCCAAAAAACGTCCTTTTAAATCTGTTGGGCGTAAGTAAAGTTTTACGTCACTCCAGTCTCCCAAGGGCATAGAGTCGAGTGGGGGCTCATTATGACCTCATTCAACTTCCTGCCCATTCTTCCATGGAACCGGATCATCTCCGCCGTTTCCAACGGCTCCGGTAAGCAGCAGGGGCACCTTTCCCGCCACAGATAAAAGTGATCTTGCGGTGAACTAGCCATTGAGACCAATTTTATCTTAAAGCCACCTCCCGCCGTTTCAGAAAATAACAGGGTTATAGCAGCTATCTGCAGCCATAACCCCGGTATTTAACATCAAATAACAACGTATAATAACGGCGGGTGGGCGGTAAGTGGCTAAAACAGTTTAATTATGTTATTTAAATTTTATTTATTTTTACTCTGTATTTATTTTTAACATGTGACCAGTAGCAGAGGACTAGACACTCCCCCTGACAGACAGGCTGGGAAAGAATTGGGTCATGTGACAGCTGTATATTGGTCAGGAGAAAAAAGGTACCTGGATTTTTTAAAATTAAAATAACTACAGTGCCATCATCCACATACAGAAAGAGAATGGAAAATGTAAATTCAACAGTGTGTGTTTAGTATCACTTTAAATAGAAAGGAATAGGATCTGGCTGGACTTGGTGCGTAGCTAATTGAATCAACGGCTGGTAAGTCAACCAGTCTTGCACAGAAGTTTTGTGGGATACCAGGAAACTTGGCAAACCAAACAAAAAAAGGTAACACAGCAAATCAGTAGTTCAGTTTCAACAGATGGAAATCAGTGCAGCACAATTACAATACAATAAACCCAGGTACCTTTAAGACTAGGTTCAGTGTGTACTGCAGTACCAAGAGCATAAACAATAGCCCCAAGTGACTGTATAGGAGTAACAACATGTACAATAGGCTAGTTCACTTGGGGGCTCTCAGACAAGCCCTGTGAGTTTAATACACTACCAGCAACCCAGTTCTGCCCCCAGGTATGTTATAAGACCTGAACGGTCCTTTGAAGTTAGCTTCTGCTGGCACAGTTGGGGCCCTTTAACGCTGGCGCCTAAAAGCAGTGCAATGTTTCTAAGGGTGAAGTTCAAAGCAGTTGAATGCGACTGAGTGACTCAGTAGGTGTATATGCCCCTTTAATGTGGTGTAGGGACTAGCTTCAAGTGTGGAGCTTTAAGGACACCACCTCTTTCTCCATTTAAGGGCTTGTCTTGTCCATTTATATTTAAAAGAAACTTCAGCAAACACAGGAGTTTCTCTCGTAGGGGTATTCAGCATTTCAATATTGCTTCAGAATAAATGACATTCAGTCCTTCTGGCTTGTAAACGCAGCATTCCTGCTCTGGCCTTACCCTTTAGACCTTGGTCTGTCTCCCACAGACTGGACACTTAGCAACTCGGTACATACAGCAAGCAGCCTTGTGCCGCCCTGGATCCCACCTCTCTCCTAGGTGGAGCCCTCCTGACTCCTGGGCCAGACCTCCTGTCTGCCGGGGGGGGACACAGAACCCTAGTTAGGTCATTACTTAAAGGCCAGCACAAAGCTGACCAGTGTGCTGGCTGTTCACTAGACCTGGACCCTGGCAGGGTAACGTTTGCTTCAGTGGCTAGGTGACGATAAACATGTTCAAAGGAAAGGGAAGAGCAATGCAGAGGGAGGATTGAGAGGATATAGCACTACTATAGTATTATGCAGCAAGTAGAGATGCACAAGGAGTAATCAAAGCAATAAAGCTGCCATTACCCCAGACTGCTGACTTTGGCTCTGATGTTATGTTTAGCCCCTAATGGGAGAAATGTTATTGGAAGATAATGGCCCTTCCTCAAGCTTGAGTTGAAAACAGGGGTTAACTGTTAGTTATGATTGTTGTGCGGGTCAGGGACCCACTCACCAGATCCCTCTGTGGTACTCCTCATGTGCATACTTACCAACAGTCCCAAATTTCCCGGGACATTCCCCGGATTTAGACTCTTTTCCCGATTTTATTAATTCCCGGGGAATGTCCCGATAAACTCACTTTTTCACGAATTTTTCGCTGCTGCCGCTAGAGGTCCGCGGCCGGCGGAGACAATGTCTCCACCGGCCGCCATTTTTGAGAAAACCAGAAGTGGAGTGGAGCTGGGTGGCTTCAATAGAAGCCGAGCTGCTGCAGCGCCGCCCACCCCCGCACTCCGCCCACCCCCCTGCGCTCCGCCCCGCTCTGCCCACCCCCGCTCCGCCCCACTCCTCCTTGCTGCCAGCCTGTTTTGGAAAGGGGCGGGGGTGGGCGGTGGTTCTAGTGTAACCACGCAGCCGTCTCCCTTGGCCTTCTGTGATGGTGGCGGATTCACCGCTGGGGACTCCTGATGTGAGGGGGGGCTCCGCTGAGGACTCCTGATGTGAGGGGGGCTCCCCTGGGGACTCCTGATGTGAGGGGGGCTCCCCTGGGGACTCCTGATGTGAGGGGGCTCCGCTGGGGACTCCTGATGTGAGGGGGGCTACCCTGGGGACTCCTGATGTGAGAGGGGGCTCCGCTGGGGACTCTTGATGTGAGGGGGGCTCCGCTGAGGACTCCTGATGTGAGCGGGGGCTGCGCTGGGGACTCCTGATGTGAGCGGGGGCTGCGCTGGGGACTCCTGATGTAAGGGGGGCTCCGCTGGGGACTCCTGATGTGAAGGGGGCTGCGCTGAGGACTCCTGATGTGAAGGGGGGCTCTGCTGAGGACTCCTGATGTGAGGGGGGCTCCGCTAGAGACTCCTGATGTGAGAGGGGGCTCCGCTGGGGACTCCTGATGTGAGGGGGGCTCCGCTGAGGACTCCTGATGTGAGGGGGGCTTCCCTGGGGACTCCTGATGTGAGGGGGGCTCCGCTGGAGACTCCTGATGTGAGAGGGGGCTCCGCTGGGGACTCCTGATGTGGGGGGGGGCTCCGCTGGGGACTCCTGATGTGAGAGAGGGCTCAGCTGGGGACTCCTGATGTGAAAGGGGGCTCCGCTGGGGACTCCTGATGTGAGAGGGGGCTCCACTGGGGACACCTGATGCGAGGGGGGGCTCCGCTGGGGACACCTGATGTGAAGGGGGCTCCGCTGGGGACTCCTGATGTGAGGGGGGCTCCGCTGGGGACTCCTGATGTGAGGGAGGCTCCGCTGGGGACTCCTGGTGTGAGGGGAGCTCCACTGGGGACTCCTGGTGTGAGGGGGGCTCCGCTGGAGACTCCTCATGTGAGGGGGGCTCCGCTGGGTACATCTGAGGTGAGGGGGGCTCCACTGGGGACATCTGATGTAAGGGGGGCTCCGCTGGGGGCACCTGATGCAAGGACGGACTCTACTGGGACACCTGATGCAAGGACGGACGGCTGGTGGCAGGTGACGTGGCAGGTGACACGCTCAGGGATCCCACTGATTCAGCATTATGGTGAGTTGAATGATTTCATTTTATATTACAATGTAATAATAGAAATAATGCACTTCAATCATCCTGACACCATAACAACCATGGTGCCGGGATGATTGAAGTGCTAACACCAGGTGTTTGGAGTATCTTTATCTGCTGATTGTTAAACTTTCTAGAATACACATATCTCTATTGTTGTGTAGGATCTGGGGCTGCTGTCCCTCCATCCCTCTCCCCCCCTTTCCCTCTCCATCCCCCCCCCTTTCCCTCTCCATCCCTCCCCCCCCTTTCCCTCTCCATCCCTCCCCTCCCCTTTCCCTCTCCATCCCTCATTCATCTCAGACTCTAACCACACCCCCTTTGAGCCACGCCGATTTAAGACACACCCACTATTTTGCGTAAATCACGCCCATTTTTCGCCCATTTAGTTCAGCACAGCACAGCTAACACACACCTTCTTCCAACTGCATGGCTCTTTCCAGGCTTTTGTTTATATATTGCTCCCCTTCCTGGTGCTTGTGGGCCTTGTAGTTGTGGCCCCAGTTCAATTGTGTACAGTCTTCCTTCGAGACTACAACTCCCAGACTGCCCTGGGCACTTGTGTTCAAATTATGGTTAGGCAAAGTAGTGGACACTGCCATCTTGTGGGCAAATAGAGTTCTGCATCTACATGTAAGAGAATTTAAAAGAGAGTCTATATTTGTCCACGCCTTCTTTTTACCCTGCCATAATCCAATGACTTTACCCACTTCAGCTCACACCTGTATGACTCCTATGATCAGGGCATGCTTTAATTTGCTGCTATGGGCCTGTTTATTCTGAATAATGCCCCGTACACACGGTCGGATTTTCCGATGGAAAATGTTCGATCGGAGCGTGTTGTTGGAAATTCCGACCGTGTGTGGGCTCCATCGGACATTTTCCATCGGATTTTCCGACACACAAAGTTGGAGAGCAGGAGATAAAATTTTCCGACAACAAAATCCATTGTCGGAAATTCCGATCGTGTGTACACAAATCCGACGGACAAAGTGCCACGCATGCTCAGAATAAATAAAGTGATGAAAGCTATTGGCCACTGCCCCGTTTATAGTCCCGACGTACGTGTTTTACGTCACCGAGTTCAGAAAGATCGGATTTTCCGACAACTTTGTGTGACCGTGTGTATGCAAGACAAGTTTGAGCCAACATCCGTCGGAAAAAATCCTAGGATTTTGTTGTCGGAATGTCCGAACAAAGTCCGACCGTGTGTACGGGGCATAACTATGTCATTACTTAAGATTACAAATCAATACATATCGTTTTTTGTTTTAGGACAAGCAAGGTTTTCTTTTGGCGATATTGCTATGAAAAAAAAAAATACCTTATTTGTATTCTTTTTTTTTCTATGGATTGCAAATTTTTCTATATTGATAAGTATTAGTTATTAAAAAGAAGCGCTACTACAGATTTAAAAATCTGTATTAAGGATTTGTCCTGTTTAATCACTTCAGCCCCGGAAGATTTGGCTGCTCAATGACCAGGCCATTTTTTGCGATACGGCACTGTGTCGCTTTAACTGACAATTGTGTGGTCGTGCGACATTGTACACAAACAAAATCGACGTCCTTTTTTTTCCCACAAATAGAGCTTTCTTTTGGTGGTATTTGATCAACTCTGTGGGGGTTTTTTTGCTCTATAAACAAAAAAAGAGCGACAATTTTGAAAAGAAAACACAATATTTTGTACTTTTTGCTATAATAAATATCCCCAATTTTTTTTTAAAAAGTAAATTTATTTCTCAGTTTAGGCCGATGTGTATTCTACATATTTTTGGTAATAAAAATCGCAATAAGCATATATTGATTGGTTTGCGCAAAAGTTATAGCGTCTACAAAATAGGGGAAAGATTTAAGGCATTTTTATTTTAAAATTTTTTTTTTACTAGTAATGGCGGTGATCAGCGATTTTTATCGGGACTAAGATATTATGGTGGACAGATCGGACACGTTTGACACATTTTTGGAACCATTGGCATTTATACAGCAATCAGTGCTATAAAATATGCACTGATTATTGTGTAAATGTCACTGGCAGGGAAGGGGTTAACACTAGAGGGCGATCAAGGGGTTAACTGTGTTCCCTAGGCGTGTTCTAACTTTAGGGGTATGAGAGTGACTGGGGGAAATGACAGATCGTGGTTCCTAGCTAGTAGGAACTCAAGATCTGCCTCTCTTCTCCTCACAGAACAGGGATTTGAGTGTTTACACACACACGTCCCTGTTCTGCCTCTCATGCCCACGATCGCACTTGGCCGGCAGTCATCGCGACCACCGGCCATGCGCATCAGCAGCCCCGCAGTGCAGCGGGTGTACACGCGCGCCTGCTATTTCGCTTAAAGGGACCGACATACAGCTACAACGGTTTGCGGGATCGTGCCGACCTGTCGTAGTATAATGACAGCAGCTGGTCAGCAAGCGGTTAAAATAACACAAAAATTATGATTCTGGTACTGTGCAAAATTTGCATTTATTTGTGTGTTTTTTTTAACCACTTGCCGACCATATTACTTACATATACAGTGACAAGGATCACATACCTATTATGTGATTCTGCACCCCTGGGTTTGGGGTGCGCCGCCGCTGGCCCACTCCCACTGTGATTGTGCACAGCAGGAGCTGATCTGTGGGTACTGCGGACTCGATGTCCGCCAGCACCCGCCAATCAGTAGGCGGAGACCCAGACTGGCAAGCAGACAAGGCAGATCACCATTCTGTCAGTAGGGAAGGCATTGATCCTCTGCTCCAGCAAAGCAGGGACATGGATCCATGCCTTCCCCTAGCAAAAGCACCCTCTACACAGTACACAAGCTCTGGCTAGGCACACAGTTAAACCTTTAATCACCCCTGATGCTTAACCACTTCCCAGCCAATGTCATTAGTACAGTGACAGTGCATATTTTTAGCAATGATCACTGTATTAGTGTCATTGGTCCCCAAAAAGTGTCTGTTAGGTGTCCAATTTGTCTGCCGCAATATCGCAGTCTCGCTATAAGTCGCTGATCACTGCCATTACTAGTAAAAAAATAAATAAATACATAAAAATTCCATAAATATATCCCATAGTTTGTAGAGGCTATAACTTTTGTGAAAACCAATCAAATTATGCTTATTGGGATTTTGTTACCAAAAATCTGTAGCAGAATACATACTGGCCTAAAAGAAATGCGATTTTTTTTTTAATTTTATTGGATATGTTTTACAGCCGAAAGTTAAAAAATTAGTTTTTTGTTCAAAATTGTCAGGCTTTTTTTGTTTATAGCGCAAAAAAATAAAAAAATTGTTTTAAAATTGTGGTTCTTTTTTTGTTTATAGTGCAAAAAATAAAAACCGCATAGGTGATCAAATACCACCGAAAGAAAGCTCTATGGGACATGGGACATACATTTTGTTTGAGGATAGCGAGGCACGACCGCACAGTTGTCAGTTAAAACAACGTAGTGCCATATTGCAAAAAATAGCCTGGCCATGAAGGAAGGTAAATCTTCTGGAGGTCAAGTGGTTAATGCAACATAAAAAAAATGAATGAGCAAAATAAATAAAAAACAACAAAAAAATAAATGAATGGGTTAAAAATAAAAAATAAAACACAGCAGGGGAGAAAAGGAAAACGAGGATTTATTTGAGCTGATTTGGTTAAATTAAGAGTTAATAACGAGTTAAATAAGGACAATTTTTCCCTCCTAGATTATAAGCTCTAACGAGCAGGGCCCTCTGATTCCTCCTGTATTGAATTGTATTGTAAGTGTAATGTCTGCCCTTGTGTTGTAAAACGATGCACAAACTGTTGGCGCTATATAAATCCTGTATAATAATAATAATAATAATAATTTTGAAAGAACTTTTTTTTTATTTTTTTTTTTTCACTTAGCTTGTTTTAACTAACATATACAGACCAACGCTCATCCCTTTGATCTGCAGATAGCTGGAACTAAAGCTGGCTACACACTATACAACTTTTGTTCGATTTCCTTTAGATTTACCTTCAACTATGTAGTGCAAGGGTAAGCCTGATTGCATAAAATTGAAAGTGTTTAGATTTTTTTCCCCTAAACCTAAAGAACAAGCCCGGAATGAAAAGGGAACCTTAGGTGGGGGGCGAACATGACTGGGGATAGCTGTAGTGGGTGCACAGGATGTTGACATGGGTAGTGTTCAGGAGAAAGGGGAATAGGAGTTTTTGGATTGGTCAGGGGGAGGAGTGTAAAGTTAATTTTGACCCTGCAGAGGGGAGGGGTTAGTCATTCGTGGGGCAGCAGAGGCAGTGAGGGGTATAGGTAAGGTTTCTTCCCACCCACCCTCCCTGTTGTTTGGTTGCATGAAATGTAAGATGTTTGTATTTGGGTCATTGGGCATGAGTCTCTGGTTCTTGTAGATTGGAATGGTGGAAGGTAAACAGGATATGGTGTGGGGAGGGTTGGATCTATCTTAGTATGGTACCCTCCCTAGCTGGAAATAATGGGCTACCGGTCATCGGGCTGCAGTGGTATGAAGGTGGCAATGGTTTGTCCCTGTGCTAGTGGGATCACGGCTAGGGGTCAAGGATACTGTGGTGGTGGTGGTGGTGGTGGTGCAGCCGATGCAGTATACCTTCCTTCACGAACCTCAGACAGAGCAGGAGTTTAAAAATGTTGGAGTTTATTATAAGTGTTTTATTTATATATATATATATATATATATATATATATATATATATAGTTCTGTTTTATATATATATTTATATATATGGTTAAATATATTTAAATTGAGTTTATTTTATTTTTATAAAAATTGTTATTTGTTAATAAAGGGGCCGGATGGCCATTTAATCCAGAAGGTGTGTGGTGATCATTTTAATAAGTAAGGTAAGGCAAGTAGTGGCATGGGTTTTGGTTAAGGGGAGCACACGAAAATCAGCTATACACCAGTCAAGAAAACTAGGTCAATGCAAAGGTAAATGTATCTCTCTATCTCACATGTAAACAAGTCCTATTATTTTACATCAGCAGCTGGATGGATCAAAATGGATTTTTATCACCAAAGTTAGTGTGTTATTTTTAGAGGTCTAAACAGCTTTCATTAAAAACTATAGAAAAGTTTTCATTCATTCTGGAGATCTCCTTTAATGCTTATACTCTCTACTTTTGAAAAAAAAAATCTCCATAATTGTAGCCCTTACCTTAAATGTTCTGATTGACTGTTTTTTTCCTTGAACTACTACATTCTAAGGGACTTTTTGTCCCTGCACATTTCTACCTTAGGAATCTACATTTTATAGCGAGCAAGATTTTTCACATCATCCATGCTTTATGAATGCTCCCTGTAGTGAGATTATCAACACCAGTGCAGAATTTGAATGCCTTCCGTGTCTCTATTGCCAGCTTCAGTAGGCTAGATCTTAAATGCCAACCCTTACACATTTTCTGAATTTCTGCAGACTAAGTCACTTATATAGCTGTATTATGACCTGTCGGTTTCATTGATACCTTGCAAAAACTGGTGTCCTCAATGGCCTCATAGTCTCCCCACATTTGTGTTCTTATTCCTTCTCACAAGGTGAATTTTTTTGTCAATTTATGCGTTGCTGGCAGTGGCGGAATTATAGGGGTCGCAACAGTCGGAAGTGCGACTGGGTCCTGTAGTTCTCCCCCACTTCAGGGGGCCCATCAGCCGCCTGCCCGCCGGCCATGTGAGGGGTCCGCCCGCCCGCCCGCCCGCCGTGTGAGGGGCCCACCCTCCCGCCGTGTGAGGGGCCCACCTGACTGTCCGGAGGTGTGTGTGTGTCTCCATCATGTTTCACTGTGTCGGGAGGGAGGGGGGCTTTCACCCGCTACGCCGGCTGCACGAGAAGCGCTGAGCTGAGGCCTGAGGGACTGTGTGGGCTCCGCCCCCACCTATCCAGAAAGAGAGACTGGAAGGGAGGCGGGGCGGACAATGAAGCACACCAATTCACTGAAGGCGGGGGAGGAGCTCTGCGCAGTGTGCAGTACCTACGGCGGCGTGTGACCTGTCCTGAGGCAAGCACAGCATCCTGGGCTGGAGGAGCGCCGATTCCGAAGGATTGTTTCTGACTTCTGAGGAGGGGGAATCGATCGATTGATTGGCGGTAAGTCCCCATTTTGCACTCCAATCGATCTATCCCAACCTTCACCACCTCTGCGGCTCTGCCTCTTACTGATCCCATCCCCCCTCCACCACCACTGATCTCATCCCTATCCCTCCCACCCCCCATCACCTCTACAACAGAGGAGATGGGGGGTGGGGGGATAGGGATGAGATCGTGGTGGTGGGGGGATGGGATCAGTAAGAGGTCCCCCTCCAGTGCCACCACCACCCCCCTCCAGTGCCACCACCACCCCCCTCCAGTGCCACCACCACCCCCTCCAGTGCCACCACCACCCCCCTCCAGTACCACCACCACCTCCTTGAGGCTGCACCGATGACACAGGCTGCACTGGGGACATAGGTGGCACAGGTGGACACGGGCAGGCTGCACTGGGGACACCGGCTGCACTGGAGACACCGGCTGCACTGGAGACACCGGCTGCACTGGGGACACCGGCTGCACTGGGGACATCGGCTGCACTGGGGACATCGGCTGCACTGGGGACACCGGCTGCACTGGGGACACCGATGGACACTGGCAGGCTGCATTGGTGACACCGGCTGCACTGGGGACACCGGCTGCACTGGTGACACAGGTGGACATGGACTGGCTGCACTGGGGACACTGGCTGCACTGGGGACACTGGCTGCACTGGGGACACAGGTGGACACGGGCAGGCTGCATTGGTGACACCGACTGCACTGGGAACACAGACTGCACTGGGGACACAGGTGGACACGGGCAGGCTGCACTGGGGACACCGGCTGCACTGGGGACACCGGCGGACATGGACAGGCTGCACTGGGGACACAGGCGGACATGGACAGGCTGCACTGGGGACACTGGCTGCACTGGGGACACTGGCTGCACTGGGGACACTGGCTGCACTGGGGACACCGGCTGCACTGGGGACACCGGCTGCACTGGGGACACCGGCGGACATGGACAGGCTGCACTGGGGACACAGGTGGACATGGACAGGCTGCACTGGGGACACTGGCTGCACTGGGGACACTGGCTGCACTGGGGACACTGGCTGCACTGGGGGACACTGGCTGCACTGGGGACACAGGTGGACACGGGCAGGCTGCATTGGTGACACCGACTGCACTGGGAACACAGACTGCACTGGGGACACAGGTGGACACGGGCAGGCTGCATTGGTGACACCGGCTGCACTGGGGACACCGGCTGCACTGGGGACACCGGCTGCACTGGGGACACTGGCTGCACTGGGGACACAGGTGGACATGGACTGGCTGCACTGGGGACACTGGCTGCACTGGGGACACTGGCTGCACTGGGGACACTGGTGGACACAGGCAGGCTGCACTGGGGACACTGGCTGCACTGGGGACACTGGCTACACTGGGGACACTGGCTGCACTGGGGACACAGGTGGACACGGGCAGGCTGCACTGGTGACACAGGTGGACACGGGCAGGCTGCACTGGGGACACAGACTGCATTGGGGACACTGGCTGCACTGGGGACACAGACTGCATTGGGGACACAGACTGCATTGGTGACACCGACTGCACTGGGAACACAGACTGCATTGGTGACACCGACTGCACTGGGAACACAGACTGCACTGGGGACACAGGTGGACACGGGCAGGCTGCATTGGTGACACAGACTGCACTGGGGACACAGGTGGACATGGGCAGGCTGCATTGGTGACACAGACTGCACTGGGGACACAGGTGGACACGGGCAGGCTGCATTGGGGACACAGACTGCATTGGGGACACAGACTGCATTGGGGACACAGACTGCATTGGGGACACCGGCTGCATTGGGGACACAGACTGCATTGGGGACACAGGCTGCACTGGGGACACAGGCTGCACTGGGGACACCGGCTGCACTGGGGACACAGGTGGACACGGGCAGGCTACATTGGTGACACTTTCTGCATTGGTGACACTGGCTGCACTGGGGACAGTTACGGTAAGTTAAAAATCAGAAACAAATGTTTTACTTTGTTGTACAGTGGAAAAAATATGGTATCAAAATCATGCTTTTCGGGGGGGGCCTTCATGATTTCTTGCACCGGGGCCCTGAGGTTTCTAGTTACGCCTCTGGTTGCTGGTGCATGTGTATGCTTAGTTATATCCATGAAATGTGCAACTGATTGCAATCTTGGTTGCACAGATCCATGAAACATTCACCCTAAGGTTCTGTTACACATGCTGGCACTATCGAAAGGGCTAAAATACTTTCCAATTGTTCTCATTTTGGTGACAATTGTTAATCTTGGACCCATAAAAAATAAATGTTTGAAAGAGAGCAGCTTGCCCTAACATAAAAAAAATGATGTTTGGGGCATTCATGACTAGCCTTAAGCCTCGTACACACGATCGGATTGTTCGCCAACAAAACCGTGGACTTTTGTCCGAAGAGCGTTGGCCCAAACTTGTCTTGCATACTCATGACACACAATTGTTGGCCAACAATCACGAACGTATTGACATACTACATTGTTCTTCAGCTCTTTAGCCCCACCCTTTGGGCTCCTTCTACTAATTTCGTGTTAGTAGAAGTTTGGTGAGTGTTGATTTGCGCTTTTCATTTCGTGTTTTTCAGTTCGTTTCTGAACGGTCATACGTCAACCAGACATGTTGCGGAATCGGAGGAGATAACATGTTTTTTATTATTGGCCTTGGAGTTATTACATTGACATTATTTTTTTGGTTGAATAATTATTTGATTTGGTATATTTTCTATATTTTTGGGTGCATTGAATGCACTTTTTGGTTAGGTTCTATTAGCAGATAAGAAAAATGGGGAGATAACTGTGCTACAGTGAAATACATAAACAATAACAATTATAGCTGCAATTCATCTATGCAACACAGACACAGTGAAATTAAATAAGAAAAAAAGGAGGGTGAATCGCGCTAGAAAAGATTGGTGATCATATACATCATCACTAAACCACATATTTAGAACTAAGTGAAAAGTTCCCCTTTAGGGTATACATAACACATATTAAATTAGTAATCAATCCAAAAATTAAAAGTACAAAAGTGATAATTAAAAGTCCATGTATAAAAATAAATCACCCAAGTGATATAAAAGTATCTTAAAAAAGTTCCAAAAAACATAGGTTCTTGCTGTGAGAAAAAAAAAGAAGCGTGCTTGTTCCACCACCGTGAAATCAGACTGGCCGCTTACCAGAAACTCATGATCCCCCGTTACAGAGGATCAGAGAAAGCTGTTTGTTAATACTGCTTCGGACCACGACCAATGGATCAGAGACCTTATACCGAGATGGGACATCAAAGACTGCAGGGTCAGGCTAAAGATGATCACACTGACAGGTACTCAGACATCAGCCCACAGCATTGCAGATGGAATCATAGAAGGAAAAAAAGGGCTCCATATAGTGTAAAATCATTGACTTTATTGGATAAATAAAAAGTTAAACTCACATATTAGTAGACAATAGTAGGCATGTAGTGTAGTCTGTTGATTTGCGCTTTTCATTTCGTGTTTTTCAGTTCGTTTCTGAACGGTCATACGTCAACCAGACATGTTGCGGAATCGGAGGAGATAACATGTTTTTTATTATTGGCCCTGGAGTTATTACTTTGACATTATTTTTTTGGTTGAATAATGATTTGATTTGGTATATTTTCTATATTTTTGGGTGCATAGAATGCACTTTTTGGTTAGGATCTGACCCTGCAGTCTTTGATGTCCCATCTTGATATAAGGTCTCTTTTCCATTGGTCGTGGTCCGAAGCAGTATTAACAAACAGCTTTCTCTGATCCTCTGTAACGGGGGATCATGAGTTTCTGGTAAGGGGCCAGTCTGATTTCATGGTTGTGGAACAAGCACGCTTCTTTTTTTTTTCTCACAGCAAGAACCTATGTTTTTTGGAACTTTTTTAAGATACTTTTATATCACTTGGGTGATTTATTTTTATGCATGGACTTTTAATTATCACTTTTGTACGTTTAATTTTTGGATTGATTACTAATTTGATATCTATTAGCAGATAGCATGTCTATATTTATTTGTTTTCTTTTTTTAACGCACAATAAAAAAATTGTGGAAAATAATTCTTGGCTAATGTGTTTTACTTCAAATGACAGTTTGGGAGTAGGCAGTTACATTTAAAATATGTAAAATTGACAAGGGACATCAACATAGTTGTATCTTTGATCTTAAAAACTACGGGATAATGACGTTGTGGTAACTTGCCAAAAAATAAAAAATAAATAAATAATATTATTCTTTATCACTAGGAAAAAAAAAGCCTTTGAAAATTTGTTTGCAATAACTCCATCAGTATCACCAGCAAAGCAGCTTCATTATTATCCCATTAAAGAAGAAGAGAATTGTGTGCTGCATTTCGAGATTTCATAATTTGCCACGTCACGAATGTTAATTCTCCATTACGAACGCTAGTTTACAAGACCGACCGCTTCTGGCTCGTCCTTGCTTCCGAGCATGCGTGTTTGTACTTTGGACTTTTGTCCAACGGACTTGTGTACACACGCTTGGGAAATCCGACAACAGACATTTGTCCGCGGAAAATTTTAAAATCTGCCATCCAACATTTGCCCATGGAAAATCCGACAATTGTCCGATGGAGCATACACACGGTCAGATTTTCCACCAACAGCCTGTCATCACACATTTCCCATTGGAAAATCCAACCGTCTGTACAAGGCTTAAGTCTCATGATCCTTCCAATCTTTACAAGTAAACCTTGCATATTGAAAAAAAAAAAAAAAAAGCTTTCTTCCAAAGATGGAAGTGATTGTTTTCTTCAAATCAGAGATTTTTTTGAATAGAACAATGTCTGACCTATCCACCTGCATCTATACTGCTTCAAGGCCCACAAGTGTAATGCTGGGTGCTGGTGACATGAATTGATGGACATATCTTGCTTTACCTGTAAGAGAGACATCTGGCACATCTATGGCCAACATTACGGCATAAGTCCAACCAAAGTGATTACCCACTTTTCGGCAGACACCAGCAGATTAAAGTTTAAAAAAAGGACAGTGAGCTCCCCCAAAACACCCATGGATTATGGTCAGGAAATGGTCCCATGACATCCTAGCTCTACCTCTTCTTAATATTATACATATTTCTTTATATTTATTGTATATTTCATACATATTTTGCATGCTCATTGAGTAAAGTGAGTACTGTGTCTTTGAAAGAGAATATTTTTAGACAGGATGCAATGTTTTGTTATATTATTTTATGGTAATAGATATGAGAAGCCATTTTGTATTTGAGAAGCAGAACTTGTAGCATGTCCTTATTACCTTTTCAACTGGATTATTTCCTAAATGTACATAATATAACTTGATACTAACATTTATAAGTGAACTTGATCCAGGGAATTTCTGATTGCCCCTTGGGGGATCAGGAAGGAATTTTTTCCACTGCTGGAGCAAATTGGATCATGATTTGCTGGGGTTTTTGCCTTCCTCTGGATCAACTGCGGGTTTAGGATTGTGTATATAGGATTGTATGATTTTTTTCCCCCCTTTTATTGGTTGAACTAGATGTGTCTTTTTTCCATCAGACTAACTATGTAACTTGTTAACCTAGACCAGCCTTTCTCAACCTTTCAACACAGAGGAACCCTTGAAATACCCTTCTGGTCTCAGGCAACCTCTGCTAAAAATGACTATATGTACAACTCATTATACATTAGTATCATGGTCAATGGGAAGAATGCTCCTTACATATGTGTGGTCATTGGAAATAATTACCCTCTTACTAATAGCTAATAGATCAATGGTGTCAGTGGGAACTTATCTGAGAGGCAGAAATTGCTCATTGCTCAAGGAACCCCTAACAACCTTTGGAGGAACCCTGAACATGAACAACAGCAATGATATTCTCCTGTGCATTGGATGTGATGGTACAAATCAGAAGAGGACTCAGCGGTCACAGGTGGATATTATTGCACAGCCTTGCGGCCCTCTAGAACTGGGGTTGTCCTCAGAACACTGTAGAAAATAGATAAAAACAAAAGGCGCACTGGCCTAGTGCATTATCCAACACAGATTTATTGAAGACAAATAAAATACAACTACTCACAAGTGTATTTAGTAAACTCACTCATCAAGCCACTGCAAGTGGCTACAATCTCCCAACATTGCCACAGCCTCTAGCTCAAGGAGGACCTCACCAGGGCCCCTGCCAGATTACACGTTTCGAAGGTTACCCTTCTTCATCTTTGCCTGATGAAGGGCAACCTTCAAAATTCGTCAGCCAGCAGGGACCCTGGTGAAGTCCTCCTTGAGCTAGAGGCTGTGGCAAATTTAGGAGATTGTAGCCACTTGCAGTGGCTTGATGAGCCAGTTTACTACCTACACTTGCGAGTAGTTATATTTTATTTTATTTGTCTTCAATAAACCTATGTTGGATAACATAGGTTATAGGCCAGTGCACCCTCTGTTTTTATCTACTTCCATGGAACCCTGGTTGAGAAATCCTGATCCACACTGTAGTCTGTCTACACTTGTGCCATACTTTAAGGTGGATATAATTTAGGAGAGAGTGGAATGTTTTTTTTCTGTCAAGTAACAGATACAATAGTAGGTAATAGGCATTGGATACAATCTCACAGGCTACACTGCTGCAAATAGTAGCCAAATTTTGTTTTTTTAGCTTAATACAGTATTTGAAGGACCAATAATTAGAAAGCCTAGCTTTAAGACCAAGGACACATCTCTGGTATATAACAGGAAGAGTTGCATGTCCATGAGCTGTGCTTATCGCACCTTTCACATAATTAACCAACAACTCTGACTGATAATGATATCCTAGTGAGAAACTGGATTCTTAAAATATGCTGGGATTCTGAAAATATGTTCCCCTGAGATCTCAGCTCTAATCTCTTCCATCACAGCCTCATCTCCTAGAGTGGAACTCTTGCTCCTGGATAGTGGCTCAACCTTTTCCATCACAGCTTTACAACACTCTGGAATTTTTGAGAGAATATCTTCCTCTGAGATCCTTTCCCTGTTCCCTTCCATCACAGTCAAAACAATACTTGTGGATTATTGAGAAGATATCTTCCCGTGAGATATAATTTCTGTATATTTTCATCACAAGCATTTTAGGTCAAACACATAACATTTGTTCTTCACCGCTAAATATAAACACGTAAATGATGTAATAAAAATATAAACTTTATTAAAATATAATATAATACAAAGTACAAGAATATTATGTTACAGGTAGCACCAAAGAACATTGTTACAAATATTTAAAACCTAACTCCAAACGTGACCCATGCACCAGTCCATATGCATGAAATGTTACACCAAACTCTGTGCAGACTGGTAAAAGCAGTGTTGCAATGAAGCAGTCAATGAAGTTTATTTGGGGTCTGTGTTATATACGGCTTGGTTTTACAAATACATGCTGAATACATGACAAAGTATTCTCTATATCTAAAGAGACAAGAGCATGCTTTGCAGTGCCATTTGTCTGACAGTAACCAACAACTCAGTCTTTTAATAGGGGATGTGATGACTTATCGGAGCTCTGTAAACAACCATCCTTTTTTAGCACAGCTAAAAAGCATTTATACTGATGACTTAAAAAGAGACTAGAGCTCCTTCTGCTGGCTGCATATGAGACTGTATGATGGTAAGAAATACTATATATTTACTTAACGAAAAAAAAATATCATTTTTATGCATTTCTTTTGTCATGAAATACAATACATATACGCTGCTCAAAAAATTAAAGGAACACTTGTTAAGCAGAGTATGGCATCAAGTCAATTAAACTCCTGAGATATTCATATGGTCAGTTAAGTAGCAGAGGGGGTTGTTTCTGTTTCAGCTGCTTTGGTGTTCAGGTGCACTAGATGGCCAACAAAGAGACGGCCTCCAAAACAGGAATAGTTTTACAGGTGGAGGCCCCTGAAAATTTTTTCCCTACTCATCTTATCTGACTGTTTTTCACAAATTTTCACTACTGGTAGCACAAGGCGATACTTGGACCATATAGAGGTTGCACAGGCAGTCCAACTCCTCCAGGATGGCACATCAATATATGCCATTGCCAGGAGGTTTGCTGCGTCTCCAAGCACAGTCTCAAGAGCATGGAGAAGATTCCAGGAGACAGGCAGTTACTCGAGGAGAGCTGGACAGGGCCGAAGAAGGTCCTTAACCCATCAGCGGGTCTGGTATCTGCTCCTTTGTGCAAGGAGGAACAGGATGAGAACTGCCAGAGCCCTACAAAATAACCTCCAGCTGACAACTAGTGTGAATGTCTCTGACCAAACAATCAGAAACAGACTTCGTGATGGTGGCCTGAGGGCCTGACATCCTCTAGTGGGCCCTGTGCTCACTGCCTGGCACTGTGGAGCTCGATTGGCATTTGTCATTGAGCACAAGAATTGGCAGGTCCGCCCTGTGCTTTTCACAGATGAGAGCAGGTTCACCCTGAGCACATGTGACCGAAGTGAAAGGGTCTGGAGAAGCCATGGAGAACATCATGCTGCCTGTAACATCGTTCAGTATGACCAGCTTGGTGTGGGTCAGTGATGGTCTGGGGAGGCATCTCCATGGAGGGATGCAAAGACCTCTACAGGCTACACAATGGCAACCTGACTACCATTAGGTATCGGTATAAAATCCTTGGACCCATTGTCAGACCCTACACTGGTGTACTGAGTCCTGGGTTCCTCCTGGTGCATGACAATGCCCGGCCTCATGTGGCAAGAGTATGCAGCCAGTTCTTGGAGAATTAAGGAATTGATACCATTGAATGGCCTCCATGCTCGCCTGACGTAAATCCAATAGAACACCTCTGGGACATTATGTTTCGGTCCATCCAATACCACCAGGTTGCACCTCAGTTCGTTCAGGAGCTCAGTGATAACCCCAGGACACCATCCATGTCCCCATTTAGATTTGATGTGTTTTCAAAGTGTTCCTTTTTTCGAGCAGTGTATATTGTATTTCAGGACAAAAAAATGCATAAAAATGTTATGCCGCGTACACACGGTCGGACTTTTCGTCTACAAAAGTCCGACAGCCTGTCCGACAGACTTCCGACGTACCTTCGGCGGACTTGCGGCAGACTTTCTTACGAACGGACTTGCACACACACGACCACACAAAAGTACGACAGCCTAGTACGCGGTGACGTACACCAAGTCCGACGAGACTATAAAACGGAAGTTCAATAGCCCGTACGACACCCTTTGGGCTCCTTCTGCTAATCTCGTGTTTATCTCGTGTTAGTAGAAGTTTGGTGAGAGACGATTCGCGCTTGTGAGACTCGTATTTTTCAGTTCGTTTTAACTGTTGTTCAGTCTGTGCTTGTGAGGTTTGTATCTGCTTTTCAGTGCGTTTGGTCAGTTGGCATTGAGAAATCTTTGTTTTATTGGCCGCTCGTTCCTGATTTTCAGGTCGTTCTTCACAGGCCTTGCTGTTCTTCAGTGCGTTCTGTTTAGTGCGTTCTGACCAGCCGACCGTTTTGAAGCCATGTTACCTGTACGTACTCGTCGTAGAGCTCGTGCATTGTATGTGCTTGGTGCTGTAGTTTATTCTTCAGCCCAAGACCAGTCCATGAACAGGGCGAGGAGGAGTTCATGGACCAAGAATTGGTTGCTTCAGCGTGACCAGTTCTGTCACATGCCTTTGCTCCGTGAGATCCGTGAGAATAATCCTGAGGATTTCAGGAACTTTCTCCGGATGACGGACCCCGTTTTTGACCGTTTGTTGGCTTTGCTGACCCCCTATATCAGCAGGCAGGATACCTGCATGAGGCAAGCCATCACTCCGGAGCAGAGGCTGGTCGCTACCTTGCGGTATTTGGCCACAGGGAGAAGCCTGCAGGACCTTAAGTTCTCGACAGGCATCTCCTCCCAGGCTCTGGGGATCATTATCCCAGAGACCTGTTCTGCCATCATACAGGTCCTGCAGAAGGACTATATTAAGGTAAGATATTTTTCTTTTATTAGCATCACATGTTCTTTTATGTAATCTTTGATAATGTGATGTATTTCTTGCTTCAAACACTACTTACATCATTGCAATATAGTGTGAATGTCCCCTTTTTATCCTCACACATGCTGGAATTTTTTACTGTTATTTTTTGTCATGCATGTATATTTTCCTTCAATAACCTTCCCAGCATGAAGTGATGGGAACATATCCACCTAGTCTACTCATTTGGAATGTATTTTGTTTGAGTGTATTTAGTGTGCTGCTAATGAGCAATTATCTAGATTTCACAACCCCCCCACCACCTAAACTCACTCCAAATAGTGTACTGCTAATGAGCAATTATCTAGATTTCACAACCCCCCCACCCCCCCCCCCCCCACCACCACCTAAACTCACTCCAAATAGTGTGCTGCTAATGAGCAATTATCTAGATTTCACAACCCCCCCCCCACCCCCCCCCCCCCCACCACTAAACTCACTCCAAATAGTGTGCTGCTAATGAGCAATTATCTAGATTTCACAACCCCCCCACCCCCCCCCACCACCTAAACTCACTCCAAATAGTGTGCTGCTAATGAGCAATTATCTAGATTTCACAACCCCCCCACCCCCCCCCCCACCACCTAAACTCACTCCAAATAGTGTGCTGCTAATGAGCAATTATCTAGATTTCACAACCCCCCCCCCCCCACCTAAACTCACTCCAAATAGTGTGCTGCTAATGAGCAATTATCTAGATTTCACAACCCCCCCACCCCCCCCCCTCGTTAAAATTTGCTGGAATGTTCTGTGGTGTTGATTTGTCTAAAGCAAATATATGTTGCACTTTGCAAAATGCATGTGCACTCTACAAGTGCATTTGTTCCAGTGCTTTAGTAAATGAGCAGAAGCTCTGCTGATTTCCATCATCAAATCATATGCAAGCCTCAAAGTGTTTTCATTAATTGCCCTTGCATGTGATTGTGTACTCCTTGCAACATGAATGCCTTTTTACATTACCTCATTTACTGTAAGCTGGTTAGCAACTGCACCTGCAGAGTGCGACAACTGCAGTCTTGTAGCCTTTTTAGTCCCTAAATTCCTGCGTGTCCTAAAAGTAATTTTTTTTAGGGATTTCACAACCCCCTAAAATGTAATCAATGTTCCATCAGAGGGGGTGAGCAATCTGATAAGTGTGCCTTTCCATATTAGTTATTCCAGAACAATTAAATTATTGAATGTTATACTGATGCTGGGGAATAATGTTTTTAATTGTCTAATTTTCTTGCAATGTTAGCTTCCAAATTAATTGATTTTGGTTTTCTTGTTTGATTTCCCAGTTTCCTTCAACGCCACAGGAATGGCAGACTGTGGCATCCCATTTTGCCAGCCGTTGGGACTTTCCCAATTGTGGAGGGGCTATAGATGGGAAACATGTCCACATTGTGCCACCACCCCATTCGGGGTCATATTATTTTAATTATAAGGGGTTCCACAGTATTGTTTTAATGGCGGTGGTGTCGGCACACTATGATTTTTTATATGTGGACGTGGGGAAGAATGGCCGGATGTCGGATGGAGGAGTATTTGCCCAGACGGAGTTCTGCCAGCGTCTCCAGAGTGGTGGCCTGGGATTGCCACCTGATGAGGATAACGTGGAAGGACTCCCCTTTGTCTTCATTGCCGATGAAGCCTTCGCTCTCAGCAAGCACCTCATGAGGCCATTCCCCCAAAGAACCCTCACCCCGGAGAGGAGGGTTTTTAATTACCGGCTGGCCAGAGCTAGAAGAGTGGTTGAGAATGCGTTTGGAATTCTGGCCAGCCGGTTCCGCCTGTTTCAAACAGCCATTAATTTGGCGGAATACAAACTTAATTTTATCGTTTTATCGTGCTGCATTCTGCACAACTTTTTAAATAAGCATTCGCCAAATTATATAGGCACAGTTGGGCCTGAGGCCGGACAAATAGAAGCCAACCTTACAAGCCTGGATACTGTCCGTACTGGCTTGGCCCCCCAAAGTGCCCGTCAAGTTAGACAGCAATATGTTAATTATTTTATGGGTAGGGGGGCCATTGCAATGGGCCAGGATATATAATTTTTGACAATAAAAAAATTATTGATGAAATCTTGCATTATATTTATTGCTTGCCTTTCTTTTGGGCTGTCTCCTAGGTTATGGTCGAGCAGTTGTAGTGCCAACTGTATTGTAATTTTAAATGTCTAAATAAGCTCCATTGCCACTGTAAACAACTTTTTTACAATTATAACTAAAATGATACTGAGCCTTGAAATAACAAACCACACATTTATTTAATTCCTATAAGGAGATGTTTTTATTAATGGTTGTTATGCATTCCGTTCTGCATTTAGTATAAAATGTTCATAGACAAAAATAGAATGATATCTTAATAATGTAGCAAAATATAATTATATCTAAATATTTATACCTAATCCACAAAAAAATATTTTTGGCTTTTTGATTTTCACAAACAGGCTTTTTTTTTTGTTTTGGGAAAATCAAGTTTTGTTTTTTTTTTTTTTTTTTTAAAGCAATTTTTTTGTTTATGTTTTTTTTTTTAATCAAGTTATTTTTGTTTTTATTATTTTTTTTTAATAAAGTTTGTATATTAATTTTTTTTGGTTTTTTAAAATCAAGTTTTTTATTTTTTTTGGTTTTTTAAAATCAAGTTTTTTATTTTTTTTTGTTTTTTAAAATCAAGTTTTTTATTTTTTTGTTTTTTTAAAATCAAGTTTTTTAATTTTTTTGGTTTTTTTAAATCAAGTTTTTTATTTTTTTTGGTTTTTTAAAATCAAGTTTTTTATTTTTTTTGGTTTTTTAAAATCAAGTTTTTTATTTTTTTTTTTTTTGTGTTTTTTTGAAAATCAATTTTTATTTTTTTGTGGATTTTTGAGGTATTTACGAGAAACAGCCCTCCTTTTTTACATTAGGTTAAACAGCCATTTATGTTCTGCCAAAAAAAAAAAAGAGAAGGCCCAGAATGGGGTCAGCAAAACAGGAAATGAAGGACATGATTGATGTTTTGGGGTTTAAAAAAGGGCATTTAGATTCGACCCAAAACATCAATCATGTCCTTCATTTCCTGCTGCATACGATCCAGCCGATTCCGCATTTGATCGATCTCCCCATTCCAGGCCATGATTTGAGCAATTAGCCGTTGGGCACTGTCTGTGGTGAAATAGTCACTTGGACCTAAAGTGGAATGAAAAAAAAAATATGTTTAGAAATATGCACACATAAGTTTACCTTACTATAAAGCTGGTGTCTCAAACACTGACCTGGTGGGGTGCCCATGTCGCATACTTCATGAACATCCTCGGGGGTGGCGCTGTTGCTTGACTCAAGCACAACCAGATCACCTAAAATAGAGTAGAAAAATTACATAAAATAAAAGGCAGCCATGCATAGATTACCGTAAGCTGGTGTGTCAGACACTCACCTGGTGGGGTGCCCATGTCGCCCACCTCTCCTTCCTCCACATCCTCAATGGGACTTGGGCTTATTTCCCAATCATGTTTTGCTTGGGGTGGACTGTCTTCTGGTTGTTGGCTGAGTGATTTTTTCCCCTATGTGAAACAAAAAATTAATAATCTAATTAGCACACAGATATTTTAGTACATAGTAATTTTCCAACATTTGTAATGAAGTGGTTTGTGTAGAGTTCCTATTTTACCTCAATATTTAAAATTAGAAAGACATATCGGATAGATAGATATCAATATCTCAAAATATAGTTAATAATCTTTTGATCTCTCTCTATATCTGGAACAAAATCTCTAAATATCTAACTAAATGTAAAGCCAAAAAATTAAGATAACTTCAAATCTTCAAAAAGAATGTTTTACATTTCTATATCTATCTATCTACCTATCTCTATATTTCTCTCTCTCTATATATTTCTCTCTCTCTCTCTCTATATATCTCTATATCTATATCTATATCTATCTCTCAATATATATATATATATATATATATATATATATATATCTCTCTCTCTCTCTATAGTTATATATATATATATATATATATATATATATATATATATATATATATATATATATATATATATATATATATATATATATATATATATATATATATAGTTATATATATATATAGTTATATATATATATATGTATATATATATATATGTGTATATATATATATATGTATATGTATATATATATATGTATATATATATATGTATATATATGTGTATATGTATATATAGATATATATCTATAGATATGTAACGAGGTTTCTTAAAAGATCGTTTAAAACGATGAACAAAAAATCGGATAGGAAGGAAAAGCACATGGAGCAGTATACAAGGTAATAAACACAAGAGAAAAACACGACAAGTACTTACTTTTTTTAAGAACTTTCCGGATACGTCGGTATTGATCCGGCTCCCTGAGTTTCAGGTCAGACCATCTTTTTCGCAGTTGATCTTTGGAGCGCTGGACCCCAAAAGATGCCTGCAAAGTCTCCACGACCTTCGCCATTATTTTGGCCTTGCGCAAATTTGGCCGTGCGTACGGCCCATAATTGCCATCATAGTCGTCTTTGTGAAGAATGGCCACCATCTCCACCATCTCTTTAAAACTCATATTAGAGGCCTTAAATCTAGGCCTCATAGATTTCGCAGACGTTCCAGCCTCCGGGCTGTCTCCACTACCTGAGGTCGTCAACATTTCAGGTGTCTCCGCCATTCTTTAACTCCACTACGCGCCGTAACAAAAAATGGGCGGAGAACATGAGTTAAAATCGAACGTCAGGGGCGGGCGACGCAGGCGGAGTTTCACACATGCGTAGTGTATAAAGAGGGGCCTTGCGCACGTGTCGTACGTACGTTCTGTGCGTCGAATTAGGGGGCGGAGAACATGAGTTAATTTCGAACGTCAGGGGCGGGCGACGCAGGCGGAGTTTCACACATGCGTAGTGTATAAAGAGGGCCCTTGCGCACGTGTCGTACGTACGTTCTGTGCGTCGAATTAGGGGGCGGAGAACATGAGTTAATTTCGAACGTCAGGGGCGGGCGACGCAGGCGGAGTTTCACACATGCGTAGTGTATGAAGAGGGCCCTTGCGCACGTGTCGTACGAACGTTCTGTGCGTAGGTGATAGTGGACCAGGACGTTACAAAACGAAGGTAATTTTAAATATATTTTTTTTGGGTTTTATGGTCATGACTTTGTAGCAAGCGGCCTATATGGCTTGATAGATTGATGAGGCCTACATAGGGAGAAGATGATGAGGGGTTAGCCGAAACCTATAATAAAAGTGTTTTTTGTCTTGTGACTTCATCTTTTCCAGATATAATGAATCCCCTATTTAAGGATCCAGAGTTCCTTACATCTTTTATTTCCAAATATCGAGAGATGAGGAATTTGTGGGAGGTGAAACACCCTCAGTATTATGCTAAGCATGTGAGGAAGTCAACGCTGGAGAGACTTCTGGCCTTTGTCCAGGCGACCATCCCGGAAGCAACAATGGAGACATTGCTCAAGAAAATTGGGGTCTTGAGGAACATGTATAAGAGGGAGCATAAGAAGATCCAGGAATCAAGGAGATCAGGAGCATCAGCAGATGATGTTTATGTACCCAGGCTGTGGTACTATAATCAACTCCGTTTTCTGGATGACCAGAATGAAGCCAGGCCATCACTTTCAACCCTTCCCTCCACCCTTCCCTCCACCCCAGCAGAGGCTGATGAGGAGCAAGCTGGGTCTTCCATCCTGGATGAACCAGATATGACCATCTGGAGTCAGGTAAATTATTTTAACAAATATTTACTGTACTAATATTAATGATGTTAACTGAATGTTATAATTGTCTAAAATAATTTGGCACTCAAAATTGGGTATACATATCAATTGACAGTAGTGGCTAAATATGTTTGGCACCTGCTTGAAATAATTAGGGTGTCTGATTAGACTCTTTTATTAAAGAGAAGTATTCACATTGAATTTGCTATTCATGAGAAGCAAACTGTGTGTCATTGATGAACCCAAAAAAATATACTCAAACTATTGTCCTTTTTTTATACACAGGATGAGTCCATCCAGGAGGAATGTGGGGAAAGTGGCAGGCAGGAGGAGACCAGGCCCATGGACAGCCTGGAGGAGGCCGGATTCACCATCATCCTGGAGGAGGCTGGGCCCAGTGTCAGGCAGGAGGTGGCTGCTCCCAGTGAGGTGGCTGCTCCCAGTGAGGTGGCTGGGCCAAGTGAGGTGGCTGGGCCAAGTGAGGTGGCTGGGCCCAGTAGGAGCCTGACCGAATCCCAAGTGCCTCCCCTCCACCTTCCCAAAAAAAGGGCCAGGAAGGGGATGGTCACACAGGACGCATCCCTGCGCCTCATGCAAGAGGCCACCCGTTTTTTAAGGAGCCCCCCCGAAGCGGAAGAATCCTATGGCTGCTACTTAGCCAGCAGGCTTCTTCAGATGAATAGGGAGCAGCGCCTCATTTGTGAGCGCCTATTTGGGGAAACAATCCATAAGGGGCTGCAGGGCACGCTAACACAAAACACCCAACTACATGAGGCAGCCCCCCCTCCTCCTCCTCCTCCTCCTCCTCCTCCTCCTCCTGCCACAACTGAAACACCAGAGCCACAGCCTCAAAAGAAGGCTACAGGGAAGGCTGCAGGGCAGCGTGGAGGAAAGGCTGCAGGGAAGAGAAGAAAATGATGACCTGGGTTCAGTCTGGTCTGACAGAAGACGCAGGCTGTTGTAGGACCACAGTCTGGGGACATCTAGATCATCTGCTGGTGCTGTTGATCTCTGGGATTCTTGGACCAGATTGTGCTCCCTCCTATATGGACTCCGCAAGATCCCAATTTTCTGGTACACCGACTTTTTCCAGCGTTGACTTCCTCTTTATTTTATTTTGACCATGAATAAATGGATCATTTTTTGAGTTTAGCAAAAGACTTTTTATGTTTTTTCTTTGAAATCATTGATTTTACACACAATGTTAAATTAACAAGGGACAACAATCTCATTGAGTTAGAAAAAAAAACACACCAAAAATACATTACTAATGTTAATAATGTTCAAGTGGTAAGTCTTGAAAATCCAAAAATTTACGTAACCAAAAACGGTGCTTTGGGTTAACTTTATCTAAAAACTAAAAAATAATCACTATAAAAAAAAAAAAACAGAATAATGGGTTCTTTGTGGTAACTTTACAAACCTAAAAAAAAAAAAGGGGAAAAAGTATTATTAGTATGGAAACATTGTTTTTAAAATGCATACTATATCATTCATGAGATCAAAGAGAAAAAGAATCCAGAAATCAGTTTGGGAGAACTCTGATTATGAACAGCAAAACACCTTCGTTCTTTATAGAGCCTTCGTAAAGAAGAAATAAAATGCGCTGCATTCAACGATCACAGATTTTGCAGCGTGATGAATGTGCTACCTACAATACGAACACTAGTTTTACTAGACCGAGTGCTTCCGTTTAGTTTTTGCTTATGAGCATGCGTCGTTTTTTTGTCCGTCGGACAAGCATACAGACGAGCGGACTTCGGGGTCCGTCGTACTTACGACGTAAAGATTTGAAGCATGCTTCAAATCTAAAGTCCGTCGGATTTGAGGCTAAAAAAGTCCGTTGAAAGTCCGGAGAAGCCCACACACGATCGGATTACCAGCCAGCTTTAGTCCGTCAGCGTCCGTTGGACTTTTGTAGACGAAAAGTCCGACCGTGTGTACGCGGCATTAGTGTGTATATATATATATATACTGAGCAAAATTATAAACGCAACACTTTTGTGTTTGCCCCTATTTATCATGAGCTGAACTCAAAGCTCTATGACTTTTTCTATGTGCACAAAAGGCCTATTTCTCTCAAATATTCTTCACAAATCTGTATAAATCTGTGTTAGTGAGCACTTCTCCTTTGCCGAGATAATCCATCCATCTTACAGGTGTGACATATCAAGATGCTGATTGGACAGCATGATTATTGCACAGTTGTGCCTAAGGCTTGCCACAATAAAAGGCCACTCTACAGTAAAATGTGCAGTTTTATCACATAGCACAATGCCACAGATGTCACCATGTTGAGGGCATGTGGCCTGGTATGGTCCAGGAAGGGGGGAGCGCTCGCTCATCCCCTCCCTTATCCTGTCCTGCCGGGCTGCGAGCTCGGATAAGGGTCTGGTATGGTTTTGGAGGGGGGACCCATTCCATTTTTTTTTTTAATTTGGCATGGAGTTTCCCCTAAAGATTCATACCAGAAACATACCAGATACCAGACATCCGGACGGATGTCAGACTTAAGTTGCAGGGCCATGTCAGATCCACAGTCGTATGACTGTCGTGTCGTACCAGTGTGAACCCGGCCTAACACAGATTTAGACAGATTTGTGACAATATTAGAGAGAAATAGGCCTTTTGAGTATTTAGAGAAAGTCCTAGGATCTTTGAGTTCAGATTCAGATGAAGTGGAAGGAAAATTATAAATGGTTTTCAATTTTTTTTACAAATAAATATCTGAAAAGTGTGGCATGCATTTGTTTTCAGCTCCCTTTACTCTGATACCCCTAACTAAAATCTAGTGGAACCAATTGCCTTCAGAAGTCATCTAATTAGAAAATAGAGTCCACCTGTGTGTAATTTAATCTCAGAATAAATACAGCTGTTCTGTGAAGCCCTCGGAGGTTTGTTAGAGAACCTTAGTAAACAAACAGCATCATGAAGGCCAAGAACACACCAGACAGTCCAAGGATAAAGTTGTGGAGAAGTTTAAAGCAGGGTTAGGTTATAAAAAATATCCCAAGCTTTGAACAGCTCATGGAGCACTGTTCAATCCATCATCCAAAAATGGAAAGAGTATGGCACAACTGCAAACCTACCAAGACATGGCCGTCCACCTAAACTGACAGGCCGGGCAAGGAGAGTACTCTGGAGGAGCTGCAGAGATCCACAGCTCAGGTGGGAGAATCTGTCCACAGGACATGGAAGAGTGGCAAGAAGAAAACCATTGTTGAAAGAAAGCCATGAGAAGTACCGTTTGCAGTTTGCGAGAAGCCAGTTTGCAGTTTGCTGTGGGAACACAGCAAACATGTGGAAGAAGGTGCTCTGGTCAGATGAGACCAAAATTTAACTTTTTGGCCTAAAAGCAAAATGCTATGTGTGGTGGAAAACTAACACTGCACATCACCCTGAACACACCATCCCCACCATGAAACATGGTGGTGGCAGCCTCATGTTGTGGGGATGCTTTTCTTCAACAGGGACAGGGAAGCCGGTCAGAATTGATGGGAAGATGAATGGAGCCAAATACAGAGCAATCTTAGAAGAAAACCTGTTAGAGCCTGCAAAAAAAGTCTTGCTGGAAGGTGAACCTCTGCCCCAGTATCAACGACCCTAACCATACAGCCAGAGCTACAATGGAATGGTTTATATCAAAGCATATTCATGCATTAGAATGTCCCAGTCAAAGTCCAGACCTAAATCCAATTGAGAATCTGTGGCAAGACTTGAAAATTGCTGTTCGAAGATGCTCTCCATCCAATCTGACAGAGCTTGTGCTATTTTGCAAAGAAAAATGGGCAAAAAATTCACTCTAGATGTGCAAAGCTGGTAGAGACATCTCCAAGAGACTCATAGCTGAAATTGCAGGTGGTTCCTACAAAGTATTGACTCAGGGGGCTGAATACAAATGCATGCCACACTTTACAGATATTTATTTGTAAAAAAAATGTAAAAACCATTTATCATTTTCCTTCCACTTCACAATTATGTGCCACTTCGTGTTGGTCTATCACATAAAATCCCAATAGACACTGTATATGCAAACCACTATACATTGTCTTTAATGGCAATATTATAAGTAAAGAAAAGAAGAAAAAGAGGGCGCACCGACCTAGTGCATTACCACTGATAGCGTTTATTAAAAAAAAGGTAAAACAGCAAATGAATACTCACAAACGAGCATGAATGACAAGCATTAACATTAGCTGCAGGTGCGCAGTAACAGACATCAGAAAGAAACCGGGACCGGACATCAGATGGATAAGGCTATGGCTGACGTGTTTCGGGGGGAGAACCCCTTTCTTCAGAGCCTAAGCGGGTGGCACCAACAAGAATAATCACACTGAGCTTGACCATGGCTACAGGTGTGCGGCTCCAAGATAGTGGCAGCAGGTGCCTCACCAGGGAGCTGAGGGGGCGAAGTCAGATGGGACCCCACCAGGGGTCAAACGGCGAGCAGACATGGCATAGGTGTAGTGATGTAACCCTAGAGACCTCGTTAGTTCATAAAGAGCGTAGGCTGAGTGTGGTGAATATCTTGAATATAAGAGTAATGAGACACAGCAGGCAACCTCCACAGCTGTGTATGTCCTCAATGAAGAGTGAAATTCGCCCTTTTTTTCCTTCTTTTCTTTTTGTAGCCCATGAATACCCAATATTCTGAAGAGGGCTGCAAGACGGCAGATACCACTGAAGCATTCTGGCCTTACCACACATTGAGGGTCTAGATACCAGAGCGCAGTAGAGAGTTTTTTCAATATTATAAGTAAACCCAACGATGAAAAATAATAAAAGTAGATTATCCTCCACTTATTACAGTTGTGTATTTCTTCTCTGATGTAATGAGGCACATTGTACCAGCACTTACAGCCGCACAGAGCACAAGACATCATTAGATGTGAAGGTCAACTGTAGCCAGCTTATGGGAAAGCATTGAACAAGCACAGCACTGGACCTTTAAAGTTAAAAAGCAAGCAACAAGAAAAAAAAAAGATAAAACTAACACACACACACCAGCTAAGGCCAATCTGTAAGAGGATAGGAAATGTTTGGGTTAAAGTGGATGTAAACCCTCTCCTATGCCCAGTGACGAAAACAGCCTCAGATAGACATGTGCACTGGATAAAAAAATCGTTTGTTTTCGTTTCATTCATTTTCTTTTTTTTTTTCGTTTCTCAGGTCATTCGTTATGATCGCAATTTTGTAAATTCAAAAATTTGTAAATTCAAAAATACGAAAATAATAAAGAAAATCCGAAAGAACTAAAATCCGAAAATTCTAAAGAAGTAACTAACTAACAATGACTAACTATTAAATTCTAGGTATTGGAATTTCCTTTCAAATTTGGCTGTTAGTGAACCTGAAGAATACGAATTTATTACGAATTATCCGAAATAATGAATGCCGCATCTAAACAAATGGAACGGCTAGACTTATTAATAAATAATAATAATAAAAACTTTGTATTATTATTATTTTTATTGTTTATTATTATTAATTAGTTACCTTCCATTCGTTTAGATGCGGCATTCCGTTATTTCGGATAAATCGTAACTTCGGATAAATTTGTATTCGTTACATTCACTAACTGCCAAAATTGAAAGGAAATTTCAATACCTATAATTTAATAGTTAGTTATTATTTCAGATTTTCGAATTTTTAGGTTTTTGAATTTACAATTTTTTGAATATTCGGAAAAATTAGTTAAAAGGGTTTTCGTTAATTCGGATGTTTCCGAATCAATGAATTTGTCGAAAATTCATTAAAAACGAATTTGTAACAAAACGAATTGCACATGTCTAGCCTCAGATGATATACAGAAATGAAACAAATCTCCCTACATACCTTTTACTTGTATATCTGCTGTCTTTCCCTTTCTACACTCTTTAGAAAGTTCAGATCATGTTACAAATCTTGCTTCCTGTTTCAGTAGTGAGTGTGGAGTCTGGGCGTACACTGTGTGAGAGCTGATTGGAGGAAAGGGACACACCCCCACTCCCCATAGGCAGGAACGAAGGAACATGCAGAGCTGTACTGTGAATAGACAAGCTCTCTGCTTATCTTCCGCTAAGCTCCCTCCCCGACACAAATTTTCAGCTGCTGTTATCTCATGTGAGCAGTAGAAAGCAGAGGCACTTAGAGCTTTGGAGAGAGATAATTAAACACTACAGATATATGTGCTTAGGTCAGATTTCATGAATGGAGTTTTCATTTACAGCCGGTCACACGTAAGCAAGGAAGTGGCGGTAATCAGCGCTCCTCACCTCATACTGACAGAGTGTGTGGCTAGGAGAGCCGATCAGTGGCATCTCTACGTAGGGGGACATCTAGGAATGAAATCAGGGCACTGATCATCAGTGCCCTGATTACAATATTGCAAAATAGTGTCACAAATCTTTGCCCACCAATGCCAGCTATCAGTGCCCACCAGTGGCAGCAATCAGTGCCCACCACTGCCCAAAAGTGCTACCAATCAGTGCCCGTTAGCGATGTCAGTCAGTGCTGGCAATCAGTGCCGCCTATCAGTGCTGCCCATCAATGCCCACCACTGCTGTCAATCAATGCCCATCAGTAATGCCCAGTGTCGCCCATCAGTGCCACCCATCAACACCCATCAGTGCCCATCAGTACTGCCTATCCGTGCTGCCTATCAGTGCCCACCAGTGCTGCCTATCAGTGCCCCACCAGTGCTGCCTAACAGTGCCCATCAGTGCCGCCTAACAGTGCTCAGTGCCCATAAGTGCAGCATATTAGTACCTCCTCATCAGTGCCACCTCATCAGTGCCCATAAGTGCCACCTCATCAATGCCCACCAGTTCAGCCTATCAGTGCCCATCAGTGCCGCCTCATCAGCGCACATCAGTGAAGGCAAAAAAATACTTAGCTACAAAATTTACTGACAGAAAAAAGTAAAAAACATTTTTTTTCAAAATTTTTGATCTTTTTTTTTATTTTTGTAAAAAATAAAAAACCCAGCAGTGATTAACCACTTGCCGACCGCCGCACGACTATATACGTCGACAGAGCGGCACGGGCAGGCAAAAGGACGTATATGTACGTCCTTGCCTGCCCGCGGGTGGGGGGTCCGATCGGACCCCCCCCCCGGTGCCTGCGGCGGTCGGCAAATCTCCCCCGGCGATCGGAGGTGAGGGGGAGGCCATCCATTCGTGGCCCCCCCCTCGCGATCGCTCTCAGCCAATGGGATCATTTCCCTGCCTCTGTATTGTACACAGAGGCAGAGGAAATGATGTCATCTCTCCTCGGCTCGGTATTTTCCGTTCCGGGCCGAGGAGAGAAGACTGCAATGTAAGTGCACCAACACACCACACACAGTAGAACATGCCAGGCACACTAAACACCCCGATCCCCCCCCCCGATCGCCCCCCAATCACCCCCCCCCCCCCCTGTCACAAACTGACACCAGCAGGTTTTTTTTTTTTTTTTTTTTTTTCTGATTACTGTATTGGTGTCAGTTTGTGACAGTTACAGTGTCAGGGCAGTGAGTGTTAGGCCCCCTGTAGGTCTAGGGTACCCCCCTAACCCCCCCTAATAAAGTTTTAACCCCTTGATCACCCCCTGTCACCAGTGTCGCTAAGCGATCATTTTTCTGATCGCTGTATTAGTGTCGCTGGTGATGCTAGTTAGGGACGTAAATATTTAGGTTCGCCGTCAGAGTTTTATAGCGACAGGGACCCCCATATACTATCTAATAAATGTTTTAACCCCTTGATTGCCCCCTAGTTAACCCTTTCACCACTGATCACTGTATAACCGTTACGGGTGACGCTGGTTAGTTTGTTTATTTTTTATAGTGTCAGGGAACCCGCCGTTTATTACCGAATAAAGATTTAGCCCCCTGATCGCCCGGCGGTGATATGCGTCGCCCCAGGCAGGGTCAGATTAGCGCCAGTACCGCTAACACCCACGCACGCAGCATACGCCTCCCTTAGTGGTATAGTATCTGATCGCATCAATATCTGATCCGATCAGATCTATACTGGCGTCCCCAGCAGTTTAGGGTTCCCAAAAACACAGTGTTAGCGGGATCAGCCCAGATACCTGCTAGCACCTGCGTTTTGCCCAGCTCGGCCCAGCCCACCCAAGTGCAGTATCGATCGATCACTGTCACTTACAAAACACTAAACGCATAACTGCAGCGTTCGCTGAGTCAGGCCTGATCCCTGCGATCGCTAACAGTTTTTTTGGTAGCATTTTGGTGAAATGGCAAGCACCAGCCCCAGGCAGCGTCAGGTTAGTGCCAGTACCGCTAACACCCACGCACCGTACACCTCCCTTAGTGGTATAGTATCTGAACGCATCAATATCTGATCCGATCAGATCTATACTAGCGTCCCCAGCAGTTTAGGGTTCCCACAAACGCAGTGTTAGCGGGATCAGCCCAGATACCTGCTAGCAACTGCGTTTTACCCCTCCGCCCGGCCCAGCCCAGCCCACCCAAGTGCAGTATCGATCGATCACTGTCACTTACAAAACACTAAACGCATAACTGCAGCGTTCGCAGAGTCAGGCCTGATCCCTGCGATCGCTAACAGTTTTTTTTGTAGCGTTTTGGTGAACTGGCAAGCACCAGCCCCAGGCAGCATCAGGTTAGTGCCAGTAGCGCTAACACCCACGCACGCACTGTACACCTCCCTTAGTGGTATAGTATCTGAACTGATCAATATCTGATCCGATCAGATCTATACTGGCGTCCCCAGCAGTTTAGGGTTCCCAAAAACGCAGTGTTAGCGGGATCAGCCCAGATACCTGCTAGCACCTGTGTTTTGCCCCTCCGCCCGGCCCAGCCCAGCCCACCCAAGTGCAGTATCGATCGATCACTGTCACTTACAAAACACTAAATGCATAACTGCAGCGTTCGCAGAGTCAGGCCTGATCCCTGCGATCGTTAACAGTTTTTTTGGTAGCGTTTTGGTGAACTGGCAAGCGCCAGCGGCCTAGTACACCCCGGTCGTAGTCAAACCAGCACTGCAGTAACACTTGGTGACGTGGCGAGTCCCATAAGTGCAGTTCAAGCTGGTGAGGTGGCAAGCACAAGTAGTGTCCCGCTGCCACCAAAAAGACAAACACAGGCCCGTCGTGCCCATAATGCCCTTCCTGCTGCATTCGCCAATCCTAATTGGGAACCCACCACTTCTGCAGCGCCCGTACTTCCCCCATTCACATCCCCAACCAAATGCAGTCGGCTGCATGAGAGGCATTTTTATGTCCTCCCGAGTACCCCTACCCAGCGAACCCCCCCAAAAAAGATGTTGTGTCTGCAGCAAGCGCGGATATAAGCGTGACACCCGCTATTATTGTCCCTCCTGTCCTGACAATCCTGGTCTTTGCATTGGTGAATGTTTTGAACGCTACCATTCACTAGCTGAGTATTAGCGTAGGGTACAGCATTGCACAGACTAGGACACACTTTCACAGGGTCTCCCAAGATGCCATCGCATTTTGAGAGACCCGAACCTGGAACCGGTTACAGTTATAAAAGTTACAGTTACAAAAAAAGTGAAAAAAAAAAAAAAAAAAACACAAACAAAAATATAAAATAAAAAATAATAGTTGTCGTTTTATTGTTCTCTCTCTATTCTCTCTCTCTCTATTCTCTCTATTGTTCTGCTCTTTTTTACTGTATTCTATTCTGCAATGTTTTATTGTTATTATGTTTTATCATGTTTGCTTTTCAGGTCTGCAATTTTTTATACTTTACCGTTTACTGTGCTTTATTGTTAACCATATTTTTGTCTGAGTACAGCATTCACGACTTTGAGTGGTTATACCAGAATGATGCTTGCAGGTTTAGGTATCATCTTGGTATCATTCTTTTCAGCCAGCGGTCGGCTTTCATGTAGAAGCAATCCTAGCGGCTAATTAGCCTCTAGACTGCTTTTACAAGCAGTGGGAGAGAATGCCCCCCCCCCCCACCGTCTTCCGTGTTTTTCTCTGGCTCTCCTGTCTCAACAGGGAACCTGAGAATGCAGCCGGTGATTCAGCCAGCTGACCATAGACCTGATCAGAGACCAGAGTGGCTCCAAACATCTCTATGGCCTAAGAAACCGGAAGCTACGAGCATTTTATGACTTAGATTTCGCCGGATGTAAATAGCGCCATTGGGAAATTGGGGAAGCATTTTATCACACCGATCTTGGTGTGGTCAGATGCTTTGAGGGCAGAGGAGAAATCTAGGGTCTAATAGACCCCAATTTTTTCAAAAAAGAGTACCTGTCACTACCTATTGCTATCATAGGGGATATTTACATTCCCTGAGATAACAATAAAAATGATTAAAAAAAAAAAAAATGAAAGGAACAGTTTTAAAATAAGATAAAAAAGCAAAAAAATAATAAAGAAAAAAAAAAAAAAAAAAAAAAAAAAGCACCCCTGTCCCCCCTGCTCTCGCGCTAAGGCGAACGCAAGCGTCGGTCTGGCGTCAAATGTAAACAGCAATTGCACCATGCATGTGAGGTATCACCGCGACGGTCAGATCGAGGGCAGTAATTTTAGCAGTAGACCTCCTCTGTAAATCTAAAGTGGTAACCTGTAAAGGCTTTTAAAGGCTTTTAAAAATGTATTTATTTTGTTGTCACTGCACGTTTGTGCACAGTTGTAAAGCATGTCATGTTTGGTATCCATGTACTCGGCCTAAGATCATCTTTTTTATTTCATCAAACATTTGGGCAATATAGTGTGTTTTAGTGCATTAAAATGTAAAAAAGTGTGTTTTTTCCCCAAAAAATGCGTTTGAAAAATCGCTGCGCAAATACTGTGTGAAAAAAAAAAATTAAACACCCACCATTTTAATCTGTAGGGCATTTGCTTTAAAAAAATATATAATGTGTGGGGGTTCAAAGTAATTTTCTTGCAAAAAAAAATAATTTTTTCATGTAATCAAAAAGTGTCAGAAAGGGCTTTGTCTTCAAGTGGTTAGAAGAGTGGGTGATGTGTGACATAAGCTTCTAAATGTTGTGCATAAAATGCCAGGACAGTTCAAACCCCCCCAAATGACCCCATTTTGGAAAGTAGACACCCCAAGCTATTTGCTGAGAGGCATGTCGAGTCCATGGAATATTTTATATTGTGACACAAGTTGCGGGAAAGAGACAAATTATTATTATTTTTTTTTTTTTTTGCACAAAGTTGTCACTAAATGATATATTGCTCAAACATGCCATGGGAATATGTGAAATTACACCCCAAAATACATTCTGTTGCTTCTCCTGAGTACGGGGATACCACATGTGTGAGACTTTTTGGGAGCCTAGCCACGTATGGGACCCCGAAAACCAAGCACCGCCTTCAGGCTTTCTAAGGGCGTAAATTTTTGATTTCACTCTTCACTGCCTATCACAGTCTCGGAGGCCATGGAATGCCCAGGTGGCACAAACCCCCCCCCAAATGACCCCATTTTGGAAAGTAGACACCCCAAGCTATTTGCTGAGAGGTATAGTGAGTATTTTGCAGACCTCACTTTTTGTCACAAAGTTTTGAAAATTAAAAAAAGAAAAAAAAATTTTTTTTTTTGTCTTTCTTCATTTTCAAAAACAAATGAGAGCTGCAAAATACTCACCATGCCTCTCAGCAAATAGCTTGGGGTGTCTACTTTCCAAAATGGGGTCATTTGGGGGGGTTTTGTGCCACCTGGGCATTCCATGGCCTCCGAAACTGTGATAGGCAGTGAAGAGTGAAATCAAAAATGTACACCCTTAGAAATCCTGAAGGCGGTGATTGGTTTTCGGGGTCCCGTACGCGGCTAGGCTCCCAAAAAGTCCCACACATGTGGTATCCCCATACTCAGGAGAAGCAGCTAAATGTATTTTGGGGTCCAATTCCACATATGCCCATGACCTGTGTGAGCAATATATCATTTAGTGACAACTTTGTGCAAAAAAAAAAAAAAAAAAAAATAAATTGTCACTTTCCCGCAACTTGTGTCAAAATATAAAATATTCCATGGACTCAACATGCCTCTCAGCAAATAGCTTGGGGTGTCTACTTTCCAAAATGGGGTCATTTGGGGGGGGTTTGTGCCATCTGGGCATTTTATGGCCTTCAAAACTGTGATAGGTAGTGAGGAGTAAAATCAAAAATGTACGCCCTTAGAAATCCTGAAGGCAGTGATTGGTTTTCGGGGCCCCGTATGCGGCTAGGCTCCCAAAAAGTCCCACACATGTGGTATCCCCATACTCAGGAGAAGCAGCTAAATGTATTTTGGGGTGCAATTCCACATAGGCCCATGGCCTGTGTGAGCAATATATCATTTAGTGACAACTTTTTGTAATTTTGTTTTTTTTTTTTTTTTTTTTTCATTATTCAATCACTTGGGACAAAAAAAATGAATATTCAATGGGCTCAACATGCCTCTCAGCAATTTCCTTGGGGTGTCTACTTTCCAAAATGGGGTCATTTGTGGGGGTTTTGTACTGCCCTGTCATTTTAGCACCTCAAGAAATGACATAGGCAGTCATAAATTAAAGACTGTGTAAATTCCAGAAAATGTACCCTAGTTTGTAGGCGCTATAACTTTTGCGCAAACCAATAAATATACACTTATTGACATTTTTTTTACCAAAGACATGTGGCCAAATACATTTTGGCCTAAATGTATGACTAAAATTGAGTTTATTGGATTTTTTTTAGAACAAAAAGTAGAAAATATCATTTTTTTTCAAAATTTTCGGTCTTTTTCCGTGTATAGCGCAAAAAATAAAAACGGCAGAGGTGATCAAATACCATCAAAAGAAAGCTCTATTTGTGGGAAGAAAAGGACGCAAATTTCGTTTGGTTACAGCATTGCATGACCGCGCAATTAGCAGTTAAAGCGACGCAGTGCCAAATTGTAAAAAGTGCTCTGGTCAGGAAGGGGGTAAATCCTTCCGGGGCTGAAGTGGTTAAATACCACCAAAAGAAAGCTCTATTTGTGTGAAGAAAATTATAAAAAATTTGATTTGGGTACAGTGTAGCACGACCGCGCAATTGTCATTCAAAGTGCGACAGTGTTGAGAGCTGAAAAATGGCCTGGGTAGGAAGGGGGTGTAAGTGCCCGGTAGGCAAGTGGTTAAGCGGTTGAGGTTTAATTATGCTTTAAATTATGACTTCTGTAGCAATTATACATGTTATATCATTTCTTAATCAGAAGAGGAATTTTCCTTGAATTTACCGTTCTAGGGCAGACCGTCAGTTCTACTGCAGCTATTGGCCCACCTACCACTTGAAGATGGAAAATAAAATAATAAACGGTGCTCATTTCTAAACATTTGCACACAGAGAACAGAAATCCTGGAGACCGAAGAAATCACCCAAATGTGTATTCTTATCTTCTCCCGTCATTAACAATGAGAACACCGAAATCGAAATGCTACAGGCAAGACTTCCGCCGTCCTGTGTGGCTGATTTTATAGACGATTCTAAATATTTTTTTTATTGGAGAGCAGGAAGTGATTGTTATTATCAGTTATATGCAGATGATACTTAAATTTATCTCTCCAGACCCGGTCTAGATTCCCTATTAAATTGTGTGTTCTCACTGCCTAACAGCTGTCTCATCTTTCCTGTCCTCTTGTTTCCTTAAACTTATGGAGAAAACAGATCTTGTAGGCTTTCCGCCATCTGCTCCCCTGCCTGAAATAGCACTTACTGTTGATAACACCCCAATACTTTCAGCTTGTTGCTTCCTAAACTTCTTGCTTAGGGGGAATATTGGATTCAACTCTCGGATTTAAATCTCATTATTCAGAAACTAACTGACTTTTGTCATCTACGGCTTAAAAGGGACACTAGAATGGTTTTTGGTGCAGATTTCTTTTTATTAGGCGCGGTTTTATTTTAATTTCTCATTTTAAATGTGTAAGTTTGTTACCAATGTTTAGTAGACAAGCAAACTTTTTTTGGTTATACAACATATATTTCATACGGGGTATCAAATACAAATGATGTTGCAACTACACTCATACCTTCAACAACCAATGAGTTCCCTACGCAACTGGAACCTCTCTCTACCACTAATACGGTCCCTGTCAGACGGGTGACCTGCCCCTACACTACCCACACGCAAAAATTTGAACCAAGCCTGAGAGCCAGGATCTTAAATAGACTCTGCCAGACACAAGATGGCTGCCAGAGTCATATGGGGCGGCAGCATTCAACTGGATAGCTTATCCGGTGACCCAGGAAACCATAGAGGAACTATGTTCCCTTTGACTTCCTTTACCTCTGCCATGTGTTGTGGTTGAGCGCCACATGCAGTGCAAAAAGTAGACTGCACCTGCCTACACATGTCTTTTGTTAGACCCCTTTCACACTGAAGCGCTGCTAAAACAGCTGCTAAAGCGCCGGTCATTTTTGCTTTAGCTGCGTTTTAGCAGTGCTTTTCAGGCCCTAACGGGTTGCTTTTTTTAACCACTTCCCGCCCAGCCTATAGCACAATGACGGCCAGGCGGAGGTTCCATTATCCTGACTGGACATCATATAGCGTCTTTCAGGATAACGAGCCGGCGCGCGCCCATGGTGGCGCACAGCGTGGCGATTGTTGGTGCGGAGTCTCAGTCTGACACTCCGCAACTCCGATCTAGGTAAAGAGTCTCTGATGGAGGCTCTTTACCACGTGATCAGCTGTGTCCAATCACAACTGATCACATGGTAAACAGGAAAACGTTTCCTCTATCGCATCTGACAGACGTGCGTAGAGGAGAGCCAATCAGCTGCTCTCCTGACAGGGGGGGTCTGCGCTGATTCAGTGCAGCCCCCCCGCAAGGATGTCCACCCAGGACCACCAGGGATGCCCCAGGACCACCAGGTAAGTGCCAATAAATGATGCCAATCAGTTGCCATCAGTAATGCCTACAAGTGCCTCCTTATCGGTGATGCCCATCAGTGTCATCCATCAGTGTTCATTAGTGCCACCTATAAGTACCCATCAGTGCAGCCTTTCAGTGCCCATCAGTGCTGCATATTAATGCCCATTAGTGCTGTCTTATCAGTGCCCATCAGTGAAGGAGAAAACATACTTATTTACAAAATTTTATAACGGAGACAAAGAAAAACATTTTATTTCTCAAAATTTTCAGTCTTTTTTTATTTCTTTAGAAAAAAAAACGCAGAGGTGATCAAATACCACCAAAAGAAAGTTCTATTTGTGAGAACAAAATGATAACAATTTTGTTCAGGTACAGTGATGGATGACCGCGCAATTGTCATTTAAAAAGCAGCAGCGCTGAAAGCTGAAAACTGGCTTGGGCAGGAAGGGGGTAAGTGCCTGGTATTGAAGTGGTTAAGGTCACGTGACAACGTGACCTTAAAAACCTCCAAAAAGGACCAGTTTTGTGGCGCTTGGAAAGTGCTGCCTATTCATTTCAATTGGGCGGGGGTGTTTTTTTGGAGCGCTTTTTACAGCGCTCCAAACATGCCCCATAGATGCTGCTTCCAGGACTTTTTCCACCGCCCTGCAAGCGCATGCCCGAGTGTGAAAGCACTCATTCAAATGAATGGGAGGCAGTTTTCAGGCGCAATTTTTAGCACTAAAACACCTGAAAACTGCCTCAGTGTGAAAGCGGTCTTTGGGCATTCCTTTGTGGCTCAGCATTCTGGAACACGGTGCTCAATGAAACGCCCAGAGTGCTCTGTGCACAAACATTTTTACATTTCAAAAAAGAAAAGTTTATAAAGAAAAAAAAGAAAATGTATGATAAAAGGCAGAATTTCCTTGATGGTCGCAATGGTTTTGGGTTAAAACTTAAAGTGGTTGTAAACCCTTTACAACCTTTTTACTACAGGTAAGCCTATAATAAGGCTTACCTGTAGCTACCCTGGATATCTCCTAAATCTGCATGGTTCAGGAGATATCCCCTGTATCAGCATGTGCCAACGTCATCGGCACATGTGCACTGAAGCATCCGCGGGAGTGAGGTCATCATGGCTCCGGCCAATCACAGCACCGGAGCCCGTGATACCTGGAAGTAACTCCGGGAGTGAGGTCTCCGGCTGGAGCAGTGTACGAGGACCGCTGCGGGGGCTTCGATCAGTGGCAGCTGGGGCTCAAACAAACTGAAAAATACTGAACCCCCCCATCAAATGCAGCCTCACTGTGCCCATCAAATGCAGCCATTGTGCCCATCATATGCAGCCACTTGTGCCCATCATATGCAGCCACCTGTGCCCGTCAAATGCAGCCACTTGTGCCCATCATATGCAGCCACCTGTGCCCGTCAAATGCAGCCACCTGTGCCCGTCAAATGCAGCCACTTGTGCCCGTCAAATGCAGCCTCTTGTGCCCAGTATGTGCAGCCACTTGTGCCAATCAAATGCAGCCACTTGTGCCCATCATATGTAGCCACTTGTGCCCATCATATGTAGCCACTTGTGCCCATCATATGTAGCCACTTGTGCCTGCCAAATGCAGCCATGCGCGTCCCCTGCCTCAGCTGTCACTTTACTAAGCCCTGAGCCCACCCTATTTTGAAGCCTATTAGAGCCTCTGGTTCTAATCACATGTTTCAAAATAAACATCCGCCATAGTATTTCATGTGTCCGGTGTCCAGAAAGGGGCAAGGCACATGAATAGGGAGGGCGGCGGAGGTGTCAGGGGGGGACGGCGCCCATGCGCCTACAATGCATGGGCCGCCACTGGCTTCATACTAAGGTAAGGAATTCATAATGAGCTAGTATGCTATGCTCTTGCAGGGTTTTTTTTTTTTTTGAGTTAGTGGGTTTACAACAACTTTAAAGTAGAATTAATCCCAAAAGCAAACATTTTATTGCAGCTTACCAATTCTTACATATGATGTCTGCATTAGGTTGCTTTTTTAGGCTTGCTTTCTTCTATTTTCATCTGGTGATCCAGCTAGTAAGTCTGGTGTTGTTCAACAGAACAAACTGTCTTGCAGTTACAGGGATGAATTTAATTTAATACTGATAGGGGTGCTTACAATGAATGTATCCCGACAGGAAAAAAAACCTGTTTGCTGTAACTGATTATAAAGCATTAGCTGGAGTTGAACTTTAATTGGTTAGTGTATTGAAATCTGCTAGTACATCAAACACTCCCCTTCCCCCAGACTGAAAATGCCAAAGGTGGATCTGTGCTCCTTCATCCAGAGTGGGGGCACTCTAACACAGGAGGTGTGTTATTGGCCAGATCACCAGGTGAAAAACAGAGGGGGAAAAAAAGCTTACAATAGGAAAATGAATGCAACAACCATATCTAATGATTGAAAAGCTGCTGTATATTACGTTTTTGGTTTGGAGTATAATACCACTTTAACCCACCTCTCAACATTGCATACCACCATTCAGCTGTCACTATCACTTTTCTTGGAAACAAAATCTTGGGCTGCCTCCTGATAACGTGTTTTTACAGAGTTTCAGAATTGGGATTGAGTTACTAAAGGCAAATAGACTGTTCACATCGCAAGGGAACTTTCCCCGGAGCTTATTGAATAAGGTGAAATTTCCCTTTACAAAAAATGCCCAATTATGTGCAAAAAAAAAATTTTAAAAAGTACCTTTGCTTGCACATGATTGGGTGATGGGAGTCAACTAGAGCTACACAATTAATCGTCAAGAATCAAGATCATGATTTTTCCCCTTTCTTAACAAAGCATTGCATTAACAAAGCATTACTATGCAGACAGTTCTCTGCTCAAGCCGACACCTGCAAAAAAAAAAAAAAAAAACAAGCAGTCTACCAAGTTTCACAATATTCCTCAGCCATGGAGCTAACTATAAACATTGTAATGTTTTGTTCTTTAGATCAAAGGAATGGTTTTCGGTCTGTAAATGAGGGCAGTTTAACAACTTAAAAGACTAAACCTTTTTCTTATACTTGTTGGTTTCAAGTTAAAATCATTATTTTTTGCGAGAAAATTACTTAGAACCCCCAAACTTTATTTATATTTTTTTTTTTTAGCAGAGACCCTAGAGAATAAAATGGCGGTTGTTGCAATATTTTATGTCACATTGTATTTACGCAGCGGTCTTTCAAATGCAATTTTTTGGGAAAAAAAATACTCTTTAATGAATTTTAAAAAACTAAACAGTGAAGTTAGTCCATTTTTTTTGTATAATGTGAAAGATGATGTTATGCTGAAAGAATCGTGATCTTTATTCTAAGCAAAAAAAATCATGATTCTGATTTTGGCCAGAGTCGTGCAGCTCTAGAGTCAACAGAGCTTCACCTCTTTCACTAAGCCCTAGGGAAGATTCCCTTGCAAGTGAACCATCTATTTGCCTTTAGTAAATCAACCCCATTGGCTACACCCAATGCAGCAAATAATCCACATATGGTTATTTGTGCCATATTTATTGCCATAAGTATTTATTGAAAAACACATATAGAATATTGCACATAAGTGTGGATGTATGAATACAAAAAATGCAAAGAAAAGATATAGCTTCCTGAACCCAACGCGTTTCGGAGATGAATGCCATCTCCTTCATCAGGGTTTTTCACAGGAAATATAATATATCCTGCTCATTTGCATATATATCAGAACATCCACATTGATTAAAAAACGAAGGAATGACACCGTTGCATACAGTCCCCCGAACATCACATCCACATGAACAACAATGGATAGCAGCGCAGGTTATAGTATAATAATACTCAATGTAAGTTCATGCTGTAGCCCTTTGAGCATAAGCAGCTCTGTGTGAAGATGTAAAGTCTATATTGATAGGGCAGCCTCGTGAATGGAGTTGAAGCCACTCCAAATATGTAAAGAGAAAAACAAAGCAACAGGTGCCTCTTAGTAAGACTGTTTAAATTTAATAGCCAAATGCATTAAAACACTCACATGTAAATATCTGTTGAAAAGCACAGGGGAGTCCAGTGTAGTCACATTCGGTTTCTGCAATCGGGATGGTGCTGTGTTATCTTTGTCCATGCAGCCGGCGTTCTGTTCCACAGGATACTTCCGGTATTCTGGCGGGATCCAAAGCGAGCCTTGGAGCGCGGCCGGACAATCACAGAGAGGGCTGAAGTGCAGAGTTCAATGAAGTGACTGTACTGCCGTAAAGCGACGCGTTTCTGAGCGTGCGCACCAAGGTGATCCACGAGGTGCGCGCTCCTTTCTCAAGCTTGAGAAGCTTGAGAGATGAGAGAATCCTCTCCACTGAGCCTTTGTAATCTGACGGCGGGGAGGCTTCCCCACTATACACTGATCAGTGCTGCCAGCCATAGCCTGCGGTGCTTATCAAGTGGGGAAAATTCGACAGAGTGTTTGTACAGAAGTCGATAAGTCGATCAACCAGTGGCGACTAGTGTCCAAAATGTTTTGGGGGGGCGCAAGCAAATTTAAAAATTCTAAAAAAAAAAATCAATTGTAGCCTCACTGTGCCATCAAACGCAGCCACTGTGCTATCAAATTCCGCCGCTGCGCCATCAAATACTGCCACTGTGCCATCAAATGCAGCCACTGTGCCCATCAATTGCAGCCACTGTAACTGTACCCATCAAACGGTGCCACTGTGCCATCAAATGCAGCTACTGTGCCATCAAATGCAGCCACTGTGCTCATTAATTGCAGCCACTGTGCCATCAAATGCTCCCAATGCTGTCACTGTGCCATCCAATGCTGCCACTGTGCAATCCAATGCTGCCACTGTGCCATCAAATGCTCCCAATGCGGTCACTGTGCCATCCAATGCTCCTACTATGCCATCCAATGCTGCTACTGTGCCATCAAATGCTCCCAATGCGGTCACTGTGCCATCCAATGCTCCTACTATGCCATCCAATGCTGCCACTGTGCCATCCAATGCTGCCACTGTGATCCCCCCCTCGCCATCTGCCCGGTACTTACCCTGTCTCGCTGGGGCAGCGGGTGACAGCGAGCGGTGTCTTCCATGCGTCTTCTCCCCTCCATGTGTCTTCTCCCGTCCTCTCCTATGATTGGACGTCTGATAGGCGTCCAATCATAGTGCCAGACCCAGCAACCTGATTGGCTGAGAGGCGGGTCAATGTTAGCAAAGCAAATTCCTTTGGCTTTGCTAACATTGAGTTGAGTGACATGGAACACACAGCGTGGCGCCCGCTTCTCACTTTTTTAATCAGGTGCTTCTAAAAAACACCTCCACCGCTGTAATTCAGGTGCCCGGTGTCCGAAAACGAGCTGGGCACCTGAACAGGAGGTGTCAGCAGTGACCATAAATAGATTCATGCAATGCATGAATCTATCTATGGTGATTAGAGAGTGACAGGAGTGGGGGGGGCGGCGCTCCTGCGCCCTTATGGACGCACCGCCACTGCGATCAACTACTGTACAACAAGCCTGCCCATACTGTACATGGATTGAAATTTGCTTTACTGGTCAAATTTGAATCCATGTATGGCCAGCTTTACTGACGAAGTCTGCATAGCGCGAAACATGTTGATAGAACAATGAGACAGGTAAAGGACTAATCATTAAAGGGTAACTCCACTTTTGTGGGGGGAAAAAAATAGCAAATAAAGAAAAAAATAATATAGCGTATACAATTGCGATACAAGTCATATTGTAATTGAGAGGTTAATAAAAGTTACCTTTCCTTTTCAATCTGCAGTATTAATCATCTAATAATGTAATGCAATATGACTACCTGTACACAGAGTGTGTACTGGCCACTCCCCAGAAACATAATTTCCTGCTTTTATGATTGGCTCACCATTTTTCCCAGAAGTCTGCCTAAGATACAAGTCAGATTTCAGGCATCCCTTGCAACAAAAATTTTATTTTTGCTGAGATACTCCCAATAGGAACACGTCTAAAGGGATGCAGGCCCCTCATTAGAGCCCTGCAGCTACACAGTTTATGGATACTTATGAAACCACTCCCATTAGACCTACTCAGAACAGAGGCACAGAGGAACAAACAGTGATTTCTTCAGAATAACAAAAGGTAGGGATCTGCAACAAAGGTTGTTATAATCCTTGCAATGTACATAGATCACAGAAATTTTTTTTTCTCAACAAAATTGGAGTTACGCTTTAAGTTGGATTTTGAATTTAGTTGAAAGTTTGATCTGCAACACTATTGATCTCTGTATAATACAAGCTTTTTCCAAAAAGATCAAATTAGGACTCTAAAAAAACATGTAAAAAGATGCAGAGAGCTCCATCTGCTGGCTACACATGAAAATGTAAAGCATTCATGTGAATTATGTCATACAGTGGAACCTTGGTTTACGAGTAATGCGGTTAACAAGCGTTTTGAAAGATGAGCAACTTTTTTTTTTTTTAATTCTGACTCGGTTTGCGAGTGTTGTCCCACAAAACGAGCAGAATTCAAGCTAATGGGCGGTGCAGTACCTCATTTGGCCAGAGGTGCGGGGGCGCCAGGGACACTCGGAATGACTTGGAAATACTCCATTCCCGAGTGTTTCTTAGGATCTCCAGCGCCCCCCCCCCCCCCACCACCACCACCTCTGGCCACATGCAGTATTGCATGTAAAAGAAGTCAATGCAGAACGAATTAACTTTGTTTCCATTGACTTCTATGGAGAAACTCGCTTTTATATGCAAGTGCTTTGGATTACAAGCATTCTCCTGGAACGGATTATGCTCGTAATCCAAGGTTCCACTGTATTTACCTTATTTTAAAAAAAATATATATTTTTAAACATTTTGTTTTCGGCCCTGACCATAAACATGAAGAAAATATTTTTTAAAAATGTAGTCAGTCATTCTCTTTAAGAGTATTTTTTTAATCCATCGCTTTATTAAGCATTACACAAGTAAAATGTAAAAAATGTAAAATGCATCCCCACTTTGATGGTAACACATTCTCCTCTATGCCCTACCAATGAACATCAGGACAAGTTTCGGTTTGAGACACTGAACTCTCCTTTCATACCCTAGGTGCTATTCCTCTTTTCTTCCACTGGTAGACAGGTATAACAATGATAAAAAATAATAATAATATATACCAAAAAATAATAAAAAAATAATATTTATATATATATATATATATATATATATATATATATATATATATATATATACTAATGTACATCCAAGTACACTTACACAAAGTCACACAGTTGAGGATTTTGCAGGCATACAGTATGGTCCAGTGCATTAAACAACTTTACTATAGAGACACTAATGATCATCAAGATAACATGTAGTTTAAAATACAATCATTAAAGTAAATGGAATGAGCTGTGTAGGAGGAAAAAAGCTGGATGAAGATAAACCATGCTCTGCTAACAATCTGAGGTCACTGAAGACAGTTCAATGTGAAATAATCTTACACCATGGCAATACTAAGCGCAGCAACAAAATACAGGATGATCTTACTGCATTAGCAAGTTCTCTTGCAGGCAGAACATTTTTAAAGTGGTTGTACAGAGATACACAGAGATGAAACAAACCCTCCTTACATAAGTTGTACCTGTTTATCTGCAGTCTTCTCTACAACCGAGAAGTCCAGAATTTATAAAGTTTGCCAGAGCTGTCAGAACAAAGTGGGTGGAGAGCTGAAACTACATGCTGCACAGCTAAGTGAGAAGAGCTCACGCGCCCCCCCCCCCCTTTTACACAGGAACAGAGCTGAGGCTGTCAATCACAGGCTGTGTCCTGGAGATCCCTCCCTGTCACCTTTCTACCTCTTGGTGTCAGGAAAACTTGTCAGAATTGACTCATGCAGATAGCAGAGGAAGGAGGCAGCAGACAGGTATGACACTTAGTGCTCTGCATTGAGACAAGAACACATAAACTACTTAAAGTGGAGTTCCACCCAAAAAAAAAAAAATCATAAAAAAAGTTAAAAAAAACATTTGGAGATTTTTTTTTTTTAACTCACCTCTTAATACCTGTTGCTAGGAGGTCCCTCGTAATCTGCCTCCTTCAGCGCCTGGGCTCCTGACGTCACTTCCCTCAGCGCAAGAGGGGAGATCGGCTCTCTCCCCTCCCTATAGGAAATCATCTGGGACACGTCACAGGTCCCAGATGATTGCGTGGCCAGTCACAGTGCACGGCGTGGGTCGCGCATGCGCAGTGGGTGCCGGGCTGTGAAGCCACAGCCGGGCACTCACAGTTACAATGCCGGTGCCGCCGAGCGGAGGGGGAGACGAGCGGGGCTTCGATCCCCTGCATCGCTGGACCCTGGAACAGGTAAGTGTCCGATTATTAAAAGTCATTTGGGGGTTCTGACACCCTAGAGAATAAAATGGCGGTTGCTGCAATACTTTATGTCACACCATATTTGCGCAGCGGTCTTACAAGCGCATTTTTTGGGGGAAAAAATACACTTTTTTGAATTACAAATAAGACAACAGTAAAGTTAGCCCATTTTTTTTTTATTTGTGAAAGATAGAGTTATGCCGACTAAATTGATACCCAACATGTCGTGCTTCGCCTGCTCGTGGAATGGCGACCAACTTTCGCAGCGATACCTCAGGTGTGGTTTAAACACCGTTTTCATAAGCGGGCGTGACTTACGTATGCAGGGCGGGCGATTTAATTTTTTTTTTTTTTTTACACAGTCCTTTTAAGAAAAAAATTAATTTTGGGTCACTTTCATTCCTATTAAACATCCCTTGTGATAGAAAAAAAGCTTGACAGGACCGCTTTAATGTGAGATCTGGGGTCAAAAAGACCTCATCTCATATTTACACTTAAATGCAATAAAAAAATAAAAAAGTAAAAGTCTCCTTTAAGACCATTGGACGGAAGTGATGTTTGACATCGCTTCTGTCATCCAGTGATATGGAGCCGAGCGGGGACCATCTTTCCCTCACTTGGCTCCAGGCTGTTGAGGGGAGAGGACCCGATCGTCTCCACCACTACCGACGGATCCGGTAAGCGGCGGAGACCACCAGAGTGTGGCAGGAAGAGGAGCCTCCCTCGCTCCCAATAAAAATGATCTTGGGACAAGATGCTGGGACAAGGTCACCTAGATCCCAGGGAGAACAGGCCAAACTTTGCCACCCCACTAAGATGTATGAGCATTATGTGTTAGCAAAAATCATCCTCCACCCCAAAAAATTGGGCACTAATCTGCATAATTATCCCCTAAATATAAATTCTCCATCCTCCCAGTACAAATGCACCCTCCCAGCACAAATCTCTGCCCCCTACATCCCCCCAGCACAAATGCCCCCCCCCCCAAAAAAAAATCACCCCTCCAGGCACAAATCCTCCACGCCTCAAATTTCCCCTCACAGTACACATCCTCTCCCCCTCTACTCCAAATCCCTGTCCTGGCACAAATACCGCCCCCATCCCCCTTCTAGCACAAACACCCCCCAATTATCCCTACTAGAACAAACCCCCCTCCCCCTCTACCATATCATCTCCTCTAGCACAAACCCTCCCAAATCCCCCCTCCTAGCACAAATCCTCTTCCCCCATCCCCCCTCCCAACACTAATCTCCCTGAATCACCTCTCCCAGCACACAAATTCCCTATCATAGAACAATTCTTGCCCCCCAAATTCCTCCTACCAACACAAATCCCTTCCCACCTCAATCTCCGTGCGGTGCCCCCCCCCCCCCCGACCTCACATGATACCACGGTGCCCAGGGCAGCCGTCCCTCCTGCCCACCCTTTGTCCCGGCCCTGCATACCCATGCCTACAGTGTGGTCCACTAAGAGTTGAAGCCCGGGGCTTTGTCTGGGCAACACATTTCAGAGGAGGACCCCCTTTCCCAAGGTCTGTTGAACCTTCAGGGTAAAGCCAGACCTGGAAGACAAAACTTTCACGTTTGGTGGAATTGGGCCTAATAGGGCCTAAGGCGTCCTACAGAGGTGACTTTTCCTTCTATATTTATTGGCTAAACATTTTCTTTCCATAACCATTGTCAGCTGGAATAGTTCACTTATATGAGGTTATTTACATATTGTTACAATATTATAAACCAGGTTTGGACCAGGAGAACCAGAAAGTATTTTTTTTTCTTTGTTTATAAAGGAAATAATTATAACAGAGGGATGGTAATTGATATGTTAACATTTAAAAGTCCCCTACATTATGGAGAGGAGGAGAGTGGGAGGGATTCAGTAGTATAGCAAAATACAACAGGGCGGGGCTGACACCATCCAGCCTATAAAAAAAAATGTGCTTTTTCAGTCAACAAAAAGAAATTAGAAACGGAGTAAATTTCTAGACTATAAGCAGGTAATTTTCTGTACTTGTAGGCTCTTTAACCTTCTTTTAGACCCTGCATGTCCAAATTATCACATGGGGACTTTTTGTCCCCTATGTAATAAAAACAAAGTTAAGCAAAAAAAAAAAAAGTTACACCCAAGCATATAAAATCCCCCCCCAAAAAATGTTAACCCCCCCCACCCCCACATATATCTATGTATAAAAATAAACTCACGCGTTGGGGCGTCTACACGTGGAAACGTCAATTACAATACACGTTACATATCGCCATGCGCGCCAGAGTGAGAGCAATGATTCTAGCACCTGCTCTGTAACACTAAACTGATGACCTATAGGGGGATTTTGAAGCGTCGCCTATAGAAAATATAGGGTACTGAAGTTTATCGCCATTTCACAGGACCAGACAAATTTAACGTTTGACATGTTGGGTATCTATTTACTTAGTGCAACCTCATCTTCTATATTTCACTAAAACTTGAGTAGTTTATTGTGGGGTTTTTTTTTTGCCCTAAAATTCACTTTAGTGTGTTTTTTACTGAAATTTTTTCCTAGACCTTTGCGGTAATATCAAGGGACATAAAAAAATTGTAACACCACTATTTTATTCTCTAATGCCGCGTACACACGGTCGGACTTTTCGAAAGGACTGGTCTGACGGACACCGACGGACCAAATCCGGCGAACAATACAATCGTGTGTGGACTTCACCGAACCTTCAGCGGACTTTTCCAGTCACAAATCTGACGGACTTTAGATTTGGAACATGCTTCAAATCTTTACGTCGTAACTCCGCCGGACCCAGAAATCCGCTCGTCTGTATGCTAGTCCGACGGACAAAAAACTACGCTAGGGCAGCTATTGGCTACTGGCTATTGTAACGAGCCCCTTGCTCGCTCGATTCCACTCTCCCGACACTCCTCTGCAGCTATTGAATCAGATTGCAACGTCTGATGGTTCGGTCATCCAATGCTCCGGGATTAGAACTACAGCTCTGTGCCGTTCTAACCCAGTTGTGATAGCTCAGAACAAACACCAGGCAGGCTGTATGTAAGTTCAAACAGGAATCTCACTTTATTGACAGGAATACAGTCTTATTTATACAATAAAAGAGGAGGTGCAGACCTCCTGCTCATATTACTCTAACAATACAGCTTTAACCTAATTAACATGAGCTAATTAACTAATCCCTTTAGACAGCCTAGATGACTCAGACATGACCTTTAGGCCAGACTGGCCGTCTTGTAGTTCAGAAAATCCAAGCAACATTATCACAATCAACATAGACTCTTCTTCACACAATAGCAGAGTTAATTAACACAAACAACAATGAGGATCTAATCACTCTTAGATCCCATACTAGAGACTTATTTACAATACACATTTTAGCAGACAACAGACAGACAGGTGCTGGAATTTACATCAGCATCTCCTAACAGTATCTGTCCCAGCATTATGAATCAGCCACTATTCCAATATGGCAAATCCAGGGTCCCCAGAGTCTGTGTGTCCTGGGGGACCAGGACCCGAATCCACAGTAATACCACCTCAAGGGTCCCCAGGCATACAGCTCACAAAGAGCACCGTTCCCCCAAATGCAAGGGCCCACGATCGATCGGCAAGAGGCTAGCATACAGTCCCCTCCAAAAGTCTCTCTCCCGGCTAGGTCTGTCACAGCTATCAACTTCCTTATTTTAGTCCGGTGTACGTCATCACGTACGACTCCGTCGGACTTTGGTGTGATCGTGTGTAGGCAAGTCTGGTCGTTAGAAAGTCCGTTGAAAGTCCGCCAAAAGTCCTTCGAAAGTCTGTCGAAAGCCTGTTGGACTTTTGTAGCTGAAAAGTCCAACCGTGTGTACGCGGCATAAGGGTGTCTGCTTTCAGATAATATATCATGTTTGGGGGTTTTATGTAATCTTCAGGCCTAAATTGATTTTTTTAAACATGTGTGCAAAAAAAAGCAAAAATGGCTCTGACAGCGAAAGGGTTCAAGCAATAAAACACAAAAAAGTGTATTGCAGACATGTACTGCCTATGTTTTTTTTGCCCTTACTTATGCTACTTATGCTTTAGGCCTGCCCTGACAAAAAAAAAAAAAAACAGAATCAAACATACCATATAAAGCCTGATAATACACATATCTTGCGGTCTCCTGCATTTGTGTGCTGTCAAATCAGATGAAAAAAAATGGTACATACCCACAGTGCTGGGACAAGGTCACCTAGATCCCAGGGAGAACATGCCAAACTTTGCCACCCCACTAAGATGTATGAGCATTATGTGTCAGCAAAAATCATCCTCCACCCAAAAAATGTGGCACTAATCTGCATGATTACCCCCTAAACATAAATTCCCAGTCCTCCCAGTACAAATCTCTGCCTTCTACATCCCCCCAGCACAAATGCCCCCCCCCCCCCCCCCCCCCAAAAAAAAAAATCACCCCTCCTGGCAAATAACTGAATTCACATCAGTAGGCACAGGAGTAACTAATCCCATTAAGTCTTTCAATTTTTGTAAGACTAAATGTGTCGTACATCTCCATAGATGCCCCTGTGGCTTGGAATATGTAGGGCGTACTGTACGAATGCTACATATTAGATTGGCAGAACATATAGTCAATATTTGAAAGGATTTTGATTTCTAAACATTATGATTTAAAACACAACAGGGATCCCAAGGGCACCACTTTCATTGCCCTTGAAAAATATGTTCCCCATTGGAGAGGCAGTAACGGAAAGCGGAATATTTCCAGTGCCGAAACCAATCGAGGCTTCTCAATACTGCATCCTGTATCCTGAGTTGCTGTGAACCTCCCGGTGTATTCCATCCATGGCCATAGGAGAGGAACATCTGCATTTCTTTCTCAGTGGATCAGAGATCCAACCAAGCACTGTGTGACCTCTCTGAGTAAGAGGTGTCGCTGGCTTTCCGGTACGCCTCCATTTTTGATTATGGTGATGAGTGTCACGCCGTCAGGTGCATTATCGTCATTTCCAAACCCTCTTTTCTCCCATGGGACTTTCCTTGATGGAATCCAGCTTTATATGAACTTTTTGTTTGCACTATTACACTTTATTTACATGTGATGTCATTTTGGATATGTCTTCAGACTTTATTCACAGTTATTATTGTTTGTATACAGTTGATTGTCTGCATATTCGTATATTTGTTTGTGGTCGCACAAATGCACTTTTTTTTTTTTTTTTTTTTTTAAGCGCTGCACTCTTTTTACATATATTATCTGTGCCTGGGTTATAGTGCACAGCTGCTTATTAAATTTTAGTTCCTAGCGCGTATATACCCTTTACATTTACCCTGACAGTATGATCACTTGCTGACTTGACACCATCCACAGGCAGCTTAAAGTGACACTAAAGGTTTGTTTTTGTTTTTTTAAATAACAAGCATATCATACTTACCTCCACTGTGCAGCTCGTTTTGCACAGAGTGGCCCCGATCCTGCTTTTCTGGGGTCCCTTGGCGGCTCTCTCAGCTCCTCCCCACATCAGATAACCCCCTAGGAGAAGCGCTCTCCTGGGGGGTTACCTTGCGGGCGCGCTCCCAAGTCCAGCTTTCGGTGTCCATAGAGATCGAATGCAGGACTTGGCCCCCGCCCCCCGGGTCATTGGATTTGATTGACAGCAGCGGGAGCCAATGGCTGTGCTACTATCAATCTATCCAATCAAGAGCCGAGACCCCCGGGCAGAGAGAGAGCGTGTCCCCATGGGACAAGTTCGAGGGTTCAGGTAAGTAAAACGGGGGGGGGCTGGGGGGCCGGTCACTGACAGGTGTTTTTTCACCTTAATGCATAGGATGCATTAAGGTGAAGAAACACGAACCTTTACAACCCCTTTAACTCTTAATAAGAAACATAAGTTGAATGCATTGCAATTTTACTGCAACTAATTGCAGTACAGAGGATGCTTTTCCAGTCTTTTGAAATTTATGAAGACAATGGGGTGGATTTACTAAAACCGGAGAGTGCAAAATCTGGAGCAGCTCCAATTTGCATATATGTGAACCCAGTCTAATTGAGCAAACTGAAGTTAGAAGGTGATTGGCTACCATGCACAGCTGCACCAGATTTTGCATTCTCCGGTTTTAGTTAATCAACCCCACAGAATATCCTAAGATCCATCTCTACGAACAACTAACACGGACTGAGGGAATATGGAAGAAGTGGGGAGGGTCTATGTTGTAGCTAGGACTAGACCAACTATCACTAAACAGGAGGGGATGGCAAAGAAAGATACCAAAATCATATTAGTAAGCAAGTTGTAGTGGCCCAAAACCTCCAGTAGATGTCGGGATACTGTGGAAAAATGATAACCTTATGCAGGTCAATACAAGACATAAAGAGTACACGAAAGTGGGGTAGAACACATAGAGAAGCACAGAGACATAGTAATGATGCCACTGGTCAGTGGCGGCTGGTGGTATATTTGGGGGGGGGGGCAGCAAACAATGCACCCACATAAACTGCTCCCCCTCTGCCTTGGTTGGGTTACCCCACACCCCCGACCCCCTTGGATCTGTCCATCAGGTCCGCACACAACCACGAGTCGGTCGATAAACCGCCCCGCACTTACCCACAAGCAGTGCTTCCCTTCGGGCGGTGGCTTCATCCCCTGCGTCTCCTCCAGCGGCCTCCACGTCTCCCCCCTCCTCCCCTCTCCTCATCATGGTCCAATAGGATCGCTTGTCATTTTGGCCAATTGGGAAACAAGTTTTACGACCCGCTTCATGATTGGCGGAAAGGAGATTCAGTGTGACAATAGAAAATATTCACTATTATCACATAACTGGGTGGGCTCGGAGAGCAATGCTATGCTCCCTGAGCCCACCCTTTTTTGAAGCCTATTAGAGCCTCTGGCTCTAATCACATGCTTAAAAAAAAAAAACACCCCCCACTCCCCATTGGAATCCATGCATCTGGCGCCCCCCGAATGTAGATTAGGGAGCCAGGCACATGGATAGGGGGGGCGGCGTCCCTGCACCCCTGATGGATGGGCCGCCACTGCCACTGGTTATAAAAAAAAAAGGTATTATTCTGAAATGGAAAAATGTTTATTTAATGTATTATTTATTATTTATTATAAGTTAAGGGGGGCGTAGAAGGGAGGAACCAGGAAAAGCAAAATATAAATAAATTAAACTTAAATTATAATTCTACACTGGCAATGTGTGTTGCTGATCTGAACAGATCCTTTAAAAAATTGTTTTTACTTTATTCTATTTTGAGAGCATTTTTTATTAATTTCAACTCATTTGCCGAGAGTTAATTCTTTGAAACTGTTTAATTTTGCAGTCTGTCGGGAAGGCACCTGACATGCTGTGACCCACGTTTTTTTTCCCTGCTGATGGATTTAAATTTCACTATCAATACAATTGCTATTAGTTCAATGTGGCTTAGTAAATTGCATGCAAATTTCTGCAGATATACATGTATGAGGGTGAAAAATTTGACATGATATTTGCACTGTGACCTGCAGTTGCCATGGCAATCGCTTATGGATTGCACCACTGTTTTACATCATAAGTGTGGTGGTCATAGAAGAGAAGCCGTGGAGGCCTTCTGCTAGAATGAGAAAACTGGTTCAAATAGTCTCATTTAACCACTTGCAGACCAGCCACTGCATGTAAATGAATGGTCTTCTCCCTTAATTTTCCAGGAACTATGCTCCTGTGCACATACAGTCCAGTGATTGGTCACAGCGAATTACAGGTAAAGGGCATAGAGCCAACAAGAGTGGCTCTGTGCCACGTGATCGCTGTGACCAATCACATATATATTTAAAAAATGGCTGTGACTGGCAGCCATTCCCCCCTTCCTCTCACACAGTTATCAGCCATAAGAGGAAATTAATGTTATACAGTGATTGCCAGCCACATCCCTACAGTGTTCTGGTGCAAGCCTGCACCACATAAGTACCCTGATCACCAGTAATCACCAGTATAGTATTCTAATACCAGTGCCATCCAGTGCCCTTATTGCCAGCAAGCATCAATAAAGTGTTCTAATACCACTGTCAGGTGCAAGCAGTGTCCTGCAACAGCCAGCAACAGTATAGTGTTCTATATCAGTGTCATCCAGCTACAGTGTCTCAGCCTGAAGGTACTCTTTGGATTTGGGACCTCTCTATGTGACTAGGCTGCAAAAAAGTCTCAATAGGAGTAGCAGAATGTGTTTTCGAAGTGTGATTCAAAGAATGCCAATGCTGTATAATAAGCTTGTGTACAAAAAATACATTTTATTTATGAAAAAAATTTGTGGAAAAAAATGAGATCTGTAAAATATTCAAATGCCTTTTACTTTGGGCCGTTAACCTTCCAAAAAGGGTTTCATTATGGGGGTATTTGTACTGTCCTGGCATTTTAAGTCCTCAAGAATTGTGATCGGCAGTCAGAAATCAGGGCTGATAAATTTCAAATGTATATGACGTTAATATACACTATAACTTTCACACAAACTAATTAATATACAGTACACTTATATTGTTTTTTTCGGTTTTCGGTCTTTTTAAAAAACCCAGTGAGGAATACATACCACCAAAAGAAAGCTTTATCTGTCTATAAAAAAATAAAAATAAAATAAAAAGATAAAACTGCAATGTTGCATGACCAGGCAATTCTCAGTCAAAGTAAAAACAGTGCTTAAAACTGAACCAAATAGCCTGGTAAACCCTGTTGGTACTGAAGTGGTTAAAGAGACCCTGTCGCCAGACTTTCATTTTCACAAAAATCTTCCCATAAGTATATACTGTATACCCATTTACCATATCTACCTGTGATTGCTGCTGCACATCTTAGATGTGATGTCAGCAGCCCGGTCGATTCAAAGCTGTCACTCAAGTAACACTCTATAACAGTGGTCTCCAAACTGTGGTCCTTAGTTTGCCAACATGCAGCCCTTGGGGCACTATTTCTTCCACTGATACAAGTCACTATTCCTCCCAATGACACCGACGATGGGACACACTGTCTTCCATTGACACCAACGATGAAGCATTCTTCCTTCCACTGACAACAATAAGGGCATTCTTCCTCCCACTGACACCAACAATGGGGTATTCTTCCTCCCACTGACACCAACAATGGGGCATTCTTCCTCCCACTGACACCAACAATGGGGCATTCTTCCTCCCACTGACACCAACAATGGGGCATTCTTACTCCCACTGACACCAACAATGGGGCATTCTTACTCCTACTGACACCAACAATGGGGTATTCTTCCTACCACTGATACCAATAATGGGGCATTCTTACTCCCACTGACACCAACAATGGGGCATTCTTCCTCCCACTGACACCAGCGATGGGGCACTAATTCTCCCACTGATACAACTCACTATTCCCCCGACTGACACCAACAATAAAGCATTCGTTATATCCATTGACATTGGGCCATTTTGTACTCCTACTGGGCTAAGTTTGCCCCCCCTAAAGTCTGACCCCCCCCCCCCCAGCAGACTCATAAAAGTTATCAAGGGAGGTGAAGGGAGGAGTGGGGGAACTAGGCAAACGGGTTAAATAAACATATAGATAAAGAAAGGGCCGAGGGGGTACCACATCCATATGAAATTGCTAATGAAAAAAGGGGAACGTTGGAGCGGACTTTATAGGTACCAGTAAAGGAATACAAAATATTATTAGAAAAATAATTAATTTATTATACAAAGATATAAACAATTGACAATATAACATTAAAAACAAATGTTGCCTGCTTGAATGTGCTTGCTTGGTGTCAGGCATATAGGTCCCGAGGAAGCGAAAGCAAAATGTCGACCTGCCATATTCAAGCAGCAATAGGGAGCAATATACATACTATGTGTGGCTTATTTTATTGGAAGCCAACGCTATTTGTTTTTAATGTTATATTGTCAATTGTTTATATCTTTGTATAATAAATTAATTATTTTTCTAATAATATTTTGTATTCCTTTTCTGGTACCTATAAAGTCCGCTCCAACATTCCCCTTTTTTCGTTAGGGTTAAATATACACTTTCAGAAGAGAAGAGGGCTATGACGTACAAGGAAGGAGGCTGCTGTTCTATGGAAATTGACTTTTTTTGGAATTGACACATTGCAAGTGAATAAAAATAATTTATAACATAGAAAAGCACTGCAATTAAGCATTTTAAACACTTTTTTTTAACGTAGGTGACCATGTCTTTCTAAAAACGGGGATTTAGTAAAACATCAAAGACAGCAATGACTGTAGTTTGTGAGTAATGGACTCAGTAATGACTCTGCACATCATTACTGAATGCTGGCTTCTCCTTCTGAAGTTGAACACACCTCCTATGGGGATTCGTGTTTAGAAAGGCAGGAGATGAGTATTGCAGACCATGCTGTTTTAAAACCTCCTCAGTGGTAAAAGGGAAAAAAAATCCTGCAGTTGGGTTTTATTTGTATGTGAACTTTAAAAACGAAAATTGGTTGTCTTGTAACTTACATTCTGATAGTTATGGCCTGTCTACTTTTACTGAACCTTCTCTGTAACTTTATTTTTTATGGTGACAAGTTCAACACTGCCCCATTGCCTGTCTATGCAAGAACAGTGTGGTGCACACACACAACCCCAACACATCAGCTCAATTTTTTTGAATGGGAACTTACATTGCTAAGTTTGCTTAGTGACTACAACACCCCAATGAGATCCGGTCATTAGGAATGTGCACCGGCCCTCCAATGCCTGGTCTGATGAGTCTCGATTTCAGCTGCAAAATTTAAATGGTAGGGTCAGAATTTGGCGTAAACAACATGAAATCATGGATCCATCTTGCTACGTATCAACAGTTCAGGCTTGTGGTGTGGTTGTGTAATGGTGTGGGGGATATTTTCTTGGCACACTTTGGGCCCCTTAGTACCAATTAAGCATCGTTTAAAAGCCATGGCCTAACTGAATATTGTTGCTGACCATGTCCACCCTTTTATGACTACAGTGTACCCATCTTCTGTTGGCTACTTCCAACAGGATAATGCACCATGTCACAAAGCTCAAATCATCTCACCACTGGTTTCTGGAGCATGACAATGTTTACTGTACTCCAATGCCCTCCACAGTCACCAGATCTCAATCCAATAGAGTACCTTTGGAATGTGGTGGAACTGGAGATTCACATCATGGGTGTGGAGCCGACAAATCTGCAACTGCATGATACTATCATGTCACTATGGACCAAAATCTCTGAAGAATGTTTCCAACACCTTGCTGAATCTATGCCATGAAGAATTAAGGCAGTTCTGAAGGCAAAAGGGGGTCCAACCGGTACTAGCAAGGTGTACCTAATAAAGTGGCCGGTGAGTTTATACCTAGATAGGGCAGTTATTTTCCAGCGATGGGCATTTGAAAAACCAAAACTTTTTTTCTTATTTTGGATTGTGTATGAAAGAGTTATAAAACAGAGAGGTGATAAGGGCGCTCTGGTGGAGGTGGGTAGCTGGTCAGAGGGATGATAGTGATGAGATGGCACTTCTGGCAGCACTTTGGTTAGAGGAGAAGCAACTCTGAAGATATAAAAAAGGAAAAGAAAGGCGCCTCTAAGTGCAGTATGCACTCTATTAAATTTTACATACTGCACTTAGAGGCGCCTTTCTTTTCCTTTTTTATGAAAGAGTTATAACCCCTACAAGTTTGCCATTGGTATCCCACCTACTGTAGGAGATTTCTCTTCACTTCCTGTCCTATAGAAGTGAAGAAAATGCCCTCTAAGACATCTTAGACCAGAACAAGTGTCTCCACTGAAAACTTTCAGCTCAAAATGTAGTTTTTTTCAGTCTCAGGAAGAGTAGTGAGTCTACCTAAGGTAGGGGACACAGAAAGCAATACAAATCTGATTGTTGTTTGAACCCTTCACCACTGTACCCAAAATTAAAAAAAAATATCTTTTTAAAATTAAAACTCAAGGCAAACTTTAAAAACCATCAGGTAGTCATACAAAAATCATTACATTAATTTAATTTTAAATGCTGCTAATATTATTATCTCAGTCCATACTTATAATGACTACCTATAATACACTGATTACAGTATGTCCACCAGGAATCAGGCAAAGAATAGGAGTGCCAGTACCATGAACCAATCAGGGTCTATAAAAGTACAGAATTTTGTAATGTTAGTGCATTTTAGATATTGGAGATTGGAGAAGTAGATGGACAAAGGTTCTGATCTCTTTATAGCTTTAAAAAATAAGAATGACTCTGCCTTGAGAAAGGGAACTCATAGGTCTTGAAACATATAGTAATATGTCTTTTTTTCTATTATTGTATGGTGGTGCAGTCCACTAATTCATCCTATATGAAGTGTGAGCAAGGCTATGTAGCATCCTATATAGCTATGGTTGGTTACATTTCATTTTTGGCCTCCCTGTAATCAGGGAAAGCAGTATTTGACTAGTTAGGTCTGCTCTGGGCTCTATAAGTATTGGCTCAAATAGCCCCCCTGTCTTGAGAATATGATCTCGGCCTGCATGTTAACATCTCCCCAGTGAATCCCTGGTCAATTTGACAGGTGACCAGCAGGGGGGCCAAGGGGGTTTAAATGGGCTAGAGTCCAGAGCAAAGGTTTCTTGTTCCTGGGGGAGTAAGACCCAGCCTGACGGGGGAAATCTGCCCAGAATAGCCAGCACCTTTTGTTGGATCCCAGCTGCTGCTTGGCTGGGGGACCTCTGTTCTACCCACCCAGAGTATTTAAAAAAAGCTCTGAGGAATGTTTCCAACATCTTGCTGAATCTATGCCATGAAGAATTAAGGCAGTTCTGAAGGCAAAAGGGGGTCCAACCCGGTACTAGCAAGGTGTACCTAATAAAGTGGCTGGTGAGTGTATACCTAGATAGGGCAGTTATTTTCCAGCGATGGGAATTTGAAAAACCAAAACTTTTTTTCTTATTTTGGATTGTGTATGAAAGAGTTATAACCCCTACAAGTTTGCCATTGGTATCCCACCTACTGTAGGAGATTTCCCTTCACTTCCTGTCCTATAGAAGTGAAGAAAATGCCCTCTAAGACATCTTAGACCAGAACAAGTGTCTCCACTGAAAACTTTCAGCTCAAAATGTAGTTTTTTTCAGTCTCAGGAAGAGTAGTGAGTCTACCTAAAGTAGGGGACACAGAAAGCAATAAAAATCTGATTGTTGTTTGAGTTAGTGTCCTCATTCTCAAGTTTATTGTCATTGGAGTATCCCTAGGCTCATCCTCACCCTATCCAAGTTCTACCCAAAAATAAAAACCACAAAAAGACATGCACAGCCAGTTCTCTGACTCGAGTGATTGGAAAATGGTGTGTGCCTGGCTGCTGTGAGACTATCAGGAAATGGAACCCGGGATCAACCTGCCAGACCAATCCAGTCTGTGCACTACACCTGTAATGTAAGCGATGGACACAACTTCTCTTTACAGCTCTGGTTCTTGACTGTTATCTAGACCAGTGGTTCTCAACCCTGTCCTCAAGTACCCCCAACAGGCCATGTTTTGGGTATTTCTGTAGCAAAGAATAGCTTTCCAAAATACCAAGCCATTGACTCTGATTTACCTGCCTGTTGGGGGTAATTGAGGACAGGGTTGAGAACCACTGATCTAGACCAGTTGTCGCTATCAATTCACAGTTTTGTGGAGGAGAAAAGATTAAGACGTGCTGCATTGGGTGTAAATTTCCTCTAGCTAACTAAACCATAATAACCAATCCGATATCGGTTTTCAGATAGAGAAAGCTTATCCATGGTTGGTTGCTTGACGTTACCGGCAGCGCACAACTGCAATAACCACAGGTTATTGCAGCTGCGTGACTCCAAATAAAAAAGAAAAAAATACATATACAGTATGTATATATATATATATTGGAAAAATAAAAGAATTTAAATTAAAAAATGCTAAATAAAAAAATATACATATACAGTATCTTACAAAAGTGAGTACACCCCTCACGATATTGTAAATATTTTATTATACCTTTTCATGTGACAACACTGAAGAAATGACACTTTGCTACAATGTAAAGTAATTGAGTGTACAGCTTGTATAACAGTGTAAATTTGCTGCCCCCTCAAAATAACTCAACACACAGCCATTAATGTCTAAACCGCAGGCAACAAAAGTGAGTACACCCCTAAGTGAAAATGTCCAAATTTGGCCCAATTAGTCATTTTCCCTCCCTGGTGTCATGTGACTCGTTAGTGTTACAAGGTCTCAGATTTGAATGGGGAGCAAGTGTGTGGTAAATTTGGTGTTATCACTCTCTCTCTCTCTCTCATACTAGTCACTGGAAGTTCAACATGGCACAACATGGCACCTCATGGCAAAGAACTGTCTGAGGATCAGAAAAAAAAAATTGTTGCTCTACATAAAGATGGCCTAGGCTATAAGAAGATTGTCAAGACCCTGAAACTGAGCTGCAGCACGGTGGCCAAGACCACACAGCAGTTTAACAGCACAGGTTCCACTCAGAACAGGCCTCGCCATGGTCGACCAAAGAAGTTGAGTGCACGTGATCAGCATCATATCCCGAGGTTGTCTTTTGGAAATGAGTCCTGCCAGCATTGCTGCAGAGGTTGAAGGGGTGGGGGGTTAGCCTGTCAGTGCTCAGACCATACGCCGCACAATGGATCAAATTGGTCTGCATGACTGTTGTCCCAGAAGGAAGCCTCTTCTAAAGATGATGCACAAGAAAGCCCGCAAACAGTTTGCTGAAGACAAGCAGACTAAGGACATGGATTACTGGAATGTCCTGTGGTCTGATGTGACCAAAATAAACTAATTTGGCTCAGATGGTGTCAAGCTTGTGTGGCGGCAACCAGGTGAGGAGTACAAAGACCAGTGTGTCTTGCCTACAGTCAAGCATGGTGATGGGAGTGTTATGGTCTGGGGCTGCATGAGTGCTGCCGGCACTGGGGAGCTACAGTTCATTGAGGGAACCATGAATGCCAACATGTACTGTGACATACTGAAGCAGAGCATGACCCTCTCCCTTCAAAGACTGGGAAGCAGGGCAGTATTCCAACATGATAATGACCCCAAACACACCTCCAAGACGACCACTGCCTTGCTAAAGAAGCTGAGGGTAAAGGTGATGGACTGGCCAAGCATGTCTCCAGACCTAAACCCTATTGAGCATCTGTGTGGCATCCTCAAACAGAAGATGGAGGAGCGGAAGGTCTCTAACATCCACCAGCTCTGTGATGTCGTCATGAAGGAGTGGAAGAGGACTCCAGTGGCAACCTGTGAAGCTCTGGTTAACTCCATGCCCAGGAGGGTTAAGGCAGTGCTGGAAAATAATGGTGACCACACAAAATATTGACACATTGGGCTCAATTTTGACATTTTCACTTAGGGGGTGTACTCACTTTTGTGAGATACTGCGTGTGTGTGTGTGTGTGTGTGTGTGTGTGTGTATAAAGAAAAACATTGGTGGCAGACTCCATGGTCTAAGTTGTCTTTTTCTGTGTAATAAATAACTTGTAAATGTTGACATCAGGTTTCTGATACCAATTTTAAACGACTAAAACTATTTGTAAAGTCATCCTAATTCACAACTAGACAAGGAGGTTGCTTAAAATGTCATATGCTTTACAGACACAGTTAAACATCAAGGACATGGCTAATGAGCATAAACGTGAAAGCCTGTCGACCTGTGAATAAGAGTAAATTAGAATGGTGGCTTAGCATGAAGATATGTTTACCGGATTAAAAAAATATTATTTCATATACAATAATATGATAAATAGAACATTATTTTAACATATTGTATATATACACCTGTAAACACATACAATAAAAATATAATAATATATTATATTATTTATAACATAGTAAATGTAGCTCAATAGCTAAAAACTTTAAAAGTTTTATGGTATAAGAGACTAATTTAAATTCACTTTCAGTGATAACGGTAAACAAGACAAATAGAGAGGGTGAATCTCCTTAACAGGGGCACAGACAGCAATAAAACTGACAAGTGTTCCAATTCCTCTCCCCTCTATCCAAAACTAAAAAAAAAAAAAAGTTTTGCCTTTAGTTATACTTTAACCCACTTTCATAGGCATAGCAGCCATAATTTCAGGTACTGGTTTTGGAGAATATAGCCACCTTCCCTCACAACAACCTGGAACAGCCCATATGATGTTTCACACAGTTCCCCTATACAGAGATTTATGCCACGTACACACGATCGGAAATTCCGCCAGCAAAAGTCCGATGTGAGCTTTTGGTCGGAAATTCTAACCATGTGTATGCTCCATTGGACTTCTGCTGGCGGAATTTCCGCCAGCAAAAGATTGAGAGCAGGTTCTCTATTTTTCTGTCGGAAAAAGTTCCTATCGGAAATTCTGTTTGTCTGTATGCAATTCCGACGCGCAAAAAAACAGGCATGCTCAGAATCAAGTACGAGACGGAAGCGCTCGGTCTGGTAAAACAAGATAAACACTAGATTAGCAGAAGGAGCCCAAAGGGTGGCGCGCTTCGTATGGAACGTCCCTTTTCTAGTGCCGTCGTACGTGTTGTACGTCACTGCGTTCTTGATGGTCGAAAGTTCATAAAACTTGTGTGACCATGTGTATGCAAGCCAAGCTTGAGCGGAATTCTGTCAGAAAAACCATCCAAGGTTTTTCTGACGAAAATTCCGATCGTGTGTACGCAGCATTAGTGGGGTATATGTCAGCAGAAGTATAGTGCCTCACTCTGCTTATAGACCAGGACAAGAGTGGGATTCTCTGCACTCTGACTTGCCACGGAGGGTCACAGGATCAACAGGCTACTCCATCCCTCACCAGCAGAAGACTCTGAATATGGTACATACACCCTTAACACTGAACAGTACACTAATTTCACATTCCAGCTCATTACATAATGATGGAATGCCTAGTCAGATCAACTTGTATTTTCTTCACTTTACTTGCATAAAATAATTTTTGCTAAGTCCAAATTATGGATATTAATCAAGGCATTTTCTTCAAAAGAGGAGCACACCATTTCTTATACGTAATTCCAAAGATGTGAAAAGACATCAGTTATGGGATAAACTGCTTACCACTGGTCAGGTGGACCAATGTCCTAGAGTCAGATGAATTGCTAGGCCCATACAAAGGGGTGCCCACTCAATAAAAAACATTTCTTCCCTGCTCCTTACAACCTCTTAGTCCTGCTGGAGAAAGCTGTTAACTCTCTCCCCAGTCAACCCTGGCCCCCTTTAAATATCAACCCAACAGTTCAGAAGGTGTAGCCAGCCAAGGATGGCTGGAAAAATGATAAGGACAACCTAAAAAATTACCTAAATTTCAAATACAAGTATGCTGCCATATTGTAATACCTCGTACACACGGTCGGATTTTCCGCCGGAAAATGTTCGATGGGAGCTTGTTTTTGGAAATTCCGACCATGTGTAGGCTCCATCGGACATTTTCCATCGGAATTTTTGTCACACAAAATTTGAGATCTGGATCTCAAATTTTCCGAAAACAAAATCCGTTGTCGTAAATTCTGATCCTGTGTACACAATCCTGAAGCACGACAAGATTTGTGTGACCGTGTGTATGCAAGACAAGTTTGAGCCAACATTCGTTCCATGGATTTTGTTGTCAGAATGTCCGACCGTGTGTACGCGGCATAATGCTGTACACACAATAGGATTTTCCGACAACAAATGTTGGATGTCAGCTTGTTGTCGGAAAGTCCGACCGTGTGTATGCTCCATAGAACATTTCCGCAACAAGTGTTTGAAAGCAGGTTCTCAAATTTTCCGACAACAAAACTTGTCGGAAAATCCCGAATGTGTGTACACAATTCCGACGCACAAAAGTCCACGCATGCTCGGAATCAAGCAGAAGAGCCGCACTGGTTATTGAACTTCATTTTTTTCGGCTCATCATACGTGTTGTACGTCACCACGTTCTTGACGTTCGGAATTTCCGACAACATTTGTGTGACCGTGCGTATGCAAGACAAGTTTGAGCCAACATCCTTCGGAAAGAAATCTACGGTTTTGTTGTCGGAAAATCCTATCGTGTGTACAGGGCATTGCTGACCCCTTAGCATTGGGGGCTGCTTTGAGAGGGGTTCCCCAAAGAAATGGCTACTCCTCCCAATGAATTGATGCCCATTGCTGATCAGCACCAGTAGTTTCAGCGCTGCCAGTGGCCAAGAAAAAGTGCTGGCAGGCAGGGTGTTATGTGTTACCTACCTGTTCTCCTTTAGAGGACTAGTTTTAGTTACCCACTTCTCAATAAACTAGTCTTAAGGTTTGTTTGAACCCCTAACTTGGTAACTGCTAATTTAGATCAGCATTAAATTAAAAAATATATACCATATATACTCGATTATAAGTCGAGATTTTCAGCCCTTTTTATTGGGCTGAAAGTGGCCCCTCAACTTATACTCGAGTAACCGCCATCTGCCTACATGATCAGCGCGTCACGCAGACAGATGGCGGCCAGCGTGTGATACATACCATTCGGCGGCCATTCACTGTTCAAAAGCCGCGCCTCCTCCTCGTCTGTGATAGGCAGAAAACTCAATTTCTCAGAAGTCAGTGTACAGCCTATCACGGACATTCTCTCATCCTCGTCCGTGGTATGAGGATGAGAGAATGTCCGTGATAGGCTGACCGCTGACTGCTGGGAAATGGAGTGTTCTGCCCATCACAGACGAGGAGGAGGCGCGGCTTTTGAACAGTGAATGGCCGCCGAATGGTATGTATCACATGCTGGCCGTCGTCTGTCTGCGTGACACGCTGATCATGTAGGCAGATGGTGGTAACTCGAGTATAAATCGAGGGGCCACTTTCAGCCCAAAGAAAAAGGGCTGAAAATCTCGACTTATACTCGAGTATATACAGTATATACTGTATGCCGTATACATATATATATATATATATATATATACACACACATACACAGGGACACATGCACACATACACAGGGACACATGCACAGGACACAGGGAGGTATACACCTGCAGGTGGGCATTGTTGACCCTCTTTTTCCACTTACAGTAGCTGCTGCATTTCTCACCCTCATCTTATACTCGGGTCAATAAGTTTTTCCCATTTTTTTGTGGTAAATTAGGGCCCTCGACTTATACTCGGATCGACCTATACTTGAGTATTTACGGTACCGTATATAATTAATGTTGCTAATTTTACTAAAGCGCACCTTTAGGTTCAAGTAGTGTCCTCCAGTGGGTTCCCCTCTGGCGCCAGAATTTTAAAAATAGATAGTAAAGCTCCCCTCTTCCACATTTCTAAACCTTTTATTGAGAAGTAAGGTACATCTTGGCACTAAGATGGTTTTATGAATGTAGCCCACTCTACTAGAAGGTTTACTAAAACCTTGTGCCGATATCCTAAATCAGGGGTAGGCAACCTTGGCCCTCCAGCTGTTTTGAAACTACAAGTCCCAAGAGACATTGGAAATCCCTGACAATCTCAGGCATGACTCCTAGAGGCAGAGGCATGATGGGATTTGTAGTTTCACCACAGCTGGAGTGCCGAGGTTGCCTACCCCTGCCCTAAATTTTATATAATGTAAAACATGGGCTAAATACCCAATAAATATATATTCAAAGAAAGTATATTCTAAAAACAAGTATATTCCCGGAGGTTAGGAAAATCAGTTGTATATATAGAAAAAGTCTCTGGCTAGCACTTATGCCGCGTACACACGAGCGGACATTACGGCGGACTTTGCCCGGCGGACTTTTCGATGTACTTTCCGACGGACTTTCTGAATGAACGGACTTGCCTACACACAATCCACCAAAGTCCGTCGAATTCGTACGTGATGACGTACGACCGGACTAAAACAAGGAAGTTCATAACCAGTAGCCAATAGCTGCCCTAGCATGGCTTTTTGTCCGTCGAACTAGCATACAGACGGCGGACTTTTCGACCGGACTCGATTTCAACGGATACATTTTAAACAAGTTTCAAATCTAAGTCCGTCCAACTTTTGAGAAAACAAAGTCCGCTGGAGCCCACACACATCGAATTGTCCGACGAAATCCAGTCCGCCGGGCAAAGTCCGCCGTAATGTCCGCTCGTGTGTACGCGGCATTAGAGTATGTGCGAGTCTGCCTTCTTACAATGGACTGGGAATCCACTACAAGAGAAGAGGGGAAGGACAGAAAAGTGCCAGGCAGGCATGCCTCAGCCTCTAGGTTGATGAAGGAGGCTTGCCTCCGAAACGCGCCCCTATTGCCTACTGCGTTTGTTGGGCTGACAGCACATCTATGACGGCTGAAGATACTCTCCCTGGACATCCATCCCTGCTCTGCACACACCACTACGGCGGTCCCTGGTCTCTCCGGCATTAGCTCACCCCAGATTCCTCACTGCAGGCTCTCTCTGGGTTACCGGACAACACATCTCCGGATATCTGACCGTAGCTCTCTTGGACTGTCCAGGAACATATATCCCTGGTCCAAGTCTGTCTCCTCCTCTATTATGTGAGTGCAATAGTTGTTTATACAATTATATTTGAATAAACTGTGCTATACCATACCTGCCTGGTGCCTCTCTGTCCTTCCCCTCTTCTCTAATCCTCCAACACTCTATTCAAGCCAAGATGTAAAATGCTTTGACTGGAGCTGGGACTTTACTGCAGTAAGCATGAGGATTTGTACTGTTATCTTAACAGCAAACACTAATTTGATGCACAGCATCTGAGTAACCTAATAGATGGCAACTATGATAATAATGTATTTCACCTTCAATTTATCATGTTCCTTTGATTAGGGTAGAGTATATCTGTACTGGGCACAGTCAATGCAGAGCGTAGGCTGGCTGCAATTATAGCTTACAGTAAGTCCTATTTATTAATCTTGTTACATACTACACACATAGGCCCACCACTTAACATTTGTGATTTCAGCTTTAATGATATTTTTACGAATCTGGTCTCCTATATGTAATAAACAACACAGTTTTTTCCCTGCATTTTCATGATCCTTTATTGCTAATTAAGTGACTAAATAATTTAAGAGCAAACTATAGGCTTTTTAGTATTTTCTAGAAATAAGAGTAAATGTTTAGATCTACTCTTGTGACACAAGTGTTTTAATTGCGCATTTCTGCAACATCAAGGCACATGTCCTACTGTGTTGTGTGTTGGCCGGCTGCACTGGAAATGGAGCGAGTACAAAGAAGGGCAACAAAGCTAATAAAGGATCTGGAGGATATTAGTTATGAAGAAAGTTTGCGAGCACTGAACTTATTCTCTCTGGAGAAGAGACGCTTGAGAGGAGATATGATTTCAATATATAAATACTGCATTGGTGACCCCACAATAGGGATAAAATGTTTTTGCGGAAGGGAGTTTAACAAGACACGTGGCCACTCATTAAAATGAGAAGAAAAGAAGTTTAACCCTAAACTACGTAGAGGGTTCTTTACAGTAAGGATGTGGAACTCCCTTCCACAGGCGGTGGTCTCAGAGGGGAGCATCGATAGTTTCAAGAAATTTTGAGATAAGCACCTAAACGACCATAACATACAGGAATATACAAAGTTATACTGACCTATAATCACACACCAGTGGCAGCCCGTCCATAGGGGTGCACGGGCGCCACCTCCCCCCCCCCCTCCAAGCAGTCACAAAAAAATAAAAAAATATAAAACATTTTTAAAACTGGCCCTTTAAAAAAAAACTACAAAAAAAAGGTCCTTAAGTGCACTGTGTTCGGACGCTGGGCACAGTGCACTATGGGAAGCGCCACATCTATGCAATCATGAGATTGCATACATGGCACTTCATTTGTAGGCTTTTTTCCCGCCTTGCGGCGCTTTCTGAAGCACCAAGTAGCTTCTGCCTGTCGCTCGTAGTATCTATTACTACGGCCAGGCGGTTTGATTGACATCTAAGTTAGATGTCACTTCCTGTTTTCTCTCTCCCATTGCTCCCGAGAGAGAAAACTGGAAGTATGAGGAGCGGACTCCATCGCCGCTGCCAGTGGAAGGAGACACTGCAGGAGAGGACAACACAGCAAGGTAAGTACCGCTGTGCTCCCACAGAGAAGGGGGGGAGTGGAGTTTGATGGGACACAGGCAGGCTGCATTTAATGGGACACAGGATGCATTTAATGGGACACAGAATGCATTTAATGGGACACAGAATGCATTTAATGGGGCACATCGCTGCATTTAATGGGACACAGAATGCATTTAATGGGACACACGGCTGCATTTAATGGGACACACGGCTGCATTTAATGGGACACACAACTGCATTTAATGGGACACAGGCTGCATTTGACGGGACACAGGCTGCATTTGACGGGGCACAGGCTGCATTTGACGGGGCACAGGCTGCATTTGACGGGGCACAGGCTGCACTTTATGTGACATAGGCTGCATTTGATGTGACACAGGCTGCATTTGATGGGACACAGGCTACATGTAAGGAGGGACTCCCCTGGGGGCACCTGATGTAAGGGCGGACTCCGCTGGGGACACCTGATGGCATCTGGTTGTAGGCGACATGGCTAGTGACACGCTCAGGGCTCCCACTGATTCTGCATTATGGTGAACTGAATGATTTCATTTTATATTACAATGTAATAATAGAAATAATGCGCTTCAATCATCCTGACACCATAACAACCATGGTGCCGGGATGATTGAAGTGATAACATCAGGTGTTTGGAGTACTGTTATCTGCTGATTGTTAAACTTTCTAGATTACACATATTTCTATTGTTGTGTAGAATCTGGGCCTGCTGTCCCTCCATCCCTCTCTCTCTCTCTCTCTCCCTCCATCCCTCGTTCATCTCAGACGCTAACCATACCACCTTAGAGCCACGCCACTATTTTGCTGAAACCACTCCCATTTTAACCAAGTGAGAGGGGTCAAAAAAAGGAAGAAGGATGGGGTCTGGCACCCCTATCCTAAAACTTCACCAGCCGCCACTGTCACACACATAGGTTGGATTTGATGGACTTGTGTCTTTTTTCAACCTCACCTACTATGTAACTATGTAGCAGCTGCTGATCAAATGAAATTTTTCCAACATTCTAGTTCGACAGATCATTAGATCAACTTATGATAAGCTGGAAAGGACACAGATAGATCGAATGGTTAGGCTAAGTGTAAACCTTCCAGTTAGGACTGGCTGAAAACAACAATCTAAACTTAACCACATGCTTCCCAAACCTATTTGGACAGTTCTTACATAAGTGTAAAAATCTGCTTTTTTTTTTTTAGTAGAATATTACTTTACATTATATTTTTTTTAAGCAAAGGCCGTAGAAAATAAAATGATGGGTGTTGACATTTTTTATGTCACACAGCATTTGCGCAGTGGTTTTTTTAAACACAATTTTTTGGAAAAAATAGACTTTAATGAATTTGAATGCACAAAAACACAATATAATCCCAATGAGGATGTTATGCTTTAAAATTGCACATGCCAAGGGAATGGCGTCAAACTACATTACTTAAAAAATCTTCATAGGCTACACTATATAAGTCTTTGCAGGTTACCAGTTAATCAATACATTGGAGGAAGTTTTCTGGGGGAATAAGGACTTTCAGGAAGCCATGGCCTGGTAAGGTCATATATTTCCATCCCTAGGGACTTTGTATGATATCAAGACCTGGTAAGGTCGTGAGTATCCATTTCATTTGCATAAAGAGAGAAAAGGGGTTTATTTGTAGGGAGGGTGGGACTTTATGTGAAGCACGTGGCAGTAAAAAGATAATTGGATGAATGTAAAGGAATTTTATTTGAAAACTAATTTGTAAACCTATAATTGTCAGTAACATTGGTACAGGGTAACATACATATAATAATTAGACCATTAAACACAGTCCGTATAAACATGTGCTGATATCAATGGTACGCAATGAACAAAATAATAACAATAAAATTGATGGTAATCTCTTGTGGTATGAACACTTAAAATTCCCTCATTCACCTCAAGGAAAATGATATATAGCAATAATTCGGAGAGTAATGCTTGCAGGACCTATGGCTTTCACTGGACCTGGGGAGGGGGGTAAAAATTACACAATAACTCGAAAAGTCTTGAGGGGATTGGTAAAGACACGGCTCTGCGTGTTTCGTGGCTTTAATGCCACTCGTCAGGTGCAAGCGCATGTGAGATCTATAAAAACATATTGTAAATTAAGAGGAGAAATAAAATATATGAATGGAAAGACAAGGTTAGGAGTAGAGTAAAAACCACCATAACCAGGGCTTACTTACTTAGGTTGATTGTATTGGTTGATTGTATTGATGGCATGGTGGCGGGACCCTGCAAGCGGTCCGGGAAATGGCTCCAACCGGGAGCTGAGGTGGACAGCCCCGCGGGTCTGGAAGGGGTGACACCCAGGATAGGCACGGAATGCAAGGACATTCTGGGGAGGGAGGAACGAATTGTGAGCAAGGGGAATGAAAAGGGGGGGGAGAAAGAGAGGGGAAAGGGGAGGGAAGAGGGAGGGGAAAGAGGGAAGGGAGGGGAAGGGGGGAGGGGGAGGAAGAAAAAATGGAAAAAAAGGGGGGAAGAGAAAATAGGGAAAGAAAGAAGGGGGGGTTAATTGAAGGGGTGGTGTTGGGAATGAAGGTGGAGGTGGCTGAGGTGTGAGTTGGAAGGGAGTGATCGGAAGGAAGGAGGCCATGAGTTGTGAAGGTGATAAAGCCAAAGTAGTGGTAATGAGTGTAGCAAATTTACCTTGTGAAGGTGAGGAACCCAATGGGAGGGAACCAGAAGAGTCAGGCACAGCCAATGTGACAGTCAGGGTAAGGAAAGCCTTGCCAGGACCACCCGGGGAACGCTCCTAAATAGACTATATATCATTTTCCTTGAGGTGAATGAGGGAATTTTAAGTGTTCATACCACAAGAGATTACCATCAATTTTATTGTTATTATTTTGTTCATTGCATACCATTGATATCATTACATGTTTACATGGACTGTGTTTAATGGCCTAATTATTATATGTATGTTACCTTGTACCAATGTTACTGACAATTGTATGTTTACAAATTAGTTTTCAAATAAAATTCCTTTACATTCATCCAATTATCTTTTTGCTGCCACATGCTTCACATAAAGTCCCACCCTCCCTATAAATAAACCCCTTTTCTCTCAGGTTACCAGTTAAGAGTTGCACAGGAGTTCGGGTGCTACAATTATTGCTCTCACTACAATATTCCCGGCAGTACCCTACATGTGTGGTGCGAACACCTTTTATATATGTGTGCGCTAGGGATGTGCAGTCAAGGGAGGCAGGTGAGGCAGAGCCATGAACATAAAAAAAAAGGATCGACTTCTAGGGTCGTAGCTCGGTGACCTGGAGTCACAAAGACCCCAAATTTGGGGGTTAGGTATAGCACTGGTCAAAATTTGGGGCTCCTATCATTTATGGTTACAGAGATACGGGGCTCCTTGTGCAGCCTGTCAGAAGCTAAATACAGAGCTGCCAGTTTAAATACAAGCTGGCACACTCTGTTTGCAGCAGACTGAGAGGATGAGCTCACAGTGCCTCTCACTTCTTGTCAGAGGCACTGAGCTCGATAGACAGCTTGGAGTCTTGGGCCAATAGTAAAGCACCATTGGCCCAAGCTGTCCAATAAAAATGCTGCAGTGTCACAGAAGGGGGCATCATGTCTAAAAGACACATGCTCCCTTCCAGCCCAGCACTCCTAACTACAATAAAAAAGCATGGGTTTTTGGGTATAAGATTTACCCATAATCCCATGTTTTTCTCACACAGTTAAGAGGGAGAATGAGAATCTGCTGCTGCTGAAAAAGTACTGTTATAATCAAGCTAAATCATATATTATTATGCTATATGTTACAAGATAATTTATTATTTATCCATTTACTGTAAAATTACTGGTTGGAAGTTATAACTTCAAACTTCAGTAATTTGTCCATTAAGCCACCTGCTTGAGTACAGTTTTTGAAAATATAGTAAATTACCTTAAAAATAATATATAATAATTATTTGGCTATTACTTATGGTAATTAACCCCTTGCCACCCAGGCCAATTCTGACACTTCTCTCCTACATGTAAAAATCATTTTTTGCTAGAAAATGGCTCAGAACCCACAAACATGATATATATTGTTTTAGCAGACACCCTAGGGAATAAAATGATGGTCATTGCAACTTTTTGTGTTACACGGTATTTGCGCAGCAATTTTTCAAACGTATTTTTTTGGGAAAATAACTGTTTCATGAATTAAAAAAATGAAAAAAAAAACACTAAAGTTAACCCGCTTTTTTTGTATACTATGAAAGATGATAATACACCGAGTAAATAGATACTCAACATGTCGCGCTTTAAAATTGCGCACACTTGTGGAATGGTGCCAAGCTTCAGTACTTAAAAATCTCCATAGGCGACGCTTTAACATTTCTTACAAGTTACATGTTTAGAGTTACAGAGGAGGTCTAGTGCTAGAATTATTGTTCTCACTCTAACATTTGTGGCGTATGTAACCTGTGTGTAACTGCCTCTGATACTAGCCAGTGCCTCACCAGTCACTGACCTCACTGCACGTCCCTGGTGTGCGTGACCTACAGTATGTATATAATTTTTTTTTTTTTTTTTTTACACTGTCTCTTTAAATTCTTTTTTTTTGATCAACTTTATTTCTATCACAAGGGATGAACAACATCTCTTGTGATAACATGGGCATTGAAAGGATACTTTATGAAGACATCTGGGATCTATTAGACCCCAGATCTCTCATTTGCCCTTAAAAGCATCTGGTCAAACTGAGATTGGTTTGATCAGATGCTTTCACAGGCTGGTAACGGCCTGTTTACATTAGACAAAAACTAGAACTGAGTAAATACCCATTGCCTACGGTTTCTTAGACCATAGAGATGATCGAGGATGCTCCAGTCCTCGGTCATCTCTACGGTAAGCCAGCAGAACCGCCGGCTTCAGTCCCAGGCTCCCTGGTGGGACTGGAGAGCCCAGGAAGGCGGCAAAAGGGAGTGGACCCCTTTTCACTGCATGTAAAAGCAATCCATTGGCTTTTAGCCTTTAGGATTACTTTTTACATGAAAGAGCGTAGCCAGGAGAAAAAATGATGCATCTGCAGTCATGGCCCCGGTATAACAACTTTAACTAGAGGACCTTTTGGAGGAAGTGGTTAAAGTGTAAGTTTACCTTTTCAGTAAAAATAAAAAGGTGAACACTGTACTCCCTCACCACCACAGCTTCCCCCTGGTCTCTGTTGTGCCTACCTCCATGAGTGATGAGCTGTCAGTGCACATACAGCTTGTGCAGCAATCTGGGAGGTTAAAATCCCTGCTCTTCTCCCCTTTCTTTCTTCAGGGCTTCCAGGACGGAATGATTCTCTGTGCTGGTGCCGATTCATCCCTGAACTAACCCTTTAACCGATTGCCGACCAGCTGCCGCAGTTGTACTGCGCCAGAATGCCACGGCTGGGCGAAACAACGTTATGTTACGTCGCTTCACCTTATGTCCACTAGGCAAACAAGATATTTTGGAGGCACACCCTAAAAGATTCATTAAAGATGGTGCAGCCATAAGACCATACAACAGAACAAAATATTACAGCGCACACATGCAAAAAAACACATTTACCTCCAGCAAGGCTTATTTCAAACACCTTGATATTTTCGAAAAACATTATCAAAAATGATGGGGATTTGGTCACACCATATTGCTATATGGTGCTTAAGCCCACTTACTGCGACTAAGTACAACATTATTAGTCGGTCCTACACTATAAATAGATTGGGAGATCCTGCTTCTCTGAACCATGGGGACCATACACTCCTCTATATGAGAGAATCTTGAGGTCTCCACCCATGACACAAGTGGACACTAATGAGAGGTACTTAATGAGGGAGTGGGGTGCTCCTCACCCAAAAGGATTTGGTCAGAATCCATTCAATAGACAAACAAGATATTTGGGGGGCACACCCTAAAAGATGCATTAAAGATGGCGCAGCCATAAGATCATACAACAAAATATTACAGCGCACACATGCAAAAAAGACATTTACCTCCAGCAAGGCTTATTTAAAACACCTAGACATTTTCAAAAAACATTATCAAAAATATGGGGATTTGGTCACACCATATTGATAATGTTTTTTGAAAATGTCTAGGTGTTTTAATCACTTACCGACCGGCTCATGTATATGTAGCACTGGTAGATTTTTAATCTACCGCTGATAGGTACATCTTGTGGGTTACTTGTTAGGTGAAGTTAGATTTGCCTCTGTTCCAGCTTGGCTGAGTTGCGTGTAGTTCCACACTGTGCCGGGGGGTGTCGTTGTCACCATTGGCTGGTGTTGGAAAGGCAACGTGTTGAAGCTTATGAGTGCTCCTCTGTCCCGGAGACAACTCAGTGGAGGTGGTCCTCTGAGTTGCATTCTGGGAGAGGGTATTTATGGGACGCCATGTTCAGGGGTTCGTTTTCAGCCACCTGCTGGCCCTCCTGGCAGACAGGTATTTGTTAAGAGTACCACCTCGTGGTCCTCCGTTCCGGAGGCCCACGTCGCTGCGCATGTGGGTGGGCCCAGAAGCCTGTCTGGGGCCTACCACAGCAGCAAAGGAACGGTCCTGAGCTGTCTATCCTGAGTGAAGAAGCTGTACAACTGAGAAGATCCCAGGGGAGGACCCGTCATGGAAGGATCATGCAGAGTGTGGGTCTGGAGAGGGGCCTGGTGACTCGGTTGGAGGACGTATCCTAAAGTAATCTTACTGCATGGTACTGCCGGGTTGGCTTAAAGGTTCAAGTACTGTGTCTGACATCCATCGCAAACCAATACATCCTGTGGCAGAGAATCGTACGGGTTTTATTTCAAACAAGTCTGTGGCAGAGACTTTTGTTCGTGTTACGTACTGGCTGCTAGGCAAGTGAGAGGGGCCTATCCAGGCGGGCAAAGATTGAATCCCACAAGGGGAGTGCATTCAACTACAAGTGTTCAATTCCAAAGATTGTTCTAAAGAATACTAAAGAAGGGTATTTGAGCTTCCCTGCAACTTTCCTTCCGCCTCTTTCCTGCTACTTCCATTATTACTTGTTCATTAAAGCATTGGAAAATATACTCAAGTGTTTGGTGTCTACATCGTCCAGAGGTAAACTCAACGGGACCCCAGACCCGGTGTCGGTGAAACAGAGGTATCGAGACTGAAGGTAACAGCCCGCTTTAAACCAGCAGCTCCACCGAGAGTCAGTGCTACATACATATATGTCGGCAGTTTAAAGATGGATATCTCGGTAACGGCAGCAGCTGCTGCCACAACCAAGGTATCTATCTTTAGAGCCGGCGGTTCTGTTTACGATAATGGTGGTCTCTGCTGCGCATTCACCGTGAGATCACCGTTATCGGCGGTGAGAGAGGTGCTGCCCCCTCCCTCCGCTCTCCCGCGCCCTCCGCCGCTTACCGGAGCCGTTTGTAGTGGCGGAGGCGATCGGGTCCTTTCACATCTGTGATATGGAGATAAGTGAGGGGGAAGATGGCCCCCACCCCTCTCCATACCATAGGAGGGTGGAAGCAACGTCAAAACGTCACTTCCGCCCATACCTCTTAAAGGCACTTTTTTTTTTTTTTTTTCAAATGACACTTTTTTTTTTTTCTGCATTCTAGTCCAAATATGAGATCTGAGGACTTTTTGACCCCAGATCTCATATTTAAGAGGCCCTGTCATGCTTTTTTTCTATTACAAGGGAATAAAAGTGACCCTTTTTTTTTTTTTTCTTTTTACACAGTGAAAAAATAAAGAAAATCAAGTAAAATAAATAAGAAAAAAAACTATTTTTTAAAGCGCCCCATCCCGACGACCTCGCGTGCAGAAGCGAACGCATACGTGAGTAGCGCCCGCATATGAAAACGGTGGTCAAACTACACATGTAAGGTATCGCCACGATCGGTAGAGTGAGAGCAAGAATTCTAGCCCTAGACCTCCTCTGTAATGCAAAAACATGGAACCTGTAGAATTTTTTAAACATCGCCTATGGAGATTTTTAAGGGTAAAAGTTTGACGCCATTCCACAAGCGGGCGCAATTTTGAAGCGTGACATGTTGGGTACCAATTTACTCGGCGTAACATTATCTTTCACAATATAAAAAAAAAATGGACTAAGTTTACTGTTGTCTTATTTTTTTATTCAAAAAAGTGAATTTTTTTCAAACAAAGTGCTCTTGTAAGACCGCTGTGCAAATACGGTGTGAAAAAAAGTATTGCAATGACCGCCATTTTATTCTCTAGGGTGTTAGAAAAAAAAACAATATATAATGTTTGGGGGTCCTAAGTAATTTTCTAGCAAAAAAAAACTGTTTTAAACATGTAAACACCAAAATCTCAAAACGATGCTAGTCCTTAAGTGGTTTTAAATAAGCCTTGCTGGAGGTAAATGTCTTTTTTGCATGTGTGCGCTGTAATATTTTGTTCTGTTGTATGGTCTTATGGCTGCACCAGCTTTAATGCATCTTTTAGGGTGTGCCCCCCAAATATCTTGTTTGTCTATTGTATGGATTCTGACCAAATCCTTTTGGGTGAGGAGCACCCCACTCCTTCATTAAGTACCTCTCATTAGTGTCCACCTGTGTCATGGGTTCTCCCATATAGAGGAGTGTATTGCTCTCATGGTTCAGAGAAGCAGGATCTCCCAATCTATGGATAGTGTAGGACCCACTAATCATGTGGTACTTTGTCGCAGTAAGTGGGCTTAAGCACCATATAGCAATATGGTGTGACCAAATCTCCATATTTTTGATAATGTTTTTTGTAAATGCCTAGGTGTTTTAAATAAGCCTTGCTGGAGGTAAATGTCTTTTTTGCATGAGTGCGCTGTAATATTTTGTTCTATGTCCACTAGGGGCGCACGCCCGCTGCTCGCCCCCGGAGCCGATGCGAGTGCCCGGCGGTCACGATCACTGCCGGGCTCCCGCGATCGCTGCTGACACACGGAGAACCGGGATCTGTGTGTGTGTAAACACACAGTTTCTGGTTCTCTGAGGGGAGAACAGACAAATCGTCTGTTCATACAGAGTATGAACAGCGATCTGTCACCTCCCCTACACAGTCCCCTCCCCTCTTCAGTTAGAACACACAGTCAGGGAACACAATTAACCCCTAGTGTTAACCCCTTCCCTGCCAGTGACATTTTTACAGTAATCAATGCATTTTTATAGCACTGATCGCTGTATAAATGACAATGGTCCTAAAAATGTATCAAAATTGTCCGACGTGTCCACCATAATGTCGCAATCCCAATAAAAATCACAGATCGCTGCCATTACTAGAAAAAAAAAATTTAATAATAAAAACGCCATAAAACTATCCCCTATTTTGTAGACGCTATAACTTATGTGCAAACCAATCAATATACGCTTATTGCGATTTTTTTTTTTTTACCAAAAATATGTAGAAGAATACATATTGGCCTAAACTGAGGAAAAAAAATGTTTTTTATATATTTTTGGGGGATATTTATTATAGCAAAGCATTGCTTTTTTCAAAAGTGTCGCTCTTTTTTTGTTTATAGTGCCAAAAATAAAAACCGCAGAGGTGATCCAATACCACCAAAAGAAAGCTCTATTTGTGGGGAAAAAAGGATGCCAATTTTGTTTGGGTGTAACGTTGAACGACCGCTCAATTGTTAGTTAAATTGACGCAGTGCCGAATGGCAAAAAGTGCTCTGGTCAGGAAGGGGGTAAAATCTTCCAGGGCTGAAGCGGTTAAAAACAAAATATTTGTATATTACAATAATCCCTCGATGTGTTGTCTGCATTCAGTTTAGGCTTTTTCCTTAATTTTCACCTGTTGATCCTGCCAGCAACATATATCCTGTGCTATGCCAACAACACTCACCGTACTGTATCTATGGAGGAGCAGCGCTGTCCTCATAGATGGCTCTCCTGATCTGGACTGCTCCTCTCTACTACATAGGGAGGTTGGTTTGTGAAGTTCAGCAAAGATAGCTTAAAAAAATGATAGCATTGTAGGAGATATCAGTGATGTACACAGAAATTGCAAGCACACTAAATTTCTATTAGGATCAACAGATATTTACTGTGCTTGCAGGAAAATGTATTTAATCTGCAAAAAAACGAATACAGCTAGCACAGCCAGTGGTAAGCTGCAATATATTACATTTTTGTTTGTGGGTTTAGATACACTTTAACTAGCCAGTTGTTCAGCAGGGTAATTGGGAGAATCTGAATACAGATAACCATTAAAAGTATTATCCATAAATTATGGTATGTAATACAATGCTAGAAATATTGCTCAGCATGCATGTAAAACCATAGACGTCACATCAAAAATAAAGTAAGCATTACAAAACAAACTTCAATTATTTAAAATACAATATTGTTTGCCTTCAATAGTCTCCTGAGCCACAGTCAGGCCTTTTGATTTCGGTTACCTTATTATTTTTTTTTTTTTAAATCTGAACAAACACATTTCTATTTAATCCCTCTAGCCCTAGACTCGTCCTTCAAGGTCTGATGTTCAATAGCGTAGATATTAATAAACAAGTGTACGTGAGCAATGAAAGAATTTGGCATCAGCCACAAGGAACACGCTTGAACATCTTCACCCATTATGGACTATTCCCCTCTTCCCAACTGATGAGCATCCAGCAGAAGATTCCCTCAAGTCCTGTAAGAAGATCAGAGCCGGTATGGCAGCTCAAGGTAATTTAGATAACAAGCAGTGATTTGGCTGCCATACACAGGCAAATCTCTAATATCAAACAAAGGATGGTCCTTGTATAAACCACATGTAGCCAAGACCTTCTGTAGCTTTTTCTTTTTGGCACAACCAATGTATAGATGTAGAATGTGTGGTCAACAACATAAGGTCGGGATGGTTCACTCTGTCCCCTTTTATCTCCCAATTCTACCCCTTATAAGAAGATAGAAAAGGCTTTATAGCAAAATTTGGGGGATATAGTAAACAATTTTCACACATAACATACTACTAAACCGAGGCCTGTCTGCACTCAGAGTCCCAGCCATCTTCAGTGAGGAAGAGAGATCGCCAACAATTAGGGTTGCCACCTTTTATTCAAGCCAAACCCAAACACTTTAGCGGCCTGGGACACCTTTGGGTGCCCCAAGGAGAGTAGTAATGTGATGTGCATAGTGTGTAGCAGCGAACAGTGGGTATGGTCAAATTGCTCTTTCTGACATCATCACCCTGCCACCCAGTGATGCCAAACTTGCCCCAAGACAGCCGCCTGCAGCTCTCAGATGGCAACAGATTTGTATGACTATCTTGGTTACTTGGGGAGCTATTGCCCGGTTTGAATAATGTGTCGGGTTTCAGTCTGCCTGAAACCTGGACAAGTGATTCCAAACCCTGACTGTCCGGGTGAATCCTGGACAGGTGGCAACCCTACCAACAATGGCTACAGAGCCTATGCAGTGATATCACCCATTGGCTTACTGTGGGGCATTCATTGTTGGCTGTCCCTCTACATTGATCTGGCACTGGAAGCTGATCATGTGACCGGACTGGAGTGCCCTCAGCATAGGCAAGTATAGATATATTTACTTTCACAGGGTAATTAGAATAGGATTAGAATATTGGTTTGAGCAGATTTAAAGTTGTTGTAAACCTCAGTCATGGAATCTCAGCATATCCTTCTATACTGTGTGCTTGTCTCAATCCAGAGTACTAAATGTCATTTCTGTCAGCTGCCTCATTCCTTTGTTATCACCACGAGTCACTTCTGACAAGTTTTCCTGACACCAAGAGAAAAACGGTGACAGGGGAGGGCATACTCTGTGATTGACAGCCTCAGCTCTGTTCCTGTGTGCTGTGTGAGAGGGGGGTGTCCTTTCTCTCCAATCAGCTCTTGGAGCTCTCCTCAGTGATGTAACTTCAGCTCCCCACCCCTTGCTTTTCACAGCTGAGAGATCCTGTGTAAATTCTGCACTTTAAATAGATGTAGGGGAAATACTTCTGTAGATAAACAGGTACAGCTTATGTACAAGGATTTGTTTCATCTCTGTGTATTACCTGAGGCCAGTCACTTCACTGGGTATATGTAAGGGTTTACAACTACTAGGAAAAATCATAACTATAGATGCACCTATAATAAATTGCTCCAGCACAAACTGTACATTTCTTAATGGGGGGCCAAAGTTTTAGTTTTTTAAAGGGAGGCCATAGTTTTACTTTAAATGCACGTTTTTTGTTAATATAATTGGACTGGCGACAGAGTCTCTGAATGGGTTCACTCGTTCAGGTCACGTGACAGAGTCTCTTGATAGTCTCCCCCAACCCAAATATACTCATCTTTATCTGGCTCTTTAAAATCACAACCACCGCTCTGTTCCTCTGCCAGAGGCGGGGGTCGAGCCCTGTAAAGGTTCCATGTCAGATAATGTCTTAGCTTAAATTGGGTTTAAGCTTCCTTCTCTTTATGTGATGGAGTTCTAGCCTTGTAATTGGCTGTTCATGCGAGCGCACTACATTATAGAGGAATTCTAGGTCACACCTGGTATTTGCAATGGTCCCAACAGAGGACATGGGGAAAGTGGGTCTGGAGGGGGGCTAACAAGAGACTCATTCAGGGAAAAGTGACAGAGCTTTCAATGTTAAGTGTATAGGACATTTTCACTGGCTTCTTTTCACCATCAGTGATGGACTGCAATTATTGGGACATTTGGGCAGTATATGGTGATCCTCAATCTATTACTTTTTAGAATTATCTCCCTGAAAACAGTGCTGATTTTTAATGTATTTTACACTTCTTTTTCTGCTTACTGAAATTTTGGAGAATAGATGTATTTTATTTGACTCATTTATTTAGTACTGACACTTTTCTGCAGCACTTTACAGGGAGCATTGAACCGATCACATTAGTATGAAGAATGTCTCTACTGCAGTATGATGCTTCACTAAATCTTTAGCTTCTCCATAACTGCCCAGAGTAAAGCCACATTAAGAAAAAAACACTTATGTCTACATATAAAGAATATAAATATACCAGAGGGCCAACAGTATTCTCCGTACAGGTGTGTATGGCCATAAAGGGGGGGGGGGGGGGGGTCGAGACTCCATTGAACTCAGGAGCCGAGTAGGGCTCTTAATGGTGCAGCAGAAGAACATGCAGGATGGTAGTGGTGGTGGTGGTGATCAATGTGAGAGTTGCTGTTGGGGTAAGAAAAGAAATAAAGGCCATACATCATAGATCCAATCCAACCCTTTTAGTTAAAGCATAGTTCCAGTCCCCCAATTATATATAATTTTTTTTAAATACACCGCTTTAATTGTGCTCAGTTCCAGTGCAACATTTACTATAGATACTGTCATTATTGTACTTGTTTTAGTTTATGTTTAAATCATTTAAAACTGACCAGATTTTGGAAACAGACAGGGCTAATCTTTGCTGTGGGCATCTGTAGCTCCACCCACTCCACTGAAGTTCCACCCCTTTTGCTATATCAACCTGTCTAGAAGAGGACACCCCGGAAATAAATAACGCAAGATTTCATTGCTAGGCGATTCCCATGGACTCCTGGGATAGATGACGGCGATATCCCAGGAGTCCATGCAAATCGGTTAGAATTGCTGTAGCAAATAAGTGAAAAAAAAAGGTATTTACAAAGAAAAAAAATAAATTGTTGCCATCTATTATAGCATTCAGGATGGGCATGACAATAATTGGACTTTTAAAAAATGGGTGGAACTCCGCTTTAACTAAAAGGAGAATAAATGTATATGTTAGCAACCAATATTTGTCAAATCCTCTTTATCAAGATGACATGGACCACCATGGGCTCTCAAAGCTTTTACAAGGGCTGTCTTTTCTTGTTTCCGGTGCTGGGGAGCAAAAGAAAGGTGCAGGTTTGAAGCTGGGAACGAGGGCAAAGCAACATGCTGACTTTAAAGACCACCTAAGAGCAAATCCACAAGGGATAGGGGTTCTCTGTCCTATATGCCCACATCCTAAAATGCATATGAAACAAAAGAATCCATGCAGTAATGGATTTTTTCTAGGCATATAGACGATAGTAAAAATATGAAGCCCTAAGGCTAACGCTGCACTATAACTAATAAGTGAGAAAAATTGTTATATTACAAAATAATAAATAAGCTGCTGGCATCAAAAAGTCCAGTAAAGAAGCTCCAAATAAAGTGCAATATCAAAAAAGATGCAGCGCTAACTAAACTCATAAATCATATTTAAATAAATGTGTAAATATAAGTATACATGAAAAAAATACCAAGAAAAAAAAAGAAAAAAGTGAAAAAAAGAAAAAAAGAAAACTAAAATAAAGTTCCATCACAGAAAAAATCCATAAATCCTTATATAACAGTGTCCATGCATATAAACAGAAATAAATTGCAATAAGAAAATCGTGACAGAGTCTTCAAAGCAAACAAAGTGCATCCAGATCGCCACCCAATAAGAATAACCTGCTTCCCAGAAAGCAATGACCGCCGCAGCAGTCTCGCCCAGCCTAGGGAAGTAAGGTCTCCCTCAACCTTTAAGGAATGTCCAGAACTCCCGCTGTTGCTAATGGTACTCAAAAACATAAAGCGAAAAAGACTTCCATGGTGTAGTATGTTGGTAAAATAAGGTTTAATAGAAAAATAAGTTTGCACTTACTGTCATCTATCAGCAAAGAAACTGTACAGATTCGATTTGCCAGAGTTGCGGTATCGCCATTAGTCTCGCTATACTTCCTATATTGCGTGCCCATCCACCATCTCGGAACGAACAAACTTGATGACGTCACCGTCAGAGGTTCCACCCTACGTGTTTTGTCAGCAATATGACGTCGTCTGGGGATTGGCCAATCCCCAGACAACATCCTTTTGTTGACGAAACGTGTAGGGTGGAGCTGCGCGGTGGATGGGCGTGCAATATAGGAAGTATAGCGAGTATACCAATCTTTTTCTTAAAAATTATAAGAGGTGTTACATTCAACCGGATAAAATCTGAAACCGAATTAGTAATGGTAAGCCCCAGATATGTGACCTTAGATACCCACTGGAGAGGTGTGGATACAATAGCCAATTGGCAGACATCCTTACCCAGGGGAAGAATTATGCCAGTTGACACGCAGCCCAGAAAAAGTGGCAATATGGTCTAAAATGGACAAGGCCTGAGGCAAAGACGTGGCAGGGTCATCCAAAAATAACACCACATCATCGGCATATAGAGCCGTCTTCTCTACCAAGATACCCACTCTTGCACCCTTCACTAAGGAGGAGGGACACAGGGCCACAGCAATTTTAAAAATACCTTACCAAAGCCCATGCATTGTAAAACTGCCTGCATATATTTTCAATCAACTGAATCAAATGCTTTATCCATATCTAGGAAAACCAGCACTCCTTCATCTAGGCCCTCTGGACGTAACACATTTTTGTTTTTTTTATTTCTTCATTTTCCAAAAAATATGACAAAAATTACAATTTCAAAAAACCACCATGCCTCTTAATAAATACCTTACACTAAATACACACACTGCCAATCCCTGCCTTATTAATTTAATTTTCCATTGGGTTTACCGCCCACAAACCCCCTCAAATGAGTTATTGGCGATGTGTGTTTACAGTATCCATTAAACAATTCGTTTTTATATGTTTGTATATCTTATTGTATTCAGCGTTAGAGATTTGCATCATGCACAGACCTAGGGTAATCTTTGGGACATATAAATCTTCCCTATACAGTGACCCTGCCCTTTGGATTCTAGTTGTATCAAACTTGCATCATGGCAGAATACTTGGGTGAAGACTGGGATACTTTAAAGTCTAAAACCATCAAAGAATTTGACACCAATGAGCTTTTAGAATCTGAGATTAAATTTGCCTTTCTCAACCTTACCCACTTAGTTGAGAAAAAGGCAGCCCTATTTTGGCATATCAAATCTTTTGAAGATTACAAAAGGGAAAACATCAACCCTTTTGGACTCCGTGTCCAAATCTTCCCATCTTTTGAGAAGATTGAACCGGACTTCAAAACTGCCTGGGAAAAAGTTCTTAAAAAAAGTTCTCTTGGCCTGATGATATTAATTCAAGAATATCAGAAGAGAATTTCAGAGCTCAACGTCAAAATTGATGCCCTGAATACTCAGCTGATAAAATTTAAAACACACTTTATATGATCAATTCGAGAAACAACTCAAAGAACATTTTGAAAATTATAACAAGGAAATACTAATCAAGAAAGATAAAAAATTATTTAGGGACAAAAAAACATTTCAGGAAGAGTGTGCATATAGATGGACCGATGGTCAAAAATGATATAATAAAAACAATACTTATATCACTGCACCTTATCATGTATACACTAAATCTAACAGGTCGACATCCTCCTCAATGTCGTCTACCGTCCTTCAATCGTGCCGACACAGTTGAATGGACGAAGATGTCAAAACAGCGTTTTTGATGTTTCTGATATAGAAGGCTCAACATCTTCACACATTAGATATTATTCTAATAACTCACAGAAACACCAATCATCCCATGCCAACACTAGAGCATCACAGCAACCTAGCACTCCTACACCTAGTTCACAAACAGGCAAATCCCGTCAGGACAATTGTTTAGACCGCATGCGGGCACAAACCAAAAAGCACCAGGAAAGTATCAACAATCATACTCAAAAACCCAACAAAAGTCACTTACCCAAGAACCATTGAATATTATTAATTTGTCGAGCCACTCTTTATCAAAAGATGAGATCAGAATCCTTGAAAAGGGACTCACTTTTTGCCTAGTCACACAAATTGACAAGTTTGAAGTTATAAAAGACGTACATTTATTAGTGCGGAATTTCTACTAAAAAGTTTATACATCAAAAAGGAAGATGTTGCAGGCCCTACCCATACACAAACAGAGTTAGAGGCCATTGACAATCTTACCACACTATTAAAAGAAAACGAACCAGAAGATTTGATTGACTCTCTTGATCCTGAAGCCATTTTAGCCGAATTTGACGGCATGACTTCTGCACTCTTACTACCTAAATCAAATAAGGGTGTTCTAAAAAAGAAATCCAGCCTTTATCCAGCACCCAGTTCTAATCCCAATGCCGCAGCATTTTTAAAACTACTTTCCAAAGACATACAAAATCTTAAATATTCCCCCTCTGGACAGTGGAACCTTACAAACAGGGAATATAGGGCACTACAGTTACTATCACAAAACCAATCTATCACAATTAAACCAGCCGACAAAGGTGGTAATATTGTGATACAGAATACAGATTATGTCGATATGTGCAATGATATTTTGGACAATCCTGAGTGGTATAGGCGTATACCGAGATCCCTGATTGACGGCTATGTGAAGGAATTCTACATACTTGTCGATCAGGCCTATTACCATAACATCATTGATAAAAAATACTTGGGAGTACGTTAGAACTGGCTTCCCCCATGAGGCCACTTTCTATGCGCTCCCAAAAATACACAAGAACATAACAAAACCACCAGTAAGACCAATTATGTCTGGTAGGGGAAGTCTGACAGACAGTCTCAGTAAATTTATTGACAGACAACTTCAGCCTATAGTGGAGGTGCTTCCATCATATACCAAGGATACTATCCATCTTTTGCATATCTTGGATGGCCTCCACGTTGGCAGCGACACTAATCTTGGTCGCAATCGACATGGAGGCTCTGTATAATTCTATTCCAAATGAACTGTCTGCCATACGACATGCATTACTACGACAAAACAGTGATGCCCTTCCCTTGGTGGAATTTCTTGCAGCATCCCTTGAATTTATTTTAACCACTTGAGCCCCGGACCATTATGCTGCCTAAGGACCAGAGGTCTTTTTCCAATTTGGCACTGCGTCGCTTTAACTGCTAATTGCGTGGTCATGCAATGCTATACCCAAATGAAATTTGCGTCCTTTTCTTCCCACAAATAGAGCTTTTTTTTGATGGTATTTGATCACCTCTGCAGTTTTTATTTTTTGCGCTATAAACGGAAAAAGACCGAAAATTTTGAAAAAAAATGATATTTTCTACTTTTTGTTATAAAAAAAATCCAATAAACTAAATTTTAGTCATACATTTAGGCCAAAATGTATTCGGCCACATGTCTTTGGTAAAAAAAATGTCAATAAGCGTATATTTATTGGTTTGCGCAAAAGTTATAGCGTCTACAAACTAGGGTACATTTTCTGTAATTTACACAGCTTTTAGTTTATGACTGCCTATGTCATTTCTTGAGGTGCTAAAATGGCAGGGCAGTACAAACCCCCCCCCAAATGACCCCATTTTGGAAAGTAGACACCCCAAGGAAATTGCTGAGAGGCATGTTGAACCCATTGAATATTTATTTTTTTTGTCCCAAGTGATTGAATAATGACAAAAAAAAAAAAAAAAATATTTACAAAAAGTTGTCACTAAATGATATATTGCTCACACAGGCCATGGGCCTATGTGGAATTACACCCCAAAATACATTCAGCTGCTTCTCCTGAGTATGGGGATACCACATGTGTGGGACTTTTTGGGAGCTTAGCCGCGTACGGGGCCCCGAAAACCAAGCACCGCCTTCAGGATTTCTAAGGGTGTAAATTTTTGATTTCACTCTTCACTGCCTATCACAGTTTTGGAGGCCATGGAATGCCCAGGTGGCACAACCCCCCCCCCAAATGACCCCATTTTGGAAAGTAGACACCCCAAGATATTTGCTGAGAGGCATATTGAGTCCATGGAATATTTTATATTTTGACACAAGTTGCGGGAAAGTGACACTTTTTTTTTGCACAAAGTTGTCACTAAATGATATATTGCTCACACAGGCCATGGGCATATGTGGAATTGCACCCCAAAATACATTTAGCTGCTTCTCCTGAGTATGGGGATACCACATGTGTGGGACTTTTTGGGAGCCTAGCCGCGTACGGGGCCCCGAAAACCAAGCACCGCCTTCAGGATTTCTAAGGGTGAAAATTTTTGATTTCACTCTTCACTGCCTATCACAGTTTCGGAGGCCATGGAATGCCCAGGTGGCACAAAACCCCCCAAATGACCCCATTTTGGAAAGTAGACACCCCAAGCTATTTGCTGAGAGGCATGGTGAGTATTTTGCAGCTCTCATTTGTTTTTGAAAATGAAGAAAGACAAGAAAAAACATTTTTTTTTTTCTTTTTTCAATTTTCAAAACTTTGTGACAAAAAGTGAGGTCTGCAAAATACTCACTATACCTCTCAGCAAATAGCTTTGGGTGTCTACTTTCCAAAATGGGGTCATTTGGGGGGGTTTTGTGCCACCTGGGCATTCCATGGCCTCCGAAACTGTGATAGGCAGTGAAGAGTGAAATCAAAAATTCACGCCCTTAGAAAGCCTGAAGGCGGTGATTGGTTTTCGGGGTCCCGTGCGCGGCTAGGCTCCCAAAAAGTCTCACACATGTGGTATCCCCATACTCAGGAGAAGCAGCTAAATGTATTTTGTGGTGTAATTTCACATATTCCCATGGCATGTTTGAGCAATATATCATTTAGTGACAACTTTGTGCAAAAAAAAAAAAAATAATTTGTCTCTTTCCCGCAACTTGTGTCGCAATATAAAATATTCCATGGACTCGACATGCCTCTCAGCAAATAGCTTGGGGTGTCTACTTTCCAAAATGGGGTCATTTGGGGGGGTTTGAACTGTCCTGGCATTTTATGCACAACATTTAGAAGCTTATGTCACACATCACCCACTATTCTAACCACTTGAAGACAAAGCCCTTTCTGACACTTTTTGATTACATGAAAAAGTTATTTTTTTTTGCAAGAAAATTACTTTGAACCCCCAAACATTATATATTTTTTTAAAGCAAATGCCCTACAGATTAAAATGGTGGATGTTTCATTATTTTTTTTCACACAGTATTTGCGCAGCGATTTTTCAAACGCATTTTTTGGGGAAAAAACACACTTTTTTACACTTTAATGCACTAAAACACACTATATTGCCCAAATGTTTGATGAAATAAAAAAGATGATCTTAGGCCGAGTACATGGATACCAAACATGACATGCTTTACAATTGCGCACAAACGTGCAGTGGCAACAAAATAAATACATTTTTAAAAGCCTTTAAAAGCCTTTACAGGTTACCACTTTAGATTTACAGAGGAGGTCTACTGCTAAAATTACTGCCCTCGATCTGACCTTCGCGGTGATACCTCACAACGCTGCAGTTATGCGTTAAGTGTTTTGTAAGTGACAGTGATCGATCGATACTGCACTTGGGTGGGCTGGGCCGGGCGGAGGGGCAAAATGCAGGTGCTAGCAGGTATCTGGGCTGATCCCGCTAACACTGCGTTTTTGGGAACCCTAAACTGCTGGGGACGCCAGTATAGATCTGATCGGATCAGATATTGATCCGTTCAGATACTATACCACTAAGGGAGGCGTATGCTGCGTGCGTGGGTGTTAGCGGTACTGGTGCTAATCTGACGCTGCTTGGGGCTGGTGCTTGCCAGTTCACCAAAATACTACCAAAAAAACTGTTAGCGATCGCAGGGATCAGGCCTGACTCTGCGAACGCTGCAGTTATGCATTTTGTGTTTTGTAAGTGTCAGTGATCGATCGATACTGCACTTGGGTGGGCTGGGCCGGGCGGAGGGGCAAAATGCAGGTGCTAGCAGGTATCTGGGCTGATCCCGCTAACACTGCGTTTTTGGGAACCCTAAACTGCTGGGGACGCTAGTATAGATCTGATCGGACCAGATATTGATCCGTTCAGATACTATACCACTAAGGGAGCTGTACGGTGCGTGCGTGGGTGTTAACGCTACTGGCGCTAACCTGATGCTGCCTGGGGCTGGTGCTTGCCAGTTCACCAAAATGCTACCAAAAAAACTGTTCGCGATCGCAGGGATCAGGCCTGACTCTGCGAACGCTGCAGTTATGCGTTTAGTGTTTTGTAAGTGACAGTGATCGATCGATACTGCACTTGGGTGGGCTGGGCGGAGGGGCAAAACGCAGGTGCTAGCAGGTATCTGGGCTGATCCCGCTAACACTGCGTTTTTAGGAACCCTAAACTGCTGGAGACGCTAGTATAGATCTGATCGGATCAGATATTGATCCGATCAGATACTATACCACTAAGGGAGGCGTATGCTGCATGCGTGGGTGTTAGCGGTACTGGCGCTAATCTGACGCTGCCTGGGGCGACGCATATCACCGCCGGGCGATCAGGGGGCTAAACCTTTATTCGGTAATAAACGGCGGGTGCCCTGACACTATAAAAAATAAACAAACTAACCAGCGTCACCCGTAACAGTTATACGGTGATTAGTGGTGAAAGGGTTAACTAGGGGGCCATCAAGGGGTTAAAACATTTATTAGGTAGTATATGAGGGTCCCTGTCGCTATAAAACGCTGACGGCGAACCTAAATATTTACGTCCCTAACTAGCGTCACCAGCGACACTAATACAGCGATCAGAAAAATGATCGCTTAGCGACACTGGTGACAGGGGGTGATCAAGGGGTTAAAACTTTATTAGGGGGGGTTAGGGGGGTATCCTAGACCTACAGGGGGATAATACTCACTGTCCCAACACTGTAACTGTCACAAACTGACACCAATGCAGTAATCAGAAAAAAAAAAAAAAACTGCTGGTGTCAGTTTGTGACAGGGGGGGGGTGATTGGGGGGGGATCGGGGGGCGATCGGGGGGGGGATCGGAGTGTTTTGTGTGCCTGGCATGTTCTACTGTGTGTGTGTAGTGTTGGTGCACTCACATACCTGTCTTCTCTCCTTGGGCCGGAACGGAAATTACCGAGCCGAGGAGAGATGACATCATTTCCTTTGCTGCTGTTTAGCATACAGCAGCAAAGGAATGATTCGATTGGCCGGCGGCGATCGCGAGGGGGGGGCCACGAACGGATGGCCTCCCCCTCACCTCCGATCGCCGTGGGACAAAAGACGACCGCCTCGGGCACCGGGGGGGGGGGTCCGATCGGACCCCCCACCCGTGGAAGGCAAATCACGTATATGTATGTGATTTTGCCTGTCCGTGCCACCTTGCCGACGTACATCGGCGTGAAGCGGTCGTCAAGTGGTTAAAGCACAACTATTTTTCTTTCAATGGTTCCCACTACCTCCAGGTACAGGGTGAGGCCATGGGCACATGTTGTGCCCTAGCCTACGCCAATCTGTACCTGGGGGAGTGGGAAAGATTCATGTTTTCTGATGGCACAGCATGTAGATATATCAGCCATGCGACAGCCTGGTATCACTACATTGATGATATCATGATATTATGGAATGGTTCCACTACACTCCTTCAGGAGTTTTTGGAATACATCAATTTGGGAAATACATATAATCTTAAATTTACCATGACCTATAATATATCTGCAATTACATTTTTGGATCTGACAATTAAGAAACACGCTGATGGCTCTCTTCGGACTAAGCTCTTTAGGAAGCCTACAATGGGTAACACCAACTTGGAGGCGTCTAGCTTCCACCCTGAACCACTACTGGCATCCATTCCCTTTGGACAATATATTAGATCGATATGTAATTGTTTCAGCAATGCACTTTTTGATAAAGAAGCTTCAATATTAAAGGACCAGACTCCGGCCAGGGGATACTCGAATGGTATCCTCAAGAAAGCCTATAAGAAAGCTAAGATTAAAACAAGGAAAAACTTACTTTTCTCACAGAAACAAGACAAAGAACCCATGACCACACGAGTGATCATCGGGTTCTGTCAACAACACAGACAAATCAACCAAATTTTACATAAATACTGGCACTTACTGAGTATGAATACCACACCAGCATCCTTAATTTCTAACCAACCACAAATTACATTCAGAAGAGCTCCCTCCTTGCGGGACAAACTTGTTCACACTGAATATAAAACAAAGAAACCCGATCACATAAAACTAACAGGGAAGTTTATATGTGGAAATTGCAACTACTGTCAGTATATGGATACTAGGAAAAATGTCGATTTACCTAACAGAGAAAAGTTCAAATCTAGACATTTTGTAAACTGCAGCACTTCAGGTGTAGTGTACCTACTGCTTTGCGAATGGGGCTGTTACTATGTGGGGAAAACCAAGCTTGCATTATGGCGAAGAATATATAGACATATTATTAGTATAAACAAAAAAGATCTGGGTCTACCCCTTGGAAGACATAGTCATGCGATACATGAAGATTGCACTCCTAAAGTGCTTTTTCTTGCATTGGATCACATCCCTGATAACCCAAGGGGTGGGGATTCAAATAAATTACTTCTATAAAGTGAATTGAGGTGGATTTTCCACCTCAAGGCCACTTCACCACCTGGCCTCAATGAGGCCTTTAATTTTAAACCATATTTAGAGGGATTCCAGTCAGATGTCTGCGTACTGCATCTATAGATGTGGTTTTTATGTCCATTGTAAAGACGTGTCTGCATGTTTATTGATATGCACACGTGATGCATGTGTAGTGCCCAGGGATACATGTCCATTCTATATTCCATCTTATCTATCTATGTATGTAAACTACCCTAATTGGCATTTGCTATACCTGATGTATTGTGTTTCTTTGACATAGAAAAATGGAACCGTTTTCTAAATGTAGTATTACATATAATCTGTCTTTTACTGTTATGTCTAGTGTTTTATATGTATCCCTTTTTCTCCTAGTTGCCTAACAAGAGTCTGTGGGATGGACTTGTTGGCTACAGATTTCAATTCTAGGGCTGGACATGCAGATTGGGGGCCGTGCCCCACTGCCCGGTGCGTGTGGGGTCCCATGTCCGGACATTGCCTATGTCCGTGCTTGGGACATCCCTGCCTATTGGAGCCTGTCTGACGGGTTCCTTCTGGCTTGCGCTTCATTGTGAAGCGCAGAAGGTAGGGTTACTGTGTCGGTGGCACGATGATGCGGGATGCGATTCCGCCCCTTGGGGCAGGCTTGCGCTGCGCGTCATCGCACAAGGGACTTCCTAACGGATCGAGGCTGCTATTGGTCAGGCGCCTCGACCTGTCCACTGACCACCAGCTAATCTCGCTTGCACTAAGTGTAATCGATTTCAGCTGGCTATACCTGGGGTATAGTAACACACACCCCAGACTTCTACGGCGATGCCGTGGAGGTAACAAGGCAACACAGTGTATGGGATATCAGGCAGAAGCATGTGAGTAGTACACATATATAAAAATTAAAAAAAACCTTTTATCTGGAAACTATAACATTTTTTACTATTATCTTTACCCACAATTGTCCCACTACTGTCTTTATCCCTACCATTTTTCATTCTTTGAACATCTTATAAGTACCCTCCCTTCTTTGAGCATCCTATAAGTACCCTCCCTTTGTCTTCCGGCATATTTTTGAGGCCTTGGTTTTGCATTTGTTCTGTGGGAATCCAGCCTGGGCCCCCTGGTTGCTTTTATCAGCGATTTGTCCATCTCTGTAAGTATAGTCTCTTTAGCTGTTATGCTGATATTGAATATGATTGGAGGTGCATGTCTGTTTGACTAAAAAGCTCTCTCTTTTCCTGTTCAACTATCATAGATTCAACTGTTATATCAATTTATTGCACTACCAATGCATTATTGTATCTATATTCTAGAATACTCATGATTCTCTATATAAAAATGACATAAGCCTCCGAAGAAGGACTACAAGGTCCGAAACATATCAGGCGTCATTTGCAGTATGTGCTCTTGCTAGCCCAACTTTGTCTACAGGACAGTTGAGTTTCATACTAATGTTTACCTGAGTAAATTTGTTACACACTTTTTTATGTAATTGTATATATTTTTCTCTTGCTATTTGCACCTTTATTGTATGTTTATAATAAAATACTGTTTTTTATTACATTATCTGGTCTGCCTATAAAATCCAGAGGGGTATTACTGTGCTTTACAGCAGTAGGTTTTCCTTTTTTGTCTTGTATTGGATTAGACAGACCAGGAGTTTATACACACACTGCCAATCCCTGCCTTATTAAACCAACTTACTAAATACCTTGGAAGGAATGTCTACTTTCAAAAAGGGGTAATTTGGGGGGTATTTCTACTGTCCTGGCATTTTAGGTCCTCAAGAAAAAGAGATAGGCCACCAGTATATCAGGACTGATCAATTTTCAGATATATACCATAGTTTGCGGACTCAATACCTTTCACACAGACTAAATAATATACACCAGTGGTGGAAGTATAGGGCATAGCTCCCAACTGTCCTTGATTTCGAGGGACTGTACCTGATTTGGAACAATGTCCCTCTGTCCCTCCTCCCTCCTCATTTGTCCCTCATTTTGGTCTGATCTATATAGATGTATAAAAAATGCACTTTTTATCTTTCAAAAAGTGTTTCCCAGTGCCAAATCTTTCATTCAATTTCTAAATTGCTGCATTTGTAAATTCCATAAGCCAATATAAAGGAATAGTAGTGGTAAAAATAAGCACTTGTGGGTTTAATTAATCATTTTTTTTGTATAATTCTACTTTAAGGGGGCGTGGCTAGGGCTGTGTCCTATACCTAGATACTTTTTCTAATAGGTGTCCCTCATTCCCATCTCAAAAAGTTGGGAGGTATGATAGGGGTCGCTGAGGTCGCCATGGTGACTGGGCCCCATGATGCAGGGGGCCCTTGAGGGCCCCCTGTATACCTCGATAGGAGGAGTGGCAAGGGCAGCTGAGACCGAGCTCCCCGATCCTCAGCCGAACTGTAATCGGCACTGTGCAGGAAGCTCGTGTTTACATTCCTGACCCCCTATATGTGTACAATCAGAACTGATTTTTTTTCTTGCTTGTTCATATTAACAGCAAAAAAAATGCTGTTCCTCTGAAAAGCGATCCATGCTCAGATCGCTTTTCAGAGGCATTTGACAGCCGGTAAAGAGGCAACATGTTGCCTCCTGACCGCCTGTTTTAACCCCCTTAAATGCATCATCACTATGCTGCAACTGCATGCAATGCACACAGTTGCGGGGTGGTTGCAGTGCAGCCCCATTCACCTAGGGGTATACTTAAGGGTGCCCTGACTGCAAAAAGATTGAGAAACACTCGCATAGAGGAACCGATCTCTCCATTTTCCTCCTGCAGCCGCTGAATGCCTGCGGGAGGGAGAGGAGGAGAGGCGGGGGAAAGGGAGAAATCGGTTCTTTTATATGCAGCCACCCACTTACGACCGGCCCTGTTCCGCCACCGGGCTCGGGGGAAAGGGCCCTGTCCGGGGGTCAGGGGGGGCCCTTCATGGGTTCTTGCATCGGGGCCCTGAAGGTTCTAGTTATGCCACTGATATACACTGATTTGGGTTATTTTCACCAAAGAAATGTAGCAGAATACATTTTGGGCTAAATTTATGAAGAACAATTACCGTATCTATTTGCAAAATGTTATAACAGAAACAAAAAAAACAAAAAAAAAAGGGGGGGGTTTATATTTAAATACAACCAAAAGAAAGCTCTATTTGTGTGAACAATTTGTGGCCGCACAATTGTCAAAGTGTGACAGCGCTGAAAGGTGAAAGTTGGCCTGGGCAGGAAGGGGGTTAAAATGCCTGATATTGAAGTGGTTAAGTCTGGTCTAGAGTTGATCCAACCATCCATAAGGGGGATGCATCAGCACACCCAAATCCCTAGCCCAAGAGGCAATGTAATCCAAATGGTCTAATAATCAACAGATCAAAGTACTCCAAACATTTTCCCTCAAGTGTATCCCATCAACCTAAACCTCAGGGCAAATATGGCCTCCAAAGCCCATTCACCCACTCTTATCATATTCTTTTTTTTTCATGATTTTTTTACTGAACCCGAGTCTGCCGTCCGTGACCGTTGCTTCTTGTAGGATTGGAAACTGATGATACAGCTCTAGAGTTGTGCCCCAACACTGACTGCCCTGCCTTGTTGCTGCCCCTCGACTGTGACATCATCATGCCACGGAACTTCAAGTGTCTGAGAAGACCCCACCATTAGACAGCCAAAGAGAAGTGTTCACGTCACCCAGGCATTGATGTGGGCAACTGAATGCAGTCCAGAAAAAAAGGTCTGATGGGCCATGTGACCACTGACTTAGGCTTTTTGTTTTTGTTTTTTTATAGGTGGTAGGAGGTGTTGAATTGGCCAAACACTAGTATCGTTTTTTTGTTCTTGGAACATTCATTGTTTTTCTAGTGAAGTCAAATCGGCATTTGTTTTCGACTAGTAAGAATTGGAAGGAAGGATGGAAAAATTTTCTTGAATGAATAAATTAGTATGTGTTTTTTTGTTAAGGGAATTACATTAATTCCAAAATCGAATGCTAAAAGCAAGCAAAATTTTGAAGAACTTTCAACCAACATTTGTCATGTCTCTGTAGACCATGCACTGATGAGTTTTTTTGTATGAGCATTTGTACAAAAATCTATCAATGTATGGCCAGCTTTAGTGTGGCCCAGAGATCATCTTTATGTTCAGTTGGAGAGATTAAAAAAAGAGCAATTTAAACTGTCACAAATTTAAAACCTGAAAAGTGGCCATAGGGTAAGGTCACCTTGCTGGACACTGAAGGCTTAAAAGTGAAATAGCTGACAACAATTAATACTGCATTTTCAAGTATCCTTTTATGGCCTTGAGGATCATTTTTAAGGATTTTAAATGATCACTATGAGTTTTTCAAAGACAAAACCAGTTGAAGTCTTGGTGTACTACTGATGCACACAAGGTGAACTAGCTATAGACCGGCATTTACTGATTTGGTTGTCTAGACACCATAATTGCTAGCTGTCAGTACATTTACTGACAGTACAAAATAAAGTCAACTGTTCGGCTGTCATTGATGCTCATCTATCACCAAACCTCAGGCAGATAGAACAGACCATAATTTAATCCAGTTATGTATTCCTCAAAAAAAACACACAGTAAATGCATTTTAAACACAGCTAGCATAATTATCTGAATCTGTCTTTATCTTGTCTTTCTGGAAGCTCCTGAAGTGCAGGGCTCAGGCTCTAATGTGTTGTTCAGGGCTGCAAGTTTAATATGGTCAGCCAGGCGCTGGCATACAGGCTTCTTTAAAAAAAAGAGCCAAGATGAACTTCAGAAGACTGTTATTGTGGGACACCAAGTCCCAGCATGTTCATTTGCTATGTCCCTATTGACTTGCTGGACAGAATGAAAGATTTTATATTCCTAGGCTCCAAGATCACGGCAGACAGTGACTGTAGCCATGAAACAGATGCTTGCTTCTTGTGAGGAAAGCAATGGCAAACCTAGATAACATTATAAGAAGCAAAGACATAAACCTACCGACAAAGTGCTGTATAGTCAAAGCTATGGTATTTCCAGTAGTAACCTATGGCTGCGAAAGTTGGACCATAAGGAAGGCTGAACGCCGAAGAATTGATGCTTTTGAACTATGGTGTTGGAGAAGACTCTTGAAAGTCCCTTGGACGGCAAGAAGATTAAACCAGTCGATCTTAAAGGGGATCAACCATGAACATTCATTGGAAGGCCAGATCCTGAAACTGAAAATCGAATACTTTGGCCACCTAATGTGAAGAGAGGACTCATTGGAAAAGACCCTAATGCTGGGAACCATAGAAGGGAAGAGGATGACAGAAAACAAGATGGATAGATAGCATCATCGAAACAAAGGGAGGCAGTGGAGGACAGAAAAGCTCCGGAGGCAGTGGAGGACATAAAAGCCTGGCATGTTATGGTCCATGAGGTCACAAACAGTGGACACGATTAAATAACTGAACAACAACAGCATTGACTTTCTAGGTCCTTATTGGATTGGTCAACATTGGAAACTGAGGAAGAGATAAAGGGGTGGTGATGTATATCACCATCTATGCAGGAGAGAAGTTTTCTGGATTTTTCACCTGAAAACTTGTATACCACATGGTTCAAACCATGAATGGAATATCACACACTTTTATGAGTGATCAGTGGGGACATTCGTGGATGCTGCTCTCCTGCATAGTTTGCGCTTCGGTTCCTTTTATTTTATATAATGTTATATTATAGTTCCCTGTTTTTTAATATGCGTGTCTCTGGTACAGGGATTCCCCTTTAACCCTGCGTCTTCCCTCATCCCTCTCCCCTCTTTTTAAAAACATTTTTTGGTTGGGTTTTGCTGGCTGGGCTTCCAGCAAGTTCAGTTCTCTGCTAGGGTGGTTTTAATATATATTTTTTTCCTTTTGAGTATTTCCATGTTGTCTTTTGTCAATTCTTTTTTTGGTTTACCTATATTTGTATTTGTCACTCATTGCTTTTAAATGAGTCTTGCTAAGGTGTTTGTCCAGAGGTAGTCAGAAGCACTAATTGGCACAGATGATGCCGTTTGTGGCAGTGGATATAAAGTCAGGAGCTCCCGACAACCTCTTATGATTAAGCACATAATTGTTTGAAACGAGTCAACAGCTTATCTTTTCTGTGTGCTGTATACTCTGACATTGGAAAAAAAGATTTATTGGATCAAGTCCAGTGGCAGTGTGCGGCCATATCTTCTCTTTCCTCAACTGAGGAAGAGATGCTGTTGAGGGGAGGATTATGGGAGGTGTACTTTCATCATGTATAGGTGGAACCACTCCACAGCTAGGATGAAACTACAGTTCCTAGGTGTCTGGGTAGCCTGAGAGGAAAAGAGGAAGTCTTTGCAAACTGCTTGGGGAGATTTGAGGCACTTGGCACCAGATCTGAGGAGGACGTAGATATACAGGGTAGAGTGCTGGACTCTCAGAGCACTTGCCTACCAACGCTCCCTAATAAACAGCGTTCCAGCAGCACAAAGTGGATTCACTGGTCTCCATTCTGCATCTACAGTAATACAGGGTGGGTTTGCCAAAGCTCAAGGCATTATTCCACAAGGGGCCCCTCCATCACAGACACCTATGGCTGAGGCGCAGGATTGGTGATATGGTTGTCAATTTATTGCAAGCACTGTACAGCAGAAACTGAAACTCCTGCTCCTTTCTGAATCACCTAGCCTATTCAGTCTACCCCCAGCACTACTATATTACTCATACAGAACTGCACCATTAATCCGGAGTTAGCCTTTACCCTCCCCCTGAACTTGTTGTATCTTTACTACTGTTTGAGTTCTTTTGCAAGTTAACTCCACCAGACACCTCCTCTCTAGTTGTTCTCCTAACTGAAAGCAGGCAGAAATCACCAAGTTTCACCAATAGCGCACCACCTTAAGGGCCCCAAAAAAAATAATCCTTTTGGGACTACCCTATTCTGTCTCACAAAAGTTTGCATAGACCTTAACATCCAAATCCATACCCTTCCTCTTGAGGATTTCTTCATTTATTACACAGTAAAGTCCTGCAGGCAGACTTGAACCTAGCCGGGTCACTTCAGCGCAGCTTCCAGGGGTTTATACTATCCTTTGTCAAGCTGCCCTTACTGCACTCCTTGTGATCCTGTTACAGTTTAAGCAGATCGGGGTGTATGGTAAAACCTGGACCCAGGTACCCTTTTTATTTGTTTTTCTTGGCACGCAGCTTTAGTATAGAAGGTCTCTGTATAGCAGGGATATGCAATTAGTCGACCTCCAGCTGTTGCGGAACTACAAGTCCCATGAGGCATAGCAAGACTCTGACAGCCACAAGCATGACACCCAGAGGCAGAGGCATGATGGGACTTGTAGTTTTGCAACAGCTGGAGGTCTGCTAATTGCATATCCCTGCTGTATAGAAACAGGGGTTAGTGCTGGGGTGACCACATTTCTAAACTGCCATTCAGGGAACCCACCCCCCCCCCCCCCCCCCCCCACAAAAAAAAGATGATTTTTGACATTTTTTTTGCAGATTTTTGGGGCAGGGGCGTATGAAAAAAGATTGTGGTGAACAGTGGACATGTCTTAAATTGCGCTAAATATTGGCTTAAAGGGGGTGTAGCGAACAGAGGGTGTAGCCCATCCTACCTATAGCAACCCACACTATCAACACCACACCAAAGTGGCCCATTCTATCGCAACACTCCAAATCAGTCCATCATATCTAAGGCACCCCAAAGTGGACCACCCTAACCACAGCACCCCAAAGAACCCCACACCAGCGGGATGCACAGGGGGAGGCAGTGGGGTGGAGGGGGGGGGCTACAGAGTGGTCAGGGGGGGCGCAGAGTAGTCAGAAGGACAGTGGGATACACAGGAGAACAATGGGATGGACAGGAGGATGGACAGGGGGACTGAGGGATGGACAGGGGGACAGAGGGATGGACAGGGGGACAGAGGGATGGACAGGGGGACAGAGGGATGGACAGGGGGACAGAGGGATGGACAGGGGGACAGAGGGATGGACAGGGGGACAGAGGGATGGACAGGGGGACAGAGGGATGGACAGGGGGACAGAGGGATGGACAGGGGGACTGTGGGATGGACAGGGGGACTGTGGGATGGACAGGGGGACAGTGGGATGGACAGGGGGACAGGGGGATGGACAGAGGGATAGACAGGGGGACTGTGGGATGGAGAGGGGGGCTGTGGGATGGACAGGGGGACAGAGGGATGGACAGGGGGACAGAGGGATGGACAGGGGGACAGAGGGATGGACAGGGGGACAGAGGGATGGACAGGGGGACTGTGGAATGGACAGGGGGACAGTGGGATGGACAGTGGGACAGTGGAATGGACAGGGGGACAGTGGAATGGACAGGGGGACAGTGGAATGGACAGGGGGACAGTGGAATGGACAGGGGGACAGAGGGATGGACAGTGGGATGGACAGGGGGACAGAGGGATGGACAGGGGGACAGAGGGATGGACAGGGGGACAGAGGGATGGACAGGGGGACAGAGGGATGGACGGGGGGACTGTGGGATGGACGGGGGGACTGTGGGATGGACGGGGGGACTGTGGGATGGACGGGGGGACTGTGGAATGGACAGGGGGACAGAGGGATGGACAGGGGGACAGAGGGATGGACAGGGGGACAGAGGGATGGACAGGGGGACAGAGGGATGGACAGGGGGACTGTGGGATGGACAGGGGGACAGAGGGATGGACAGGGGGACAGTGGGATGGACAGGGGGACAGGGGGATGGACAGAGGGATAGACAGGGGGACTGTGGGATGGAGAGGGGGGCTGTGGGATGGACAGGGGGACAGAGGGATGGACAGGGGGACAGAGGGATGGACAGGGGGACAGAGGGATGGACAGGGGGACTGTGGAATGGACAGGGGGACAGTGGGATGGACAGTGGGACAGTGGAATGGACAGGGGGACAGTGGAATGGACAGGGGGACAGTGGAATGGACAGGGGGACAGAGGGATGGACAGGGGGACAGAGGGATGGACAGTGGGATGGACAGGGGGACAGAGGGATGGACAGGGGGACAGAGGGATGGACAGGGGGACAGAGGGATGGACAGGGGGACAGAGGGATGGACGGGGGGACTGTGGGATGGACGGGGGGACTGTGGGATGGACGGGGGGACTGTGGGATGGACGGGGGGACTGTGGGATGGACGGGGGGACTGTGGAATGGACAGGGGGACAGAGGGATGGACAGGGGGACTGTGGGATGGACAGGGGGACAGTGGAATGGACAGGGGGACAGAGGGATGGACAGGGGGACTGTGGGATGAACAGGGGGACAGAGGGATGGACAGGGGGACAGAGGGATGGACAGGGGGACAGAGGGATGGACAGGGGGACTGTGGGATGGACAGAGGGATGGACAGGGGGACAGAGGGATGGACAGGGGGACAAAGGGATGGACAGGGGGACAAAGGGATGGACAGGGGGACAGAGGGATGGACAGGGGGACTGTGGGATGGACAGAGGGATGGACAGGGGGACAGAGGGATGGACAGGGGGACAGAGGGATGGACAGGGGGACAGAGGGATGGGCAGGGGGACACTTACACATAAGGACTTGCCTCTGACTGTCTCCCGGACCTCTTGGTTCTCACTTGTTCCTAGTAGGCTGTTCCCTGAAGCCTGCGCTCTCCCTGTCAGACTCTTCTTCCTCCTCGCTGTCCTGGGACAAGGCGAGCGTCCCCTCCAGGCCTCCTGTCTGCCATGTGACTGAGAAGTGAATCAGCGCGGGGCTGTGCTGTGCTGTAAACTACACTTCCCAGCATGCAGCGCGGCACACGGAGCCCTCCATAGAGATGACTGAGGTGGGGGAGGTGGCTTGTGTAGCTTGTCTGAGCGGAGCGGACATGCTCCCTGTCGGAGCAGAGTGGACCAGCCCAAGCTGAGCCGACCTGGCCCCGGCCCGAGCCAAGCAGATTCGCCCCCGTCCGTGCCGTTTATTAGTGTAGCTGTGTGTCCTTATTTCATTATGGGACACTGTATTGTCCCGGAATGAAGGTGCCCGGGACACGGGACACAAATATGAATTCAGGGACAATCCCGGGCAATCCGGGACACGTGGTTACCCTAGTTAGTGCATCTTTGTTCACAGTTTGTTTGATCACTTTGGTTCTATTATATATACAGTGTCCTACTCACTTGTTTTTTTTTTTGTATATCTTATTTAATATGGGTGTGTCAGAGCGGTAGAGGCGGTATATCAAATAACCTGGGAAATAAACCTCAGAGGGCTTATAGATTTTGTGGCTCCTTTGGGGGTGCGCTACAGAGAAAGGTTAGGTCACCTGGCTATGTTAGAGTCACTGATAGTATTACAAATGTTTTGGCACATGGTGAAAAAGGTTAGGGACTCTGCCCCGATCTCTATCTGCAGCAAACAGAGCGGACTTGGGGTCTAGTTAGATCTCTGATATCTGCATTCACTTAAAGATGAATTCCAGTTTTTACAGTTACATTAGTCCAGCTTGAGTAAGTATTCATGTATCAAACTTGTAGGATCCCCTGGATGCTGGAAACCACTGTAGTAGACACCGCTCCTTATAGTCATTACCACTGGCTCCTGCGTCCCACACCAAAGGGCGTCAATGCTATATATAGAACACAGGAGGTTGGATGCTCAGTATGGGAGCAATTCAGGGAACACTTTCCATTTTCTCAACAAATCCAAAATGTTATCTGATTTGGACGAGGTGGAAATTGTGGAGCCATCACAACATCTCTCCACCTTATCCAATCAGAGAATGCTTTGCATTCAATGAGAAAATGTAAAGTGTTCCCTGAATGGTGCCTGGGCTAAGCAAGAGGCCTACTATGTTCACAACGCAGCAGGGAAGCTGCTTAGCACGGGACCCAGAAGTGAGTGGAGATCACTGAAGTAACAGTGCTTATTACAGTGATTTCCAGCTTTCACGAGAGTCTCTCAGATATGGCTAATATAGCAGGGGCAGCCCATCCATTGTGGGCGCATTGGCACCGCCTCCCTATCCAAGCCGCCGCCCTTCCTATCCTTTCAGGACGTGGAGCCCATTAATTCCTATGGTGGTGGCGGGCGGGGGGAGGTTTTTTGAAGCACTGATTAGAGCCAGAGGCTCTAATAGGCTTCAAAATAGGATGGGCTCAGGGCGCAGAGCATTGTGTCCGTAGCCCACCCAGGTGTGTTGCAACAGCGAATGGATATTCACTGTTGCAACACTGATCATCCTCTTGGTCAATCGGGAAGTGGATCTGATGCCCGTCACCCGATTGGCTGAAAAGACAGGCGATCCTATTGGACGCCTAGGAGAAAATGAGAGGAGCCACACAGAAGACACAGGAGCCCGCTCACCATCTATAGAAGCCTGCCTGTCGGAGTGAGAAGCCTGCTGGGGTAAGTGCAGGGGGGGCTGCTGTGATGCCACCAATGGGGGGAGGAGGGAGAAGCAGTTGCCACTCCTGTAGCCAGGGGCAAGTAATGGTCAAGGCCAGAGGTAAAGGGAGGAATAGTCGCCAGCAAGGGACAACCATTCATATTATCAGAGGCCAGTGTATGGAAGTCTGAAGAAGTACGAGAGCAGACTTTTCACCAGCCGGGGACAGTGAAGAAGTGGGAAAGCTTCAGCAGAGTGCCAAGCCAGGGAACCAGCGGTTAGTGTGGGTGAAGCTTGAGGAGTTTACAGTGGGTTAGCTGTGGAAGAGCTCAGGGATCCAGTGACGTTTGGGATCTTGAAGTCTAGTGAGAGGGAGCTCAGTGAGGGAAGATTTACTGTAGGATACTGTGAGATGTGAGAGAAGATCTATAACGGGTTACTGTGAGTTACGTGTATGGATCTCTATTGATTGTTCAAAGTTCAGTTGCCACAGGAGACAACAGTTCTATAAATACAGTTGCTGCATCTAGCTTAAAGTCCCTCTACCTGTATAGCTATTTGCCTATTCTTTTGTTTCAGAGTCTACTAATTCCTATTGCATCTGCCTTAGGGTGTCCTGGCCTCTCTGTTCTTTTTAAGAGACAAAGGGGTTGATTTACTAAAGGCAAATCATCTTTGCACTACAAGTGCACTTCAAAGTGCAGTCGCTGTATATCTGAGGGGAAGGTCTGAAATGAGGGGAAGCTCTGCTGATTTTATCATCCAATCATGTGCAAGCTAAAATGCTGTTTTTTAAAAGTGCCTTTAATAAATAACCCCCAATAAATCTCTTTTCTTGCATTCCAAAAAGTGACTGGCGCCCATGTTTCAACTTGCAATACACCCACCATGCCTAATAACCCACACTACGAGGAAGGATGTCAGCTCTCCCTGACTCTGGAGGTCAACATTAGACCTCATGCACACTGGACGTTTTTACAGCTGCCGTTTTTGGCTTCAGAAGTTTTTTTTCTACAGTCAATAAACTCTCTAGCATGTTATCCTATGTGTCCATGCACACATAGGCTGTTATGAACTGTTTTTGGCTGTAAAAAAAAACCCAAAACTAGTGGGTTCTGAGAGGCGTTTTTCAGCTGTAAAAAGCTCAAACGTAAAAAAAAAAAAAAAAGTCTATAAATGCAGATAATTGCTCAAAAACGTGGCTCACCAGCGTTTTAATGTTTTTTCATCCATTGGAAAAAAAAACACACTATAAAACGCTAATGTTAAAAACACTATTGCAAAAACTCACTGCAAAGCTACTGGCGTTTTTATAACGTTATTATAATGTCCAGTGTGCATGAGACCTGAGGCCTTAATGAAAGGCAGGCTGAAACTCACCGGGGATCACAAAGATTTCCGAGGTCACAAAAAATATTATCAGGAAGCCAGGACCATTAGTTAACACAGGGATCCCTAAGCATCTGCTTTGGGAACTAACTGTAATTTCATTTGCGTACAGTGTTGTATGACCGCGCAATTGTCATTAAAATGCGTCAGCGCTGAAAGCTGAAAATTGGTCTGGGCAGGAGAGGGAGGGCCCAGTAAGCAAGTGGTTAAATCTCCTTCCCCCTTCTGATGCTCAGTTTAAACATCAGCAAGTTGTCTTCACCATGTCTAGATTAGCAATTTGTGTTACCAAGCAATTGATCAGCTGTACCTAATAAAGTGGCCAGAGTGTGTGTGTGTGTGTGTAATTTTTTTTTTTACTATTATTATTATTGTGCAAATTTATATTTTTAATTTTTTTTTTTTTTTTTTGTGTTATTCTATGAAACAACGCTTTTAAAACATTGAGGCACATTGCTATATTAATTTACAGAAAGCTGATCAATGTTTATGTAAATAAACTTTGAAAAGTAAAGTCTACACTTTCCTTTTCACTTATTTGATGTGATTAATCTAAGAAGAAAACATTATTATATCCCACATGTACATCATGGTACATGTACAGCTATAGAAATAAAGTAGGAAGCTATGTGCTATAATAAGAGAGTGCATGCAAGTCAGTGCAATTTATTTTAGTACTGATGTGAAAATAGATCATGCTAATAGCATGCACAGAGCACTTACAGGATATTTTGTGCAAACTCAGCAAAAGCCTAGAAAATCTTGTCATTTCTATGAAAAAGTGCATTAGCCTGTACATGGCAAACAACAAATAGGAACACCGTGACTAATCCACCAGAAGCCCTGAAATATTTGTCACATAACTCCTCTTTTCTATATGACACCCTGGTATACTGGATTAGCAATTTTTACAGTTTATATTAATATGCATTAATTAATTTGTTTCATTAGTGTATTTTTTTTTTACTAACACTTTGGGGTTTATAAAAATAATTTACTGTGAAAATGTCTGAAGCATTTGCAGAGCCATCACAAACTATCGCCATAATGTGTGTAAAATGCTTATTTCTTAAGAGTATCAGCTCCGTCTAGTGGCCATAATGCAGTCTTTTCCTAAAATACCTCAATCAGGAAAATGCCACATTATGGCCACTGGAGGGAGCTACAGATCATAGGATATAAACATATTAGGCAATTATATATATATCTATATAGATATATCTATATGGATATATAGATATATCTATATATAGATATATATATAGATATATAGATATATAGATATATAGATATATATATCTATATATCTATATATCTATATATAGATATATAGATATATATATCTATATATAGATATACAGTATCTCACAAAAGTGAGTACACCCCTCACATTTATGTACTCACTTTTGTTGCCAGTGGTTTAGACATTAATGGCTGTGTGTTGAGTTATTTTGAGGGGACAGCAAATTTACACTGTTATACAAGCTGTACACTCACTACTTTACATTGTAGCAAAGTGTAATTTCTTCAGTGTTGTCATGTGAAAAGATATAATAAAATATTTACAAAAATGTGAGGGGTGTACTCACTTTTGTGAGATACTGTATCTATCTATATATCTAGATATATAGATAGATATATGTTACCCTTATACCCATTTAAAGTGGTATTAACCACATGCCGCCCGCAATATAGCAAAATGACGGCGGCAAAGTGGTTTCAATATCCTGACCGGACATCATATGACGTGATCAGGATATTGAGCCGCGATCATTGTTGCGGTGTGTCAGTCTGACACACCGCAACTCCAATCTAAGTAAAGAGTCTCTGACGGAGACTCTTTACCACGTGATCAGCTGTGTCCAATCACGGCTGATCACGATGTAAATAGGAGGAACCGGTGATTGGCTATTCCTCACTCGCGTCTGACAGAAGATGATCCGATGATCACCTGCTCTCCTGACAGGGGGGTCTGTGCTGGTTGTTTATCAGCACAGCCCCCCCTCGGATCCCGCCCAGGACCACCAGGGAGCCGCCCAGGACCACCAGGATGGCCACCACAATGGACCACCATGTATGCCCCCTAGACCCCAGGGAAATACCAATATGTGCCCAGGCAGCTGTCAATCAGTGCCCACTCCAATGCCTACCACTGCCAGTGCCACCAGGGATGCCTATCAGTGCCTCATATCAGTGCTGCGTATCAGTGCCCATCAATGCCACGTATCAGTGCCCAGCAGTGCCGCCTATCAGTGCCCAGCAGTGCCGCCTATCAGTGCCACCCTATCAGTGCCCATCAGTGCCCAGCAGTGCCGCCTTTCAGTGCCCATCAGTGTCGCCCATCAGTGCCCATCAGTGCGAACCAGTGCCACCCAGTGCCACCCATGAGTGCCCATCAGTGCCGCTTATCAATGCCCATCAGTGCTGCATATCAGTGCCACCCATCAGTGCCGCCTACCAGTGCCCATCGTCAGTGCCTGTCAGTGCCCGCTCATTGGTGCCACCTCATCGGTGCCGCCGTATCAGTGCCTGTCAGTGCCGCCTTATCAGTGCCCATCAGTGAAAGAAAAAACGTACTTATTTATAAAATTTTTTAACAGAAACAAAAGCAAAACTTTTATTTTTTTCAAAATTTTTGGTCTTTTTTTATTTGTTTAGCAAAAAATAAAAACCGCAGAGGTGATCAAATACCACCAAAAGAAAGCTCTATTTGTGGGAACAAAATTATAAAAATTTAGTTTGGGTACAGTGATGGATGACCGCGCAATTGTCATTCAAACTGCGACAGCGCTGAAAGCTGAAAATTGGTCTGGGCAGGAAGGTGTATAAGTGCCCTGTATTGAAGTGGTTAAACCCAGAGTCAAATATTTATTATGTAGCAGCTTACCAATTCTTAGATGTGATGGATGCATTAGTTTTCCTTTATTTTTACCTGGTGATACAGCTAGTGAGTTTGTTGTCTTTTAACAGAACAAGCTCTTCTGCAGATGTATCAGTTAGACGGTTAAGATAAACCCTTTACCACTGTCAAAGGTGTTTACACTGATCAGCTTTTATTTATATAAAATCTTTTATCCCAAAAGGAAAAAACTGTTACTCTAACTGCGTGTAGCTTCAATTTGTTAGATGAACTAGCAGATTTACATACACTAATTTACTAACACTCCCCTCCTCCCACAATGACAATGCTGCTGTACAAAGGAGCCCCCCTGTTCTCCTTCATCCAGAGGGGAGGCCCTCTAATACAGATGTATTATTGGTCAGATCACCTTGGGATGCCTTGCCATATGGTCACATGACCAGGAAAAAAAAAAACATACTTTTTTTTTCTAAATCGGTGTAAGTATTTCTGTGCCTCTTCTATTATTTATTTATTTACTGGGAAGGAGTTTTTAGGTTAAATGGGAAACCTTAACCTTCTCAATACCGGACACTTACAACCCCTTCCTGCCATTTTTCAGCTTTCAGCGCTGTTGCACTTTGAGCCTAGGTTCAGACTAGTCCAATGCGCCGCAGTGCGATTCCAGTCCAATTCCAGCGTCAGTTCCCGCATCGCTCCTCTCCCGCAGGCAGTTCACGCTGCCTTCTGCGAACCACTGCGGGTGTCAATACTATATGAATGACACCCCCAGATCGGTTCACAGATGGCAGTGCGAACTGTGAACTTGCACAAGAATCGGATCACATGGGGGAGATGTGATCCGATTTCAGTGCGGGGGAAAAATGTCCCTGCACTTTTGTTCCTACGAATTTAATGCGAGTTCAGCCATACAACTGTATTGCTGAATTTGCATGGCACAGACATCGCATGCAATTGGCACCTGCAGTGTGAATCACATGCAATGTCTAAGATCACACTAGTGTGAACCTGGGCTGAATGACAATTGCGCAGTCATGCAACACTGTACCAATATGAATTTTTTTATCATTTTCTGAAGACAAACACTGCTGGGTTTTTTTTTTTTTTTTTTACAAAAAAATAAATAAAAAAGACCGAAAATTTTGAGAAAAAAAAAGAAAAGTTTTTCTTAGTTTCTGTCAGTAAATTTTGTAAATAAGTAATTTTTCTCCTTTACTGATGTGCACTGATGAGGCGACATTGATGGGCACTGATTAGGTGGCACTGAGGAGGCACCGGTGGGCACTGATAGGTGGCATTGGGCACTGATAGGCAGCACTGGTGGGCACTGATAGGTGGCACTGTTGGGCACTGATTGGTGGCACTGGAGGGCACTGATAGGTGGCACTGATGGGCGGCACTAGTGGGCACTGATAGGCGGCACTGGTGGGCACTGATAGGTGGCACTGGTGGGGGGCACTGACGGGCACTGATAGGCGGCACTGATGGAAGGCACTGATGGGCACTGAAAGGCAGTACTGACTGGCATCACTAATGGCCACTGATTGGTTTCCCTGATGGGTACTAATTGGTGGCACCGATGGGCTCTGCTGGGGCTTTACTGTTATCAGAGCACTGATTACCTGTCCGGGTGTCCCCTGTGAGGAGATGCCACTGATCGGCTCTCCTCACCACACACTCTGTCAGTATGAGGCGAGGAGAGCTGATTACCGGCACTTCTGCATTTACATGATTGGACACAGCCGATCACATGGTTAACCACTTGCTTACTGGGCACTTAACCCCCCTCCTTCCCAGACCAATTTTCAGCTTTCAGAGCTCTCACAATTTGAATGACAAATACTCAGTCATGCAACACTGTACCCAAATGATTTTTTGTCCTTTTTTTCGTACAAATAGAGCTTTCATTTGGTGGTATTTGATCACCTCTGAGTATTTTATACTGCTACATATCTTTGGTAAAAATAACCCAAATTAGTGAATATTATGAGGTCTGTGTGAAATTTATAGAGTCTACAAGCTATGGTGCAAATCATAAAAAAATCATCACATCTGATGTACTGAGGCCTATCTCATTTCTTGAGACCCTAACAAGCCCGGAAAGTACAATTGCCCCCCAAATGACCGCTTTTTGGAAAGTAGATATTCCAGGGTATTTAGTAAGAGGCATGGTGAGTTATTTGAAGTTGTCATTTTTTTCCCACATATCTTTGCAAAATTGAGATTTTATTTTTTTTTTTTTTCACAAAATTGTCATTGTAATAGCTTATTTCTCCCACATGTAATATGCACACCACAAATGACACCCCAAAATACATTCTGCTACTCCTACTGAGTATTACGATACCACATGTGTGGGACGTTTTCACTACCTGGCCACATACAGAGGCCCAACATGCAGGGAGCTCTATCAGGTGTTCAAGCAGCATAAATTACCCATCTAACTTGTTGACTACCTATTACACTTTTGAAGGCCTTAGAGCACCAGGACAATGGAAACGCCCACAAAATGACCCCATTTTGGAAAGCTAACACCCCAACGTATAATCTATGTGGCATAATAAGTCTTTTGAAAGGTTCATTTTTTTCCAGAAGTTTTTGGAAAATGTGGAAAAAAATGAAAACGCATTTTTTTTTTTTACACAAAGTTGTCCGTTTATAAGATATTTCCAACACATAGCATTTACATAGCAAAAATAACACCCCAAAATACATTCTGCTACTCCTCCTGAGTATTACGATACCATATGTGTGAGACTTTTACACAGCCTGACCACATACAGAGGCCCAACATTGAAGTAGCACCTTCAGGCGTTCTAGGAGCATAAATTACATATCTCATTTCTCAACCGCCTATTACAATTTTGAAGGTCCTGGAGCACCAGGATAATGGAAACGCCAAGAAAATGACCCCATTTTGGAAAGCTAACACCCCAATGTATAATCTATGTGGCATAATGAGTCTTTTGAACGGTTCATTTTTTTCCCAGATGTTTTTGGAAAATGTGGGAAAAAATGAAAACGCATTTTTTTTACACAAAGTTGTCTGTTTATAAGATATTTCCAACACATAGCATTTACATAGCAAAAATGACACCCCAAAATACATTCTGCTACTCCTCCTGAGTATGGCGATACCACATGTATGAGACTTTTACACAGCCTGGCCACATACTGAGATCCAACATGCAAGGAACACCGTCAGGTGTTCCAGGGACACATAGCATGCACATACCAAGAATTACACCCCAAAATACATTATGCTGTGCAACGGGTAAACAAAAGATTACCTGTGGTTATAGTAGTGCAGTTGTCCACAGGAGGATATCACTGGTCCAGGCAGCAGGCAGGGACTTGGTCAGCAACAGCAAACACAATTTTTCAGGCAGCAGGCAGGGATACTGTCCATATACAGTCCAGGGTCAGTGCAGGCAGAGATATTGTCAGCAGTGCCAAAAATATTGGTTCTGGTAGTAGGCAGGAACATGGTCCATGTGCTGTGGTTAGAGCGACAGACAGAGGCATGACGGCCGTAAGTCCTACAGGCAGCAGGCAGAAGTGGGGCCTCGTTCAGGACAGAATGGGGACAGGGGTAGAGGCTTTTCCCACCCAAATCTCTTTGAAGCCTCCGAGTCTCCAGACCCTTATCTAGGAATGAGAAAACAAAGAAAATTGTTTTCTTCATCCAGAAAAACTATTCTGGAGCCCCTCACATATGTGAGACCCCTGTGTTGAATCCCGCTAGTGCAGTTGCAGGGTACAAGATCAGTCCAAGAGGCAGGCAAATAACATGGTCAAACAGTCCAAGGTTAGTTCCAGATCAGGTAGAGGTATGTACAGAATCGTTAGGCAGAAGCATGGTCGAACAACAGTCCATTGTCAGTTCCAGATCAGGCAGAGGTATGTACAGAATCGGTAGGCAAAAACATGGTAGAATAACAGTTCAGGGTCAATTCCAGATCAGGCAACGGTATGTACAGAATCGGCAGGCAGAAGCGTGATCGAATAACAGCCAGGGTCAGTTACATAGCAGGCAGTGGCATAAGGGGTGTGAAGGTGTGTGAAGGCAGGAACTGAGGATTACGTTTACCATACTTCACTAATAATTTATTGAAGTATGGTAACGGCGAAAACATTCACCTATGCAGAGGCCTGGTTGGGAAGGACAATGGGGACAATAATAAGATGTGTCTCTTCTGACTCCTCCACTGGTACACAACCAACATCTTTTTTGACATCTTTGGCCTGTTGGTTTGGGAGGGATTTTATTGGGAAAGTGGCGTTCGGAAAGTCTAAAAACATCTGATCAGATGTTTTCTGGTGGGCCGTTCGGGAATATAAGGGCAGTGTAAATTTTCTCCTGGTAGCCAAGGAATGGTTGGGGGTTTTGGGTGGAGTTGCGGTAAATGATATAGGAATTGAATATGACCAATTGAAAAAAATAAATTGCTACTTTTTTATACCAATGGTATGTCCGTCTTGTGGCAAGGTATGGTTTGAGCATTTGGTCGTTGAAATCGACTCCCCCCCATAAACAAATTGTATTCATGGATGCATGTTGGTTTTTGGATGGGGCCATTCCTTCTGGGGATTTCCACATAAGTGTTATTGTGGATCGAAGACAACATGTAGACATCCCTTCTGTCCCTCCACTTCACTGCCAGAATCTCCTTGTTTCGCAGACTTGCCCTTTCTCCTTTTCTCAACTTCTTATTGACAAGACTTTGAGGAAAGCCCTTCCGGTTCTTTTTTATGGTGCCACATGCTGGCGTCTTCTTCCGGTGAAGGTTGTGGAACAGGGGCAGAGATGTGTAGAAGTTGTCTACGTATAGATGGTAGCTTTTCTCCAGTAGGGGGTATATGAGGTCCCAAACAACTTTCCCGCTGGATCCCACGTAGTCTGGGCAATTAGGGGGCTGCAGCTGGGTGTCCTTCACTTCGTACACTATGAAGGAATATGTGTACCCTGCGGCTCGGCCACATTTGTACACCTTCACCCCATAGTGGGCCCTTTTGCTGGGGATAAATTGCTTAATTTTAAGCCTGCCCCTAAATTTAACAAGGGACTCATCCACACATATGTGTTGGTCCGGGGTAAACAACTGGGAGAATATTTCTGAAAAATAATTTAGTATTGGCCGAATTTTGTAAAGCCTGTCATAATTTGGGTCATTTCGGGGAGGGCACTGGGTATTGTCACTGAAATGTAGGAACCTCATGATCATCAGATACCTGGTTCTGGGCATTACCACGGAGAAGAGCAGTGTGGTGGATGGGGTGGGTTGACCAATAGGAACGCAATTGATTTTTTTTTTGGTGAGTCCCATATTAAATGTGAGGCCCAAAAAAACCTTCAACTCCTCCACTGTTAGGTCTCTCCACTCGTAGGGATAGGCATAATATGATGTTGGATTTTTCAAAATAAATTACTGTGCATACAGGTTGCACTGGGCCACAATTGACGCAAACATGTCCTCTGTAAAAATTAAATTAAAAACATTGATTGGGGTAAAATTCTCCGTGTCCACCTGGACTCCTGGCTGGGCAGTGAAAGGGAGAACGTTAGCTTCTCCTGAATTAGGAGGAAGCCACAAGGGGTTCTGAAGGGCATAGGGAAGGCTGGCATGGGTCCTAACCCTTTGGGGCTGAGGTGACACCCCACTGGTACTTGGCCTTTCTTGCTGAGGTACTGCGGTGCTGGTGGATGGCACTGCGGTGCTGGTGGATGCCGCTGCGGTGCTGGTGGATGCCACTGCCTCGTCACCAGAACGCCTTCATTTGGCGGGCTGAATATCTTCCTCCTCGGAGTCTGTCAGTGTTTCACTACTAAGGACTGGCTCATAATTTATGTCAGACTCAGAATCCGAATTTGAAAGGGAATCCGAAAAAGAGAGCTCCTCCTTGCTCTCGTCGGCCGTGGAAAGTATTTGGTATGGCTCCTCGGCGGAAAAGCATCTTTTGGACATGGTTGCTGGTGGTGATGAGATTGCACAGAGGAGTGCTAAGCATGCACTGATGGGCACTGATGAGGTGGCACTGATGAGCACTGATGTGCACTGATTGATGGCACAGATGTGCACTGATGAGGCGGCACAGATGGGCAGTGATTGCACAGATGTGCACTGATGAGGCGGCACAGATGTGCACTGATGAGGCAGCACAGATGTGCACTGATTGATTGCATAGATGTGCATCGATGAGGCGGCACAGATGGGCACTGATAAGGCAGCACAGATGGGCACTGATGAAGCAGCACAGATGTGCACTGATTGATTGCACAGATGTGCAGTAATTAGGCGGCACAGATGGGCACAGATATGCACTGATGAGGTGGCACTGAGGTAGCACAGATGGGCACTGATGAGGTAGCACAGATGGTCACTAATGAGTTGGCACAGATGGGCACTGATGAGTCGGCACAGATGTGCACTGATGAGTCGGCACAGATGTGCACTGATTGATTGCACAGATGTGCATTGTTGAGGTGGCACAGATGGGCACTGTTGAGGTGGCACAAATGGCAAATGTTGAGGTGACACAAATGGGCACTGATGAGGCGACATAGATGGACCCTGATGAAGCGGCACAGATGTGCACTGATTGATTGCACAGATGTGCACTGATGAGGCGGCACAGATGGGCACTGATTGGTACAGATGGGCACTGATTGGCACTGATTAGGTGGCACAGATGAGCACTGATGAGGTGGCACAAATGGCCAATGTTGAGGTGACACAAATGGGCACTGATGAGGCGGCATAGATGGACACTGATGAAGCGGCACAGATGTGCACTGATTGATTGCACAGATGTGCACTGATGAGGCGGCACAGATGGGCACTGATTGGTACAGATGGGCACTGATTGGCACTGATTAGGTGGCACAGATGAGCACTGATGAGGTGGCACAGATGGGCACTGATGAGGTGGCACAGATGGGCACAGATGGGCACAGGTGGGCACTGATGGAACAGGTGGGCACTGATGGAACAGGTGGGCACAGATGACACTAGCTATAGATGCTAATTGTCACTGTGGTACTGATTGGGCACTGTTTGGGCACACTGTGTGTTTTTTTTACTGAATTAGCACTCACGATTCTTCACAGAAGCTCTCCCTCCTCACTGTCAGTTTCTGTGTGAGGAGGGAGAGCCGGCAATGAGAGATAATCTTATGTGTTTGAGATCATCTCTCATTGGCCACGCCGATCGCGCTTTAAACGGCCTCTGTGTTTGGCCATTTACAGTGATCTGTGATTGGCTGTGTCCAAAGGACGCGGCCAACGCAGATTTTCCCCGATGTGCGCTCATGAGAGCGCGTAGGGAGCGAGAAAAGGGCAGGACGACAATAGACGTAGTCCCGGCAATGTAGATTGTGCGGATCTGAACTGGTTAAAAAGCTGTTAAAGGGCAGACAGTGGGCTGAAGTCACAGTGTTTTAGGTTCAGACAGTGGTCCAGGCTGGGAAAGATTGTGACCATTTGGTCAGGATCCATCCACATGCTTGGACCGGCACCTGACTCAGCCTCTCAGCGAGCCACTGAGAGCCTGAGCCGGCCGCTCCCACCCCCTCCACAGCTCAGCGCTCCAGCGAGGGGGTGGACAGAGAGCTGGTGACTGACAGTCACCAGCTCTCCACTCACGGAGCACTGGGAACTGAGCAATCGTCAGTCTTTGATCACTCTGTTCTCAGGCTTAGAGCTGGCAGGGGACAGATTCAGCATCGGACCGATACTGCATCCACCTAGGTAAGTATGATTTGAAAAAAAAAATTCTCAACTTCTCTTTTAACCACTTGCGGACTGCCCACCATAGATATATTGTGGCAGGTCAGCCGCTCTGCACCAGATCGCATACCTAGTAAGTGATCTGACACTTCCAGGTCTGGGGTACGCATGCGCGCCACCGGCGACCCGCTCCCGCTGTGATCACACACAGCTAGAGCCCAGTGGCGGGTACCGCAGAGTCGATGTCCGCCGGCACCTGCCGATTACACAGGACACAGGCGGACTGCTGTTCTGACAGGAGGGAAGGTATTTGTCCTGTGTTTTTTGCTAAGCAGGAACACAGATGTTTGCCTCCCCCTAGTCAAAGCACCTCCCCCACAGTGACTAAGCACTACCTAGGCATACATTTAACCCTTTGATCGCCCCTGATGTTAACCATTTCCCTGCCAGTGTCATTAGTACAGTGACAGTGCTTTTTTTTTTAGCACTGATCACTGTAATAATGTCACTGGTCTCCAAAAACTGTCAACTATAAGTAACATTGCCACCATTACCAGTGAAAAAAAAAATATGTATGTATAACCCATAGTTTGTAGATGCTATAACTTTTGCGCAAACCAATCAATATACGCTTATTGAGATTTGTTTTACCAAATATGTAGAAGAATACATTTTGGCCTAAATTGATAAAGAAATCATATTTTTTACATTTTTTTTATTGAATATGTTTTATAGCAGAAAGTTTTTTCAAAATTGTTGTTTTTGTTTGTTTATAGCGCAAAAAATAAAAACCGCAGAGATGATCAAATACCACCAAACTAAAGCTCTATTTGTGGGGTAAAAAGGATATAAATTCTATTTAGGTACAGTGTTGTGCGACCGCGCAATTGTCAGTTGAAGTAACGCAGTGCAGTGCGGTCATGAAAGGGGGGGGGTAAATGGCCTGGTCATAAAGGAGGGGGAATCTTCCAGAGATCAAGTAGTTAAAGTAGTATTAAACACCTCAGTGTTTTTTATGCAACGTACACACGGTCGGACTTTTCGACCGGACTGGCCCGACGGACTTTCTGACGGACTTTTGACAGACTTCTGCCGGACTTTTTTTACGAATGGACTTGCCTACACACGACCAGACTACGGATGGCCTTGCTTACACATGACCGGTCTTTCCGGCGGACCTATTTCCCGACGGAGTTACGGCGGACTTTCCAAATGAATGGACTTGCACACACACGAACAAGTCCGTTCATTTTGAACATGTCTCGGGTACGACGGGACTAGAAAAGGAAGTCAATCACGCCACTTTTATCGGCGAGATTGACACCTTGCGAGCCCCGTCGCTGGGCATACCAGGCCCTTAGGTCTGATCTGGATTTTAAGGGGAACCCCCTACGCCGAAAAAACGGCGCGGGGTCCCCCCAAAATCCATACCAGACCCCTATCTGAGTACGCAGCACGGCCGGTCAGGAAAGGGGGAGGGGACGAGCGAGCGCCCCCCCCCCCCCTCCTGAACCGGCCCCCACCCTATGTGAATGAGTATGGGGTACATCGTACCCCTACCCATTCACCTAGGGAAAAAGTGTCAATAAAAAAACACACTACACAGGTTTTTAAAGTAATTTATTAGACAGCTCCGGGGTTCTTCTTCCGACTTCGGGGGTCTCTCTGGCCTCTTCTCCCGATGTCCAGTTCTTCTCCGCTCTCTCCGGCGTCTTCTCCCCATGTCCGGCTCTTCTCCGCTCTCTCCAGCCTCTTCTCCCAATGTTCGGTTCTTCTCCCCGTGTTCGGCCTCTTCTCCACTCTCCGGTTCTTCTGCCAGGCTCCTCCGCTATCTTCTGCTCTTTTGCCGCTCTTTTGCTAGCGGTGGCCCAGACTACTGCGTCGTCTTCTCCCCTCTTCTCTTCTTCCAATGTTGACACGACGCTCTCTCCAGCTGTAATGGTGTGTGGAGCGCTCCGCAATTACTTATATAGGCAGTGACCACGCCCCCTTATAACGTCACAGTCCCAGCATGCCCAGGGACTGTGACGTTATAAGGGGGCGGGGCCACCGCCTATATAAGTCATCGCGCACCACTCACACACCATTACAGCGGGAGAGAGCGTCGTGTCAACATCGGAAAAAGAGAAGAGGGAAGAAGACGACGCAGAAGTCCGGGCCACCGCTAGCAAAAGAGCGGCAAAAGAGCAGAAGATAGCGGAGGGCCCGGCAGAAGAACCAGAGAGTGGGAGAAGAGGCCGAACACCGGGAGAAGATGCCGGAGACAGCGGAGAAGAACCGGACATCGGGAGAAGACGCCGCAGAGAGCGGAGAAGAACCGGACATCGGGAGAAGAGGTCAGAGAGTACCCCGAAGTCGGAAGAAGACCCCCGGAGCTGTCTAATAAATTACTTTAAAAACCTGTCTAGTGTGTTTTTTTATTGACACTTTTTCCCTAGGTGAATGGGTAGGGGTACGATGTACCCCATACTCATTCACATAGGGTGGGGGCCAGGATCTGGGGGCCCCCTTATTAAAGGGGGCTCCCAGATTCCGATAAGCCCCCCGCCTGCAGACCCCGACAAACAACAGCCCGGGGTTGTTGGGAAGAGGCCTTTGTCCTCATCAACCAAAAAGCACCCACCCCCCATGTTGAGGGCATGCAGCCTGGTACGGTTCAGGGGGGGGGGGGGCGCTCGCTCGTCCCCACCCCCTTTCCTGACCGGCCACCCTGCGTGCTCGGATAGGGGTCTGGCATGGATTTTGGGGAGACCCCATGTCGTTTTTACGGCGTAGGGGGTTCCCCTTAAAATCCAGACCAGACCTAAGGGACATCGTCGCCTCCCCCTCGCCGCAATAGGAAAATTTGTTTTTCCTATTGCAGCGAGTGCGAGATGTAGTACCCTGACCTTGTGTCGTATCTGGTCCGTCGGACCAGCATACAAACGAACGGCTTTCCCTTAGGAAATGAGAGCGGCGGAGTTACGATGTAAAGATTTGAAGCAGGCTTCAAATCTAAAGTCCGTCGGATTTCTGACCGAAACGGTCCGTCGGAAGTCCGATGCAGACCACACACGGTCGGATTGTCCTCCGGGTTCGGTCCGTCGGAAAGTCTGCCCGTGTGTACACGGAATTAGCCTAACAGATTGAGCACAATAGAAAAATAAAACATTCCCCAGTAAACTATTGGCTACCCCAACGCTTGCAGTTGACAGCTTTCACTGTCGCTGACTCCTGCTGTCTCAGTGCGGCTTCCCTGAACATCTGGTCTTCATAGGAAAGAGTTAACAGTGGACAGTGCAGTCTCAAGCCAGTTTGTTAGCATGGAGGAGAAAGGAGCAGGGGAGTGCCTTGCCATCCTCGGCTACAGGACTGTGTGTTTCTATTGATGCACACAGTGTAGGGAGACACAACTCTATTCCCTGGATGCAAGGGTGGCTCCATAGGATGCTGCAAAAGAAAGGAGCCACCCCGAAATAGGAAACCTGGGGAAGCGAGCATGGCATCAGCTTAAGCTGGAACATGGGCAAGGTCCATACCTCGAACTTCCACTATTTTATTCTCTAGGGTGTCTGCTTTCAGAAAATATATAATGTTGGGGGGTTTATGTAATCTTCAGGCCTAAAATGATTTTTTTTTAAACATGTGTAAAAAAAGCAAAAATGACTCTGGCAGCTAAAGGGTTAAAAGATAAAGAAGCTGCGTGCTCAGTAAGTAATTTGATCAGCTGCTGAAAGCGCTTAAAAACCGGAGGGTTTCTATCACTTTGAGTCTAGGTTCACGTCTATGCGGGCTGTGCTTGATGCGTTTTTCAGGCTTGTTTTGCGGTGCATTTTGCGTTTTTGAACATGCTTGTTTGATGCGTTTTTGGTGCATTTTTTTTCACTTCAATACACTGTGTATAGCTGGTTGCTAAGGAGCGGGCCGGGAAGTTGGCCACCACATCCTTAACATGTGAGTCATCAGCTGTCAGCTGTTCTTAAATAGCTATGGGGCGGGCCCCCTTGTGACATCGGCCGTCCAGCATGCACTGGTCTATGACGTCACAGGGGGGTGGGGCCACCAAGTGACGTCACTGGGTGGCCCTGCCCCATAGCTATTTAAGATATGTCACACGGTGGGCCAAGCAGACCACAGGAGTGGTTGTTGGGAGTGGACCTTTTTTTTTTTTCTTTTTTCGGTGGCAGCGGACGACAGAACTACATCAGGGGACATTGTTTTTTTTTTTTAATAAAGGAACTGTCAAAAACTGTGTACTGTCTTTATTTAGTTTGTAGACTTTTTTTAGTAAATGGGTAGGGGTACTAAGTACCTGATACCCATTCAAATATTGGGGGTCAGGATCTTGGAGACCCCACAACGAGACATGTGCACTGACATAAAGTTTGTTCATTTTTGTTTTCGTTTCATTTGTTTTTTGCTTTTTTCGGACATTCGAAAATTCGGAGTTCGGAAATCCTGAAAATTTGAATTTTCGAATTTCTGAATTTCCAAATTTCGCATTTTCGAATTCCGAATTTCCGAATTTTCAAATTACCGAAATTTTCCAATTTCTGAATTTTGAATTTCTGAATTTACAAATTTCGAATTCCGAATTTCCAAATTTCTGAATTTTCCAATTTCTGAATTTCGAATTTCGGAATTTCCGAATTCGAATTTCCGAATTCCGAATTTCCGAATTTTTGAAAATTTGAAAATTCGGAAATTAATGAATTTGTCAAAATGCGTTAAACGAATTCGGAACTAAACGAATTGCGCATGTCTACCCAAAACCACAGCCCAGGGTTGTGGGGAAGAGGCCCTTGTCCCCATCCACATGGGGACAAGGTGCTTTGGGGTGTGGGGGGGGCCCAAAGCATCCCCCTCATGTATGGTTTAGGAGGGAAGGGGACGCTTGCTCATCTCCTCCCTTTCCTTACCTGCTGGGCTGCATGCTCCGATAAGCGTCCGGTATGGATTTTGGGGGGGAATCCCACGCCATTTTTTTTAATACATTTTGGCATGGGGTTCCCCTCAAAATCCAGACCCGAAGGGCCTGGTATAGATTTGGGGGGGAGGGGGAGCCGCGACGGCAATGCCTTTTTTGCCGGAAATGCTTTTTTTTTTTTACATTCAGCTGTGGCACCGCCCCCTTCTGACGTCACTGACCCAGCATGCACCGGTCAGTGCCCCAAAGCAGGGGTTCCCCTTAAAATCCATATCAGACCCTTATCTGGACATGCAGGCTGGCAGGTTAGGAAAGGGGGGGGGACAAGCAAACCCTTTCCAAAAACGCACCGGCTGAAAAATGCATAGATGTGAACGTGTACCATAGGAAACCATGTTAAATGGACTGTAGTGCGTTTCTGTAAAATGGAAAACACACAAAAAAAGGGCATAGGTGTAAACGTAGGGTGAAATAGTATAAGTCAGTTTTAACCCCTGCTCGCCCAGCTCTAACAGGGTCTTTACGTCTGCTAGGCAGGAAGGGCTGCCTGGTCATGTGACCACTGTAATCAGCTGCCACAGAGGTGGGCATTAATGGTCACCCTCTTTGTATTACATGGGCAGCAGCAGGTTAATGACCTATGTATAACCATGCCATAGCTCCCAACTGTCCATGATTTGGAGCAATGTTCCTCTGTCCCTCATTCCTCCTCATTTGTCCCTCATTTTGGTCTGATCTATATATAAATGCATATAAAATGCACTTTTTATCTATCAAAAAGTGTTTCCCAGTGCTAAACCTTTAATCTGATTTCTAAATTGCTGCATTTGTAAATTCCACAAGCAAATATAAAGGAATATTAGTGGTAAAAAAAGCACTTGTGGGTTTAAGCAGTCTTGGTTTTTTTGTACAATTCTCCTTTAAGTGGGCGTGGCAAGGGGGTGTGTCCTATGCCTGCATACATTTGCTGATAGGTGTCCCTCATTCCCATCTCAAAAAGTTGGGAGGTATGATAATTGCATGTGGGGCTGTAAGTGATATATACAGATAATATGAATACATAAAGCACTTCTGATGATGAGCACCTACAGCAAGACCTACCCGGCAACACCTAGATACTTCTCTAGATACTTCTCCCGGTATACCGGTATATCTTCCCAGCATCCAGGTAAAATGGATTCAGTAAAATGAACCCCCTCGTTAACATGTGATTACCCACTAATGGGGCTATTCCCCAGTTCCTACCCTCATTCCTGCATCTGAAATACATGTCGCCAAATATTTTTACATCATTACACACATTTGCATTTCAAATCACGTCAATTAAGCTAATGAGTATTTCTGCGTTTATCTGATTAACATCATTTTGAAAGTGTGCCCGGAGGGGGCTAGGAGGGGGATTCTCGGAGAAAAGCCTTGCGGTTTTTTAGGGGTGGGTTAGAAGGCTAGCTGCTGATTAGACGCTTCGCTATTAACCGTGTGCGCCGCGACGCATTTCCACCTGCCATCTGTGCTGTCGATGCAGAATTAATTAGGAGAATCTGTAGTGAGTGTATAGAAAAGCGCCGGTTCTGCCGCCCGTCCTTGTGGTGTGATGTATAGGAGCCCGTCTGTGTTTAGACTGCCTGGATCTGTCACTTTCTAGGTGTACAATGGGGCGCAGCACTATACAGCGGGGGGCAACCTGCTGTATTATAACCTATAAGGAGCACAGAATCTGCAGATCGTAGGGAAGGTTTAGCCAAATACAAATCTTTCTTTAACCACTTCAATACCGGCCAATTTTCAGCTTTCAGCGCTGTCGTACTTTGAATGACAATTGTGCGGTCATGTAACACTGTACTCATATGACATTTTATCAGTTGTTTAAGACAGAATCACCCCTGGGATTTTTATTTTTTGCTAAACAAATGAAATAAGACTAAAAAAAAAAAAAATTTTTTTTCTTAGTTTCTGTTATAAAATTTAGCAAATAACTAATTTTTCTTCTTCACTGATGGGCACTGCTGAGGCTGCACTGATTGTCACTGATGAGGCTGCACTGATGTGCACTGATGAGGCTGCACTGACGTGCACTGCTGAGGCTGCACTGACATGCACTGACGGGTACTGATGAGGCTGCACTGATGGGCACTGATAATGCTGCACTGATGTGCACTGCTGAGCACTAATGAGGCTGCACTGATGGGCACTGATGAGCACTGCTGAGGCTGCACTGATAGGTACTGATGATGCTGCACTGATGTGCACTGCTGAGCACTAATGGGGCTGCACTGATGGGCACTGATGAGGCTGCACTGATGTGCACTGATGAGGCGGCACTGGTGAGGCTGCACTGATGTGCACTGCTGAGGCTGCACTGATGGGTACTGATGATGCTGCACTGATGTGCAGTGCTGAGGCTACACTGATGGGCACTAATGAAGCTACACTGATGGGTAATGATGATGCTGCACTGATGTGCACTGCTGAGGTTGCACTGATTGTCACTGATGAGGCCACACTAATGTGCACTGATGAGGCTGCACTGACATGCACCGCTGAGGCTGCACTGATGTGCACTGACGGGTACTGATGAGGCTGCACTGATGGGCACTGATAATGCTGCACTGATGTGCACTGCTGAGCACTTATGAGGCTGCACTGATGGGCTCTGATGAGCACTGCTGAGGCTGCACTGATAGGTACTGATGATGCTGCACTAATGTGCACTGTTGAGCACTAATGAGGCTGTACTGATGGGCACTGATAAAGCACTGCTGAGGCTGCAATGATGAGGCTGCACTGATGTGCACTGCTGAGGCGGCACTGATGGGTACTGATGATGCTGCACTGATGTGCAATGCTGAGGCTGCACTAATGAGGCTGCACTGATGGGCACTGCTGAGGCTGCATTGATGAGGTTGCACTGATGTGCACTAATGAGTACTGATGATGCTGCACTGATGAGGCTGCATTGATGGGTACTGATGAGACTGCACTGATGTGCACTGCTGAGGCTGCACTAATGGGTACTTATGAGGCTGCACTGAAGGGCACTGATGAGGAGGCACTGATGAGGCTGCACTGATGGACACTGATAAGCTGCAATGATAGGCAGCACTGATGGGGAGGTAATGATGATCAGGGCCCTGATTATCAGTGTAAACAATGTACTCACTGTGCCCTGTCAGTCTTGCCAGTAATCGGCTCTCTTTTCCTCACACGCAGAGTGAGGAAAGGATTGCCGATAACCAGCAAGTCAGTTTACATGTGACCAGCTGTGATTGGCTCTTTACCATGGACTCTTTCCAAAGGACACACAGGTCACAGAGCACGCCCCATGGATTGCGTGAGAGGCGTGTTTCTGGAAGGATGTCCATGGATGCCCTGCCAAATCTAGACAACCGAGCTGTAGCTGTCTTTTGGAAGCAATTAAACTACCTGAAGGGCTCATCTACACCAGATGCAGCTGAATGCGTTGTTAAAGCAAAACTCCACTGTTGTGAGAAAAAGAAAGCAAATAAAAAAAGATAATAATATAGTGTATACAATTGCTAACCAAGTCATATTGTTATTGAATGTTCCTAAAAATGACTTTTCCTTTTCAATCTGCAGCTCTGTAAATTTCTGTAAAATGCAATGTATTATGGCAACCTGGAGGAGTTCTGTATACAGATGCCGTACAGAACGTAATTTATAACGTAACATAAATTTAAATTATGGCATATGTCTAATATGTTTTATCTTCTGGTAATTGTCAGCTCCATCTAGTGGCCATAATGCAGTTTTTTCCTAGTTGAGGTATTTTATGAAAATACCACTCTGTGGCCACTAGATGGAGCTGACAATCATAGGAAAATAAACATATTAGATATATTAGGAATATTATTCGTTGCTCAAGCATTCGCACAGCAATCTTTTTTCATAAATGTGATGCAGCTACTGTCCCCAACTGAGCCAAATCCTCCTTTATTTGTTTTCTCAGACTCCCCCTCCCAGGCACTGCAGCTCAAAGTGGGAGGGTTTTTTTTCAGCAGTGCTGGCAGTCCAGAAAGCAGTGGGCAGGACTAGGTGTGGCCAGGTGCTGATTGACAAGCTACAGGCTTGTGAATAAATAATGACAATGCTGATGGCCACACCCCCTGCAACATCTTCTCATCCCTCTGCAGTGCAAACAGGCACAGCCTACATGAGAGTGGCAACTCTGCTGTGAACTCAGGAGCAGTGCAGCATCGTTGCCACCCCATACAATAAGCTCCCTTCGGTGGACCTCACTGGCAGGATCTAGCCCTTTCCTCCCAGCTGAACTGCTCCTGGCCTGTCCCTTTCATTCATTGGATTTCAGTTTTTTCAGTCATGGAGGCTCAGCAGTAGACATTAGACATGTGCGGTTCATTTCGTTACAAATTGAAATGACAAATTTTAGTTTTTCAGAAATTCGGATGTATCCGAATTTCCAAATTACAATAGTACCGAATTCAAACAAGTCCGACATAATGAAAAAAAAATTCGGACTAAATTTGAATTTGAATCGTTTTCGAATACTTTTTGAATTAGAATCATTTTCCAATTTCCAAAGAGAATAAAATAGAGTTGAAAATAAAGGAATAGAATACAAAAAAATAATAGAATAGAAAAGAATATAACAGAAAATAAAAGAATAGGATATAATAGATTAAAAAAGAACAAAATAGAATAGAAAATAAAAGAACAGAATAGGCCTGAATAGAAACAAATAGGATAGAATAACCGTCTTCTTAAATTCTAATTTCAAATAGAATAGATTTGAATTTGAAGACATAAGAAAAGAATAGTATAGAAAAAAGAAGAAGAATAGAAAAGAAAAGAATAGAATTAAAAATACAATACAATAGAATAGAATACAATAGAACCATTTCCCAAAATTCAAATAGAATCAATTTGAATTTGCATAGAATAAAAAAGATTAGAATAGAATAGAAAATAACAGAATAGTATAGAAAAAAACAATAGAATAGAATAGAATAGAACCATCTTCCGGAATTCGAATAGAATGAATTTTAATAGAAAAGAATAGAATAGAATAGAAAATAATAGAATAGAATAGAATAAACAAATAGAAGAAGAATATAATTAAAAAACAATAGAATAGAAAGAATATAACCATTTCCCAAAATTCAAATAGAATCAATTAGAATTTGAATAGAATGTTTTTTTCTACACTATTGTGTTATTCTCTATTCTATTCTATTCTATTCTATTCTATTCTATTCTATTCTTTTCTATTCTATTCAAATTAGAATTGATTCTATTTGAACTTTGGAAAATGGTTATATTATTTCTATTCTATTCTATTTTTTTTTTTTTATTTTCTATTCTATTTCGAATCACGGAAGATGGTTATAATCTATTTAATTCTATTATTTATTCTATTCTATACCTTTCTATTCTATCCTATTCTGTTCTTTCATTTTCTATCCTATTTTGTTCTGTTTTACTCTATTATATTATATTCTTTTATTTTCTGTTATATCCCTTTCTATTTTATTTTTTTTCTATTCTATTTCGTTATTTTCTATTCTATTTTATTCTCTTATTGGAAAACGTTTTGAATTCGAAAACTATTCTAATATGATTGGAAAACTTTTTGAACCGATCGGAATTTAAATCGATTCGAATACGGAAAAACTAAACGAATTCTAAAAACGAATTAAACAGATTAAACTAATTTAACTAAACAATTATATGTAAATAACGAATCGAAACGAAACAAATTTTTTTGTTCTGCACATGTCTAGTAGAATCAAAGAAAGTAAGAGGGTGGAGCGGTAGTTGCAGTTGCTGCTACTGTCAACTCCCGTCTCGACCCCCCAAAAAGAGGAAGGAATGGGACTATTGCGGTACTCAATATCAGTGTACAATGATGGGTATGGAAAAATAAATTAAAATTTATTTATAAAAAATCACTTTTAATAGAAAAAATATTGATAAAAATGCAGTTACACTTACAATTGCAGTTACAAACAACAACACTACATATAGACATAAAAAAGGAGATACCACATAGTCTAAGCCAGTGGATTCCGCACAATTTTAGATGAGAGGTGTATGTAAAGCTTTAATTCTCGACCGGTTTCGCGGTTAGCACAAAATATCAAAAATTTTTACCTTATCTGTACGAAGTGTTTTGAAGTGTTCCTTCCTCTTTTTGGGGGTCGAGATGGGAGTTGACAGTAGTAGCAACTGCAACTACCGCTCCACCCTCTTACTTTCTTTGATTCTGACATTCTGGGATGATGGTACTTGTACCCATTAAAATTCTCATTGTAATATAGGCCGTATCAACTTTGTAACATGTCTAGTAGACATGTGTAGAACGGAAATATTTCTTTTGTTTCGGATAGATTTGTTATGTTACTAATTTTGTTTAGTTGATTTGTTTTGGAATCCGTTTCAGTTTGTTTATTAATTTTCTAATGGATTCCAAATTTTCAGAATTAATTCGGATCGGTTGAAAAATGATCGACCAATTTGAATTCTGTGTGAAGAATAGCTGGATGTTAAGCAGAGGGCTGGGAAGCCGCTACATGAGTTTAGGGCATGTGGCCTGGTATGGTTCAGTTCCCCCCACCTCCCATTTCCTGCCCTGCTGGGCTGTATGCTCGGATAAGGGTCTGGTGTGGATTATGGGGGGAACCCCACGCCATTTTTTTTTTACATGTTAGCACGGGGCTCTTCCTGAAATCCATAGCAGATCCGAAAGGTCTGGTATGGACTGGGGGGGGACCCACGCCGTTTTTTTTTTAATTCAATTTTCTACTGTTTTCTGCATTCTTTGCATTCTTTTGTTTACATTTCAGCTGTCAGTGGGGAAGGCCACTGACAGCTGATGAGTCATCAGTTGTTAAGGACGTGGCAGCCAGCTTCCCGGCCCGCTCCTTAACAACCAGCTATTTTAGTTTTTCGGAAATTCGCATGTATCCGAATTTCCAAATTACAATAGTACCGAATTCAAACAAATCCAAAATAACAAAAAAAAATATTGAATTTGAATCGTTTTTGAATAATTTTTGAATTAGAATAATTTTCCAATTTCCAAAAAGATTAAAATAGAATTGAAAATAAAGGAATAGATACAAAAAAAAAGAATAGAATAGAAAAGAATATAACAGAAAATAAAAGAATAGAATATAATAGAGTAAAACAACAAAATAGAATAGAAAATAAAAGAACAGAATAGACTAGAGTAGAAACAAATAGAATAGAATAACATAGAAAGAATATAACCATCTTCTAAAATTCTAATTTCAAATATAATAAATTTGAATTTGAATACAGGGCATGTGGCCTGGTATGATTCAGGAGAGAAAGCGCTCACTCGTTCCCCCCACCTCCCATTTCCTGGCCTGCTGGGCTGTATGCTCGGATAAGGGTCTGGTATTGATTATGGGGGGGACCTCACGCCATTTTTTAAAATATATTTTAGCATGGGGCTCTCCTTGAAATCCATACCAGATCAGAAAGGTCTGGTATGGATTGGGGGGACCCCACGCCATTTTTTATTTTTTTACATTTTAGCATAAGGCTCTCCTTGAAATCCATACCAGATCAGAAAGGTCTGGTATGGATTGGGGGGACCCCATGCCATTTTTTTTTTACATTTTAGCATGGGGCTCTCCTTGAAATCCATACCAGATCAGAAAGGTCTGGTATGGATTGGGGGGACCCCATGCCATTTTTTTTTTTTTTACATTTTAGCATGGGGCTCTCCTTGAAATCCATACCAGATCAGAAAGGTCTGGTATGGATTGGGGAGGGGGCCCCACGCCATTTTTTTTTTCAATTTTCTACTGCTTTCTGCATTCTTTGCATTCTTTTGTTTACATTTCAGCTGTCAGTGGGGAAGCCCACTGACAGCTGATGAGTCATCAGTTGTTAAGGACATGGTGGCCAGCTTCCCGCCCGGCTTCTGAACAACCAGCTATTCTTCACACAGAATTCGAATCAGTCGATCATTTTTCGACCAATCCGAATTCAAATCGTTCCTAAAATTTGGAATTTGCTAGAAAACGAATAAACAAAACAAATTTTAACAAATTTCAACGAAATTCGTTACTATTTCAGTCGGAGATTAAATGTAACCAAAAGATTTGTCTGAATTTTTATTCGGATCAAAATGAATTGCACATGTCTACTCAGTATCACATGTAGGCGTTATCTAGGGTGGTCTGCATGCAAAATCCAGCCTGCCTACGAATGCCAACCCCTCCAGACTCACACAAATCCATCAAGGAATTTGGATATTTGCATAACTCCTCCCAAGAGCCAGCCCACTGCTTGCATCAGTGCTGAGGGCCCTCAAGAGGAGTACAGAGGCAGGGTGCTGTGATGTTTTTCAGGAAGCTATGTACAGCTCCTCTTTTTAGCCATGATCTGCCTCCATTGCATAGAAAAACACAGAGACCCAGTGATGATGTCACTGTGTATAAAATAAGGAAAGTCATGAAAAATAGAAACGTTTTTTTTAACCACTTCCGGACCGCCGCACGCCGATATATGTCCTTACTTTGAAGAGGAATATCGTTGTTATGGCAGCAGCTAGCTGTGATAACCCCAGTATCCTCTTCTTCAGCGGGCAGTCCGGTTTCCGATAAGAGTGGTCAGGTTGCCGCAAGATCGCTTTTATCAGCAGAGGGAGAGGGGCCCCCCTCCCGCCACGCTCCGGTGCCCTCTGCCGCTTATCGGGGCTGTCGGCAGCGGTGGAGGCGACTGGATCCTTGTCATTGCTGGGTATGGAGATGAGTGAGGGGAAGATGGCCCCCACCCGTCTCCATAAAAACGCAGGGCGGAAGCGATGTCAAAATGTCACTTCCGCCCATAGCTCTTAAAGGGCCATTTTTTTTAACCACTTCAATACCAGGCACTTATACACCTTCCTGCCCAGGCCAATTTTCAGCTTTCAGCGCTGTCGCAATTTGAATGACAATTACGCGGTCATGCTACACTGTACTCAAACAAATTTTTTTTATCATTTTGTTCTCACAAATAGAGCTTTCTTTTGGTGGTATTTGATCACCTCTGCAATTTTTACTTTTTGCGCAACAAATAAAAAAAAAAAAGTTTTCTTCTTCAATGACAGGCACTGATAAGGCGGCACCGATGGGCACACATGAGGTGGCACCAATGAGGTGGCACTGATGAGGTGGCACTGATGATGGGCTCTGATAGGCGGCACTGATAGGCGGCACTGGTATGCGGCACTGATGGGCACTTATGGGTGGCACTGATGGGTACTTATGGTGGCAATGATAGGTGGCACGGATGGGCACTAATGGTCACTGATAGGTGGGCACTGATGGGCACTGATAGGTGGCACTGAGGGACACTGATAGGTGGCACTGATTACACTGGTGGGTGGCATTGCTGGGCATCATTTATTTTTTTTATTTCTGTAATGGTGCCAGTCAGTGCCCATTTGTGGGCACTGATTGGCATGTATTGGGCATTTTTTTTTTATATGTGGATGGCCATGGGGTACATACCTGGCCATCCACATGCTGGGGGCTTCCCTGGTGGTCCAGTATAGGCATCCGAGGGAGGGCTGTGCTGATAAACGATCAGCGCACACCCTCTTATCAGGAGAGCCGCCAATCGGCTCTCCTCTACTCGCGTCTGTCAGACGCGAGTGAGGAAAAGCCGATCAACGGGTTTTCCTGTTTACATCGTGATCAGCCATGATTGGACATGGCTGATCACTTGTAAACAACAAATCTCAGAAAGAGGCTCGGTCCTTAAGTGGTTAAAAATGTCATTAGCATTTTGATAAGGAGGATACCAGGGAAGGCAAATATAAAATACAATTCAGCTTTAAAGCAAGTAGTCGAAGCACCTGAATTTCACCTGGTATCAGCCTCTTGCAATCATCTGTGCAGTAGATCTCAGACTGGGAGAGGGAAAAGTAGCACCAAAAAAAAGAAAACAGCCATTTATGCTCCTGTGCTACCAAGTAGCATGCTGATAGGAGGAGAGAGCAGAGTGACAGAGAGACGACCTCATCAGTCTTTTTTTTTTTGTCCAGTCACAGGGGGAGGGACAAGACCTCTAACTAGAGTAGAGAAAAACCATGTCTCCCGCCCCGACAGACAGGTCTGTTTTGCCCATTTGAGCTTTGTAAATCTCAGGACTGGATGGACAGAAACACAAATTCTTTGGTAATGTATCTGTGTATTTACCCATTCCTGGGATGTTCAGCTTTAAGCCAGTATTGTGGCTCCTCTATTGTATCTTTTTTATAAGTAACCCCGAGCCTCTCGCCTCCTTGGCAGAGAAAATCGTCAGGATCAGAAATCGGTCTGGGGGGCGGATAGGTTCTTCTGTCTCAGGAAGGAAGTCAAACGAATGCACAGAACAATATAAAAGGTTTAGTCTAAAAAAAAATGTAATCACAGGGGCTGGAGGAAAAACGAAAAGCCTCGTTACAATCCGTATGGCTCACAATGACACTACAACGTTGTCCTTTTTATAACCAGATGGGGGCGCTGACCTTTTATTCCTGGATGATCCCGAGCCCAGTCTCTGAAGAGCCAGCAATAGGTCAATGTTCCTGGGAGCGTGCCGGTCCTGGTTATTACATACTGATGTGTACAGAAATCACAGGGCTTTGGCTTATAGAAGAGAGAACTTATACAGAGCAAATTGTGGCCCCGTGGTGCTTGTTTTGTGGCCCTCAGAGCCCAGCACTCAGCAGGGTGAATGGGAGCATTGTTTAGGAAAGGCTTGAGATGATTGTGGTCTCCAGCAGTCTGATGGAACATAATTCCAGTCCCGCTGTCTCCTGTACTATGTCTGCAGTCTCTGACCATCACCTGTACCATGTCTGCAGTCTCTGACCATCACCTGTACCATGTCTGCAGTCTCTGACCATCACCTGTACCATGTCTGCAGTCTCTGACCATCACCTGTACCATGTCTGCAGTCTCTGACCATCACCTGTACCATGTCTGCAGTCTCTGACCATCTCCTGTACTATGTCTGCAGTCTCTGATCATCTCCTGTACTATGTCTGCAGTCTCTGATCATCTCCTGTACTATGTCTGCAGTCTCTGATCATCTCATGTACTATGTCTGCAGTCTCTGATCATCTCCTGTACTATGTCTGCAGTCTCTGACCATCTCCTGTATTATATCTCCACTCTCTGACCATCACCTGTACCATGTCTGCAATCTCTGACCATCACCTGCAGAATGTCTACAATCTCTGACCATCTCCTGTAGCATGTCTACAGTCTCTGACCATCACCTGTAGTATGTCTGCAGTCTCTGACCATCTCTTGTAGCATGTCCACAGTGTCTGACCATCACCTGTAGCATGTCCGCAGACTCTGACCATCACCTGTAGCATGTCTGCAGTCTCTGACCATCACCTTTAGTATATATATAGTCTCTGACCATCTCCTGTAGCATGTCTGCAATTTCTGACTTTAACCTGTAGTATCTCTGCAGTCTCTGACCATCTTTTGTAGCATGTTTGCAGTCTCTGACCATCACCTGTAGTATATCTGCAGTCTCTGACCATCTCCTGTAGTATCTCTGCAGTCTCTGACCATGACCTGTAGCATGTCCCCAGTCTCTGACCATCACCTGTAGCATGTTTGAAGTCTCTGACCATCACCTGTAGTATGTCTGTAGTCTCTAACCATCACCTGTAGCATGTCCGAAGTCTCTGACCATCACCTGTAGTATGTCCAGAGTCTCTGACCATCACCTGTAGCATGTCCAGAGTCTCTGACCATCATCTGTAGTATGTCCAGAGTCTCTGACCACCACCTGTAGTATGTCCCCAGTCTCTGACCATCTCCTGTAGCATGTCCCCAGTCTCTGACCATTACCTGTAGTATGTCTGGAGTCTCTGACCATCACCTGTAGTATGTCCCCAGTCTCTAACCATCACCTGTAGCATGTCCAGAGTCTCTGACCATCACCTGTAGTATGTCCCCAGTCTCTGACCATCTCCTGTAGCATGTCCCCAGTCTCTGACCATCACCTGTAGTATGTCCGCAGTCTCTGACCATCACCTGTAGCATGTCCCCAGTCTCTGACCATCACCTGTAGCATGTCCCCAGTCTCTGACTATCACCTGTAGCATGTTTGAAGTCTCTGACCATCACCTGTAGTATGTCTGTAGTCTCTAACCATCACCTGTAGCATGTCCGGAGTCTCTGACCATCACCAGTAGTATGTCCCCAGTCTCTGACCATCACCTGTAGCATGTCCCCAGTCTCTGACCATCACAAGTAGCATTTCCGCAGTCTCTGACCATTACCTGTAGCATGTCCCCAGTCTCTGACCATCTCCTGTAGCATGTCCCCAGTCCCTGACCATCACCTGTAGTATGTCCCCAGTCTCTGACCATCTCCTGTAGTATATCCACAATGTTTGGCCATCTCCTATTGTATGTCTGCAGTCTTATCTCTGTGGAGCCCCCTAAATATCGGGTAACAAAGGGATGTACACAGACGTCAGCACTCCCATTGGTTGGGTATAGCTGATCTAAACATGACTTGCAAAGTTCAGGCCACATTAGACATTTCCTATTGCTGATGAACCAATAGCAGTGAGACCTGAACACTGGACCAAAGGACACGTCTGCATGATCATTGCATCAAATATCTGTGAATACGACCGTTCTGATGTCGTCTGATGTCCTCACTGTTTAACTCTATTGCATTTTTAAATGTCTTCCTCTGCAATGGTTCTCCAGCACTAGAGGGGAAAGAATCCAGATTTCTGACTCATTGATATGATCCCACAGGTGGAAAGTTGTTGTTTTCACCGACAGAGGAGATCCAAAATGATTCTTAAATGTATAATGATTAAGGGGCCTATTTACAAAGATCGCAGCTCTGTGCCCTATTTCTCCGGCTAATATTGGCGCTTCTATGTCTGGGGATACCGGTGTATACAGAAAGCACAACACTGCCCCCTGCTGGCTCAACTCAGGAAAGGCACAAAACATTTTCAATGCCTATAGATAGATTAATTTCATGAGCTGAGTTCTTTTTTTCTCTTAGATCTCCAGACCAAATTTAGCAGCGTCAGTATGTGTCACCCAACAATAACTCTGTGACAGGTTTGTCTGTTTGGCACTGAGAACTGGAAATACACAATTTTGCGCATACCTAGTTCTCTGCTGCAAGGATGTCCTCTTTCTGACCACGTAATGTATATGAGTATATGAGCATCAAGAAGAAAGGTGTGCTTTAATACCCAGCCACCACATATACACCACCACATATATGCGTCCAACGATGGCGCGTTTATGTACTGAGAGCACGCTCACTGCGCACTCCTAGCACAGTGACCAAAGCTTCTGATTGGGAGCCAGCGGGATGGGTTCCTGATCATGTGACTGCTCTGAGAGCCAATCACATCGGTCACACAATACAGAAGCCACACTGGTTCCCAGGGACGAGTATAAGGGGTTGATTATTGTTCTCACTACAAGTTGCATTTTTGCATTTGGATTTAAATGTTAAAGTTGAAACAGAAAAGTGAAAGCAGAAAAAAGAGCTAAGTGCTCCATCAAGTCTGCCCTTCCTTTTTTTTTTCTTTTTTATTTAAATTATAAGTTTTTGTTTTTTTGTTTTTTTTGTTTTTGTTTAATTTTGGTTATTTATTTTTTTTTTTTTTCTGATTACAGATCTATGCATAGCTCCCAACTGTCCCTGATTTCGAGGGACTGTCCCTGATTTGGAGTAATGTCCCCCAGTCCCTCTTTCCTCCTCATTTGTCCCTCATTTTGGTCTGATCTATATAGTTGTATATAAAATGCACTTTTTATCTTTCAAAAAGTTTCCCAGTGCTAAACCTTTCATCCAATTATTAAAGTGCTGCATGTGTAAATTTCAAAAGCCAGTAGAAAAGAAATAGTATTGGTAAAAAAAAGCACTTGGGGGTTTAACTAATCGTTTTTTTGTAGAATTCTCCTTTAAATGGGCGTGGCAGGGGGTGTGTCCTATGCCTCCATACCTTTGGTAATAGGTGTCCCTCTCAAAAAGTTTGGGAGGTATGTCTATGTTTGTCCAAAAGAGATATTAAACCCAAAAACTAAAATGATATATACCACTATATTGTATATAATATATGGTTTCAAAAAACTATTAGATGAGTATCTTAATGATCACAACATACAAGGATATTTACTATTGACATAAGCACATACACAGGTTCAACTGGATGGACTGATGTCTTTTTTCAGCCTTACTGACTATGTAACAGACCCAATTCTAAAGCCTCGTACACACGATCAGATTTTCGGCAGGGAATTGTGTGATGACAGACTGTTTGCCTAAAATCCTACCGTTAGTATGCTCCATTAGACAATTGTTGGCCAACTTTCCGCCAACAAATGTTGGATGGCAGGCTAGTAAATTTTCAGCTGACAACGGTCTGTTGTCAGATTTTCCGATCGTGTGTACACAAGTCCGTCACACAAAAGTCCAAAGTACAAACACGCATTATCAGAATCAATGCTCACTAAACACGACATTAGCAGAAGGTGCCCAAAAGGTGGCGATCAAGAGCGGAAATTCCACATAGTACGTCACTACGTTCGTGTTTGTTGGCCAACAATTGTGTGCCGTTAGTATGCAAGACAAAATCCAGGCACACACCCTTTGGACAAAAGTCTGATGCTTTGTCTTTCAAAAAATCAGATTGTGTGTACAAGGCTTTAGGGACACTATACACATTACAATCTGACCATACCATCTTCATACAATCAACTTTAGATTTACCAAATTGATGTAATATGAAGACCTACCTAATCAATCCATTTGTATTCAATCGGGCAGGCCCTTGCACTACAGTTTTTAGTAGATTTAAACGGTATTGTAACGTGCGTGGTGAGTTTTTTTAATTTATTCCAAATACTTATATAGCTCCATCCATTTACACAGTGCTTTATATATATATATATATATATATATATATATATATATATTATACATTCACATCAGTCCCTGCCCTCAAGAAGCTTACAATCTAAGGTCCCTAACATACATTAATATGGTAGGGCCGATTTGGACAGGAGCCAATTAAAGTACCAGCATGTCCTTGGAATGTGGGAGGAAATCAGAGTACCCGGAGCAAACCACACAGGAACAGGGAGAACATGCAAACTCCAGGCTGGTAGTGCTGTGGTTGGGATGCGAACTGGCAACCTTAGTGCTACTAAGGGGAAGTGCTAACCACTTAGCCACTCCCCCCCCCCCCCTAATTTTCACCTGGTGATCCGGGCAGTAAGCCAGTTGTTTTTTGTCTTCCTTTACCAGAGCAAGCTGTCCAGCAAAAGCGGTAGTTAGAGGATTAAAGCAAACCATTTTTTTACTGACATGGGTGCTTACAATGATCAGCTTTTACTCATTTATGGAAAATGTATCCTAAAAGAAAAAAATCTATTGCTGTAACTGCTTAAAAAGTGTTAGCTGGAGTTCAGCTTTGTTAGTCAAGTCCATCTAATGGGGCGTACACATAGATACCCATAATTGGTATTAGTGAGAGTATTAATGCCTAGTTTATATCAGGGGTAGAATTCAGTGATGTCGCTATGGGGGTGCGGCCCACACCCGGGTGACACCCACCAGAGGGTGACACCAAGCCCAGACTGCCACCGGCACCGCATTGAAAGGAGCACAGAGGCTCCCTCCTCTTCCTCCTTCCCTTCCAAGATTTCTTTAGCTACACCCGATGTGCAAGGAGGGACCGAGGCAGAGACAGACGGACAGGCAAGGTGCCTGAGGTCTGATCGTCACGGTCCCACACGCCACAATCACAGTCCTCTCCCCTTTGGCTGCATTCACTGCACACAGGACTATAGCCTCCTCCTCCTAGGCTCTGAGATGACAAGTACATAGACCGGTAGGAAGAGCCGAGGAGGAGGAGGGACAGCGTGCTACAACATCTGCTCGGGGGCCGGGGCTGAGGTCTGTAATAACAGGAGTCTTATGGAACATTGTGATAGGGGAGGGGGGTTCTTGGGGGGCCTGGGACTGGGTAGGAAACAATTAGGCCTCATGCACAGGGACGTTTTTACAGATGCTTTTTTGAGCATTTTTTGCAGCTTAAAAAAGGCCTGTCTATGTTAGTCTATGGCTTCATGCCCACCTAGGCATTTTTGAGCTGCAAATGGCATAGGCCTCTACGGCTCTCTGCCATACATCGCCGCTGCTACAACCACCAGGTTGGACCTCCTGGCCTGGACCCCCTGTTGGAGCACTCATCTCCACTGCTCCCACACTGCCATCACCCACCTGGGGCACCGCTACCCTCATAGGGAATCGGATGCACACAGTCTGGGACAGCATACAGGACCAGTGCACCTGCTCACCAGGCCGGACCTCAAGAAATACAAAACCCCTCCCTCTGGAGACCTGCAGTCTCCTGCCTGTAAGGGCCTTCTCTCGGCCCTCTCCAGATTGGAGCATACTTAGAAGTACTCCTTTCTATGGTGGCTCTGTGGCGCCCTCTGCTGGGGAGCTCTCTCTCAGGCCGCCCCGCCGGGTTTTGGGTGTCACGGGCCTGACGTGGACTGGGGGCGAGCGATCCGTGGAAGTCCAGTGGTGTGTCTTTTTATCCCCCCAACCAACCAAACCCCCCCTTTCTCTTGAGTGCTTCATTGGATACAATGCAGTAATACATGCCCTCCAAGCAACATAATATGACATACCTCTGCGCTTGCTGATCCCTATCAGGCACCCCTGAGGAAGAGTTTATCTCAAAACGCGTCGGGTACTCTCTGGGTGTGTGCTCCATACACACCTGGAGTCCCATGATTGTGGATCTTTTGCATGTTGTATTGCCATGTTTCCATGTTTATAACTTGTATCCTGTACCTTATGCCTCATCTATTGTACCCCCAATTTACCCGTATCCTTACCCCAATAAACACCTAAACTTTTGCAATCATACCTACATCTATTACACTCTTTATTATACTCTATTACTTATGAGTAGGTGTCCCCTTTAAAGTCCCCTAAGAAGATCAAATTTCCATTTCTCATTGTGATAGGGGAGGGGGGTTCTTGGGGGTGCCTGGGACTGGGTAGGTAACAATTAGGCCTCATGCACAGGGACGTTTTTACAGCTGCTTTTTTGAGCATTTTTTGCAGCTTAAAAAAGGCCTGTCTATGTTAGTCTATGGCTTCATGCCCACCTAGGCATTTTTGAGCTGCAAATGGCATAGGCGTTTTTAAGCTGTAAAAAAAACCCAGGACCAGTGGGTTCAGAGAGAAGTTTTTCAGCTGTAAAAAGGCTCTAACGCTGATAAACGCTCAAAAACGCTCAAAAATGTCATTCACCAACATTTTTTAACGTTTTTGATCCATTGAAAAAAAAAAAAAAAATGTTGAAAAAAAAAAACGTTAAAAACGTAAAAAACGCTAACGTGGCAAAAGGCTAAAAAAAGCTAATAAACGCTAAAAAACACTATTGCAAAAACGTTGAAAAAAGCTGAAAAAAGTTTTAAAAAAATCACTGCAATGATACTGGCGTTTTCATAACGTTATTTTTACATCCTGTGTGCATGAGGCCTTATGCTGCCAGGAGTACATTTTAGGGAGGGGGTGGTGGTTAGAGGATATGTGGTAGAAGGGTGCTTGTTTTGGGTTAGAGAGGAACTTGTGCTAGAAGGAGGGGCGCAGATTTGAAGTTTGACACCCCCAGCACAATTTCTCTCCCCTTCCAAAGCACTCCCTAGCGCATATCCTCTAACCCCCACCCCCCCCAAATCAAAGATCCCATTCCAGCTCCATCCATCCCCTTAATCCCATCCCAGCTCTACCACCCTGATCCCATCCCAGCTCCATCCATCCCCCTGATCCCATCCCAGCTCCATCCATCCCCCTGATCCCATCTCGGCTCCATCCACCACCCCTATCCCATCCCGGCTCCATCCATCCCCCCGATCCCATCCCAGCTCCATCCACCACCCCAATCCCATCCCAGCTCCATCCATCCCCCTGATCCCATCTCGACTCCATCCACCACCCCTATCCCATCCCGGCTCCATCCATCCCCCCAATTCCATCCCAGCTCCATCTGCCACCCCTATCCCATCCCGGCTCCATCCATCCACCCGATCCCATCCCAGCTCCATCCATCCCCCTGATCCCATCCCGGCTCCAACTATCCCCCCGATCCCATCCCAGCTCCATCCACCACCCCAATCCCATCCCAGCTCCATCCATCCCCCGTGCCCGGGGGGGGGGGCGTTGGGGTGACATCATGTTTTATCGCACCAGGTGACACCAACCCTAGTGAAGCCATTGGTAGAATTATGCCCCCATCTTTAGTGTCAGTGGGCAGAATAGTGCCCACAATGGTGGTGTCAGTGGGCTGAATAGTGCCCCACTGTTGTTGTCAGTGAAAGGAATGGTCCTTGTATCAGTGGGCCAAACAGTGCCCTAAGGGCCCAGATAAAGGCAAGCAAAGAGCCACATTCAGCCCACGGGCCACAGCTAGGAGACCACGGATAAGACCACTGATATAGAAGAACCAATCCCTTCAATTTTCCTCCTGCAGGGCATCAGTTCCTCTATATGCCGCTGCCCCTCCTTTCCAGGTGTACAGGGGAGCTGCACGGGCCCCCTGGAGCATGGGGTCAGGTTGCAATTGCAACCCCTGTAGGTATGCCCCTGGCTCTGATTGGCAATGCATGGGGCTGTGGAAGAAGATTATGGTTGCAGTCACTTTTGGAGTATCATGTCAATTTGTGAACACCACGTCAGATTTTCCAGGGACTATGTAGCTTTTACAAAGAGTCAAGCCAAAGAGATTAAAATCACCACCACGAAAGCAATGAGAGACTTGCTCTAAGTCAAATCAAGGCACAAACAATCTAAAGGTTTCCTGAAATATGTTGTGTTATATGACTCCTCAACAAAGCAATATGCCCTGCAGTTTCCTCTATACAAAGATGAAGTTACATTTCACGGTTTCGGTAAAAATAGAAAGCTAGGTGATGATGGGAGTTATTTTAATTAGAAATGATTGATGGGATTTGAGATGGAGGTGGACAGGCAATTTTAAAGAGATTTTGAAGGACAGTGTTTAGAGTGGTGACGAGTCTAATAAAAAGGTATATCATTAAGCCTCTGTTCTTAGTTTCTGAATGAACCTGCTTCACATGAAACTCCTATTCTTGGGGACTGCGTAGGGTGCATCCTGTGGGGTATATGGTGCATGCCATACACTGGAGGCCATCAACGGTCTTGAGCAAATCAGATCAGACCTTGTGTGCAGAGCTAAGCACCAGGAGCACAGGGGCTTACTGAAGGAAAGCTGTTCTAAATGTATCTATTGCTATTTATTTTTTCCTATATGGATGGATACACTCATAGACCCGACTTTACAGCGGTACCTTGTCATGGTAATGCGACTCCACTAATATTGCAAGCATATGCAAGTAAGACATATTTTTAAAGCTTCTCTCCAGACTAGTTTCCCCAGCCTCTGCACTCAGCCCTTGTTAATCATTACTTTTTATTTAAAAAAAAAAAAATCTTACTTACATCCCCAGTTATGTACCTAAATTGTAGTATTGTGACAGGCCTGGTTCCAACTCTTCTTTCTTCTGTACTGTAGCTTGGGAAAATCCTACCTGCAGCACCTGTTAACATGTACGCAGTTCATTGGCTGCAACTGAAGACCTCAAAGGGTCCTCAAGGATTTATCACAGGGTCCTGAAGTCCTTCAGGGGTAATCTCATAATGAATAGGTGTGCTATCTGCACTCAGATTCTACATTAAACTAAGCAGCTAGCATAAATTTGTCGATCGCAAAATAAAAACATATAAAAAAAATATGCAGCGCTTAAAAATACAATTGTAACCAGCAGTGGAATGATAGCGACCATAAAAGTATATCTAGAATGATGGAGCTGCAGAGAGGGATCCCAACACCAGCTTCAGTGCAAAAAAAGTTACACTTGGCACCACAGTGATAAATCCAATCTGCTTACCAGATGGCGTAGATCAGGGCTAGGCAACCTGTGGCCTAGGGATCGACCGATTATCTGTAAGGCCGATTATTGCAGGCCGATATCAGAATTTTTCGGAAAAATCAGTATCGGTCGTAAACTAGACCGATATTACTGATATTGCTTCAAGGGGTTTTACCAGGGTGATGCTGCAGGAATCACCCCGGTACCGTTTCTTAGAGCGGACAGTCGCCTTTATTGTAATAACAACCGATGCGGCTCAGCAGTCACTCAGCTGTTATTACTAACAGCGGGAGGGGACATTTCCCCCCCACCCCCCCGCCGATTGCCCGGGATCTCCCATCCCATTGGGAGGCCCGAGCAACCAGCCGGTACGTCCACCGGCTGGCAGAAGACCCGAACAAAGCCGATCTTTAGTTCGTGTCTCGGATCTAGTAACCCAGAAGCGACATCATGACATCACTTCCTGGATTACTGGCATCTTAAAGTGGTTGTAAACCCTTTACAACCACTTTTTGCTACAGGTAAGCCTATAATAAGGCTTACCTGTAGCTACCCTGGCTATCTCCTAAACCTGCACGGTTTAGGAGATATCCCCTCCTACGCTAGTATGCTATGCATACTAGCTCATTATGCCTTTGTCTTGCAGGTTTTTTTTTTTTTAGGGGGGGTTTCTAGGGTTTACAACCACTTTAAAGGCTCAAGTTTTAAAAAAATAGAAAGTATTCAAAAACGCAGATCTTGACGTTTAAATACTTTCAAGTGCAGAAGAGGGGTTTGGGGTCTTAAAGACCCCTGATCCCTCCATAAAGAGTACCTGCCTATTACTGTCACAAGGGATGTTTACATTCCTTGTGACAGCAATAACAGTGATAACAAAAAAAAGTGTAAATTTTTTTTTTTTTTAAATGTACAGAATATCGGCAGACAATATCGGCTATTGGCCTGAGAGGTTACCGAAATATCGGTATCGTATCGGCACCGAAAAACGATATCAGTCGATCCCTACTGTGGCCCTCCAGCTGCTGCAGTCCCATGATGCCTCTGGGAGTAATTGTAACTTCCAGCCTTGCAATGCCTCATGGGAAATGTAGTTCGACAACAGCTGGATCGGCCACAGGTTGCCTACCCCTGGTGTAGATCTTCAAATTATAGAGTGGTCTAAAAATGCCTAATGGTGGGGTATTTATGTTCAGTATATAGGGCAAAGCAATGTTTTCACTATAATGCCCAGCTTCTAATCTACACATACGTACCTTCCTTCACTTCCCCACTATACCATTTACACCAGGAGCTAATAAAGCAGCTAACTGTAAGCTCCAAGTCACTCCATTTGGAGCTTATATAGGGTGAGAACTGGGTGGAACAAATCCCATTCTCCTCCATACCCAATAGTATCAGGTCTGTTCTTTGGTTTTGACAGCTGAACAGAGCACCAAGAGAAAGGTGGTTATAGGCTGCTGAGGAGTTGGAAGCTAAGGTTTGCTTTAACCTTTTTGCCACCAGAGCCCTTTTTTTTAGGCCCAAAGATTACTTAAAACCCTGAAAATGTATTTTCTGAAAGCACACACCCTGGAGAATAAAATAAAGGTAGTTCCAATTTTTTATGTTACACAGCAGTTTATTAAGCGCTAAAGTTCAGTAAAAAAATACACTAAAGACAATTTTAGGGCACACAAACAATATATTATCCAATTTTTGGTCAAATATAAAAGATGAGGTTGCACAAAGTAAATAGATTTCCAACATGTCAAGCCTTAAAATTGCGTGAAATGGAGACCTACTTTGGTACCCTATATTTTCCATAGGCGACACTTTAAAAGCCCCCATAGGCCATGAGTTTAGAGTTAACCGTGAAAAATGGCCCTAGAATTTTTTTGCTCTCACTCTGGCATGTGTAGTGATATGTAAGGTGTAGCACAAATAATGTTTTCATATGTGTGCACATGTGGGGGTGAGGATTTAAGTGCCTTGGTTTACCTTTATTTTTTACACTTTTCATTCAATTTTATTCTTCATCCCAAAGGGGACAACGTTCCCCAATGTGATGGTTTGGTGACAGGTTCTCTTTTCTTTTAGACCCCTGATGTCTCACCTGCCCTCTAATGAAGCTAATGGAATGTAGACTGTGCTCTATTAGCTTCTTCCCCAGCCAGAGCAGCCAGGGAAATGACAGCTGGAAGTGGCATTTTACACATTGCTCCCAGGTTTTTAGTAGCAAGGGGAGTTCAGCAAACAGACTTTTGCTGATGATCTTCTCCTCTACCTGGTGGTACCAGCCATGCCATTTCAGAGTCTGCCGATGGAAGCACAGAGCCTGGGAAACATGGCAGGGGCGAGCATGGAGGGAGTGGGGGGGGGGTCTGACTGTTACCAGGAGTAGTGGAAGAAATTGGGTGGCTGTACAGCTGTCTGATTGCTTCCATCTAATGGTTAGCTTATCAGATTTACAGCAGCTGACATATGGTATATGTTGATGGCAGCGAAAGGGAAACCCTTGGCCTAGTCAACCAACATAAACTGTGGCAGAGTGCCCATTTACTCGTTACTCTCAGATGCAGGGGCCAGCCCCTCTAGCTCAATTTCCCACAACTCCCTGGGTTCCTGGACATGGCCAGGGAAGAGAAATTCCTCGGCTTCCCTCCCTTAGCAGCTCAGAGAGGCCACACCTACAGTAATGGGGCAGAGGTAGCTGAGCAAGTTATCTACAGCCAAGTGAGAGGCCCTCCACTGCCAGGACCAGCATGCATGCAGAGGCCTAATAGCATGCAGATTCTTTGGAAGACCCTGCTACTGTGCTACCAGAGTATTGCATTTACAACGAGGTGGTCCTGTGTTCTCGAGCATTGGATCCTGTCAGAGACCATGAAATCAGACCGAGACAGATGTACAATTAAATCACACTTGTTTAATAATAAAAGTAAAAAGAACAAACGTAGTCAAAACATAGCCAAAGTTTAGGAACCGGAACGGATAGTCAGCCAAGCCAGAAGTCAGGGATCAATGTAGTGGAACAAATATAACAAATAATTCTGCACTGCCCTGAAAAGGGGGGAGTAAGCAGCTAACACAGCCAGTAGGATATGTACATATAAAGGAATAAACAAAATAAGTGTAGCGCTAAAACAACCCCAAATATCTAATATGAAAATGGTACAGTCCAGGAACCAATAAATCTCTAGATATAAATTAAACAAAGGTCCTTCATATTCATATAGTTCATATAGAGTAATGGTCCATAAATATTGCGTGACTTCGTGTGTAGAATATATCAATAAATGCGCAACATCTGATGTGAGGAGAACACCACCACCAATAGGTAGAAAGGGAAAAGGAAAGTGTAAATCCATAAAATTATGTAACAAATTTATTAAAAACCAGGAAATACACTCACGTGTAAATCTTTAAGAACAGCACTGTAAAATGTACAAATGGCGGCAGTGGGGTCCTTCCCAACGCGTTTTGTCCTCTTAGATGTCGTCGGGGGGGAAACGTCCAGACGACGTCTAAGAGGACGATACGCGTCAGGAAGGACCCCACTGCCGCCATTTGTACATTTTACAGCGCTGTTCTTAAAGATTTACATGTGAGTGTATTTCCTGGTTTTTAATAAATTTGTTACATAATTTTATGGATTTACACTATGTGGCCTTTCCTTTTCCCTTTCTACCTATTGTTATCACCACCCGCTTGTTGACATCGTCTTGAGGGATACACCGGTCCATGGTTCATCTCAAGACCCCCACCCTTTTATCTCTTCCGGATCTCCTGAAGTGGTTCACCACCCAAGCCTATTTGACCCAACTAGGCGTACGTCTTTTTGGGTTCAATTGATCTGGTAAGCCTCCTTATTGCTGGTGGTGGTGTTCTCCTCACGTCAGATGTCACGCATTTATTGATATATTCTACACACAAAGTCACGCAATATTTATGGACCATTACTCTATATGAACTATATAAATATGAAGGACTTTTGTCTAATTTATATCTAGACATTTATTGGTCCCTGGAATGTACCATTTTCATATTAGATATTTGGGGTTGTTTTAGCGCTACACTTATTTTGTTTATTCCAATGTAGTGGAACAGCAAGCATGATCTGGAGCCAGAAGGGATGTCAGCAAAGCAAGTCTTTAAATGGGAACGCAGGAGATTGTCTCTTGTGATGTTGACCAAGGCGAAGGCAGAGATTCACTGGGCTGAACGGCTTATGTAGGCAGGACTGACGAGCAGGATATCATCAACAGTTGAGTAACTGTGGAGAGATAGGAGCTGGCAATTAGCCGACAGCTGAGCGGCCAGGTCTGAGAAGGAAGCGCTAAGCCCAGCACTAACAGATCCCTCCAGCTGCTTGCTTGTGTTATAAGAGCTACCCTGGACTTCAGAGGGATCCAGTTTATGAGGATAGTGAGGGATGTCTGTGCAGCTTTCTTAATCTAGTTTGCATTTGTCTGCAGTGTATGCATGTAAGAGGGGCTTCGTGGTTGGCTAATTTTGTCCCAACCACCAGTCCAGCCCTGCTAGAACACGATCCCTCCTGCTGAGGCCAAACCCTCTGCCATCTTGTGCCCTGCTCTCTGCCATAGGCCTCCTCATGACATTCCCAGCCATAGACCTTTATATCCCAAAGAAAGAAGGTCCACACTATAAATAGGTTTAGTGCACTTTACAGGTGTTGTTCAGGTAATGGCAATTCGTGAATCACTTGACATACACGGTCAATCACATAAAATGGACAGTCCGCAGTAGTCACAAGTGAAAGCACACAGAGAATTTTAATGGGCATCTCCCTACCCTTCTCTGCCCAGGGTCATCAGTACTCACAGGATTGTCCGCTCTGTGGACACCTCCCAGCTGGGTAAATCTCTTTCCGTGAACCTTCCAGGGAAGCAACCCTTTACCTTTACACAGGGTTTTCCAGGCTGGCCTAAAAGGTCGTTTGCAATCCACCCTAGTTCCCACCTTCATAAAAGACAGAATGACTACAGCCGGTTAATCCTGCATACAGGTCCACTGCACCCGATCTCCTGCCCTGCCCAAGGCTTACGTGTGTTGGCTACATGCTCACAGGTAGGGGGTGTTTAGCTCCCATGCCCCAAGTCTCTCTGTACCCCCCCCCCCTTTTATGTGGGTGCTGACTCTCCTCTGACATCACTCGAGGGAGGGCTCTTCCTAAAAGCAGCCTAACACCTGGTGTCACCACCTGTTGTACCAATAACTATTCTGGTACAGAGCCACCTAGTTGCAAAGTGGCTAACTGCACCTGCCTACATGCATGCTCTTTGCCATTCCCAGCCTCTTTTGCATTATTGATCCTAACTTTGCAACTTTGGATAGTAAACTGCAGATTACAATTACTCTATCTGATCATTCGGCCGATTACCTATTCTGTTATCATGTCAGCGTTATGTGTTCACACATAGCACTACTTTAAGGATATGCAACTCTTGACCTTCAAAGATGGCCGTCAATTTTGGACACCCGATTTCCTCCAATTAAACGCGCTGTGTGTGTTGTTGTCATCTTGGAAATACCCACAACCACTGACAGCATACTAATGGACACTTGACTGATCTTCCCTTGCAAATGAGGATCTATGAAAACAAGTATTGATATTGAGCAGAACAATTTCTTAGGTTCTTTAATTAATTACTAGTTGAAAAAAAAATAATTAATTTTGGTATGGATGACTGCTGCTCAGTCTGATAGGATGGAGCCCAGGCGTGTGAGCTAAGAGCGCTGTGGCTGTGATTGACATCTTGTCCCACTCACTCCACTGGCCCAAATGAACAAAGGCAGCAGCATCCATTATTTCTGCCAGATGGCTCTGGGAAGAAGATTATAAGACAATAAAAAGGTAGGTTGTCAGTTTCGATAATAAAAGAAAAGCATTCTTGGCTTATTTTAGTTAGGGAGTAGCTAGGCGTATGTTTGCTTTAAATGTTGCTATACAAATACATCAAACTGACCTGTTTTAATGTATCCTTTCTAAAGCGAGGATAATCAGATCTGCAAATGATTGGTTGACCAGCCTTTACTGTAATTGATAATGTGTCACCCAAATAAATTATATTTAATAAATTCATTGTATTTCTCCATTGTATACAGATAATGTCAATCTCTGGATTATTGGAGGCAATACTGCCATCTAGTGGCAGACAGGGAGTTTACCTAGCAAGGAAAAGATTCCATATAAACAAATAGCTTGTTTAGTCTCGGTAGGGAACCCCCCCAGACCAGGCCTGCTAAGCCATAATGAAAATCCATCAAATAAAGACTCCATTTCCTCTGTCAGACAAGTGAACAGGTAAAAAAATAAGCAATTTTCATTCCTTGCTAAAAAGTGTCGTGAAATATCAAAATGCTGTCAAGCGATGTAAAACGATCTGACTTGTTAATAGCAACGTCCTTTCTTAAGTGAGTGGTTCTGAGGTTTTCAGGGCTCAATAGAGCCACCTTGTCAGTCAATACCAAAGGGATGATTTTACACACTGAGAGACAAAGCCAGGGCAGTAAAAGGTCAGGTGGTTCTGTAGGTATAGCAGTAGAATATACTAGGAACCGCAGGATGAAAAACATTAATGATGAGCGAATGTGCTTGGGTTTGATCTAGGGGCTGTTTGTCAAACTTATTGTAAATTTCAGAAAGTGTGAAACCTTAACGCAAACCCAATTGAAGTCATTGGGGAAGGGGGGCAATCTCGAGCAAATTTGCTTGAGTTTGATTTGAGGGCTGTTTGTCAAACTCACCATAAATTATGGAGTATGCAAATCTTAACTCAAACCCAAGCACATTCGATCAAAATTCGGCCTCCTCCCCTATTGACGTCAATGGAGTTTGAGTTAAAATTTGCATATTCCATTTATGATGAGTTTGACAAACAGCCCTCAAATCAAATCCATGCAAATTTGCTTGAGATTGCCCCCCCCCTTCCCCTCATTTACTTCAATGGGGTTTGAGTTAAGGTTTGCACTTTCTGAAACTTATGATGAGTTTAACAAACAGCCCCCAAATCAAACCCAAGCACATTCGCTCGCGATTCTGCCTCCTCCCCTATTTACGTCAATGGAGTTTGATTTGGGGGCTGTTTGTCAAACTCATCCTAAGTTTCGGAAAGTGCAAACCTTAACTCAAACCCCATTGAAGTAAATGGGGGGGCAATCTCGAGCAAATGTGCTTGGGTTTGATTTGAGGGATGTTTGTCAAACTCATCATAAATTATGGAATATGTAGATCTTAACTCAAACTCTCTTGAAGTCAATGGGGGAGGGCCTGAATCTCGAGTGAATGTGCTTGGGTTTGATTTGGGGGCTGTGTGTCAAACTCATCGTAATTTCAAAGATTGCAACACTTAACTAAAACCCCATCGAAGTCTCATTGGTGAAAAAAAAAAAACCCAATTGAAGTCAAATCTCACAAAAATATTTTGGCCATTTTCATAGCTAATAGGCAACAAGTTCAGCAGGGAAGGGCTCTCCTTTTTATGCGACTTCAAGAACATTGGGAGAACACCAATTCTTTCAGTTACATATCGGGAGAGTCCTTTGACCTGTATGTGTTGTTATGGAACAGTACAGTTCTCATTAAATTGGTTAGTGACACAGAGTTGGCATCACATGCATGTGACACCTGATTTCTCTATCCACTCTGTATCAGACATGAACTGACCAGTGGGATTAGCAGGGAGCAACAACAGATCTAAAAGCTGTAGGAAATTATTATTTAAAAAAATAAAAATAAAGCTTAAGCCCTCAACATTGTACAAACTGGCCAGTAGTACAAGTTTGCTAGTATAGTTGGTATACTTTATTGCAGTAGCACCCTGCATTTAACAAAATCCCCAAAAGTGCAACAAAGCACTTCTAAACCACAAGCCCACATTACCCAAAACCCCTCTCCCATTTCTGTATGCTCATTTTCCCCTTAAAATATTGACTTCATGTGTCATGACCGGAAACTGTCATGTATGGTTGGGATCATGGGTGCTCCGTGTAGTCTGCGTGCTGGATGGTGCACCGGCACTCATGCAGGTTACAGCTGATCTGGTACATCGAAAGCACAGAGACAAGGATCTTGGAAAACACAGAATACAGGATTCACAGGAATGGCAGGACTATAATGCAGCACTTGGTGCTGGTCTTACAGGCAGTCAGGATACTAATGCAAAATGTTTACTGCACTGGGGTAAAGGTAGAGTTGCCACCTCATCCCTTTAAACCTGAACACATATGAATCAAACAGGTTCTGAGGCTAATTTAATGCACCAAGTGAGTTTAATTACCACCTTAAACCTGTGTAATTCATATGTGTTCTGTTTTAAAGGGATAAGGTGGCAACCCTAGGTGAAGGACTCACAAGGAAACATGAGTATCCAGCAGTGGGATGGTGAACTTACAGGAAGGAACACAGCTGTAACAATTTGTATGAGGAACGGTGAAGTGCACAGGGGTCCCAGGGAATGCAGGTACACAGGATACAGTGAGGTACACAAGGAGTTAGGACAGGAAGGACACCGAAGGTACTGTCTAGCAAGAACACAGCCTACCTGCATGTAACGCGAAGGTAAGGGCCCTAAGGATCTAATTCTAAGAAATCATCTGGTTTTCTCCAGAGCTCCTGAAGGTGGAGATGGGTTGTGCTGCAGAGGATTTCCAGGTTGCTATTCTCAAACACACCCAAGCAGGAACATACTGAGAAGTCACTGGAGATACAGAGATCAAATTGGGAGATGCTTGCAAACACTCTGGGTCAAAGGAGATAAAGCTACAGGATCAGTAGAAATATTGGGCTTACTAGGAGTCTCTCAGGATGTAGAACACTAGGGGTATAGGGGTCATGTGCAGGGGCGTAGGGAGGGGGTGGCTGGGGGGGGCTGAAGCCCCGAATGTGACCCCGAAAAGCCCCAAGTCAGTGGAATACTGCATTCCATTGTTAGCCCCGAGCGCCGGCCGCTGGGACCGATCTGATTGCGAGTGCAGCCAAAAGTGGCCGAGTGCGGCCGAAAGTAGCCAAGGAGTGCCGCAGGTCCCACCTTCTGGAGCCTGCAGCGCCAATGCCAGGACTGCGGGACATGTGACGTGACGTCCATCTTAACCTGGAGGCTCCAGAAGGCGGGAAGGCTACATCCCCGCTCGGGCAGGCGGCTCTCCTCTCCTCCTCGGCTCGGCTCCTCTTTGACGGTGACTGACTGACTCGCACACCACGGCTGAGCTGAGGTAGGTCAGACACACAGTGTGTGTATGTATGTCATTGTCAGTGTATGTAGGTCAGGCAGGTCAGTGGTGAGTGTATGTAGGTCAGGCAGGTCAGTGGTTAGTGTACGTAGGTCAGACAGGTCAGTGGTCAGTGTATGTAGGTCAGGCAGGCCAGTGGTCAGTGTATGTAGGTCAGGCAGGTCAGTGGTCAGTGTATGTAGGTCAGGTAGTTTTCTGCCACACATAGCGCTTTGCTTTTAGGCCAAAAAAGTTCCATTTTGGTCTCATCTGACCAGAGCACCTTCTTCCACATGTTTGCTGTGTCCCCCACATGGCTTCTCGCAAACTGCAAATGCGACTTCTTATGGATTTCTTTCAACAATGGCTTTCTTCTTGCCACTCTTCCATAAAGGCCAGATTTGTGGAGTGCACAACTAATAGTTGTCCTGTGGACAGATTCTCCCACCTGAGCTGTGGCTCTCTGCAGCTCCTCCAGAGTTACCATGGGCCTCTTGGCTGCTTCTCTGATTAATGCTCTCCTTGCCCAGCCTGTCAGTTTAGGTGGACGTCCATGTCTTGGTAGGTTTGCAGTTGTGCCATACTCTTTCCATTTTTGGATGATGGATTGAACATTGCTCCGTGAGATGTTCAAAGCTTGGGATATTTTTTTATAACCTAACCCTGCTTTAAACTTCTCCACAACTTTATCTCTGACCTGTCTGGTGTGTGCCTTGGCCTTCATGATGCTATTTGTTCACTAAGGTTCTCTAACAAACCTCTGAGGGCTTCACAGAACAGCTGTATTTATACTGAGATTAAATTACATATGGGTGGACTCTATTTACTAATTAGGTGACTTCTGAAGGCAATTTGTTCCACTAGATTGTATTTAGGAGTATCAGAGTAAAGGGGGCTGAATGCAAATGCACGCCACACTTTTCAGATATTTACTTGTAAATAATTTTAAAAATCATTTATAATTTTTTTCCACTTCACAATTATGTGCCACTATGTGTTGGTCTATCACAAAAATCCCAATAAAATACATTTGCAATTTTGGTTGTAACATGACAAAATGTGGACAATTTCAAGGGGTATGAATACTTTTTCAAGGCACTGTATCTGTTGGTTGAAACTGGTTAGCTTCAAAGCAGCAACTAAGCACTAAAACAGGAAGCAGTGGGCAATGTGGGCCGTTTTTTAAACTTTTTTTTCAGCTGCCAACACAACCATTGTGGTCTGCAGCCTCAGCCTCCAGCGTATTAGGCATGGTAAAACTAACAGCCAATTTGAAGTGGAACAACACTGTATCTGAGCACCACAAACCAAAAATGCTATTTAATTCTCTTTTAATATTTGAAGCAAACTCCCCCATCCATCCATGCCTATATGCTTTATTTTGCTGAGAACTCACTTTGAAAAACAACCCCCTAGCATTTCTGACCGTGGCCATCTTGAGTAAGGGCAGATGATTCATGTAGCATTTACTTCCCTGAATTCATCTGTCCTTAGCTCAGGAATGCAGGCAGGAGGTGTGCTTACCTGAGAAAACCCCTCCTCCCCTCTTGAAGACTCCTGGGATGTATGTCATCATTTGCTAGGCCAGAAAACAGGAAGTAACTGAAGAAATGGTAAAAAAAAAAAACATTTAAACTAGTAAATAGAATATACTTTCTTATCTATTTACTAATGCTGGCAGCATAAGGATTAAAAATAGTCAATGTCATAGCTCCCAACTGTCCCTGATTTCGAGGGACTGTCCCTGATTTGGAACAATGTCCCTCTGTCCCTCATTCCTCCTCATTTGTCCCTCATTTTGGTCTGATGTATATAGCTGTATATAAAATGCACTTTTTATCTATCAAAAAGTATTTTCCAGTGCTAAACCTTTCATCTGATTTCTAAATTGCTGTATTTGTAAATTCCAAATGCCGATATAAAGGAATAGTAGTGGTAAAAAAAGCACTTGTGGGTTTAACCAATCTTGTTTTTTCTGTACAATTCTCCTTTAAGGGGGTGTGGCAAGGGGTGTGTCCTATGCCTGCATACTTTTACTGATAGGTGTCCCTCATTTCCATCTCAAAAAGTTGGGAGGACAAGATGGGTGATCTAGAGATACTGTTGTACAAGAAGGATTTGGATTTTGTGGGAATTTCAGAGACCTGGTTCAACAGCTCTCATGATTGGCTGGCAAACATTCAAGGGTATACCCTATACCGCAAGGATAGAGAGGGTAAAAAAGGGGGAGGGGTATGCCTATATATCAAGAATAATGTACAAGCGAATGTGAGAGATGACATCACTGAGGGAGCTAGAGAGGAGGTGGAATCCTTATGGGTAGAGCTCCAAAGGGATGAAGCTAAGGGGAAAATAATACTGGGAGTATGCTATAGGCCCCCTAACCTGAGGGAGGAAGTGGAGACGGATCTCCTATCACAAACTGGATTAGCAGCAAGGATGGGAAGTGTTATCATAATGGGGGATTTTAATTATCCAGACATAGACTGGGTGGAGGGAACCGCGCATTCATTTTAGGCTCGCCAGTTCCTTAATGTCTTGCAGGACAATTTTATGGGTCAGATGGTAGACACACCAACTAGAAATAAAACATTACTGGATCTACTGATTACCAACAATACAGACCTGATCACGGATGTGGAAATACGGGGCAATTTAGGTAACAGCGATCACAGGTCAATTATTTTCAGTATAAATCACACAAATAGGAAACATGAAGGGAACACAAAGACACTGAATTTCAAAAGAGCCAACTTCCCTAAACTACAAACCTTGCTAAAAGGCATAAATTGGGATAAAATATTAGGAACAAAGAATAAGGAGGAGAGATGGGTTTGCTTTAAGAGCATATTAAATAAGGGCATTAGCCAATGTATCCCATTGGGTAATAAATTTAAAAGAGCGAACAAAAATCCTGGATGGCTTAACTCCAATGTAAAAATGCATATAAAAGCAAAGGAGAAGGCCTTCAAAAAATACAAGGTTGAGGGATCATCCTCAGCATTCAGACTTTATAAAGAATGCAACAAGAAATGTAAGGGTGCAATTAGAACGGCTAAGATAGAACATGAAAGACACATAGCGGAGGAGAGCAAAAAAAATCCCAAGAAATTCTTTAAGTATGTAAACAGTAAAAAAGGGAGGACAGACCATATTGGCCCCATAAAGAATGAGGAAGGACATCTGGTTACAAAGGATGGGGAGATGGCGAAGGTATTGAATTTATTCTTCTCCTTAGTCTTCACGAGTGAATCAGGGGGCTTCAGTAACCAAAACTGCAGTGTTTATCCTCATGACACAACACAGGAAGCACCGCCATGGTTATCAGAGGACAGAATTAAAATTAGACTTGAGAAACTTAACATTAATAAATCACCGGGACCAGATGGCTTGCATCCGAGGGTACTTAGGGAACTCAGTCAAGTGATTGCCAGACCGTTGTTCCTAATTTTTACAGACAGTCTATTGATTGGAATGGTAGCAGCTGATTGGAGAAAATCCAATGTAGCACCAATATTTAAAAAGGGCCCAAAATACATCCCTGGGAATTACAGACCAGTTAGCCTAACATTAATAGTATGTAAACTCTTGGAGGGGATGATAAGGGACTATATACAAGATTTTAGTAATAAGAACGATATCATAAGCAGTAATCAGCATGGATTCATGAAGAATCGTTCTTGCCAAACCAATCTATTAACCTTCTATGAGGAGGTGAGTTGCCATCTAGATAAAGGAAGGCCCGTAGATGTGGTGTATCTGGATTTTGCAAAAGCATCTGACACAGTTCCCCATAAACGTTTACTGTACAAAATAAGGTCCGTTGGCATGGACCATAGGGTGAGTACATGGATTGAAAACTGGCTACAAGGGCGAGTTCAGAGGGTGGTGATAAATGGGGAGTACTCAGAATGGTCAGGGGTGGGTAGTGGGGTTCCCCAGGGTTCTGTGCTGGGACCAATCCTATTTAATTTGTTTATAAACGACCTGGAGGATGGGATAAACAGTTCAATCTCTGTATTTGCAGACGATACTAAGCTAAGCAGGGCAATAACTTCTCCGCAGGATGTGGAAACCTTGCAAAAAGACCTGAACAAATTAATGGGGTGGGCGACTACATGGCAAATGAGGTTCAATGTAGAAAAATGTAAAATAATGCATTTGGGTGGCAAAAATATGAATGCAATCTATACACTGGGGGGAGAACCTCTGGGGGAATCTAGGATGGAAAAGGACCTGGGGGTCCTAGTAGATGATAGGCTCAGCAATGGCATGCAATGCCAAGCTGCTGCTAATAAAGCAAACAGAATATTGTCATGCATTAAAAGGGGGATCAACGCAAGAGATAAAATGATAATTCTCCCACTCTACAAGGCTCTGGTCCGGCCGCACCTGGAGTATGCTGTCCAGTTCTGGGCACCAGTCCTCAGGAAGGATGTACTGGAAATGGAGCGAGTACAAAGAAGGGCAACAAAGCTAATAAAGGGTCTGGAGGATCTTAGTTATGAGCAAAGGTTGCGAGCACTGAACTTATTCTCTCTGGAGAAGAGACACTTGAGAGGGGATATGATTTCAATTTACAAATACTGTGTGACCCCACAATAGGGATAAAACTTTTTCGCAGAAGAGAGTTTAACAAGACTCATGGCCACTCATTACAATTAGAAGAAAAGAGGTTTAACCCTAAACTACATAGAGGGTTCTTTACTGTAAGAGCGGCAAGGATGTGGAATTCCTTTCCACAGGCGGTGGTCTCAGCGGGGAGCATTGATAGCTTCAAGAAACTATTAGATAATCACCTGAATGACCGCAACATACAGGGATATACAATGTAATACTGACATATAATCACACACATAGGTTGGACTTGATGGACTTGTGTCTCTTTTCAACCTCACCTACTATGTAACTATGTAACTATGTAACTGTGGTCAAGTGGCTTGGAAGATCTAATCATGGGGTTTTGCTAATGTGCCAGGCCCCTCCCTATAAAAGGTATTGTTCCATTGTTCCTTGTGTGATGTATTAGATATGGAATAGTTAGAGAAAGCTCACAGAAGGCAGAGAAATTTAGGTGTTCATTGCAAATAAAACATCTCTATAAGTTTACTTGCAGCCACAGACAAATAGTGTTATACAGTTGCATAGAAGATTAGGCTACATGCTTAAAGTGGGGTTCCACCCAAAAGTGGAACTTCCGCTCATCGGATTCCTCCCCCCCTCCGGTGCCACAGTTGGCACCTTTCAGGGGGGAGGAGGGTGCAGATACCTGCATAATACAGGTATCTGCACCCACTTCCGGGAATAGACTCCCGTGGGAGTCACGCCCCCTCCCGCACTCCTCCGCTGTCTCCTGGGAAACACACAGGTCCCAGGAGATAGCGGGGACCATTGAGAACGCGCAGTGTGACTCGTGCATGCGCAGTAGGGAACCGGGAAGTGAAGCCACAACGCTTCACTTCCTGATTTCCTCACTGAGAATGGCGGCGGCAGCACCCGAGGACCGAGGGACGGTTCGGTCTCGGGTGCCGACATCGCTGGACCCCAGGACAGGTGAGTGTCCTTATTTTAAAAGTCAGCAGCTGCAGTATTTGCAGCTGCTGACTTTAAAAAAAAAAATTTCGCTGGACTCCCGCTTTAAGTACGCTTTCAGGCATCTGATGTAAACTGTTAGCAGATTTTTGCGCTCCAGGGGAGACAGCTGCAGTATACTGTCGCTTATCGTTATTGTTATTAATCAGGATTTATATAGTGCCAACAGTTTGCACACTGCTTTACATTATAAAGGGAGACAGTTACAATACAATTCAATACAATGACACAACAAAGCTCTTAATTCGCTCGTCATCTCTCGGCTCCACTACTGCAACTCCCTTCTCATTGGCTTACCTCTACATAGTCTATCACCTCCTAAATCCATCATGAATGCTGCTGCCAGACTCATCCACCTTACCAGTCGCTCTGTGTCTGCTACCCCTCTCTGTCAATCCCTCCACTGGCTTCCGTTCATCCAACGAATTAACTTCAAAATACTAACAACTACTTACAGAGCCATCCACAATTTAGCCCCCAGCTACATCACTAGCCTAGTCTCTAAATACCAACCTACTCGTTCTCTTCATTCCTCCTCAGACCTCCTGCTCTCTAGCTCCCTCGTCACCTCCTCCCATGCTCGCCTCCAGGACTTTTCCAGACCCTCTCCAATCCTATGGAACTCCCTACCCCAATCTGTTTGATCATCTCCTACTCTATTAGCTTTTAGACAATCCCTGAAAACCCTTCTCTTCAGAGAAGCCTATCCTACCCACACCTAACAACTGTATTTTCATTTTCTCCATCAGCTCACCCCCACAGTTATTACATTTTGTTCCACTTGACCCTCCCTTCTAGATTGTAAGCTCTAATGAGCAGGGCCCTCTGATCCCTCCTGTATTGATTTGTATTGTAAGTGTACTGTCTGCCCTCATGTTGCAAAGCGCTGCACAAACTGTTGGCGCTATATAAATCCTGTATAATAATAATAATACAGGAGGGTTAGGAGGGCCCTCCTCTGGGGAGCTTACAATCTAGTGGGGAAGGGCAAGTGGAAAAACAGGTAATAACTGTGGTGGAATAACTGATGAGAGAAATAAAAGATTCAATTGTTAACTAAAGGGGGGATAGGCTTCCCTGAGGAGGTGAATTTTCAGGGAAGCCTATAGCAATGAATGTTTGTAAGCTGGCTGTACGGAGGTATACACCATGCTTGTGTAAATCCCTGGGTGCACAAAAGTTGAGCACGGGGGTTTACGCACATGTGCAAATGTAAGCAGGTATGGCATATACCCGTGTACAGCCAGATTACCAACAATGTAAAAGTGCACACTACTCACCACTAATGTAAGAGGGCCTTCTCCACAGGCCAACAATGTAATGGGATCCTTCTCATTTGACCACCAATGTAAGGGGACACTTCTTCACCGACCACCAATTTTAAGAGGGCCTGACCCTTCTCCACTGATCACCAATATAAAAGGACTCTTCTCCACTGACCACCAATGTGAGGAGGCCCTTCTTCATTCTTCGCCAATAAAACGTGGCTCTTCTCCACCAACCAGCAATGTAAGAGGCACTTTTCCACTAACAGACATAAAATGTTTAGCGCAAAGTAGAAGTAATTCTACACCAAATGTCAAAGTCCGTATTGTGGAGTCCTTAACTCTGTGACTCTATATGATATAGGGCCATCCAGATAGCAGTAGTCACAGAGAAGGGGATGGTAGTCCACCGTTCAGTGCCAGCCTTGTGTAGGGGAGCGGAAGCAATCTCCAAACATACAAAAAGCAGAAAGTACAGGTGCTTCTGAGTGTAGACTATAAACAAATTTAATCCAGACACAGTAAATCATTACTCACATGTCTTTCCTCAAATGTCAGGTGCTCGCACTGGAGCTGTCACTACCACTGCATAGCTGTCTCTGCCGGCTAGATGGTAGAGAGATAGGAGAAAGACTATTCTTTCTTGTTACTTATTCACTAACCACCAATTTAAGGGGGTACTGCTTCTTGGGCCACCAATGTAAAGGGGCCTTCTCCACAGGCCAACAATGTAATGGAGTCCTTCTCATTTGACCACCAATGTAAAAGGGACACTTCTTTAAGTGTGCCCAACCCTTCTCCACTGGTCAGCAACGTAAGAGGAGCCTTCTCCACTGACCACCCTGTGAGGAGGCCCTTCTTCACTCTTCACCAACAAAAAGTGGCTTTTCTCAACCAACTAACAATGCAAGAGGCACTTCTCTTCTCTTCAATGTAAAGTGGGCCTTCTCCACTGACCACCAATATAAGAGGGGCCTTCTCATAACACTTGGTGCTTCCAGAGCTGAAGCCATCTCAGTCTGCAAACCCAAGCACCCATGTTCTGCAATACTCTGAGGGTCCCTTGAACAGTCGAGTCTGAGACCCCTCTCAGAGCAGGATGATGTCATCAATGTACCTTTTGTAAAATATCAGTTCTTTCCACTTTTTTTGATATATTGTTTCCCGTTCCCACTAATTTAGTACTCCACTAAGTCTGTCTTTCATTATGGGTCATAATGTATGAATGTCCCTAGAATTTTTTTTAGCAACTATATAACAGGAAGTGCCTTAAAAAGGACCTTTAGACCAGGACCGCTGGCTATTAAAGGTTGTGAGGATTTACATCCACTTTAAAGTCTATATGAGGTTTTAGCGATTGGCTTTACATCTACTTTAACAGAAAATGTAACCCTGTCATAGTAGGACTGTTGGTGGGGCAAGATAACCTTATGGTGATCCCAGATACAAATAATGTTTAACAGGGTTCAAACTCTTACTCAGTAAACTAAATAAAAAATAATCTTCTTTAGTATTACTGTATCTGAATAAAAAAGATATTAGTTGTAATTTAAACTTTGTGTCTTACTATATTTTTTTAACCAGGCCAATTTAGATAATTAGTTCCCATCTATAGTACAAGACCTTACACTGCTCAATCCTGTCTGTGCATGAGGGCCTGGAGGGGTGTGAAACGCGACAGACTGAGATCTGAAGACTTTCCACCTTTTGTACTTTCTTATTTAAATGTGAATTAATGAAAGTTTTTTTCCCAGGAAAAGAAGAAGCTACTTATTTATTGCAGCTGAGGGTGGCGATCTTTATGCTGAAGTTAAAAAAAGACAACTTAAAGGTTTTTTTTGTTACATTTTGAATCTGGGAAATGTGGATTAGTTATGTGACAAGAGATAACACAATTGAATGAAGTGAATACCTTAAAGGAACGCACCACTTTTGTTATAACATCCTGCACAGGTCTGTTTGGAATTTAAAGGTAAAATATAATGGTTTGGGCTTCATTTTATTTTTCAGTTTTATAATGATATATGATTTTTAAATCTTTTTTTCTTATTGTTTACACTTGGGGTCTAGTTATCAAAAAAATTGCCGGACGAATGTCACAAGCATACACGCAGCCATTAAGAATATCCCAGTATTTTGTGTAATATGTTCATCTCTTTTGATCGTCCACTCCATCTAGTGGCCATAATGTGGAATCCATCACAAAAATAATTCCTTATGGCCACTAGATGGGGCTATAGGTCATAGGAAATAAACATACTAGACAAAATATGGGTATAGTTTGTGACAGCTGTGCAAATGCTTGTGACGTTGGGGTCTATTTGTAAAAAAAAATCAGGACAAAGTCTTTCTTTTACAAGAATATATTTACTACAAGGCATACACATGACACTGGTGACACAGAGCAGTGGGGGTTATTTAAGTAGAACGTTTACAGGGCTTCCTGTGAGCAGAAAGGATGGGGGGGGTGGATCAACTCATTTCCTGGTGGGATAACTACCTACCCCCAAAATAAAACTTTACCCATGCTGCGCAAAGCATCAGGTTCATTTTATTTCTTCCCTCCCCAACAGACAATACTCACCATTCCTTTGCTCCCCCACCACTCTGTTCAACCACCAGGAGCAAGAAAAGTTTATGTTCTTTTAAAAAATTATTAGGAAATCCAGTTCTTTCCTGTGCTCTTCAAGTATGCGGCAGAGTGACCTACTCCTGGTACCCAGTACATTAAAAAAAAAGAGAAGGGATGCATAGAAATGGACAAGGCTTTGCCTTTTGACAGATTTATAAAATACCTTCAGAACCAGGTGACAGCTACAGTTACAATAGTGTAGCGCTCACCCCTGAAAAGGCCTGCTGATGTGTCCCAGGTTCCTATTCCGGATTAATGCAAAACAACAGCCAGGTGTGCAACAGACAGCAACAGTCACTCTTCTGGCTCAATGAACAACCTAGAGGTTGTCTTTTTCAAGTATTTATGGCTGAATAAGCTTGGATAGGGCATAGGAAGAGGATACTCTTCGCCCTTTTAATACTCCTTAAGTCCCTTTATTAATGGCTCAGAAGCACTGAGACACCGCTAGAAATATCCCAGCCCAGGCAAGCAGTAATACAGATACACAAGGGATTGCAGCAGCCACAGTCACCGGGATCCTACTCGCAGGTCTGTACTCACAATGTCCCTGGATACTTGGATGACTCCTTCCAAAATCAGAAACACATTTTTTTACATGAACTCTCCAAACCAGATCCTCAGTGAAATTCCTTGGTTACTTCCAGAGACTTTTAGCATACAGGCCCCCCACTCTAGCATAGCTGGGACCTCAATGAGCATAGGGTGAATTTCAGGTGGGCTGCCTGGAAGGGCAGCAGTCCTTCAGGCTGAAAAATTCTCCTCCTGGACAATAACAGGGCAGCTCCAAACCCCTTACTATTTATGCACTCCCTAATACCTTCTGGGCAACCTTCCACAGGGATTAGCTGAGACAACATAAATATTCAGGTTGCTGAGTTGACTTTTCAGTAGGGTTGCACCTATACCAATGAGTACTTGTACTCATGCAAATTCTCCGATGCCTAATTCGATACCTGGGCAGCCTCAGACATGATCGGTGTAGCGGTGGGGCAGTTACAAGCACTGATCTCCCTGCATAGCTTTTTCTGACAGCCGCTTCTGCTCCTCTCCCTCCCACTGCTGTCAGGGAGATCGAAGCTTGTAACTTCCCCCACCGCCACACCGACTGTCCCCTGTGTCCTCCTCCGAGTCCCCCTCTGTGCTCCCCCGGTCTCTGTGTCCTGATCCGGATCCCCCTCTGTGCTTCCGGGTCTCTGTGTCCTGCTCCAGGTCCACCTCTGCTCCCCATTTCCCCTGCATCCTCCTTTGGGTCCCGATCCGTGTCATTTTTCAGGTCCCGCTATGTGTCCTCCTCCAGGTCCCGATCTGTGTCCTCCCCAGCTCTCCGGCTTCTCCTCTGGTCTCCCCCCCCCCCGTCGCGGATCTGTCAGGATGGAGAGCGGTGGAAGGAGCTGGTATATATGTAATTTACCGGCTCCTTCCTTTTCCGAATGAATAGTGATTACTGATTGTCCATTCATAACTGAGTTTATGATGCTTCAGTTTATGAATGAACAGGAGCCTCTGTCTCCTGTCCATTCACCTTCAGTGCAGCTAAGGCTGCAGAGAAAGGGACTGGGGAATCTGTGTCCTCAGTCCCTTTCCCTGTCTCAAAATGGAGATGTCAGGGGACCCCTGATATGTCACCAAAGCCCCCCCCCCCCCCCCCCCCCAATAGAGCTGATAAAAAAAAAATAACAAAAAAAAAAAAAAAATTGTAATAAATATTTAAAAGTTAAATTGTAAAAACAAATAAAAAAAAAAAAATAAAAAAAACACTTGCACCGTCCACAATTCTAAAAAAAATAAAATAAAAAACTACTGACACAGTCGACGCCTTACCAGTGCTTATCAGTGCCACCTATTGGTGCTACATATTAGTGCCACTGTCACATGACATAAAAAAAGTATCGGTAATCGGTATCGGCGAGTACTTGAAAAAAAAGTATTGGTACTTGTACTCGGTCATAAAAAAGTGGTATCGGCGCAGCTCTACTTTCCAGCCCACTACATTCTGGAATCATCCAGAAATGCATGCACCGTGTGCACCTCATACTAGCCCATTATGAGAGACTTACCTTGAAACAAAGCCCTCCAGCGGCATGCTGTCACCACTGCAGAGGCTTCCATTCTTACCTGGTCTTCCTTCCAGGTTCGCGGGCTGCCCAAGGTTGAATGACGGAGCCACAATGATGTCACTCCCACTCTTGTGCGCGGGAGTCTCGGACACGGCACACAGCTTTGATGGAATGGCACGGGTATGCCGTTCCTTCACAGCGCATGTGACGATGACGTCACTGGCTGCTGCTCACTAGAACATCTCCTAAACGGTGCACATTTAGGAGATATTAATTTTACCTACAGGTAAGCCTTATTATAAGCTTATCTGTAGGTAAAAATAAATAAAGCGTTTACTACCACTTTAAGATATGTAGTAAAGCTTCACATTCCCTGGTAAGAGGGTGAATTTGTCTTTGGGTCTTACAGTATGGCACCTTCCTGTAAAAGGTAACACAATATTAATACAGCTTTTGTAATGTGGCACGGCTGTGCTTCTTGTAGCAGGATTATCATATTAGCAGGACACAGATTATTTTTATTATTTCTTTGGGTCTAATTCTAATAAAGTTGGTATTTTGCCATTGTTACTGTGTACTACCTCTCATTATGATTCATTCCATAGGTTATGTAGCGCTTACCCCGGTTTTCCGGGAGCCTGATGGTGACTACTAGAGGTAGGGATGGCTTACATACATTCTCAGGGTGCAGGTTTGTGGGCATGGTGGGTGATGGACAAGAAAGAAAGTTGGGCGCCAGTCACTTTTATACTTTAAACAAGAGAGAAGTTTATTTCTCAAACAGGAAAATTGTGGGAGAGAGGGGATAGGGCACAGGACACCCTTAGTAACGATCAGCAACAGGCAGATCCGCAGACTCCTAGGTGAGATTAGGCAGACAGCAGTACAGGAAGAGCCTTCAAGCTGAACCAGCACCTCTGTACTTTGTAGGATAGGCTGTCTCCTCTAGTAACTGAACTTTACTCACAGTGTCATAAACAGATTCCCTTGGATGAGTTCTCTCTTGAAGTTCTCCCAGCCACTTCATAGCCTCCAGCTCATGAAGAGTCCAATCTGGTGCTTCCTTAGAACTCCAACCCTCTCAGAATCATTTCCAGATCTTTAGCAGGCTTTTCTCAACAGAAACTTGAACACCCAGATAGGCCTTGGACAGGCCTAGTAGCCAGGAGACCACCTGGATAGGCCTCAGGCTTCCGGCCTAGCAGCCAGAAGCTGTTCCACACTCATCCACCCAGGCCGCAGCCCTGGGCGGGAAAACTAACATCACCTGACTTCTTCCCAATAAATAGCTTCTCCCAGCATTCGTAGCATTAATTCTTATTGGCTGAGAAATGCATGTTTATCCATAACTTGAATGTACTGTAGCTCATCATACTAATGTCAAAGGCAACAGTGCCACCTACTGACAAAAAAGGAGAAGCCACAAATGGAACAGACTTAGGAAAGAAACCATTTGACCATTAAACTCTACAAATTAGCCAGGCTGGCTACCACCCAGCACAACTAAATTTATCTGTAGCCTATTCTAGGATGAGGGTGCTACAGTTACAAAATACTCTACTCAACTTCTCTGGAGTGAGCCTCAAGCTGACTCTTGTCCAGGGTCCAAATATATTTTAAACGGACCTTCCTAGAAATAGCTGAACAGTTTACTCATAAAACTTTTCATCTGGTATCTTTATTTGAGCACCAACAAACACATTGCTGAATCACATTCGTACAGCCCGTCCTGTCACCCTGTAGGAAGAAGGCAGAGAAGGTCAGGATTCTTTGTAAGAAGTAATACATAGACATGAAAAGAGTAAGTGAACACATTGGGAGAAAAAACAAAATAAAAAGATCCATCAACAATGACACAAAAGCAGAAGTCAACCAGAGATTATGTACAGTGACAGAAGATTGAGAAATAATCTGCATTTACATTAACTAGGGATAGAGGATGCATGGAGCTTTGGATGAAGACAGATGTGGGGGAAAGAACCAGCAGGACTGTCATATTGTTCTATACATTATATTTAATTTCCCAGGCTCCCTGTAAAAATTTAATCATCAGAATATTACAGATGGTAGTGGTCTCATTTGGATCCAGCCCCGCAATAAACTTCCTGTACCCAGCTGGTCCAAGATGTTAGTATCTTCCTTCAAGAGCCCAGATGTGGCATTCAAAAAAAAAACAGCCGACTTTCGGCACATGTGTATGCCACCCTGTCAGACAGAAGCTGGCTGTTTGGCTGGCTATTGTCGGACTAGCATTCTGGAAAACCAGCAGCCGACCGACTCCCGATCAACTCTCTCAGCCAATGGCGGAGAGCACTGATCAGAGTGCTCTGGCGGGGGGGGGGGGGTTGACCCCCTGTCAGAACACAACAGCTCAGCAGGGGAGATCACTATACTAACATAGTTAGTACAGCGGCTCTGACCGGAGTTGACAGTTTTTATTTTCGTTCAACCTGCTGGGTTGAATGAAAAAAAACTCATAGTGTGCACCAGGCTTTAGGGACTGATAAATCCTATTTGTAAAGCAAAGATGATAAACCCTATCTGGAGTCATCTTACACTGGTCCTAAAGAGACATTATCACCTTGCATCTTTTAAAAAGATTTATAAGTGGCCTCCGGAAGGTTTTACCCCCTTCATGACCAGAGCTATTTTTGCTATTCAGAATTGCGCTACTTTAACTAGGAATTTCTCAGTCATGCAACACCACTGGGTTTTTTATTTTTTACTACCACTTTAAGAGTGTGGTGGTGCTGCGGCATTATGGGTAGACTGTACAAATACTAATAAATGACTTAATGGAATATGTTACACATCTGCCTGTATTAGTGAGAAGGTAAAGAGACTCAGCTCCTTCCATACAATAGAAAAGGTTGCATGGTGTTAATAATAGGAGACTTTAACTGTCCTAAAAAATGACTGGAGTAATGGCACTGCTGGTTATAAACTTACTGCAGCACCGTTTTATGGGACAGTTTATAGAGCCCAACTTGAAATTATTCCCTGTTGAATCTATTAATCTCAAACAATACAGATCGTATCCATGGATCTTGTGGATTTATAATAGACAGATGTCACATAAGTCCTCCTTATTCTTTATTAGGAGACATGGACAGAGGGACGACTGTACATATAATATATATGAACTTTGCTAAAGCATTTGACACAGTTCCCCACAGACAGCTAAGCTTTAGGTAAAGTCTTATTACAACAAAATGTATTCATATATCTCATTCCATCCCATATCCCAAAAATGAAGTGAGTATTGTTTATTCCAGGATAGTGGGCCAAGGCATACAAACAATTCCTGTATGCCCCCTGGCTGACTGTAAATCCAGAGCTTCTTCTGAATAACACAGATACAGACTGTTATTATAGAGCTCGTTATTTCAGACTGCATACAGCTGTTCCAGATGTGTTGGCCACCATCAATGCAGTGCTTGGAAACAATGACTTCTGTAAAATATATGGCTTGGGGACCAATTAAAAAGTTTAACATGACAGATGGGCCAAAAAGTACCAATAATTTTTCCACTGAACCATTTTCAGACTGGGGTCTTTTTAGAACAAGTATTAATGTCTCATTCCAGCTCCTCCATCCTGCTGCTGGCCAATGTTACACTACTGTGTCAGCAGCCATTCCTAATACTTGAAGTAATCCCTAACCTGTCGTTTTTGTTTTGTTTTTTCTCTAATACATTTCAGCCAGTTCTCCCTCTTTAAAAATGCCCTGTTGTTGGCCAATATGTGAACCAATGTGACCCCTGCTAAACCACTTATACATTTCAAACCAATCAAACAACTTAATGTTGTGCTACCATATGGATTCCAATTGCTTCTGCTGTAATCATATAGTGTCCCACACCAATTAAAAACAGCACTGCAATTCTTTTTTTTTCTGTACAAGCTCTGGGGGGTGTAATAGACCCTATGCAGGAATTTCGTTTGAATCAGTTTGTCCCTGGAAGAGATAACCAGTGTAGAACTATCTTCGACACAGTCCTCCCAATCCTCCCTGTCTAAAGAGTGATATCCTATTTCCAAGCCTCCCACAACCTCTCCGTCTTAGGAGATTCAAGACTAAGTAGCCCAAGGTAGAGGGAAGAGAGAGGCTTAGTCAGAGATTTCTGGGCCAAGAGCTCCTCAATAGGATCCATGGCCAATGTATGGGACTGCGAGGATTGGGCCCGGGCAGCATGCGGCAACTGGAGATAGCGGAAATACATCTATCTGGGTACCCTGAATTTACCAGCAAGGTCTCTGAAGGACAATAAGACACCCATGGGCATAATATCCCGTAGTATTTTAATGCCATATTTCACCCAAATTTGAGGATCCGGGATTGATCGGAAATGTGGCAAGTTGATGGTTACCCCATAACAGCTGGTAGGCAGACCAGTGTCCAGGTTTGAAAAATCGCATCCTGGCAGAGACCCACACCCTAAGTGTCGACCTGGTCAGATGCGGGAGGTCAGCTAATGCCTTTGGGCCTCTATATATCAGGTTGTTAAGCTCCTTAGGTGAACCCAGTAGTGTGGCCTTCAAGCACACAGCTGCATTGGCTTGAGAACTGACGAACCATCAAAGAACCAAGAACAGAATTGCAGCCTAGTAATACACTCTGAAATTAGGCAACGCTAACCCCCCGCATCTCACAGGAAGGCATACAGTAGATTTCGCCAGGCGAGGGAACCCCCCCAAATAAAGGCGCCAACGCAATGATCTACCTCCTTGAAAAAGGAAGTAGGAATACAGACAGGGCAAATATATACAGTATCTCTCAAAAGTCAGTACACCCCTCATATTTTTGTAAATATTTTATTATATCTTTTCATGTGACTACATTGTAGCAAAGTATAATTTCTTCAGTATTAAGTAGTGAGTGTACAGCTTGTATAACACTGTAAATTTGCTGTCCCCTCAAAATAACTCAACACACACCCATTAATGTCTAAACCGCTGGCAACAAAAGTGAGTACACCCCTAAGTTAAAATGTCCAAATTGGGCCCAAAGTGTCAATATTTTGTGTGGTCACCATTATTTTCCAGCACTGCCTTAACCCTCTTGGGCATGGAGTTCACCAGAGTTTCACAGGTTGCCACTGGAGTCCTCTTCCACTCCTCCATGATGACAGAGCTGGTGGATGTTAGAGACCTTGCGCTACTTCACCTTCCATTTGAGGATGCCCCACAGATGCTCAATAGGGTTTGGGTCTGTAGGTCTGGAGACATACTTGGCCAGTCCATCACCTTTACCCTCAGATTCTTTAGCAAGGCAATGGTCATCTTGGAGGTGTGTTTGGGGTCGTTATCATGTTGTATTACTGCCCTGCGGCCCAGTTTCCAAAGGGAGAGGTCCATGCTCTGCTTCAGTATGTCACAGTACATGTTGGCATTCATGGTTCCCTCAATGAACTGTAGCTCCCCAGTGCCGGCAGCACTCATGCAGCCTCAGACCATGACACTTCCACCACCATGCTTGAATGAAGGCAGGACAAACATTTCTTTGTACTCCTCTCTTGGTTGCCCCCACATACACTTGACACCATCTGATCCAAATACGTTTATCTTGGTCTCAACAAACCACAGGACATGGTTCCAGTAATCCATGTCCTTAGTTTGCTGAAAACAAGCAGACAAGCAGACTGTTTTTGAGCTTTCTTGTGCATCATCTTTAGAGGAGGCTTCCTTCTGGGACAAAAGCCATGCAGACCAATTTGATGCAGTGTGCAGCATATGATCTGAGCACTGACAGGCTGACCCCCTGCCTATTCAACTTCTGCAGCAATACTGGCAGGACTCATACGTCTATTTCCCAAAGACAACCTCTGAATATGATGCTGAGCATGTGCACTCAACTTCTTTGGTCGACCATGGCGAGGCCTGTTCTGAGTGGAACCTGTCCTGTTAAAACTTTGTATGGTCTTGGCCACCAAGCTGCAGCTCAGTTTCAGGGTCTTGGCAATCTTCTTATAGCCCAGACCATCTTTATGTAGAGCAACAGTTCTTTTTTTCAGATCCTCAGAGAGTTCTTTGCCATGAGGTGCCATGTTGAACTTCCAGTGACCAGTATGAGAGAGTGATAGCTATAACACCAAATTTAACTCACCTGCTCCCCATTCACACCTAAGACCTTGTAACACTAACGAGTCACATGACACCGGGGAGAGAAAATGGCTAATTGGGCCCAATTTGGACATTTTCACTTAGGGGTGTACTCACTTTTGTTGCCAGCAGTTTAGACATTAATGGCTGTGTGTTGAGTTATTTTGATGGGACAGCAAATTTACACAGTTATACAAGCTGTACACTCACTACTTTACATTGTAGAAAAGTGTCATTTCTTCAGTGTTGTCATGTGAAAATATATAATAAAATATTTACAAAAATGTGAGGGGTGTACTCACTTTTGTGAGATACTGAAATTAATTTTGGGGAGAAAAACCATCTTTATAAGGTTGATACGGCCCATCAGGTTAAGGGGCAAGGTTCGCCAGGAGGAGCATCTGTCACGTAGTTGCGAAAGTAAGGAGTGCAGATTAAGGCTAAAAAAACTAGCAGTGGGCCGCAGGCAGGATTTTAACATACGATAAGTTGCTGAGTGACCTCACACCTTCGGCCTTTACACATTGGAACTATAGGCAAATTTGCGATTATCTTCTTTCCCCCGATAAGAAAGGCGATATGATCAAGGATCCTGCACCCTTTGAATCAATCTGTTTGACTGGTGAACAGATTGAGAAAATTACCTCCTTAATGTACTCATGTCTCCAAGCTGATACCGAGATTCGGACAGATTCAAAAGCCAATGGGAATCTGCTCTTCAATTGCACTTCTCAGATACTCAGGGGGAGAACGCATGTATTTTAGCATATAAATGCTCAATTAGCACAGGATTACAAGAGAATTCCTACAAATTATTTTCACATTGGTACGCAACACCAGCAAAGGTGAAAAAATGGTACTGACTTGGCTTGGCTTCGGATTTGTGCTGGAGATGTGGCGAGGCCACAAGAGACATGTTGCATATTTGGTGGGACTGTCCTAAAATAGCCTATTACTGGACCAAAATTTGTGAATTGATTCTTCACATTACTGACACTAAGATCAAACTCACTCCTGCATGCTGTCTTTTACACATCTCTAACTTTCCTCTTGGCAGATATAAACGATCCCTAACTAAACACCTGCTGAACGCTGCAAAATATTTGATTCCCAAGTACTGGAAACTGATGAAAATCCCCTCACTTAGAGAATGGACTCATACAGTAAACCAAATATCATACCTCCCTGCATCGGGAAACCACCTAAGAGAAGCGCTCTCCTTGGGGGTACCCGTGTGAGCACACTCCCGAGTCCAGCATTTGTGTTCATAGACACAGAATGTCGGACTCAGCCCCGCCCCCCGGCGCCCGCGTCATTGGATTTGATTGACAGCAGTGGGAGCCAATGGCTGCGCTGCTATCAATCTATCCAATCAGGACACGAGACACCGAACGGAGCTCAATCTCTCGCTCCCGGGCATGGGAATTACAGGGCTCAGGTAAGTATAAGGGGGGCTGCAGCACAACAGCAGGTTTTTCACCTTAATGCATAGAATGCATTAAGGTGAAAACCATGAGGGTTTACAACCCATTTAAGTTCAAATGTAGCCAGCTTTGTTTTTTGTTGTTGCATTATTTTGTTAACGGCTTCATCATTCTATATGCTTTCCTGCTCAATAAAAACTTTTATTGGAAAAAAAAAAATAGCAGGGTTCCCTTGGACTTGTATGCCTAAATACCTAAAGCTATCAACCCACATCAACGGAGTAACCTGCCATCGTTTCCCGTGCCCGAGCATCTACAGAAAAAGTCCGAAGGGCAGAATTTGCGTTGTGTAAGTATAAATGGGCATCGCCAGCATATAGTGAAATATTTTCTTCCAAAGGCCCGACCCGCAGCCCTTCGACCATATGAGAGTTCCGAATCAAGATGGCTAGTGGCTCCAGGATTAGAGCAAAAAAGGGAAGGGGACAAGGGACAGCCCTGTCAATTACCCTGTCACAAGGGAAAGGCTTCAGAGATCTATCAGTACGAATACGAGCATTAGGTGCCCGTTAAAAAGCATACCGAACCATCCAAGAAATTTGGGTCCAAACACAAATCTGCTCATCACCTCCCAAAGGTAGCACCACTCAACCGAGTCAAATACCTTCTCAGCATCTAGGGAGGCAATGACTCTTGTACCACTGTTGGAATGGTCAGTAGACAGGTTGAGAAAGAGACATCTCAGATTAATGTCGGTGCCCTTACCAAGCATTAACCCGGTCTGATCTACATATATAAGCTCGTCCAGACTCCACGACAAAAGATTGGTGAGGATCTTGGCCAAGATCTTTGCATCTACATTAAGCAAAGAGATTGGCCTATAGGATGCGCAATCCTCAGGATCCTTACCTAGCTTGGGCACCAACATAATCACAGCCACAGACATTGACCCAGGCAGGGACCCCAGAGAGGAAAACTGAGCAAACAGGGAAGAATGTCTGGCAACTAACAAATCCTTATGAGGGAATACAATTTTACAGGGATCCCATCTATCAGGAGACTTCAGTCGCCTCCGTTCGCCGGGCTCCGGGGCGCATGCGCAGTGGACTGGCGCTTCGCCGCACGCCCGTCCGCGGCCCGATGGTGCGCCGCGTGCGGGTGCACGGCGGTCCCCGCGTGCGCGCCGTCGCCCGTGCGGGTACCCGGTAGCGCGTCACGCTGACGCGCTCGCTGGGGGGAGGCTATTTCTGACGACTCCAGCGCCCAGTCAGGTTGCTGGTTCGTCGTCAGCTTCTCCTGTCTCCTGTGTCCCTGCTAATCCTGAATTACCTACTGTTACCTACCCCTCTGACCTCTGCCTGCTAAAGGGACTTGCTCTGCCTGATTACCCGGTTCTGACCTCTGCCTGCTAAACGGACTTGCTCTGCCTGATTACCCGGTTCTGACCTCTGCCTGCTAAACGGACTTGCTCTGCCTGATTACCCGGTTCTGACCTCTGCCTGCCTAATGGACTTGCTCTGCCTGATTATCCAGTTCTGACCTCTGCCTGTTTCAACGGACTTCCAGTGCCTCAGTTCCCACCTTCTGATCTCTCGCATACCGGAAGCCCATGCCTCCGCGTGCCCCCTGCTCCCTGTATCAACTCCAGGGGTCTGGGTGCGCGTGGTCGTAAGGGCAAGCCGCTCTCGGCATCTTGGCCTCGGTGAGTATTAGTCTTGACAGTACGAACCAGCCAGATGTCTGAGGCCGACAGAGCGCGCTCTCCTTTGGAGATCCTGTGTCAACAGGTGTCCACTCTTGCTGACTCCGTGCAAAAACTACAGGAGGGATATACTCAAATTGACAATCGCCTTCAGCAGATTACAGGGTCACTTCCTTCTGCAGCTGCAGCTCCTGCACCCAGTAGTGGGGGTCCGCTCCCTCAGGCTACCGCCAATCCCACAGTTGTCATGGCGCTCCCGGAACCCTGGGTTCCCACACCGGAACGGTTCTCAGGGGACCGTAAGAAATTCAGGGCCTTCAAAAATGCATGCTCCCTCTACTTCGCTCTCCAGCCCAGAACCTTTTCATTGGAAATTGTTAAGGTGGGATTTGCGATCTCTCTACTGTCCGAGGAACCTCAAGCCTGGGCCCACGGCTTGATGGAACAGAGCAGTCCAGTACTAAACACAATCGATGCCTTTTTTGAGAGTATGTCTCAGCTCTATGACGACCCGCAGCGTATGGCTACAGCTGAGGCCATCCTGCACCACCTGTCCCAAGGAAGAAGACCAATTGAGGACTATACGGTGGAATTTCGCAAGTGGGCGGCCGACACAAATTGGAACGAGCCGGCCCTGCGCTATCAGTACCGTCAAGGCTTGTCCGAGTTACTCAAAGATGAATTGGCCAGGATGGAAACCCCCGCTTCCTTGGAAGAATTAATTCAAGCAGCCACGAAACTGGACAGGCGACTGCGTGAGCGACGCTCAGAGCGCTTCCAAGGCCCACGCCTTGCCTGGACGCTGCCCAGACCTCCGTCGGCCCAGCCATCATCCTCAACAACAGCTGCTACTACATCAGTTCCTGAGGCTGAACCTATGCAGCTCGGCCTGGTCCGGGCTCCGCTGACCTCTGAAGAGAGGCAACGCAGACGGCAATCCAATCTGTGCCTCTATTGCGGAGGAGCCGGACACTTCCTGCGCAACTGTCCAATCAGGCCTAGTAAGTTCCCTCAGCCAAATGTGATGAACTGTCCAAACAACAGTATCCCAAAGACTTACGTGATGTTGTTTGTTTCCCTACAGCTTCCGGAAGGGGTGACCCGCTTGCAGGCCATCATTAATTCCGGAGCGTGCAGTTGCTTCGTAGATGCTGCCTTGGCCCACAGTCTGAACATTCCTCTGCAAACCAAAGCTCAGGGTCTACGGGTACATCTGGCCGACGGATCCCTTCCTCGTTCAGGACCCATCACCCAGGAAACCCAACCTATTCTTGTAACCACCGATTCCGGCCATCAGGAATTTCTACGGCTCGACCTTATTCATTCTCCCATCTTTCCTGTTATACTGGGCTTGCCCTGGTTACAGGCTCATGATCCACAGATCAAATGGAGTTCCAAGGCGGTATCTTTCTCCTCTCAGTATTGCTCCCAACATTGTCTTCCCACGGCTCCTAAAGTCTGTGCTACGATTACTGTTCCGTCAGGCAGCCTCCAACATGTCCCCTCCGAGTACCTTGAGTTTCAAGAAGTCTTCAGCAAACAAATGGCTGATCGCCTACCACCTCATCGGTCTTACGACTGTCCGATCAACCTCCTGCCCGGATCTGAAGTCCCCTTTGGCCGTATATTCCCTCTCTCGGAAACTGAGCTGGAGGCTCTCAAACAATATATCGATGAGAATCTCAAAAAGGGCTTCATCCATCCCTCGTCCTCACCTGCCGGAGCCGGTATCTTTTTTGTTGGGAAGAAAGATGGTTCTTTGAGGCCATGCGTAGACTATCGGCAGCTCAATAACATCACTATCAAAAACCGGTATCCACTGCCGCTTATTCCTGAGCTGTTCCAACGGTTCCGATCAAGCTAAAGTGTTTTCTAAACTCGACCTCCGGGGTGCCTACAATCTCATCAGGATCAGGGCTGGGAACGAGTGGAAGACGGCTTTTAGGTCCAGGTTCGGGCATTTCGAGTACCTAGTGATGCCATTCGGACTCTGTAATGCCCCGGCCACCTTCCAACACCTGGTGAATGATATATTCCGAGAATACCTGGATGACTTCCGTGTTGTATACCTGGATGATATTCTTATTTTCTCCTCCACTCTTGAAATGCACAAGGGGCATGTAAAAAAGGTCCTTACCATACTAAAACAACACAAGCTATACCTGAAAGCTGAAAAATGTGAATTCGAAAAATCAACCATACAATTTCTTGGGTTCATCCTTTCAACCAATGGGGTCGCAATGGACCCACAAAAGATTCAGGCAATTCAGGAATGGCCAGCCCTATCTGACAAAAAAGGGGTACAGCGGTTTATAGGGTTCGCCAACTTCTATCGGAAATTTATTGTTGGATTCTCTGCTATTGTGGCACCTATCACTCAACTAACCCGTCAACACGGTTCCTTTCAGTGGTCCCAAGCCGCTCAAGAAGCTTTTCTGAAATTGAAAACGTTGTTCAGTTCCGCCCCGATCCTTCGTCATCCTGACCCGACTCAACCATTTGTACTGGAGGTGGATGCATCGGAAATCGCAACTGGAGCAATTCTCTCCCAGAGACAGGGACCCAAAGCCATTCTACATCCTGTAGCTTTCGCATCTAGGAGACTCAGCCTGCCGGAACTCAATTATGATGTGGGTGACAGGGAGCTGCTGGCCATAAAGTTCGCTTTGGAGGAATGGAGGTATTTGTTGGAAGGTGCGGTACACCCAGTCATGATCTTTACAGATCACAAGAATCTAGAATACCTCCGAACAGCAAAACGACTAAAGCCCCGACAAGCCCGTTGGGCTCTTTTCTTTTCCCGTTTTAACTTCCATATATCCTACAGACCTGGTGCGAAGAATGGAAAGGCAGACGCACTCTCTCGGATGTTCTCCGCAGATTCCCAGACATTGGAACCAAGCACTATCCTCTCTCCACAAAACTTTCTTGGACTGACTCAGGCGGACCTAATGTCATCCATCAGGTCCTCATCTAACTTGTGTACTGAACCAGAGGTACATTCCTTGAAGAAATATGAAGATCTTTTTTGGATTCGGGGAAAAATTTTTGTACCACAAGAGACGCGGCCATTAACCCTTAAAATGTGTCACGACCATAAATTGGCGGGGCATTTCAGGATAAAGAAGACGTCTGAGCTGATTTCTCGCTCCTTCTGGTGGCCTGGGTGATTGTAAAGAGTATGTGGTGTCCTGCCCTCTGTGCCAACAGAACAAGGGCCAAAACGCTAAGTCCTGGGGCTTGCTCAAGCCTTTGCCCATCCCGGAACGGCCATGGGCCGATGTGTCCATGGATTTTATTGTTGATTTGCCAGCCTCAGAGAGTTTTACCACCATTTTTGTAGTTATCGACCGTCTCTACAAGATGGCCCATTTCTTACCTATGAGGGGCACTCCTTCTGCTGTAGACACAGCCAATATCTTTTTGAAAGAGATCGTCAGGCTCCATGGTGTACCGAAGAGCATTGTGTCGGATAGGGGCGTGCAATTTACATCCAAATTCTGGAGGGAACTCTGCAAGACCCTTGATATCAAAGTCTGCCTCTCCTCAGCGTATCACCCTCAAAGCAACGGCCAAACGGAGAGGACAAACCAAACTCTGGAGCAATACCTCCGTTGCTTCTGCTCAGGTTCCCAGGACGATTGGGCAAGCCTTCTCCCGTTTGCTGAATTTGCCTATAACAATTTGGTTCATGCCTCTACCAACCAAACACCCTTCTGGGCAAATTGTGGGTTCCACCCTACGTTTCTTTCTAATGACATCCCTGAAATGGCAGTTCCTGCAGTCCAAGACAGGATAACCTCGTTGCAATCCAACTTTCAGAAGATCCAAGATATGTTACACAAGGCGCAAGAGGATTACAAGAAACAATACAATCGGGGTAGGAGGGTAAATCCAAAGTTTGATTTAGGAGAGGAGGTCTGGCTATCCACCACTAACCTTAAATTACCTTTGCCATCTCGAAAACTTGGACCCAAGTTCATCGGTCCTTTCCAAGTCAAGAGAATCATTAACCCTGTGGCTGTGGAGCTAGCACTACCTAAGACGTACCGGATTCATCCTGTTTTCCACGTATCATTGTTGAAGCCTGTTGTGCCCAGCCCTTTTTCGGGAAGAGGAGAACCTCCTCCTCCGCCGATCACGGTGGATGGCGAAAACGAGTTCGAAGTGGAATCCATCCTGAACTGTAGAAAGAAGGGCAGGCAGCTACAGTACCTGATCCAGTGGAAGGGTTACCCACCTGAAGACAATTCTTGGGAACCCGCTAGGAACCTGCATGCACCACGCCTAATTCAAGCCTTCCACCAAGATCACCCGGAATTGATGTCTAGCCTGGGCGTCCAGTGTCCGCCCTTAGGAGGGGGGCACTATCAGGAGACTTCAGTCGCCTCCGATTGCCGGGCTCCGGGGCGCATGCGCAGTGGACTGGCGCTTCGCTGCACGCCCGTCCGTGGCCCGATGGTGCGGCGCATGCGGGTGCACGGTGGTCCCCGCGTGCGCCCCGTCGCCCGTGCGGGTACCCGGTAGCGCGTCACGCTGACGCGCTCGCCGGGGGGGAGGCTATTTCTGATGACTCCAGCGCCCAGTCGGGTTGCTGGTTCGTCGTCAGCTTCTCCTGTCTCCTGTGTCCCTGCTAATCCTGAATTACCTACTGTTACTGGTACTGAACCCCTGGCTAACGAATACTGATACCGCTGTCTGCCTGATACCCCTCTGACCTCTGCCTGCTAAACGGACTTGCTCTGCCTGACTACCCGGTTCTGACCTCTGCCTGCTAAACGGACTTGCTCTGCCTGACTACCCGGTTCTGACCTCTGCCTGCTAAACGGACTTGCTCTGCCTGATTACCCGGTTCTGATCTCTGCCTGTTTCAACGGACTTCCAGTGCCTCAGTTCCCACTTTCGGATCTCTCGCATACCGGAAGCCCATGCCTCCGCATGCCCCCTGCTCCCGGTATCAACTCCAGGGGTCTGGGTGCGCGTGGTCGTAAGGGCGAGCCGCTCTCAGCATCTTGACCTCGGTGAGTATTAGTCTTGACACCATCTTCCCCAGGGTCTTTACCAGGCTTGAGTTGGGATATAGCCTCTTGCACATCCTTGAGCGATATATCATGCTCAAGCCCGACCCCAGCATCATGTGTAAGTAGGAAATGGAATTTGGTACAAGTAGGCCCCAAGGTCAGAATCTGTATAGTCTACCCTAGTGGATTATAAGGAGTAGTAGTATTGCTGAAATCTATAATTGATGTTGTCAGGGTCAGTGAGAAGGGTACAAACCACATCCTTTACTCTGCTAACATGAGTGGTCGAGAATTGTCCCCCAAGCCAACCAGCCCAGCACCTTACCGTTTTTGTCTCCATACTCAAATACCCATTGGGAGGTATCAATCATAGACTTCTGGGTCAACACGTAGTAATGCCACCTCCTTCACTGGACACTGCCAGGCCCCATAATGAAGGGGTAGGGTCAGCTATGTAAGTAGCCTCCTTCTGTCAGAGATCTCGCTCCAGCTCCTCCAGAGACTGCCTCTTAGCCTTAGCTGTTCAGGACATATACTGCCCCCTTTGCGCTGCAATTCTTAAATAAATCTTTTAAACAAAGAAAGTCCTATGTTTATAAGACAGTCCCACATTTTTAATGTGTCATAAAGCCACGTGACAGTGGCATAATGCGTAAGGGGCTGAGCCAATGACGTCAGCAGTGTGTACAGGCAGTCGGGTGGAAGGAAACCCGATTGCCACTAATAGTAAGCGGAGCTCACTCGAGCCTTAAGGGGATAGCACGGCCTTTTGGACACTATGTATACGCTTCTATACCTTAAGGGGTTAGTACAAGATTTTACCCTACAGTGCACCAGTGTAGTGCACAGCTTCATATGAGTGGTTATTTAATAAAGATATATATATATGAGGTTACAGAAAGTATGCACTATGATTGTTTACATTTTTATGTTATGAGCACTTTTCAATCGATAACATCATATTAATAAGTGGATGTATATGGGCATATGAAGCAGCAAAAGGATCCAATGGTGGTCAATATCGATCCAGATTATAATATCCCCTTAAAGGGGAAGGGGAATCCTGACCTGGTTTATATGGGTCAAAACACCAGGTGAGCAGAATTTGGTGAAGGTGTGTGGAACATGTGGTGATTCACGGTAAAAGAACAACGTTGGAGCACAAGATTGGGATCTTTTGGGACTATGTTATAATCACTGGAATTTATTTAAGATTGTGGGGCTGTGTTATAGCCACAGGACTTTCTTTGTTAAAAAAAAAGATTTATTTAGGAATTGCAGCGCTGTATTGTGAACTGGTTAAATCTGTTGTTGGCCAGTGTTTCACTGTTTTATTGTAATGCCCTGTCCTAGTCAGGCTAAATATAATTTTGGCTGTAGTGTACTCAGTACAGCAGTGATCATTTTTTTTGGTCTGGTCAGGTTTTCCTACAGTAAGTGGTTGATTGTTTCTGTCTGCCTCTGGAAGAAGATTCCAGAACATAGAATAGAAGGACCAACCACTGATTTATGAATATTATCAGATCCCTGATAATCCCTGGGAAGGGGGTACCCAGGAGGTGGCTGGAGAGGTGATAAATGTCTGGAAGGCTTGTTCAGAGTGTTCTTGCCCATGGGATGCAGCCTGTGTACTGGAGTCGCTGTTTGTGCCTCAGCGGGTGCTGGGCTGGGGGCCTGGAGAAGATATAAGAGAAGCTAAAATTATTTTTGCTGGAGGGCATCATCTTGGAGTCCTGGTCTGAAAGAAGGATCTTTGTCTGTCATTTTGAGTAAGACCTGGTTTTGGGACTCTCAGGTGTGCTTGTGCTGGAGGGAATTGAGTACCAGAGGTTACTGGATGGACTGGGTCTGCTCTTACAGAGATCTATAATTACTGCTCATTCCCTAATACCTTTAGTCAAGGCTGTTTCGAGAAGATTTTGTAAGAAGTTTGTCCTTCTGTGATTTTTTTCCATTGTTGTGGAATATCCTGAACCCTTAAATTCACTCCTGTTCAAGTTTCTGCAAATAAAATCCACAAAAAGGCATCCCCTAGATTTAACCTGGGTTGTTGGTGTGCTTAGTACTGTGTCTGTGGCAGACAGCCTCTGTACTAGCAAAGGAGACCCAGGCATATTCTCATTGGCCACTCTGGGGTGATCACTACATTATCATCTACAGTCTCTTTAATTGTAATGAGAGCTTGATAGAAATTGGCCAGCAGGCAAGACAGTTTTGTTCGGTGTGAACAGTCACAATTTCTATCTGCTGTTCAATGCCAGTCTTTTACTACTTAATGAAAAACAATGTGCTGCTGCTAAAATGACCTGATAAAAAAAAATGTTTTTCAACGTGAAATGAATCAGACCTGGGTGCTGCTGCTATATGTAAGCCAAGCTAATTGTAAAAGAAACAATTTCACAGCCAAATATGTGCTGCCTGTGTACATTGTCATTTGGATATTTTTTACATTAGTACACGTCCCCCATGGCAATGTTCAGCTATCCATGCCTTTTTTGGACAGTACTTTACTTATTAGCCCTAAAAAAAGGCCAGAATTTAATAACAGGATTTGCCCTTTTAGACTTCAGTGGCATTTGCCACTGAGTGTGGGTTCGCCGAATTTCAAACAGGATTCCAAATTTGGCCTATCCCTCGTTAATATGGGACACAGCAGTGTGACATAGAAGCAGGTGGATGGAACCACTGTATGCTTGGGGGGACCAGGCATCCAGGAAACAGTAGTGAATGCAGATAACTTTTTAGCAAGCCTATTTTTCCAACAGAACGAACACCGGTGTAGGCCAAATTTTGCAAAATTGAAAAACAAAAAATGGCAAGTGCTCATGACCTTATCTTTTAAAATGACAATTATTTCTATGTGACCTGAAAAAGCATATGGGTTACCACTCAAGCTCCTCTGTCCGCATCTGGTGGGCTCCAATATGGGTGCCAGCTTTGTGTATATAACAAGGAAAAAGGAAGTCCAGATCGCCACACACCAAACAGGCCGCACACCCGGCCGTTATACAGGTATTAGCAGCCTCATCCTAGCTGTCCAATCCCCAATGTGTTTTGTCGCACCCACGGGGCTTAGTCATGGAGCTGTTTCACCCTAAAATGATTTCTAAAAACTTTTCTTTAATAGTGTTGGGAAGTGCTGAGACTTGATAAACCCTCTCTGTACTGGTGACAATTTGTCAGCAGGACACAAAGTGATGGGAAATCAAACATTTTAAGGTTGTCACTTCACTGGAACATAAGGTAAGAGAAAATCTTCCAACTGGACACTTGTTCTGGTGACAACTAAGGGAATGTATTCCTCACTTAGAAGATATTTCTTCTCACTATTGTTTTAAGGCACGACGCGCGCGCGTTCGTATTAGCACACGCTCAACGTGATGCTCTGGCTGCCTATTTAAAGACACTCAGGTGCTCAGACAGGTTGCTGGTTTGTCTTCAGCTTCCTGTCTGAGTTGTTTCCTGTTTCCTGCCTACAGAATCACTGCTTGACCCGGATCGTTCCTGACTACTCTGCTCTTCTCCTGGACCCGACCAACAGCTTGTTTATATGGATTCTGCCTTGTCTTCAGTCAGGGCCGATCCCAGGCGGGTGCACGGGGTGCAGTGCACCCAGGCACCAGAGAGGTGGGGGTGCTGAAGCGCCAGAGTGCTCCCCTCCCTCCTCCTCCTCCCCTCCGTGTCCAGAGGTGGCTCTGTCCGCAGGTCACCGCCGCAGAGCGGCCGCTGTGTTTTCCGCTGCTAGAGCCCGTCCCCCCTCCCTCCTCCTCCTCTCAGAGAGGGAGAGCAGCCACAGGAGATTGGAGCGGCTGGTCTCTGTGTTGAGAGAGACCAGCTGCGCAGTGACTTCGCTGGGGGGTGGGCGGTCCGTGCCTGCAGCCTGACACAGGTTCTCTCCTCCTCTGTCTCTCACTCCTGCCTAAGCTGCTGCCTGTCTAGATCTGCTCTTCACCTGGGCGGCGCGGCTGCACACTGTCCTCTCTAGCTGCTGCCCGGGTGTTAATGGGTCTGTACTAATAGAGGGAGGTTTGTCCCTGGGGCAGTCTGTACTAATCAAGGGGGGTTTGTCCTTGGGGGTCCGTACTAATGGAGGGGGGGTTGTCCTGGGGGGGTCTGTACTAATGGAGGGGGGGTTGTCCTGGGGGGTCTGTACTAATGGGGGGGTTGTCCTGGGGGGGTCTGTACTAATGGGGGGGTTGTCCTGGGGGGGTCTGTACTAATGGGGGGGTTGTCCTGGGGGGTCTGTACTAATGGGGGGGTTGTCCTTGGGGGTCTGTACTAATGGAGGGGGGATTTGTCTTGGGGGGTCTGTACTAATGGAGGGGGTTTGTTCTGGGGGGTCTGTACTAATGGAGGGGTGTTTGTCTGGGGGTCTGTACTAATGGAGGGGGGGTTGTCCTGGGGGGGTCTGTACTAATGGAGGGGGGTTTGTCCTGGTGGGGTGTCTGTACTAATGGAGGGGGGTTTGTCTTGGGGGGTCTGTACTAATGAAGGGGGGATTTGTCCTGTGGGGGTCTGTACTAGTGGAGGGGGGTTCTCCTGGGGGGTTTTTAAAATGTTGCGCAGTAGGTGATGGTAGGGGTGAATAGGGATCTTATGTATTCACCCCTACCATCACCTACTGCGCAACATTTTAAAAATTTGGTATTTTTTATACTGCTTTGAGCTGAGTTTTTACCGCCCATTTTTGTATTGATTGCAAACGTACCCCTTTTTTTAATAAACGTTGTTACGTTTGAGAAAGATTTACCCTATGTGGAAGTTTTTTTTCCTTTTTTGCCCATCTATATGGTAACGGTTGCTGAGGAAACCCTTTTCACCGTCTGTGGATTGAGACCGACCCGGGATTCCAGCTGAGTCTTGCCGAGGATATACCATTAGATGACATCTGTCGAGCTCTATTGGGCTAGAGACGTGCCATTCGGCGACACCAGGGGAGATCCTATCCGGGACCACCTTACGGGTCTACAGCCCCACACCGCTTGACGGTACAAGCTCGTTTGACTTACCGCCAAGGGCCTGTGAGTCCACCTTGTCTGGTAAGGACATTGTACATCTATTTCTTTGGGCTAATATCACCATACTAAGGGAAGAATTGACCTATGTGCAGGGATACGTCCAACAGCTCCTGCCTTACTATACTTAAAAGGACTGTCTGCACCTAGATTGATATGAAACGATCCAGAATCATCCCATCATATGGTGGTGGACTCTAAAACATCCTTACATTTATTACCCTGATGGACTTTTAACTTTATATTTTGGTCTATTTGTAGGGTTGCAGGTTATTTAATACACATTACTGTGTTACTCTCAATTATTTTATATATTTTTTGTTGTTTTTTCACCTTCATACCTCGTAGTTGAACTCTCAGGTATCAGTTGAGTTATTTCATCCAACGTTGATATATTGGATATCACCCCACTCTTCTCACTCATTTTTGATATATACATCTAGTTATATCATTGCACATGTAATTTTACTATTGCCGACTTTGTTTATAAGATATTTTGGGTGGGGAGGATACTATCCCTCCATACACTCCTAGGATCATCACTATTTGGTATACATCTATGGGGACTACTATCTCCTAAACTCACTTTACTAAACCTTTCTTTGCACATACCTCAAGACTGTGCACTTCTACTTATTATTTTTGTTATCAATATTTCCTAGATGATATCACTTTTAGCGCCACACTTTATTATTTTTTTACACATTTACACGGGTCAGGTTGTTGTGTTGGCTGCTTCACTTTGTAGGAGTTGGCGCAAATTTTTTATATATAATCTCTTGTATCATGTCTGCAATCTCTGACCAGCTTCTGTACCATGTCTGCAGCGTCTGACTGTCTCTTGTATCATGTCTACAGTCTCTGACCATCTATTCTATCTTGTCTGTAGTCTCTGACCATCTCCTGTATTATGTCTGCAGTATCTGACCATCTCTAGTATCATGTCTGCAGTCGCTGACCATCTGTTGTACCATGTCTGCAGTCTCTGACCATCTCTTGTACCATGTCTGCAGTCTCTGACCATCTCCTGTATTATGTCTGCAGTCTCTGACCATCTCTTTATCATGTCTGCAGTCTCTGATCATCTCCTGTACTATGTCTACAGTCTCTGATCATCTCCTGTACTATGTCTACAGTCTCTGATCATCTCCTGTACCATGTATGCAGTCTCTGATCATCTCCAGTACTATGTCTGCAGTCTCTGATCATCTCCTGTATTATGTCTGCAGTCTCTGATCATCTACTGTATTATGTCTGCAGTCTCTGACCATCAACTGTACCATGTCTGCAGTCTCTGATCATCTTCTGTATTATGTCTGCAGTCTCTGATCATCTCCTGTACCATGTCTGCAGTCTCTGATCATCTCCTGTACTATGTCTACATTATTTGATCATTTCCTCTACTATGTCTGCAGTCTCTGACTGTCTCTTGTATCATGTCTACAGTCTCTGATCATCTCCTGTACCATGTCTGCAGTCTCTGATCATCTCCTGTACTAAGTCTGCAGTCTATGACTGTCTCTTGTATAATGTCTACAGTCTCTGATCATCTCCTGTACCACGTCTGAAGTCTCTGATCATCTCCTGTACCATGTCTGCAGTCTCTGATCATCTCCTGTACTATGTCTGCAGTCTCTGACCATCTGTTGTATCATGTCTGCAATCTCTGACCAGCTTCTGTACCATGTCTGCAGTGTCTGACTGTCTCTTGTATCATGTCTACAGTCTCTGACCATCTATTCTATCTTGTCTGTAGTCTCTGACCATCTCCTGTACCATGTCTGCAGTCTCTGATCATCTCCTGTACTATGCCTGCAGTCTCTGACTGTCTCTTGTATCATGTCTACAGTCTCTGACCATCTATTCTATCTTGTCTGTAGTCTCTGACCATCTCCTGTTCCATGTCTGCAGTCTCTGACCATCTCCTGTACCATGTCTGCAGTCTCTGATCATCTCCTGTACTATGTTTGCAGTCTCTGACTGTCTCTTGTATTATGTCTAAAGTCTCTGATCATCTCCTGTACCTTGTCTGCAGTCTCTGATCATCTCCTGTACCATGTCTGCAGTCTCTGACCATCTCTTGTATCATGTCTGCAATCTCTGACCAGCTTCTGTACCATGTCTGCAGTGTCTGACTGTCTCTTGTATCATGTCTACAGTCTCTGACCATCTATTCTATCTTGTCTGTAGTCTCTGACCATCTCCTGTATTATGTCTGCAGTCTCTGACCATCTCTTGTATCATGTTTGCAGTCTCTGACCATCTCTTGTATCATGTCTGCAGTCTCTGACAATCTCCTGTATTATGTCTACAGTCTCTGTCCATCTCTTGTATCATGTCTGCAGTCTCTGACCATCTCCTGTACTGTGTCTGCAGTCTCTCACCATCTCTTGTATCATGTCTGCAGTCTCTGATCATCTCCTGTACTATGTCTACAGTCTCTGATCATCTCCTGTACCATGTCTGCAGTCTCTGATCATCTCCTGTACTATGTCTGCAGTCTCTGATCATCTCCTGTATTATGTCTGCAGTCTCTGACCATCAACTGTACCATGTCTGCAGTCTCTGATCATCTCCTGTATTATGTCTGCAGTCTCTGATCATCTCCTGAACCATGTCTGCAGTCTCTGACCATCTCCTGTACTATGTCTGCAGTCTCTGACTGTCTCTTGTATCATGTTTACAGTCTCTGATCATCTCCTGTACTATGTCTGCAGTCTCTGATCATCTCCTGTAACATGTCTGCAGTCTCTGATCATCTCCTGTACTATGTCTGCAGTCTCTGACCATCTCTTGTATCATGTCTGCAATCTCTGACCAGCTTCTGTACCATGTCTGCAGTGTCTGACTGTCTCTTGTATCATGTCTACAGTCTCTGACCATCTGTTCTATCTTGTCTGTAGTCTCTGACCATCTCCTGTATTATGTCTGCAGTCTCTGACCATCTCTTGTATCATGTCTGCAGTCTCTGACCATCTCCTGTATTATGTCTGCAGTGTCTGACTGTCTCTTGTATCATGTCTGCAGTCTCTGACCATCTCCTGTACTATGTCTGCAGTCTCTGACCATCTCCTGTATCATGTCTGCAGTCTCTGATCATCTCCTGTACCATGTCTGCAGTCTCTGATCATCTCCTCTACCATGTCTGCAGTCTCTGACCATCTCCTGTATTATGTCTGCAGTCTCTGACCATCTCCTGTACCATGTCTGCAGTCTCTGACCATCTCCTGTACCATGTCTGCAGTCTCTGATCATCTCCTGTACCATGTCTGCAGTCTCTGATCATCTCCTGTACCATGTTTGCAGTCTCTGATCATCTCCTGTACCATGTCTGCAGTCTCTGATCATTTCCTGTATTATGTCTGCAGTCTCTGACCATCTCCTGTACCATGTCTGCAGTCTCTGATCATCTCCTGTACCATGTCTGCAGTCTCTGATCATCTCCTGTATTATGTCTGCAGTCTCTGATCATCTCCTGTATTATGTCTGCAGTCTCTGACCATCTCCTGTACCATGTCTGCAGTCTCTGATCATCTCCTGTACTATGTCTGCAGTCTCTGACCATCTCTTGTATCATGTCTGCAGTCTTTGACCGTATCCTGTATTATGTCTGGGGACTCTTTCTAACAGAAGCCCTCTCTGTGTGCATCAGAGAGACTCCCCTCCAGGTCTCATTAGTGTTCTCTCTTCCTGTATTTTCTTTATTAAGAGATCATGGGAGGATTTCAGGGTAACAAAGACTTCTTAGGGGAGCAGCTCTGTATTTGAGTCGTTGCCATAGAATCATTTGTAAAGGGGAGGAGTTGGTAAGATGACCATGCCCATGTGGGGGCGCCAGAAATATTTCTGCACCCAGGCGTCTGTGACCCTAGGATCGGCCCTGTCTTCAGTGTTTGACCCCCTTGCTCTCTCCTGTGCCTGAACCTTTGCTTGTGACCCGGATTTGCCTACTATCTCCTGTGCCTGAACTTCTGCTTGTGACCTGGACTTACCTGCTTTCTCCTGTGCTTGACCCTCTGCCTGTGTCCCAGATCTGCCTGCTAACATTGTGTTTTATCCTCAGCCTGTTTCAGACCTTCTGAATTGCCAGTCTCTGCACATCTACCAGGACCCTTCAAGGAGTATTACGCAAGTCCCATCCAACCTGCTGGTAGCCTGTGCCTCTTCGTGCCATCCGCTCCCTGTTCCACCTCCAGGGGGCGGACTGCGCTTAGTCGCAAGGGCAAATCGCTCTCGGCATCTCGACCTCGGTAAGTACTTACCTGACAGTACAAACCAGCCAGATGTCAGAGGCTGGCAGAGCGAGCTCTCCGCTTTAAATACTGTGCCAGCAGGTTTCCACACTCACCGATGCAGTTCAGAAACTGCAAGAAGGTTACACCCAAATTGATAGTTGCCTCCAGCAACTCTCTGGAGCACCCATACCAACAGCTGCACCCACCAGTGGGGCCTCCGCTCCTCAGCCTTCATCAAATCCAACTGTGGTAATGGCCCTTCCTGAACCTAGGGTCCCTATGCCGGAGCGATTTGCAGGCGATCGCAAAAAATATAGGGCTTTCAAGAACGCTTGCTCCCTATACCTAGCTCTTCAGCCCAGGACTTTTTCTTCTGAAGTAGTAAAGGTGGGCTTCATTATTTCCCTCCTGGCCGATGAACCCCAAGCCTGGGCCCACAGACTGATGGAACAAAGGAGCCCTGTTCTAAATTCAGTAGATACCTTTTTTGAAAACATGGAACAACTTTATGATGACCCACAGCGCATGGCTACTGCTGAAACCATTTTACATAACCTGTCTCAAGGGCGAAGGCCGGTTGAGAACTACACAGTGGAGTTCCGGAAGTGGTCGGCTGATACCAGCTGGAACGAACCTGCCATGAAGTACCCATACCGCCAGGGGTTGTCGGAAGTCCTTAAGGATGAGTTAGCTAGGGTGGAGACCCCTGCAACTCTGGAGGAATTGATCCAGTCAGCCACCAAACTAGACAGGCGCATGCGCGAACGGCACTCAGAGCGCTTCCAGGTTCCTCGATCCAGCTGGGTGCTTCCCAAGCCGACCCCCTTCTGGTTCCTCCAACCACCGCTACTCCTGAAGTGGAGCCTATGCAACTCGGACTGGTCCGCGCTCCTCTTACTCCCGAGGAGAGGCAACGTAGGCAGAAAGCCAATCTGTGGCTATACTGTGGGGGTACAGGTCATTTTCTCTGTAACTGCCCTGTGAGACCTAGTAAGTTTTATCCTCGATCTGTTATGAATTATCAAGTTACCAGTGCACCCAAGACTTATGTCTCCCTCCTTATCTCCCTAAAGCTAGCGGAAAAGGAAACTCGCCTGCCAGCTATAATTGATTCTGGAGCATGTAGCTGTTTTTTGGACATCACGCTGGCTCAAGAGCTACAAATTCCTCTTCAAACTAAGAAGCAAAGCCTTCAAGTACACTTGGCTGATGGGTCTCTTCCTCGCTCTGGACCTATCACCCAGGAAACCAGACCCATTTTCGTCACTACTGATTCTGGTCACCAAGAGTTCCTACGTTTTGACCTTATTTCCTCTCCTTTACTCCCCATCATCTTGGGACTCCCCTGGCTACAGGCACATGAACCACAAATAAACTGGAACAAGAAAGAGGTTTCCCTCTCTTCTGAGTATTGCTCCCAGCACTGTCTCACTCCGGCCCCAGCCGCCTGTTCAGCTGTAATCCCTGTGCCTGATAACCTCCAAGATGTTCCATCGGTGTACCTCAAGTTTCGAGACATTTTCGACAAACAACAGGCTGACCGCCTACCACCTCACCAGTCTTACGACTGCCCCATTGACCTTCTGCCCGGCTCTGAAGTTCCCTTTGGCCGTATCTTCCCGTTATCTGAAACAGAGCTAAAAACTCTCAAGACTTACATCGATGAAAACCTAGAAAAGGGTTTTATCCTCCCTTCCTTCTCACCAGCTGGAGCCGGTATCTTCTTTGTAGAAAAAAAAGATGGTTCCCTGAGGCCATGTATTGATTACAGGGAACTAAATAAAATAACTATAAAGAACCGGTATCCACTTCCACTTATCCCGGAGTTGTTTCAACGTTTTCGTTCTGCCCGAATCTTCTCCAAACTGGATCTCTGAGGGGCCTACAACCTCATCAGGATTCGGGCTGGAGATGAGTGGAAGACTGCCTTTAGATCCAGGTTTGGACATTATGAATACCTGGTGATGCCCTTTGGGCTATGCAACGCCCCGGCCACTTTCCAACATCTGGTCAATGACATTTTCCTGGAGTATCTTGACAACTTCCTAGTCGTCTACCTGGACGACATCCTTATTTTTTCTGCTACTATTTTGAATTACACCGAGTTCATGTTAAAAAGGCCCTGGCAATTCTCAGAACACACAAGCTGTATCTTAAGGCAGAGAAATGCAACTTTGAAAAGTCTGTTGTGCAATTCTTGGGATTCATTATCTCCACCAATGGGGTCACAATGGACCCACAGAAGGTCAAGGCAATCCAGGAATGGCCAGCCCCATCAGACAAAAAGGGGGTGCAACGTATCATTGGCTTTGCCAATTTTTACAGAAGATTTATCATTGGATTCTCTTCCATTGTAGCCCCCATTACTCAATTGACACGTCAACACAACCGTTTTCAGTGGTCCCAGGAAGCCCAGGAAGCTTTTACTAAATTGAAAGCCTTGTTCACCTTCGGCACCAATCTTAAAGCATCCAGATCCGGCTCTGCCATTCGTATTGGAAGTTGATGCCTCTGAAACTGCCACCGGAGCCATCCTCTCCCAAAGACAGGGGCTCAAGGCCCTTCTACATCCCGTAGCCTTTGCATCCCGGAAACTGATTCCGCCAGAAAAGAACTATGATGTAGGTGACAGGGAGTTGTGGGCCATTAAATTCGCCTTGGAAGAGTGGAGGTACCTACTGGAGGGTGCACTCAACCCTGTCATGATCTTCACCGATCATAAGAATCTAGTATACCTCAGGTCAGCCAAACGATTAAAACCCAGACAAGCCCACTGGGCTCTTTTTTTTTCTAGATTCAATTTTCACATATCCTACAGACCTGGCTCCAAAAACGGAAAGGCAGATGCACTCTCTCGGATGTTCCTTGAAACCTCTCAGGCAGCTGAACCTAGCACTATCTTGTCTCCACAAAATTTCTTGTTGGCCATCCAAACTGACTTAATAACTTCTATTAAATCAACGTCCAGTCACTGTACCGACCCAGAAGTACCTTCCTTGGAAAAACATGATTACCTACTCTGGGCCCGAGGAAAAATCTTTGTTCCACTAGAAATGAGACCCTTGGTTCTTAGGACTTTTCATGACCACAAACTAGCAGGTTACTTCGGGACACAAAAGACCGCTGAACTCGTCTCCCGATCTTTTTGGTGGCCAGGCTGGAGACAGGACTATAGGGATTATGTCTCTTCTTGCTCTCTTTGCCAGCGCATTAAGGGTCCAAACACCAAATCCTGGGACCTACTCAAGCCTCTGTCCATTCCATGGCCGTGGGCGGAAGTCTCCATGGACTTCATCGTGGATCTACCTCCTTCGGGGGGGGGGGTTTACCACTATCTTGGTTGTTGTCGACCGTTTTTCTAAAATGGCACATTTTTTGCCCATGGTGGGTACTCCTTCTGCTGCAGATACAGCTAAAAAAATTTTTAAAGAAATTACAAGACTTCATGGTGTACCTAGGAGCAGCGTCTCTGATAGAAGTGTCCAATTTACCTCCAAGTTCTGGAGGGAACTTTGTAAAGCCCTGGAAATAAAGATTTGTCTCTCCTCTGCCTTTCACCCACAGAGCAATGGCCAAACGGAGAGAACAAATCAAACTCTAGAGCAGTACCTCCGTTGTTTTTGTACCGGTTCCCAAGATGATTGGTCCAATCTTCTGCCATACGCTGAGTTTGCGTACAACTCCATCCATACAGCTACCAATCAATCACCTTTTTGGTCAAACTTCGGTTTCCACCCTTCTTTTCTTCCAAACACCATTCCTGAGATATCTGTCCCTGCGGTACAAGACCGCATAGCCTCTATTCAGTTGAACTTCCAGAAAATTCAGGAAAATATACAAAGAGCTCAGGACAATTACAAAAGACATTATGATAAAGGAAGGAAGGAGAACCCAGTCTTCAAAATTGGCGAGGAAGTTTGGCTATCAACTACTAATCTCTAATTACCTCTTCCCTCACGGAAGCTGGGGCCAAGGTTCATTGGACCCTTTAAGATCAAAAGGGTGATCAACCCTGTGGCCTTCGAGCGAGCACTACCCAACTCTTACAGAATTCATCCAGTATTTCATGCCTCCTTATTAAAGCCTGTTGTTTCCAGCCCCTTCTCTGGCAGAGAAGAACTACCTCCCCCAACAGTCGAGGTCGACGGGGAGAGGGAATTTGAGGTGTAGTTGATTCTAGGCTGCAGGAAGAGGGGTAGACAGCTCCAGTATTTGATTAGTTGGAAGGGGTACCCTCCTGAGGACAACTCCTGGGAACCCGCTAGGAATCTGCATGCTCCTCTCTTGATCCGAGCATTTCATCAAGAACATCCCGAATTTATGTCCAGTTTGGGCATCCGGAGTCCGCCCCTCGGGGGGGGGCACTGTCAGAGAAATAATCAACCTGGCCATATTGCGCAGTAGAACAATGTGGCACTCACGCGCTCGTGGCCGAATGGCACGACGGGCGCGCGTTCGTATTAGCACACGCTCAACGTGATGCTCTGGCTGCCTATTTAAAGACACTCAGGTGCCCAGACAGGTTGCTGGTTTGTCTTCAGCTTCCTGTCTGAGTTGTTTCCTGTTTCCTGCCTACTGAATCACTGCTTGACCCGGATCGTCCCTGACTACTCTGCTCTTCTCCTGGACCCGACCAATGGCTTGTTTATACGGATTCTGCCTTGTCTTAAATGTTTGACCCCCTTGCTTGTGACCTGGATTTACCTGCTATCTCCTGTGCCTGAACCTTTGCTTGTGACCCGGATTTGCCTACTATCTCCTGTGCCTGAACTTCTGCTTGTGACCTGGACTTACCTGCTTTCTCCTGTGCTTGACCCTCTGCCTGTGTCCTGGATCTGCCTGCTAACCTTGTGTTTTATCCTCAGCCTGTTTCAGACCTTCTGAATTGCCAGTCTCTGCACATCTACCAGGACCCTTCAAGGAGTATTACGCAAGTCCCATCCAACCTGCTGGTAGCCTGTGCCTCTTCGTGCCTCCGCTCCCTGTTCCACCTCCAGGGGGCGGACTGCACTTAGTCGCAAGGGCGAATCGCTCTCGGCATCTCGGCCTCGGTAAGTACTTACCTGACACTAACCTTGCCTTTGTTTCCATTTTGCTCCATTCACTGATGGGAACAAGGAAAAGAAGGCCCGCTGATAGCCTTAAACGTGGCCATTGTCTGCGCAGCAAAGACAGGCGGTTAAGGCACCTGCAGCTGTCTGTGGAAACCCGGTAATGGCCACAGGACAGCAGGCAATATTGCCTGCCAAAGTGCCCTATAGAAGTAAATAAAGCCACCCCACATATGCATCTAATGGACAAGGCTGCTTAGCACCCTTTTTAGAGAAACCCCTCCCCTGGGTGAATATGGTGGGCAAGGCTAGTGTAATCTAGAGCCGATGTAAGCTTGTAGCCGTCAGAAGTGAATACTTTGGGGAAGGCCCAGTACAGGTTCCATTGTTACACTTGAAGAGTTGGGTGGCCATCCTATGTTAAGGTTGTACATGCACCTTGCAGGGTTTTTTTGTTTTTCATTGAATTTTGTGCAGTATAAGAATAACAAAAACCAGACAGGGGAGACTGTGTGTTGCCCATGCAGGGGTCTAATAATCGACATATAGAAATCATAGGCAAACATTACAGAAAACACCAAGATAATAACAGTGTGACTGTGTATCCTTGCTGACAAATATCAGCAAATTATAAATACAAATATTGCAATGATGATACTGGCCCATCTCCCCCCCCCCCCCCCCCACAAATATTCCAAGACAACCATGTGTGTAACTAGGTGTCCATCAACTCATTGTAAATCAAAAGTTATGCAGCAGTTGTAGGGTCAGCTAACCATTTCGACCATACAGTACCTTGTCATATTTAGCAGGGCAGCCTCTATTAGCATATGTATCTTTGTAAAGTGGACCGTTATTTGTAATCAACTGTTTCAAAAAAATGATGGAAGGAGGAGCCCTTTTATTCCAATGCAAGGTAATGGCCTTTCTTGTATAAAACAGGAGGAGACTAACAAGGGTTTTATCACTCTAGTATAGATCAAATTATCAACTAGATTTCAATGGCTTGTGGGACAGAGGTCGAAATGAAGGTAGTTATGATAGCTATCACCTCTGACCAAAACGCTGTAATGATAGGACATGACCAAAATATATGAGAGAAATCAGCCTGCATTTGACTGCATCTCCAACATTCTGAGGAGTGAGATGGGTTCACCCTATGGAGTCTGGTGGGGGGTGAAATAGGCTCTGTGCACTATTTTAAACTGGATAAATCTATCACGCATAGAAACCAAAGTTTTAAATGGGAGGTCCCATATGTCATGCCAATCATCGTTGTCTAGAAAAGGTGCATCATTTGACCACTTAGTTCTTAGGGACTCTAGAGAAGGCAGGGCCACCGATACCAGATGGGCATAAATACGAGAAGTGGGCTTTCAATACAGTCCTTCCCGAGTACCTGTTCAAGTTTGGATTCAAGCAACCTGAGAGAGGCGCGTGGAAATTGGTTAATGAAGGCGTGGGAGAGTTGCCGTTAGTTAAAGTTATGAGTGGGGGGTAGATTCAATTCTGCTGATAGATAAAAGGTCATAGAGATCCCTGATCTACAATTTTGGAAATGCATTTGATTCCATACTTAGTCCACACAACTGGATCTGGTAACATATAGAGTGAGGCAAAGAGGGTTTTCTCCAGAGGGGTACGTTTGGTGACACTGCCATATCAGGGTATTTTTCACAGGTCAAACCCGCTCTCCAGGCTCTGAGAGTCATGGTCATAGATGGGGTTAAAGTATACGGAGCCTTGGGGCCTTGGAATATAAGGGCCTGTAGGGCCTCCAGGGAACCAGCAATAGCCCCCTCAAGCATAGTTGGTGCGTTAGTATGGTTCGGGGAGAGCCACCAAACAGCTGTAACTAATTAAGTGGCTATATAATATTTGTGGGAGTCTGGAAAGGCCAATCCCCCCCTGTGGAGAGGGCCTCATAAGCATGGACAATTTATAGAGTTTACACAGGGCTGTGGTTTCTCTCCATGATCCCATGTGACAGTACTGGGTACCTGAGCAGCCAATCACCAAGAACCGTGCTGGTACATGGTATTGAGCCACATTCTCAATCATTCCCAGAAGTACTAGGTATGTCACCTTCCTTCTATAGGTGAATAAAGTAGCAAGGTTGGGCATGAAGCTGCAGTGAACCAGTTACATTGGCGAAGCACAGATGCACGTTATCAGTTTTTACTGGCCTTGAGTTCTCCTTTAATAACAATTACCACTACTTTGGAGAAGTCGATAACCACTCATTAATCTCTTTTGCCATCTGCTGATCCCGTAATAATTTACCATGGCTTGTGTCAGACTTTAATAAAACACCTTTTTTTGTCCAGAACTTGGCGTCAAAATGCGGCTGATATATAGCAATTCTCTTTTCAAAGTGTAAAAGCATCTGTACCTGTGACTAATAATTTGAATCAGAGCCCTATAGTGATGGAAACCTGTTTACTGTGCTGTAATTTGTACAAACAAATCAGTCTCTGCATATGTCCAATTATTTTCTATAAACCCATTGATATTACCAAGCACTTGGGAAGACATCATATATAATGCATGTTGTTACTTCTCTATATAGAAAAAAAGATATCAAAATAAATGTCATGCATTTCTAAGATAAAAAAAAAAAAATGTTTTTATTGATGTCCTTTTTGATGTCAGCAGAAACAGAATTACTGCACAATGATCAGAATTTTGGATTCATTATATGTAAAAAGCATAAGTCCTTTAAACATCTTAGGCTTGAACACAAATAAATATTGGATGATTTTATAATGAACCGATTTTTTAAAGTGGGTGATTATTTTAATTGTTTGTTTAGAGAGTGCCAATAATTGATACAATTTGTGAGGAGATCTCCAATGTCCAGATACCTCCCCCAGTATACTAGCTCATTATGAATTACTTACCTGAGATCGAAGCCCCCGAAGCGACCCTCGTTCACCTCCTCCGTCGCCGCCATGATACCCGGAGTGACTCCTGGGTATCGCTGCTACGGCGCTGTGACTGGCCGGAGCAGCGATGACGTCACTCCGGCGCATGCGCGCGGGAGCCGTCAGTGACGGCATGATCGCCTTCACTAACGGCACGCTCAGTGCGCCTGCGCCGGTACCCGTTTTTAGGAAAATATCTCCTTAATCGCGTGGGTTAAGGAGATATTTCTTGCACCTACACAGGTAAGCCTTAATCTAGGCTTACCTGTAGGTTAAAGTGGTCTATAAGGGTTTACAACCACTTTAACACCCCATGTCTACAGGTACAATCATTACTTCCCTCATTCAACCCCGCTACTATAGACAAGGTTGCTAAATGTTTTTCTAACGCCCACCAAACCACTTGCCCCCTGGATCCTGCTCCCTCACAAATGCTACTGTCACCCTCTGGCTCTATTCTACACTCTCTAACTCACATCTTCAATCTCTCCCTCTCTTCTGGCATCTTCCCCAACTCTCCACCAAACTTAACAACCTACGCCCTACCTTCTTACTTCCCTTTTCCTCCAAACTCCTTGAAAGTCTGGTCTACAACCGACTATGGACCATCTGACTGAGAACAAACTTCTTGATTCCCTTCAGTACGGATTTTGCCCTCAACACTCCACGGAACTGCTCTCCTTAAACTCACAAACGATCTACTAAGCGCAACTACCCCTACTCCTGGACCCTTCTGCTGCCTTAGACACAGTGGACCACCCCCTCCTCCTCAAAAACATCTGCTCTTTGATCTCCGTGACTGTACTCTTCACTGGTTCTCATCCTACCTATCCCACTGCACCTTCAGTGTCACTTACAATTCTACTCCCTCTTCTCATCCTTCCTCCATCTGGGTCCCCCAAGGTTCTGTTCTTGGACCTCTCCTATTCTCAATCTACACCTTCTCCCTGGGTCAGTTGATTGCCTCCCATGGCTTTCAATACCATTTCTACACCTAAGACACACAAATCTCTCTATCGCTCAGCTCATTCTATCAGTCTCCTCACGTATCACTAATTTACTAACAGACATATCAGCCTGGATGTCACACCACTTCCTCAAACTCAATTTATCTAAAATTGAGCTCATATTATTTCCTCCCTCATATGCCCCTTCCCCTGATTTCTCAGTCAGAATTGTTGGCACAACTATCAACCCATCCCCCCATGCCAAGGTTCTAGGTGTAATCCTGGACTCTGAACTCTCCTTTCAGCCCCACATAAATTCACTGTCAAAAGCTTACTGCCTCAACCTCCTCAACATCTCCAAGATACATCCCTTCTAACCAATGACACCACAAAGCTCCTAATTCACTTCCTGGTCATCTCCCTCCTCGACTACTCCAACTCCCTCCTCATTGTCTTACCCTTATGTAGCAAAGTCTTTAACCTCTTCCAGTCTAATGAGAACCTCCAAAGTCAAAGATAGCTGACATCCTCCAATATGTAGTGGGTTGTGAGGCATAGTGGGTGTAAAGATGGTGAAAGTCATTGGGCGCCAGACACTTCTTGGATGCAAAAGAGGTTTTATTTCTTTTAACAGTACTCTTTATATTTTGAAGGGGAAAGAGGGTTAGGGCCAGGACACCCTTGAACAGTTGCAATTTCAAAAGGCAGACTACGAGACTTCAATAGGAGGACTGCCGTACAGGGAAAGGCCCCAGCAAGGCGCCACTTCTGCCATGGCAACAGTATTTAACAGTTCCTAATTCAAGCGTTAACAGTTCTCTCAGCTTTACTACAACTTCTACTTGTAGGTCTTCAGCCCCTTGAGCTCCTGGACCCTCTGATTCATTGAATCTGAATCCCGTGAGCTCCTCAAGGCTTTTGTGATGGTATTCCCCTCAAGTGTCACCCACGCTTCCCTACTGGGTCTCTAGCTTAGCACTCCAGATACTCCTCAAGTGTCACCCCTTGCTAGCCGGTTCAGTCACCGGCTTGACTCACAAGGCTGCTCTGCAAGCATCGCCTCCGCTAGTTGGGTCCATGATGGTTCCTGATCACCGCCTGAAGTTTCCCGATTCTCCACCGTGCCCGTTCGGTGAGAATGTTGCTCTGGTACTTGCTTCAGTTACTCATTGTGGTCCCTGGTATAAGTAGTTAGTCCCTTAGTGGCGACAGCTTCCCTTCTACCTCCGACTACGACAGGTTCTCCGGCCAGCAGGACCGTCACTTCTGGTAAGACTGCAAGCCGCAGTCCTAACCCTGCGCTGCCCTCTTACTTCTGGATAGGCCCTTAGCCTGGCAGCCAAACGTCTCCGGGATAGGCCCAATCTCCAGCCTAGCAGCCCGGGGCATGCGACACACGTCCACCCAGAAACCACCCAGAAACCCATCCAGGGGGCATAGAACATAGATCACTTGACTCCATGCAAATATATAGGTTCTCCCAGCAGGCCAAGGGATTCACGAAAACCCCTGCCCATTGGCTGAGATACCCCATATAGCACTCCAAATACTCCTCAAGTGTCACCCTTTGCTAGCCAGTTCAGTCACTGGCTTGACTCACAAGGCTGCTCTGCAAGCGTCACCTCCCCTAGTTGGGTCCCTGATGGTTCCTGATCACCGCCTGAAGTTTCCCGATTCTCCTCCATGCCCGTTCGGTGAGAATGTTGCTCCTGTACTTGCTTCAGTTACTCACTGTGGTCCCCGGTATAAGTAGTTAGTCCCTTAGTGGTGACAGCTTCCATTCTACCTCCGACCATGACAGGTTCTCTGGCCAGCAGAACCGTCACTTCTGGTTGGACTGCAAGCCGCAGTCCCAACCCTGTGCTGCCCTCTTACTTCTGGATAGGCCCTTAGCCTGGCAGCCAAACGCCCCCAGGATAGGCCCAATCTCCAGCCTAGCAGCCCAGGGCATGCGACACACATCCACCCAGAAACTCGTCCAGGCGGCATAGATCATAGATCACTTGACTCCACCCAAATATATAGGTTCTCCCAGCAGGCCAAGGGATTCACGAAAACCCCTGCCCATTGGCTGAGATACCCCATATACTCATAACCTGACCTTGAGTTGTCCTTCTCATATTTAGTACCACCAAGTGCCCAACCACCTAGTGGTAGAAGAAAAAAGTACAACAAGGTCAAACTTAGGGAGAAATCAATGGATCTCTAACAATTAACTATGGAAGCTACTCCTGGCAAGTAAGTTTGTGAGGAGCTCCCTCACTAAACAGCAGGGTGCTACATCTACATAGGCTATGCCCCCTTTAGTCCATCATGAATGGTGCTGCCAGGCTCATCCACCTTACCAAATGCTCAGTGTCTGCTACCCCTCTCTGCAAATCCCACCACTGGCTTTCACTCACCCAACAAATTTAATTCAAGATACTAACAACAGCTTACAGTCATGCACAATTCTGCCCCCAGCTACATCACTATCCTAGTCTCAAAATACCAACCAGAATGCTCTCTTCATTTATTCCAAGACCTCCTGCTCTCTAGCTCCCTTGTCACCTCATCCCATGCTTGCCTCCAGGACTTGCCCAGAGTCTCTCCAACCCTCTGGAACTCCCTACCCCAATCTTTCCGACTATCTTCTACTCTGTCCACTTTCAGACGATCCCTGAAAACTCATCTCTTCAGAGAGGCCTATCCAGGCCCCCACCTAACATAACAACTGTACATTTTTTTTCTCCATCAGCTCATCATCACAGTTATTTCCTTTTGTATCGCTTGATCCTTCCTCATATATTGCAAGCTCTAATGAGCAGGGCCCTCTGATTCCTACTGTTTTGAACTGTATTGTAATTGTACTGTCTGCCCCTGTAAAGCGCTGTGTAAACTCTTGGCACTAAAAAAATACTGTATTATAATATTAATAATATGCTATACATTCACCATCAGTCCCTGCTTCCAGGAGCTTACAATCTAAGGTCCATTCCTCACATGCATACTATACATAAAAGGGCCAATGTAGCCGATTAAACTAATAGCATGTCTTTGGAATTTCCAGGAGAAAACCCACACAAGCACAGGGAGAATATGCAAACTCCATGCAGATAGTGCGCTGACAGGCATTCAAACTGAGGACCCCAGTGCTGAAGGATAAAGTACTAAGCCACTGTGCTGCCCTTATTTACAGCAATGCTTTGATAAACCTGATTTAAATAGACATTGTCCCTTTGCCCATGCAGGCCAAAGTGACAATGTCTAGTAGGGATACTGGTTATTCCAATAGAATGCTTTAAAAAAAATTGTCACCAAAAAAAAAAATATTAAAACATAAAATAAATATTTTCATGCAAAGATTAAATTAAATACTTAGCTCTTTTGCAATGCCAGGAGCTCTACATAACTAGCATCAAACCACCAGCTGTAGACTTCGCAAAATCTGAGACTTCCGGAAGTGTCAATTTCATGGTCCCTGCAGCTCTCTGTGGATCCTCCTGCCAGTTATGTCACTACAGGAAGCAGCAGTGACATAGGGGTCAGTGGATCAAACCACTGAGTACAGCAGAGGCCAGAAGTGTTAAAATGGAATAAAGGGAAGCAGGTGAGGAAACAGTTGGCTTTGAATATTAATTTTATTAGGTTTTGACCCTGTCACCAACTATAAAATACTTGAGTGCTTTTACCACTCTTTTTTAAGGCGTACTTTGCTTGCAGTGTTTTTTACTTTCAATCAGTTATCTGTAATCACTGCTAATGTGCCATATAACTTGCTAGCAAATTTGACTTCTTTAGGAAGAGTCAATTACTTAGCACAGCCTCCTCTCTACTTGAAAGTCATAGCACGACTTTCAAATAGTGTCTTATTACTGTCCATGCTGGCCTAGCTCCTCCGCCCCAAAGGCGAATACTAGGTAGTGTGTAGGACTACTGACATCACATCCAAGATGGAGGCACCCAGCAACAGTATCAGGCTTTTGGATGTCTACACAAGGGAGGCTTTCATAGGTAAATAATATGTATCAAAGAATATAATCTTAAGGGAAGGTTGTTGTTCAAATGAATGAATTGATGACAGGGTCTCTTTACAGGGCATCAATTCAAAAGATATTATATTTGCCTCCTTGCTTGCTTGGCTTTATTATATTAAAAGAGCTAAGTCGCTATAAAGGTAAGGTGTCACTTCTACTCTTTCTTTTTTTTTTTAACCATAATTTTTTATTGATTTTCACATTGTACAATACAGTATAACTTGCCATTCTTATAAATATTAGTTATACAAAGCATTAACACAAGAGAGGGATACATTGTTGAAACACAGCTTATGCCGACCTCTTCTAATGCAATAGCTATTGGTTTTGCTCTGAGCTACAACCTGTCACCCCATCTGGGTTCACACTGTGAGCAGGCTTTTGGTCATACATTAGTAAGAGGCCCGCCCGAGCTCTGGGGAAGGGTTCTGGCACTCGGTCACATCAATGCTTCTTGTGTTTAGTGGAATTGGTTGAGAAACAAACATATAAACATAAAAACTCATGCTTAGGGTGTAGAGCTATACACATTTTCCAGCCATTACCAGCTCCTATAGTCATACCTTCGCCTCAAGAAAGTTGGGGATATTATCCATTAGTACTACCACTGGAGAGCGAACACCTCACTCGTGTACATCGGTTATCATGAGTTTTTGGTTGAATAAATCGTACATCATAAATGTGAAGAGGCTTTTGGAGAGTTTCTCCAGATATCCCAATACTTATGAAGTCCTAATGCTCTCCCTTCTTTATAGGCAAACAACGTTTCCATAGTGTATTGTGTATTCATTCTGGAGATTGCCTTCTCAATTTTTGGGGATGTCTTAGAGCGCCATTCTTTCGCTAGTGTGATACATGTGGAATGAGTATATGGATGACCACTTTTCTTGTTATGCCCCGTACACACGGTCGGATTTTCCGATGGACAATGTCCGATCGGAGCGTGTTGTCGGAAATTCCGACCGTGTGTGGGCGCCATCGGACATTTTCCATCGGATTTTCCGACACACAAAGTTGGACAGCAGGAGATAAAATTTTCCGACAACAAAATCCAATCGCGTCAATTCCGACCGTGTGTGGCCTGTTCTGACGCACAAAGTGCCACGCATGCTCAGAAGAAATTCCGACACGGGACAGCTCGTTCTGGTAAACTTAGTGTTCGTAATGGATAAAGCACTTTCGTCACGCTGCAATGTTCAAAATGGTTTAATACAGCGCACTCTCTTCTTCTTTATAATGTGACAAGAATTAAGTCGTTTTGATGCTCATATTCACACACACTTCTCACAAAGTTTTTTCGTTACTATTTATCGGGATTCCCTCAATATATTTTGATTTCTCACATCTGACAACATATTTTTTTTTTTTGTTTATTTACTTTAATGTAGAATATTTTTTTGTGTTTCTCTTTTTATTTTATTTTTTTGGTGATTTTGATTTGTACTCCCGAAAATGTTTGTGTGTTTTTTGTGACAAGTTCCCACAACACCATTGATGTGTTGTTCTATTTAATCTGTAGGAGATTGTTTGGTGTTGTTGTCCCTTGTTAATTTCTCATTGTACTTTAGAAATGTACCTGAATCGTCACCAACAAACTGTCCTTTTTGGATGAAAACACACACAGGAGAGTAGATTTTACCGAAAAATATTTTATTAAGGGGTCACAACTATAAACAAAGAGGGAGGCAACGCTGGAGAAACTGCAGAAGTGGGCGAAGCCTTGGACCCCCAGGGCAGACATCAATTATTTAAAAGCAAAATTGGTGGCCTGAGGAGTCCATATCTAAGGGAGTGCAGTCTGGTCCAGAAGTCCCAGAGATCTGGAAAGCAGCAGATGACATCTGTGTCCCCAGGCTGTGGTCATACAAGAGACTGCATCTTCTGTCAGACCAGACTGAACCCAGGGTCATCACTCTTTGGTCTTCCTTCCACGCTTCCTTCCAGCCTTTGGCTGTGGTGGTGGAGTTGTGGCAGCAGGAGGAGGAGGAGGAGGATCGTCCCTCTCCATGACATCCGTCTTGTGTGTCAGTTCCCCACTCTCCCCCTTACGTAGGACTTTATAAATCAGGTCCTCAGAAATCTTGCGTTGGCCCTCCTGCATGCCCTGCAATTTAGTGGCAGCCATGCAGGCAAAGGCCTCTTCAGGACTGGGGAAGGCTCTGAGGGACGCCGAAGCCTCCTGGATCAGCCTGTACGCTGAATCCTGCACAGGACTGGGAGTGGCCTTCCTGGCCCTTTTATATGGCAGGCGGAGGGGAGGGACCTGAGACTCAGTCAGGCTGCGACTGGTCCCTGGCTTCTCTTGGCTGACACTTAGCCCCGCCTCCTCCTGGCTGCCACTAATCCCCGCCTCCTCCTGGCTGACACTAATAATCCCCGCCTCCTCCTGACTGCCACATTCCACAGCCTCCTCCTGGCTGAGGTCTTCCTGTGTATGAAAAAGGGACATAGTTTTAGTATTGTTTTCATCAATCACACACAATTTTCACCTCCTGACTGCTGCAAATTCAATGTTAACAAATATAACAGACTATCCTTCTGAGCCCAGCATTTTGCATTCTTGTCCCAATTTTGGGTGCCCACTACTGTCTATTGATATGTAAAACACTTTTTTCAATCAGCAATTAGTGATCAATAATAACATCTAGTAAACATCATTTATTTATTGACCAGAAATCTGTAGAAGAATGCTATACCTGACTCAAGCTGGGCTCCTCCACTTCTTCCTGGCTGGAAGGCCCAGGTTGGACATCGGAAGCCTCAGCTGGGGTGGAAGGAAGAGTGGAAGGAAGAGTAGAGAGGGATTCCCTGACTTCAGTGTGGTCTGACAGAAATCGCAGTCTCTCGTAGTACCACAGCCTGGGGACATAAATGTCATCTGCTGCAGCTCCGGATCTCTGGGAATCTGTGACCTTCTTGCGCTCCCTAAGATAAGTGCTCCTCAGGCCACCAATTTTAGCTTTCAAATAGGGGATGGTTGCTGTGGGGACCACCGGCTTCACCAACTCCAGCAGTTTCTCCAGCGCTGTCTGCCTCTTCTGTTTGTGGTTATAGTGGGGGTGTCTGACCTGCCACAGACAGGGCAGCTCTCTGTACTTGTCAATAAACAGGGGCAGGAAATTGTGGTCGTTGAACCCATCCATTTTCTCTGCAAGACACAACACAAGACAAAGCCTAATGTCAGGCCAAACTCCCCTAATCTTGTTACAATATAGGCTTCAATTTCGAAGCAGTATAGGCCCAAGTTTAGATCCTACCTTCGTTAGCACGATCGGCGTCTCCGATGCTCCTTCCTCCGCTCACAGATCGTACGTAAGACGCGCGCGTTACGATTTATACACACTGCGCATGCGTATAACTCCGCCCGCCCCTGACGTTCTTTCTATTCTATTCCCCGCCCCTTTTCGTTCGGCGCAGTGGAGGAAGAGCACATGGCGGATAGACAGCAGGATCGTGCTAAGTACAGCAACGAGGAGGAGGGGGAGGAAAGGCCGGAGCCTGAAACGTCCCGATCCAGAAAGAGATTAAAGGACTCAAATATGTCCTTTGGGGAGATGTTGGAGATGGTGGACACCCTGAAGAAGGCCGACTATCATGGAAAGTATGGGCCTTACCCCAACCCCAATGTCCGAAAGGCCAAGATCATGGCGAAAGTGGTCAGGAGTCTGCACCGGAAATTCGGGGTACGACGATCGAAAGATCAGCTCAGGAAGCGGTGGTCGGACCTGAAATTACGAGAACATGAGCAGTACAGAAAGATCCGGAGAGTGCTGCAAAAAAGTAAGTAGTTGTGCTGTGTTCCTATTGTTCTTGTGTTTATTACGTTCGTGCTGCTCCATGTGCTTTTAGGAACTGTTGTACAGTTTAAAATGGCAACTTTCATGTTCATGGGCACATTATTCGTTCGGATCACACATTTTTTTTTCGGACTATAAAATACCATTGTTTAGCCCATATGCATTTGGCCACCATTTTGAGGCCCTATACTTGTCTTCAAAGAATTGGGTTGTGTAGATGGCTTTGTTACTAGAATGAAATGCAAACTAGATTGTGTGTAAGGAGAGGACACTGAGCAGCTGTTTTCACATCTGAACACTGGAGCACTAGTGTGGGACACAAGAACACCATTTTTATTAGGGGGGCCACACAGGTGCTCCAGTGTATACTATAGGGGGGGCTACATCTGTGAAGCTTGTACCAAACAGGTAAAGTATTGCAGCTTGACAAAGGGCACTAAAAAAGCTACATGTTGGAACTCTGCTAAAATAGACAATTGTACCCCACTTCCAAGCAATGTTTCATCTTTAGAGTTCTGCCATCAAATATCTGTGTGCTAATTATACCATTTTTGTTTTACATAGGGGAGAAAAGACTCGGAGGACACCCCTCATCTGAGGAGACCAGAGACCCCCCCCCCTCTGGAAGAAGGGGAAATCCACCCAACACAAGATGAGCAGGAGGAAGAAGACGTGGTGGAACTAGTCACCACAACAGGTGAGTGTCTGCGACCACAGGCTCAGATAAGAGATGGATGGCGGCATTTTTTTTAGACCTAATTTATTTTGGGTTTCCTCTCTTTTTAGGTGATCGTGAGGTTGTGGATGAAGATCCTTTCACATCAGAAAGTGCCCAGATCCTGATCGGGGAGATCATGGGGTGTAATTTACAATTGGAAAACATCAAGCAAAACATCAATGATGTTATTCCAAAATATAAAAACATCATTGATGTTTTGGGGCGAGTTTAAAGCCCCTCCAAATCACTTTCTTCTTTTGTCTGCTACAATGTGCGAAATGTTTTTGTGATTTTTCACAAAGCCAAATTTGGAGGATGCACACAATGTGCCAACATGTGCTATCTGCCATCACGGGAGATCAATGGATGCGTTTTGGGGGTGCAACCCCTTCCTCAATTATAAAGTAGCGGTGAGGAAGGGCTTTCTCCCCCAAAACACGTCCCTTGATCCCCCGTGATGGCAGATAGCACATGTTGACATTGTGAAATTTGTGTGCATCTTCCAAATTTGGCTTTTCCAGGGGTGATTTCCCCCCATCTGAACGCAATATCAAACACAGTTCCTAAATACTCATGTCTGATATTGCCTTCCAGTTCTACCAAATGTGAACTTTGTAAGATCAAGATTTGTGTCTTTCTTGTGGGTTTTACACAGGCCTGTTTTCGATAAAATGCACATTTTGATTTTGGATAATGACACCACAAAAATTGTTATACAACAAACATGTTGGTTTGTCAGAAAAACCTTTGGTAAATGCACATGTGATTGTGCAGGTATTAAAAAGATTGCTCATCAAGAATGTGTGGATTATTGTCTCAACACTACAACACTTTTGGGGTGATGTAATTGTTGTTTTATGAGAAAATGGGGGTAATTTCCTAAGGGCAAATCCACTTTGCACTACAAGTGCAGTTTCAGTGCAGTTGCAAGTGCACTTGTAGTGAAAAGTGTCTTTGCATTTAGTAAATAACAGCCAACAGTGCTTTGTATAAGGTTACACAATCACGACATTTTCTGCATTCCACACATTTCTGTCAGGGTCAGCTCAAACAAACACAAGCAGTAAATGTCCACAAAGAAGAGCCTGGGGGGAGATGCCTGTCGAGAACTTGAGGTCCTGCAGGCTTCTCCCTGTGGCCAAATACCGCAGGGTAGCGACCAGCCTCTGCTCCGGAGTGATGGCTTGCCTCATGCAGGTATCCTGCCTGCTGATATAGGGGGTCAGCGAAGCCAACAAACGGTGAAATATGGGGTCCGTCATCCTGAGAAAGTTCCTGAAATCATCAGGATTATTCTCACGGATCTCACGGAGCAAAGGCATATGACAGAACTGGTCACGCTGAAGCAACCAATTCTTGGTCCATGAACTCCTCCCCACCCTGTTCATGGACTGGACTTGTGTCAAGGTCAGGACCCCAACACCAAGCCCCCGCACAGCACGAACTGTACGAGGAGTACGCATACGAAACATGGCTAGAAAACGGTCGGCTGCTCAGAACGAAGTAACAGAACGCACTGAAGAACAGCAAGGCCTGTGAAGAGCGACCTGAAAAACAGCAACGAGCGGACAAGATCGCACAGAAAACTCCGATACGAACTGACTGCACGCACTGAAGAGCAAATACAAACCCACAAGCACAAACTGAACGACAGAAAACGATCTGAAAGCCACGAGTCTGAAAAAGCGCAAATCGTCTCTCACCAAACTTTTACTAACACGAGATTAGCAAAAGGAGCCCAAAGGGTGCCGCGCTTGGTTCTGAACCGGCCTTTTCTAGTCTCGTCGTACGTGGTGTACGTGACCGCGTGGTTGTCGATCGGAAATTCCGACAACTTTGTGCGACCGTGTGTAGGCAAAACAAGTTTGAGCCAACATCCGTCGGAAAAAATCCTAGGATTTTGTTGTCGGAATGTCCGAACAAAGTCCGACCGTGTGTACGGGGCATTAGAGGGGGGAAATGCTCAACCCCCAGGCTCAGTAAGGCTAATGATGGGGTTAAGGTGCAGTTGTGCACTGTAGTTTCTTGGATAAGGGACAAGACCTCATCCCAGAAAGGACGTATCACTACACAGTTCTAGAGACTATGAAGGAGATTGCCAGTACCATAGCAATCTCGCCAGCATAACGGTGAGGAATTTGGGTTCATTTTGTATCTACGTAAAGGTGTGAGGTACCATCTGTGGAGTATTTTCTGGGTGTTGTCCCAGTGGTCTACACATGCAGAGGATTTACTGTTATAGTGTATAGCTAACTGCCATTGGTGTAATGTAAATTCTATTTGCAGTTCTCGTTCCCATTTTACCATGTTTGGTAGTTTAGCTTGCATATATAGAGGGGAGGCAGTTTTATAAAATAAGGAAATCCCTTTCATTTTACTTGCATTTTTTTTTTCCTTAGGTAGTTCCATATTGGTAGAGGTAATTCTATGGGGTGGGCTTGGTGCGAGGTTATGTAGTGCTGTATTTGGTAAATTTTGCATTTGTTCAGTGCATCCAGATTTTATATATCAGCTGTGGAGAAATTCGCCCCCTGTTTTTCCCAGGATTGAGTGGACAACCCCGGGATTAGGTATTCATAGGATGCTAAGGGTACTGTAAGTTTACAGACTGGTTTGTCAGCAAATTTTTGTATCGTCATTGATGACCATGTTGCTGTAGTGGCTTGTATGATCAAGTAAGGAGGAATTGATGGGCTATTGTGCAGACTAGCCGTCATTGCTAAAGCTGGAAGGTTATGTCCTGGCGTAATCTCCCTTTCTAGTTGAGTCCACCTATTATCTGTTTGGCAAGAGAACCAGTATTTTGTTTGGTCTAGTGTGGCAGCTTTGTAGTATTCTTGCACATTAGGAATGCCTACCCCCCAAGGCGTTTAGGCTTATATAGATTCGTCAGTGCTATTCTAGTTTTTTCCCTGCCCAGATGTATTTCCTTAGGCATGCCGTTAGTTGTGAGATGAATGTCTGAGGCATAGGTATACGCGGGGTCCTGAAATAGTATAATAATTTGGGTAAAACTTGCATTTGGTATGCAGCGATTCTTCCAAGCCACGACAGGTGGAGTTTGCTGATTTGGTTTAGATCCTCTTCTACTTTGGTGAGCAGAGGAGGGAAGTTGGTGGAGTAAAGTCTAGAGGAGGATGATGTTAGCTGTATACCTAGGTAGGTAATTATGGAGGACTCCCAATTACTGGGGAACCTCTTTTTGAGTTTAAGAGATAAAAGAGGCCGGATGGCCAAACGCTGCGCTAGAAATATATACTTAAAATATAAAATGAAACAAGGAAGAAAAGCTGCCAGCACCTACAAGAGTCTGCAATACAAAACTCAAAATCATGTAATAAAAATTAGTGCAGCGCTAAAATCACTGAGTTGATATTTCCTAAAGAAATTTCACCAAAAGTAAATATTGACATAATGAAATGGTGAAAACAAGCTGAAAAAAGAAAACTAAAGTGGAGTACTAACTACAAAATATTTTTATATTTCTATGTTCTGGTGTACTATTAAATAGAAGTTATGAATATTAAATCACCAATTATTGAAGACAATCAAAATAAGGGTATAAAATAAATACATCAAAAATATAATAAGTGTATTTACATAAACAAGTGAAAAATAATATTTCTCAACCCTGGGTAAAAACGCTCCAGATTCACATATCACTGGATCTAAATAATGATGCGAATCTTAAAATCATAAGTGAAAACATAAAAATTTAAAAAACTTTGGTGATGAAAATTTAAATGAGTCCCATTAATCTTGCAAAAAAGAAATTAGCCAGTGAATGATGCAGCAAACAAATGTTGAAAAAGAATCCCTCATCCAGTGAGACGGAACACCCGAGGTGAGTATGTATTCTCCTTACCAACTGAAAAGACCAATACGTCTCACCGAGCCCAGGGAATTCGGTCTCCCAAAAACCTATAGGACATCCGAGACTGCTGGATCTGTATCAATCAGTGTCACTACAATGCTTTTTTTGTGATGTTTTGTATTCAGTTTTCTATTATAAATGTGTTGCTTCTGTCAGCAGCCATCTTTTCCATCCAAAATGGTGAAGACATTTCTCCACTCCATTCCCACGTGTAGAAATGGAAAGTTGCTGTCTTTTGATTGTCTTCAATAATTGGTGATTTAATATTCATAACTTCTATTATAATAATACTTCTAATATAGTATGAAAATATTTTGTAGTTAGTACTCCACTTTAGTTTTCTTTTTTCAGCTTGTTTTCACCATTTCATTACGTAAATATTTACTTTTGGTGAAATTTAGTCGCGTTGACCTTATGAAAGGAGACCTCTCCAAATTTGTTCAGTAGGGATTGGATTACTGGGATAGATTACTCCGGTGTGGTTATGGTCAGTAATTTGTGACTATCAGTGCCTATTTTGATACCTTGTACTGTCTTATGGGATCTTATATATTCCGCTAGTTGTTCTATAGCAAGTGAGAAAAGGATTGGGGATAGTGGGCAACGTTGGCGGGTCCCATTTGAAAGCCTAAATGGGTCAGAGAGTATGCTGGAGGTATAGACTCGGGCAGTGGGGTTGCAGTATAGTGACATAATTTGCTGAGTGTATTAGGCCAGATATACCAAATTTATCCATAGTCTTGAACAGGTATCCCCAGTGGACCCTGTCGAAAGCCTTTCTGCATCCAATGCTAGGAATACACTAGGTTCTTTGGTAACTTCTGCAAATTGTAGTAGATTGATCATTCTCCTAGTCCCGTCAGGTGCCTGTCTGCCCTTTACAAACCCAACTTGGTCTAGACCTATGAGGGACGGAGTGGTTTCTATTAACCTATTTGCTAAAATTTTGGCGTATATTTTAAGATCTGTGTTCAGGAGAGATATGGGCCTAAAATTTTGGGGAAGCGATGAGTCCTTGCTTGGTTTGGGTATAGTGACAATGACCGCTTGGAGCATTTCGCTCGGGAAGCGAAGCTAGCCTTTGCTTTGAAGACCTCAACTAAATTGGGGGTAAGGAGAGTGGAGAAAGCCTTATAGTATTCAGCGGAAAAAACGTCCGCTCCGGGAGATTTGTGTATAGGCAGGGTTTTTAAAACTGTCTCAACTTCCGCGTTAGTAATGGGGGAGTTTAGTTTCTAGTGTGGTGTCATCTATCGAGGGTAGTTGAATTCCATGAAGGAAATCATTGATTTCTGTGTCTGTGGGTTGGTGGGTGTTTCTACTCTTTCTTGTTGTAGCACTGTTAAACACTGCAATTAGAGCTTATCCAATTTAGAGTCCATCAAGGGCCAACGTTTAATTTTACATTTTTTGTAAGTTTTGGATAGAGTAGTATTTTTTTTTTTTTCCATCTGTGTCCTATTTGAAAGATTTCCCTTTATTCCATGTTCTATAGAGACAACAGGAAGCGACATGAAATATCTCAAGTGTATGGCCCCTCTTATGGCGGCCATACAGGCTTTGATTTTTTATCTGATCAATGTGCAAATTGATCAAAATAATAGAATCTGTAAAAAATTAAATAGCCATAACATCTCTCCCAGTCGATATAGACTCACTTTAGATCAGATTCAAGCTACGTCGATTGGCCAGGGCGAGAAAATTATCTATCTCTTTGTATTGATCGGCAGCTTTGCCATACTTTGATCAATTGCAATACCATCATATTTATGAACAGAGTATGATATTACATGGTGGAAACAGAAACACAATCAATAACTTATGATTGCAATTTAAGATCATATGATTTTTTTTTTTTCAAGAAATCATACTTACCTAGGTGGATGCAGCATCGATCCCCTGTCGACTCTAAGACCAAGAACTGAGTGATCAAAGACCACTGATAGCACAGTTCTCAGTGAGCAGAGAGCTGGTGACTGTCAGTCACTGGCTATCTGCTCTGCCCCCTGCACACTCACTGGAGCACTGAGGAGGGAGAGATGAGGGTGCTCTTTTGAGGCTGGGTATTCGTCCCTCAGTAGCAGTGGGGAGAAGGCACTGAAAGCAGCACTTTGTAGAGAAGAAGCAGCTCTGGAGGTTCATAAAGGAAAGAGAAAGGCCCCTCTAAGTGCAGTGGTTAACAGATTTATTACAGGGCCTTCATCTGATCCCCTGAAAAAGTCACGTGACCATGCCGTAACGTGTAGGGCGCGAGTGGAGGCATATCGGAAGTGACGCTGTAAGGGAACAAGCTCGGCACACATGGATTTTCGCCAGTTTTCGGCTTTTAAAATGTGAGTTTTATGCTGTTATTTTAATAAACCTGCTTTTAAATGGTATCACACTACGAGAGCGTTCTTCTTTCTTCACCTATGCTTACTGGGAGGATATTGAAGAGGAATTACAAAGATCCAGCTTCATATAACTTAAGAGCAGAAAGAGATTAATGCCCCGTACACAGTCGGACTTTGTTCGGACATCCCGACAACAAAATCCTAGGATTTTTTCCGACGGATGTTGGCTCAAACTTGTCTTGCATACACACGGTCACACAAAGTTGTCGGAAAATCCCATTGTTGTGAACACGGTGACGTAAAACACGTACGTCGGGACTATAAACGGGGTAGTGGCCAATAGCTTTCATCTCTTTATTTATTCTGAGCATGCATGGCACTTTGTCCGTCGGATTTGTGTACACACGATCGGAATTTCCGACAACGGATTTTGTTGTCGGAAAATTTTATATCCTGCTCTCAAACTTTGTGTGTCGGAAAATCCGATGGAAAATGTGTGATGGAGCCTACACACGGTCGGAATTTCCGACAACAAGGTCCTATCACACATTTTCCGTCGTAAAATCCGACCGTGTGTACGGGGCATAAGTCACCCAATAATTTGGACTTTCACAAACAATGGTGAAGGGATAGACCACGTCCATTTGGATTACTTTAAGGTCTTTTATTGTAGAAATGCATATTCGTTATGGTCATTTTTTGTCTATGTGTGGAATATTTGGTGTCCATCCTTGAGACACAGTTTGTTTATTTATTTTTTATGTTTTAAATTTTTATTTAGTTTTTCATTAACAATACATGCATGAGTAAAAAGTTGAACATTGACTGATATAGTAAACATATTACAGTAAAAGACAATAACGGTTACAGTATATGGTAACGGTATCAAGTTAGTTTGGGCTAAGAAAAATATGCGGTGGTAAGTAGCTAATACATTGTATCGTCTACCCCCCTTAGACACCTCATTTGGGAGCTGACTTTGTCACATGGGGGGAAGACAATACGCCCATAGCGTTATTTGCAATAGGTATGGAGTAATTGGTGCGTCAGGTATGGAAGAGGGAACAAACATTGGATGGTGGTACAATAGTATTCAAAGGAACATTATCGACTCCAAGGTACAGTCTATCATTAGCAAGTGAACAATCAAAGAGATCTTATTTAGTTGTTTTCTATCTGCAACCCTGTAATTTTATACAGTTGACTTATGTTGTTTGAGTAAGAAGCCAGGGTTTCCATACGGTGACACATTTCATAAGAGTGTTATGTTGTAGAGCAGAGCTAAATTCGAACTCTTTAATTAGAGTAAGTTGAAATTTGACATCTGTGATTGTTGGGATTAGGGAGCTTCTCTATTTGCGCATAATAAGCAGTCTAGTCGCAAATAGTGTGTGCATTGCTAGCGTTCTGAACTCTTTTACATAAGAGTCTATTCCTAGGCTGAGAATGGGGTCAGAGATAAAGGTGAAAACCGCTTTTCAGAATGGGTAAATTCGTGGGCACTCCCAGAGGATGTGGATTAGAGATCCTTTAAAGGAACAGCCCCTCCAACAGAGATCGTCATCTAAATTTGCAAATTTATACATTTGGACTGGGGTGAGGTACCATCTATGGTGGAGTTTTTGTGAAAGTTTCCAATATGTGATGGGGTTATAAGGCTACTGATAGAAATAGGGCTCTGGCGGGTGTTCCAGGGCGTGCATGTAAGCCTGGAGTTGTAGAGGCATATCAGGTGGTCATGTCATCGGAAGGGTCAAAGTCACCCCAATCGCCAATATTATGATTGCGATGTTGACGGTTACGTTGGCGTTGTTCCAAAAGTTCCAAGATGTGCCATTGGCGCAGCAGCGAGAGACCTTCGTCCAGGTTGCGTACTGAGTAGGACCTATTGTCCTTGGTGATGATAAGTTTAACTGGGTGGCCCCACTTGTATTGTATTTGGTGATTCCAGAGGGGCTTAGTGATAGTGGATAAATTCTTGCGCTGCATCATGGTATATTTGGATAAATCCACAAAGAAAGCCAGAACAACGTACGGCTGAGGATAACCATCTGGATTTCGTGTGGCTCGCAGCAGTTTTTCCTTGACATGGAAAAAATGTATCCGGACAATAGTGTCTCTCGGTATAGTGTCCGAAAGATGCGGTGGTTTTAGCAGGCAGGGTATACCATCAATAATCAGTTCCCCTGGAGGTGTAACAGGGAGGAAAGCAGAGAGTAGTTGAAAAAATTAATCATTTAGTGCAGATGGTTGAACGGATTCTGATATGCCTCTTATCTTTAAATTGTTCCTTCTGGAACGATCTTCCAAATCTGCTATTTTGGCCTTCATCCACTCTATGTCCTCTGCCTCTTTCCACTAAGCTGTTGAAGGAAGATGTCACTTCTCCAATCTTAGCTTCTATGGTGGTTACTCTGTCCCCTAAGTATGATACTTCAGATGTGAAGTTGTGCATCATTTTAGCAACGTCAGTGTGGATAGAGTTTTGCAGTGTGAGAAGCATATCCTTCAGGGTAGTATCTAGGACAGGTTGGTTCAGTGTGGGATATGCAGCAATGGAGCTGGCATTTAGATGGCTCAGAGGGGATAGCTGATTGAAAGGGCTCACCTCAGATGGGTCTGCATCCTGATTCAGCTTCATTTTAGATTTGACAGGGCTCGCAAAGAGGGTGGAAGCCGTGGAGAGGCTGCCTGTGTGCTGTGAGTGCCTGTTATCTCCCTCCTGCATCCCTCCTGGGTCTGTGTGTGGTGTGCCACCGCGAGGGTTGCCTGCATGTCCGTCGGTGCCATCTTGGAGATTCGTCCTGCTGGGTGGTGTTTAAAACTCCGTGAGTTTCCGCGGTGCTGAGTCTTTCTTCCGTTTATACATGCCGTCGAGGGTCATGGGATGTAGATGAAGCTCTGGGTGTAGTGTGGAACGATCCTTGTCCGTCGTTATTGCCCTGGATAGACGCCGAGTCCCGGAGCTTATTCAGAGAGCAGCCATCACGGTCAGCTTCCGGCCACGCCCCCTGTTTGTTTATTTATTTATTTGTGCACTTGATCACTTTAATTGTTGATAAGGATATACATCACTGAAGTTATACACTCTCCGAGTGTATTACTAGTCATCCATCCCTGAGACACATGATAATAACATTTTTCTTTTTCTAGCACTGGAATCACTTTATTGCAATTGTAATAGGATACTTATTGCTTGAGTATTTACACGTTTGCTACATGACCATTAGGTCTTTCTTTGTGTGAACATTAGAATACCTAATCTTTGAGACTTATGGTTATATATATTTTTTGACACAAATATTATTTGATTTATTGTTTGACAGCGCAACACTACTCTTTTTGCACTTAAACATAGAAAGAATATAGCCATCTTCTGAAATTCAAATTTCAAATAGCATAAATTAGAATTTGAATACATAAGAAAAGAATAAAATAGAAAAGAATAGAATAGAAAACACTACTCTTTTTGCACTTAATCACATTCATCAGCCACGGATATGCTATTTTAGCAGCTGTCCTTTACACATTTATTTTCCTTTTTTTTTCACTTACGCATAGTGGTGGCGCGAGAGTGATACACACTATTCTATTCTATTCATTTCTATTATATTATAGTCTATTCTATTCTGTTGTTACTAGACCCAGAACCTGCATTCACTATATTTGGTCTTCCACAGTACACAGAACATGGAAATGTAATTATTTTAGTAAATATAAACTGCTAAATACCTTGTTTTTTCTACTTGCGAAAAGCAAAGACCACCCAAATTTAGAAGTTCATGTGAAAAAAGGAGAGCACCGAACAGTCATCTTCAGAATCCAATACCCTTCAGTTACATGTGACAACAGGACTGCAAAAGATAACCAACATGTTTAAAGAGGAAGTAAAGCCTGATGGGTTTTACTTCCTTTTTAGTTCCCTGAAAAGTAAAATCATAATGGGCTGGTATGCATCGCACACTAGCCCATTATGTGCCACTTACCTGGAAATGAATCCCATGAAGTCCCCACTGGAGGCCGCATCCATCTTTGCTCCTCATCCTCCTGGGGCCGCAGACCCCAGCTCTGTGACTGGCCGGAGTCGCGTGACGTCACTCATGGCACTCCCCACCAGTCATGGCACTCGCTAGTGAAGAAACGTCACGGAAGGCTGTTTCTTCACAATGCATGCGCCGATGACATAATCGGCGCACTAAAAGGTAAGTATCTCCTAAACAGCGCACGTTTAGGAGATATTTACTATACCTATAGATGAGCCTTATTATAGGCTTACCTATAGGTAGAAATTCCACATTGGGGGTTTAAACCACTTTAATGGGCCAACAATCCCCCTTCATCAGGGCTTGAACAATGTAGCAAAAAAAGGTCAATTGTACTTAGCACAAAGGTTCCTGCTAGCCCATCAATTGGTTGTACAGGCAAGCAGAGATGCATTTCAATTCTCTCCCATGTCTGAGAGTTATTTCCAGGCTCTTAAAAAAGTTCACGCATGCTCGAAATCAAGCAGAAGGAGCTGCACTGGCTATTGAACTTTCTTTTTCGTACGTCTTGTACGTCACCGCGTTCCCACGTTCGTAATTGTTGGCCAACATTTGTGTGACTGTGTGTATGCAAGACAAGTTGGAGCCAACAACCTTTGAACTAAATTCCACGGTTTTGTTGTCGGAAAGTCTGATCGTTTCTACGGGGCATTAGGCTACGGGTAAGTGGTCCCGTGAGGTCTGACATTCATGGTCTGACAATTGCTTCTACTGCTGATAACATAACCATAACAGTATACAACACAAAATCCCAGAATGGTGCTCATGTCTTGTAAAACAGAACTTTAATATATTATTTAATTCCAGAGAACCTGCTGGTCACAGAGGCTTTGCCATTTTACTGATTGAATTCCAGGAAGAAGGGCTTTGTGCCAACTCATATAGATATTGAGGGCCTATGTACAGTCTGGGACCTGGTGCTCCACTATTACTCACAACAGAGTGGGAAGGTCTTTCTTCATGTATATATGTCACTATCTGCCTGGGTGACATGGTCATTTCCCATTGGCTGTCCAACGACGAGGTCCTACCAGACCCCAGAAGACTGAAGCAGTGTGACAACATCATGAGGAGGGCAGGAGGACTGGGCTGTAGCACTGGATCATTCATTGGTCTTGAAAAATGGAAGTGTATTTGTTTTTGACAATGACACAATATGGTGTAAACCATAAGTATACGTGTAAAAGGTTAGTCCATCCAAAGATGATTTTTCAGTTGTGGAGAGAGACTAGTCACACAGTGATATTTTTTTTATACATCTCTTAAAGTGGTTGTAAACCCCATTCATGAAAGTTGACCTAAGCACATCTATCTGTAGTGTTTATATATCTCTCTCCAATGCTCTAAGTGCAGTTTCTTTCTGCTGCTCTGTTCCTATGTTATCAGCAGAGTCACTTCTGACATGTTCTCTGACATATGAGATAACAGTAGCTGAAATTTTTTGTCAGGGAGGGAACTTACAGGGAGATTAGCATGGAGCTTGTCTGTTCAGACTACAGCTCTGCATGTTCCTTCGTTCCTCTGCCTATGTGGAGTGGAGGTGTGTCCCTTTCCTCCAATCAGCTCTCACACAGTGCAAGCCCAGACTCCACACCCACTGCTGAAAGAGGAAACAAGATTTCTAACATGATCTGCACTTTACAAAGAATGTAGAAAAGGAAAGGCAGCAGATATACATGTAAAACATATGTAGGGAGATTGGTTTCATCTCTGTATATCATCTGAGGCTGTTCACTTCACTGTGTATAGGAGAGGGTTTACAACGACTTTAAGACTGGTTCACATACCACTATTCTGGCCTTTTGGCAGGAATGACTGGCTGTACAATACCTCTGCTGGTATGACGGGGGCTCTAAGGGTTGGACCGCCTAGAACAGAAACTGGGGCATCCAAAGGATGTGGAGCATGGGAGAATTTCCCCCGAGAAGACTTGAGGTGCCCCATTCTGATTTGAATGGATCTATCTTGTCTGGCCATGGGCTGGGAAGGCAGAGGGCCCACATTGTCAATGCCCCCTGGGAGTTGGGCACCCCAGAGGTGTTTATAGTATCACTTGGGTGTGGGAGACCAACTGTGAAAAAAAGCACATGGCCACGTCACCTGAGCCTTGTTCTGCACAGGCCCTCTATGAGCTAGGCCTTTTGGCTAAGTCTGGGGCAATTTTTTGCTACCAGGCCGCAAGGCCTAGCCAATGCACCCGCACTGGCACTATTTATATAATTTATTTTTGTCACTGTTTGTCACTTTGTACATTTGTCTGGGTTTCTTTTTCTCACTAAGACGGATGGTGTGGGTTCTTGGGCCTACCCTGAAGCGTAAAGGGGAGGATGTGTGGCCAATAGGTTCTTTTCTCCCCTGAACCTGGTACCTAGTACTTGATGGTTGGCCTCAGCTGCCAATGAGGACAGGGGTCCACCAGGCCTTTTGGCTAGGTGGCTGGGTGGATCATGCTGAGCCTTACCCCCGTCAGGAGCCTTTTGTCCCAGAGGGTCAGGGTAGAGTCCTACTTCTTCAGGAGGTGGACTAGAGCAGCACACTTAAGTGCACTTTTGTGTGTGTGTTTTTTCACATGTACTTTTTTTGTACGCTTAGGTGTTTCGTTTTTGCTCACCACCGCAGGTTCAAAACCAAAATAATCTCTGCAGCTGGGAATCGCATGCAAAGATACACATTTTTCCGACCTGCAAAGAAACACACTAAACTTCAGCAGACACAAAAGGGTAACATTTATTCTTAATAGAACCCCTATGTTTTGGCACCCATGGTGCGTTTTTGCATGCACCGATCGGTTCTGTACTCATGACGTGCACACACACACATATGTGAATCAGGCATAAGAGGTCTGGTGGCAACATCCCCCTGCCATAATTCTCTGCTTTGTTTCCACCCACCATGTTCTCGTCCACCTTATTGTGTTTTACTTCCTCTACTTCCTCTCTCTACATAAAATTATAGAATATACTACAGAATTCAACAGGGAGACCTAGACCCCCTACTAATGGTTTTATCAGGTGTACAGGGCAACTTAGTGGAGTCCCTGAAAATCTAGCGAGCGAATGTCCTATATACTAGTCAACATTTTGACATGATTTACAGGAAAAAGAATGGTGGCAGACCAATGCACCTTAGCAAGTCACAAACAAAAATACAGCAAAGATCACAGAACATAGCATACCCCATACAACCCAGAACCAGAACATCCACAAGGCAACATAGGCAGGTGATTAGGGCCAGGTGGATATCTATAGGGCCCAGCTACAACATTCATCCTGCTGTAAAAATCCAGGCTAGAAAAATTGGCCAAAGCTGTGCACATTAAACCAAAAAAACTAAAGCCGTAGTGCTAAAAAGTGAACTGGTGTAGAGAGAAATAAAGTACAAGTGGGCAAATTAATTTAATCGTAAAGTACAAAGTTCCTGTATCAAGTCATAGCCAAAAAAGTCTTATGGCATATGCTGTAAAATAGATAGGGAGATGTTTAGAGGGTGTTGTGTTCTTTTTTTTTTTTTGCATGAACAGAGGTCAGCCATACAAACACAGCAGGGTGGACCAGACAGATTCTGATTGGTCAGTGCCATACATGTAACAATGCTGACCAATCAGAATCTGTCTGGTCTGTTCTTGCAGTGCTGGACGGAGAGGATTTCAAATCTCCAGACTGGTCCTGAGTCCCGATAGCTCAGGATCATGAGGTGCAAGTACAAGGGGGACTGATGTGGTGGGTGGGGAGTGGGTGTCAGTGTTAGGTCACCTTTACAGATTCTCTACACCTCTATAAAAAGGTGAACTAACCCTTTAAAAATTAAATGACAGGAAAATCAGAAAAGGTCAGTATTAAAAACAAAACAAAAAAAAACTATCAGTTAAGGGGGAAAAAATGCCAAAAGGTAATAAATTACATTATTAACTAAATTTGTGTATCCTAGGTCTTTTTTGCAAATTTAAAACAATACACATGACATTACTAAAATATAACCAGGTCTTTTTTTTAATCACATCTGTTATTAAATATGCTTCATCCCCATTTTCTTTTTTTTTTATTACGGTCTTCGCAGGAGCATACTCCCCCCCCCCCGCAAACATAATTGAAACTGCTATACACTACTGCTATATGTTACTATTTATTTCCATGTATTTAATACTCAATTTTCCTAAATTTGGTCTACTGTATCTTAACTTGTGTATTCTACTGTATAAATCTAGATTGTCAGGCAACAATTCCCAATAAATATTTATTGGACAAAAACAAAACAATGACCAGCAGAGGGAGTAATAGTACTGAAACACATAATGTAAATGTAGCTTTTACAAGAAATATGGATGAAGATACATTTTATCAATGAAACATAGTATATAGGGGATGGAACAGACTAATTTTATATATATATATATATATATATATATATATATATATATATATACACACACACGCACACACACAGTATATATATTATTCAATTGTATATTGTTCTGTGCACCAGATGTCTTGCTGATTATTTGTACCTTATTTGTACCTCTGTTGTTAAATTTACATGCAAAATGTGTAATTTACTTAAGACAATCATATGTGGTGTGCAGGCCCCATCTAGCGTTCCTTTTTGGTATTGCTGCAGTTCTGTTTTATTGTTTTATTGTACGTGTAATTAAGGAAGTTATCAGCAAGCAGGGAATTCTGGGTAGAATCTTGACAGGAAGTGAACCAGCCACCATTCTTTTCAACACATTGCAGGAAGCAAGTTATGTCTTTCTCAATCTATCGTCATCACCCCTTAGAGAACTTAAAAAGTAAGTTTTTATTATCTCATCTTGTACTGTATATCGTTGTTTATGCAATGTATGCTGTATTGTATGTGATATTGTACTTATTGAGGTCTATTTCTGTTATTTTGTAGTTTCACCTGGCTTGTTCTAAGAAAACTGAGATCAAAGAAATATGGTATCTGAAGTTATTGGGATAAGAAGGTTTAGCTAGCTGTCCCAGAGACAGAACAGTGACATTTTTAAGCTGACCTCTGAATCGAAGATAAGCCGACTTTGGAAGTCTGTACAGCCCGGGGCTACGCAGTATCCATACAGTCAGAAGCCTTAAAGAAACAGGCCTGCGGCAGGCGAAGCAAGCAGCAACGCTACACAGAGATGTGCTCTGTCAAGCAGCATTGACACTAGAACAGTCTCTATACAGCAAGACAGCTTCTTACCCGCATCCATGTCTCACAGTGGGACATCTTCTTACAAAACACGTTCACAAGCAAGCTCATCTAAGTCATCTGTCGCAAATGCAGCAGCTATCGCCCGTTCAAAAGCTGAAGCAGCAAGAGCCAGGGCCGCATTCGGAGACCAAGAGTTGCAGATGAAAAAGGAAAAGGCCCACCTTGATGCAGAAAAGGTGAGACAGGAACAAGAAAGAGAGAAGGAAAGAGTACGCTTGGAGCAAGAGAGAGAGAAGAAAAGAGTACGCTTAGAGCAAGAAAGAGTACGCATGGAACAAGAGAGAGAGCAAGAAAGAGTACACATGGAACAAGAGAGAGAGAAGGAAAGAGTACGCTTAGAACAAGAAAGAGTACGCATGGAACAAGCGAGAGAGCATGAAAGAGTACACATGGAACAAGAGAGAGAGAAGGAAAGAGTACGCTTAGAGCAAGAAAGAGTACACATGGAACAAGAGAGAGCAAGAAAGAGTACACATGGAACAAGAGAGAGAGAAGGAAAGAATACGCCTGGAAGAAGAGCTAGCCCAGCAGGAAGCACCTCTGAAATTGCAGCAAGCTATCTTAGAAGCTAACATGGAGAAGCTGGCAGTAGAAAGAGACGCTGCCGCCGCCATTGCAGAAGCAGAAGCTTTAGAAGCAGCCGTCTACGATGAGCCAAGAGTAGGCAGCAGCATACTGGGTCTAGAGGAGGACCAACAAGATTCTTCACAACACACATCAGATTATGTCTACCAGCACTGGGACCCAAGCAGCATCCCACAACAAGAAATTAAATATGACGTCAGTGAGTCACATCAAATAAAGCAGCAACAAGACGACCTGGGACCCCAGCGCTACAAGCAAGAAAAATCTGACAGAGTTCCAGACTTTCCAGTTCCAACCAAACCTTCTACTCCACAAGGTACCCAGCCTTCATACAAGCATCAAACACCAATCCTAACTCCAAAGGTGTATGCAACGAGGCGGTACGAACTGCCAACCTTATGTAAGTTTGAACCCAGCGCGCCTAAAGAAGAGACTTTTACCAGGTATGCCTTTACACTGCACCACAATACACCAGCAGCCTACCCCAATGCCAATCAGGCTACTGTAGACTTTGCCAAGTTCCTGGCCAAAAGAGAGTTAGTTACCCAAGGACTAGTCAAATTTGGTGATTGCCCCCAACACTACAGGGCGTGGCGATCCTCTTTCCAGAGTGCCATTCAAGGTCTAGATCTATCCTGCAGGGAACAGATAGAAATCCTCGTAAAGTGGCTTGGCAATGATTCTGCTGAACATGCCAAAAGGATCAGAGACATTAATATAAACCACCCTGAGATAGGCCTTACAAACATCTGGAACAGACTGGATAGATGTTTTGGCTCACAAGAGGCTATAGAAAGTACACTGTTTAAAAGGATAGAAGACTTCCCAAAAATACCTAGCAGATGTTACCAAAGACTCAGAGAATTCAGTGACCTGTGTATGGAGTTACAAGTTGCTAAAGCAGAAGGAGACTTACATGACCTTTCTTATCTTGACCCTGCCATTTGTATTAACTCCTTAGCACAAAAACGTCCTTATGAGTTACATGAAAGATGGATTTTTCATGGCTGTAACTACAAACGAAAACACAGTGTGCCTTTTTCACCCTTTAGTGAGTTTGTGGACTTTGTAGACAGACAAGCAGGAATGAAAGATGACCCCAGCTTAATTTTTCCAGTGTCTTATACCACTTCTTCTGGCCCTAAACAACTCAGAGCTCCAGTAGCAGTGCACAAAACTAACATTTCTTCCCACAGATTTGCAGAGTCTCAGCCAGAGGATCGAGACAGCGACCCTACTAAGTTCTGCCCTCTACATAAGATGCCACATCCTCTTCTGAAATGCAGAGCCTTCAGGACAAGGACCATCCAGGGTTGCAAAGCTTTCCTCAAAGAGAACAACATCTGTTACAAGTGCTGCTCTTCATCCACACATTTCGCCAAAGACTGTTAGGTCAGTGTCAAATGTACAGAAGGTGACAGCACAGAGCACAACACAGCTCTACACCCAAGGCCTACTCCAAGAACTTTCCCACCTGTTCATAGGGACAAGGAGCAAAGCAGGGAGACCGAAGACTCTAGTACAGACGCAATAGCAATCACTTCACAGTGCACTGAAGTCTGAAAAGGAAGTACAAGTGGCAGATCCTGCTCTAAAATCTGTCTCGTGAGAGTTTACCCAAAAGGACGCAGGGACAAAGCAGTTAAGCTCTACGTCATCTTGGATGATCAGAGTAATAAGTCACTAGCTAGATCTGTGTTTTTTGACATTCTAAACCTTAAAGGCCCCAGCAGTCCTTACTCCCCTAGGACTTGTGCAGGTATAGTGGAAACGGCGGGGAGAAGAGCTGACAGCCTACAAATTGAATCTATGGATGGTAAGACATGCCTAACCTTACCGACCATAATAGAGTGCAACCAGATGCCAGACAACAGATCAGAGATCCCCACACCAGACGCAGCAGCTCACCAGACTCACTTGAACCACACAGCACATCTCATACCAGAACTAGATGATCAGGCTCAGATACTGTAATCTTACTCCTAGGGAGGGATATCTTTGCAAGACCACAAAGTAAGAAAACTGATCAACGGTCCTAAAAATGCCCCATATGCCCAAAAACTGGATCTCGGGTGGGTCATTATAGGTGATGTTTACCTGGGAGGTGCACACAAACCTGCATCTGTTAATAACCTGCTCACTAGTACCCTCGAGAATGGTCGTCCTTCTCTTTTCCAACCCTGTCAAAATCACATCCTCATAAAGGAGCTACCACACAACAACCCTGTACCTCTTCCCTTCCTAAGTCCCCTCTGTGACAGCAATACCTATGACAACGACCAAAGTGACTTAGGAAGCACAGTGTTCAGGAGAACAAAGGAAGACAACCAGGTAGCAATGTCCATTGAGAATAGGCTTTTCTTAGAAGTTATTGAAAAAAGTATGGAGAAAGACGGGACTAATAGCTGGGTTGCACCTCTTCCCTTTAGACCACAAAGATGAAGTTTTCCTAACAACAGGGAACTAGCATATAAACGTCTCGCTTCCCTAAGACACAATCTTCAAAGGAAATCAGAGATGAAAGAACATTTCCTTTCCTTCATGGAGAAAATATTCCAGAATGGTCATGCTGAGATAGCCCCAAACCTCAAAGACTCAGAGGAATGCTGGTACTTACCCATATGTGGGGTCTATCACCCTAAGAAGCTAGGGCAGATTAGAGTGGTGTTCGATTCTAGCGCCAAGCATGTGGGGGACTCTCTAAACTATGCATATAAATTATTGCGGCGCTGAAAAGTTCAAAAATGAAATTGAAGAGTGGGAGGAATCCAATCACCAAATATATTGTGCAGATGTAGAAAGAGTCACTCGTCACCACGTGGTAATGTAGTCTGCTTACCAGAAGGTATTAAGGATTAGGCATAGATGATAAATACTCAAAAGCATCCAGCAAATCCAGCCCACTGGAACCCCTCGTCAGACCACAACATCTGTGGGATTTCCTTCACATATAAACTTCTCCCAATGGTCACTTCAGAATTAGGCATTCAGGCATGTAGTCATCATATATCCGAGAAAAGAAAATGAAGGACCCATAGTGAAGCCCGTAATGATAGATAAAAAACGTTTATTGTAGTAACTTACAGTTGAAGCTTAAAACAGCATGCATCAAGGATAGGCACAAACGGCTGCAGCAATCAGCGTATGGATGTCAGCCTGCCTGACATGTTTCATCATAACAGATGTCTTCAGAGGCATCTCTCTAAACTATGTCCTTCTCTCTGGCCCTGACCTTAACAACAGACTATTAGCAGTACTTCTTCACTTTCGCAAGGATTCAGTAGCATTCATGGCAAACATACAGCAAATGTTTTATTGCTTTCTTGTTAAAGAAGAACACCGTAACTTTCTCTGGTTCAGGGACAACAACCCCTCTGGAGACATCACAGAATACCGCATGAGGGTGCACATATTTGGCAACAGTCCTTCCCCTGCAGTTGCTATATATGGCCTCAGACATTCTGCTAGAGTGGGAGAGTCAGAGTATGGGTCAGATGTCAGGCAGTTTGTGGACAAGGATTTCTATGTAGACGATTGCTTGAAATCACTACCCACAAATGAAGCCGCAATCAGTCTCCTCAAAAGAACTCAATGCTTGCGTTTTCCTACTTAAGACTCCACAAGATTGCTTCCAACAGTAGAGAAGTTTTAGAAGTCTTTCCTGTCCAAGATCATTCTAACGAGTTAAAGGACTTAGATCTAGGCACAGACTCACTTCTCATGCAAAGCAGGCTTGGTTTGCCTTGGGACTTAAGATCTGACACGTTTACTTTCCAAGTAAACACAGAAGAAAAACCCTTTACCCGTAGAGGTGTCCTGTCTACCATAAACAGCCTGTATGATCCCTAAGGCTTTGCAGCACCTGTCACCATCCAGGATAAAGCACTACTGAGAGACTTAACCTGTGAGTCGCTAGATTGGGACTGCCCTCTCCTCACCGACAAGAAGAACCTATGGCTAGAGTGGAAAGAGTCACTAACAGCTCTATCCAACCTTAAAATTCCACGACCATACGCTCCTCTGTCATCTGCTGACATTCAGATGCAAAGACTTTGTGTTTTCGGATGCTTCTGTTAAAGCAATTGCTGCTGTAGCTTACCTGAAAACCATAGACACTAAAGGACAATGCCACATAGGGTTCCTAATGGGGAAAGCAAAACTTGCACCACTTCCCGAACACACCATACCCAGGTTGGAACTTTGTGCTGCAGTAAAAGAACTTCAAATTCCTTCTAACTTGGACGTTCTTAGAGTAGAAAGATACTTGAGTGAACAAGACTGCACGTGGATCTTCAACCCACCTCACTCTTCTCACATGGGAGGTGTTTGGGAGAGGATGATAGGCATAGCCTGCAGATTTCTTGACTCTATCTTCTTACAAGTAGGAAATGCAAGGCTTACTCACGAATGTTTAGTGACATTTTTGGCAGAGTTCTAATGGATGTAGGGACAGGGGATTATAACGGTGCTAAGGTCAAAGAATGCAAGAAGGAGAGAGAAGGTTTAAAAAAGCAAAAGTTACAAAGTTTATTTATTAGTAATAATACATACATAAGAAAACACACTTAAATTGATTTACACTTAAAATGGATTTGTATATTGCATGCGACCCAGGGTATAGTAGAGTAGGCCAGATGGAGATGGCCATCGAAATGGGGGCTCAATTTCCTACATGTTTCGCCAAGACATTGGCTTCCTCAGGGAATAAGAGCTCAAAAGTGAATATATAAAGGGGTCTGTATATAGGGATACAAAAAACATCATGTGAACAAAATTATTTAACAGTACAGTATTTGATACACACTAAATAAATTCAGTATTGTGGCTGGACAATCATGCAAAGAGGTGGCCCCACTAGTTCCGGTGGCGCAGACGTACCTGAAAACCCGACACACAGAGGGGGGCGCGGAAGGCGTCACCACAGGGGAAAAGAGCAGGCCGCGCCGTATGATGTGCCTGCAGGGGGCACACAGTAGACCTGGCAAAGGAATGTATTGAAGATATGTAAGTGGGTGTTGAACGGTACGTTCAAGGGAGTACTAGAGGTGATGCAATTATGCATCGGTTGCATAGAGCGAAAAAATTATACATATATCTATTTAAAAAAGTATAGAGAACTCACACTATTCTTTAAAAACAGTAGATTGCAATGGGTACAAGGGGCCTGTGGATGGATGGCCAGAGGTTACAGCTATCATTAATGCCAGACATTTGACATCCATTTCAAATGACTCTGAAGATCCAGTGGTCCTCACACCTGCCATGTTACTCACGCAAAAGACTAGTCTTGCTCCAGCTGGAGAGTTTTGTGAGAAGGACCTTTACATACGTCAATGGAGACAAATACAGATCCTTGCCAATACCTTCTGGAACCGGTGGAGAGAACAATATATATCTACTCTACAAGTAAGGAGAAAGTGGCACACTGAAAAGCCTAATCTTAAACCTGGTGATGTTGTGCTCATGAAAGATTGCCAGGCACTAAGGAATATGTGGCCTTTAGGTTTGATCACCAAAGTACTGTCAAGCAAGGATAATCGTGTCCGTAAGGTCGAGGTCAAGATCTTTCAACAGAATGAGGTTAAAGTATTCTTGAGACCAGTGACCAAACTTATTCTGTTGCTCTCTATGGAGGACTCTGTTAGTGACATCACTTGATGTCAGGCGGGGAGTGTTCTGTCCACCAGATGTCTTGCTGATTATTTGTACCTTATTTGTACCTGTGTTGTTAAATTTACATGCAAAATGTGTAATTTTCTTAAAACAATCATATGTGGTGTGCAGGCTCCATCTAGCGTTCCTTTTTGGTATTACTGCAGTTCTGTTTTATTGTTTTCTTGTATGTGTAATTAAGGAAGTTTTTCAGCAAGCAGGGAATTCTGGGTAGAATCTTAACGGGAAGTGAACCAGCCACCATTCTTTTCAACACATTGCAGGAAGCAAGTCATGTCTTTCTCAATCTATCGTCATCAGCCATTCGAGAACTTAAAAAAGTACGTTTTTATTATCTCATCTTGTACTGTATATCATTGTTTATGCAATGTATGCTGTATTGTATGTGATATTGTACTTATTGAGGTCTATTTCTGTTATTTTGTAGTTTCACCTGGCTTGTTCTAAGAAAACTGAGATCAAAGAAATATGGTATCTGAAGTTATTGGGATAAGAAGGTTTAGCTAGCTGTCCCAGAGACAGAACATATATGTTCATGAGTTTTAAATAATTCTGATGCAATAGGAAGGTTGTGTAGGCTCAATTCCTTTCCACTGTCATGTATTATCATGTTCCTTTTTTGTATATAAATTAATTATATTGTGACATTATTTATTTGTATGAATTTTTATGGTATGTAATAAAAGTACCTTGTCTTGACCCTTCACTGATGACTACGTGCTTCACTCAAAGTCCAGCCTTGCCCCCCTTTATTTTGTTCATATATATAGGGATGGAGGCATGAGACCATACCTGGTCTCTGCCTCATTTAAAATCCAAAATTTCCCCCTTCCTTCTTTGAAGTGGAGTTGGCAGGACGCAGAGGCCATCTTTAAAAAGATGAAGGTAAGTCGATCAGTATATATCTAAGGGGGGCATTTATAAAGTGCAGCCATGGGGTTGTAAGAAAAAAAACTGGAGGACAACTTGGTGATTTGATTGGTCGAACACACATAACCAGCTCTCCTCCAATCACAGAGCAGCTCAATGAACTAGCACAGAGAACACACTGTGACCCCCACATTGTGAGTTAGCTGTAAAATGTGGACCACAGTGTGCATAGCCCTATGGAGTATAATGGAGAGCAGATAGTGACATCTGCCCTCTGGTATAAATAGGCCCCTAAATTTACTTCTTTCCACAATAGCTTCTTCTCCAGTTTTTTAATCATATCTCATTTTGATGTTTTTCAGATAGAAAACCAGATTCCGGAGGACTTCTTCTACAGCACCAACGGTGATTATGACTTGGACGGCCAAAAGGCAGCTGCCGACTTTTTTAAAAAGTTCTCAATTGGATCAGGACTTACAGATGATTGGGCCAGAAAGTAAGTTTCCATTATTACTTCTCTTTCTATTCTGTTTCTTTTCTATGGGGTTCGGAATCACATCAGCTGTAAATGGATGGTGCTGCCTGTTCTGAACATCCTATAAAGTCTATTACCAGTTTTAGTTTGTCTGTTCATTATATTTATATGTTTTACTTCTTTATCTTTCAGAATCTTGGAGGACGCCCAGTGGAATTACATTCAGGCAACACGTGACTTTGCATATATGAAGGTAAGAATATTTGAGTAGAAGTAGATTTGATTTTTCCACAATACTTTATCACCCAGTAAGCCCTGGTTCACACTGATGCGATTCTATGCATTTTGGAATGCATACAAAATCACATTACAAGTGAAGTAACATGATTTTCTATGGTGGCCATTCACATATATGTAATTTTCATCTCTTTATAGTCTAATGTAAACTTTATAGAAAACACATAGCTGTTCAAAGGCTAAGCAATCCCAGTGCAATTTCTAGTAGGCTATAGTTTCTTTCTGAGCTGATTTCCAGAGAATCGTAGTTGTGTCCAAATCGCAGTGGAATCGCACCTGAATCTCACCTAAACCTGGATGAAGTGGCATTGGATATGATTGAAATCACACTAAAAACCTTAGTCAAATCACACTGTATAACCTAGGCTAAGGGTTTGTTCACACAAGCAGTGTTGCCTAGCACAGTTTAAATGCAAGCACAAGGAAAATAGCCTTGTTTCCTATTGTTTCAGATCACACTAATGCCCTTCATTGGTTTGTGCTAAAAATAATAGGACATGGTGGATTTTTTACTCAGTTTATAGTAATAGTATACCTTACAAAAAAAAAGAGAAAGGGATAGTAAAATGCACTAGAACACCTGCAAAAAAACAACCATAACTTATATGCTTTTTGCTAATATTTTTTAGGCACACCAGGATATTCCAGCAGATGCCTTCGTTCCTTAGATCCATAGGAGCATTCAAGCATGTTACCCCATTCTACAGAGACGGTTGATGGAAACCGCCAAGCCCGGTATCCTGTTCTACAGAGACTTTTGATGGAAACAGGGGGCTGTGTGTGTGGTGTGTTGTGTGTGTGTGGTGTGGTGTGTGTGTGGTGTGGTGTGGTGTGTTGTATGTGGTGTGTGTTGTGTTGTGTATATAGTATAGTAGTGTAGGAACTGGCCAGAGAGGGATTACTTTGACGCAATTGGCCAACTTAAACATGTATATCCCTGTTTTTTATGCAAAGTTTGCAAAAAATGTATAAAAATGTATAGCAGTGTGCAGAGGATTGATGCACATGATGGTTTATGTATACAGTATGTGTATAGATATTGAGCACAGACATATTTTTATTTCTGTTCTACAGAGAAGTTAGAAGTTAGTAAGCAAGCTTATGTACTCTGTTCTACAGGGAATGTATATAATTATAAATGGTCAAAAAGAAATTTGACCATTTATTACAATGTGGCTGTGAAATAAAAAGGGAGGGGGGTAGCCTGGTTATCTGACCTATCAAACACACGTGAACAACTCTCCTCCAATCATCACAGAGCAACTCTGTGAACTAAAATGCAGATATTCGCACATCGCACGTTTACCTGTGGATGTCCAAGCTTGTATGTAGCTGACTGCATCAAGGCTCGGACATCCACAGGTATATATGTCCGCTGCTAAATGCGAATAGCGGTAGCCACTGTCAGCCTCTCATTAGTTTATAGATACTGACCGGCCGCTGCTATTTGCATGACCCAGTCATTCCACTGGCAAGAATCTGCTGCTGGAATCAAATAAGCCTGAAGCAAAAAAAAGAGATCAATAAGCGTAGGACTGGCATGACTGGGTAGCAGGGCAAGTAGGACACAGAGGGTTAACCCAGTATTTGGAGATGTACTTATCTAGCTGGGGGTGGTATAGGAGGGGTTTGCAGGTCTAGGAAGGGAGGGGTCAAGAGTCCGGTGGTCATTCGGAGGTCATAGGACGAAGAATCAGCTTCCCACCCTCCCACCCTTTGGAATGGACGTCCTGCAATGACTGTAGTAGTGGTGTGGCGGTTGGGATCTTTGGAGGCCTTCTAAATTAATACCGATATGGCATAGTGGGGAACCATCTATAGTATGGGGTCCTCGGTAAGATGCCATTTAACCAAGATTTAACTGGGCATTGGGCATATGGGTATCTGCGTTGGCAAGTGAGGTGGAGAGTTTGGTATCGTCCTCAAGTCGGTGTGTTGTGGCTGGGGACCTTGGTGGTCACGCAGATACAAAATCAATTTGGGGTCTTATCACTGCCTTCAAAGATAGCAACCTGGTTTAATATCTATCTGTGAGATCATTGTTTTGTAAATAAAATGTGTTATGATTATTTGTTATTAAATGGCAAATTTTACTCCAAAAAGGGTGTCGTCTAGTTATTTACAATGGGGTATAACAAGTAAAGGGAGGTGTAGTTGGAGTTGTGGAGGTGGAGTTGTCATAGTCTGTCCATAGTCTGTCTTGCCATAGTCATGCAGAATGCACATAACCTGCCGTGTGAAGGGGGCCTTAAACTCCACAGATCTGGTATTAACCTTTACACCAAGTACAGGTTCTCTTTAACCCCTCACATTAGATGCATTATATATAACAGAACTGCACTTGTAGGCGGGGCCTTGGCCCAGGGTACCCAGTCAGGGAGAGACCACACACACAATTCTTGATGTTATAATTTATCTTGAATACTGTATACAGGTTAATGGTAATATAATATAAAAAGTGAAGTGCTAGAAATGATCAAATACAAATACCGTATTTATCGGCGTATAACACGCACTTTTTTCCCCTTAAAATCAGGGGAAAGTCGCAGGTGCGTGTTATACGCCGATCCCGAGCTGTCACATTTTCAAAATCGCAGACCGCGATTTGAAAATGGCGCCGCCGGAGCCGAAGTACACAGAGCCGGTCCTCGGCTCTTTCCGGCGGCTCTCGTTTACTTTCGGCTCCACTCGTAGTCCCGAGCGGAGCTATCCGAACCTACTCGGATAGCTCCGCTCGGGACTACGAGTGGAGCCGAAAGTAAACGAGAGCCGCCGGAAAGAGCCGAGGACTCTGTGTACTTCGGCGCCGGCGGCGCCATTTTCAAATCGCGGACCGCGATTTTGAAGCCCTGGAAGCAGGGACAGGGGATCCCAGGCTGCACTGGGGCAAGGCTGCACTGGGGAAGGCTGCACTGGCAAGGCTGCACTGGGGAAGGCTGCACTGACAAGGCTGCACTGGGGAAGGCTGGACTGACAAGGCTGTACTGACAAGGCTGCAATGAAGGGCATTTAAATGTAAGTTTTTTTCCCTTCAACTTCCCTCCTAAAAGTTTTTTTCCTTAAAATTCCCTCCTAAATTGGGGTGCGTGTTATACGCCGGTGCGTGTTATACGCCGATAAATACGGTACATACAAACTAGAAAAAGTGCAGATGTGCACATGTAAACCGTAATTAATGTACAATATTCATATGAATACAATGCAGTGCAAAAAACAAGAATGGCTGAATTACAAACAAAAATTAAATAAAGTGCAAATTAGACACATGTGCAAAGAGTTCATTAGTGATAAGAGTTCATAAAGAGAGATCCTCATAAAGCATTGATCCAATAGGTGAAGTCATGTGAAGTGTAAAATATAAACTTGACCACGTGAAACCCGTCACCACAGAGACAAGAGGGTTACCAGAGATCCAGCGACCACCCTTATTCAGGAGGGTCTTAAGGCGCTTGTTGGATCTAGGATCCTGTGGAAAGGTTGTGAAAGTGATCGCGCCTGCGCAGAGTGTGTACGCGTAGCGTCCAGGGGCACGATATCTGATGAAACGATCGTCGGGACGCTACGCACACACGTTCTGCACATGCGCGATCACTTTCACATGTTGATGTGATTTTTACTTTTGCTTGGAATTCCATTTTTATTAATTTTTATTGCCTGACTCGTTTGTGGGTCTCTTCATTTATATGCAGCATTGCATTACTCTTCATTAAAGTAACCTTACAAGGCATTATTGCACTATTGGAGTTTTTTCCTTCTTTTTGCATATTTACATTTTTGCAATCGGGCCTTGGTGTCATTGTATGGGATCCGAATACTGCTTGGTACCTGTGAGGATTTCCGGAGAGGGATGAACCAGGACATCAGGTTATCTTTCTACAAGGTCACTGATCGGAGAGGGACGTGCCAGGACATCAGGTTATCTTTCCACAGGTTCCTAGATCCAACAAGTGCCTTATGACCCCCCTGAATAAGGGTGGTCGATAGGGATGAGCTTCGCGTTCGAGTCGAACATCGGCTGTTCGCCGAACAGCGAACAATTTGGGGTGTTCGCGGCAAATTCGAAAGCCACGGAACACACTTTAAAAGTCTATGGGAGAAATCAAAAGTGCTAATTTTAAAGGCTTATATGCATGGTATTGTCATAAAAAGTGTTTGGGGACCTGGGTCCTGCCCCAGGGGACATGGATCAATGCAAAAAAAAGTTTTAAAAACGTCCGTTTTTTCGGGAGCAGGGATTTTAATAATGCTTAAAGTGAAAAAATAAAAGTGTAATATTCCTTTAAATTTTGTACCTGGGGGGTGAAAAAAAAATGGTGTGGGGGTCCCCCTCAAAATCCATACCAGGCCCTTCAGGTCTGGTATGGCTACTAAGGGGTACCCCGCAGCAAAATTAAAAAAAAAAATGGCGCGGGGGTCCCCCTCAAAATCCATACCAGTCCTGCCCCAGGGGACATGTATCAATGCAAAAAAAAGTTTTAAAAACGGACGTTTTTTCGGAAGCAGTGATTTTAATAATGCTTAAAGTGAAACAATAAAAGTGTAATAGTCCTTTAAATTTTGTACCTGGGGGTGTCTATAGTATGCCTGTAAAGGGGCGCATGTTTCCCGTGTTTGACAGTCTGACAGCAAAATGACATTTCAAAGGAAAAAAAGTCATCCAAAACTACTCGCGGCTTTTAATGAATTGTCGGTTAGCTTTTGATTATTCATGTTCGATTATTCATGTTCGAGTCCCATAGACTTTAACGGTGTTCGCGTGTTCAAACAAATTTTTTGCCTGTTCGCATGTTCTGGTGCGAACCGAACAGGGGGGTGTTTGGCTCATCCCTAGTGGTCGCTGGCTCTCTGGTAACCCTCTTGTCTCTGTGGTGACGGGTTTCACGTGGTCAAGTTTATATTTTATACTTCACATGACTTCACCTATTGGATCCATGCTTTATGAGGAGCTCTCCTTATGAACTCCTATCACTAATGAACTCTTTGCACATGTGTCTAATTTGCACTTTATTTAATTTTTGTTTGTAATTCAGCCGTTCTTGTTTTTTGAACTGTATTGTATTCATATGAATATTGCACATTAACCACTATCTTACTGAGCACCTAAACCTCCCTCCTGCCCAGACCAATTTTCATCTTTTAGCGCTGTCACTCTTTGAATGACAATTGCGTAGTCATACAACACTGTACCCAAATTACATTTTTATCATTTTTTTTCCCACAAATAGAGCTTTCTTTTGGTGGTATTTGATCACCTCTGCGTTTTTTATTTTTTGTTAAAAAAATTTTAAAAAACTAAATTAAAAAAAAAAAATAGAAAACCGTTTTATATTTTGTTAATACATTTTGCAAACAGGTAATTTTTCTCCTTCATTGATGTACGCTGATGAGGCTGCACTGATGGGCACCAATAGGCTGCACTGATTGGGCACTAATAAGGCGACATTGATGGGCACTAATAGGCGGCACTGGTGGGCACTGATGAGGTGGCACTGATAGGTGGCATTGGTGGACACTGAAAGGTGGCACTGATGGGTGGCACTGAAGGGCATTGATAAGTGCCATGGAAGGGCACTAATAGGTGGAACTGATAGCTGGCAGTGATGGGCACTGATGGGTGGCAGTGATGGGCACTGATCAGCACTGGTATGTGACACTGATAGGCAGCACTGCTAGGTGGCACTGATGAGGCACTGATTGGCATCACTGGTGGGCACTGATAGGTGGCACTTGTGGGCATTGATAGGTGGCACTGATTGCTGGCACTTACGTACTGGTGGGCACTGTGGGCACTGATTTGTGGCACTGTCAGGCGGGTACTAGTGGGCACATATGAGGCGGCTTCGCCTCTTCCTCTTCGGGACCGATGTCCCTTCAACAGAAGCCGGTGATCGGCTTTTTTTTCTCCTCACACTGTCAGCGTGAGAAGAAAAAAAAATGATTACCGATCTTCTGTTTACATGACGTGATCAGCTGTCATTGGCTAACAGCTGATGACGTGGTAAGGGGCCGGGATCCCATTGACTCGGGTGATCACAACGCGCGCCGCGCGTGCCCTTCAGGGGGGCGTGGCAAGCGTGCAAAGGAGAGAACGTCTATTGACGGCCTCCCGGCAAAGCACATCCGTGCTGTAGCCATCATGCGGCTATATCGCGGGATCTGAAGGGGTTAATTACAGTTTACATGTGCACATCTGTACTTTTTCTAGTTTGTATGTATTTGTATTTGATCATTTCTAGCGCTGTACTTTTTATTATATATTTATTTTTGTGCCTAATATCTGAGTTATAGTGCTTAGCTGCTTGTTTTGCTGTTCTTACCAAGAGCAGATATTACTCTCATCCTAGGTTAATGGTAATGAATAAAGAAGTTTTTTTTGTAGGCATTGATATAAGGCAATGTAGCAGTTGTTTTGTATACACTGTCAATGTCACCAGGCTTGGGCCTGTATTATTGGAGGACGGCTTCCACTGGAGGAATGGTGGTTTGCAGTCTACCGGAACAACACTATAATACTGCTGGGAAGGACCTCACATTACTGGTCTGAATACTGAGATGGCTCTCCTCAAGACAGGCGTTGTCTATGAGCTGACCCTACTCACCAGGAACCTTCCCAAGCACTATGCACTTTCCGTCAGCAGCAGGGTCTCTGTCCCTGACCTACCACTTGTCCAGGAACACCCAAAGGGTGCAGGTACCTCATTATATAAGGTCCCACACCCTGATGGCTACCGGAGCTCACAAGAGCTTGCAGCGTCCAATCAGACAGCTGGCTACTCTGAGAAACTAAGGGGGACAATTCCCCTAACAGACTCCACTTTATCTGTAATATTGGCACAGGGCCACCTATAGAATGGAGGAGGACCTGCACCTGCCTACACACTAATCACAGCTCCAGTGTAACCACTTATAGGGTAGTACCAACGCAGAAATATCTCATAGGCCCCAGAGATCAGATCCAAGGAGGTAGTTATCTTCTGAACCCATGTTCTGCTTTTGAGCCTAAAGACCGTGGGAGGAAATTTTCATTATTGATTTAGAAGGGAGTTTTTCTCTGCGTCTCAGTAATTAATTAGATTCGTTTAGATACGGCATTCGTTATTTTGGATAATTCATAACTTCGGATAAATTCGTATTCGTTACGTTCACTAACAGCCAAATTTGAAAGGAAATTACAATACCTATAATTTAATAGTTAGTAATAGTTAAGTTATTATTAGGTAATTATTATTTCAGATTTCCGAATGTACAAATTGACAAATTTACGAATTTATGAATTTACGAATGTACGAATCTGCAAATGTACGAATGTACGAATGTGCGAATTTACGAATGTATGAATTTCCAAATTTTTGAATTTATGCAATATTTGGAAAAATTTGTTAAACGGGTTTCTGTTAATTCGGATATTTCCAAATTAATGAATTTGTCGAAATTCGTTAAAAAATTAATTCGGAACAAAATTCATTTCTAGTTGGATATAAACACGTCCGAGACCCAAACAATCCGCGGGCCTTGCTCTGTTCCCCAGCCAGGTCTCTTCCTTCCAGATTAGAGCGGAAGGAGGACTGATAATGCGGACAAGCCGGAGCTCTCATACTGACTGGTAATATCAGCAAGTATGGAACCGATCGATTTTATATATATTAGGTTCTTCACGCAAATTTAAAACACCAAAGCAAACATTTATTATATTGCAGCTTACCAATTCATAGATGTGATGGCTGCATTTGTTTTCTTTTTTAGGCTTTCTTTCCTCATCTTCATCATCTTTCATTCTGGTGATCCAGCCAGCAAGTCTGTTGTTTTTCTAAAGAACAAGCTCTCTTCCAGATGTCTCAGTTTACAGGGATGGACTAACCATTCAGCACTGACAGGGGTTCTTACAATGATCAGCTTCTATTCTTTTTTAAAACCTTTTTATTTAAAGGGCGCCTCTGCTAACCATACATTGCTTCCATTTTGGGGTCTCATCCCTGACCATTTTATACCAATGCTGCAGTCTCTGGTCATGACAGGGTCAATACAATTTACCTCCAACAATGAACTTTCTTTATTTACTCTGATAAATATGTCATTTAACTGCTTCAGTACAGGGCACTTTCACCCCCTTCCTGCCCAGGCAAATTTTCAGCGCTGTCATACCGCGAATGACAATTGCGTGGTCATGCAACACTGTACCTATATGACATTTTTATCACCTTTTCTACACAAATAGAGCTTTCTTTTGGTGGTATTTAATCACCTCTGGGTTTTTTATTTTTTGCTAAAAAAAAAAACAAAAAAAGAAAGAAAATTTTGAAAAAAAAATCGTTTTTCTGTCAGAAAATTTTGTAAATAATTCATTTTTTTTCCTTCATTGATGTGCACTGATGAGTCGGCACCGATGAGGAGGCACTAATACGCCACACTGATTGGCGGCACTGATGGGCAACATTGATGGTCACTGAAGGGCATCACTGCTGGGGCTGCACTGATTACCTGTACAGGTCTCCCCTGCGAGGAGATGCCGCTGATCGGCTCTCCTCACCTCGCACTCTGTCAGTATGAGGTGAGGAGAGTCGATAAACGGCACTGCAGTGTTTACATGGACACAGCCGATCACATGGTTAAAAAGCCACCTCATCGGCTCCTTACCGAGATTGGGGTCACGTTGTGTCTCAGGGACACGCTGCGCCTGACACTGCGGCAACGTCAAATGAACGAGAGGGGATCCCACCTGCAGTCATTTTACTATACGGCAGATGTGAGGAGGTTAAAGAATTCTGCTAAGTGCAAAAAAAACCCTTTGATCCTGCCAATAATCCAGTGTTGGTCTGTGGCCTTTGCATGCTGCAGTGCGCACTGTTATCAACCCAGCCTGGTTTATCTCTGAGGATGAGGAATAGGGGAGGTGCTCTTTAGTCCTAACACATTTTCTGTCCTGGGGGGGGGGGGGTGACAAAGCTGCTTCTCTACTGATAAGTGCAATGGGTGAGTGTTGTCACCCTAGAACAGGAAGTGCATACCTCCCAACTTTTGAACTTCAGAATGAGGGACAATTGAAGGAGTAAATGAGCTGCAGCGTGCATTGTGGCAAAATGTGGGTGTGGCCAAAGTCTTAATGGTGGGAGGGGCTTAAGGGGTGTGACTAAACAAAACTCAGCTCTCTCACTAATCCCCCTCCCCTCTTACACTAATTCTTCCTCCAGTCTTACTAAAGCCCCCCCCCCAGCTCTCTCCCCAATTCCCCCTCCTCTGTCTTACTAATCCCCCTCCCTTTTTACTAAAGCCCCCCCCCCAGCTCTCCCTCCAATTCCCCCTCCTCTGTCTTACTAATCCCCCTCCCTTTTTACTAAAGCCCCCCCCCCAGCTCTCCCTCCAATTCCCCCTCCTCTCTCTTACTAATCCCCCTCCCTTTTTACTAAAGCCCCCCCCAGCTCTCTCTCCAATTCCCCCTCCTCTCTCTTATTAATCCCCCTCCCCTTTTACTAAAGCCCCCCCCCCCAGCACTCCCTCCAATTCCCCCTCCTCTCTCTTACTAATCCCCCTCCCTTTTACTAATGCCCCCCCCCCAGCTCTCTCACAATCCCCCCCCCCCAACTCTCTCACAAATGCAGATCAACATTTATTCCTGTGCTTTTATTAAGCACAGTGCTGCTGACATCTCCCAGTTCATTGACTGTAGCATGGAGCCGAGTTTCACAGCACTTTACCGGCTCCATGCTACAGTCCTGACAGGCGGGGAAAGACACCTCTGGCATCCCCAAATGTGAGGGCAGCAATGTGGGCAGTTGTGGCACCCAGGGAACCCACCAGCAAATGTGGGCCATGTCCCCCCCTGGGTGCCTGGTGTTAACACACAGAAGCATGTGGAGTGCTTCTGCGTGACAAGGAGTTCATTTCCTCACCTTCCACAAGCTGCTGACAGGCAGGAATGTGGCCACTGAGAGGAGAGGAACGGGGTCGCTGACAGGAGGATTGGGAGCCGGGGGCGGAGCTGAAAGGTGGCCTGCTAATGATGTCATCGGTTGCTAGGACGCCGGCGGTCCTAACAACTGGTGACTGCATTGAGGAGGGGGGGAACAGAGATTTCCGGCCAGATCTTCTCCCAGGAATCCTCACTTGGTGCTGTGTGTGATAGCACCCATTGAGGATTCCCATACGGAGTGGAGCCCAGGGCTGGAACAAGGTCCAGCCCTGGATTCCAGGACTCCAGGCCAGACCCGCGGGCCCCCGGGACTTACTTCAAATCGCGGGAAAGTCGGGAGGTTTGGGAAGTGTGTTACTGGCAGGATCCTCACATAAACATTCTGTACAGGGGAAAAAACAGATGAAGGGAAATGAATGCAGTCACTACATCTAAGGCCTGGCCATCTGCAATTTAGTACTTTATTATTAGTCTTTAGTTTTTGTTCCTGAGTTTAAATGTGCTTTAACCTCTTGCCGACCAGCCGCCGCAGTTGCACTGCGGCAGAATGGCACAAGCAGGCGAATCGGCGTTATGTTAAGTCGGTTCCTAAGGCGGCCACTAGGGGCGTGCGCGTGACCGGCGATCTCGATGACTGCCGGGCTACCACGATCGCTCATAACACGGCAAGAACCAGGATCTCTATGTGTAAACACAGAGATCCCGGTTCTCTGAAGGGAGAAGTGACAGATCGTCTGTTTATACAAAGTATGAACAGCGATCTGTCATCTCCTCTAGTCAGTCCCCTCCCTCTTCAATTAGAACACACATTAGGGAACACAATAAACCCCTGGATCGCTCCCTAGTGTTAACCCCATCACTGCCAGTGACATTTTTACAGTAATCAATACATTTTTTATAGCACTGATCGCTGTATTAATGACAATGGTCCCAAAAATGTGTCAAAATTGTCCGATGTGTCTGCCATAATGTCACAGTCACGATAAAAATCACAGATCGCTGCCATTACTAGTAAAAAAAAAAAAAGTAATAATAAAAATGCTATAAAAATATCCCCTATTTTGTAGACGCTATAACTTTTGCGCAAATCAATCAATATATGCTTATTGCGATTTTTTTTACCAAAAATATGTAGAAGAATACATATTGGCCTAAACTGAGGAAAAATTTGCTTTTTTTAAAAAAAAATGGGAATATTTACTATAGCAAAAAGTACAAAATATTGGGGGTTATTTACTAAAGGAAACTCCACTTTGCACTTGGAAGTGCAGTCGCTGTAGATCTGAGGGGGACATGCAAGGAAAATAAAAAACAGCATTTTAGCTTGTACATGATTGGATGATAAAATCAGCAGAGCTTCCCCTCATTTCAGATCTACCGCTCAGATTTACAGCGACTGCACTTCCAAGTGCACTTGTAGTGCAAAGTGGATTTGCCTTTTGTAAATAACCCCCATTGTGTTTTTTTTCAAAATTGTCGCTCTTTTTTTGTGTATAGCGCAAAAAATTAACACTGCAGAGATGATCAAATACCACCAAAAGAAAGCTCTATTTGTGAAATAAAAGGACATACATTTTGTTTAGGTACAACGTCACACGACCGCACAATTGTCAGTTAAAGCGATGCAGTGCTGAATCGCAAAAAGTGCTCTGGTCAGAAAGGGGGTAAAATCTTCCGGGGCTGTGGTTAAAGAGAACCTGTGCTTCATTTTAAAATTTTAAAGTAATAGTGTTAAGGCAGACACAGAACACCCGCTGTTATCTTTGTCCCCCACAAATGCAACTCCTGTGCCCCTCTCTTTTTTGGTGTCACCTAGTTATTGGGGCCTGATGTCCACTGGTTTCAGCATAAGGTCAGTAAAAGTCAGGTCTCAGGAATAAAATTCAATTATATTAACCACTTGACCTCCGGAAGATTTACCCCCTTCGTGACCAGGCCATTTTTTTGCGGTATGGCACTGCATTACCTTAACTGTCATGGAACGCTGTACCCAAATAAAATATATGTCATTTTTTTTTTAACAATTTTGAAAAAAAAATATGTTTTAGTTTCCACTATAAAACATATCCAATTAAAAATCAGATTTCTTCAGAAATTTAGGCCAATATGTATTCTGCTACATATTTTTGGTAAAAAAAAAAAAAAAAAATCTCAATAAGCGTATATTGATTGGTTTGGGCAAATGTTATAGCGTCTACAAACTATGGTATATGTATACTGGAATTTTTTTTTATACTAGTAATGGCGACAATAAGTGAATTTTAACGTGACTGCCAAATTGCAGCAGACAATCGGACACTAACTGACATTTTTGACACTTTGTGGGAACCAGTGACACTAATACAGTGATTAGTGCTAAAAATATGCACTGTCACTGTACTAATGACACTGGCTGGAAAGGGGTCAAACATCTACAGTGCATCCGGAAAGTATTCGCAGCACTTCACTTTTGCCATATTTTGCTATGTTACAGCCTTATTCCAAAATAGATTAAATTCATTATTTTCCTGCAAATTCTACAAACCATACCCCATAATGACAACTTGAAATAAGTTTGTTTGAAATCTTTGCAAATTTATTAAAAATAAAAAAATGAAAAAAAATCCCATGTACATAAGTATCACAGCCTTTGCCATGACACTCACAATTGAGCTCAGGTGCATCCTGTTTCCACTGATCATCCTTGAGATGTTTCTACAACATGATTGGAGTCCACCTGTGGTAAATTCAGTTGATTGGACATGATTTGGAAAGGCACACACTTGTCTATATAAGGTCCAACAGTTAACAGTGCATGTCAGAGCACAAACCAAACCCAAGGAATTGTCTGTAGACCTCCGAGACAGGATTGTATCGAGGCACAGACCTGGGGAAGGGTACAGAAAAATTTCTGCAGCATTGAAGGTTCCAATGAGCACATTGGCTCTATCATCCATAAATAGAACCACCAGGACTCTTCCTAGAGCCCAGCACCGGGCCAAACTGAGCAATTGGGGGGGGGGCCTTAGTCAGGAAGGCGACCAAGAATACAATGGTCACTCTGACAGAGCTACGTTTCTCTGTGAAGAGAGGAGAACCTTCCAGAAGAACAACCATCTCTGCAGCACTCCACCAATCAGGCCTGTGTGGTAGAGTGGCCAGACTGAAGCCACTCCTCAGTAAAAGCCACATGACAGCCAGTCTGGTGTTTGCCAAAAGACACCTAAAGGACTCTCAGACCATGAGAAACAAAATTCTCTGGTCTGAAGAAACAAAGGTTGACCTCTTTGGCCTGAATGACAAGCGTTATTTCTGGAGGAAACCAGGGACCGGCGCTCATCACCTGGCCAATACCATCCCTACAGTGAAGAATGGTGGTGGCAGCATCATGCTGTGGGGATGTTTTTCAGCAGCAGGAACTGGGAGACTAGTCAGGATGCAGAGAAAGATGAATGCAGCAATGTGTCTTCCAACAGAACAAAGACCATAAGAACACAGCCAAGATAACAAAGGACGGGATGGGAATGTCCTTGAGTGGCCCAGCCAGAGCCCAGACTTCAACCCGATTGAACATCTCTGGAGAGATCTGAAAATGGCTGTGTACCAACGCTCCCCATCCAACCTGATGGATCTTGAGAGATCCTGCAAAGAAGAATGGGAGAAACTGCCTAAAACTAGGTGTGCCAAGCTTGTAGCATCATACTCAAAGACTTGAGGCTGTACTTGGTGCCAAAGGTGCTTCAACAAAGTATTGAGCAAAGGCTGTACTTATGTACGTGGGATTTTTTTCCTTTTTTATTTTTAATAAATTTGCAAATATTTCAAACAAACCTCTTTTACCTTGTAATTACGGGGTATTGTTTGTAAAATTTTGAGGAAAATAATGAATTTAATCCATTTAGAAATAAGACTGTAACACAGTGGTTCTCAACTCCTCTCCTCAGGACCCACTAACAGGCCAGATTTTAAGTATTACCTTGGGGAGATGCAGACTAGAATACTGCAATTATTGAGCAGCAAATTATATCACCTGTGATGTATTTCAGTTCTCTTGCAAACCTGGCCTATTAGTGGGTCCTGAGGACAGGAGTTGAGAACCACTGCTGTAACACAACAAAATGTGGAAAAAGTGAAGCGCTGTGAATACTTTCCGGATGCAGCGTGGAGAGATCAAAGGGTTAACTGTGTGTCTAGCCAGTGTTTTTTGTGTGCACAGTGTGGTGCTTTTACCAGGGGAAGAGATGAATTTTATTCTTTGCAGGGACACAAAATTCATCCCTGACCCCATCAGAACTAAGCTCTGCCTTGTTTACATAGGCAGAGCCCCGTTCTGTCTCAGCCCGGTGATCGGTGGGTGCAGGCGGCCACCCAGTGCCCGGCACCCACAGATCAGCTTCCGCTGTGAATAATCACAGCAGCAGCCCGTGTACGCCCCCTGCAGGCAGAAGTGCAGAATCACGTATGTATGTGTAATTGTGCACAGGGGAGCCCTGCGGCAATAAATCTGATATGGGGTGGTCAGTAACTGGTTAAAGGGCACAGAAGACACTATTTGGACCAATATAGGACTCCTGGCTTTGAATGCTTTTGTGTAGTATGGATAAGGCTCACTTTAATAAGACAACATTGTTTTAATAGGTGCCATGAAAGTTGCCACGCAACCAAGTATGTTCTTAGCTGTATATATCAGGGTTTCTCAACCAGGGTTCCATGGAAGAAAAGGATTCCTACAGAGGTTGCTAGGGGTTCCTTGAGCAATGAGCAATTTCTGCCTCTCGGATAAGTTCTCACTGACACCATTGACCCTTTAGCTATCTGTAAGGGAGACATTTTTCCAAATGACCACAAGTGTAAGGAAGAAGCATTCTTCCCACCGACCATCACACTAATCTAACATGAGTTATAGATATTGTCATTTTCAGCAGGGGTTCCCTGAGACTGGAAAGTTGTTTTAAGGATTCCTCTGTGTTGAAAAGGTTGAAGAAGGCTGGTATATACTGTACAGCCAAAACCTCTCCTTTCAGTTTTGGATGGAGTAGGGAAGGATAAAACCCCTGTCAGTTGTTTGCTGTGTCTTTTGTCACAAAGATTTTCTTTTCCTTCCTGTCCTAGAGACACAACTTTTTCTCTCTATGGCTGTTCCAGAAACTCCTGTAGTGTTTTGGATCCTCCTTTCCATTCTGTCTTGGTGACAACAGTCCCCAGGACAAATAAAGGGCAAAATCAACCCATTGGGGGCACAGACAACAATATTAACCTAACCTGGGGTACATGAATTAGAAGCAACAAATCTCAAAATGTGAAATTATGAATGTCCATTGCTAGCATCGGCCTTATCCATCAAGCTAAATCACTGTGGTGAGGTGCTCCAGGACACCCAATTCATAAGATGGGGTCCTGAAAGAATCCAGATATGTGAAAGCCAGTATGGGTAACAAAGCAATGATGATAGAAAGCAGAGTCTACACATTTTGAGGTTCACACACTCTCCCTTCACCAAGGCTTGACTCATAACTTCAATAAAGCCTGGATAGAGTTGGAAGTGTTAGGGCAGCACAGTGGCTAAGTGGTTAGCACTTCCCCCTTGCAGCACTAGGGTCATTGGTTCAAATCCCAACCATGACACTACCTGCTTAGAGTTTGGATGTTCTCCCTGTGTCTGTGTGGGTTTCTTCTGGGTACTCCAGTTTCCTCCAAAGACATATGCTGGTAGGTCAATTGGCTCCTGTCTAAATTGTCCCTAGTATGTGAGTTAGGGACCTTAGATCGTAAGCTCCTTGAGGACAGGAGATGATGTGAATAGAGGTCGAACGATATGGGTTTTTCTGTGGCCGATACCGATATTTAGAAATTGGGGCGGCTGATGGCCGATATATGATGCCGATTTTTGTAGCCGATATTTTAGGCCGATTTAAAAAAAAAAAAAACCTCACCCACTCCTCCCTGCTTGCTCCTGTCACTCTACCACACACTTGATGTCCTCAGTACAGATGGCACTGGTTGGCTGTGGCAGGTGGCACTGGTTGGCTTAGGCAGATGGCACTGATTGGCACTGGCAGGTGGTGCTGGCACTGGCAGGTGGCATTGGCTGGCACTGGCAGGTGGCACTGGTTTGGAACTGGCAGATGGCACTGGTTGGCACTGGCAGGTGGCATTGGTTGGTGGCACTGGTTTGGAACTGACAGATGGCACTGGTTGGCACTGGCAGGTGGCACTGGTTTGGAACTGACAGATGGCACTGGTATGTGGCGCTGGCACGTGGAACTGATTGGCAGTGGCATTGATAGGCACTGATTGACAGTGGCACTGGTTGGCATTGGCAGGTGGCACTGATTGGCGGTGGCACTGGTTGGCGGTGGCACTGGCAGGCACTAGGTGGCACTGGCAGGTGGCACTGATTGGCGTTGGCACTGGAAGGTGGCACTGGTTGCCACTGGCAGGCATTGGCAGGTGGCACTGGTTTTGAACTGGGAGGTGGCACTGTTGGTACTGGCAGGTGGCACTGATTGGTGTGGCACTGGCAGGTGGCACTGATTGGAGGTGGCAGGTGGTGCTGGCAGGCACTGGTTGGCATTGGTAGGTGGCACTGGCAGGTTTCCCACTGAGCTGAGTGTAAACTGTGTGTGAAACTAACAACAGAGAGGAATTGTCAGAATTGAGCTTAATGTTGGGGTGGTCAGGACCCGGCCGGGGTGGGTGGCCCAACAGCTAACAAACAGCAGCCAATGATTGGGCTGCTTAAGAAAAAGGGCGGGGCCACATACACATAGCGGCCCGCCCAGATCCCTTCCCATTGGCTGGTGTTTGATAGCTGCTGCCGCCCACCCCCGACATCAACCTCAATTCTGACAGATCCCCTCTCTCTCCTCTGTGTTATGTGTCAGTTTCACACACTCAGCGACTCTGGCAAGCATCAAGCACCGCGCTGAGTGTGGAGAGGGGAGGAGGAATGGCGGCCACTGTTAAATATCGGCCTAATTTAGATAATAATCGGCCCATGCCGATTTATCAAAAATGGCCAAATATCGGCCAGCCGATATATCGGTTGACCTCTAGATGTGAACGTATAATATATATGTAAAGAGCTGTGTATAGTTGACGGTGCTATATAAGTACCTGCAATAAAATAAATAAATGTATATAGATCTCCCATCAACTATTAATATCTGTGGGTAGCGCAGCATCAGGGCTTGACCCCCATAAATGTATTGGTTCTTGTGACGGGAGTCACTAATAGGGGCACAGGGTGAATGAGAACCCCACTGTGATCTATGCTAGTCAGAGACTCAATGCTGTATATATGTGTATATATAATGTGTACTGTTTGCTGTACTAGTTTGGGGTGGGGCTGTATTCCAATGTTCTATTGTGTTTGTCTGCCTTGGATCACAGGATGTGTATTGCTGTGAGGAAAGAGGGAGGGGGGATTCCTCCAGCAGCCCCCCTGTTAGGACTGGTCACTGATGAGAAGTTAAGCACACCTGACCTGTGTGTCCATTGTTATTGGACAGTTTAACCCGCCCTGTTTTCCAAGGGTGGGGGGGAAATGTTTTGACGTGGGACCTGTATAACATGTGTTTTTGAATAAAGATTCATTCCTGCTTGAAACCTGAAGACGGAGCCGTGTCTCGTTTTTGGGGTGGATTATTTGTATGGGTTCCTTGTCGGCTGATTGGAGTGTTCAGTAGCTGCCTTTGTGTTTGGGTATGAAATGTCCTAAACGACTTTAACCCCTTTCATACTCGGGGTGTCGTTACACTGGTGGCAGCAGTGGGATGATTCCCACAGCCCAGAAGGACAGCTACAAGAGGACACAGGACAATGGAAGCACAGTATGAACGGCTTACTGGAGAACCGGGGCAGACCGGCCAACAACCGTAAGAAGAGGGACAGTATCGCAGAAGTAGTCGAAATGGATAGAGCCGAAAGACCCAACATAGCCAAAAGACCCAGGATAACAGACAGGACACCCGAAGAGGCAAGTTTTGATCGGGCTGTTAAGATAAGACTGGCACATTATATCCCTAACCCTACAGCGGAGATCATAGACCGAGTTATAGCGGCTGTGGAGGCAAATAGGCTACAGCAAAGAGGTGCTGCAGCAGCGGGAGTCTCAGCAGCAACAACTGAAAGGAGAAAGGTACATTTTGCTGCTTTTAAAAATTTCAATGAAGCAGAAGGGGAGATTGATGGGTACCTTGCAGATTTTGAATGGCAATGTGCCCTACATCGGGTGCCCACAGAGGAATGGGTTACCATTTTGTCTGAGAAATTGTCCAGCCGGGCCAGTGAAGTGTTCAGGGCCATCCCAGACGAGGATATTATGAACTATGGGCTTGTAAAAGAAGCACTTTTGGCCAGGTATGCCGTCACACCAGAAGCATACCGGAGGCGGTTCCGAGAGACGAGCAAGCAGACTGGAGACTCATATGCCGAGTGGGCATGCCGCCTACACCGCACGGCATCCCACTGGGTCGCTGGATGCCAAGCAGTATCCGGGGAAGAGGTGCTGCAGCTGTTCCTGCTGGAGCACTTCTTTGACAAGCTGTCCCCAGAAGTCAGAGAGTGGGTCCGGGACAGAAAACTTTTCACCTTGTCTGAAGCAGCTCGCCTGGCGGACGAATACACAGATGCCCGCAAACTGGATAACCCTGTGGTCAAGACGACAGCTCGGGTGGATTATCGATCAGTGGCACCCCCTCCAGCTGGCGCCTACCAACCACAGTCGTACCGCCCTACAGCACCACCTCCAGCGGCCACTTATTCTCAGCAGCCCAGGTTCAACTCCCAGGACTACTCACAACCCCTCAGGTGTTTCGGGTGTAAACAGCTAGGGCACAAAAAGCCAGACTGTCCGTTGAATCCAGCCAGGCAGTCCCAGTCGTGGAGAAAGCCAGTAGGGGGGAATCCCCGCACATCCATGCCTGCGGCTTACTGCGTTGAGGAGGAAGAACATTGGGGTGTCCTGCACGAGGCTGATCCAGTACAAGCAGCTAACCAGGACAACAGGCAGCAACACAGGCAGACCGTCCGGGTTAATGGAAAGGTAGCTAATGGCCTACGTGATACTGGCGCCACCATGACCCTACTATGGAAGAACCTCATCCCAGAGAGCCAACACACCGGGGACACTGTAGCCGTAAGGGTAGCAGGAGGCACTATTTTTCGGCTACCTGTTGCCCATGTTCACCTGGACTGGGGGGGTTGGTTCGGGACATGTGAATGTGGGGGTGATGAAGGATTTGCCAGCGGATGTACTACTGGGGAATGATTTGGCCCCCCTCGTTTCTGCTTACGCCCCGATGGGCCCCGATGAAGCCAACCCAGTGACCACCCGTGCCCAGACCCGTGCTGTTGGAACCGGCCCGCTTGCTGCTGAGACCCAGGTAAGACTATCTTCCACGACATGTACCTTAGATCAGGCTCCCCTAGGCTGGGATACCCCAGAAGCATTCGGGAGGGAAACCCGGGAGGACCCGACCTTACACAAGTATAGGGCTAAGGCAGATACTCAGGAAAAAGGAATAGAGGGGAAGCTTTATGAATGGGTGGGGGATAGACTGTATAGGATCCCTAAGCCATCCCCGGGAAATAAAGTCCCTTCGCAGAAACGACAGCTGGTGGTACCTAAGAAATACCAGCTGGAGATTCTGCGCATTGGGCATGATGTACCACTAGCAGGACATCTGGGGTCCCGCCGCACAGCCCATAGAATTACACAGAATTTCTTCTGGCCCAATTTTAACCAGAATGTGCGACAGTACTGCAAAATGTGTGACACATGTCAACGGGTAGGTAAGCGGGGGGACCACCCTAAGGCCAGACTTATGTCCATGCCTATTATTGGGGAGCCCTTTTACCACATAGCCGTTGACATTGTGGGTCCCTTGGCCAGGCCTAGTCCATCCGGGAAGAAGTATATTCTCACCGTGGTAGACTACGCCACCCGTTACCTAGAGGCAGTAGCTATGTCCAACATTGAAGCAGAGACAGTAGCTGATGCCCTGGTAAAATATTTACTAGAGTGGGTTTCCCTAAGGAGATTCTCTCTGACCAGGGAACCCAGTTTACCGCTGTGCTCACCCAGCAGTTATGGAAGGTATGCAATATTAAGCCCTTGCTGAGCTCACCCTACCATCCCCAGACTAATGGTCTCTGCGAGCGCTTTAACGGGACCCTCAAGCAAATGCTGAGGACCTTTCCGGACGCTTGCAGAGACTGGGAGAAATTCCTGCCTCACCTGTTATTTGCGTACAGAGAGGTACCCCAGGAATCTACTGGGTTCTCTCCCTTCGAGTTACTCTATGGGAGAAGGGTCCGCGGACCCCTCGATCTCATTAGAGGACACTGGGAGGGAGAGACAGAGGGGGAGGGGACCCCCATAGTGCCCTATGTTCTGGAACTCAGGGAACGCATGGCGCAACTGTCTCTGATGGTAAGGGAGAATCTCCAGGCGGCCCAGGGGAGACAGAAGAGATGTTACGATCGGGGGGCCCGACAGCGTATCTTCCAGGTTGGGCAGAAGGTCTTAGTGCTCAAGCCTGTGAAGACCGACAAGATGCAGGCATCTTGGCAGGGCCCATATAAAGTAGTAGCCCAGGTATGTGATACTACCTATGTTATTGCCAGCTGTGCAGATGAAAGAATCCAGCGAACCTTTGTGTGAACATGCTGAAGGAGTATCAGGAACAGCAGGAGGATGTGGCTGCAGTATGTGCCCCTGCTGCAGACGACTCTGAAAGTTTACCCCTCCCTGACTTACTAGAGAGACCCCCTGACTGACCTCATTAGCCTCGTACAGCTAGGGGACTGGTTAAGCCCCACAAAGAAGGAACAGGCTAAGCGGCTGCTGTGGGAGAAACAGGCGACTTTCTCCCAAAAACTGGGCTACACGACCCTGGCTGTGCATAAGGTAGAGACCCCTGGAAAAGCACCCCTTCGTCAGCCCCCCTACCATATCCCTGAAGCAATCCGAGAAGGAATGCGGAAGGAGATACAGGAGATGATTCAGTTAGGAGTCATTGAGCCCTCTGACAGCCCTTGGGCTTCTCCTGTAGTCCTGGTGCCTAAGAAAGACGGAACTACCTGGTTCTGTGTGGACTACAGGCGACTCAATGAGAAGACCACCACTGATGCTTACCCAATGCCCAGGGTAGACGAACTGCTAGATCGTATAGCCAGGGGACGTTATTTAACTACAATAGACCTGTGTAAGGGCTATTGGCAGATTCCCCTGGCCGAGGATGCTATCCCCAAGTCGGCATTTGTTACCCCGTTTGGCCTATACCAGTCTAAGGTCATGCCATTCGGGATGAAAAATGCCCTGGCTACCTTCCAATGTATGGTGGATCGGCTCCTCGATGGCTTTCAAGTTTTTGCATGTGCATACCTGGATGATATTGCGATCTACAGTGGGTCTTGGGAGGAGCACCTGGTTCACGTAGGGGTGGTTCTGGACAAGATTCGGGCCGCAGGCCTGACCTTGAAACCAGACAAGTGCCATCTAGGTATGGCCGAGGTGCAGTACCTGGGACACCGAGTAGGGTGTGGGAACCAGAGACCAGAGCCAGCCAAGGTAGAGGCCGTAGCTAACTGGCCCACACCCCATACTAAGACCCAGGTATTAGCCTTCTTGGGGACTGCCGGGTACTACCGGTGTTTTGTCCCTGATTACAGTGCTATTGCCAAGCCCCTGACTGACCTGACGAAAAAGAATTTACCTAGGCAGGTCCTGTGGTCTCCAGCTTGTGAAGCCGCGTTTCCAGCCCTCAAGCAAGCACTTGTAAATGCCCCTGTCTTGGCTGCCCCAGTACCTAACAAACGTTTCCTTGTCCACACAGATGCTTCCATGTTTGGACTGGGGGCTGTGCTGAGCCAAATCGGGGAGGATGGAAGAGAACAGCCTGATGCTGCTGATGGGTTGTCCTGGCAAACCGACGTCACTCCGGCCTCCTAGTTCCGGACATCCCCAAGTTGACCCGAGAAGGATCAAGCCGGGTGTGCCGGAGTGTTCCACAAGGAGGGAGCCATGTGACGGGAGTCACTAATAGGGGCACAGGGTGAATGAGAACCCCACTATGATCTGTGCTAGTCAGAGACTCAATGCTGTATATATAATGTGTACTGTTTGCTGTACTAGTTTGGGGTGGGGCTGTATTCCAATGTTCTATTGTGTTTGTCTGCCTTGGATCACAGGATGTGTATTGCTGTGAGGAAAGAGGGAGGGAGGATTCCTCCAGCAGCCCCCCTGTTAAGACTGGTCACTGATGAGAAGTTAAGCACACCTGACCTGTGTGTCCATTGTTATTGGACAGTTTAACCCACCCTGTTTTCCAAGGGTGGGGGGGGAATGTTTTGAAGTGGGACCTGTATAACATGTGTTTTTGAATAAAGATTCATTCCTGCTTGAAACCTGAAGACGGAGCCGTGTCTCGTTTTTGGGGTGGATTATTTGTATGGGTTCTTTGTTCGGCTGATTGGAGTGTTCGGTAGCTGCCTTTGTGTTTGGGTATGAAATGTCCTAAACGACTTTACCCCTTTCATACTCGGTATGTTGTTACAGTTCTTTTATTCTGTTGATAATTCAATAAAATATCACTCTGGAATTGATCACCATTGTTATCGACCCACAACTGTTTCCTACATCTCAGTAATGTAAACATGACATGGGGTTTTAGGCTTCCCTGCTTTATCCAGATTATATTTTCAGGTAACCTCCACAAAATTGAAAAGTCATATTTATGAGAAGTACATAGTAGTTTAACATTTCAGACTGTACACAATACATTTTTTTTAACTGTATTTTGACTTGTAATAAAATAGGCTTTTACCACTGCTGTTTTCTATCAAGTCGGAAGAGAGGGCGGAAAAAAAAATTATATACAAAAATTTTAAAAAGCACATACATACATATTTATACAGAAAAAAACAAAAACAAAGGAGAGAGCCCGATGTGCAGATGCAAGGGGCTTCTCTTGTCATTGGAAATAGTGCATTGTCTACAGAACAGACTCTCCACAGTACAGGGGGATATCACAAGCCACAGAATCTCTCCCCACTTCACAAACTGTCCACTAGAGGTCTCGCTTCCGCCAGGGCTTTTAAGCAGGAGAGCCATATCGACAGCATGCATGGTTATAGGGATGGGGTGCCACAAACCCCTTTTCGTTGTTAGAACTCAATGCATTAATAGTGTCGTTTTTTTGTCGTTTTCTATAACCACTTCAGCCCCGGAAGGATTTGCTTCCTTATTGACCAGGCCATTTTTTGTGATACGACACTGCGTCGCTTTAACTGACAAAACGGTTGTGTGACGTACCCAAACAAAATTGACGTCCTTTTTCCCCCACAAATAGAGCTTTCTTTTGGCGGTATTTGATCACCTCTGCGGTTTTTATTTTTTGCGCTATAAACAATTAAGAGCGACAATTTTGAGAAAAAAAAATTTTTTTGCTATAATACATATCCCAAAAAAATACAGTATTTATCGGCGTATAACACGTGCCGGCGTATAACACGCACCCCAAGTTTAGGAGAGAATTTTAAGGAAAAAACTTTTAGGAGGGAAGTTTAAGGAAAAAAAACTTACATTAAAATGCCCATCAATGCAGCCTTTTCAGTGTCAGTGCAGCCTTGCCAAAGTGTCCATTGCAGCCTTGTCAGTACAGCTTTGCCCCAGTGCAGCCTTGTCAGTGCAGCCATGTCAGTGCAGCTTTCCCCCTGTGGTCAGTGCAGCCTTGCCCCCAGTGTCCATGCTTGGACAGATCGCCGCCGACATACACATAGCATGTAGTTTTAAATATGGCGCCGCGGAGTTCGGAGGGACTCGGCGGAGCTGAACGAACGCCGTCGAGATACACATAGTCGAGTGTACTCGGCTCTTTCCGGCACCGCTCACAGTCCCACCCAGTCCCGCCCTATGATGGACATAACACAGGTCCAATGGCGGGACAGGGCGTGACTGTGAGCGGTGCCGGAAAGAGCCGAGAACACTCGACTATGTGTATCTCAGCTCCGCCGAGTCCCTCCGAACTCCGCGGCGCCATATTTAAACCTACACGCTACGTGAATGTCGGCGGCTATCGCCGCAGATAGATCACAATTAGCGGGGATCGGCGTATAACAAGCACCCACGATTTTGCCCTGATTTTAAGGGGAAAAAAGTGCGTGTTATACGCCGATAAATACGGTATATAAAAAAACACATTTATTCTTCAGTTTAGGTCGATATATATTCTTCTATATACCGTATTTATCGGCGTATAACACGCGTCGGCGTATAACACGCACCCCAAGTTTAGGAGAGAATTTTAAGGAAAAAAAATTTTTAGGAGGGAAGTTTAAGGAAAAAAAAAACTTACATTAAAATGCCCATCAATGCAGCCTTATCTGTCCATCTGCAGCCTTTTCAGTGTCAGTGCAGCCTTGTCAGTGCAGCTTTGCCCCAGTGCAGCCTTGTCAGTGAAGCTTTGCCCCAGTGCAGCCTTGTCAGTGAAGCTTTGCCCCAGTGCAGCCTTGTCAGTGAAGCTTTGCCCCAGTGCAGCCTTGTCAGTGAAGCTTTGCCCCAGTGCAGCCTTGCCTCAGTGCAGCCTTGCCCCAGTGCAGCTTCGTTAGTGCAGGTCTGCCCCAGTCCAGCCATGTCAGTGCAGCTTTGTGCACTCGGTGTAGATTCAAAAAATGGCGCCGAGACTGCAGGGAGCCGAGATACACATACTCGAGTGTTCTCGGCTTTTTCCGGCGCCGCCGTCACGCCCAGTCCCGCCCCTGGACCTGTGTTATGTCCATCATAGGGCGGGACTGGGCGTGACTGTGAGCGGCGCCGAAAAAAGCCGAGAACACTCGGGTATGTGTATCTCGGATCCGACAAGAGCCGAGATACACATACCCGAGTGTTCTCGGCTTTTTTCGGACATAACACAGGTCCAGGGGCGGGACTGGGCGTGACGGCGGCGCCGGAAAAAGCCGAGAACACTCGAGTATGTGTATCTCGGCTCCCTGCAGTCTCGGCGCCATTTTTGAATCTACCCACGGCTGTGTATGTCGGCGGCGACCGCGGCAATTGCCGCGATCACTCCGATGACACAGAAATCGGCGGGGATCGGCCTATAACACGCACCCACGATTTTCCCCTGATTTTCAGGGGAAAAAAGTGTGTGTTATAGGCCGATAAATACGGTATTTTTGGTAAAAAAACAAAAATCGCAATAGGCGTATATTGATTGGTTTGTTATTGTGTCTACAAACTATGGTATAGATTTAGGGACAGTACCCCCCCCCCCCCTCAATGATCCCTCCCACTCAGAGGCCACCAGGTTTGAGGGGAAAACATCTATGGAAAGCACGGAGGAGAACAGGAGCATGTACGTCCGAGGATCAGGGCCGATCCCAGGCGGGTGCACCCAGGAGCCAGAGAGGTGGGGGCGCTGAAGCGTCAGAGTGCTCCCCTCCCTCCTCCTCCTCCCCTCCGTGTCCAGAGGTGGCTCTGTCCGCAGGTCACCGCCGCAGAGCGGCCGCTGTGTTTTCCGCTGCTAGAGCCCGTCCCCCCCTCCTCCTCTCAGAGAGGGAGAGCAGCCACCGGAGATCGGAGTGGCTGGTCTCTGTGTTGAGAGAGACCAGCCGCACAGTGACTTCGCTGTGGGGAGGGCGGTCCGTGCCTGCAGCCTGACACAGGTTCTCTCCTCCTCTGTCTCTCACTCCCGCCTAAGCTGCTGCCTGTCTAGATCTGCTCTTCACCCGGGCGGCGCGGCTGCACACTGTCCTCTCTAGCTGCTGCCCGGGTGTTAATGGGTCTGTACTAATAGAGGGAGGTTTGTCCCTGGGGAGGTCTGTACTAATCGAGGGGGGTTTGTCCTTGGGGGTCTGTACTAATGGAGGGGGGGTTGTTCTGGGGGGGTCTGTACTAATGGAAGGGGGGGTTGTCCTGGGGGGGTCTGTACTAATGGAGGGGGGGTTGTCTTGAGGGGTCTGTACTAATGCGGGGGTTGTCCTGGGGGGTCTGTACTAATGGGGGGGTTGTCCTGGGGGGGTCTGTACTAATGGGGGGGTTGTCCTGGGGGGGTCTGTACTAATGAGGGGGTTGTCCTGGGGGGTCTGTACTAATGGGGGGTTGTCCTGGGTGGTCTGTACTAATGGAGGGGGTTTGTCCTGGGGGGGTTAGGGGGGTATGTCCTGGGGGGTCTGTACTAATGGAGGGGGAGTTGTCCTGGGGGGGTCTGTACTAATGGGGGATTGTCTTGGAGGTCTGGACTAATGGAGGGGGGTTATCTTGGGGGGTCTGTACTAATGAAGGGGGGATTTGTCCTGGGGGTCTGTACTAATGGAGGGATTTGTCCTGGGGGGTCTGTACTAATGGAGGGGGGTTGTCCTTTGGGGTCTGTACTAATGGAGGGGGGTTGTCCTGGAGGATCTGTACTAATGAAGGGGGGGTTGTCCTGGGGGGTCTGTACTAATGAATGGGGGATTTATCCTGGGGGTCTGTACTAATGGAGGGGGGTTGTCCTGGGGGGGGTCTGTACTAATGGAGGGGGGTTTGTCCTGGTGGGGGGGTCTGTACTAATGGAGGGGGGGTTTGTCTTGGGGGGTCTGTACTAATGAAGGGGGGATTTGTCCTGTGGGGGTCTGTACTAGTGGAGGGGGGTTCTCCTGGGGGGTCTGTAGTAATGGAGGGGGTTTATCCTGGGGGGGGTCTGTACTAATGGAGGGGGGGGTTTGTCCTGGGGAGTCTGTACTAATGAAGGGGGGATTTGTCCTGTGGGGGTCTGTACTGGTGGAGGGGGGGTTTGTCCTGGGGGTCTGTACTAATGGAGGGGGTTTGTCCTGGGGGGGTCTGTACTAATGGAGGGGGGGTTTGTCCTGGGGGTCTGTATTAATGGAGGGGGGTTGTCCTGGGGGGTCTGTACTAATGAAGGGGGGGGTTGTCCTGTGGGGGGTTTGTACTAATGGAGGGGGGTTTGTCCTGGGGGATCTGTACTAATGGAGGGGGGGTGTCCTGGTGGGGGTCTACTAATGGAGGGGGGGTGGTTTGTCCTGGGGGGTCTATACTGATGAAGGGGCGGTCTGTACTGAGAGAGGGGTTTATACTTAGTGGGGGGTCTGCACTGACGAAGGGGTCTATACTTAGTGGAGGGGGGTCTGTACTGAGGGGCGACTAAAGTTGGTGAAAGGGGGGTGACACCATGTTATACCGCACCTGGTGACACCAACCCTAGTGACGTCACTGCAGCTGCGGGCTCTTCTTTTGCCCCTTCCCCTCCCTCTCCTCCGCACGTGCACTGCTATACTAGTGAGCGGTGCTGGCCAGCACAGCCTCCCACTATGTTTCTTCCCCCGCCTTCATATCAACCAGGGAAAAAATAGAATAGAAAAAGGAGCAGAGAAGAGGATTGTGGGACATGTAGTCCCGAGGACTGGCAGCCCCACTGTAACACGGAAACTGCAGCCCATACAGCAGGCTCAGCTGAATGGGAGAGAGATACAGGAGCCTGGGAAAGCTTTCAGGGAAGTACACCCAGGACTCCAGAGGGAGAGGGCAGTGCTGAGGGAACACCATCAGAGAGGGAACCCCACTGCCCTGCGCCACCAGAGGGAAAGACACACAGCCTAGCGCCATCCCTGGCGGAGAAAGGAATGGAGTCACTGCTAGAATACAGATCTGGGTGCTATCCAGCGGAGTCGCCACGGGCAATTCAGAGTGAGCTGACTCCTGATCAGAGGAACTATCGCTGGGTCAGGTGAGAGGGCCGATCGGCCATTATCTACTAACGTCCATAGGAACTGCAGTCTCTGACCATCTCCTGTATTATATCTGCAGTCTCTGACCTTCCCTTGTATCATGTCTTCAGTCTCTGACCTTCTCTTGTATCATGTCTTCAGTCTCTGACCTTCTCTTGTATCATGTCTGCAGTCTCTGACCATCTCCTGTATCATGTCTGCAGTCTCTGACCTTCTCTTGTATCATGTCTTCAGTCTCTGACCATCTCTTGTATCATGTCTGCAATCTCTGCCCATCTCCTGTATCATGTCTGCAGTCTCTGACCTTCTCTTGTATCATGTCTTCAGTCTCTGACCATCTCTTGTATCATGTCTGCAGTCTCTAACCATCTCTTGTATCATGTCTGCAGTCTCTGAACATCTCTTGTATCATGTCTGCAATCTCTGACCAGCTTCTGTACCATGTCTGCAGTGTCTGACTGTCTCTTGTATCATGTCTACAGTCTATGACCATCTATTCTATCTTGTCTGTAGTCTCTGACCATCTCCTGTATTATGTCTGCAGTCTCTGACCATCTCTTGTATCATGTCTGCAATCTCTGACCATCTCCTGTACTATGTCTGCAGTCTCTGACTGTCTCTTGTATCATGTCTACAGTCTCCGACCATCTCCTGTACTATGTCTGCAGTCTCTGACCATCTCCTGTACTATATCTGCAGTCTCTGACCATCTCCTGTATTATGTCTGCAGTCTCTGACCATCTCCTGTATTATGTCTGCAGTCTCTGAATATTCTCCTATATTATGTCTGCAGTCTCTGACCATCTCCTGTATCATGTCTGCAGTCTCTGACCATCTCCTGTACTATTGTCTGCAATCTCTGACCATCTCTTGTATCATGTCTGCAGTCTCTGATCATCTCCTGTACTATGTCTACAGTCTCTGATCATCTCCTGTACCATGTCTGCAGTCTCTGACCATCTCCTGTACTATGTCTGCAGTCTCTGACCATCTCCTGTACTATGTCTGCAGTCTCTGACTGTCTCTTGTATCATGTCTACAGTCTCTGATCATCTCCTGTACCATGCCTGCAGTCTCTGATCATCTCCTGTACTATGTCTGCAGTCTCTGACTGTCTCTTGTATCATGTCTACAGTCTCTGATCATCTCCTGTACCATGCCTGCAGTCTCTGATCATCTCCTGTACTATGTCTGCAGTCTCTGACTGTCTCTTGTATCATGTCTACAGTCTCTGATCATCTCCTGTACCATGTCTGCAGTCTCTGATCATCTCCTATAACATGTCTGCAGTCTCTGATCATCTCCTGTACCGTGTCTGCAGTCTCTGATCATCTCCTGTTCTATGTCTACAGTCTCTGATCATCTCCTGTACCATGTCTGCAGTCTCTGATCATCTCCTGTTCTATGTCTACAGTCTCTGATCATCTCCTGTACCATGTCTGCAGTCTCTGATCATCTCCTGTACTATGTCTGCAGTCTCTGACCCTCTCCTGTATTATGTCTGCAGTCTCTGACCATCTCTTGTATCATGTCTGCACTCTCTGACCATCTCTTGTACCATGTCTGCAGTCTCTGACCATCTCCTGTATTATGTCTGCAGTCTCTGACCATCTCCTGTATTATGTCTGCAGTCTCTGACCATCTCCTGTATTATGTCTGCAGTCTCTGACCATCTCCTGTATTATGTCTGCAGTCTCTGAATATTCTCCTATATTATGTCTGCAGTCTCTGACCATCTCCTGTATCATGTCTGCAGTCTCTGACCATCTCCTGTATTATGTCTGCAGTCTCTGACCATCTCCTGTATTATGTCTGCAGTCTCTGAATATTCTCCTATATTATGTCTGCAGTCTCTGACCATCTCCTGTATCATGTCTGCAGTCTCTGACCATCTCCTGTACTATTGTCTGCAATCTCTGACCATCTCTTGTATCATGTCTGCAGTCTCTGATCATCTCCTGTACTATGTCTACAGTCTCTGATCATCTCCTGTACCATGTCTGCAGTCTCTGACCATCTCCTGTACTATGTCTGCAGTCTCTGACCATCTCCTGTACTATGTCTGCAGTCTCTGACTGTCTCTTGTATCATGTCTACAGTCTCTGATCATCTCCTGTACCATGCCTGCAGTCTCTGATCATCTCCTGTACTATGTCTGCAGTCTCTGACTGTCTCTTGTATCATGTCTACAGTCTCTGATCATCTCCTGTACCATGTCTGCAGTCTCTGATCATCTCCTATAACATGTCTGCAGTCTCTGATCATCTCCTATAACATGTCTGCAGTCTCTGATCATCTCCTATAACATGTCTGCAGTCTCTGATCATCTCCTATAACATGTCTGCAGTCTCTGATCATCTCCTGTACCGTGTCTGCAGTCTCTGATCATCTCCTGTTCTATGTCTACAGTCTCTGATCATCTCCTGTACCATGTCTGCAGTCTCTGATCATCTCCTGTACTATGTCTGCAGTCTCTGATCATCTCCTGTATTATGTCTGCAGTCTCTGACCATTAACTGTACCATGTCTACAGTCTCTGATCATCTCCTTTACCATGTCTGCAGTCTCTGATCATCTCCTGTACCATGTCTGCAGTCTCTGATCATCTCCTGTACCATGTCTGCAGTCTCTGATCATCTCCTGTATTATGTCTGCAGTCTCTGATCATCTCCTGTATTATGTCTGCAGTCTCTGACCATCTCTTGTATCATGTCTGCAGTCTCTGACCATCTCTTGTATCATGTCTGCAGTCTCTGACCATCTCCTGTACTATGTCTGCAGTCTCTGACCATCTCTTGTATCATGTCTGCAGTCTTTGACCGTGTCCTGTATTATGTCTGGGGACACTTTCTAACAGAAGCCCTCTCTGTGTGCATCAGAGAGACTCCCCTCCAGGTCTCATTATTGTTCTCTCTTCCTGTATTTTCTTTATTAAGAGATCATGGGAGGATTTCAGGGTAACAAAGACTTCTTAGGGGAGCAGCTCTGTATTTGAGTCGTTGCCATAGAATCATTTGTAAAGGAGAGGAGTTGGTAAGATGACCACGCCCATGTGGGGGCGCCAGAAATATTTCTGCACCCAGGCGTCTGTGACCCTAGGATCGGCCCTGCCGAGGATGATACCCAAGAGCTTTCCTCCAGACCGTACCCTTTCCAATGAACCAGGTACTGTATGCCCCCATGGAACCTATGGGAGTCAATGATCGATTGAATCTCATACTCTTCATGGTTCTCCACCTGAACTGGCCGAGGACGTGGTACCGAGGTGGTGAAGCGATTGCACACCAAAAGTTTTAATAAGGAGACATGGAATACATTCAAAATACACGTTAGAAGGAATGTCTAATGCGTAAGCCACTGGGTTGATCCTATGGAGAATACGGAAAGGCCCAATAAACCGTGGTGCCAGTTTCAGTGAGGGAACACGGAGTCAGAGGTTACAAGATGACAGCCAGGCCCTCTCCCCAACCTGGTAGGAAAGCACAGGTAGGTGTCTGCGGTCAGCATTGAGTCTGTACCTATCACTGGCACGTAGCAAGGACTCTTGGACCTGCACCCAAGTGGAACGAAGATCACGGAGATGCTCCTCTAATGCAGGAATTCTTTGAGGAAACAAATGAGTCATGCAACATGGATGGTTGGAAACCATAATTCGCCATAAACAGAGACAATCGGGAAGCGCTATTGACGGCACTATTGTGAGCAAACTCTGCCCAAGGTAAAAGGTCTGACCAGTTGTTATGGCGGTCAGAAATATAGCAATGCAGAAGCTGCTCCAAGGCTTGGTTAGCTCGTTCTGCGGTCCCATTGAACTGCCGGTGATACGCATAGAAGGAAAGCAGAATTCCTAACTGTGCACAAAAGGCTCGCCAGAACCTGGAGACAAACTGACTACCCCTGTCAGAGATGATAACCTTGGGTAGCCCATGTAACCAAAAGATCTCTCAAGCAAAAATGGATGCCAGTTCTTTGGATGTGGGCAACTTCTTTAGTGGAATACAATGTGACATTTTCGAGAACCAGTCAACTACCATATGATTACCTGTGTTGCCCTGGGAGTTGGGTAATTCCACAATAAACTCCATTTGCGGGTGGGTCCAAGGCCTCTCTCCATTGGGTATGGGATGTGGGAGGCCCACTGGAAGGTGTCGTGGTGTCTTACTCTGAACACACACGGAACAAATGGCTACGAAGGCGGTTACATCAGCGCAGAGACTAGGCCACCAGAATTGTTGAGAAATAGCCCAAATGAGTTGATTCTTCCCTGGGTGGCCAGCTGTCTTAGGAGAATTGTATGTCTGGAGCAAGGCAGCGGTCACCAGGTTTCTCTGAAGGAGAATGGATCTGAGTGGAAAGAATTCTGTCACCCAAAGGTGAAGTAAGACTAGTACGAACAGTGGCCAGAATACGATCGGGAGGTATCACAGGCGCAAGAACCAACTCCATCTTGGAAGCGGAGGAAAACTGTTGCAACAATGCAAAATATACTGCTAAATTTAAAAAAAATATATATTTGTTACTGTTTTGGGGCAGTTTTCCTTTGATAATATAAAAAATAAATAAATTACCATTTACCTCTAAATGAAAGTCAAATTTATCCTGAAGAAAAAACAAGGTAGTAGTTGTGATGATATGTACAGTTTTACTAACATATGTCAAAGTTGCAAAATTGTGCTTGGGCATTGACATTTGCGCAAAGGGGTTAATTGAGGGTACATTCAAAGTTTTACAGTATTTGGTAATTAAAAACATTGCAGCGATCAAAGGGTGTTTGGTTATAGAATGTTTGTATCTGCTCAAAGAGTAATTGAAGATTACAGCAAGCCGGGGTGAGGTTAATCGTAGGTACACTGTACGCGGTTCAATTCTCGGCCAGTTCCTGCTGAACCAGCCGAGATTTGAACAGTGTATGGGCAGGCTGAATGTACCAAGTTGATCGATCAACTTGGACACAACTAGCATGCTGGGTTTTACCTGCGATTATCACTGTCTGTGTTAACCACTTCAGCCCCGGAAGGATTTACCCCCTTCCTGACCAGAGCACTTTTTACAATTTGGCACTGCGTCGCTTTAACTGCTAATTGCGCGGTCATGCAATGCTGTACCCAAACGAAATTTGCGTCCTTTTCTTCCCACAAATAGAGCTTTCTTTTGATGGTATTTGATCACCTCTGCCGTTTTTATTTTTTGCGCTATAAACTGAAAAAGACCGAAAATTTTGAAAAAAAATGATATTTTCTACTTTTTGTTATAAAAAAAATCCAATAAACTCAATTTTAGTCATACATTTAGGCCAAAATGTATTCGGCCACATGTCTTTGGTAAAAAAAATGTCAATAAGCGTATATTTATTGGTTTGCGCAAAAGTTATAGCGTCTACAAACTAGAGTACATTTTCTGGAATTTACACAGCTTTTAGTTTATGACTGCCTATGTCATTTCTTGAGGTGCTAAAATGGCAGGGCAGTACAAAACCCCCCCAAATGACCCCATTTTGGAAAGTAGACACCCCAAGGAAATTGCTGAGAGACATGTTGAGCCCATTGAATATTTATTTTTTTTTGTCCCAAGTGATTGAATAATGACAAAAAAAAAAAAAATTACAAAAAGTTGTCACTAAATGATATATTGCTCACACAGGCCATGGGCATATGTGGAATTGCACCCCAAAATACATTCACCTGCTTCTCCTGAGTACGGGGATACCACATGTGTGGGACTTTTTGGGAGCCTAGGTGCGTACGGGGCCCTGAAAACCAAGCACCGCCTTCAGGATTTCTAAGGGCATAAATTTTTGATTTCACTCCTCACTACCTATACCAGTTTTGAAGGCCATAAAATGCCAAGATGGCACAAACCCCCCCCAAATGACCCAATTTTTGAAAGTAGACACCCCAAGCTATTTGCTGAGAGGCATGTTGAGTCCATGGAATATTTTATTTTTTGACACAAGTTGCGGGAAAGTGACAATTTTTTTTTTTTTTTTTGCACAAAGTTGTCACTAAATGATATATTGCTCACACAGGCCATGGGCATATGTGGAATTGCACCCCAAAATACATTCTGCTGATTCTCCTGAGTATGGGGATACCACATGTGTGGGACTTTTTGGGAGCCTAGCCGCGTACGGGGCCCCGAAAACCCAGCAGCGCCTTCAAGATTTCTAAGGGCGTAAAGTTGTGATTTCACTCCTCACTACCCATCACATTTTTGAAGGCCATAAAATGCCCAGATGGCACAAAACTCCCCCAAATGACCCCATTTTGGAAAGTAGACACCCCAAGCTATTTGCGGAGAGGCATGTTGAGTCCATGGAATATTTTATATTTTGACACAAGTTGCGGGAAAGTGACAATTTTTTTTTTTTTTTGCACAAAGTTGTCACTAAATGATATATTGCTCACACAGGCCATGGGCATATGTGGAATTACACCCCAAAATACATTCTGCTGCTTCTCCTGAGTACGGGGATACCACATGAGTGGCACTTTTTGGGAGCCTAGCTTCATACGGGGCCCCGAAATCCAATCACCGCCTTCAGGATTTCTAAGGGCGTAAATTTTTGATTTCACTCCTCACTACCCATCACAGTTTCGAAGGCCATAAAATGCCAAGATGGCACAAAACCCCCCAAAATGACCCCATTTTGGAAAGTAGACACCCCAAGCTATTTGCTGAGAGGCATGGTGAGTATTTTGCAGCTCTCATTTGTTTTTGAAAATGAAGAAAGACAAGAAAAACATATTTTTTTTTTCTTTTTTCAATTTTCAAAAGTTTGTGACAAAAAGTGAGGTCTGCAAAATACTCACTATACCTCTCAGCAAATAGCTTTGGGTGTCTATTTTCCAAAATGGGGTCATTTGGGGAGGGTTTGTGCCATCTGGGCATTCCATGGCCTCCGAAACTGTGATAGGCAGTGAAGAGTGAAATCAAAAATTTACGCCCTTAGAAAGCCTGAAGGCGGTGCTTGGTTTTCGGGGTCCCGTACGCGGCTAGGCTCCCAAAAAGTCTCACACATGTGGTATCCCCGTACTCAGGAGAAGCAACAGAATGTATTTTGGGGTGTAATTTCACATATTCCCATGGCATGTTTGAGCAATATATCATTTAGTGACAACTTTGTGCAAAAAAAAAAAAAAAAATTTGTCTTTTTCCCGCAACTTGTGTCACAATATAAAATATTCCATGGACTCGACATGCCTCTCAGCAAATAGCTTGGGGTGTCTACTTTCCAAAATGGGGTCATTTGGGGGGGTTTTGAACTGTCCTGGCATTTTATGCACAACATTTAGAAGCTTATGTCACACATCACCCACTCTTCTAACCACTTGAAGATAAAGCCCTTTCTGACACTTTTTGTTTACATGAAAAAATTATTTTTTTTTGCAAGAAAATTACTTTGAACCCCCAAACATTATATATTTTTTTAAAGCAAATGCCCTACAGATTAAAATGGTGGGTGTTTTTTTTTTTTTTTTTCACACAGTATTTGCGCAGCGATTTTTCAAACGCATTTTTTGGGGAAAAAACACACTTTTTTTAATTTTAATGCACTAAAACACACTATATTGCCCAAATGTTTCATGAAATAAAAAAGATGATCTTAGGCCGAGTACATGGATACCAAACATGACATGCTTTACAATTGCGCACAAACGTGCAGTGGCAACAAAATAAATACATTTTTAAAAGCCTTTAAAAGCCTTTACAGGTTACCACTTTAGATTTACAGAGGAGGTCTACTGCTAAAATTACTGCCCTCGATCTGACCTTCGCGGTGATACCTCACATGCATGGTGCAATTGCTGTTTACGTTTGACGCCAGACCGACGCTTGCGTTCGCCTTTGTGCGAGAGCAGGGGGGGACAGGGGTGCTTTTTTTTTCTTTATTATTTTTTGCTTTTTTATCTTATTTTTAAACTGTTCCTTTCATTTTTATTTTTTTTTTAATCATTTTTATTGTTATCTCAGGGAATGTAAATATCCCCTATGATAGCAATAGGTAGTGACAGGTACTCTTTTTTGAAAAAATTGGGGTCTATTAGACCCTAGATCTCTCCTCTGCCCTCAAAGCATCTGACCACACCAAGATCGGTGTGATAAAATGCTTTCCCAATTTCCCAATGGCGCTGTTTACATCCGGCGAAATCTAAGTCATGAAATGCTCGTAGCTTCCGGTTTCTTAGGCCATAGAGATGTTTGGAGCCATTCTGGTCTCTGATCAGCTCTATGGTCAGCTGGCTGAATCACCGGCTGCATTCTCAGGTTCCCTGTTGGGACAGGAGAGCCAGAGAAAAACATGGAAGACCGCTGGCTGAAAAGAATGATACCAAGATGATACCTAAACCTGCAGGCATCATTCTGGTATAACCACTCAAAGTCCAGCAACATACCAGTATGTTGCTGGTCCTTGTTGGGCATATATTGTAAACTTTTTTTTCATGCAGCCTATGGGCTGAACGAAAAAAAGATATTGATCGGTGGGTATGCCCACCATTAGAATACCTCCCTTCATCCACCCACTTCTAATGATGGGCATACATGCACCGTTTATATATGCCGAAGCATGGGGGCATCCTCCTGCAAAAGTAACATTACAGTATAACAGTAATACTTACCATACCTGCAAAGCAAATACAAAAAAAAAACATAGTAAAAAATAAAACATTTAAAGCAACCTGTGCCTACCTAAAATATATATATGCCGAAGCATGAGGGCATCCTCCCACAAAAGGCAGGAGCAAATCGCTCCTCCACCCACTGCTGCCCCCACGCTTCGGCATATATGCTGAAGTATGTAACTGTGGTGGTGAAATCACCTCCGACAGCGCTGGAGTCATGGCTTTATGTATCGTGGGAGCAAACGCTGTTGCTGTCAAGATAAATAAATCCGCGCTGCAGCTGAATGGCGTACCTGAAAACAAAAAAATGGTTAAAACACAGTAAACTATAAAAAAATTACATACCTGAAAAGCAAACATGATAAAACATAACAATAAAACATTGCAGAATAGAATACAGTAAAAAAGAGCAGAACAATAGAGAGAAAATAGAGAGAGAGAACAATAAAACGACAACTATTTTTTATTTTTTTTTATTTTATATTTTTTTTGTGTATTTTTTTTTTTTTTACATTTTTTTTAATAACTGTAACTTTTAAAACTGTTCCAGGTTTGGGTCTCTCAAAATGCGAAGGCATCTTGGGAGACCCTGTGAAAGTGTGTCCTAGTCTGTGCAGTGCTGTACCCTACGCTAAAACTCAACTAGTGTATGGTAGCGTTCAAAACATTCACCAATGCAAAGACCAGGATTGCCAGGACAGGAGGGACAATAATACTGGGTGTCACGCCTAAATCCGCGCTTTGTGCAGACACGACATTTTCTTTGGGGGGCTAGTTGGGTAGGGGTACTCTGGAGGACATAAGGAAAATGCCTCTCATGCAGCTGGCCTACTGCATTTGGTTGGGAAGGTGAGGTGGAGCACCGTCTAAAACAGAAGGGCTCTGACGATCTCTTCCTGGAATTTAAGGAAGGATCCAGTCTGTCCTGAAGCTCTGTATAGCACATGAGCGTTCAGCAAAGCCAATTGAAATAAGTATACAGTCACTTTTTTGTACCAGCGTCTGGCCTTACGGGCAATTAGGTACAACTGGTCGTTGAGGTCCACCCCTCCCATATTAAGGTTATATTCGTGGACACAGAGGGGTTTCTCCACAACACAAGTCGCCGTAGTAATTTGGGCCGTCGTGTCTGAATGAAGGGAGGTGAGAACGAAAACATTCTTCTTATCCCTCCACTTCATAGTGAGCAAGTTATTATACTTCAAGCAGGCTCTCTCCCCCAGCCTAAGACGGGAATCTACAAGCCGCTGGGGAAAGCTCCGGCGATTAGGTCGCACGGTGCCACATGCTCCAATTTGATGATCAAAAAGGTGACTAAAAAGTGGCACGCTCCTATAATAATTGTCCACGTACAAGTGGTACCCCTTTCCGAATAAGGGTGACACTAAGTCCAACACTATCTTGCCAGCGCTTCCTATGTAGTCAGGGCAGTTTGTCGGCTCTACGTGACTATCTTTGCCCTCGTAAACCATAAAACTACATGTATAGCCTGTGGCCCTGTCACAGAGCTTATACATCTTGACCCCGTATCTGGCACGCTTGCTGGGAAGGTACTGTTTTAATGACAAGCGGCCAGAAAATTTAATCAGGGACTCATCAACGCAGACAACTTGATGGGCAGTAAACAAGTCTGCAAAACGCTGGTTGAAGTGCCGATCGTATGCAGAGTCTCCACGAGGACGACAGAGTTCATTGTCGTTGAAGTGCATAAACCGCAAAATCTGCTCATATCGTGCCCTGGCCATGGAAGCAGGGAACACGGGCATATGGTGAATTGGGTCAGTGGACCAATATGACCGCAACTCACTCTTTTTGGTTATGCCCATGTTGAGGGAAAGGCCCAGAAAGATCTTAAATTCGGAGACCGTAATTGGTCTCCAATCTCTGGCAAGGGAGGACTGGAGAATAGTGGCGATGTGTTGACCAGCGTATAAATTGCTTTGGTCCACAATAGATCTATAGAGATCTTCGGTAAAAAACAGTGAATAAAAATCCAGTGGCGTAAAATCAACTGTTTCCACCTGAATTCCGGGTTGGCCAGTGAATGGGGGCAATACGGGTGCTGCAGAAGTGATGGGTACCCAATTCGGATTGGCGAATGCAGCAGGAAGGGCACTATGGGCACGACGGGCCTGTGTTCGTCTTCTTGCTGGCAGCGGGACACTACTAGTGCTTGCCACCTTACCAGCTTGAACTGCACTTATGGGACTCGCCACGTCACCACGTGATACTGCAGTGCTGGATGTACGACCAGGGTGTACTAGGCCGCTGGTGCTTGCCAGTTCACCAGAAGGAATAGCGGTGCTAGTACTTCTCTGCTCCATACGAGGGACCTGCGGTTCTTGCACTTCAAGGACAGAAGAAGTTCGGGGTCTGGTACACCTGACCCTAGCAGGGACTACAACTCCGTCGTCAGAGCTATCTGTCATGGAGCCGCTGTCCTCTACAGGATCGTATTCTGAGCCTGAACTTGACAGATGAGTGACTTCCTCTTCACTATCTGTCATGCTCAGAAACGTGTAGGCCTCTTCACTAGTGTACCTTCAATTTGCCATTTTGGGCTCTAAATTTAGGGGTACACTAGTGAGACTCACAGGCAAAAAAGCTCCTGACTGTCAGCGACTGTATCAAAACGCTACCAAAAAACTGTTAGCGATCGCAGGGATCAGGCCTGACTCTGCGAACGCTGCAGTTATGTGTGCTTAGTGTTTTGTAAGTGAGTTATCGATCGATACTGCACTTGGGTGGGCTGGGCTGGGCTGGGCCGAGGGGCAAACCGCAGGTGCTAGCAGGTATCTGGGCTGATCCCGCTAACACTGCGTTTTTTTGGGGGACCCTAAACTGCTGGGGAGTATAGATCTGATCGGATCAGATATCGATCCGTTCAGATACTATAGCACTAAGGGAGGTGTATGCTACGTGCGTGGGTGTTAGCGGTACTGGCACTAACCTGACACTGCCTGGGGCGACGCAGACCTTATCTGACCCTAAAAACTTAACTTATATCACCGCCATGCAATTAGGGGGTTAAACCTTTATAAGGTAATAAACTGCGGGTGCCCTAAAACTATAATAAACTATAATAAACAAACCAACTAACCAGCGTCACCCGTAACAATTATATGGTGATCACTGGTGAAAGGGTTAACTAGGGGGCAATCAAGGGGTTAAAACCTTTAGTAGGTAGTATATGGGGGTCCCTGTCGCTATAAAACACTGACGGCGAACCTATATACTTACCTCCCTAACTACCGTCACCTGTGTCACTAATACAGTGATCAGAAAAACGATCGCTTAGTGACACTGGCGACGGGGGGTGATCATGGGGTTAAAACTTTATTAGGGGGGGGTTAGGGGGGTACCCTAGACCTAAAGGGGGCTAACCTAACTGCCCTAACACTTATAACTGTCACAAACTGACACCAATGCAAAAAAAAAAAAAACCTGCTATTGGTGTCAGTGTGACAGGGGGTACAGGAGGGTGATCAGGGGGTGACTGGGGGGTGACAGGGGGGTGACAAGTGTGCCTGCGTGTTCTACTGTTAGTGTAGTGTTGGTGCAAACTTACTTGGATGTCTTCTTTCCTTGGCGCCGGAACTAAAAGACCGGCTCGAGGAGAGATGACATCACTTCCTCCGCTTCTGTTTACATTCACAGAAGCCGAGGAAGCCCGTCATTGGCCAGGAGCGATCGCGAGGGGGGAGCCACGAATGAGTGGCCTCCCCCTCGCCTTTGATCGACCCTGACCTGAATCCGACCGCCGCTGGCACCGGGGGGGGGGGGGCCGAACGGCCCCCCCACCCGCGGGCAGGCAAGGACGTACAGGTAAGCCCTTTTGCCTGCCCGTGCCGCTCTGAGGACGTATATAGTCGTGCGGCAGTCGGCAACTGGTTAATGGGGAAATCAAGAGAAAAATTTGTTACGTGTATGGCCTTCGTTCCTGTGATGTGGAGGACCAGATCCTGTGATCCAAAAAGGTTATTCAAGGACAATCCCACTAAATATGTACCATGTCTTCCCTAGCCATGCCACATCTCAGTGGGAACAATTTTTTTTCAACTTCACCGGTGTCTCGTACCACTGTGACAATAGTTTGTAAGAGCATTCTTGTAACTGTGTGCTAACTAAGCACTTATGAGCTAGAATACATGCATTTTCCCATTGGGAATCAGAAAATTGAGCTTGGAGTGCGGTTCCCCATTGGCCTCTAAATCTAACCAGATCCTTAGCACAGGGCTGCTGGAGCCAGGAATAATGAAGTTGTTTTCTCTGTTTGGGATCCAGTCAGATACACAGATTTAGCCTAGGTTCACATTGGAGCGATTTGTCATGCGATTTGAGATCAAATCGCATGATGAGTCACAGCCTATTGGAGGCAATGACGCTGTTCTAATCGGTGCGACACCAATTTTGCGGCGCAGCACGGATTTGCAAAAGTAGTTCCTGCACTACTTTTGACAATTTCAGCTGTGACTTCAATAGACATCTGTGCATGAAGCCACACAGATGTCTATTAAGTAGCACCTGAAATTGCGCTACTTCAAGTGAAGTAGCGCGATTTCAAAGTAGCATCAACATGAACCAGGGCTTAAAAGAAGTGTGTGTCAGCTTTATTTAAAAGGTTGCATAGAACACAAACAAAACAGAAAATAAATCCTTGCCATGCAGGCACTAACTAAACAGCGAGGGCTCTTTCACACGGGGCGGATCAGCGATTGATCCGCCCCGTGAATACCCGCTTGCTCAGTGAGGATCGCTCCGCCGATCCCCGTTGAGCAGGAAAATGACAGGTCCGTCGCTGCACACTGTGCAGCGACGGACCTGTCAGAGCGCCGCTCTCCCCTATGGGGGATCGGATGATGACGGACCGTAGAGTCCGTCGTCAACCGATCTGATCACGGATGGAAAAGTAGGGTTTTCCTCCGTTACACTTTTCGGATCGGAGCGGGTCGGATGTCAGCGGACATGTCACCGCTGACATTCGACGCTCCATAGGGATACATGTATGTCCATTTTTCATCCGAAAACGGAAGGATGAAAAACGGACATACGGATCGTCCATGTGAAAGAGCCCTTTGGGTACTTAAATCACAGGTGAAGGGCTTCTCCCAATTACAAACACAACAAAACATTATGCAAACCTTGAAGGGGTTGTAAACGCTCGTGTTTTTTCACCTTAATGCATCCTATGCATTAGGGTGAAAAAACTTCTGTCACTGACCAGCCCCCGTTTTACTCACCTGAGCCCTGTAATTCCCACGCCAGAGACACACTCTTCCCCCTCTGCCTGTTGTCTCGGCTCTTGACTGGATAGATTGATAGCAGTGCAGCAATGACGCGGGTGCCGGGACCGAGACCTACATTCTGCATCTATGGATGCAAATGCTGGATTTGGGAATGTGCCCACAAGGTAACACCCGGGAGAGTTAGGGGATTATACAATGCGGGGAGGAGCTACCAGCGCCGCCGGCGGACCCCAGAAGTCGAGGATCGGGCCACTCGGTGCTAAACGAGCTGCACAGTGGGAGGTAAGTATGACATGTTTGTAATATAAAAAAAAAAAAAACAAAGCTTTACAATCACTTTAAGGATTCCACTTCATCATGACCATGTATCTACCTTTCGTCAGATCTGTCAGTGGGGCTGCAACGGTGGCAAAATTGAGTATACAGTATGCTGTGATTCCAAGAAATGCACAAACTTTCCTAAGAGAATCCACTACTGCTTGCACCCGGGGCAAAAGAGATTCCCAATCTGGGCTGTGAATAACTACGTCGTCCAAATAGGCGGCTGCTTATTGGCAATGTGGACTTAATGTCTTGTCCTTCATTCTCCAGAATGAGGCAGGAGTACCATGCAAACCAAAAGGCATCAGGACATACTGGTATTGCTGGACTATGCCACACGTTATCCTGATACCATTCCCTTGCATGATAACTCAGCTAAGGCTAATGTTATTTATTCGCATGAGTATACCAAAAGAGGTATTAATGAATCAAGGCACACACTTTATGTCCAGAGTCACTAAAGAGTTGTGTAAGTTGTTCAAAATCTCCCATCTGTGTAACTCTGTATGAGGTATGATAACGTTTGTTTTGTTGGTGATTGGGAGAAGTTCTTCACCTATGAGGTAGCAACCTGCAATGTTTTTTTAACAGTAAATAGATTTTTTTATTTAAAAGTATTAAAGTTGACAATGACACAGTATATGGACATTACATTGTACATAAGGTCACAATAGGTCGAGTAGATGGTCAGTTACATCTGATAATTAATTTCCTGAGTGATTAACAGTTTCTATCAGTGTTTAAACAATAAAGCAGTCTGATTCATAGCATCAATACTGGATTTTAAAAAGAAAGGAGAATAGGGGGAAAGTGAGAAAGAGGGGGGAAGAGAGAGAAGGGGGGGAGAGAAAGAGGGGGGGGGAACAACAGACACTTATTAAGACAGCATATCCAGATATAATCGAGAGGCACCACAGGAGCCAGTAATATTACTCAGGGTAACCATGGGCCCTAAGGGGCCTGACCATGTGCATCTATCCATTGAGACCAGACCTTATCAAATTTTTGATAAGCAGTTTCTACTCTCATATGTTAGCTTATATAATGGCAGGACAGAGTTGATAGTGGCAATCCACATATGATGTGTGGGAGGGGTGGGTAGCTTCCACTTGAGGAGAATCTCTCGTCTGGCGTAGTATAGAGCATAAAACAAGAACAATTTTTCATGTCTTGAGGCCTCAACATTTTCCACACTACCAAGCAATGCCAGGGCCGGGTTTAGTCTAAGAGACCAGTCCCCAAAGGATCCCAGGGTCTCCAGTACTCCCTCCCAATAGAGGCGCAGTTTCGGACAGGACCATACCATGTGAAGAAATGATCCAGGGGATGAGCCACACCTGGAGCATAGGGTACTCGTCCCTGGGTATATAATGGCTAGTCTAACAGGGGTGTAATATGCTCTGTGCAAAAATGTAAGTTGAATGAAACAATCCCTTGCTGAGATCATCCTGGTAGTATAATCAGATACCACATCCTCCCAGCTCTCTTCTGTCAGCTCTGGGATGTCAGTCTTCCTCTTATTATATACTTTAGTCAGGGATGTCATATGCTCAACTGACAGATAAAAGTAAAGGGAAGACAGGGGTTTGTCCAAGAATTTAGCAATGAGCAGTCGTTCCACACTGTCGGTCTGTAAAGTCAGGGGATCGGGAAACTGGGCCTGAGTTGCATGTCTGAGCTGGTAGTATCTAAACGTCATGGAGGTTGGAACAGCATATTTGACTTTTAGCGTCTCAAAGGAGTAGAAGGACCCGTCAGTGTAGATGTGTTTGATTGTGATTATCCCTTTAGCCGCCCATAACTGGGGGTCTGGAAGCTTGTAAAGGTGAGGTAGCATGGGGTTGCCCCATAAGGGCGTATGGGGTGAGATGACAGAGTCCGTTTTGTAAATAGCCCTTTGCCATACCTGTATGGTTGTACACATTAGAGTCGTTATCTGGGGATGGGCTCTGGACCCCCTATAGGGTAGATTACTCAGCGCCGCATAGGATCCCAGGATGGCCACCTCGAGGGTCACCGCCGGGTTCTGTTCTGGACTGGGCAAACCACCACCGGACCGTCACCAAGACTGCTGCCCAGTAGTAGAGCTGGAAGTGAGACATTTCCAAGCCACTCTGGGATAGGGGGAGTTGGAGCGTCCGCTTCGCCAGTCTTGGGATCTTCCCAGCCCAGACAAAAGTAGAGATAATGGAGTCCAATTTTTGAAAGAAGGATTTAGGGATAGGGAGATATACCATTTTTAGCAGGTTTACCCTCCCCACCGGGGACAGGGGAAGTGTTTTTCAGAGATGGCATTTCTTGCTAAACCGGGTCAGTAGGGGAGAGATATTGTCTTCCATATATGCCTGAAGGGATCCTCTGACAATCACTCCGAGATACTTAAATTCGTCCACCCATTGGAGTGGGGTGTCAGTAACTGCTCTATGGCCCGACTGATGGAGGGAGAACAGGACTGATTTGTCCCAGTTAACGCGAACTCCAGAGTACTTCCCAAATTGGTCAATTATCTCAAGGGCAGAGCTTAGGGAGGTTCCCGCGTCAGCCAGATACAAAAAGGTATCGTCAGCATAAAGCGAGATTTTTTCTTGGATTATCCCAACCTTAAGGCCTTGCACTCTCGTGTCCTGATGTATCAGGATTGCCAAGGGCTCCATCGCCAGGGCAAAAAGCCCCGGAGACAGAGGGCACCCCTGTCTGGTACCCCTATGTAGGCTGAATGGGGCTGACAATAGGCCATTTACTCTAACGCAGGCAGTCGGGTCTCCGTAAAGAAGCTGAATCCAGGAGATGAACCTAGGTCCATATCCAAAGCATTCCAGCACTTCCCAGAGGAAAAGCCACTCGACTGAGTCGAATGCCTTTTCGGCATCAAGCGCAGCCACTATTCCTGTGTCTCCCTCTCCAGCCAGATCAACGTGGGTGAACAGCCTACGGATATTGATGTCTGTTCTTCTGCCTGGCATGAAGCCGGATTGATCCGGATGAACCAGGGCTGTAATCACCCCGTTCAACCGGGTCGCCAATATTTTGGCCAGCAATTTGGAGTCCACGTCGATCAGAGAGATCGGACGAAAGGATTTGCAGGGTCCTTACCCAGCTTGGGAATAACCACTATCACCGCCTCAGACATGGAAGCCGGCAGGGCCCCCTCTCAGCGAGGAGCATAGAGTGAAATTTGGGTGCTAGTTCCTTGGCATACATTCTGTAAAACTCAGCAGGGAACCCGTCCGGACCCGGCCTCTTCCCTGCTTGGAGCGAGGAGATGGCCCGTGGGATCTCCTCAAGGGTGATAGGGGAGTCGAGTTGGTCTCTGTAGGTATCAGTAACCTGCAATGTTTAGTTAGTGCCTAGATGGCAAGGATTGATGTTCTGTTTTATTTTTTCTATGCAACCTTTTAAAGAAAAATGGCTACTAGTCAGATATTTAAGAAAAGACCTGTCGTTTGGACCATCTTTTCCCCAGGGAGGGCGATCCCTACTTTAGCTAACTCACAGGTGAAGGGCGTCTTCCAATTACCAACAAAACAAACGCTATGCAAACCTTTTCCTTACTCTTCCAGAGCAATCTCCATATCCAGAGCTCTCTCA